>NC_092338.1:397990000-399326250 GCF_046630445.1 Rutidosis leptorrhynchoides
TAAACCCATTTCAAGTGTTCATGTTAGTTATGAAAAATAACGAGATCGAGCAAACAAATCATATATTCATGCTAGACTTGAGCCATAGACACTAATTAACACACTTTTAAGTTAAAAACATCAAGAACAAGAAATCTAGATTTTTAGAAAGTTACCCAAAAGAGATGAAATTAGTATCAAGTTGTAGAGGAAGATGCAAGGATTCCAAATATGCAATTTATTTTATTGTAAGCTTGCTAGTTTTGATTTAGATGATAAATCTTTGATTTGGGTGGAAATGGGTTTCTTAAACTAGAGAGAAAAAGAAGAAAGGGAGGTAGGAGATGAATGAGTGGAAGAGATGGGGTTGACTAGTTAACCTAGTCAACTAGTTTGGCCCCTTAGCAATTTTGGTCCCTCGAGTTTAAAAGCGGGTGCGTGAATTAACCGAACGAAATATTTTAAATATGCTAGGGTAACGAGAGATGTTATAATTAAATAACAGGAAATATTAATACGCTAGTCAATGGAAGATACGAATTTCGATAACGAAAGATATTATAAAAAAAAAAAGACGGCGTTAAAATAAATTAACGGAAAAAAGCGGGTTATTACATTACCTACACCTTAAAAGAAATTTCGTCCTGAAATTTAGTTGGAAGTAGTAGTCGTTGTTTCTTCCTTGAGACCTTGCGTTGCATATTCTACGAATAAGTGAGGGTACTTCCTTTACATTTGATCTTGTCTTTCCCACGTAAACTCGGATCCTTTTTTGGCATTCAAATGAACTTTGACAATAGGAATTCTACTTTGTTTTAAAATTGGGTTTCACGATTCATAATTTCAACCGGTTTGCACATGAAGTGTAGTTTGTCATCGATAGTAAGCTCATCGAAAGGAATAACAAGTTCTTGTTCGACAAGACACTTCTTTAAGTTTAATACGTGGAATGTTGGATGAACGGAATTCGATTGGGTTGGGAGTTCGAAACGGTAAACAACGGGTCCAATAAGCTCCAAGATTTCAAAATGATCAAAATACCACGGATTTAGCTTTCTACGTTTTCCGAAATGGATTACACCTTTTCAAGGTGCGACTTTTAACGTTTCGCGGCCACCAACTTGGAATTCGAGAGGTTTACGTCTAACATCAGCATAGTGGTGACTACGGGCCTTCTTGAGCCTTTTTTGGACTTGAACGATGTTAACGGTTATTTCATGAATGAGTTCGAGTCCGGTGGTTTGCTTGTCACCTACTTCGGCCTAACGAATAGGAGGACGACATTTGCGGCCATATAAAGTTTCGAAAAAGTCCGGCGTTAATACTCGAATGATAACTATCATTGTAGGAGGAATCAATTAAAGGCAACAATACAAGTTCGTGATATGGTTTTCCAAATTTGAATCGTACGTTTGCTTGGTCCGTCGGTTTGTGGATGGTACGCGATACTCGTGTTTAAACATGTCCCCAAGGCTTTTTGTAAGTCTAGAAGTGAAACGAGCATCTCGATCCAAAATAAATGACAATGGCACACCATGTCGAGATAGAATTCCTATAATGTATAGTTGTACAAGTCTTTCGCATCTTTTCGGTTTCTGAAAAACGTTTGTTGGAACAAGTTTCTTATCGGTTTCTGAAAAACGTTCGTTAGGACTATTCACCCTCGTGGCAAATACTAGTATAATGTGAAGGGTCTCTCTCTCCATTGAGAATTTAGATAAAAGATTTCCTTACACGGAAGTACGAGTGTAATGTGTGACGACCCGGAAATTTTCGACCAAATTTAAACTTAAACTTTATATGATTTCGACACCATAAGCAAAGTCTGTAATGTTGAGTCTCAAAAATTTTGAACTGTTTCATATATTCAAATGACCTTCAACCATTCCCGACGATTCACGAACAACTATTTGTAAATAAATACATATATAATTAAATGTATATATAAATAATAATTTGAAATATTATTTGAAATATTATACGATTTAATGGTAGGAAATAAATATGTAAAATAATATGCGATGTAATCAAAACTATTATTATAAATATAAATCTATATATGTATATAAATACTACTTATAAATATATAAAATTATATTAACTGTACTTGTTAAAAATATATATTATATTTATTTTAGTAGTTAAACTTGCTATTTAAAACTGTTTGCATATAGAAAGAGAATATATTAAAAATAATTGATTTTGAGCTTAATTAGTAAATGTCAGTAACACTCGGTTGATGTTTTGTTAGTTTTAATATAGATATTGTATATGTTCATGAAGGATTGAAATAAAAGTTGGACTATAAATTGATTACGAAAAATTTAGATTTGTTAAAAGTATTTATACCTTTTTAAGTCTAGATATTAGTACTCCGTACATATAAATCGGAACAGAAAATAAATAATTTTCGAACCTTTTGATCAGGTTTCAAACAGTTAATGAGTGAAATAATTAAATATATTTAATCTAAAAATTTGGGATTTTTAGAAACACTTTCATACGTCAACTGTTTAGCAATGGGCATGATATAACACTCAGTGAATTAAAAATATGTAAGTGTCGGTATAAGAGTTTAAAAAAAAAAATCACAGCTGGCTTCCTAATTAAATTACTGTGAAGCATGTGAATCCTAATTAAATTACTGTGAAGAATGTGAATCCTAATTAAATTACTGTGAAGCATGTGAAGGCATAATATTATTAACTATTATTAAGTCATATAAATTTACATAATACTTGTGTAACTCGATCAACCATCTCCTTCCTTTTATCTTCTCCACAGCCACCTTTCACTCGTCACTATCGACCACCACTGACAGCCGGCTGCCACCACCGGACCGCCACCCTCAACCATCACTCTCTCTCATCTCTCTCTCCCTCTCCTACTTCGAGAACCCATCACCAACTTTTATTTATGTTACTTCTTCGATCACCAACAACAATTGACTATCATCACCAAACGAACACCACTTAAACCATTGATCAACACTACACCGCCTTCTCTCTATCTCTTCCTCTCTCTCCCTTTTCCTTCTTCTTTGTTCTATCAACACCCACGTAAATCCTCCTGCTACAAACCGCTGCTATATATTTTTGTTAGTCATTAGCTGGTTTAAGGTCCAACAATATACAACTGGTCACCATCGTTTATGTTTCTGTTCAACCTCACGACCACCACCACAATAACTATCATCACCACGTAATTATTGACGTATACATTCGCTACTATTTCTGTTACTATTCCAACTCGAAACCCACCAAACAATATTCATTCCTGCTACTTTACAACCGTGAACCACCACCATGAACATCCTTTCCTCTCTCTCTCATCCACCTCTCTCTCTCTCTCTCTTCATGAACAAGTAATAACACCCGGCCACCGTAAGAATCAACTCCAAATGCTACTATCACAACCGTCCACCACCATCGCCATCCCAAGATCACCACCGGAGAACTACTTTCCACCATTATCAACGACTTCTATTGTTGCTGCAACCTGTCTTTGTTTCGATCAAACCACAACCACTTTCTACTATTCGATTAAACTACCGGCTCATTATTTTCATCAAAAGACAAACATAACCATTCTTGTTTCATCGATAACCAATACAACAAAACCATCCCTTGCAAACCTTCGAGTACCACCATCACTAGCCATTATCCTTAAAATGCAACTGCTGCTATCCTACTTACAGTTTCTATTTTCCTTTTCCTTATTATACTCTTCTGTTAAACAATAGGGACCGTCTTGCAACTGCTTATTCTTATTTGAAAATAGCGATTGTAACTTGGGTGATCTTCTTTAGGGATAAATGATGAAGAGAATACGATGATAATAATAAGCCGTTAATGTTCGAACCATGATTAAACTGCAATAAAGACGATGAACTGTGATTAAAGATGGCGATTATAATTATGTTAAACGTTAACATCAACAGCTGTAAAGTTTAATTTGTCGAGCTCTATGATTAAAGGAAATCTCACGGCTGCATACCACTAAATTAAATAACAGATACATTTTTTTTACCTAGTGGATTAATAGGATTTATGGACTCTTGTAAGGTTTGGGTCATAAAACGTTGGGTGGGCTTGCAGTTAGTTGGGCCGTATATCACTATGGTATTATTGGCCCGATTAGATGAGGAAGAAGTAAAAGAAACAGATACTGGTTAAAACAATTTAGGGGATTAAGTGAATCAGGAAAGTAATTGATGGAGCATGGGTTCAGGGTCTTATGTTTAAGCTAAAGGTCCCAGGTTCAAACCTAGGCTGTGGCAATAATGTTTTTTTTAAGGAAGCTCATTTAATCTCTTTAAGGTAGATTATTTATTATTATTATTATTATTATTATTATTATTATTATTATTATTATTATTATTATTATTATTATTATTATTATTATTATTGTTATTGTTATTATTAGAATCATCATTATTATTAATATTAGTATTATTTTTATGACATATTATTAATTTTTGATATAATACCAATATATATACATATATATATATATATATATATATATATATATATATATATATATATATATATATATATATATATATATATATATATATATATATATATATATATATTAAATTAACTATATGTATAAATATTGATTATTTTACAAAATAACTATATATAAAATAAGGCTAAAGATATAAAGTATAAATAAAGTATATATATATTATGTAGAAGTAATTATGTGATTATACGTGTTAATATATATACTGGATATAGGTTCGTGAATCCAAGACCAACCTTACACTTGTTCAATGATGTCATATGTATTTTTACTACAAAATACAGTATGGTGAGTTTCATTTGCTCCCTTTTATATATATTTTTGGGACTGAGAATACATGCGCTGTTTTTATAAATGTTTTACGAAATAGGCACAAGTACTAAAATTAATTCTACGTGGGTTTAAACCAGAAATATACCCTTAGCTTGATAACATTAAACTACTTGTCTATGTACGGTAGGCGCGAATCCTAGAGATAGATCTATTGGGCCTGACAAACCCCATCCTGACTATGGGATGCTTTAGTACTTCGAGGTTATTTTAAACACACCTGATCTGGTGTACTTCAGAGGGTAAAACGTGAATGTTAAGGCTTGTTATCGGGTGCCTACAACTTGTAGAATACTTTTATACACTTACGAGTGTACATATATTTATAAACGGAAATCTTGTGGTCTATTTATATATTGAACTGATTATTATGATAAACTTATGAACTCACCAACCTTTTGGTTGACACTTTTAAGCATGTTTATTCTCAGGTACGAATTAAGTCTTCCGCTGTGTATTTGCTCATTTTAAGGACATTACTTGGAGTCGATCATCGCAATGGGACCAAATGATGATGACTTCGTCCAGGTGAATTAGGACGGGTTATTAAAGTTGGTATCAGAGCAGTGGTCTTAGTGAACTAGGTCTTGCATTAGTGTGTCTAACTGATAGTTGTTTAGATACATTAGTGAGTCTGGACTTCGACCATGTCTGCATGTCAAAAGTTTTTCTTATCATTTAGTGTCGAAAGATTATTTACTTATCATCCTTAAAGTCTAGACACGTCTTACTGCCTCTATTACATAGACAGTGTATAGATAAATTCATATCTTAGCGTATCTGTTATTGTTACCTTTACCTGACAGCTTCCGTAGATTCCTCCGTAACTTATGGGATTTTAGTATTATATACGCATATGTAAATTATGTATTGCAGAGTACTAATCTACATCCTATAACCTATTTCTTATCGAAAATCCTTCTTCTGATCGTACAAGATGAATCCCTCAACCAGTTCGAGTTCCTCAGATTCCGATAGCTATTCCGATAGTTATTCCGACAGCTTTTTCGATGTGGATATTCATCTGAACTCCGAAGACAGTGTAACCAGAATGGATCAACCAATCAGCCATCACATGTTCTGTATGAATTAGGGATGGGTTCGTAGCCTACTTAATCGCTGGAGACAAGAAGAAGGTGATCCCTTCCATCCACCTTATTGCCCTCTTGGTGAAGAACCTGAAGCACTTACCTGCGAACCTGTTCGAAATACCATTTTCTCTCATTTCCAGAGTATCTCGCCACGATTACATATTATCTAAAATTCTAGATCTTATTCATCCGCTCGTCTGAACCGACAATCATCCCGGTGTAATAGAAGAAGTCAACGAGCTTCGCACCCGAGATGTATCCTTGGAAAATATGTTGCAAAACGTACCAGCTTCAATCACCGGCACCACCAGTACCACCAACAACCTAAGTTTCAACATCACACGCCTCAATATCTCATTCTGTACCTCGAGCATAATCATCGTTCTACCCATCGTTCTATCTACTTTATCTTCATTCTATATATCGTTCTACATCGATTATCTTCGCTCGACAGGGCGATTATGTAATTTCTAAAGTTTTAGAGATTATGTAATCTAGTATTAACGATAAATCAAATGAGTTTAATATCTTATTGACTCATTAAATCCATGATTACATCTGAAGAAAATATATATGTAAGTATATTTTCATAAAGATTGTAATTAAAATTCTGTTGTACAAACTGTTAATGGTGAAAATATTTTAACGGGTAGGTAATACCCGAGGAATATTTAGATTTCACATTAATCAGTTACACGGTACATTCTTCGACTCTGATTCAACAGTCAGTCACTATCCTACTTGTATCTATAGATATAAGTATCCGTTCACCACAGAATCCATTTTCGTTCAATTTCATATTTGGATTTTGACCTATCAAAATCCAACAAGTGGCATAATGAAGAAAACATCGGACAAAGTAAAATTTGTTAGAAACAAACGAACTAACTAATTAAAATATTGTTACGAATCCACGCTAACTGTTCCTAGCTAACTGTTCCTAGCTAACTGGTTACATTTTATTTATCGCAATTTAATTATCACAATTTACATTCTCGCAAATTTTATTTATTGTCATTTAATTTCTGTATTTATTTTACGCACTTTAAATAACGGGACACGTATACAAGGTTTCGACATATCATATTGACCCATCTATATATTTATCTTGGAACAACCATAGACACTCTATATGCAAATGACGGAGTTAGCTATACAGGGTTGAGGTTGATTCCAAAATATATATATAGTTTGACTTGTGATCAATACTGAGACCAGTACACGGGTCACGATACGTATTAATTAATTCGAATGTTATATATTAAACTATATATGAACTATTGGACTATTGGACTACTAACTTTGGACAATTAAAATGAATTAAAATATTGATTATAACATATGAAACTAAAAAATTCTTCAAGTTTGCCACTTGATTTCATCTTAAACCTCATTTGAATCTTGACGATTCCAATCCATGCTCAAATTTTTCATGATTCTTGAAAACACCTCGATCGAGAGGATGAACCAGCCGCACTTCATCTACGGAAGAAAAAAATTGATGCATATAGTTATGCACCTGAAAAACCCTCGGAAACTGAGTAAACGATTAACACATAGCTGTGCTAATTCCTTTAGTGTTATTATTACCCAAAATAATTTGGTAATCCCTTTCAAAGTAGCAAATTTTGTCACAGCTCCAGCAAGTCAACTCGACTTTTCATTCGAAACAACCATATTGTAACTTTGATATATATACGTGCTTATTTATTGTTACCAGAGAACCTTTTATATTTCACCATACTACCATCAGCGTTTAATCATCTCAAAACGCAATTTTCTTGAAAACCCTTGGTTTGATAACCGATGACCCAGATCCGTTAACTTTGAAAATGATGACGAAGCAGCATGTTGTAGATGGTCTTAATGGCCAAAAGTTGATGATAAAGAATGGAGTATTGGAAACACTCAATAGAAAATTTAGTACCTAAAAAGCGGATTATGCAAAACTATGAAGGAAGTCGTGAACAAATCACAAAGAATAAGTTTGACTTCAAAGAATCCAAATAAATTCAATCCCTGCTGAAGTCTTTAGCGAATATCTTGATCCTTACTCTAAACCCTTGCGGACAATAGTCTCCATCATCCTCTGATCTTAGATATTCAAAGATATTATCGTATCTTTCATTATAAATACCCTCGATATTTCTGAATATATTTTCATAACTAATCTTATCTGAAATCATTTATCTCTTTGAGCTATCAGTGTTCCATCATATGAGAAACTATTAGTTTCTATATTCTGCGAACCTTCGAATTTAAAATATGAATGTTTTGAAGTAGTGTTGGGAACTGATGCATGAGTTAGTATAATATAATGACACTTGATCAACGTGATTATATTACAGTAAGTCATGCTGAGTTTCTAATGGGACATGATGATTCACAGTTCATAACGTCATCATATGCCATGTTACATAACTCTTTCATTCTGCTTAATCTCCGAATGTATCAAGAAATTATATTCTTGATAGTTCCGTTCTCAGTAATTCTAGTAATTTACCAAATCAAATCGTGCTATTACGTTCCTTATTGCTTAGACCAGGATAATCAATCGAAACTTCATACCTACGAATTCTGGACCATTATTCGCTTGATTCGAAGTCAGGAAGGGAAACGAGAGTAGGGAACTCCGAAATATAAGGGGAGATATAAAGCCCGATAAAAGCGCATAAATTACAAACCGTATATATATATGCGTATAGAAATATAAAGACGTGGGAGAATTAAAAACATTATAACCCCAAGGGGCGAAGTAGAAGAAAACAGATTCCTCCTGTGGTAATTGGAAAAGGAGAATGATTGTTGCGATAGTAAGAATCAGAACAAGGATTAGAACTGGATTAAGCATTTTCACAATCCTTTGGGTGTACGAATTAAGAAAGAAAGTATTTGAATGGTGAAAATAATGGAACGGAAGAAGTTCATTTATAGTGAAAATATCAGACAGAGTAATCAAGGTAGATCGTCGCATTTAATTATAGAAATCTTAATTTCCTTACTCACCGAAGAATCAAATCTTTTAGATTTCGAAGATTTTCTTTATATCCCTTGAATTCCGGAATTCAACCAAGCCAACGTCAGAAGCTAAGACGCACCTTATTTTCTAAATTCAACCCTGACTCTGTCAAAAAGATTAGATGATTCTTTACTATTCTATTCCACTCTTTGGTGATATCTTCATTCGTACTCTTCGAATAATCGAATTATTTTATCCATATTACTCAATAATAATAAAACCCTATTTATCAGCTCATATTCGTCATGAAAATATTTTTATTGTTAGTCATGACCACCTCACTCAAATTTCGGGACGAAATTTCTTTAACGGGTAGGTACTGTGACGACCCGGAAATTTTCGACCAAATTTAAACTTAAACTTTATATGATTTCGACACCATAAGCAAAGTCTGTAATGTTGAGTCTCAAAAATTTTGAATTGTTTCATATATTCAAATGACCTTCAACCATTTCCGACGATTCACGAACAACTATTTGTAAATAAATACATATATAATTAAATGTATATATAAATAATAATTTGAAATATTATTTGAAATATTATACGATTTAATGGTAGGAAATAAATATGTAAAATAATATGCGATGTAATCAAAACTATTATTATAAATATAAATCTATATATGTATATAAATACTACTTATAAATATATAAAATTATATTAAATGTATTTGTTAAAAATATATAATATATTTATTTTAGTAGTTAAACTTGCTATTTAAAACTGTTTGCATATAGAAAGAGAATATATTAAAAATAATTGATTTTGAGCTTAATTAGTAAATGTCAGTAACACTCAGTTGATGTTTTGTTAGTTTTAATATAGATATTGTATATGTTCAAGAAGGATTGAAATAAAAGTTGGACTGTAAATTGATTACGAAAAATTTAGATTTGTTAAAAGTATTTATACCTTTTTAAATCTAGATATTAGTACTCCGTACATATAAATCGGAACAGAAAATAAATAATTTTCGAACCTTTTGATCAGGTTTCAAACAGTTGATGAGTGAAATAATTAAATATATTTAATCTAAAAATTTGGGATTTTTAGAAACACTTTCATACGTCAACTGTTTAGCAATGGGCATGATATAACACTCTGCGAATTAAAAATATGTAAGTGTCGGTATAAGAGTTTAAAAA
The DNA here is from genome assembly GCF_046630445.1 of Rutidosis leptorrhynchoides. Taxonomy (NCBI): domain Eukaryota; kingdom Viridiplantae; phylum Streptophyta; class Magnoliopsida; order Asterales; family Asteraceae; genus Rutidosis; species Rutidosis leptorrhynchoides. The sequence continues at coordinate 398,000,098 of NC_092338.1, forward strand.
AAAAATCACAGCTGGCTTCCTAATTAAATTACTGTGAAGCATGTGAATCCTAATTAAATTACTGTGAAGAATGTGAATCCTAATTAAATTACTGTGAAGCATGTGAAGGCATAATATTATTAACTATTATTAAGTCATATATATTTACATAATACTTGTGTAACTCGATCAACCATCTCCTTCCTTTTATCTTCTCCACAGCCACATTTCACTCGTCACTATCGACCACCACTGACAGCCGGCTGCCACCACCGGACCGCCACCCTCAACCATCACTCTCTCTCATCTCTCTCTCCCTCTCCTACTTCGAGAACCCATCACCAACTTTTATTTATGTTACTTCTTCGATCACCAACAACAATTGACTATCATCACCAAACGAACACCACTTAAACCGTTGATCAACACTACACCACCTTCTCTCTATCTCTTCCTCTCTCTCCCTTTTCCTTCTTCTTTGTTCTATCAACACCTACGTAAATCCTCCTGCTACAAACCGCTGCTATATATTTTTGTTAGTCATTAGCCGGTTTAAGGTCCAACAATATACAACTGGTCACCATCGTTTATGTTTCTATTCAACCTCACGACCACCACCACAATAACTATCATCACCACGTAATTATTGACGTATACATTCGCAACTATTTCTGTTGCTATTCCAACTTGAAACCCACCCAACAATATTCATTCCTGCTACTTTACAACCGTGAACCACCACCATGAACATCCTTTCCTCTCTCTCTCATCCACCTCTCTCTCTCTCTCTCTTCATGAACAAGTAATAACACCCGGCCACCGTAAGAATCAACTCCAAACTCCACTATCACAACCGTCCACCGCCATCGCCATCCCAAGATCACCACCGGAGAACCACTTTCCACCACTATCAACTACTTCTATTGTTGCTGCAACCTGTCTTTGTTTCGATCAAACCACAACCACTTTATACTATTCGATTAAACTACCGGCTCATTATTTTCATCAAAAGACAAACATAACCATTCTTGTTTCATCGATAACCAATACAACAAAACCATCCCTTGCAAACCTTCGAGTACCACCATCACGAGCCACTATCCTTAAAATGCAACTGCTGCTATCCTACTTACAGTTTCTATTTTCCTTTTCCTTGTTATACTCTTCTGTTAAACAATAGGGACCGTCTTGCAACTGCTTATTCTTATTTGAAAATAGCGATTGTAACTTGGGTGATCTTCTTTAGGGATAAATGATGAAGAGAATACGATGATAATAATAAGCCGTTAATGTTCGAACCATGATTAAACTGCAATAAAGACGATGAACTGTGATTAAAGATGGCGATTATAATTATGTTAAACGTTAACATCAACAGCTGTAAAGTTTAATTTGTCGAGCTCTATGATTAAAGGAAATCTCACGGCTGCATACCACTAAATTAAATAACAGATACATTTTTTTTACCTAGTGGATTAATAGGATTTATGGACTCTTGTAAGGTTTGGGTCATAAAACGTTGGGTGGGCTTGCAGTTAGTTGGGCCGTATATCACTATGGTATTATTGGCCCGATTAGATGAGGAAGAAGTAAAAGAAACAGATACTGGTTAAAACAATTTAGGGGATTAAATGAATCAGGAAAGTAATTGATGGAGCATGGGTTCAGGGTCTTATGTTTAAGCTAAAGGTCCCAGGTTCAAACCTAGGCTGTGGCAATAATGTTTTTTTTAAGGAAGCTCATTTAATCTATTTTAGGTAGTTTATTTATTATTATTATTATTATTATTATTATTATTATTATTATTATTATTATTATTATTATTATTATTGTTATTGTTATTATTAGAATCATCATTATTATTAATATTAGTATTATTTTTTTGACATATTATTAATTTTTGATATAATACCAATATATATATATATATATATATATATATATATATATATATATATATATATATATATATATATATATATATATATATATATATATATATATATATATATATATATTAAATTAACTATATGTATAAATATTGATTATTTTACAAAATAACTATATATAAAATAAGGCTAAAGATATAAAGTATAAATAAAGTATATATATATATATATATATATATATATATATATATATATATATATATATATATATATATATATATATATATATATATATATATATATTATGTAGAAGTAATTATGTGATTATACGTGTTAATATATATACTGGATATAGGTTCGTGAATCCAAGACCAACCTTACACTTGTTCAATGATGTCATATGTATTTTTACTACAAAATACAGTATGGTGAGTTTCATTTGCTCCCTTTTATATATATTTTTGGGACTGAGAATACATGCGCTGTTTTTATAAATATTTTACGAAATAGGCACAAGTACTAAAATTAATTCTACGTGGGTTTAAACTAGAAATATACCCTTAGCTTGGTAACATTAAACTACTTGTCTATGTACGGTAGGCGTGAATCCTAGAGATAGATCTATTGGGCCTGACAAACCCCATCATGACTATGGGATGCTTTAGTACTTCGAGGTTATTTTAAACACACCTGATCTGGTGTACTTCAGAGGGTAAAACGTGAATGTTAAGGCTTGTTATCGGGTGCCTACAATTTGTAGAATACTTTTATACACTTACGAGTGTACATATATTTATAAACGGAAATCTTGTGGTCTATTTATATATTGAACTGATTATTATGATAAACTTATGAACTCACCAACCTTTTGGTTGACACTTTAAAGCATGTTTATTCTCAGGTACGAATTAAGTCTTCCGCTGTGTATTTGCTCATTTTAAGGACATTACTTGGAGTCGATCATCGCAATGGGACCAAATGATGATGACTTCGTCCAGGTGAATTAGGACGGGTTATTAAATAATGCGAGAGGAGTTTCCGCCTCGATGTGAGCATATCAAGCATTTCATAGTTCGTCGATAAAAGTATGCGAAAACGAGATAGTATACACGTGTAACATATGTTTTGAAGTTGAAAGAATTGGTCATTTATTCAGAAGCATCAATATAATTTGGCAATAATCAAAGGTGTGTCCTTGGTATGGTTGTTATCAATATTCTCGGAGTTTTCGGATGGCAACCAGGAAAAATAAAGTCATGTACATGGCACATGGTGGTGATTAGGTTGATCGAGTCCAATCACCATCACGAGTCATTAGAAATTTGGTATGACTTACCATAATATAACCACATTGATCGAGTGTCGTTATATTACGCTAATTCATACCTCCATTCCCACATTACTCCATAGAATCAAGTTCGTGTAACCGTGAAGATTTAAAATGAACAAAGTGTAACGGCATCTCTAACGTGACTCATATTAAATCGAAAGAATTAGTGCAACTCTAAAGATGTGTTTCCCGAGGGAAGTGTATAACTGGTTGTTCACGTCAATGCGGTTCAAGTCAAACAATAATGTCCTTAGGTATGAAAAGAGTAACGAATTAGGATAACGAGTAGCACGCAACCGTAGTGATAAGCAGTGATGACGATACTCATTTAGAGTAGTGGTGGTAGTAATAAGAAGTGGTAGATAGTGAAGATCACCGGTGTAACATCGGTAGTGGTTAGTGATTGCCATAGTGGTGGAAACTTTATAGTACTCGTGGATAATAAGCTGGGACGGTGGTGAATAACAACCTGGGAGACAAAGTTCCCGAACTAGTATAACTAATGAAGTCATCGTCATCCTTACGTGTATGAATATTGAATTTACATGTGTTACCAGAAAGTGGCAGAATACGGATTCGCATGACGAGAGTTAGGTACAATTAAGAAGTTCACCTAAGAAAGATTCAAGTATAAATGCACGTTGTCAAGTAAGTGCTATCTATAGCAAATGCAAGTCAGAATGCAATGATTAACTATCCGGTTGTAGTCTAGATTCACTAATGCATCCTAACTACTCTGTCAAACACACTAATGCACATCCTAGATCCCAACAACCAACGCTCTGATACCAACTGTAACGACCGACAAAATCGCCATTGACAGCGCCGTCAACTTAGGTCTCGTTACGTGGTCATAGTCCCTTATTGAGACGCGTTTGACCAAAATTATGTCGCATTCATTTGAAACGTGTAAGACTTGTAAAGTTTTAAGTAAAACAAACGGTTCGACAACAAGTATAAGTTTACGAAAGTTATAAAGTATAATTGAAATAACTTGCGACATAATATAAGTTGAAAATCCCGAATGCTATCAATAGCGTATGCATGTAAACGTTAAGTTTGAATTCAAAGGTGCTATCACTAGCGTATGCATGTATGCTTGACCCCAAGCAAGTAAACAAAGTGTGCGGAAGCATGTATCAAGTAGCCAAGTATGAACCTGAGAAGCATATAGAAAACTGTCAACGAAAAACGTTGGTGAAATCATAGGTGTATTTGTAAACGTTGTTTTTGAACCACAAGATTTAGTATAAGTTGATTATCCAAATCATTTGCATTCCAAAGTTGTTCTACGTTTGCCGAGCACCCTATTATCAAGGCTTAACTGAATGGTACCTCTGAATCATAGTGTTAGAACCTCCACTATACCTGAAAATATATTTCATCCACCGACGGTAGCGAACCATCCGAATGAGGGTTCGTCAAACCCGTATGGCCACACAACATAATTTCACGCTTACACTTACACCCTGCAAGTGTAACTGATGATAATCGGACTTGAAGATTTTTGTTCTAACTCGTGCGTGGAATGTTTGTCTCGTACTTGTGTTCAAAGTATAAAAATATGATACGTATATGTTTCTCATCCCATAATTTAAAGAGTAAAAGTTGTTGAAAAGGTGGGACTATGATCTCACTGTAGTTGCATGCCAAAGTACTTGTAATTAAATGTTGTGCAATGAAAGTTGCTTAGCCTTAACCTAAACAAGTAATTTATATCAATACAGGGTAAGACACAAGATCGGTCGAAATGTGTTCAATTAGTCCTATGGCTCGTTACGACTCCATTATATAGCATGTGGATCAAGTTGTCAAGTTTCATGCAAGAATCAAGTATAAGAGAAAGGTTAAAACGATTAAACAGAGTATTGGTTAAGTTTGAATAAAAGTCAACTTTGGTCAAGTCAAGTCAACACGTTTGGGTCGGGTCTCGGACAATTTTCTGAGTTAAATATTCATATATGAGCATGTTAGAACAAGTTACATGTTAATCGGAGGTGCGTAGCATAGTTAGAATTAAACGTGAAACGAAAAAATTGAACAGCCCCCAATCCAGGCAAATGCCGGGCCGCGCCAAGAGTTGGTCGCGCCGCGGCAATACACGTGGGCTGATCCTTGGGCTGTTTCAAGTGTTCAAGTCTCGAACCAAACTTTATTTTAACACAACTAATGAACCGTAAACACTTAAAATGCATGCCATACATCGTTGGAAAGGTATTTTAACGAGGAATACAACTAAACACATATCATCAAACAATTACATCATTTAAAATGACCAAATCCTCGTCGAATGATAGTTAAAAGTTCATCATTAAAGTTTCAAGTTCGTAAAACGCATTTCATGATTTGAGAACTTACTACACACTTATAATATGCCGTTTTGTAGGTAATTACACATACAATACAACTAAACACTTACCAATAACATTGCAAAGCATTTAATGCATCAAAATTTCGTTTTAAAATCTATCAAACCCTAACCAAGAATCACAAAACCGATAATCATGTTAATGTAAGGTTTTCATGTCATCCAACATACAAAAACGAAGCTAATGATGCTAGTAACACTTTTAACACATGAACTTTAACATATAACATCATTTAATCAACTAAAATCTAGGATTTGACAAACTCATTTCAAGTGTTCATGTTAGTTATGCAAAATAACGAGATCGAGCAAACAAATCACATATTCACGCTACATAGACACTAATTAACACACTTTTAAGTTAAAAACATCAAGAACAAGAAATCTGGAGTTTTTGGAAAGTTACCCAAAAGAGATGAAATTAGTATCAAGTTGTAGAGGAAGATGCAAGGATTCCAAATATGCAATTTATTTTGTTGTAAGCTTGCTAGTTTTGATTTAGATGATAAATCTTTGATTTGGGTGAAAATGGGTTTCTTGAACTAGAGAGAAAAAGAAGAAAGGGAGGTGGGAGATGAATGAGTGGAAGAGATGGGGTTGACTAGTTGACATAGTCAACTAGTTTGGCCCCTTGGCAATTTGGTCCCTCGAGTTAAAAGCGGGTGCGTGAATTAACCGAACGAAATATTTTAAATACGCTAGGGTAACGAGAGATGTTATAATTAAATAATGGGAAATATTAATACGCTAGTCAATTGAAGATACGGATTTAGATAACGAAAGATATTATATAAAAAAAAAGACGGCGTTAAAGTAAATTAACGGAAAAAGATGGGTTATTACAAATGTGGTGATGTACGACGGTGGAATGAGGTGGTGATGTATATCAGTATATGTCGTTGCAAATGAGTCTAATGTGGCGACACTTTGTCAGCGTATTAAACAAGAATTGTTGTAGTGTTAGTTTGAGGTGAATAAAATAACATGTTCACAGCATGTTGCATTAGAAGATTATTGAAAATTGTTAATGTAAAAATGGATACTTAAAAGACATATATGTAAATTTCTCACTGGTGGGAAGATTCCAAAATAAAAGCAAATGCAATAATAAGAATGAAAACATGACTTAAAAGGTAATATAAGAAAAACGATATATAAATAAATAAATAAATAAATAAATAAAAGGCTACGCCTCTGGTAAGTGAACGCATCAGGTGATTGTGGTAGGTGAAGCAAGTCTACAATGTTAACTAGCTGACCCAAAACGCCAATCTCAACATCAGTTGGCGTATCCTTAATTTTCCTCTTCTACCGAACAACCCTGACTTCCTTACCACTGGTAGAAAAAAAAGTCATGTAATTTTCTACGTGACTCATGAAATACTTGTAAGAAAAAAAATCCTATGGGATGAAATTACCTCGTTATTTGCCGCTGTATGGTAGTAAGGGATAGTAAAATGGCTAGATCTCGGTTTATACCAACGCTCAACGTTTCAAAAATATTCATATTGTGTTTTTTTCTCTCTTTGATGGTGTTGTGGTGGTTGACGCCGGTGATGGAAGCTTCGGGCGTGTAGGTGGTGGATAGATTTCGAGGTTTTTGGTAGCTTAGAGTCTCGATCACACGAGAGTTTAAGTGTTAAATCGTGTTTTAGTAGTTGAGCTTAACATTAGTTCGAGTCGCAATTAAGGAGTTGCCTTAAATCATCAAAACACGAGGTTGAAGCTTATTTGTGTGAGTTTAAGTTTGTTTTATTTGGCGTTATAAGTAAAGAAAAAAAGCAAGTTGCAACTTCCAAGGTCACAATCTTTTGACTTGCGACGAGGCGACTCGAACACAACAAATAAATTCTCGGTCACCACAACCTTGAGATCTTGTGAACCATGATTTATTGGTCATGACCAGTAAATCTTAGGTCACGACCATAATTTTATCGGCTATGCCGATAAATCTTGGTTCGTAAGAATTCCTTACTATGTACGGTCCTTGAGATTTACGTGAACATTTTGACTATTAAATTTATTTGAGGTCATATTCTTATAGGGTGTGTTTGGATGAAACTAGCTGAAAATGGAGCTTGTAACTGGAGCTTATTTTTTAAGCTGGTAGCTGGAGTTTATTATTTTTTATAAGTGTTTGATAAAGTAGCTGGAGCTTATTTTTCAGTTCATAAGTTCTACTTTTTTCATAAGCTATTACAAGTAGCTTATTTTTTAAGAGCTTATGATTTTCATAAGCTCTACTTTTTTTGCCTACCAAACGAAGCTTATGACTAAACGTAATTAAGTTAGAATCGAATGAAGATAGGCCTTTACCGGTGTTAATTGGTCGTAGTGGAAGAAGTTACTTCGATTGCGAGGAACCATCGTGCAAAGGTTTTTGTAAATCGTGGTACGTATTGAATAGAGATGTTCCAAGAGGCTTACTTGACGAAGCTAATCCGATCAAGAAAAAAGACGAATGAGGCTTCCACTTCGGGTTCTTATAAGCTTAGAGACAACACTGATGACATGGATTACGGGGACGCGATTTAAAACTTGTTTTTGGGGTCTCAAGATGGTAGAGAGAGTAGTTCATCGGCAAACTAGAATGGAATAATGTCCGTGGAGGCTTTTGCGGCTTTCGATAAAATGATGACACATTTGGCCGATGAGAGCAAACCGGGTGACGGATCCGCCAATGTGTTATCTTATAAGATAGAGAATCGGTCTGGGAAGAACATTTTGAAAGAGACGGTTAATGATAAGTTGAAAAGGGCGGGACCTAGAGGTTGATTGATTGGGTTCCTCTCGTTTCTTTTTTCCGTTTGTTGATTTCATTTTGCTCATTTGGTTAGGCTCCTGTTATTTTCATGTAGTATTCCGATTAGTTTTGGTTATATTGTTTTAGGTTTATCGGGTTGTTAGGGGAGACTTATTTATAGATAGTTTTCGTTTAGTGAGTTGATTTCTAGGTGCGAGCTCCCCCGTTTACTCCCGTTTATTTGTATTCTCTGTTGAGGGTGTTTTCCTTTGGAAAACTACCTCGTTTTTATATGAGTTTTCATTATTTTTGCCCGAAAAAAAACGAAGCTTATGACTTGAAGTTTATTAAAATCATAAACTCAAGCTTCTATAAGCTCACATAAGCTTCAATAGGCTATTGCGCCAAACACACCCATAGTTTAGTTGAAAAATGAGCTTTTTAATGAATAACCGTTGATGATGTATTTAACAAACTAGGATGATAGAAGAATCACTTCTCATTCTTTGGGTTCAATTATTAATTGTTAGCCAAGAAAGTTGGTAAATGTGTGAATGTGTCTTGGAACTTGACAAATTAACCATAAGCTGTGGTCCATTACTTCCATTAACTTATTAAAAATTAGACTAATTGATTGGACCCGGCTAGGGATGTGCAACATTTGGTTTCAAACCGAATAAACTAAATTTCGAATCGAATCCAAATCAAATAAAATCATTTCGAATTTTTTAAATTGTTTTTAGATCGATCGAAACCGAAACCGAATTCGTAATTCGGTTTTTGGTTTGATTTTTTATTTTGAAAATTTTAAATTTGGTAAACCGAATTCAAATTAATAACATATTAAAACATATTTATAATTATAATATTTATTTATATATTCATACTATATTTGATGTATTATTATTATTACATTTTTATTAAACAATAAACATGTTATATACCATGTATACTTAAATTAATTCCACAACCGTTATTCCTAATTTATACGCAAGTTTATGCTGGTTAGGTTTTTATTTTTAGTGATTTTCGGTTTTAACCGAAACCAAACCGAAATCAAATTCGGTTTTCGGTTCGGTTTTGGTTATGGTTTTGATATCTAAATTTGGTTTCGGTTTGGTTTTCGATTTTAATTTTATAACTTTCAAAACCGAATAAACCGAAAAACTAAAAACCGAACCGATGAACACCCCTAGACCCGGCCCATTTACCTGATTTAACTAATCGTTTCCTCGTTATGCTACATAATTCGAAAATAGATAAATATCAAAAACTAGCTTTTGGTTCTGGAGTTTGACACAATTTTGGCAAAGCGACGTCACCAGGGTAGTCTTCTACTAGTCGTTGTCCTGTCCACTATCACATCTTTAGACCTACCAATCGTTGGATCAGTATAATCATCATCATTATCATTTACTCTGTATCATTATTTATCACTATTCTTATATTAATGGTATATTAATCTTAACTATGCCATTTTAGTCATTTGTTCATCAACTTGATAAAAACATGTTTTGAGGCTTGGTGCCATAGAACATGGGTATATGGTTATGGTTATGTTCAATCACAATGTGAAACATGATGAGACTACACTTGCAAAAACTCATCTTATTTTGTCAAATATTCGACGTGTACATGGCTAATAATGATAGGTAGGTAACGATACTATTGGCTATAATACGATTCACTATTCATTCATGTAGGATTACGTGAAGATATCCATTCGAAGACATAGATTTGTATCAAAAGAACATTTGCTCACTTCTTCAATCTCATGTGATATGTCGGCTAGTTTTTAAGGTTTGAAACTCGAAACACTTGTCCTCTCAATCAAATTTCAATATCTAGCTAGACATCTTTAATTTTTTTAGACATCTAAGACATGGATATTTCATTAATAATTTTGTCAACGAACAAAGGTCGTCCAGTTAATTTTATGGATTATGTTCAATTAGTAAGAAGTCGTCTATTGTATGCGAAAATTTTGTATATATATATATATATATATATATATATATATATATATATATATATATATATATATATATATATATATATATATATAATAAGTTCAATAAAAGTAGTAAGTACTAATACTAATTTCTAGTATATATTGTTGGAGCCTATATTTCATTGGGCTCGGAAATTTCTTTGTAGTTATAGGCGTTTTAAAAACAAGAAGTTAAATGTAGACTATAGTAAGTTATAAGCTCTTTTGAATTATGAGTTCTGTATAAATATACATCTTGCATGTGGTCATATCTAACTATTCAACGAGTATAATCTACGACTGAACATCTAACTTTTCTTCGAAAGTAGATGAAAATATAGGTATGCATCACTTCAATTGTTTTCCTGAATATAATATTTGTAACCACTGTTTAAAAATGTATGAACTAAAGAGATGCACAACTAAAATAAAAACATGAAGAATAATGCATTATGCATCATGATAAAGATGAGAAATAAAATACGTTTCACGAAATAACTATTAGAAATTACGATTAGATTATTAGTATCGGTTAAATCCGATTTATCTGTACAATATTTAATATTAGCTCATTAAACTATTGTAATACATTATCTTCGTCGCATTATTTTGGAGCTGACACACCGCCAACACGTCGTAGCGCGGCGTGTTAGCCGAGGCAATTTTAAGCGGCGTGCATCATTTGTATACGGCAAATATTTTGACGTGTTGGCTTCTTTAAACTTATTTATATATTATTTAAAATATAACTTTAACATTTTTTTATATATTTTTTCTTTCAAGTACTACCAATAATATTTTGACGCATCATTCGACACGTCACCTCACTACTCGTCATTTTACCAACACATCTGTTACGTCACCGCCACCTACTCCATCACACTCATCAAAACACCAAAAAATACCACCATCGTTATTGACCTTACTGTCATAAATATATATTATACTTGATTATGTTTATATAATCTTGTTAATATATATGATCAAGATATTATATGAATTCGTGACTTTCACCCTTTTAACGACAATATGTACTCCATCTTTTAGTGCTCTAGTTAAAATGTAAACGAGTCTAATACAACTGACTAAATTAACTAAATAATTCAGGTTAAAATTGAACTTTCGAGAGTGAAATGCTATGTGCCTAGGTGGGTTATGTTTTCTTTTCTTTAAGATAACTCACAAATTTACTACCCCAGTGATTTATCCATTAATATAATTTTTTCCCAGTTTAGAACAAGAACTACTTACTGAAATAATCATGGAATATCTCAATATCGTCCATTAATAATCAAGGACATTAGTTACCCCACCTATTAAAATCTTGGCTTTTACAAAAGGAATTGTATTCCACCATACTATCTGAGTAAACCACTGACTATGTTTGTAATGTTGTACATAGGGATGGCATTGGTCACCAAGAGTTCGTTCGATCCACATAATGGATATGGATGGCCGTAAATGAATATGAATACGGATATGGTTGAATCTAAATGGATATGTATATAAATGAAAAGTTTTATCCACGAATATATCTATTAATACCGGAAATACATAAACGAATACATAAATATAGATATATAATGTTGTACCTAGGGATGGCATTGGTCGCCTCATACAATAGATATCCATTCAATCCACCCGAATCATGATGGATATGGACGAGTCTAAATGTATATGGATACGGATATGGTTGAACCTAAATGGATATGAATATGAATGAAAAAGTTTCATCCAAAAATATATTCATTGATACCCGAATTACATAGAAATATATAAATGTAGATATATGCATACACATTTATTATTATAAATACATTTACTGTTACACATACATATTGTGTGCAACCATATAATGAATTAATTATGCTATATTATAATAAAACACATATATCTAACAAATGAACATACAAATTACACATTTAATTTGTCATAATCTATGTTTGATAGTAAATTCAACAAATTGTGTTCTATTTTCGATAAAATTTACAAGTTTTTTGAAGCGACCCGTCCTAATCCATCCGGATGAAGTCCATATCGATTACAAACGATTCACAATAGTTGGTTAGATCGCGAGGTACTTGACCTCTATATGATACAATTTGACAAACATTGCATTCGTTTTTAAAAGACAAACTTTCATTACATCGAAAGTTGACGGCATGCATACCATTTCATAATATAACCAACTATAATTGACTTAGTAATAATCTTGATGAACTCGATGACTCGAATGCAACGTCTTTTGAAATATGTCATGAATGACTCCAAATAATATCTCTAATATGAGCAAATGCACAGCGGAAGATTTCTTTAATACCTGAGAATAAACATGCTTTAAAGTGTCAACCAAAAGGTTGGTGAGTTCATTAGTTTATCATAATCATTCATTTTCATCATTTTAATAGACCACGAGAATTTCATTTCCAGTTCTCATAAATATACGTCCCATGCATAGAGACAACAACCATTCATATGGATTGAACACCTGGTAACCGACATTAACAAGATGCATATAAGAATATCCCCTATCATTTCGGGAAATCCTTCGGACATGATAAAAACAACATCGAAGTACTAAAGCATCCGCTAAAACGGATGGGGTTTGTTGAGCCCAATAGATCTATCTTTAGGATTCGCGTCAATTAGTAGACTGGTTTACTAATTCTTAGGTTACCAAGTAAAAAGGGGCATATTCGGCTTCGATCATTCAACCATAGAATGTAGTTTCGATTACTTGTGTCTATTTCATAAAGCATTTATAAAACAGCGCATGTATTCTCAGTCCCAAAAATATATATTGCAAAAACATTTAAAAAGGGAATAATGAAACTCAAAGTATATATATTTTTAGAATCAACCACAACCCTGTATAGCTAACTCCAACATTACTGCATATAGAGTGTCTATGGTTGTTCCAAATAATATATATAGATGGGTCGATATGATATGTCAAAACATTTGCATACGTGTCTATGGTATCCCAAGATTACATAATATATTAGAATATAAGTATTATATAATATAAGTTAGCTAGGATATGATTAATATAGATTTGTTACCAATTTTCACGTAGCTACAACAAGTAAAAATATCCAATCTTGTTTTACCCATAACTTCTTCGTTTTAAATCCGTTTTGAGTGATTCAAGTTGCTATGATTTCATATTGAACTTAAGTTTATGAATCTAAACAAAAAAAGTATAAGTTTATAGTCGGAAATACAGGTTACAAGTCATTTTTGTAAAGGTAGTCATTTCAGTCGAAAGAACGACGTCTAGATGACCATTTTGGAAAACATACTTCCACTTTGAGTTTAACCATGATTTTTAGCATATAGTTTCATGTTCATAAGAAAAATCATTTTCCCAGAAGAACAAATTTTAAATCAAAGTTTATCATAATTTTTAATTAACTAACCCAAAACAGCCCGCGGTGTTACTACGACGGCGTAAATCCGGTTTTACGGTGTTTTCGTGTTTTCAGGTTTTAAATCATTAAGTTAGCATATCATATAGATATAGAACATGTGTCAAGTTGATTTTAAAAGTCAAGTTAGAAGGATTAACTTTTGTTTGCGAACAAGTTTAGAATTAACTAAACTATGTTCTAGTGATTACAAGTTTAAACCTTCGAATAAGGTAGTTTTATATATATGAATCGAATGATGTTATGAACATCATTACTACCTCAGGTTTTGTGGATAAACCTACTGGAAATGAGAAAAATAGATCTAGCTTCAAAGGATCCTTGGATGGCTTGAAAGTTCTTGAAGCAGAATCATGACACGAAAACAAGTTCAAGTAAGATTTCCACTCGAAATAAGATTATTATAGTTATAGAAATTGAATCAAAGTTTGAATATGAGTATTACCTTGTATTAAAAAGATATCTTAATGTAAATAAGAAAGATTTCTTGAGGTTGGATGATCACTTTACAAGATTGGAAGTAAGCTAGCAAACTTGGAAGTATTCTTGATTATATGAAACTAGAACTTATAGAATTTATGAAGAACACTTAGAACTTGAAGATAGAACTTGAGAGAGATCAATTAGATGAATAAAATTGAAGAATGAAAGTGTTTGTAGGTATTTTTGGTCGTTGGTATATGGATTAGATATAAAGGATGTGTAATTTTTGATTACATGTAAATAAGTCATGAATGATTACTAATATTTTTGTAATTTTATGAGATATTTCATGCTAGTTGCCAAATGATGGTTCCCACATGTGTTAGGTGACTCACATGGGCTGCTAAGAGCTGATCATTGGAGTGTATATACCAATAGTACATACATCTAAAAGCTGTGTATTGTACGAGTACGAATACGGGTGCATACGAGTAGAATTGTTGATTAAACTGAACGAGGATGTAATTGTAGACATTTTTGTTAAGTAGAAGTATTTTGATAAGTGTCTTGAAGTCTTTCAAAAGTGTATGAATACATATTAAAACACTACATGTGTATACATTTTAACTGAGTCGTTAAGTCATCGTTAGTCGTTACATGTAAGTGTTGTTTTGAAACCTTTAGGTTAACGATCTTGTTAAATATTGTTAACCCATTGTTTATTATATCTAATGAAATGTTAAATTATTACATTATCATGATATTAAGATGTATTAATATATATTAATATGATATATATACAATTAAATTTCGTTACAACGATAATCGTTACATATATGTCTTGTTTCGAAATCCTTAAGTTAGTAGTCTTGTTTTTACATATGTAGTTCATTGTTAATATACTTAATGATATGTTTACTTATCATTTCTCATGATTATATAATATAACAATATCTTAAAATGATTCATATGTATTTAGTAAGACGTTGATATAACGATAATCGTTATATATATATCGTTTTCGAGTTTCATAATTCAATAGTCTCATTTTTATGTATATAACTCATTGTTAAAATACCTAATGAGATACTTACTTATCATAATATCATGTTAACTATATATATATCCATATATATGTCATCATATAGTTTTTACAAGTTTTAACGTTCGTGAATCACCGGTCAACTTGGGTGGTCAATTGTCTATATAAACCCTATTTCAATTAATCAAGTCTTAACAAGTTTGATTGCTTAACATGTTGGAAACACTTAATCATATAAATATCAATTTCATTTAATATATATAAACATGGAAAAGTTCGGGTCACTACATTTTTGTGTGGATATATTTCAATTATATCATGTTATATTTACTTTTGTTATATTACGTTTTTGTTTTCGTCACATATTCGAAAATATTATAACATTTTTTGAATATCTAATGGATATTCATTAACCCGCTAAATCCATTTGATATGAATATGAATGGACGAACTGAAATTAAATGGGTATGGATAAGAATATAAATATGGATGAACAAAACTAAATGAATATTAATATGAATACGGCATCCCCTGATAATTGTAACTACACTTCTATGAAACATAACAAGTGCTATACAAATCATTACATTCACAAAATACAGAGTATAAATTTAATGTTTGCAACCTATGACTTCATTCACTTCAAAATTATTGTCTACATTTTCTCTTTGTATTTCCAATTTCATTGTTTACATAGATGGATTTATATAAACAAATTTACCTGATTATCTGTAACGACTCGAATTTTTCCGTTAATATATAGAAGATTAATATTTACATAATTAATGTTTCCAACATGTTAAGCAATCAAATTCATTAAGAATTGGTTATTTGAAATGAATTTTATACAAACATTTGGCCACCCCGTCTGTCTGACGATTCACGAACGTCATAATTCGTAATAATTATTTAATGACGTATATATGAATATAAATATATACTCATGATTGTTAAATGATATTTAAGTATCTCATTACATATATTAACAATTGGTTATATACATAAAATGAGATTACTAACTTAAAGACTTCAAGACTATATACATATATATAACGATTAACGTTGTAATAACTTCTAAATTAAAATGTATGTATATGTATTGTATTAATATGTATTAATACACTTTTGAAGGACTTAAACATATATACTAACATACTTATACTCAACAAAGATAGCTATACTCATAATCTCATTCAATTCCATCAAGAATTCTATTCGTATTCATTCGGTATTTACACCCGTATCATACCCAGCTTCCATACTTAAATACTATGAGTATATACCAATATTAAATACCAATTATAGCCTCCTTAGAAGCCCTATGAGTTACAAGATAAGGATAAACATGATGGAGACTTGTGGGAACCAATATTTAACTTCTAGTTTGCATTATTATGCGATATTCCAAATTTTGATAAAGTCTCTTAACCATATACATGAACCAAGACTTTTAACACTCTTTTTACTCATTCATATTAGCTATTTAACTTACATTCACTCTCATAATACTCACACACAAGAACTCCAAGTATTCTCTCCATTTCTTACTCTTTAAACACTCTTTAAACACACATACTTCAAGTACTAGAAAATCTTCATTCACTTTGATCATAAACTAGCTTCAAGAACACTTTGTTAACTCATCTACTCCTCTTTATCAAGGTAAGAATCATATATAAGCTTTGGTTCAATTCATATACTTATAACTATCTTAATTCAAGATAGAAATCTTATTCGAACTTTTGTTCATTCTATGATTCTACTCCAAGGATTACAAGCCATCAAGGATATCTTTGATCACAAGATTATCATCTTATTTTATCAGCAACTTTGTTCATTTAATTTGAGGTTGTCACCTTATTCATAATCTTTTTCGATTCATATCCATATAGCTATCTTATTATGAGTTTATAACTTACAACAACAAGAACATAGTGTAGATTAATTCTAAACTTGTTCACAAACAAACTTAATTCTTCTAACTTGACTTTTAAAATACTTCAACACATGTATTTTGATAGTATGTCAAGTTAACATAAGGATATAAAACTTGTAAACACGAAGAACACCTTAAAACTGAACATACGCCGTCATAGATCATCGGGGGCTATTTTGGGTTTGATTTTAAAAACCTATCTTAAACTTTGAATTAAAATATTTTCTTTGGTGAAAAATCTTATTTTATATGGATATGAAATATATCCAAAATCCATGGTTAAACTCTAATTGGAAGTATGTTTTTCAAAAGAGTCATCAAGATGTCGTATTTACGTCGGATATGACTATCTTCTTGTATTTGACACCTAAGCTGTATTTTCTACTATAAACATATACTTTTCTGTTTAGATTAATAAATAATGGTTCGATACAAAACTATGGCAAGTCGAATCACTCAAAACGGATTTGTAACGAAGAAATTATGGGTAAAACAAAATTGGATATTTTTGTTTGTTTTTAGCTACGATTTTGATTAATAAAAATGGATGCTAACCTTATCCTAGCTAACTTACCTTGTATCCTACATGTATTTATACAGGTCTTGTTCCCGAACTTATGAAAATACAATTTATAATAGTCGTGATTAAGTTCTACGACAATATATTATAGTCTTAATAAAGATCGTAAGGCACCATATATATATATGACTTGATCACTGTGGATTCGTATACAAAGTTTTGACATATCATTTTGACTTCTTCTATATATATTATTGGAACGAACTATAAGACACCATTGGCAGTAATCTCGAGTTAGCTGTGGGTCGAAGTGGATTCCAACATAATATATATACTTTGAGTTGTGATCGAGCATGAGACATGTATACAATGGGTCGCGGATTGCTTCAGATAATATACATATTATGTGTCTTATTATATTAAGATAATATATTATAGTGTTAGTAAATTCTAACACAATATACGCATTTATATTTATATATACATTTATACTGTTGGACTATCGAACTATTGGTCTACGAACATTGGACTACTAACAATGGACAATTAAAATTATCACAAGTATCATAAGTATGGAATATTAATTAATATATATATATATATATATATATATATATATATATATATATATATATATATATATATATATATATATATATATATATATCTTGACACAAGAATATTATTATTAGGTTCGTGAATTTGTCAAAGGCCAAGTCTTATTACCATCTATTCGGAAATCATCACAAGTGAGTTATAGTCCCATTTTTACTATCTAAATTATTTGGGGATGAGAATACATGCAAATTTATAAATGTTTTACAAAATAAGCACAAGTTCATGAAACTACATTCTACGATTGTTTTGTTATACCGGATATCTGTACTTATTATTATTATTATGCTTGGTAACCTAAGAATTAGTGAGAAACACTAATTGACGAAAATTCTAAAGGTAGATCTACGGGCACCAACCACCCCCATTTTCGAATAGTGGAAATGCTTTAGTACTTCGAAGGGTTCTTGTCATACATTTGAATAGTGGAATGTATGATGCCAGATATCTTAAGCGCTCTATGTTAAGGTCGGTTACCAGGCGACTCATCGTATGAATGATTTTTGCAGTTGTAATGATTCTGCGCATTTAATTAAATGAAATCTTGTGGCTTATTAAATATTATGATTATTATATAGAAACTAAACCTATGACTCACCAACAATTTTGTTGACTTTTTAAGCATGTTTATTCTCAGGTGATTATTAGAAAGCTTCCGCTGTTGCATGTTTACTCAACGTCAAGATTTGGAGTCATCATGCTTTTCTAAATAAATAAACTTGCATTCGGGAATTGTATTTGTAATATATTGTTGACAAGTATGTAATGGTGTGTGTAAAATACATGTATTTTGAGGAGATTGTCTTTGATCGACAATCAAAACTTATGTTTTTAAACCTTTATTCAATAATAAAGGTTATGATTATTTTAAAATGAATGCAAGCTTTGAAAACGTCTCATATAGAGGTCAAAACCTCGCAATGAAATCAATTAATATGAAACGTTTATAATTAATATGAACGGGGCATTTCAATTGGTATCCGAGCGTTGGTCTTAGAGAATCAGAAAATTTTTCATTAGTGTGTCTAACTGATTTTTGATGCATTAGTGAGTCTGGACTTCGACCGTAATTGTTTTAAAAATGATTGCTTAATATAATTGTTGGAAACATAAGATTATTAACATATAAATATTATAAGATATATCATTCTCTTAACGTGCCTGCTATTATGTGATAGATGACTTCATCCGATCATATAAGCATCTCTAGTGATTCAGATTTCATTTACTTATCAAGTGATTCAGATGTTGAGTCAAAGCATACGACTTATGAACCAACGGAAAAGTTAACTTTTGGTACTACCATTAAAGAGGAAATGTGACGACCCGGGAATTTCCGACCAAATTTAAACTTAAACTTTTGACACGATAAGCAAAGTCTGTAATGTTGAGTCTCGAAAATTTTAGAACTATGTTCATATATTTAATTACCATTTGACTTCAACCATTCCCGACGATTCACGAACAATTATTTGTAAATAATTATGTGTATATTATATAAATATAAATATAAGAATATATAATATTTTGAATTAACAATGTACACTTAATCAATTGGAAATAAGAATGTAAAATAATAAATAAAATAATTAAATTACTATTATACGATTATATATATATATATATATATATATATATATATATATATATATATATATATATATATATATATATATATATATATATATATGTTGTTATTATGAATCTATATATATATGTTGTTATAGAAAACACATATAGATTCATAATAACAACATATATATATATATATATATATATATATATATATATATATATATATATATATATATATATATATGTGTGTGTGTGTGTGTGTGTGTGTGTGTGTGTGTGTGTGTGTGAATAGGTATTATATAATTATTAAACATTACATGATCACTAAATTCTAATACTAATATATTTAATTACAAAGTTAAAAAAATATATAAATGTTATATTAATTTTACTATATTTATTTTCATTATTAATATTAGTATTAACATTAATACTAATATATTATTATTGATACATCTAAATTGTTATATCATTATATTTGGTAGTAAAATTTTAATTTAAAGTTATTATGATTATTTATTATTATTATTATTATTATCATCTTTATCATTATTATTATTATTATTATTATTATTATTATTATTATTATTATTATTATTATTAATATCATTAGTTATATTAAGAATTCATACAATCTATTATTATTATCAATACTAATATAATTATTATCATTTTTATGATTAATATTATCATTATTATAAATTACTATTATTAATATAATTGTTACTTATTAATTATTAATTATTAATATATTGGATAAAATCATACGCATAGAATCAAATCAGATTTAGGTCAGCATCAAGTTTTTTTTTGCGTTTTGTTTTTTGACTACAAATCCTCTATTTCAGGTTCCATTACAAAATAGAAGAGTCCAACAATCTGTACATATCATTGTCTTATTTATTTATTTTCTTTATTTTTCTCTGACTTCATATCTGTGGAAGATTTAGTGTCGCCATTTTCAAATTATAATAGTCAAATTCCTCGAATTATTGGAGAAATATTTTGTCATCAATTATCATTATCAATCATTAATACCAGTAGCCAATATGAATCGAAAAATAAAACAGAAACATAAAAAAAAAACCGCTGGTTCTCTGCTTCTTCATATTTTTGCCATTATTCGAATATGAACCGATTTTAAAAATGTAATAACGCAATCTTGTTAGGAATCATACACTTGAACTATTTGTAAGTTTTCATTATTTAATTTCTCCATTTGATTATGAATTTCGGAGTCAAAGATACGTTTTAAAAAAGTCAAACAATTCTTCAATGAGAAAATTTGAGTTTTCTGTTTTGATATAAGTCAAATTGATAATCCCTAAAGTTTGTATACGCGATTTCAAAACTAATTCGTGTAGAAAGTGTCAGCTAAAACGGTCTCTAATTCGAAAATCGATTTCTAGTTCATATTACATTCATACGAACTCTTTCAGTTCTTTTTATTTTTTTATTTTTTTTGTTACAATTAAAAACCAAATTAAATCGTTTCTATTTATTTTATAAATCCCAAAACCAATTTTAGATCTTATGATAACAAACGTGGTACCTCTGTTGATTTGAATGTTGGGAAGTTGAAGAAGATAAATAAAACAGAAATAAAACTGGGTTAAATATATTTGGGTACGGTATTATTACAGAAAAAGAGAAACAGTCGAGTGGTTATGGGTGTATGTGGATTAACCAGAGGTCATGGGTTCGAGCCCGGCTTGATGCATTTTTTTTAAAGACTCATTTGAAGGTAGTTTTATATATATTATCATTATTATGTTATTATTATTATTATTTATTACCATTGTTATTATTGTGATTATTATTGTTAATTATTAGTATTATCATTTAACATTATAATTATTATTATTGTTACTAAGATAAGTATTAGTTATCTGCTATTATTAGTAAGATTATTATTATTATTATTATTATTATCATCATTTTTATTAAGACGAATACATGTACCATATATTGATTACTATTATTAATATTATTACAAGTATCATAGTTATTATTAGTATTATCATCATATTCACAATCATTATTATCATTGTTATCAATATTTTTATTATTAATAATGCTATCATTGCTATTATTAAAATGATTATCATATTTAGTATCATTATTATTATTATCATTAT
This sequence comes from Rutidosis leptorrhynchoides, assembly GCF_046630445.1. Lineage (NCBI taxonomy): Eukaryota > Viridiplantae > Streptophyta > Magnoliopsida > Asterales > Asteraceae > Rutidosis > Rutidosis leptorrhynchoides. The sequence continues at coordinate 398,022,074 of NC_092338.1, forward strand.
CACTAATATTAGTAGTAGTAAAATTATTATAGTTATTTTTAATATCAGTATTAGTACTATTATTATTACGTTTATTACTAAAAGTAACATTATTTTTAAATCTGTTATTTTGTTAAAACTAGTAATATCATTAAAAGTAACATCTTTAGTATTATTAATATTATTATTATTATTATTATTATTATTATTATTATTATTATTATTATTATTATTATTATTATTATTATTATTATTATTATTATTATTATTATTATTATTATTATTAGTATTATCCATATTATTATTATTAAAAATTATTATGATTATGGAGATAAAGGTTTTAAAGATATTGTTAAAGTTATAAACATAAAAATAAAGATAAATATATATTTAATACACATAACCTAACTACATTAATATTTCCATATATATATAAGATGAAAATATATATAATGAAACTTATTAATTTATTATATACATAAATTACATCACTAATAAGAATACATATATTTGTTCGATTACAATTACATATGTTAATATATATATATATATATATATATATATATATATATATATATATATATATATATATATATATATATATATATATATATATATATATATATATATATACAAATGATATAGGTTCGTGAATCTGAGGCCAACCCTGCATTGTTCAATATCGTCATATGTATCTTTACTACAAAATACAGTATTGTGAGTTTCATTTGCTCCCTTTTTAAATGCTCTTGCAATATATATTTTTAGGACTGAGAATACATGCGCTGCTTTTATAAATGTTTTACAGAATAGACACAAGTAATCAAAACTACATTATATGGTTGGATTATTAACCGAATATCGCCCTTCAAGTCTGGTAACCTAAGAATTTAGGGAAATGGCCCCTGATTGACGCGAATCCTAAAGATAGATCTATGGACCTTGACAAGTCTCATTCGGGGTACGAATGCTTTAGTACTTCGAGATTATTATACAGATGAGAGGTTCTGTTTTAGGGATATTCTATGCATTAAGTTAACATCGGTTACCAGGTGTTCAATCCATATGAATGATATTTTTGTCTCTATGCATGGGACGTATATTTATAAGAACTGAAAATGAAAAATCTTGTGGTCTATTAAAATGATGGAAATGATTATTTATGTTAAACTAATGAACTCACCAACCTTTTGGTTGACACTTGAAAGCATGTTTATTCTCAGGTACGAAAGAAATCTTTCGCTGTGCATTTGCTCATTTTAAAGATATTATTTGGAGTCATTCATGACATATTTCAAAAGACGTTGCATTCGATTCGTTGAGTTCATCAAGAATATTATCAAGTTATTTATAGTTTAGATATATTATGAAATGATATGCATGTCGTCAACTTTCGATGTAAAGCAAGTTTGTCTTTTAAAAACGAATGCAATGTTTGTAAAATGTATCATATAGAGGTCAAGTACCTCGCGATGTAATCAACTGTTGTGAATCGTTTATAATCGATATGGACTTCGTCCAGATGGATTAGGACGGGTCGCTTCAGGAAAATTGTTGGGAAAATTGGGAAGATTCACAATTGCCAGAAGAGGTTCCAGAAGAGGATCCGGAAGAAGATCCAGAGGAGGAACCCGAAGAAGAGGATCCTGAAGAAGTTGTGGAAATTACCGAACCACAACGTGATTTGGGAAAATCTTTGGCTGTTATACCCAATCCCAAATCCGATGAACCTATTATGACCCAAAATGTTTGTGACCATCCACATGCACCATCTAAGAAAGCAGTTTACAAAATGACCGCTCGTATAACGACTGGTGGTTTTGTTCCTAAGCAATTAGCTGAAAGAACTAATTGGAGGAATTGGAAAAAGAACTATCCAAACGAAGATCCAAACGTTTGACTGAGAAAGAAACAACGTCAACATCTAAGAAACTTCGTCATTCTTAAACTATCGACGACTACCCTATATTCCATGCATTGTATAATATGTATTATATTGTGTGTTTAAGTTTGTAAGAAAATCCGCAATGTAATTTTCCTTATGATTGTATAATAATAAGAATAAGCATGGAAGGTTTATTATTATTATTACAACTTATTATTACGTAGTAACGTAATAACTTACCATAGTTTTTCATATTAGAATTTTAGTAGTTAATTTGTGTGTTAGATGCTAAGTATGAACATTATTATAGTTATAAAACGCTAATATGAAGAAAAGGCTTTTATAATAATAAGTTCATATTAAGCTACAAAATACTTTTTGGCTACTTCTAAAATTCTATATGATTAACTCAGTCGACTATTTTTGAAGGAAATGGCTCCTCCAGCTACTAGACAACAACAATTGAACACAGAAGAACTTCAAGCTTTCGCTGCAAATATGGTTGCAGTGGTGAATGCAATGAACAACAATAACCAATCGGGTTCCAGCAGTGGAGGAAACAATGGCAACCGGGTAGGATGTTCCTACAAAGCTTTTATGGCCTGCAAACCCAATGAGTTTGAAGGAACCGAAGGACCCGTTGAACTAAAGCGGTGGACAGAGAAGGTTGAAGCCGTGTTTGCAATCAGCAACTGCGCAGAAGAGGATAAAGTTAAGTATGCCACACATACTTTCAGGGGTACTGCTTTGACATGGTGGAATAACTACATGGATTACGTAGGACAGAATACCGCCTACGCACTTCCATGGTCCGCCTTCAAGCACATGATGAAGGAAGAGTACCGTCCCAGAACTGAAATCAACAAGCTCAAGGAAGAGCTTAAAGTACTGACAACCCAAGGGTTAGACGTCATTACCTACGAGCGACGTTTCAACGAACTGGTTTTAATGTGTCCTGAAGTATTTGAGGATGAAGAGGCAAAAATTGAAGCGTTCATAAAAGGGTTGTTGGAACGAATCCAAGAGCATGTAGGTGCTAACAACCTTGCAACAATGCAGAAAGCGAGTCGTATAGCCTACAAATTGATAGGTTAAATTACAGGAAGGATAAATAAAGAGGCGGCCGAGGAGGCCATAATGAAACAGGGAAAGAGAAAGTGGGAGGAAAGCAGTGATCATGGTCACCAGTCCAATAACAACAATCAAAACAACAACTACAACAACAATCGCAACCACCCCAACAACAACAATAATCGCAATAACAACCGCAACAATAACCGCAACAACCATTCCAATAACAATTACAACAACAACAACAACAACAACAACCGCAACCAAAACTACAACAACAACAACCCCAATCCTAACAATAACAACAACAACCGTCTCAGCAACAATAACCCTAACAACAACAACAACAACAACAACAACAACAACAACGACAAAAAGGAAAGAACTATATGCCCAAGGTGTGATACGTTTCATCCGGAGTGGTTTTGTAGAGAGTTATGTACCAGGTGCAACAGGAATGGCCATATTGCGGCAAAGTGTGAAGTCTACGGACCAAATAGAAACAAAGGAGCAAATAATGCCGGAACAAATAATAACGGCGTTGTTTGCTATGGATGTGGAAAACCGGACCATACCATAAACTAGTGCCGGAATGGAAATAGGCAAGGCCGTGGGAGAGCCTTCAACATTAATGGGGAGAAAGCACAGGAAGACCCGGAGCTTGTTACGGGTACGTTTCTTATCAACAATACACCTGCTTATGTTTTATTTAATTCGAGTGCCGATAGAAGTTATATGAGTAGAGAATTTTGTGCCAAATTAAATTGCCCGTTAACACCTTTGGATAAAAAGTGTATACTTAAAGTAGCAAATGGTAAACTAATTAAGGTTGATAAAATTTGTCGAAATCAAAAAATTAGTTTAGTTAGTGAAACGTTTGCAATTGATTTAATACCGGTGGAATTGGGAAGCTTCAACGTAATTATTGGAATGGACTGGATGTCCAGGGTGAAAGCCGAAGTTGTTTGTCATGAGAAGGTGATTCGCATTCTGAGGGAAGACGGGTTACCCTTAATGGTGTACGGAGAAAAGGGTAATGCCAAATTAAATCTTATCAGTAGTTTGAAGGCGCGCAAACTAATAAGAAAAGGTTGTTATGCCGTACTAGCACACGTCGAGAAGGTTGAAAAAGAAGAAAATAAAATCGATGACGTTTCCGTTGCAAGAGAATTTCCTGAGGTGTTTCCGAACGAATTATCAGGACTACCTCCACACCGATCCGTTGAATTCCAAATAGATCTTGTACCGGGAGCCGCACCAATAGCTCGTGCTCCATATAGACTTGCGCTCACCGAAATGAAAGAATTACAAAGTCAGCTACAAGAATTATTAGAAAGTGGTTTCATCCTACCGAGTACGTCACCATGGGGAGCTCCAATTTTGTTCGTTAAAAAGAAAGATGGGTCTTTTCACATGTGTATCGATTACCGTGAGCTGAACAAAGTCACCATTAAAAATCGATACCCTTTACCCCGAATCGATGACCTATTCGATCAACTCTAAGGTTCGAGCGTATACTCCAAAATTGACCTAAGGTCGGGTTATCATCAACTAAGGGTTAAAGAAGCCGATATACCGAAAACAGCCTTCAAAACTCGTTATGGCCACTACGAATTCATGGTTATGCCAATCGGTTTAACCAATGCACCCGCAGTTTTCATGGACCTCATGCAACGAGTATGTAGTCCATATTTAGATAAGTTTGTTATTGTCTTTATTGATGACATCCTTATCTATTCGAAGAATAACCAAGAACACGAACAACACTTGAGACTTGTGTTAGAGTTGTTAAGAAAAGAACAACTTTATGCTAAGCTCTCTAAATGTGCTTTTTGGTTAAATGAAGTACAATTTCTTGGCCACGTAGTCAGTAGTAATGGAATCAAAGTTGATCCCGCCAAGATTGAAGCCATCAAAAATTGGGAGACCCCGAAAACTCCAACGCAAATACGTCAATTTTTTGGTTTAGCCGGTTACTATAGGAGGTTTATTCAAGATTTCTCCCGAGTAGCCAAACCTTTAACCGCATTAACACATAAGGGGAAGAAGTATGAATGGACTTCCGAACAAGAGAGTGCCTTCCAATTTTTGAAAAAGAAGTTGACTACGGCACCTATTTTATCGTTACCTGACGGAATGGAAGATTTTGTTATCTACTGCGACGCATCAAGAATGGGTTTTGGGTGTGTTCTTATGCAACAGAAGAAGGTGATTGCATATGCTTCTCGACAACTCAAAATTCATGAACAAAACTACACCACACACAATCTGGAATTGGGCACCATTGTTTTTGCATTAAAGATGTGGAGACATTATCTATATGGGGTCAAGTTCATCATATACACTGACCACAAAAGTCTCCAACATATTTTAAATTAAAAGCAACTAAATATGAGGCAGCGTAGGTGGGTTGAGCTGCTAAATGATTATGATTGTGAAATCCGTTACCACCTGGGGAAAGCAAATGTGGTAGCCGATGCCTTGAGTCGAAAGGAAAGAGAACATATTCGAGTAAAAGCTATGAACATGATTATTCATACTAATCTTACTACTCGAATAAAAGAGGCACAACAGGAGGTTTTGAAGGAAGGAATTTTTGGAAGGGAAATACCCAAAGGATTAGAAAAACAGCTTAATATTCGAGAAGACGGAACCAGGTATTTAGCTGAAAGAATTTGGGTACCAAGGAATGGGGATTTGAGGAAAGTGGTACTAGATGAAGCACATAAAACCATATATTCAATACATCCCGGAGCGGGGAAAATGTACCAAGACCTCAAGAGAAACTTTTGGTGGCCAGGAATGAAGGCCGATATAGCCATATATGTAGGAGCATGTTTGACTTGTTCTAAAGTCAAAGCTGAGCATCATAAACCATCGGGTCTACTCCAACAACCTGAAATCCCAGAATGGAAATGGGAAAACATTACCATGGATTTCATTGCTAAGTTACCGAGAACCGCAGGTGGTTATGATATGATTTGGGTAATAGTCGATCGTCTTACTAAGTCAGCACACTTTCTGCCAATAAAAGAAGAGGATGGTATAGAGAAATTAGCACAATTATATCTGAAAGAAGTTGTTTCTAGACATGGTATACCAATCTCTATTATCTCTGATCGTGATAGCAGATTTACTTCTAGATTCTGGCAGGCATTACATGAAGCGTTGGGAACTCGTCTAGATTTAAGTACTGCCTATCATCCACAAACTGATGGGCAGAGTGAAAGGACGATTCAGACACTCGAAGACATGCTACGAGCATGTGTTATTGATTTTGGAAGCAGTTGGGATCGACATCTACCGTTAGCTGAGTTTTCCTACAACAACAGCTATCATTCTAGTATTGAGGCTGAAATGACCCGTTCATATACATTATAAACGATTCATAATAGTTGATTACATTGCGAGGTATTTGACCTCTATATGATACATTTTACAAACATTGTATTCGTTTTTAAAAGACAAAATTTCTTTACATCGAAAATTGACAGGCATGCATACCATTTCATAATATCCACTATCCAACTATAAATTGATTTAATAATAATCTTTGATGAACTCAATGACTCGAATGCAACGTTCTTCGAAATATGCTATGAAAGACTCCAAGTAATATCTTTAAAATGAGCAAATGCATAGCGGAAGATTTCTTTAACACCTGAGAATAAACATGCTTTAAAGTGTCAACCAAAAGGTTGGTGAGTTCATTAGTTTATCATAATCATTTATTTCCATCATTTTAATAGACCACAAGAATTTCATTTCCAGTTCTCATAAATATACGTCCCATGCATAGAGACAAAAATAATCATTCATATGGTGAACACCTGGTAACCGACATTAACTAGATACATATAAGAATATCCCCTATCATTCCGGGATCCTCCTTCGGACATGATATAAATTTCGAAGTACTAAAGCATCCGGTACTTTGGATGGGGTTTGTTAGGCCCAATAGATCTATCTTTAGGATTCGCGTCAATTAGGGTATCTGTTCCCTAATTCTTAGATTACCAGACTTTAATAAAAAGGGGCATATTCGATTTCGATCATTCAACCATATAATGTAGTTCAATTACTTGTGTCTATTTCGTAAAACAGTTATAAAAAACATCGCATGTATTCTCAGTCCCAAAAATATATATTGCAAAAGCATTTAAAAAGGGATTAATGAAACTCACGCATATAAATATTGTAAAACAGTTAATAAAGCATTTGCATGTATTCTCAGCCCAAAAACGTAAAGAGTAAAAGGGAGCAAATGAACTCACATACTGTATTTCGTAGTAAAAATATATATAACGTCATTGAACAAGTGCAAGGTTGGCCTCGGATTCACGAACCTAAATTAATTATATATAATTATGTGTTGGTCAATATTTGTCTAACAAATTAGGCCAAGTCATAGTGTGCCACAATCCTAATGCTCGAGACTAATATGAAAAAGTCAACAAAAGTAAATTTAACTCAAAATAATTTCCAAAAATCTATACATGATTAATATATAGTTTAAATATCGTCGTTTTATATTTTTAAATATTTTATAAAAGATTTATTAAAGTAAATAATATAATTTATTTATTAATAAATAAAATTTTATATTAAATTTATATAATATAATATACTTTTATATATATTAAGTAATAAACTTTATAGGGTTCATTCAATATCATAAAGATAATATGATAGGTATTATTAAAGTAAGTTATTACACGTAGTAAAATATGTTTGTATCACATATTTATTTGATAAAATAATATCTATAATGATAGTAAGTAAAAGTTGTATTATTTTGTAATAATAATTATTATTATAAAAATATCAATATTTATAATTACTAAGAGGACATTATGATAAAACTATAATTCTAATTATGATAACTTTAATATTTACGATAATTTTTAATATTATCTTTAAAATAATAATTCTATTTAAAATAATAATAATAATGATATTTTAAAGTAACAATGACATTTCTACTAAAATGATAATTTTTGTTAAAATGATAGTTTTAATACTAACGATATTTTTAATAATAATAATAGTAATGATAAAAATAATAAGAACGATAATTTTATCTAAATCAATATCTTATAATATTTTAATTTCATCATGATACTCTTACTCATTATTTCCTAATCATTTCGTTTAATAGCTTTTAATCGTCTTTTATATCGTGTTCATAATAATAATAATAATAGTAATCAAAATAATTAGGTGTTACAAATATTTGTTTTAATTACACTAATATTAATAATGATAGTTACTATAACATTATTAACGATAATACTAATAATTATCTTAATGATAATATAGTAATAATAATAATAACAATAACAATAACTATTTTTAAATAATGATATATATATTAATAATGATAATAATAATAATAATAATAATACTAATAATAATAATAATAATAATAATAATAATAATAATAATAATAATAATAATAATAATAATTGGATAATAATAATAATACTAATTATAACTTTAACGATAATAACGATAGTAATAATAAAAAAAATAACAATTTTTAATGATAAATCCATTTTATTGATAAAGATAATAATAAGATAAAACTAGAACGACGATAAAAACGACGATAATAATAATCATTTTTAATAAAAATATAGAAAATTCAATTGATTATAACTTCTAATCCGTTCATCGAAACCATTCGATATCTAAAGGAAAAGTCCTTAATTTTTCGCTAGCTTTCCAAGGACATGCATATCTTATACCTTATCTCAACCGCAAGTGTAACTAATTCAAGATTCAACCTAACCTGTCTAAGGGCAATATCAAAAGTACAAGCATGCATAATCCTAAATACTCGAGCACTAGTCAGGGATACACTATTAGTATGTAAAAGTTAAATTATGAGTACTCACGTATCAATATTGAGATTCAATATTGCAGGAAAGGTACGTAGACGCAACGGAAATTATAAACACTATATTGACCTCACGAGCATACCCATGAACCATACTCAATCACCTCCATAGCTATAACCCATAATTTCCTTAATCCTATCCTACTCGAAAAACAATTTCGAAATCACTCGGACAGCACTCCGTCGTAATATTTTATGTATACTAATAATATCTTGAAATAATACGGAGTAAATATATATATGTAAATCGATTGAGAGAGTTTAGAGAAAAATATTTTCAAGTTTATATGAAATAATGAAACCTATTGAATTCTATTTATAATAGATTTTTGAATTATTAAAGTAAATTATTAAAGTATGAATTATTAAAGTGAATTATTAAAGTATGAATTATTAAAGTGAATTATTAAAGTATGAATTATTAAAGTGAATTATTAAAGTATGAATTATTAAAGTGAATTATTAAGGTATGAATTATTAAAGTGAATTATTAAAGTATGAATTATTAAAGTGAATTATTAAAGTTAAAGTAAAGTAAAAATAAAGTAAAGGTAAAGTTTAAGTAGTAAAAGTATAAAATTATATACGTATAATACGCGTATAAATATATATAATATTAATTTAAATCGTTATATATATTTAATAAAATAAAATATAAATATCGTTATCTTTATCATACTAGTTAAGTAATGAGTTGTCAAAAGTGGTTCTAGATATTTATAAAAGTTATATACATTTTAATAATAAAGTTCTTTTTAAACTGAAAACGTTTTTGTACGTTTGAAACTAAATAGATCAATCGAGTCTTTATGAGATTCAATCTTCCACTATCCTTTGTCTAGTTCTTAATGATTGACAATTTGTTCTTATTTATAAATCACTTTACCATTTTCTGAATATTGTTAAAATGGAAAGATTTCTCAAATCAACGCGGGCCTTTCAACAGAGACTTGTAATCATAATTCAATATATCTGATAATTCAATCATTTAATCTTATCTTCTAATTTCATTGATAAATATTTTGAAACAGATACAATCATATAAAGTATTTAATCTAATATTTTGTTTACGTTTCAAGTTATAATATATATACACATATACATATATAATCATATTCGTTTAATGGTTCGTGAATCGTTGGAACTTGGTCGAGGTTGAATGAATGTATGAACATAGTTTAAAATTCTTGAAATTTAACTTAACAAATATTGCTTATCGTGTCGGAAACATATAAAGATTAAAGTTTAAATTTGGTTGGAAATTTCCGGGTTGTCACAGTACCTACCCGTTAAAGAAATTTCGTCCCGAAATTTGAGTGGAAAGGTCGTGAATGATAATAAGTATGTTTTCATGATGCATACGGGCTGAAAATTAGAGTTTTATCATCAGCGAATAATTTGGATAAACAATCCATTTATATGAAGAGTACGAATGAAGCTAACATAGAAGAGTGAAATGAGTAAGTGTAGATTCATCTTATCATTTGACGTAGATATGATTGATTCCCAGATTTCAAGGGATTTGAAGAAAATCTTCTTAATAAGATTTGACTCTCCGGTAAACAAGGGAATTAGGATCCGCTTTAAATGCGATCGTCCATTTTAATTGTTCTGTCGGAGATTTTCTTATAAATTCACCTCATTCGTTTCCTTACAACTCACACCTTCTGTTGATGCATTTTATGCAAGTCCTTAGACATCTACCCACATCCATTGCAGGTACATCAATTTATAGGCCACCATGATTGCTCGTTATTATCCTATCCGTGTTTGTATGTGGTTACAGGAACTGCAGGAACGAGATTTAGATGTTTGACTATGTTAGACTTAGTCAGACGTACGAGTGAAGCCTCACTAGTACGGCTGACAGGCTCATACGCACGGTTGATGCTGAGTTAAGTCACAATTACAACCTAAATGAGAAGACACGAGTGAGTGATCACCCGTACGGCTGATGAAGCCAATTCGTACGTGTGATGAATGAATCGTATGGGTGAGTCAACAGCAGGGGTATATAAAGTCTTATGTTCTTCATTTTAGGTTAAGCCTCTCATTTGTTACACACACTCAGATCTAGTGAGCTCCTCCGATTCTCTCTCAGTCCAAATCACCCAGGTGGTGAATAATAGCTCTAGGTGTTGATCTAATCACACTTGATTTAGTTGTGGTTTGACTAAATTAATCAAAAAAAAAACTTAACCTATTCACTAGAGGGTTTGATTCATTGTTCCGCCATTGTGTGAGTTAACTCTGTTGATTTCTAAGTTCCTAGTCATGTTTCATCACCTTCTATTCTTTCTCCCTCAACTCATATTTTAAAGTATTCATCAATATGCTCCATCCAGTTCTGATTCTCGATATACTTCTAACTTTCATATCGGTCATTCTTCTTTTTCATCTACCGCCGGAAGAATCTATTTACTTCTACTATACTCTTGGGTTTATAGTGTTTCTAGTTCTCCTGTGTCTTTATATGCATCGTTATATATGGTTTATAATTTCTGGTTTGTCGTTGGGCTTTATATGTTCCCTTATATTTCAAAGTCTCTGCTTCTGTCTTCTATAATCATTATCATTCACAGTTAATGCTCTCTTTTATTTGCTGCAATTTATACCCCAATTTCTATTTCGGAGTTTTGTCCTTTCGTTTCTTCTTCTTGCGATTAAGCACCGCTTGTAATGGTCCAGAATTCACAGATATGAATTTCGAAATGAACATTGTTAATATTCTAGGAAGGAAATTGTGATGGCACGATCTTGACTTGTCAAATTACTAGAATACCTTGGAAAAGGCCGAATCATCAAGAAATATTTTCTTTATATTTTAGAGGTTAAATAGAATACAAGAGTCGTATAACATGGCACATGATAATGTTATGATCTGTGAATCATCACGTTTCATTTAGAAACTCAGCATGACTTAGTGTAATATAATCACATTGATCAAGTGTCATTATATTATACTAATTCATGCTTCAGTTCCCAACATTACTTCAAAATATTCCTATTTTAAACTTGAATGTTTCAGAATTTTGAAACTAAAATAGTTTCTTTTATGATGTAATACAAATAGCGCGAAGAGGTAAATGATTTCAAATAAGAAAAATTAAGAAAATATCTTCAGAAATATGGAGGATATTTATAATGAAAGATATGATGATATTTTTGAATTTCTAATATCAGAGGATGATGAAGAATATTGTCCGCAGGGGTTTAGAGTCAGGAGCAAGATATTCGTTAATGACTTCAACAGGTACTGAATCATTTGGATCCTTTGAAGTCAGGTTCAGTTTTTGTAATTTGTCCACAGCCTCCTTCCTACTTTGCTCAATCCATTTTACAGTTCCAAAACTTCTCTTTTTCTGCGCTTTGCCAACACACTTCATCATTATCATCCAGCTTTTACCATTTAAAGTCGTTTATAGTTTTTGCTGCTTCATCAGCATTTTTTTTTTCCATTTTCAGAGAACCAATTCGTAGTTCGGAGTGTTTTTCAGAAACTTCACATTCAAATTAAGTCCAGAAGATAGACGTTATATATACACATATAACTGTTGGCGTAAACATCCTGCGAGATTTCAAAATACTGATTGCTAATTCCCAATGATTCGTATGGCAATTCTCATTACAAGATGCGAATGAGTAAATGATGGAGTTTCAATGAATAATTATAATGACTTTTTGGAGAGGCTAAAGTCAAATGGTAATGAAGTTGTTGGTACATCTGCTAATAATGTGGTGGAATGTAAAAGGTTCCCTGGTAACGAAGGTGTATATCTCAAGGTTATAATAAGGTTAGTCTGACTGAAAAGTTGAAGTTGACTTGCTGGAGCTGTGACAAAACTGGCTACTTTGAATAGGAGTCGCAAAGTTATTTTTGCTAATAAATGCCAAAGAATCTGACGCGGATACGTTGTTTAAACTTTTATTTGGTTTCAAGAGTTTTTCGGGTACATAACTGTGGGTAACATGTGGTTAGATCATCATCTCGATTGCTCATCATTCAAAGTGTCTTCAGAAATTTTCGAAGAGTTTGAACACAGATTGTAATCGTTAACATACATTTGATGTTCTAACACAGTTTTGAAGCCAAAATATAGCTTGTGAAAGATGTTAGGATCTAAGAGTGATGATTTTGGTCATATCTCAAGTTGAATTTTGAGATTTCAAAATCAGAATATGTAATTAAATTTTGAATGAGTATGGTTGTTTTGATTTCTATAAAAGATTGTATATTGTTGTGAAAGTAGGGAGTATAATGGATGATTTGCTGAATCAGATTCGAAGAATGTTACATATTACTTGTGAATTTATATATCTCTCGGGTATTACCTACCCGTTAAAAAAAATTCACAATTAATATTTTGTACAAAAGAATTTTATTACAGTCTTTATGAAAATATATATATGTATATTTTCTTCAGATATAACATAGATTTAATGAGTTAATGTTAAATTAAACTCATTTGATTTACGGTTGAAACTAGAATTGAATAATCCCTAAAGGCTTTAAAAAGTACATAACTTTTACGCAGTATTTCTTTAATAACATTGAAATTATGAATCAATACATCGTTATTTGTTGATGTATGATGTTCGGTTCGTGGAATTCTTGTGAATTTCGCAAAGTACGAATGATGTTATCTGAAAAGTTTCGGGTACATCGATGATGAAAGTGTAAAATCAAATATATACTTGATTTATTATGAATTGGAATTTGTTGAATTGCGACAGAGATTGTAGTTAACACTGGTTAAGTTGCGGCCGAAGGACGTACATTATTGCATATTTGTAATATGAATTAACCGAGTAGTTAAGATTCACACACAATAGCTTAGCACAGAAAGATTTATTTCAAAATATATATATATATATATATATATATATATATATATATATATATATATATATATATATATATAATATACATATAATTTCTTCAGAGGGAATGAGTTAATTCTTCATAACTCGTTGATACAATATATACGTTATTGATTCGTAATGATGTCCATAGTGATTCTTGAACTGACGGAGTTTGTGATGTTATCGGTGTTATTGATTCGGATGTTGACTGTACTAACGATGCTGGTAACGCTGACGGTACTGTTGATGCTGTTGGTTAAGCAAGTTTAGCTTGTTAATCACACACTATTTTTGTCAGGGTTTCTACTCTTCCTTCTATCATTTTGGTTCGCTTAACTGATTTATGGTTAGGGCAAGATTAGATAATCTCTAAGACTTTAGAGATTACATAATCGCCGCGGAATGTTTCTCCAATGAAGTTATGAATTAATACTTCGTCAGTTATTGTTATTGGTACTCCTTGGTATCTATGGTGCGTATGCCGTTGATGCTCGTGGGACAGATTGTGAAGTTGAGGTTTACGATGCGGTTGTGGTTGGAGGTGGTAATGGTACTGTTGGCGTTGATGATGGTGGTACTGGTTATGCTACTGATGCTGCTGCTGGTGTTTGTAATCTCTGCACCATATTCTCCAAAGCCACTACCCGAGCGCGAAGCTCGTTGACTTCTTCTATTACACCGGGGTGATTGTCGGTTTGGATGAGCGGATAAATAAAATCTAAAATTTGATGTAATATATAATCGTGACGAGATACTCTGGAAATGAGCGAGAAAATGGTGTTTCGGACAGGTTCGCCAGTAAGTGCTTCAGGTTCTTCGTCAAGAGGGCAATGTGGTGGATGGAAGGGATCACCTTCTTCTTGTCTCCAATGATTGAGGAGGCTACGAACCCATCCCCAATTCATCCAGAATAGGTGATGACTGATTGGTTGATCTATTCCGGTCACACTGCTTTCGGAGCTTGAATGAGATTCCATTTCGGAATCCGAGTGACTTGAACTGATGACGAATTCCATTTCGTACGATTGGATAAAGGATTTTTTTTTCGATATGAAATGATTTTGGCTAACGGATGGTATTCTAATTACATAGAATATATATATATATATATATATATATATATATATATATATATATATATATATATATATATATATATATATATATATATATATATAGATCAAAAGATTTTGTAGATTACGGAGGACTTTGCGAGATATGTCAGGCAAAGTTTAAAGTTATAGATACGATAAGATATGATTTAGCAGATATGCTAAGATATGAATTTTTGTCTATACACTAT
Organism: Rutidosis leptorrhynchoides; assembly: GCF_046630445.1. Lineage (NCBI taxonomy): Eukaryota > Viridiplantae > Streptophyta > Magnoliopsida > Asterales > Asteraceae > Rutidosis > Rutidosis leptorrhynchoides. The sequence continues at coordinate 398,037,074 of NC_092338.1, forward strand.
TCATGTAATCAATGCAGCAAGACGTGTCTTACACTAAAAATGATAAGCAGGTAATTTCCTGAAATGATAAGTAGTTAATTTTCGACACAAAATGATAAGCAAAACTTTTGGCATGCAGACACGGTCGAAGTCCAGACTCACTAATGCATCCTATCGACTTATTAGTTAGACACACTAATGCAGACCGGGTTCGCTAAGACCACCGCTCTGATACCAACTGAAATGACCCGTTCATATACATTATAAACGATTCACAATAGTTGATTACATTGCGAGGTATTTGACCTCTATATGATACATTTTACAAACATTGCATTCGTTTTTAAAAGAAAAAATTTCTTTACATCGAAAATTGACAGGCATGCATACCATTTCATAATATCCACTATCCAACTATAAATTGATTTAATAATAATCTTTGATGAACTCAATGACTCGAATGCAACGTTCTTCGAAATATGCTATGAAAGACTCCAAGTAATATCTTTAAAATGAGCAAATGCACAGCGGAAGATTTCTTTAACACCTGAGAATAAACATGCTTTAAAGTGTCAACCAAAAGTTTGGTGAGTTCATTAGTTTATCATAATCATTTATTTTCATCATTTTAATAGACCACAAGAATTTCATTTCCAGTTTTCATAAATATACGTCCCATGCATAGAGACAAAAATAATCATTCATATGGTGAACACCTGGTAACCGACATTAACTAGATACATATAAGAATATCCCCTATCATTCCGGGATCCTCCTTCAGACATGATATAAATTTTGAAGTACTAAAGCATCCGGTACTTTGGATGGGGTTTGTTAGGCCCAATAGATCTATCTTTAGGATTCGCGTCAATTAAGGTGTCTGTTCCCTAATTCTTAGATTACCAGACTTTAATAAAAAGGGGCATATTCGATTTCGATCATTCAACCATATAATGTAGTTCAATTACTTGTGTCTATTTCGTAAAACAGTTATAAAAAACATCGCATGTATTCTCAGTCCCAAAAATATATATTGCAAAAGCATTTAAAAAGGGATTAATGAAACTCACGCATATAAATATTGTAAAACAGTTAATAAAGCATTTGCATGTATTCTCAGCCCAAAAACGTAAAGAGTAAAAGGGAGCAAATGAACTCACATACTGTATTTCGTAGTAAAAATACATATAACGTCATTGAACAAGTGCAAGGTTGGCCTCGGATTCACGAACCTAAATTAATTATATATAATTATGTGTTGGTCAATATTTGTCTAACAAATTAGGCCAAGTCATAGTGTACCACAATCCTAATGCTCGAGACTAATATGAAAAAGTCAACAAAAGTAAATTTGACTCAAAATAATTTCCAAAAATCTATACATGATTAATATATAGTTTAAATATAGTCGTTTTATATTTTTAAATATTTTTAAAAGATTTATTAGAGTAAATAATATAATTTATTTATTAATAAATAAAATTTTATATTAAATTTATATAATATAATATACTTTTATATATATTAAGTAATAAACTTTATAGGGTTCATTCAATATCATAAAGATAATATGATATGTATTATTAAAGTAAGTTATTACACGTAGTAAAATATGTTTGTATCACATATTTATTTGATAAAATAATATCTATAATGATAGTAAGTAAAAGTTGTATTATTTTGTAATAATAATTATTATTATAAAAATATCAATATTTATAATTACTAAGATGACATTATGATAAAACGATAATTCTAATTATGATAACTTTAATATTTACGATAATTTTTAATATTATCTTTAAAATAATAATTCTATTTAAAATAATAATAATAATGATATTTTAAAGTAACAATGACATTTCTATTAAAATGATAATTTTTGTTAAAATGATAGTTTTAATACTAACGATATTTTTAATAATAATAGTAATGATAAAAATAATAAGAACGATAATTTTATCTAAATCAATATCTTATAATATTTTAATTTCATCATGATACTCTTACTCATTATTTCCTAATCATTTCGTTTAATAGCTTTTAATCGTCTTTTATATCGTGTTCATAATAATGATAATAATAGTAATCAAAATAATTAGGTGTTACAAATATTTGTTTTAATTACACTAATATTAATAATGATAGTTACTATAACATTATTAACGATAATACTAATAATTATCTTAATGATAATATAGTAATAATAATAATAACAATAACAATAACTATTTTTAAATAATGATATATATATTAATAATGATAATAATAATAATAATAATAATAATAATAATAATAATAATAATAATAATAATAATAATAATAATAATAATAATAATAATAATAATAATAATAATAATAATTGGATAATAATAATAATACTAATTATAACTTTAACGATAATAACGATAGTAATAATAAAAAAAATAACAATTTTTAATGATAAATCCATTTTATTGATAAAGATAATAATAATGATAATAATAAGATAAAACTAGAACGACGATAAAAACGACGATAATAATAATCATTTTTAATAAAAATATAGAAAATTCAATTGATTATAACTTCTAATCCGTTCATCGAAACCATTCGATATCTAAAGGAAAAGTCCTTAATTTTTCACTAGCTTTCCAAGGACATGCATATCTTATACCTTATCTCAACAGCAAGTGTAACTAATTCAAGATTCAACCTAACCTGTCTAAGGGCAATATCAAAAGTACAAGCATGCATAATCCTAAATACTCGAGCACTAGTCAGGGATACACTATTAGTATGTAAAAGTTAAATTATGAGTACTCACGTATCAATATTGAGATTCAATATTGCAGGAAAGGTACGTAGACGCAACGGAAATTATAAACACTATATTGACCTCACGAGCATACCCATGAACCATACTCAATCACCTCCATAGCTATAACCCATAATTTCCTTAATCCTATCCTACTCAAAAAACAATTTCGAAATCACTCGGACAGCACTCCGTCGTAATATTTTATGTATACTAATAATATCTTGAAATAATACGGAGTAAATATATATATGTAAATCGATTGAGAGAGTTTAGAGAAAAATATTTTCAAGTTTATATGAAATAATGAAACCTATTGAATTCTATTTATAATAGATTTTTGAATTATTAAAGTGAATTATTAAAGTATGAATTATTAAAGTGAATTATTAAAGTATGAATTATTAAAGTGAATTATTAAAGTATGAATTATTAAAGTGAATTATTAAGGTATGAATTATTAAAGTGAATTATTAAAGTATGAATTATTAAAGTGAATTATTAAAGTTAAAGTAAAGTAAAAATAAAGTAAAGGTAAAGTTTAAGTATAGTAAAAGTATAAAACTATATACGTATAATACGCGTATAAATATATATAATATTAATTTAAATCGTTATATATATTTAATAAAATAAAATATAAATATCGTTATCTTTATCATACTAGTTAAGTAATGAGTTGTCAAAAGTGATTCTAGATATTTATAAAAGTTATATACATTTTAATAATAAAGTTCTTTTTAAACTGAAAACGTTTTTGTACGTTTGAAACTAAATAGATCAATCGAGTCTTTATGAGATTCAATCTTCCACTATCCTTTATCTAGTTCTCAATGATTGACAATTTGTTCTTATTTATAAATCACTTTACCATTTTCTGAATATTGTTAAAATGGAAAGATTTCTCAAATCAACGCGGGCCTTTCAACAGAGACTTGTAATCATAATTCAATATATCTGATAATTCAATCATTTGATCTTATCTTCTAATTTCATTGATAAATATTTTGAAACAGATACAATCATATAAAGTATTTAATCTAATATTTTGTTTACGTTTCAAGTTATAATATATATACACATATACATATATAATCATATTCGTTTAATGGTTCGTGAATCGTTGGAACTTGGTCGAGGTTGAATGAATGTATGAACATAGTTTAAAATTCTTGAAATTTAACTTAACAAATATTTCTTATCGTGTCGGAAACATATAAAGATTAAAGTTTAAATTTGGTTGGAAATTTCCGGGTTGTCACAGAGGCGGCACCATTCGAGGCACTTTATGGGAGGAAGTGCAGGTCTCCGATTTGTTGGAGTGATGTGGGGGAAAAACAGATTACAGGGTCAAAAATTATCCAGGAAACTACCGACAAGGTCATTCAGATTCAGCAACGATTGAAAATAGCCCGGAGTCGGCAAAAGAGCTACGCGGATGTTAGAAGGAAACCTTTAGAGTTAGAGGAGGGTGATATGGTTATGGTTAAGGTATCACCTTAGAAAGGTGTTATTCGTTTTGGAAAGCGAGGGAAATTGAGCCCAAGATACATTGGGCCATTCAAGATCGAAAAAAGCATTGGGCCGGTGGCCTATCGACTTGAACTACCTCCACAATTAGAAAAAATTCACAACACCTTTCATGTTTCGAACCTGAAGAAATGCCTAGCTACCGAAGATCTCATTATCCCTTTAGACGAAATTAAGATTGACGAGAAACTAAATTTCGTCTAAGAACCCGTCGAAATTATGGATCGTGAGGTCAAACGACTCAAACAAAGTAAGATACCAATCGTTAAGGTTCGGTGGAATGCTCGTAGAGGACCTGAATTCCCTTGGGAACGAGAAGACCAAATGAAGCTGAAGTACCCACATTTGTTTTCCGATATCGTACGTTAACTAGGTACTATTCTAAATTTCGGGACGAAATTTAATTTAACGGGTGTGTAATGTAACGACCCGGATTTTTCCGTTAATATATAGAAGATTAATATTTACATAATTAATGTTTCCAACATGTTAAGCAATCAAACTCATTAAGACTTGGTTATCTTAAATGAATTTTATACAAAAATTTGGCCACCCCGTCTGGCTGACGATTCACGAACGTCATAATTCGTAATAATTATTTAATGACGTATATATGAATATAAATATATACTCATGATTGTTAAATGATATTTAAGTATCTCATTACATATATTAACAATTGGTTATATACATAAAATGAGATTACTAACTTAAAGACTTCAAGACTATATATATAACGATTAACGTTGTAATAACTTCTAAATTAAAATGTATGTATATGTGATGATCGTTCCAAATCCATATGGATGAACACGTCATTCATCGATTTCATTGCAAGGTATTTGACCTCTATATGATACGTTTTGTAAACATTGTATTGTTTTGAAAAGGCACACCATAAATGAATATTTAAATCAAAGGTTTTCGACATCTGATGATTTCTACATATAGACAATCACCGTAACTAATAGTTTACAATAGTACTTCCATTGACAATGCAGTCAAAATAAGATACATGGTGATGATTTGGTGAATGCAACGTTTCCTTGATAAATATGCCATGTAAGACTCCATGCACATAGCTTGTCTAACATGTAAGCAAACAGTGGAAGACTTTTAGGAACCTGAGAATAAACATGCTAACAAGTGTCAACACAAAGGTTGGTGAGTTCATAGTTTTAGTGTTTCGCATAATCTGTATGTAAATGTGGACCACAAGATTTCAGTTGTTTCATCCAGAAATGTTTATCAAAATATTCTACAAGATTGAGCACCCTGGTAACTAAACTTAACGTATATATAATTTGTACTCTTTGTATAATCATCTTAATAATACACGCAAACCAATGTGTATGCTTCTCAAATAGCATACGTCCGTTAAAAGGCTAGTGCTCTAGCTCGGACGGGGATATCAAACCCTATGGATCCATATATAACTACTCGCGCCCACCAGTTCTTATAACCAGCAGTTACTAGTTACCAAAGCTAAGAGATTTTCGGTACAAACTCAGTGTAGAATTAAGTATGTACTTGTGTCTATTGTTTAAAATAAAGTGCATGTATTCTCAGCCCAAAAATATAGATTGCAAAAGCAATTAAAAAGGGGGCATATGAAACTCACTTTAGCAGCATATAAAGTCGTTCACCAAAATGTGACTGAAACTCGGATTACCAAATAACCGTAGATCTCAACCTAGAGAACATATATTGGTCAATAAATGTCTATCAAGCTAGGTCAGGTCATAGTGTATCACAATCCTAATGCTCGAGATCGACATACAAAAGTTATCCAAATTCGTTTCCAAAAAGTCAATTTTGACAGTTGTTTAACAAAACGAGACGTACCTTATATAAGTATTCATTTACTCGGTTGGTAATATTCAAAAATCCAATTTATCAATCTCGTATACAAGTTGTTTAAATCTTAATTGCAGATTCAAAAGCAATTTCAATTAACGTCAATCATAATTTAGTTGATCATATCTTTTAATCCGTTCATCGAAACTATTTGATATCTAAATGAAAAGTCATTGATTTTTCGCCAGCTTTCCAAAAACATGTATATCATATACCTTTTACCAGTAATATATGTATTTAATTCGTGATTCATTATAAAGTGTTTAACTACGAAATTTAGCATACAAGCATGCATAACATATATACTCAAGCACTAGACATGGATACACAATTAATATATAAAAGATAAGATATGAATGCTTACGTATCAATATTGTGATTTAATATTGCAGAAAAGTACGTAGACGCAACGAAGATGATAAATACTAGGTTTGACTTGAGAACAATACCCTTGAACATTACCCATAGCCTCCATAGTTATAACCCATAGTTTCCTTAGCTCTATCCCGCTCGAAAACCATTTTTGAAATCGTTTGGACATTACATCGTCGTAGTATTTTATGTGTAATACTAATAATACAGATACTACTAATAATAATAAGATAAGATTAATAATAATAATAATAATAATAATAATAATAATAATAATAATAATAATAATAATAATAATAATAATAATAATAATAATAATAATATAAATTATAATAATAATACGGAGTAAAAATGAAATGAGAAAGAAACTGGAACCATTCGAGCTTTTATAGGATGTGGCCTGCAACAGTACCACATGCGATCGCATGGGGTTTGCATGGGATAGCCATGCGATCGCATGGCTCAAGTGGCCAGCTCACATTCGTTTTGTCCTAACGCTTGTCGACATATTTTTATATTATATATATAATATATTTAATTTATATAATTAATTATATATTATATTAAATTCACGTGCATAGTTGACTTGTAATTTTTGTTTCGATAAGTCGTACGTCAGCACGCGAGAAAACTTGCATTTTACGTTTCGTGACACGTACATTTGTCAAAATATAGCCTTAAATTATCCATAAACTATATCACTCAAAGTGTATCTTAAACTTTTGAGTGTTTTGGTCATTTACTTCTATAAATTATTGTCTCGTAGTATATACATATACATATACACATTTTTATTTTAAAATAGTGTTTACTGTAGCAAAGTTACTGTACCAAATAGTGATTTTTGAAAACACTGTAGCTTTTCGGGTACTGTAGCAATTCGAAAATACTGTAGCAAATTAGTGTTTTACTGGTTCATCTTAAACGTTTTAGTTAACTTATCTAAATATAAATCAGATAATCAAACCAATAAGCTTAATGCACAGTATCATTTTCATAACACTTTGTTACGTTTTCAAGTTATAGTATATATATGTATCTATTTACATATAATTGTTCGCGAATCGTTGAGAACAATCGAAGGGTATTTGAATAGTTTAAAATTTTAAGATTCAACTTCATAGACTTTGCTTATCGTGTCGGAAACGTTAAAGATTAAGTTTAAATTTGGTCAGAAATTTTCGGGTCATCACAGTACCTCCCCGTTAAAGAAATTTCGTCCCGAAATTTGAGTGTGGTCGTCATGGCTAACAATAAAAATGTTTTCATGACGTACATGAGTTGATAAATAGATTTTTATTACCGTTGAATAATATGGATAAAACAATCCAATTACTCGAAACGTATGAGAGAAGTTATTGTAATAGAGTGAAATGGAGAATAGAGATTCGTCTTATCTCTTGACGTAGTAACGATTGATTTCCGGAATTTAAGGAATAAAAAATCTTCATAATTTAAATAAGATTTGATTCTTCGGAATTTAAGGAAATTAGGATTTCCTTGATTAAATGCGTAATCTGCCTCGAGTGCTATGTCTGATATTTCGCTATAAATTGACCCCTTCCGTTTCATTTATTTTCACCACTCCTATAATCTTCTTCCCTATTTCATACTTCCAAAAGATTGTGAAAATGCTTCATCCAGTTCTGATTCTTGGTATACTCCTAACTTTCATATCTATCATTCTTCTTTTTCATCTGCCGCCCGAGGAATCTATTCACTTTTACTACACTCTTGGCTTTATAGTGTTTTTAGTTCTCCCGTGTCTTTACGTTGCAATACTTATTGATATACATGGTTTGTAATTTATGTGTTTTTATCGGGCTTTATATTCTTCGTTATATTTCGAAGCTTCATGCTTTCGTTCTCTCTTCCTGCCTTTAAGTCAAGCGAATAATGGTCCAAAATTCGTAAGTATAGATTTTGAAATGAATATAGTTAATGTTCTATGAAGGAAATTGTAATGGCACGATCTTAATTTGTCAAATTACTAGAATATCTGGAAAAGACCGAATCATCAAGAAAAATATTTTCTTAATATATTTAGAGGTTAAATAGAATGAAAGAGTTATGTAACATGGTTCATGATGAGGGTGTGATCTGTGAACCTTTATCACGTTCCATTAGAAACTCAGCATGACTTACTGTAATATAATTACGTTGATCAAGTGTCATTATATTATACTAATTCATGCTTCAGTTCCCAACACTACTTCAAACATCCATTTTTCGAATTTTTCAGATTTTTGAAACTAAAATAGTTTCTTTTATGATGTAAAATAGATAGCGCGAAGAGATGAATAATTTCCGATAAGAATAGGTATGAAGATATCTCTAGAAATATCGAGGATATTTATAATGAAAGATACGATGATATCTTAGAATTTCTAATATCAGAGGATGATGCAGAAAATCTGTCTGTGAAGGTTTAGAATAAGAAGTAAGGTTCTTACTAATGGTTTTAGCAGTCACTGAATCATTTGGATTCTTTGAAGGCAGGTTCAGTCTTTGTGATTTATCCACAGCCTCTTTCATACTTTACTCAATCCGTTTTTCAGTTCCAAACCTTCTCTTTTTCTCAGCTTTACCACCATACTATTCTTTATCATCAAACTTCTGACTGTTAAGGTCATTTACAGTTTTTGCTGCTTCATCAGCATTTTTCCAATTTCAGAGAACTAGTTCATAGTTTGGGATGTTCTTCAGAAACTTCACATTCGAAGTATGTAAGTCTAGAAGATAGATGTTATCTATATATAACTGTTGTGGTAGAAAATGCTGTGAGATTCAAAATACAGATTGCAAATTCTCGGTGGTTGGTATGGCAATTATTGTTACAAGATGTAGATGAGTACATGATAGGGTTTCAATGAGTATAAGGATTTTTTGAAAGGTCAAGGATTAATAAAGTTGTTGGTAAATTTACTGCTAATGTGGTGGAACATGAAAGATTCTCCAGTAACAAGAACGTATATGTCAAGGTTATAATAAGGTTAATCTGAAAAGTCGAAGTTGACTGGTTGAAAGTGTGGTAAAACTGGATACTTTGAAAAGGGATTGCAATATTATTTTCAGTAATAACAATGCTAAAGGATCTTTCACATTTTTGAAGTCAAAGTATAGCTTTGAAAGATGTAGAGATCTAAGAATGATGTCACCCGTTAAATCTTGACTTGGATTCCGATCCATCAATATCAGAATATATAATTGAATTTGTATGGAAACGATTGTATATCGCTGTGAGCATAGTTAATAATTTTTTTTGAATCAAAGTTGAAGAATGTACAGTATAACATATTAATTGTGAACTTATATATTTCCCGGGAATTACCTACCCGTTAAAGATTTCACAAGTAATATTTTGTACAAAAGAATTTTCATTACAGTCTTTATGAAAATATATGTATGTATATTTCTTCAGATGTAATACGGATTTAATGAGTTAATATCATATTAAGCTCATTTGATTTTCGGCTTGACTTAGAAATGATTAATCTCTAAAACATTAAAGATTACATAATCTTTGCGGAGTTTTCCATTAATGAAATCGACACTTCGTTATTTATTCTTATTGATATTCCTCGGTGAAGGATGTTGGTGCTCGTGGAATTTTTGTAAACCTTACAAGGTACAGATGATGTTTTCTGGAAAGTTTCGAGTATATCAAAATTGAAAATGTAAAATCAATTATGTAATTGATTAATACACTTGGTTTATTATGAAATGAAATTCATTGGGTTGAAACAGAGATTGTAGTTAACAATGGTTAAGTTGTTAAGGAAGGATGTACATCATTGCATATTAGTAATATGAACTAACCGAGTAGTATCTACCAGTTAAGATTCACATGTAATAGCTTAGTACGAAAAGATTTATTTTGATTTCAAAATAAATATATATTAAATATACATAAAATTTCTTCAGGGAAATGAGTTAATACTTCATCGGTTATTGTTGCTGGTATTTCTTGGTAACTACAGTGCGTATGACGTTGATGCTCGTGGAACAGATTGTGAAGTTGAGGTTTGCGATACGGATGTTGTTGGTGGTGGTAATGGTACTGTTGGTGTTGTTATTGGTGGTACCGTTGATGCCGGTGATGCTGCTGGTGCTTGTAACCTTTGCACCATATTCTCCAAAGTCGCTACCCGAGTGCGAAGCTCGTTGACTTCTTCTACTACACCGGGATGATTGGCGATTCTGATGAGCGGATGAATAAGATCCAAAATTTGAGAAAGTATATTATCGTGACGAGATACTCTAGAAATGAGAGAGAAAATGGTGTCTCGAATAGGTTCGCCGGTAAGTGCTTCAGGTTCTTCGCCAAGAGGGCAATGTGGTGGATGGAAGAGATCACCTTCTTCTTGTCTCCAATGATTAAGTAGACTACGAACCCATCCCCAATTCATCCAGAATAGATGATGGCTAATTGGTTGATCTATTCCGGTTACACTGTCTTCGGAATTCAGGTGAATATCCATATCGGAATAGCTGTCGGAGTTTAAGGAATTTGAACTAGATACGGGATCCATCTTGGATAATTAGGGAGATGATTTTTGATATAAAATAGATTATAGAATTTAGATTGGTACTCTTCAATACATAATTTACATATGTATATATAATACCAAAATTCCATAAATCACGGAGGAATTTTTGAAAGATGTCAGGAAAAGTTTACAGTAACAGATACGCTAAGATATGAATTAGCAGATACGCTAAGATACGAATTTTGTCTATACACTATTCATGCAATCAATGCAGTAAAACGTGTCTAGACTAAGAACGATAAGCAGGTAATTTCCGACAAGAAATGATAAGCAAAACTTTTGACATGCAGACACAGTCGAAGTCCAGACTTACTAATGCATCCTAACAACTATCAGTTAGACACACTTATGCAAGACCTGGTTCACTAGGACCAACGCTCTGATACCAACTGTGACGATCGCTCCAAATCCATATGGACGAACACGTCATTCATCGATTTCATTGCGAGGTATTTGACCTCTATATGATACGTTTTGTAAACATTGCATTCTTTTGAAAAGGCACACCATAAATGAATATTTAAATCAAAGGTTTTCGACATCTGAAGATTTCTACATATAGACAATCACCGTAAATAATAGTTTATAATAGTACTTCCATTGACAATGCAGTCAAAATAAGATACATGGTGATGATTTGGTGAATGCAACGTTTCCTTGATAAATATGCCATGTAAGACTCCATGCACATAGTTTGTCTAACATATAAGCAAACAGCGGAAGACTTCTAGGAACCTGAGAATAAACATGCTAACAAGTGTCAACACAAAGGTTGGTGAGTTCATAGTTTTAGTGTTTCGCATAATCTGTATATAAAGGTGGACCACCAGATTTCAGTTGTTTCATCCAGAAACGTTTATCAAAATATTCTACAAGATTGAGCACCCTGGTAACTAAACTTAACGTATATATAATTTGTACCCTTTGTATAATCATCTTAATAATACACGCAAACCAACGTGTACGCTTCTCAAATAGCATACGTCCGTTAAAAGGCTAGTGCTCTAGCTCGGACGGGGATATCAAGCCCTATGGATCCATATATAACTACTCACGCCCACCAGTTCTTATAACCAGCAGTTACTAGTTACCAAAGCTAAGGGATTTTCGGTTCAAACTCAGTGTAGAATTAAGTATGTACTTGTGTCCATTGTTTAAAATAAAGTGCAGGTATTCTCAGCCCAAAAATATAGATTGCAAAAGCAATTAAAAAGGGAGCATATGAAACTCACCTTAGCAGCATATAAAGTCGTTCACCAAAATGTGACTGAAACTTGGATTACCAAATAACCATAGATCTCAACCTAGAGAACATATGTTGGTCAATAAATGTCTATCAAGCTAGGTCAGGTCATAGTGTATCACAATCCTAATGCTCGAGATTGACATACAAAAGTTATCCAAAGTCATTTCCAAAAAGTCAATTTTGACAGTTGTTTAATAAAACGAGACGTACCTTATATAAGGATTCATTTACTCGGTTGGTAATATTCAAAAATCCAATTTATCAATCTCGTATACAAGTTATTTAAATCTTAATTGCAGATTCAAAAGCAATTTCAATTAACGTCAATCATAATTCAGTTGATCATATCTTTTAATCCGTTCATCGAAACTATTTGATATCTAAATGAAAAGTCATTGATTTTTCGCCAGCTTTCCAAAAACATGTATATCATATACCTTTTACCAGTAATATATGTATTTAATTTGTGATTCATTATAAACTGTTTAACGGCCAAATTTAGCATACAAGCATGCATAACATATATACTCGAGCACTAGACATGGATACACAATTAATATATAAAAGATAAGATATAAATGCTTACGTATCAATATTGTGATTTAATATTGCAGGAAAGTACGTAGACGCAACGAAGATGATAAATACTAGGTTTGACTTGAGAACAATACCCTTGAACATTACCCATAGCCTCCATAGTTATAACCCATAGTTTCCTTAGCTCTTTCCCGCTCGAAAACCATTTTTGAAATCGTTTGGACATTACCTCGTCGTAGTATTTTATGTGTAATACTAATAATACAGATACTATTAATAATAATAAGATTAATAATAATAATAATCTTATTAATAATAATAATAATAATAATAATAATAATAATAATAATAATAATATAAATTATAATAATAATAATAATACGAAGTAAAAATGAAATGAGAAAGAAACTGGAACCAGTCGAGCTTTTATAGGATGTGGCCTGCAACAGTACCCCATGCGATCGCATGGGGTTTGCATGGGATAGCCATGCGATCGCATGGCTCAAGTGGCCAGCTCACATTCGTTTTGTCCTAACGCTTGTCGACATATTTTTATATTATATATATAATATATTTAATTTATATAATTAATTATATATTATATTAAATTCACGTGCATAGTTGACTTGTAATTTTTGTTCCGATAAGTCGTACGTCATCACGCGACTTATGTCCCGGTTCTGGTTTTTCGAGTGTCCCTTCGTACGCTGAGAAAACTTGCATTTTACGTTTCGTGACACGTACATTTGTCAAAATATAGCCTTAAATTATCCATAAACTATATCACTCAAAGTGTATCTTAAACTTTTGAGTGTTTTGGTCATTTACTTCTATAAATTATTGTCTCGTAGTATATACATATACATATACACATTTTCATTTTAAAATAGTGTTTTACTGTAGCAAAGTTGTTGTAGCAAGTCTTTTTACTGTAGCAAATAGTGATTTTCGAAAACACTGTAGCTTTTCGGGTACTGTAGCAATTCGAAAATACTGTAGCAAATTACTGTTTTACTGGTTCATCTTAAACGTTTTAGTTAACTTATCTAAATATAAATCAGATAATCAAACCAATAAGGTTAATGCACAGTATCATTTTCATAACACTTTGTTACATTTTCAAGTTATAGTATATATATGTATCTATTTACATATAATTATTCGCGAATCGTTGAGAACAATTGAAGGGTATTTGAATAGTTTAAAATATTGAGATTCAACTTCATAGACTTTGCTTATCGTGTCAGAAACGTTAAAGATTAAGTTTAAATTTGGTCAGAAATTTCTGGGTCATCACAGTATATGTATTGTATTAATATGTATTAATACACTTTTGAAGGACTTAAACATATATACTAACATACTTATACTCAACAAAGATAGCTATACTCATAATCTCATTCAATTCCATCAAGAATTCTATTCGTATTCATTCGGTATTTACACCCGTATCATACCCAGCTTCGATACTTAAATACTATGAGTATATACCAATATAAAATACCAATTATAGCCTCCTTAGCAGACCTGTGAGTCACAAGACAAGGATAAACATGATGGAGACTTGTGGGAACCAACATTTAACTTCTAGTTTGCATTATTATGCTATATTCCAAATTTTGATAAAGTCTCTTAACCATATACATGAACCACGACTTTTAACACTCTTTTTACTCATTCATATCAGCTATTTAACTTACCTTCACTCTCATAATACTCACACACAAGAACTCCAAGTATTCTCTCCATTTCTTACTCTTTAAACACTCTTTAAACACACATACTTCAAGTACTAGAAAATCTTCATTCACTTTGATCATAAACTAGCTTCAAGAACACTTTGTTAACTCATCTACTCCTCTTTATCAAGGTAAGAATCATATATAAGCTTTGGTTCAATTCATATACTTATAACTATCTTAATTCAAGATAGAAATCTTATTCGAACTTTTGTTCATTCTATGATTCTACTCCAAGGATTACAAGCCATCAAGGATATCTTTGATCACAAGATTATCATCTTATTTTATCAGCAACTTTGTTCATTTAATTTGAGGTAGTCACCTTATTCATAATCTTTTTCGATTCATATCCATATAGCTATCTTATTATGAGTTTATAACTTACAACAACAAGAACATAGTTTAGATTAATTCTAAACTTGTTCACAAACAAACTTAATCCTTCTAACTTGACTTTTAAAATACTTCAACACATGTATTATGACATTATGTCAAGCTAACATAAGGATATAAAACTTGTAAACACGAAGAACACCTTAAAACTGAACATACGCCGTCATAGATCATCGGGGGCTGTTTTGAGTTTAATTTTAAAAACCTATCTTAAACTTTGAATTAAAAGATTTTCTTTGGTGAAAAATCTTATTTTATATGTATATGAAATATATCCAAAATCCATGGTTAAACTCTAATTGGAAGTATGTTTTTCAAAAGAGTCATCAAGATATCGTTCTTACGACGGATATGACCATCTTCTTGTATTTGACACCTAAGCTGTATTTTTGGCTATAAACATATACTTTTTCTGTTTAGATTAATAAATAACGGTTCGATACAAAACTATGGCAAGTCGAATCACTCAAAACGGATTTGTAACGAAGAAATTATGGGTAAAACAAAATTGGATATTTTTGTTTGTTTTTAGCTACGGTTTTGATTAATAAAAATGGATGTTAACCTTATCCTAGCTAACTTACCTTGTATCCTACATGTATTTATACATGTCTTGTTCCCGAACTTATGAAAATACAATTTATAATAGTCGTGATTAAGTTCTACGACAATATATTATAGTCTTAATAAAGATCGTAAGACACCATATATATATATGACTTGATCACCGTGGATTCGTATACAAAATTTTGACATATCATTTTGACTGCTTCTATATATATTATTGGAACGAACTATAAGACACCATTGGCAGTAATCTCGAGTTAGCTGTGGGTCGAAGAGGATTCCAACATAATATATATACTTTGAGTTGTGATCGAGCCTGAGACATGTATACAATGGGTTGCGGATTGCTTCAGACAATATACATATTATGTGTCTTATTATATTAAGACAATATATTATAGTGTTAGTAAATTCTAACACAATATACGCATTTATATTTATATATATATTTATACTGTTGGACTATCGGACTATTGGACTACGAACATTGGACTACTAACAATGGACAATTAAAATTATCACAAGTATCATAAGTATAGAATATTATATATATATATATATATATATATATATATATATATATATATATATATATATATATATATATATATATATATATATCTTGACACAAGAATATTATTATTAGGTTCGTGAATTTGTCAAAGGCCAAGTCTTATTACCATCTATTCGGAAATCATCACAAGTGAGTTATAGTCCCATTTTTACTATCTAAATTATTTTGGGATGAGAATACGAGC
Organism: Rutidosis leptorrhynchoides; assembly: GCF_046630445.1. NCBI lineage: Eukaryota > Viridiplantae > Streptophyta > Magnoliopsida > Asterales > Asteraceae > Rutidosis > Rutidosis leptorrhynchoides. The sequence goes on from NC_092338.1 coordinate 398,053,402, forward strand.
AAATTTATAAATGTTTTACAAAATAAGCACAAGTTCATGAAACTACATTCTACGATTGTTTTGTTATACCGGATATCTGTACTTATTATTATTATTATGCTTGGTAACCTAAGAATTAGTGAAAAACACTAATTGACGCGAATTCTAAAGGTAGATCTACGGGCACCAACCACCCCCATTTTCGAATAGTGGAAATGTTTTAGTACTTCGAAGGGTTCTTGTCATACATTTGAATAGTGGAATGTATGATGCCAGATATCTTAAGCGCTCTATGTTAAGGTCGGTTACCAGGCGACTCATCGTATGAATGATTTTTGCAGTTGTAATGATCCTGCGCATTTAATTAAAAGAAATATTGTGGCTTATTAAATGTTATGATTATTATATAGAAACTAAACCTATGACTCACCAACAATTTTGTTGACTTTTTAAGCATGTTTATTCTCAGGTGATTATTAGAAAGCTTCCGCTGTTGCATGTTTACTCAACGTCAAGATTTGGAGTCATCATGCTTTTCTAAATAAATAAACTTGCATTCTAGAATTGTATTTGTAATATATTGTTGACAAGTATGTAATGGTGTGTGTAAAATACATGTATTTTGAGGAGATTGTCTTTGATCGACAATCAAAACTTATGCTTTTAAACCTTTATTCAATAATAAAGGTTATGGTTATTTTAAAATGAATGCAAGTTTTGAAAACGTCTCATATAGATGTCAAAACCTCGCAAAGAAATCAATTAATATGAAACGTTTATAATTAATATGAACGGGGCATTTCATTATCAACATAAAATTATATTCAAAAAATAAAGATAAAACTCTTACTCCTCCATTTAATAATTTAATTGTGTCCTAAGTTACTACGGAGTATTTTAATTTGTTTCATTTGAAGTATTTAATCTATTTTTTAATCCATGAAAAAAGACTTAAACGAGTAAAGAAAAAATTTAATTAGTAAATGGTAAAAGTTATAATTATAGAAAATTCTTAAAATTGTGTGTTTGATCGAAGTAAACACTTGACGGGATGGAAATAGTATTTCAAAAAATATAAACTGGATTATACGATTACGAGTACTACTTTTCTTCGTCTCAAAATATTCACTTTACTATTTATATATGTTCTAAAATAATTATTTATTTTTCTAAAAATTAACGTAATATTAAAAATCATTAAACTCCCATTTGACATCACTTATTACTCTAAATCATGCATTTGAATATCATTAAACTCTCATTTGGAATCGCTTATTACTCTAAATCATTCATTTTCTTAAATAAGTTCAGTTAAACTTAGGCTTGTTTTTATTTTTATTAAGTCCTATTGTCTGAATGAATTTATGATGTCTGTAAGGAATAAGTGATGAATAAATAGCTATTGTTTGTTTTATGTGCTGAATACTGATTGAATAATCAAAAATACAAATATAACCTTTTACATACGGCAGTTATGTTAGCAGTTTTGAAAGAGTATGGACGATTATGAAAATTCACATTTTCATGACTTAAAATATTGAAACATTCTATTTTCGCTAAGTCAAAAGCAAACACCATGCGACTTATTCAATTTTATATCATTAAGTTCAATTAAGCCGATTAAGTTCTAAAAAACGGGGCCTTACTTTAAATATAAATGCAAAATTAATATATATCAAATTCAATTTATATTCAACAAAAATTTATAGGAAACAATTAAAATGGGATGAATGGAGTAGTTTTTAAAGTTCATATTTTTCGATCATAAATGTATTTAAAGCGGATAATGAACTAAGTTGACATTTATTAACCTTATTTTAAATTCCTCAAAATTTGTAAAGGACAATTAAATTGGGACGAATGAAATAGTTTTTAAACTCTATATTTCTCAGTCATAAATGTATTTGAGTAGAGGTGTTGTAGGGGCAACAGTTATAACGAAAAAGACGGCAACGGTTATAACGAAAAAGATATACAAAAATAATAAGTCAAAAAAGATTGATGAACTTAATCTCCAGGATGAAGATTAGGAGGCCGATACTGAAAATAATGAGTCCAGTTTCTTTCAAGGACTCGTGGATCGTGGGTTGCTAGCCCGTTCAACAATAATTTTGGTTGGTGGCGGATCTTCTAACGTTCTTTCATACAAATTTAACAATCGCTCGGGTGAAATTTGACGCGATACGGTAAATGGTAGAATGGTTAAGCCTATTCTAAAGGTTGACATGGATTCCTTCTTTCGGTTTGTGTTTTCGATAGGTGTTAGGTCATTTTCTTATATTCTATTATGGAGCTATGTTTCCGTCTGTTAAGTTTGTTACTTTTGATATGCTTTTAGCTCTTTACTTTTTTGTTCATAAGGTTTTGGTTTCGTTTGAAGCTCGTTTTATATAGTTTATATTTTTATTGTCGTTTTTCAGGTATGAGCATATCTGAAACTGATTGTATTCTTTTGTTGTTAACGTTTTTTTTTAGAAGGTAAATTGTCGGCATCACCCGGAAACCAAAGATGACTTAACTACCTTCCCGATTCGTATAGCAAAAATCAGATTCTTAAATCATCCCGATAAGCAAACGGACCGGGTTTGAATCCTGAATGGATTTGGAAGAAAACTTCCCTCAAGGTCAATCTGAAGCTCTATACTTCAGACAAATTATTAAAATGATGAGTTGAGCGAGACTCGAATTCATGACCTCAACTCTAACCTCACAAGACTACTCCCTATAGTTAGTTATCCGCTAGTTACCCGCTATTACCCGTAACTAACCATAGGCACCATTTAGTTATCCGCGTTAGTTATCCGCATTCTCCATGGATTTGGCGAGAGTGTTATATGCATGTGGGACCCTCAATGCTTTAAATTGTTTATACTTTGTGCTATATTTTTTGTACATTGTTAGTTATTGGCAATTATTATAGGGAGTGTTTAGTTATAGGATTTTATGGGTTAGTTATAGGATATAAGTGTTGATGTGGTGCTGATGTGGCAGTTAAGAGGATGAATAGTGTTAGTCACGATAGGGAGTGGCCTAAAAACGTTTTAATTTCATAGAGTATATAAGTTTCGTTATGTAATTAAAAAAAATAAAAAAAAATAATTGACAGTTTGTATACCTCGTCGGTTATACAATTTAAAAAGTATAAAAATCCCATCAACTCCCCCTCCTCAAAACACATGCTCAACTCAGCCCACTACTCCCACCTTTTTTCTTCTCCACAATCCCTTCCAAAAACCACCACACAAATACACTCTGTCTCTCTACTTATTTCATCACCAAACAAACATTACCCAATTAATAAACAACTACAAAAAAATGGAAGATTCTTCATCTTCTATACCACCATCTTTTTGGTCATCCATTCAAAGCTGGTTCACTCCAACTATCCTTTTTATCTTCCTCAATCTCATGATTGCCACCATTCTCTTCACCTCCAACTTACCTAACCATAACAAACAACCACAACAACAAGACAAAGACCAAGATCAAAACAAAAAACCCCAAAACCAAAATGAACCCAAACTCACTAGATCCCCATCCATCCTCCATCTTTTAAGATCTTACAATTTACACCCCCAAACTTCCCTACAACCACAAGAACAAGAACCATTAGTAGTAGCTGCTACACAATTTGTTTTCAACCACTCATCTCATGAACAACAACTTCCACTTGAACAAGATCCAAAACCCATTTCAATAAACACGAAAAGTACCAATCTTGACCCGACCCGATCCGATCTCAACCGTACCATCACCAACGAGGCTGTTTTCAATCACTCACACCCTCATGAACAACACCTTCCACTTGAACAAGATCCAAAACCCATTTCAATAAACCCCAAAAGTACCAATCTTGACCCGACTCGATCCGATGTCAACCGTACCATAGCAAACAAGGTAGAACTTGCTAATGAAAATCTTGAACCGACCCGACCCGATTTCAATCTGATTAATGAGGGACCAGTATCGGTACCAGTCATTAAAGCCCAAACCCATTTTGTTTATGATAACCATACCATCGAAAAAGTGACTGCTCACTTTCATTACGAGCCGGCCCGGATCGAAAATGAGATCCCACCTGATCCGGAAGAAGCCGACAAGTTTAACAGTTTGGATGAGATTTACAGTAAAATCACCGATGGGCATGTGAACCGTACAAAGTCCGATACACTGCCCGCGTCCGGTGAAATCCCGGTGAAACTTCCGGCGAAGATGAAAAAGTCAGCGAGTATGAAATCTGCCTTTTCACATTTTGAAGAGGAGAATATAGTTGAAGCCCGTCGTCCGGAGACGGTGAGGGAGAGGCGTTCGACGGCGAAAGAGACAGCGGATGATGACGTGGAAGTGGATGCAAAAGCGGATGACTTTATTAATAAGTTTAAGAATCAGTTGAAGTTACAGAGGATGGATTCCATTATCAGGTACAAGGAAATGGTAAATAGAGGGAATGAAAAGTGAAATTTGTTATTTTACAGGGTGTTTTGTGTAACATTTTGGAACACATGAGAGGGCTGTTCACGTAAAATTTTAGGGTTTATGTTTTTTTTTTTTTTTTTTTTTTGCCTCTGTAAATTAACCCCTTTGCATACTAAAACCCGTGGGGTTTTAAACTACATTTTTTTTTTCGTTGCAATATTTTATTCCGTACTAAAAAAATAATAATAATAATACTCGTAATTTTAATATATAATGTCGGGGGGGACTAATTTGCGCCATGGTTTGATTCCTTGTGCATTTTAATTAATAGATCTAGTTGAATAATGATTTTATGTTAGAAGTGATTTTTTTAACCTTTTAGTGGTCCAAATTAGAAATTTTGTTTTGCATTTTATGTCTCAATCCCACGAATGTTGAGTATTTGGACGTTACTAAAAAAGTAAAAGGTTCTAAATATTTTCAGCTCTAACTTATTTTTATTTTAAAATTTTAATTTTAAATAATAAAAATTACTTGTATTATTTGATTTAAGAGTAGACATAGACATAATTGGAAAAAGAACATATTACTTCCCGATTAATTCCCGCCTACTCATTTTTGAAAGCAGTTCGTTCCGATTTTTTCGAATCCGTTTAATTAATCGTTTAACATGAACTTAAACTAGAACCTTAGAGTTTTTGAACATAATGATCAATTTTAGATAATTATTTTAAAGTTTATGTTTATATTTATGGTTTCTTCTATATTTAATTATTTATACATATAATATTTGAAATTTAATATGTAAATGTATAAAGTACTATCTGAATAATCTCTAATTAATTACCGAATTACCACTTATTCCTTCCAAAGTTCCGACCAATTAATTCATAAATAGCGAATATTGCAACCTTGGATATAGATATGTACATGATGAACGGTTTCATTTCAAGTTATCCAGATGTATTGAGTTCTTACATACGTAGTATTTAAATTTAGACTTTTTTTTTCTCTAATCATCTTAATAGCGTGTGTATAATTAATACTTACGGACCATTTTTAACGGGCTATGTTAATGGATCACTCTTGATAAGCCTCCATATTATTTAGTCTATGGACTATGGCAAGCCATTAATTATTTTACTACTTATTGATTGGCTTCTTTTAGTGAACCATCATTAACGGGCTTGACTCACTCCATATATAAAGAATATTGAGAGGCTTCCAGGGACACACTCTATTCTACACATACACAACACAAAGACAATGAATGGAGAAACTCCTTCTCCTTTCATTAATATTGATGAAGGCTCGACAAAAGTCAACTACCAACACCACCCGCGTCTCCAACGAAATGTCTCTTTACCACTCTCAATGAGAACTATCTTGACGGGCAATGGCGGATCCATGATTTTATTTCACCAGGGGCAAAAAAAAAAATTTAAACGTAGCAATTTTTTTAAGCAAAATATGAAAGTTTTTGGGCAAAATTTGAAGGTTTGTGGGCAAAATTTGAAGGGGTTGGGGCAAAATTTGGAGAATATTGGACAAAATTTGAAGGTTTTAGGGCAAAATATGTAGGTTTTGGGGCAAAAAAAAATTTCCACCAGGGGCAAAGTTGAAATATTCAAAAAATTTACACTAAAAATTTCAAATCCACCGGGGGCGGGCGCCCTCCCTCCTAACATACTGGAACCGCCTATGTTAACGGGTAAACATGGCCACCCAGAGTGTAAAGAGGTGGTTTTCTCACAAGTTACACTCAAGTCACAGTTGACTTGATCACATCTTAAAATATGTTTTTAGTAAAATTTAAACTCAAAACATGTTGATATTTGAAATATCTTGCGTTCAACTGAGTTCAATTATACTCCTTTTGAGTTATGATTAATTAATAATGAATTTTCATGTCTGTAACATATCATATATGTATATTTTTTTCTTGAATGCAAAAGTGTTTATGTTAACTGTTAAGCTTTGCTAGCAAAGGCATTAGTAGATGTTTATGTGAATTATAAACGATTAATTTAAATAAATATGTCTATACAGTAATGCGCGTTTCATTTATTGTTTAACACATAGGTCGAAACAGTGCCGGAGCTAGAAATCTTAGTTTCTAGTGTTAATAGTTTAAAGTTCAAAAATTTACATTATCTAATGGTGTTACCTAAAAAATTTACACCATCTAGTGGTGTTACTAATTAAAATTCTAAAAAAAATCACTATATTACGTATTTCAGTGATAACCCGTGCTACTACTACTATTAAAGTACATCCGCCTCTGGGTCAAAACGTAGTTTTAAAAAAGGAAAAAAAAAAAAAAAAACTTAAGTTATGATTTTGAATTGTGGATTGATAGTACGTGAGTGTATGGAAATATGTAATATCTATAAGATATATGAATTTAATACTACATATCTAGTTGTATTATTGGAATATATATTTTCGTTAACATTTTAGTAGTTTATTATATGGAAATGTATACGCATACATTTAAGTATATATATATATATATATATATATATATATATATATATATATATATATATATATATATATATATATATATATATATATATATATAGTGGACCAATCCATGGATAAGCACTAAATGGGGTACAAACTGGATAAGTAAAATTTCAATTTTTTTTTTTTTTTAAAAACGATCCTTTAATATGCAAATAGAAGAAAACGAAAAAATTTTAAAAAGTTTTTTAACAAAATCGTTCGAAAATCGATGATGAATGGTAAACATCGATGATGAATGGTAAAAATTGATGATGAATGGTAAAATTAACCATTCATCTGGTTAATTTATCATTCTTTTTGTTCGCGATTAATGATAAAATTAATCAATGCTAAAAAAAAAAGTAGATGAATAGTTAATTTAACCATTCATCTGTTTATGATGAATGATAAAAAAATAGATGAATGGTTAATTTAACCATTCATCTGATTTTTTAGCATTGATTAATTTTATCATTCATCGTAAACAAGATGAATGATAAATTAACCCGATGAATGGTTAATTTTACCATTCATCATCGATTTTTGAAAGATTTTGAACTTTTTTTTTTATGAAAAAAATTGATTAGAGGTGCATTTTAATGCAGATTTATGAATGTAAAAAAAATTCAAAAAAAAAAAAATTTATTTTGCTTATCCCGTTTGTACTCCTTTTAAGCTTATACATGGATCGTGCCCATATATATATATATATATATATATATATATATATATATATATATATATATATATATATATATATATATATATATATATTTACTTGTGATGATAAATTGATATATTCGTAGATGATAAATTTTATTTATATCTAATCAACTAATTTTTTACATCATTCATATATATATATATATATATATATATATATATATATATATATATATATATATATATATATATATATATATATTCATATTTTTTTTGTCATTCACTTAGATTATTCATATTGATATAAATAAATCGAATCAGGTAAATATGGTTCGAACATTTATTGATTCTCATCCCACGTAGGAATTACACGTGTGAAATATGGCTTTCACAATCAATATTGCGTTTTGCCCATTGCATTGTGGGTAGTAATACAACCATAAATCCATTCAAAGTTACAAACGACAAATGAGTTTTATTTTTATTATTATTTTCTTCATTCTTTTTTGTTTTATCTACACTTAAGACAACTCAACATAACCCTGCGTAATATTTGCCCCGGCTACCAATAATTTTAGCCTTTAGTGTGAAACTAGAAAAAAATTCGACCGCGCGTTGCTACGGTTATATTCAACGCGTGGTCAAATTTGGATATACGTTGTTTGGTACCTAATATACTTCGTATATAATAGGTTGGGTTGTTTGTTGTACGTGTATGTATATGTATGAAATATAGCCTGAAATATTTGATTTTTTTTAATGATATCCGTTTCGCGTATAGTTAGTCGAGTTGTGTTCGTAAAATTATTTCGAGTTGAACGGTGGTCTCGGAAAAATTTAATCGCACCGAACGAGAAGATAGGGCCCGTTAAAAATTCGGGTGAAATTAGTTTCTTTTATTTTAATAAAATTATATATTTACACTTTCAACCCCTGAAAAAATGTAAATTTGAGGGGTCGTTGTGTAAATTGAGCCAAAGTTGAGAGACCGATTGTAGTGTGAACGCAAACTCAAAACGACAATCCAAAACAACTGAAACGACAAAATTCTTAGTGTGTTTTAGTATATAGGATAAAATAAAATAATATAATAATAATAATAATAATAATAATAATAATAATAATAATAATAATAATAATAATAATCTCTTTATATTATAATAACAAAGTTAAAAATAGATCATCTCAAATTCAAACCACTAATCCCAGCCTTTCATTGTCATTAACAACTATAATCTAGACCATCCAAATTTTCTAATCAACATTATGACCTCATAATCACATTGATTAGTTATTTGATGACTAAATTACCCTTCTAATAACCAAAAAAATAGATACTCCGTAATACTAAAATTCACATAAACATTGATCTAACCAAACCCTAGATTTCAATTATATCTTCTAATTCTTCAGTTTCCTCTGCCTAATCGACCGATCGAAAAGAATTTCGTATTCAATTTCGTCGATTTCACTTGATTGATCAACGATGTTCCAAGGAATGATGGATCCGAAGATAATGCGACTCGGCCAGAATTCAACAACAGGTTCATTAGTGTATAATATTTGCTTATTTTATCATGGTTTATTGATTGATCGATTAACTGATTAAAGAGAACGTATGTTTAATTAGGTTATGAAATAACAGTATCTCTCCAAATAAATCCAATCCGCAAGAACAAGAATTTGTAACTTGAATATTTTCATCTTCATAATAGGCTATCTTTGTTCTAGAGTTTCATTAGGTAATATTACTACATCATATTATATCTTTGTAAGAAATCTATAACAACCCTCACTTTTTGACTTCTGAAATTACTGAAATGACCCTAGGGTTTACTGTCTGACTATACGTATTAATTATTTAAGGGTTGTTATATACACAATCAATTTAACGTTGACCAAATAATAAATTTTTATTCGACACTCACTGCTAATTAAAATTTATGCATTTCAGTAATATTGTTTATAACTATTAATCTATAAGTAATAAATAAAAAGTGACATTTATATAAATAATAAAACAATTGGGAACTAAATAAAAATAAATACAAGTCATGAGTTAGTAAAAAGAAAATAATACTTATCATGTAGTAAATGTAAATAATAATAATAATAATAATAATAATAATAATAATAATAATAATAATAATAATAATAATAATAATAATAATAATAATAATAATAATAATAATAATGAGACTAAAGAATCTTAAACAATTACATCCTTATGTTGACTAAAAATAAAGTATAAACTAGTACATCCTTATGTTGACTAATTATAAACTAGTACCACCTTTTGTTTTCTAAAAATTATAAAACAAAATAAAATCATTAATTAGAACATCCTTATACCTTATGTTGACTAACACTCTAATACTTGCACTATATAAACACTCCTAGACTCCTAGTTTCTCATTCACAAATCACACCAAAATCCTTTCTCAAAAACAATCTCTCCCTCTCCCTCTCTTGTGGTATTCGGATCTTCAAGCTTGTTCTTCGTGTTCTTCAAGAATCTTCAAGGAGTTCTTCAAGATTTTCAAGGCTTTGATCTTCCATCTTCATCGTGTTCATCTTTTCTTTGTTAATTATCTTGAATCTTCAAAGGTATAACATAAACCCTAAACTATTTACATAAACTTTAATCTTTGTTAATTCATATTCATATTATAAACTTGTTATTCATAAGTATATACATAAACACACCTAGATTTATATATTCATATATACATGTAAAAAAATATATTTTTATATATATATACATATATATACGAATTATATATACATATACATATTAAAACCTTAAACCCTAATACTACTTATACTAGTACTTAACATGTATACACTATTACTATTACTAGCACCTATAACCTACTACTTATATTGTAGCACAAAAACATTTTGGGATATGTATTAGAGATGTATAGATCTTCGAACTTTCTTGACGAATGGTTTCTACGAGATTCTAGGCAGAGGGTTTGGATTTCCGATTTAAAGGGTCCTATGGCTCAAGCCCCTAGATCTAAATTAGCCATTCGAAGGGAAAGGGGTGATTGGAAGCTTATCTAATACAGCAAGTATCCTAAAATGGAAAACACTCATAAAAGTAGAAACTCTCTAGTCATAGAAACTTAGTAAAATAAGAAACTTTCTAAAAATGGAAACTTTATAAAAATAGTAACTTACTAGGAATAGAAACTTAGTAAAACAAACTATACTTAAACACATACTTAAACTTAAACATGGGCAAAACACTTAACTACTCTTAAATGTCAATAGGTTGACTTTCCTGCTCACTCGTTCAACTCTTTATTCCGAGGAATAACTCTCTCTCTACTTACTAAGGTGACTTTCATAGCCCCACTCTTATTGCTATAGCACTTTTTATACTTACTGGGGTGAGACACATGCTGCTTTTATACTTTAAACAACTTAGACACAAGTACGAACCTAAACTGTACTATGACTAGCTTATGCTACTAAGACCCCACAGTGATATTTTTTAATTGCTTTCAAGATAAGGCATTCTTAATTATTGGGGGTAGGCCTATCGGGAGTAACGTCCCCGATACATTTGACCGCGATGTCTTTGTATTACTTAATAATGATTTAAACATGGTGATAAGGTACTGCCAACATATCATCGGGGCAACAAAACAAACGTTTAGTCTAAAATATCACGAATCAGTACTACTTTTGGATCTGCGAGATCTACTTTTTGATCCTGCGGGAGATCAACTTTACAACTAAATCTTGTGGTCTAAAAACAACGATAACTACTTTTGTTAAACCTATGAACTTCACTCAATCTTTTTGGTTGACACTTTAGCATGTTTTGTCTCAGGTGATGTTTAATTCAAGCTTTCCTATCTACTGCTTATGTGATGCTACTTGGACATAGGATCAAGAGATTATCGCATTTATTACTACTGCATTTAAACAATTACATATTTCTTTTGTAACGACATTTCATTTTCCGCTGCGTACTCATTCCAGTTAATTTTATCATTTAGTATTGTTCTCGTATTATAATATGTTGGTTTATTTGATATTAGTAACGTTTCTTCCAGACCCTATTGGGAGGACGTTACAGATTGGTATCAGAGCATAACCAGGCTGTTATAGAGAACCAGGATTGCATTTTTATGTGTGCCTTACTTGCTAGCTAGGGTGCCTTAGCAATCTAGGAAACTATAACCTTTCCTGCCTTAGACTTAAAACACTTAGGATTGCCTTATAATCTTAACAATCATGCTTTACCAAACTTGACTTAAAGATTCTAATCAAAGTTTCTTTCCTAATGTAGGACTACAACTTTTCTTGACCATAGTGCCTTTAATTGTTGCCTTTAACTGTTAAATGCTACACTATACTTTAGAAACTTTACTTATCTTAGAATGCCGAGCTAATCTAAGAACTCTGCTCACTTTCCTGAGTACTATCCAATTACACCACCGCATCTAAATGCGACAAAATGATTTCAGAAATTCTTGACATATAAGTCATCTATCATGGTTATGTGTATTACATATGTATTACATGAAATCTTATCCATGATTTTGAAACTCTTATAATTGTTACTACTCACACACAAACGTATATAACTCCCTGTTATATCACGTACCTATATGCCTTATGCCTTTATGCATCGGTTTGTGAATCGAAAAATGTCATTGGGTTATCACAGTATACGAATTGAAAGTCTTTAATCAAAAGATTATTAGATTACATACTTATCACTTTATGATCTCGACACGTCATACTGCCATTATTAAAGTATAGACACATCATATCTTATTATATCTTATCGTATCTATCCCAATAGATTTTGTCTAACACTTTTCCTAAATTCCCTCCGTAAATTACGGAAATCTTTTTGCTATATACACGTATTCGAGGAGACGAATATATCATCCAGTATTCAACACTAATCTCATATCAAAAACCCTAATTCCAAACATATAATATGGATTCCTCGAACTCTTCGAGCTCCAATGGCAGCGTAACCGAAATGAACTAACCAATCAGCCATCATCTATTTTGGATGAATTGGGGATGGGTTCGTAGTAAACTTAATCAATGGAGACAAGAAGAAGGTGATCCCTTCCAACAACCGAATTCACCTCTTGGTGAAGAACCTGAAGCACTTACTGGCGAACCCGTTCGGAACACTATTTTCACCCTCATTTCCAGGATATCCAGTCACGAATATATAATATCTAAAATTTTAGATCTTATTCATCCACTTGTCCGAACCGCCAATCATCCCGGAATAATAGAAGAAGTCAACGAGCTTCGCGCTCGAGTAGTGGCTCTGGAGAATATGGTGCGAAATCTACGAACAACAGCAGCAGCACCAGCAGCATAACCAGTACCACCAGTACCATCGGCATCACCACCAACATCACCACCAACATCACCAGCTTCACCAACGACAACATCCGCATTCCACGCCTCAACATCACACTCAGTACCTCAAACATCAACATCATACGCCCCATAGATACCAAGGAATATTAGTAATAATGAGTTAAGATGTATTGACTCATTCTTCCTGAAGAATTACATATGTATACTTTATATATATGGATTGGAACAATAATAAATCTTTTCGTACTAAGCTATTACGTGTGAATCTTAACTAGTATGTACTACATGGTTAATTCATATCACAATATGCTATGATGTACATCTTTTGTTAATAACTTAACAATCGTTAATCATTGCTTCAATACAATAAACTCCATTTCGTAATAAACTAAGTGTATTACTCAAATACATGATTAATTGTATACTTTAATTTTCGATGTACTCGAAACTTTCGAGAAAATATCATTAGTGCCTTATGAATTTCACAAGAATTCCAAGAGCACCAACATCATATACCGAAGTATATCAATAACAATGAACGATGAAGTATTAATTCATAACTTCATTAGCGAAATATTTCACGACAATTATGAATCTCTAAGGTTTTGGAGATTATTTATTCTCGTTTCAACAGCAAATCAAATGAGTTTAATATTATATTAGCTCATTAAAACCATGATTACATCTGAAGAATACATATATGAACGTATATCTTCTCTTTTGAACAAACTGTTAATTGTAAAAAATATTTTAACGGGTAGGTAAAACCCGAGAGATATTCATATCTCATATAAATATGTTACATTGTACATTCTTCCATTCTGATTCAGCAGTTGTTAACTATACTACTTACATTCACATGATATATGTATATGTTCACCAAAGAAAAACCATTTTCATACAAATTCAGTTACATACTCTGATTTTGACATATCGGAACTTAAGTAAAGCTTTAGCAAGTGTTATCTTCCTAAAGATCACTACATTCATGAATTATATTCATTCGTATTCTATGATGAATTATCAAATCAAACCACCGAACTTACCATTCCTTACTTTTGAAAATCACAACATTTCTTCGTCAACCGTTAGATCCATTGATAGATGCATCTTACGCTTAAACACTTCAAATTCAAAATTCTTGAAAACATCCTTTGAATCTTGACGATCGCAATCAGCATTTAATCATCTAAAAATGAAATTTCTTGAAACCATTTCGGATTGATAACCGATGATTCAAATATGGCTGCATTAAATGCAGAGGAAACAGAAAAATTGTAGATGGTCTTAAGGGCCAATAGTTTGATAATAAAGAATGGTACGTTGGAAAAGCTCAAAAGAAAATTTGGAACTGAAAAACGGATTGAGCTAACCATGGAGGAGACCAAGGACAAACACAAGGGCCAAACCCTATATTCAAAGAATCCAGGTAATTTTGGATCCGGTGAAATCTTTAGAGAATATCTTGCTCCGAAGTCATGTTAAAAGCTTGCGGAAAATTTTTCTTCATCAACTTTCGAACTTAGAAATTCCAAAATATCATCATAAATATCCTCTATATTTCAGAAGATATCTTCATAACGATTCATGTCCGCAATTAAGTATCTCTTTGCGATATCTTTATAAAGGAAACTGTTTTAGTTTCTATATTCTGTAAAATTCGAGTTTAAATTATAAATGCTTTGAAGAAGTGTTGGGAATTGAAGCATAAGTTAGTATAATATAATGACGTCAGGCTAACGTGATTATATTACAGTAAGTCATGCTAAGTTTTTAATGGAAGATGATGATTCATAGATTTTATAATCATCATTTTCCATGTTACACGACTCTTACATTCTATTTAACCTCTAAACATATCAAGAAAATATTTTTCTTGATGATTCGGTCTTTTCCGGATATTCTGGTAATATGACAAATCAAATTGTGCTATTACCTTTCCTTTCTACTTTATATATTATGATCATTCGAAACTTCATACCTATGAATTCTGGACCATTACTCGCTTGACTTGAAGTCGGGAAGAAGAAACAAAAGCATAAAGCTCTGACAGATAAGGGAAAATATAAAGCCCGATAACGACTCCGAAATTACAAACCGTGTATATCAATGCGTATAGCAATATAAAGACACAGGATAATTAAAAACACTATAACCCCAAGAGCATTGTAGAAGTAAACAGATTCCTCTGGCGGTAAAAGAAAAAGAAGAATGACTGCATAGATGGTCAATATAATAACCAGGATCAGAACTGGATTAAGCATTTTCTTAATCTTTTGGAAGTTTGAATTGAGAAAGAAAGTATAGAAGTAGTGAAGATAATGAAATGAAAGAAGCTAATTTATAGCAAAATTCCAAACACATCAATCGAGGCAAATCACCGCATTTAATCAAACAAATCTCAAAATTTCGTAAATACCGGAGAATCAAATCTTATAGATTACGAAGATTTCCTTTAATTCCTTGAATTCCGGAAATCAATCGTGACTACGTCAAAAGTTAAGGCGAACATTTAATTTTCTCATTTCACTCTTTTATGATAGCTTCATTTATACTCTTCCTATAAACGAATCGTTTTATCCATATTATTCAATAGTGATAAAACTTTATTTTTCAACTTATATTCATCATTAAAATATTCTTGTTGTAAACAATGAAGATATCTATCAAATTTCATGACTGTGATTTTCACGAACTCCTCTCTGTTTGTCTGCCCTAATATTGTGGCATAAAATGCTCAAGGTTTTAAATGAGCTCAATACTATTCATAACACATTTCATGTATCCAATTTACTGAAATGACTTGTATAACATCATCATTTTGAATGATCTTCGCATTAATGATAAAATGCACTTCGTTGAAGAACCTATAGAAATCATGGAAGGAGAGGTCAAACAAACACGTAAAAGCAACATACCTATCATTAAAGTCTGTTGAAATTCGCGTAGAGGCCCCGAATATACCTTGGAACTCAAAGACCATATGAAACGGAAATATCCCCATCTCTTCTCAACTGCTGATGCATCCGAGAAGTCTACCTAAAACTTCGGGACGAAGTTTTTATTAACGGGGAGGTACTATAACAACCCTCACTTTTTGACTTCTGAAATTACTGAAATGACCCTAGGGTTTACTGTCTGACTATACGTATTAATTATTTAAGGGTTGTTATATACACAATCAATTTAACGTTGACCAAATAATAAATTTTTATTCAACACTCACTGCTAATTAAAATTTATGCATTTCAGTAATATTATTTATAACTATTAATCTATAAGTAATAAATAAAAAGTGACATTTATATAAATAATAAAACAATTGGGAACTAAATAAAAATAAATACAAGTCATGAATTAGTAAAAAGAAAATAATACTTATCATGTAGTAAATGTAAATAATAATAATAATAATAATAATAATAATAATAATAATAATAATAATAATAATAATAATAATAATAATAATAATAATAATAATAATAATAATAATAATAATAATAATAGTAATAATAATGAGACTAAAGAATCTTAAACAATTACATCCTTATGTTGACTAAGAATAAAGTATAAACTAGTACATCCTTATGTTGACTAATTATAAACTAGTACCACCTTTTTTTGACTAAAAATTATAAAACAAAATAAAATCATTAATTAGAACATCCTTATGTTGACTAACACTCTAATACTTGCACTATATAAACACACCTAGACTCCTAGTTTCTCATTCACAAATCACACCAAAATCCTCTCTCAAAAACAATCTCTCCCTCTCCCTCTCTTGTGGTATTCGGATCTTCAAGCTTGTTCTTCGTGTTCTTCAAGAATCTTCAAGGAGTTCTTCAAGATTTTCAAGGCTTTGATCTTCCATTTTCATCGTGTTCATCTTTTCTTTGTTAATTATCTTGAATCTTCAAAGGTATAACATAAACCCTAAACTATTTACATAAACTTTAATCTTTGTTAATTCATATTCATATTATAAACTTGTTATTCATAAGTATATACATAAACACACCTAGATTTATATATACATATATACATGTAAAAAAAATATATTTTTATATATATATACATATATATACGAATTATATATACATATACATATTAAAACCTTAAACCCTAATACTACTTATACTAGTACTTAACATGTATACACTATTACTATTACTAGCACCTATAACCTACTACTTATATTGTAGCACAAAAACATTTTGGGATATGTATTAGAGATGTATAGATCTTCGAACTTTCTTGACGAATGGTTTCTACGAGATTCTAGGCAGAGGGTTTGGATTTCCGATTTAAAGGGTCCTATGGCTCAAGCCCCTAGATCTAAATTAGCCATTCGAATGGAAAGGGGTGATTGGAAGCTTATCTAATACAGCAAGTATCCTAAAATGGAAAACACTCATAAAAGTAGAAACTCTCTAGTCATAGAAACTTAGTAAAATAAGAAACTTTCTAAAAATGGAAACTTTATAAAAATAGTAACTTACTAGGAATAGAAACTTAGTAAAACAAACTATACTTAAACACATACTTAAACTTAAACATGGGCAAAACACTTAACTACTCTTAAATGTCAATAGGTTGACTTTCCTGCTCACTCGTTCAACTCTTTATTCCGAGGAATAACTCTCTCTCTACTTACTAAGGTGACTTTCATAGCCCCACTCTTATTGCTATAGCACTTTTTATACTTACTGGGGTGAGACACATGCTGCTTTTATACTTTAAACAACTTAGACACAAGTACGAACCTAAACTGTACTATGACTAGCTTATGCTACTAAGACCCCACAGTGATATTTTTTAATTGCTTTCAGGATAAGACATTCTTAATTATTGGGGGTAGGCCTATCGGGAGTAACGTCCCCGATACATTTGACCGCGATGTCTTTGTATTACTTAATAATGATTTAAACATGGTGATAAGGTACTGCCAACATATCATCGGGGCAACAAAACAAACGTTTAGTCTAAAATATCACGAATCAGTACTACTTTTAGATCTGCGAGATCTACTTTTTGATCCTGCGGGAGATCAACTTTACAACTAAATCTTGTGGTCTAAAAACAACGATAACTACTTTTGTTAAACCTATGAACTTCACTCAACCTTTTTGGTTGACACTTTAGCATGTTTTGTCTCAGGTGATGTTTAATTCAAGCTTTCCTATCTACTGCTTATGTGATGCTACTTGGACATAGGATCAGGAGATTATCGCATTTATTACTACTGCATTTAAACAATTACATATTTCTTTTGTAACGACATTTCATTTTCCGCTGCGTACTCATTCCAGTTAATTTTATCATTTAGTATTGTTCTCGTATTATAATATGTTGGTTTATTTGATATTAGTAACGTTTCTTCCAGACCCTATTGGGAGGACGTTACAAAATCTGACAGAGTAATTTAGGTCGGATTAAACAAGCAGATTTGATGTTGGTCAACAAACACTAATTTTTATGTAGGTTGAAATGGGCGGGTCAAATCGATATGTTATTCTACAGTTACCACCTTGCCAATGTAACTCTATTTTGATATCATGTGATCTTTGTAGGTTTAACCGATTTGAATCTATAAGGGAATCAAATTCTAATATATGTTAAAGATACAACAAAATGTAGCACAATGCCTGAATTGCAATTTGCAATGGTATTGATTATTTATATGTCTTTGTTTGTTTTAAAACATGTGCATAGACATCTTATAAAATGTTCTCTTATATCCAGAATTCAAAGCAAAAAGATATTAAAGCTTTCAACGGTGACGAGTCAGAATACATTGAAATGGTATGTGAAAGCCAATTCTCTCTTTACATTTCATCACAGTGACTAAAAAAAGCCTTTAATGGGGTTGGTAGGGTTTATTTGATTGGCCTTTATAATTATCTAACCTCTATGAAAGAGCAAACTGGTATTCGTGGATCAAAGGTATTGTTTTCTTATTAGAATCCTTTTTGATGTTTATAAAGGCCTTTTAGACAGGTTAAATTGGCCGGGTTAAATTTGGTTGGGTTGTTTCGAGACCCGTATCTTAAATTTTCCTGTTTCGCGTTTCAGTTTTCAGTTCCGCTTATCAATATTCTCTTACGCACTTCAGTTATTAGTTTAGTTTTTCAGTTTCACTTATCAATTTTCTCTTACGCTCCGGTTTTTAGTTTAGCGTTTCAATATGACGTTTCTGTTTCACATATTTAGTTATTAAATTCGTGAGAAATGGTTCAGTTTGTGTTTCAGCTTTCTTTTTGGGATTTCAGTTTTTAGTTTCGCGTTTTGGCGTGATGAGTAGTTTCTTTCTTTTTTCTTTTTTTTTTCTTTTTTGTGATTTGGTTTTTTTGATGGGATGATAATCGCATGTATACCTTCATAATGAATCTGTTTCACTATAACAGGTTTTTTAAAAGTTAAATGAATAAAAGAAAGAGTACACAAGCCTTAATCAGTTCTCTGGAGAAACACATATCACTTACGTCACGTTAGCCCTATATCATAGGTCATTATGCTTTTTATAAATTGAAGCTCTTTATAAGTTCTATTTTTTTAATAAATTTGAAGATAGAGCTTAATTTTATTATTGATGTTGCTAGCGGTTTTCAAAACAATGTTTTTTTTATCCTTATATATGATGAAGCTCTGTATAATTATTATTTTTTAGAATCTGAAAATAAAAGTGTGGGTGCGAGAAGCTGTCAAAAAATACAAATATAAAAGCGTAGTAAATGAGGAAATGAATTTTAATAAGTTCAAGACTTAAGTTATGGATTGAGTTCAAAGAGATTGATTATGGAATGTTTAAGTATAACTGTATAAGTAGTTCTGTTTCAAAACTTGATCATGATTATGATAGTGGCTCTGTTTGTGAGGTTCAGTAAGCAATGATCAAAGTAGAAAGTTACAATTAAATATGGTAAAGTGGGCGGGTCAGGTAGTTTGAGTAACTGATCAATATTCGATATATTAGTTTCTGGTTACTGAAATGGGCATGATTATGAACTGCATACTGTAGTCTATCTCAACTACTATAGTTTATTGACTGACACCCGATAAATGAAGAGTGGTACGCCAACTGATAACCAAAAACATCCTACGACCCAACTTGCAAATCCAATAAAGCAACAACTACTTTATGAGCTATTCAAAAAGTTCCTTAAAGATAACGATAAGCTCGATTCTGAAAATGAAGAGAATGTTGAGCAAGGCAGTGAAAATGGGTGGTGGATGTAGTGACCCGAACTTTTCTATGTTTATATATATTAATTGAGATTGATATTTACATGATTAAATGTTTCCAACATGTTAAGCAATCAAACTTGTTAAGACTTGATTAATTGAAATATGTTTCATATAGACAATTGACCACCCAAGTTGACCGGTGATTCACGAACGTTAAAACTTGTAAAAACTATATGATGACATATATATGGATATATATATAGTTAACATGATACTATGATAAGTAAACATATCATTAAGTATATTAACAATGAACTACATATGTAAAAACAAGACTACTAACTTAATGATTTTTAAACGAGACATATATGTAACGATTATCGTTGTAAAGACATTTAATGTATATATATATATATCATATTAAGAGATATTCATACATGATAATATCATGATAATATAATAATTTAAAATCTCATTTGATATTATAAACATTGGGTTAACAACATTTAACAAGATCGTTAACCTAAAGGTTTCAAAACAACACTTACATGTAACGACTAACGATGACTTAACGACTCAGTTAAAATGTATATACATGTAGTGTTTTAATATGTATTTATACACTTTTGAAAGACTTCAATACACTTATCAAAATACTTCTACTTAACAAAAATGCTTACAATTACATCCTCGTTCAGTTTCATCAACAATTCTACTCGTATGCACCCGTATTCGTACTCGTATAATACACAGCTTTTAGATGTATGTACTATTGGTATATACACTCCAATGATCAGCTCTTAGCAGCCCATGTGAGTCACCTAACACATGTGGGAACCATCATTTGGCAACTAGCATGAAATATCTCATAAAATTACAAAAATATGAGTAATCATTCATGACTTATTTACATGAAAACAAAATTACATATCCTTTATATCTAATCCATACACCAACGACCAAAAACACCTACAAACACTTTCATTCTTCAATTTTCTTAATCTAATTGATCTCTCTCAAGTTCTATCTTCAAGTTCTAAGTGTTCTTCATAAATTCTACAGGTTCTAGTTACATAAAATCAAGAATACTTTCAAGTTTGCTAGCTCACTTCCAATCTTGTAAGGTGATCATCCAACCTCAAGAAATCTTTGTTTCTTACAGTAGGTTATCATTCTAATACAAGGTAATAATCATATTAAAACTTTGGTTCAATTTCTATAACTATAACAATCTTATTTCAAGTGATGATCTTACTTGAACTTGTTTTCGTGTCATGATTCTGCTTCAAGAACTTCGAGCCATCCAAGGATCCGTTGAAGCTAGATCCATTTTTCTCTTTTCCAGTAGGTTTATCCAAGGAACTTAAGGTAGTAATGATGTTCATAACATCATTCGATTCATACATATAAAGCTATCTTATTCGAAGGTTTAAACTTGTAATCACTAGAACATAGTTTAGTTAATTCTAAACTTGTTCGCAAACAAAAGTTAATCCTTCTAACTTGACTTTTAAAATCAACTAAACACATGTTCTATATCTATATGATATGCTAACTTAATGATTTAAAACCTGGAAACACGAAAAACACCGTAAAACTGGATTTACACCGTCGTAGTAACACCGCGGGCTGTTTTGGGTTAGTTAATTAAAAACTATGATAAACTTTGATTTAAAAGTTGTTATTCTGAGAAAATGATTTTTATTATGAACATGAAACTATATCCAAAAATTATGGTTAAACTCAAAGTGGAAGTATGTTTTCAAAAAAATGGTCATCTAGACGTCGTTCTTTCGACTGAAATGACTACCTTTACAAAAACGACTTGTAACTTATTTTTCCAACTATAAACCTATACTTTTTCTATTTAGATTCATAAAATAGAGTTCAATATGAAACCATAGCAATTTGATTCATTCAAAACGGATTTAAAATGAAGAAGTTATGGGTAAAACAAGATTGGATAATTTTTCTCATTTTAGCTACGTGAAAATTGGTAACAAATCTATTCCACCCATAACTTAATCAACTTGTATTGTATATTATGTAATCTTGAGATACCATAGACACGTATACAATGTTTCGACCTATCATGTCGACACATCTATATATATTTCGGAACAACCATAGACACTCTATATGTGAATGTTGGAGTTAGCTATACAGGGTTGAGGTTGATTCCAAAATATATATAGTTTGAGTTGTGATCAATACTGAGATACGTATACACTGGGTCGTGGATTGATTCAAGATAATATTTATCGATTTATTTCTGTACATCTAACTGTGGACAACTAGTTGTAGGTTACTAACGAGGACAGCTGACTTAATAAACTTAAAACATCAAAATATATTAAAAGTGTTGTAAATATATTTTGAACATACTTTGATATATATGTATATATTGTTATAGGTTCGTGAATCAACCAGTGGCCAAGTCTTACTTCCCGACGAAGTAAGAATCTGTGAAAGTGAGTTATAGTCCCACTTTTAAAATCTAATATTTTTGGGATGAGAATACATACAGGTTTTATAAATAATTTACAAAATAGACACAAGTACGTGAAACTACATTCTATGGTTGAATTATCAAAATCGAATATGCCCCTTTTTATTAAGTCTGGTAATCTAAGAATTAGGGAACAGACACCCTAATTGACGCGAATCCTAAAGATAGATTTATTGGGCCTAACAAACCCCATCCAAAGTACTGGATGCTTTAGTACTTCGAAATTTATATCATATCCGAAGGGTGTCCCGGAATGATGGGGATATTCTTATATATGCATCTTGTTAATGTCGGTTACCAGGTGTTCACCATATGAATGATTTTTATCTCTATGTATGGGATGTGTATTGAAATATGAAATCTTGTGGTCTATTATTATGATTCGATATATATAGGTTAAACCTATAACTCACCAACATTTTTGTTGATGTTTTAAGCATGTTTATTCTCAGGTGATTATTAAGAGCTTCCGCTGTCGCATACTTAAATAAGGACGAGATTTGGAGTCCATGCTTGTATAATATTGTGTAAAAACTGCATTCAAGAAACTTATTTTGTTGTAACATATTTGTATTGTAAACCATTATGTAATGGTCGTGTGTAAACATGATATTTTAGATTATCATTATTTGATAATCTACGTAAAGCTTTTTAAACCTTTATTGATGAAATAAAGGTTATGGTTTGTTTTAAAATGAATGCAGTCTTTGAAAAACGTCTCATATAGAGGTCAAAACCTCGCAACGAAATCAATTAATATGGAACGTTTTTAATCAATAAGAACGGGACATTTCAGTGGATAACCGTAATGCTACAGAAGTTCTGTATTGGATTGACTCGGGGATCAACAAATCATATCATAAGTTTGCTGAGTGGATGGGTTTGATAAGTTAAAGCCATTGTTTAATTGTAAGGTAATTAACTTGGCTTTTATTGATTAACTTAGCTTTTATTTGTGCTTCATTTCAGGTTAACTTGGGCAAGTTTTGTATTTTTAGATTTCTCATATGTATGAAGGGCATGTGGAATGAGTGAGAACTGATAAGATGATGAGTAACTTATATTCTAAGTTGGGTTGATTAGAGTGTGATTTTTTCCATCTATCAAGGAAAGCTGTTTTTGCGGTTAATTGGAACTCAACTTTTAAATAGTATAGATGATAGTTACGAATGATTGTTCATTAAAATACAATTCTTTTCTAACAAACAAAAATATTGTATCGACGATGAAGATGTTGATAGTTTGTAAGATTTTTTAGTTCTTATGCCTACTTAAGCTTAAATTTGTAACGCTTTGTAGTTAACTTTGTTGGTTTTGATAATTTTGCAGTGATATTGATTCTGATGTCTATGCATTTTAAGACATAAAGCCATGACTTTTTGTACGGGCATGTGGGCCTAACTCAAAGCGGTGGCAAGATGGGTGGGTCAAATAGGTGGGAAAAGGTGAGTATATCCTAGATTTCATGTTTGACACATTTACTTATATTTGTGACCATTTTAATTGTAAAGTTACACTATGTTTTAAACTCCCAGTGATCTGATGGGAACGAAATTGTGGTTCTTCCCCTGATTTATTTGAAACGATGGAACATTTGTGCAGAAAATGGGTTTCGGTCGGTTAAATAAGATTTGACACAATTCGGCTCACGTCGTTACTCGTTACCATCGTTGTTGTACCCACCCTCGCCACCATCACTGTTATGGAAATTGTTAAAAATAAGGTTAGTTACACGTGTTTATTATTATTAGTAAAGATTATCTTAAATGGTATTTATCTTGATTGTTTTTATGATGTTCAGGAAAGTGACAACGTGGAAGAAGTTTTATGTGATTTACTGTTTCTTTTTTGTTATTTAAAAATACTTTTGTGTAAATACAGTCTTTCGTTCAACTGCCCCTACCTTCAACAACAAGAAAACTGATATCAAACACTTTGACTCTTGACATAGATGCTCTGTTATCACGTAAATATGAATGTTCAGTTTGTGGTCCCGACCCAAAAGTCGATCTAAGGTAAAAAAAAAAAAAAGTTTATGTTGTTCTATTCTTGGAATTATCAGTTGTATTGATTTAGATTATATCAACGGTTAATCTGATCTTTTTTTTAGGTTCAAAGTTCCGATACGCATAGTGAATGAGACCGGTTCAGCCCCATTGACTCTGTTTGAGGGTGACGTGAAAAAAGTTTTTTCCGAAAATGGTGTATGAGCTCTTCTGCAAAACTATGTTCCTTGATCAGATTTTCATGACGAACAGACTTTATCTCTATTTAAGGAGGAATATGGTATGCACAATTATTAGTTTACGTCTAGGGTATCTCATAAAATGGACATAATATTTGGCTCAGATCGGAGGTCTTTCTTAATTTTGAACCAGAATTAGCGGTGGTAAATTGGACGGGTCACTTTGAGTTACAAACCAAAGGCTTACAAATTATAGAAATCAAGGGCACGGTGTCATTCTACTCCTCAAACTAGATACATGGATGTATCAAAGTACACGCAATCTTTAAATTTATATCGCATACGGATGTATTGTAATAGTAAGTGAGATCTTTTCATGCTTAGTTATCGTGTCGTAATTTACAATTGCTTATTTCTAATCTACACTCTAACGTATGCATTTCACTTATTTTTCAGGAGAAACAACCTGCGAACAATCATCAATTTAAGTGATTGGTTTTAGCATTACAATATGATCCAGATGTTGCATTTGTATGGTTAACAAACAACGATCGAGGGTCATTCACTTACTATGTGCTACTTATTATTTTTATTGGTAGAGATTATTTTCAGAGATTAGTTTATCTTTTTCTGTACTTATCGATTCATAATAGTTGTGATGTTATGCGAGGTGTATATAAAATAGCTTAAATTTTAGCAGGAAATACTATTAAATACGATACAATTTTACACAAGATATTTATTTATTTATAGAATAGATATACTTAAACCTTGCTACAACACTTATAGACAGTGTACCTAATCGTACAGTAGTGTAGTTTTTAGTAAGTCCGGTTCGTTCCACAGGGAAAATCTTTTAATCAAAGCTTAACGCTATATTAGTTTAATTTATAAAAATACGAATATATATATAAGTAATATTATTATTTTAAAGGGGGGTTTTTACCGTTTAATGACCGGTTTGTCGATTTTAAAACTTTAGTCGCAGTTAAAACCAAATGTAAAATATTAAAAATAAATAAAAGACTTAATTTAAAGCGTAAAGTAAATAACGATAATGAAATTGCGATAAATAAAAGTGCGATAAAATAAACTTGCGATAATTAAAAAGTACGATAATTAAAATTGCAATTAAATATAATAACAATAAATAAAAGTGCGATAATTAGAAGTGCAATTAAATATAAAATAAAGGAAATTAAATATGAAATAAAAGAATTATGCTTATTTAAACTTTCCGTAATCATGATGTTTGACGTGTTGATTTTAGTTTTATGCCCATGGGTTAATTGTCCTTTGTCCTGGATTATTTAATATGTCCGTCTGGTTTTTGTCCATAACAGTCCATCAGTCATAAATATAAAGTGCGAGTGTCCTCGTCAAATTATCCTTATACCCGAAGTTTAAATATTCCAACTAATTGGGGACTTAAACTGTAACAAGATTTTAATACTTTGTTTAATAATTACACCAGGATGTCGACTGAGTGTAACCCAAGGTTTTAATACTTTGTTATCAATTATGCCAAGTGTCCTTGTACATAATTTCACCCATGTTTTAATAATTCTAGTGGCTATTAATCCATTCCCGTGTCCGGTTAAATGAACGATTATTCGTACATATAAATACCCCGCCCATCGTGTCCGATCGAGTGTATATGGTTATTTATAGGGACGTCCAATTGTAAATCTTTATATTAACATTAACAAACTATCATTTAGTTAAACAAATATAAAGCCCATTAATAGCCCATAGTCTAATTTCCACTAGTGTCGTTCTTTTGTCCAAACCCCAATTATGGTACAAAGCCCAATTACCCAATTTTAATATTTTTAGCACAACATCATGATTACTTCGGATTAAATAAGCATAATAATAACTTAGCTACGAGACATTAAATTAAAAAGTTTGAACATAACTTACAATGATTAAAAATAGCGTAGCGTTACACGGACAGAATTTCGACTTACACTCTTACAACATTCGCTAACATACCCTTATTATTAGAATTAAAATTAAAATTAAATTAAAATATAAATATAAATATATACTACGTATATAGATAGAGAGATTGATATTATGGATGGAAAAATGGTGCACCAAAGCTCGATTTTTATAGGCCTGTGATCTGGAAAAGGGGCTCATGCGATCGCATGGATTTATGCCTTCCAGGCCATGCGATCGCATGGCCAGCTGGGGAGAGCCACTTTTGGTTGTTTTCTTCTGCCGACGTTTATTTAAATATAATATAATATATATATTAATTTTAAGAATTAATTATATATTATATTATATTCATATGCATAGTTGACTTGTAATTTTTAGTCCGTTGCGTCGAGCGTTGAGAGTTGACTCTGGTCCCGGTTCCGGATTTTCGAACGTCCTTGCGTACAATTTAATATCTTGTACTTTTCGTTTTGAATCTTGTACTCTTGTAATTTTGAGACGTTTCTTATCAATAATTGGAACCTCATTGATTGTATTTTGTACTTTTGAGCTTTTTGGTCGTTTGCGTCTTCAATTCGTCGAATCTGTCTTTTGTCTTCACCTTTTATTATTTAAACGAATATCACTTGTAAATAGGACAATTGCAACTAAAAGCTTGTCTTTCTTGAGGAATAATGCTATGAAATATATGTTCGTTTTTAGCATTATCAAATATTCCCACACTTAGCCTGGGTGGCCACCAGCACTTTCAGTGAAGGGGAGGTCTCGGGTTCAATCCTAAGGGGTGCCCGCATTTAATGACCAAACTGGAGAATGCCTTACCTGGTAGCGGTGGAGGGCTGGCTTGCCGTTTACCCGGAGTTTACCTGCGGTGGGGGGGCCAATGTGCTCTGGCCCATAGTGGGGTTCCTCGTAAAAAAAAAAAAAAAAAAAAAAAAATTTTTCCCACACTTGAGCGTTGCTTGTCCTCAAGCAATATAGTCTTGAAATACTAGAATCACTTCTTTATTCTTCACACTTTGTACATCAGTGATTTCTTTACCGCGGTATAAAAAATGGTAGTAACGATGTGGTTTACAGTCCCACATGACTATAAAATTTAGATCCATTAAGGAAATTGGATCTTTATGAAAACATTTGATCTTTTGAAAATTAAATCTAGTTTTTACCCTAGATAAATTTTCCGGAATAACCCTTCACCGGTGTTTGCAAAATATTTTTGTGGGCTTGGTGGGTTTCAGATTTGAAAATTTTAGCTCAAAACTTGTGGTTTTATGTCACCCACTTGCTAACCTTGTATTAGGAAAGCAACACATCCAGTATACTTGCTCCGTATATTACCTTTCGGTAAACTACCGTCCGGTTATAAAGGAAAGCGTTGAACAAGCAACTGTTAAGGCAATGTCCCCTGACACGCTTTTAATTATGGTCTATAACGTGTCGGACGCAATTACTATCCTTTGTAGGAGTAATAGTAAAGCTCACCCTTATGATTTTTCGGTCTGGCACAAGTTCCTGTCTTCGACCATGCTATGCAACCACCGTTCTTACGGTTGACACCCGATTTGGTTCAGATGACCTAATGAATTCCAGGTGAATTCCTAGGATTTTACGTTCAATGGTAATGAACGCATTAAAAATGGGTTTTCAGAAAACAAATCGGTTTATAATTTGATCAAAATATTTTCTCGTTCAAGCTCGAGTTTAGATATCATTGAATTCCATGAGTTTGAATTATCAATCTTTAAGGTCAATCTCTATGATTGAGTAATATCAGGCTTAAAAGCTGATTTTTGATCTTTTAAGGAGATTATCCTTTCTGGGGATCTGATTTATTAGTCTTATCAAGCTAATTTGCACGGTGCCCCCCATTGTACGAGATAAATCCTTCTCATGGTTAGGATAAATCTGACCACTTGGCGACCCTGTTTTATGCTGAGGTCCGTGGATTTCCTGCTGATTTTCGAGATGACTTTTCTAGATTTTTCATCAACCTACAGCTGGTCTGGACGACAACTTCATGACCTAAATCAAGAAGCGCGTGTCTTTTTCGAAAGACTTTACTTCCTTTTAACGATGGAATTGATTCATCGTGTAGATCCATCTCTTCTTTTCTTTCATCGGGTAAAACAGTTTAGTTTAGTCCAAAGCAAAAGTATTTTCAGTTATTTGTTACAGAAATATGTGACATATGTTTAAAATATCTTGGTAAATTTTCCCACACTTTGCTTTTATTTTCCTTTTTATTGTCCTCTATTCCATTTTAAATGAATTTTAACATTTTGGTTTGTTTCTCAATTTATGTCCTTTCCGAGGTAACAACAATTTCGGTGTTAAAACCTAGTTTTATCATTCATAAATATGTATAAACATGATTTTGAGTTCATTTAATTGAAAATTTTGAAAAATTTTACTAGAATTGAGTAGTCAGTATATAAGACTAGGGCTGTTCTTTATTATCAGAGAGCACTAGATTCTAATACAACTACTGCTTTACTAGTATTTTTAATGGTAACCAAGTGTTTAAGATAAAAAAATTTAAAAAATCCGAAAGAATTTAACCCCTTCCCACACTTAGGATCTTGCAATGCCCTCATTTGCAAGAAATCAGTAACAATTTAAATTATTGAGGGTGATTAGCGTAGAAATGATTAAATTTTACCAAAGTTTCCAAACATATTGGCGTTTGTTTGCTGAATGATAAATGGTACATATCATTTGTCCATTCCATCTGTTGTTACATCACATTTATCTTGTCGTCAAAATTAGTAGCTTTTGCTGAACTTAATGCCAGTCTTTGAAAATGCGCTGTTTTACCCTGTTTTGTACAATTTACCATATACATACATACAAATATAAACATGCATGGCAATTTGAAATGGGATTTAATATCCCACTTTCAAATCCTAAATGTGAAATATTAGTACACAATAATAATAAAAATGATAAAGATTACATAAGTATATTCAATAACATAAGTTTAAACATGAATAAGTAAAAAGATAAAAACATAAAAATCATATAAATAACCAAATGGAACTAAATCAGTCTGGATATGGGTTCCAGTTCATCTCGTCAGGTGGGTTCCATTGTTGGTTATAGGTGTTCTGATAGGCTTGATTATAGTCATACCGGTTAAAGGGTGGTCGGATATCGGGGCTGTGTGGCGGAAAATGAGCAGGTCGAGTAGGTACGTAATTATTTGGTACCTGATATGATAGATGGCTCATGATTTGGTGCTGATGAACTAACCAGCTATCGTGTTGGCGTCGCCTATAATCCTCGTATACTCGCTCGGAGTTCCACTGCTCATACATACTATGTCTGGCCGCGTTCGTCATTGCTTCCTCATCTATACGAACGTGGACGTCAAGAATAGCATCTCGAAAGATATCCCTAATGTCTTCCGCCTCCTCCATTTCCTCGTCTGAGCCTCTCTCTACCTGAGGATGAGATCCCTCATAGGGTACTGCCTGGTTACGTCTACTTTTTAATACCTTAGCACCCACATAAACTTTCAATCCTAAGGGCTCAACCTGTTCTCTACAAAGCTGTAATGGACCTCCTTGGTTCCTATCAACACCTAAATACTCTCTAATGAGAGTAACAAAAATACCTCCTCCTATTATACTCCCGTCCTGCATTCCCTCTACCATTTTAGATAAATAAAAAGCAACACAGTAAGGGATATTGACAAAGCTTCTTGGATCTCGAATACACTTTAGGTAGAATAAATCATGTAAGGTAATTTTTTCTTTATTATGACCTCTCTGTGTAATCGAGTTAGCCAAAAATCTATGAATAATACGAAGCTCGGCTCTGTCAATATGTGTATAGGAGTGTCCTCCTGCTCGTGTAAAAACATCAAAATGTGACATACGCCTCCAAATGGCGTCAGCGTCAAAGTTACTATCTACCCTTTCACCATAATGAATCAAATTTGTACAATCGGGTAATAGCAACTCACCAGGAGTATATATCTGTAAGGCCCTGGCCATGTCCAGCATGGACATTCTATACATCCTACCGCCAAGGATAAACTTAAGAAATCTTCTATCATCTATTCTAACTATATTTGTATCAAGTGATACAGTACTCATCAACTCAACACACCATTCCTTATATACAGGTCTACGAATGGTGAAAAGACGTTCCCAATCTGTAAAAGAAGAACTGCCATTCCTTTGAACTAAAAGCTGTCTAACACGGTCAGCTAGATGGACCGTTTCCAAAGGGGCCCAATCGATTACCCTTGGCACCTCTACATTTTTTGTTACAAATTTGAATTTGTTCCTTTGATATGTCTCGTAATCTCTCCATCTCCTATCAAATCTCAGATTAGGATGCAGAATGTGCTCAGGAATCGTTGGGAATTCTACTGGCGGCCTCATTGGGAATACTATGAATTCATCAACAAACTGTACCGGATCATAATAAGGTACGTGCTGATCAGGTTGTTGTTGTTGTTCCTGTTGTGGTTCTTGTTCGTGTTGCATTTCTGGTTCTGGTTCTGGTGCTGGTCATCTAGATGATGATGCTCCTGAACCTCCAGTATCGGCTTTCTGCAAAACACATTAAATACAAAATTTGTGCATCCAAATATGCATTAGTGTTAGCAAAATAACAACTTAAAACAATCACTATAACATGTTAAATCAAAATTAAACTTATACACATTTTCACAATTTTTCACAATTCTACACTTTTCAAATAAGCAAATATGAGAATGTATACAAAGTTCATAAGCTTTTAACTCAAATAACATGTCAAAATATTCATTACTAATAATTAAACAAGTCTCAAATGGCAAATATATCAAATTAATCAAGTTCATGAATTTTGGACTTAAAAAGTCCACTTTAATCTCCAAAAATCATGTTTAGGATCAATGTTTGGATCATTTAACTATCTAAACATGTTACACTACTCAATTTAGCAATAATTCATGACAAAAATTGGCCATAACCTGTTTATATCAAAAAGCCCCAAATTGCTCAAGAACACAAACCCTAGATTTCTAAAAATTTTGAAGTTTTTGGCTTCAAATCATGTTAAATAGCATCAATCTAGGTTATACATGCATAAAATACTAACAATTTAACACTAATTACACTAGAAATTAACAAAATTGCATTAGGTAAAAAATTGGAATTTATCACAAAAACTAGCAAATTTATGAGTTTAGGAGTGTAATTTTTACCATTTTGCTGAAGAATGAGAATCTAGGCATGATTAGAGCAAGAAAAATGACGAATTACGGTGGAAAATTGCGAATTTTAGAGGTGATTTTGGGGTTGGTTCGTGTTTGTGTGTGTGTTGTGTGGAGAAGACAGACCCGCTGGGAGTTTTGAGTCTGACCTGCATTTGGTCCCCATGCGATCGCATGGGTTCCAAGTGCAAACCACATGCGATCGCATGGGGTGCCGGCTACAGTGTTTTGCCCTTTTTTTTTTTTAATAAATAAAACCTTATACTTTATAAAACATAAAATTAATAAAATTTTAGAAATTTGTTTCTTTTTAGGATGAGGGAGTTTCGGATCGATGTCCTAGTATGTCCCTCGACAAAATTTTTAAAATTTGTCAAATCAAAACGCGGTTTTAAAAGTAAAGATTTTTGGATTTTTTAATGTTTTTGGCATACTTTAATTCAATAAGATTAAAAATAATGATAATAAAAGTTCTCGTCCCTCCCTCGGATAAAGCAATTTCGGTTCAACGACCTAGTCTTCAACTCACGACGAATTTTAAAAATCATATTTTTAACTTAGAGAAATAAAGTAAATTTTTGTTTTTAAATTCACACCAAACTTAAATTTAAAATATGCATAAAATTAAAAATTCACACCAAACTTAAATAAAAATTCATATTATAATTTCACACTAAACTTATATTATATTTTTGTTTTTATACATACAAAATTATATTAAAAAGATTAATTTTTCAAATATTTACAATTTTAAATATATTGATTTTACAAAGTTCAAAATATTAATTTAATATTTATATATTAATTTTAAAAACATGGTAAAAAAAATAAAATTAAAAATCTTTTTGGCTTTTATCCCACTTTAATCAATCAAATATTATCAAAAATATGCGCCCCTCTTTTCGGTAAAGTAATTTCGGTTCCATGACCTAATTTAACTCATGACAAATTTTTGAAATATTTTGGGTTGATTGATTAAAGATATTTATACCTTAAGAATAAACGTTAAATTTCGCAGTGATGTAATAAATTTTTGTATGATATCAATAATTTCGGTCGCCAAACCTAATTTTATTCAATACCAATTTAATACTTTATAGCGAACAAATTAGCGTTTATTATCAAAAGGTTAAAAATAAAAATAAAAAAAATAAAAACTGTACAGACTTACCTGTGAGATAGTATTCTTAGTTATTTGATATATCCCATTCATAAGATAGTCGGTTTAATTAGTTTTCCATAGCTACATAGGCGTAACCTCGAGCATTCAGTGTTTTTTCTTCTAAACATATGAACGGTCTGTCTCTGCATAAAGTAACAAATTCGGTATTTGAATAGGTTTGATTATTTGAACATTTACCTCCATGTGACCATTTTCCGCATTTGTGACATCTTTCAAGGTGTCGTGCTCTTCTTTTCGCTGCGGATTTTGATTTTCCTTTACCAAATTGTAACTTATTATCTTCGCATCTGGATTCTTTTCTTACTCCGTCCAATCTTTCTCTGATTACTGATACTATTTCACTCGGAAGTGTGTCATTATTACGTTTAGTGATTAAAGCGTGTAGCATTAGACCATGGTTTAGTTCACAGGCAGTCTTCATTTCCTAAAAAAATAAAAATTCAGAATGGGGGAAGAAGAATAGTTCTTTAGGGTCTGCTAGGGAAAGACCATTCGGGTTCCATTTTCGAGAACTACACGAAAACAGACAATCTAACTCTAACAGAAACACATAAAATCCTTAAAAGACTTGATTCTCCTCACACTTAGTTAGCTGTGGTATCGAAATTGTGATTAACTTCGTTGTCGACTTCCATCGGACTATCTATGTAATGTTTAACTCTGTGACCATTAACTTTAAATTCAATTCCATTTGAATTTATTAATTCTATCGTTCCGTATGGGAAAACTCTTTTGACTATGAATGGTCCAGACCATCTTGATTTCAATTTTCCAGGAAATAGCTTGAATCGTGAATTGAAAAGAAGAACTCTGTCTCCTTCTTTAAATTCTTTTGAACTTCTGATTCTTTTATCATGCCATTTCTTCGTTCTTTCTTTATAGATTAACGAATTTTCGTATGCTTCATGTCTTAATTCTTCTAATTCATTTAGTTGATTTAATCGTAGACTTCCAGCTTCATGTAAATCAAGATTACATGTCTTCAAAGCCCAAAATGCTTTGTATTCAATTTCTACTGGAAGATGACATGCTTTTCCGTAGACGAGTTTAAAAGGTGTGGTTCCAATTGGAGTTTTGTAGGCTGTTCTAAAAGCCCAGAGTGCATCCTCCAATTTAATGGACAATTCCTTTGGATTTGATCCTACGGTTTTCTCTAGAATACGTTTTAAAGCTCGGTTGGTATTTTCAACTTGTCCACTTGTTTGTGGATGATATACGGTGGAGATTTTATGAGTTACTCCATATCTTTTGAGAACTTTCTCAAGTTGATTATTACAGAAATGAGTACCCCGATCACTTATTAAAGCTTTCGGTGTTCCAAACCTTGCAAAAAGACGTTTTAAAAAGTTGACTACAACTCGTGCATCGTTAGTTGGGAGAGCTTGTGCTTCCGCCCATTTAGATACATAATCAATGGCTACGAGAATATAGAGATTATTATGAGATTTTGGAAATGGACCCATAAAGTCAATACCCCAAATGTCAAATACTTCACATACTTGGATGACATTTTGTGGCATTTCATCACGTTGACTTATTTTTCGGCCCTTTGACAAGCATCACAGGATTTGCAAA
The DNA here is from genome assembly GCF_046630445.1 of Rutidosis leptorrhynchoides. Lineage (NCBI taxonomy): Eukaryota > Viridiplantae > Streptophyta > Magnoliopsida > Asterales > Asteraceae > Rutidosis > Rutidosis leptorrhynchoides. Next base: position 398,088,134 of record NC_092338.1, read on the forward strand.
GAAGGTGTGCGTCTTTGTAAATTGTAGGCCAATAGAATCCAGCATCATAAACTTTTCTTGCTGTTAGTTGAGGCCCATAGTGCCCTCCTGTTGGTCCTGTGTGACAATGGTTTAAAATTTTACTAGCTTCATCTCCGAATACACATCGGCGTATTATTCCATCGGGACAACTTTTAAACAGATGTGGATCTTCCCAAAAATAGTGTTTTATATCACTGAAGAATTTCTTTCGTTTTTGGTACGATAATCCTTTTTCAAGGAATCCACATACTAAGTAGTTTGCATAGTCTGCAAACCATGGTATTTCATTATAATCTATCTTCAATAGATATTCATCAGGAAAGTTGTCTTGTACGGCCGATTCATTTAGAACTTCTAATTCAGGATTTTTAAGACGAGAAAGATGATCAGCGGCGAGATTTTCTGCTCCTCTTTTATCTCGGATTTCAATATCGAATTCTTGTAAGAGTAAGATCCAACGGATTAATCTTGGTTTGGCATCTTGTTTCAAAAATAGGTATCTAAGAGCAGAATGGTCGGTATAGACCACCGTTTTTGCTAGAACGAGATATGAACGAAATTTGTCAAAAGCGAAGACAATAGCAAGGAGTTCTTTTTCAGTAGTTGTATACTTTGTGTGTGCTCCTTGTAACATCTTACTACAATAATATATAGGTTGAAATCGTTTTTCAATCCTTTGTCCTAAAACGGCTCCCATTGCAAAATCACTTGCATCGCACATTAGTTCAAACGATAGATTCCAATTTGGTGTTATCATGATCGGCGCATTAGTGAGTTTCTCTTTAAGAATATTAAAAGATTTGATACATTCATCTGAAAAGATGAATGGAGTATCCTTTTCTAGAAGTTTATTCATAGGAGTGGCAATTTTAGAAAAATCTTTTATGAAACGTCGGTAAAAACCGGCATGCCCTAGAAAACTCCTAACTCTTCTAACATTGGTGGGATGTGGAAGTTTAGCAATTACATCTACTTTAGCTCTATCCACTTCAATTCCTTCTTTTGAAATTTTATGTCCAAGAACGATGCCTTCTTTAACCATGAAATGGCATTTCTCCCAATTAAGTACTAGATTTGATTGTTCGCATCTAATAAGCATTCGTTCCAGATTAACTAGACATGATTCAAATGTATCACCGAAGACTGAAAAGTCATCCATGAAAACTTCCATGCATTCTTCTATCATGTCGTGAAAAATCGCCATCATGCACCTTTGAAAGGTTGCAGGGGCGTTGCAAAGTCCAAATGGCATGCGTTTGTAAGCAAAAGTACCATAAGGGCACGTGAATGTGGTTTTCTCTTGATCTTCGGGTGCTATTGGAATTTGAAAGTATCCGGAAAATCCATCAAGAAAACAATAATAACTATTTCCGGCTAATCTTTCCAACATTTGATCAATGAAAGGTAAGGGAAAGTGATCTTTTCTGGTGGCGTCATTTAATTTTCTATAATCAATACATACACGCCATCCTGTTACAGTCCTTGTAGGAATAAGCTCATTTTTTCATTTGTAATGACAGTCATGCCACCCTTCTTAGGCACGCATTGAACTGGGCTTACCCATGGACTATCAGAGATTGGATAAATTAAACCTGCATCTAGCAGTTTAATAATTTCTTTTTTAACTACATCTTGCATATTCGGATTTAGTCTTCGTTGGCGTTGCACATACGTTTTATGACCTTCTTCCATAAGGATTTTATGTGTGCAATACGAAGGACTTATTCCTTTAATATCATGAATCTTCCATGCAATGGCTGGTTTATGAGCTTTCAACACAGAAATGAGTTGTGATTTCTCATTTTCAGTAAGAGAAGACGATATTATTACAGGTAATTCAGATTCACCATGTAAATAAGCGTATTCCAAATGGTTTGGAAGTGGCTTTAACTCTAATTTCGGAGGTTCTTCTATCGATGATTTATATCGATATCTGTATTCTTTTAGCATTTGAATTTCTTCTGTTGTTGGTTCATATCCATTAGCTATAAGTGTAGCTAACATTTCAGCTTCATCAATTTGTTCAGTTCCTTCTCCTAAAGAACGTTCTCCTGTTCCTTGTAATTCTGGAAATTCTTCTAACAATTCTGCATGTGAATCTATAGTTTGAATATAATAACATGTATCATATGCAGATTGCGGTTGTTGCATTGCTCTATCAACTGAAAAGGTAACACTCTCGTCCTCTATACTTAGGGTCAATTTCTTACCGAACACGTCTATCATTGCTTTAGCCGTGTTTAAGAATGGTCTTCCTAATATGAGAGGAACTTGAGAATCTTCTTCCATGTCCAGAACAACAAAATCTACTGGAAATACTAAAGTACCAACTTTAACTAGCATATTCTCCATTATCCCTCTAGGATATTTTATTGATCGATCGGCTAGTTGTATGCTTATTCTTGTTGGTTTCAATTCTCCAAGGTCTAGTTTAGTGTATAGTGAAAACGGCATTAAATTTATACTAGCACCTAAGTCTGCCAATGCTTCTATTGAACTAAGACTACCCAGAAAACATGGAATTGTGAAACTTCCTGGATCAGATAGTTTTTCTGGTATCTTATTCAACAGCACTGCTGAACAATTAGCATTCATAGTAACAGCCGAGAGTTCTTCCACTTTCTTTCTATTCGAGATTAGATCTTTCAGAAATTTAGCATATCTAGGCATTCCTGAAATCACATCAATGAAAGGAAGATTTATATTTATCTGTTTAAACATATCCAAGAATTTGGATTTCTCGGCTTCAAGTTTCTCTTTTTTCATTTTACTTGGGTAAGGAAGTGGTGGTTGGTATGGTTTAACATAAGGTTTATTCTTAGATGTGTTATCTTCATTAACCTTTTCAACTTACGGTTCTTTTTCCTTATCTTGTTCAGGTTATGATTCTTGTGGAGTAGGAATAGCTTCATCAGAAGTTACAGGTATTTCAGGTGGTTTAAGTGTTGTACCACTTCTTGTGGTAATGGCTTTAGCTGTTTCATTCCGGGGGTTAGCATTTGTATCACTAGGTAAACTTTCCGGTTTTCTTTCACCTATTAACCTTGCTAGGTTACTTACTTCTTGTTCCAAATTTTGAATAGAAGCTTGTTGATTTCTAAATGCTTGAGCATTTTGTTCATTAGTTTGTTTCTGAGATGTGAAAAACTGCATTTGAGTTTCAACTAGCTTCGTCATCATATCTTCTAAATTCGGCTTTTTATCATCGGTTTGTGGTGGTTTGTTTTGAAAATTAGGTCTTTGCTGGTTGTAAGTATTATTGGATACTTGTTGATTGCTAGGACCTTGTTGGTTGTTGTATGGAATATTTCGGTTATAGTTCTGGTTTTGATTGTAGATCGGTCTTGGCGGTTGATAATTATTCTGATAATTATTTCCAGGCCTTTGGTTTATGTATGAAATATTCTCTCTTTGTTCCATTGTTAATTCAATACTAAGACAATCTTTTGTCAAATGTGGTCCTCCACACTGCTCACAACTAATTCGTATTGAGTGGATATCTTTAGTCATCTTTTCCATTCGTCTCTCGACAGCATCTATCTTTGCAGAAATGGAATCTAAGTCATGGCTAGAATCTGCTCTAGTTGCTTTAGATGATCTAACGATATCTTTTTCTTGGTGCCACTCATGTGAGTGGGAAGCAGTGTTATCAATAATTTTGTAAGCATCAGTTTTGGTTTTCTTCATAATGGAACCACCAGCTGCAATATCTATGTCTTTCCTTGTAGTGATGTCGCATCCTTGGTAGAATATTTGTACTATTTGACAGGTATCTAAACCATGTTGCGGACATCCTCTTAATAACTTTCCAAATCTTGTCCACGCCTCATATAGAGTTTCATTTGGCTTCTGTGTGAACGTAACAATTTCTCCTTGAAGTCTTACGGCTTTAGATGCTGGAAAGAATTGTTTAAGAAATTTTTCAACTAAAACGTCCCATGTATCGATCGCCCCTTCAGGTAATGATTCCAACCAATCTTTGGCTTCTCCCTTTAAAGTCCAGGGAAATAACATGAGATATATCTGTTCATCCTCAACTTCTCTTATTTTAAATAGTGTGCAGATCCTATTAAAGGTACGAAGATGTTCATTTGGATCTTCCTTCGGCGCACCACTAAATTGGCATTGATTAGTCACCATATGTAGAATTTGTCCTTTGATTTCATAATCTGGCGCATTAATGTCTGGATGAGTAATTGCGTGACCTTGGCCAGTGCGTTTAGCTCTCATTCGGTCTTCCATACTTAAAGGTTCCAGATTTTTCATGATTGAATTTGTTGAATCCGAATTACTAGAGGATTCTGATTTAATGGTTCATTCCTCAACAATCTCTGTTTGAATGATTGGTGGTTCCGGAGGAAAATTTAATGGTTCAGGATCTATGAATTGTCCTTGAATATTATCCGGATTCTCAATTGTGAGGTCGGGTTCAAAAAATGGATTATCGGAAATTTGAATTGGAGTACTTGGTCGATTGGATGATGATTTTAAAGGAAAATCAACGGTGATAATATTTGCTAGATGTCTTGATCTAGTTACAGGTGGTAAACGTACAAAAGGTAGTGAACGTCTTGCTCGGTGCATTCACTGAATATCCTATTAATTTTTAAAAGGAAAGAAAAAATTATATAAGTTATCCAATTAATAGACTTTTCTGATTTTGCCCACGTTTCGAATAACCAAAAGATGCAGCAGAGGGGCAGGATTCGTTTGGTCTTAATATAATTGAGGACTGTTTGGCTCCAATAACCCGGTCTACGTACAAATCCAACTATTACTACGAACCAAAAAATTTTAATGTCTATCAATTTAACCACTTAAAATAAATTTTCGTAATTTTAAGAAGTATAGATAAGAAGTAGAAAAAATTCTAAGTCCTAAAAACTAGAATGACGAGAAATAAGAAAGAAAAAGAGCGCGTCGAAAAAGGTCGAAAAATAAAAGATCGAAAAATAAAAGGCGTCGAAAAATAAGAAAGAAAAAAAAATGACTATAAAACTTAAAAAAAACTCAACTAACCCAACCTTATTACTATCACTAACTTAAAATTATAATCGCAAATTGAGATTACTAATTGGAATGATAATTGATACATAAGTAAAAGGTGTCTAAAAATATTAAAGCTTACAGGAAAAACTATATCCCAAATGGCAATATCTCAAAAAGGTATTAAAACTTAAAAAAAACGTCGCAGAATTCTAAAGCACTTAAATCTTAGTCTAAAGAAAAAGCACTTAAGGGATTTTACGGCAAAGCCTAAAAATCTAGAAATAAAAATAACTATGGCAAAAACTATGAATTAAAAATAAATACGAGCAAAAATTACAAAAGTTACGCTAAAACAATTAAAAAGGGATAAAATATAAAAATATACTAAAAGTTGTAAAAAGTACAATTTTTATAAAAATATTATTTTTATATTATTTAGTTTATAAAACTATTAATTTTATATTTTATAAAACTAATTAAACTTAAAAATACAAATTAAATAAATAACTAAATTAAATATTTAACTAATCTAACCTAATTAGGGTTTAAATATAATAATAATAATTATAAACCGTAATTAATGCAGTACTCAGTCAACTGTGGCGTGTCAGACGGGCTCATGCGATCGCATGAGTCCTAAGTTATCCAGCCATGCGATCGCATGGGCTAGGGTTTCGGGCCACAGAGTAGGCTGCTACAGTACCGGACTCGAGTGTTTTTTTTTTTTTGCTGTGTTGAATTTTCTGTTTTATATATTTATGTAATATATTTATATAAATTAAATAAAACTTTTATTTTTATAAAATAAAGATAAATAAACTTTTATAGAACTTAAATATTTAATAAACTCTTAAAAATATTTATATTTTTGTTTTCTTTTTATATTTTCGAATATATTAAAACGTATTTTTACAAAAGCGTAAATTTTTTTTTTTTATATTAGCGTTGCGCTTCCGGCTTTTAAGCTAGATGGTTCCCCGACAGCGGCGCCAAAACTACTTGATGTTTTGCGAGGTGTATATAAAATAGCTTAAATTTTAGCAGAAAATACTATTAAATACGATACAATTTTACATAAGATATTTATTTATTTATAGAATGGATATACTTAAACCTTACTGCAACACTTATAGGCAGTGTACCTAATCGTACAGTAGTGTAGTTTTTAGTAAGTCCGGTTCGTTCCACAGGGAAAATCTTTTAATCAAAGCTTAACACTATATTAGTTTAATTTATAAAAATACGAATATATATATAAGTAATATTATTATTTTAAAGGGGGGTTTTACCGTTTAATGACCGGTTTGTCGATTTTAAAACTTTAGTCGCAGTTAAAACCAAATGTAAAATATTAAAAATAAATAAAAGACTTAATTTAAAGCGTAAAGTAAATAACGATAATGAAATTGCGATAAATAAAAGTGCGATAAAATAAACTTGCGATAATTAAAAAGTACGATAATTAAAATTGCAATTAAATATAATAGCAATAAATAAAAGTGCGATAATTAGAAGTGCAATTAAATATAAAATAAAGGAAATTAAATATGAAATAAAAGAATTATGCTTATTTAAACTTTCCGTAATCATGATGTTTGACGTGTTGATTTTAGTTTTATGCCCATGGGTTAATTGTCCTTTGTCCTGGATTATTTAATATGTCCGTCTGGTTTTTGTCCATAACAGTCCATCAGTCATAAATATAAAGTGCGAGTGTCCTCGTCAAATTATCCTTATACCCGAAGTTTAAATATTCCAACTAATTGGGGACTTAAACTGTAACAAGATTTTAATACTTTGTTTAATAATTACACCAGGATGTCGACTGAGTGTAACCTAAGGTTTTAATACTTTGTTATCAATTATGCCAAGTGTCCTTGTACATAATTTCACCCCTGTTTTAATAATTCTAGTGGCTATTAATCCATTCTCGTGTCCAGTTAAATGAACGATTATTCGTACATATAAATACCCCACCCATCGTGTACGATCGAGTGTATATGGTTATTTATAGGGACGTCCAATTGTAAATCTTTATATTAACATTAACAAACTATCATTTAGTTAAACAAATATAAAGCCCATTAATAGCCCATAGTCTAATTTCCACAAGTGTCGTTCTTTTGTCCAAACCCCAATTATGGTACAAAGCCCAATTACCCAATTTTAATATTTTTAGCCCAACATCATGATTACTTCGGATTAAATAAGCATAATAATAACTTAGCTATGAGACATTAAATTAAAAAGGTTGAACATAACTTACAATGATTAAAAATAGCGTAGCGTTACACGGACAGAATTTCGACTTACACCCTTACAACATTCGCTAACATACCCTTATTATTAGAATTAAAATTAAAATTAAAATTAAAATATAAATATAAATATATACTACGTATATAGATAGAGAGATTGATATTATGGATGGAAAAATGGTGCACCAAAGCTCGATTTTTATAGGCCTGTGATCTGGAAAAGGGGCTCATGCGATCGCATGGATTTATGCCTTCCAGGCCATGCGATCGCATGGCCAGCTGGGGAGAGCCACTTTTGGTTGTTTTCTTCTGCCGACGTTTATTTAAATATAATATAACATATATATTAATTTTAAGAATTAATTATATATTATATTATATTCATATGCATAGTTGACTTGTAATTTTTAGTCCGTTGCATCGAGCGTTGAGAGTTGACTCTGGTCCCGGTTCCGGATTTTCGAACGTCCTTGCGTACAATTTAATATCTTGTACTTTTCGTTTTGAATCTTGTACTCTTATAATTTTGAGATGTTTCTTATCAATAATTGGAACCTCATTGATTGTATTTTGTACTTTTGAGCTTTTTGGTCATTTGCGTCTTCAATTCGTCGAATCTGTCTTTTGTCTTCACCTTTTATTATTTAAACGAATATCACTTGTAAATAGGACAATTGCAACTAAAAGCTTGTCTTTCTTGAGGAATAATGCTATGAAATATATGTTCGTTTTTAGCATTATCAAGTTGAAACATATCTTTTTCAATATTTTTGTTCAAAATATGCAGATCAACGAGGTTTTAGGGGTCGAAGCTGCTGAAACCATGTCTGATCGAGATAAGGTCATGGGGGTATCTTAATGCTTTCAGAACTTGCATTTCATATAGGGCATTTGAACTTTTGCAATTTTTTTTTATCTTGCTATTATATATGCATATAGATCCAAGGTATTGATATGGTCACACACTACATTTTTATTACTCAAAATGGCTACATTCATAAAGCAAACAACCCTTATTGCAGTTGGTTAGAAAAAGATCACCACTTCCAGTTCGTCTTCCGCACTGTTGGCTATTCAGGTCTGATTTATAAGAATAAGAAATATTGTCAATGAAGCTGGAATAATGGTTGTAAGTATTATTTTTGATTGCTTATGATCAATAGAAATGTAAAAGTGTTGTAATTAATCTGTTTCCTACTTTTTAAAGTTTTTGTTTTATAAGGATAATTAGTCACTACTAATGTTAAATGCTTTCAGTTTTTTTGAGAAGAAGTTGATTTTGATAGTGGTATATGAAGTGTGTTATATTTATTTGCTATATATTAACAGATCCATAATGATACTGCTATCTGTGAACACAAGAGAGTACCATCTCAAAGTAATAATTATGATAAAAAAAAAATCACGCACACACATATTTCATCATATATAAATTAGATGTTGCACATTATTTTATTTGTTTGTCCCACTTCATAACCACTATACCAACAATATTACAACTGTGTTTTAATAATACCTTTGTATATCGTTGCAGGGGACAGTTTTTACTCACTGACTTCGGTGATATGTTTGAGACGGTGTTTTCATCAGTTTATAAATAAATGGAAATCAATTTCACATGCTTCTATCTTAAAGGTTATCTGAAGGAGTATCTGTTCAAATGTCTCAGTGGTTGGTGAATTGTTATGAGCAGGTAATACGACGTTCGAAGGGGGCATATGTTATGTAGATGATTGTCTATGACTAATTAAATTTAATCTTACACTTGGCAACTCAAATGGGTTGTGGGTAGTCAAAAATTGACTGATATTACTACGTGCTGGTCAAATAGTATCTCATGTGTGTCTCCCCTTTTAAATTATACATGGATTTGTTTTTTTTTTTTTACTATATAGTATGATTGTAAAATTTGTTGACTAACACTAATTCTTTTCTAGATTACTGATGAAGTTTACAACATTGTTGTTCACTCTTTTTGTGGGTCTTAAAATATAGTTTGCTTGCTTTGTTATTAGTATTTCAACATTACTACTGAAACTATTTTTGTTTCTTAACAACCTAATAAATACTATATAAAATATAATTATTACAAATAAATTTTTGATTCATCTCTAAAAAAATTCCTCTAATTCGCGGGTCTTAAGCTAGTAGTAATAATAATAATAATAATAATAATAATAATAATAATAATAATAATAATAATAATAATAATAATAATAATAATAATAATAATAATAATAATAATAATAATAATAATAATGACGAATGAATGTTACAGTAGTATAGTGACTCTGTCTTATATCTGCAAGCCGGATCTGATATGTTTATATGTTAAAAGGTAGTGATATATCCAACACACTTTTTGATATATCCGCCACAAAATATGCATTAGTGGATTGTACTGTACAAACTATTACAGCATATTTGTGGTGGATATATCAAAAAGTGTGTTGGATATATCATCACCATGTTAAATGATGATCATCATAAGATATTATGTTGTTTATTTCATTTTTTTCTAGTTAATTTGCGCCAATTGAAAATAACTAATAGACGGTCCTTGCTATGCCACGAAATTTTGTAATTGTTATTTTAGCGAATGATAAATGGATAGAAAAAACTATTATAAATAAATTTGTACATTAGTCGATTATTCAAATTGTATAGGCATAATACTAATAATAATTATTATAATTATAATTAATAATAATAATAATAATAATAAGAAATTAATTAATATAATGTAATAATAATAATTTACATGGCATGCTCATTTACTAAAACAACTATTATTCCAACATCGCTCATCCAATATCAAATTGCAGGCGGCGAATACCCCACATTATTATGTAGGTCGATGCGAACGTTGGTTTGGTGTGGGCGTTGTGGTTCCGTTTTCTCATCAATGGTTTTGAACTGTCGTAGCTTCTACCAGCGATAAGTTTTTCATCGAAATATCGTCAGATTTCGTTTCTTGACCACTGTTCCTCCTCACTTATCTTGGTTTTTGTTAGTATGTGTATTCTCACCGATGTTTTTGAATTTTTGGAGCTTTTACCGGCGATGGGTTTTTCGCCAGAATATCGTCGGATCTCGTTTCTTGACCGCCGATCATCCTTCCATTTTAATTCCCGTAACTCTGTGTAACGTATATTTATGTTTAGTCGCTAAAATTTCTTTGTTTTGCTTTTAGTTTTTGAAAGAAAAAAAAAACAGGTCGGATTGGACCCGGGTTCGAAAAATGGGTTGAGTAAGGTTGGAACAGGGGTCGATTTCTACAGTGATTCCGCCCAAATGGGCCAATCATATTGGATGCTCTTTTACATGTTTAGAAAATATATATATATATATATATATATATATATATATATATATATATATATATATATATATATATATATATATATATATATATATATATATATATATATATATATAGTAGAGGAATCAAATAAGAACTTTTTTTGTGTGAGAACCCTTAGAACTCAAAAATACACTGAAATTCGAGCAAAAAGGGATATTCGAGCAAAAAAAGGGGAAATTCGAGCAAAAATGGGACACGGACGAATAAAAAAAGAGCAGTTCGAGCAAAAAATGGGACAAGGGCGAACAAAAAAGTGATATTCGAACAAAAAAAAGGCGGGCGAACATTTTTGTGTTCTACATTTTTGATAGTCGAACAAAAAAATTGTAGAACACACGGGTAGTCGAACAAAAATGCTGATATTCGAACAAAAATGTGTTCTACATTTTGAAATTCGAACAAAATTTTTTTTTTTTGCTCGACTATGAATTTTTTGTTCGTCCGTGTTTTTGATTTTTGCTCGAATTTCTTTTTTTTTTGCTCGCGCGTGCACCTTTTCTGCTCGAATTTTAGTGTTTTTGGAGTTCCTAGAGTTCTCGCACTAAAAGTGTTCTCATTGGATCATCTATATATATATATATATATATATATATATATATATATATATATATATATATATATAATATGTCACGACCCGAAAAATTCGACTTATTTTTAAGTCAATTTTCAATATGAATTAATATTTTCAGCATGATAAGCAAAGACTGTTAAGTTGAATCTCACAAATTTTGAGCTGTTTTTATATATTCAATTACCTTTCAACCATTTCTGACGATTCACGAACAGTTATTTGTAACTAGATATGTATATATAAATAATTAAATATAAATAATTTTATATTATAATTTTATATAATAATAAACTATTCTATGATTTAGTATTATTATAAATAATTTAAAATATTATTAAAACTATTATTAAAAACATATATATATATATATATATATATATATATATATATATATATATATATACACACACAATGTATTTTGATTATAATTGTTAACTGATATTAAAATGCTGGTCATTCGATTAGTATTGAACAAGTCTAGATATGAACTTAAGTGAATTTAAAAATAAACATCGGACTGCAATTAAGCTATGTAAATATTAGACTTATTAAAAATATTTTTTTACATCAATGAGAATTTTAGTACTCCGTACATATTAATTGAAACAGAAAATAAATAATTAACGAACCTTTTTGATCAGGTTTCAAACAATTAATGATTGAAATAATTAAATATATTTAAGCTAAAAATATGGGATTTTTTCGAAGACTTTTATCCGCCACTGATTATCAACGGAGCGATATAACAAACCGTGTTAAAAGTGTCGGCACATAATTCTAATATGATGGCTGCTATACTATTTGTAAAGTTTCTGTTAATTATTAACGTGTGATTATTGTGTGCATATTTTAAATTATATGTTAATTGTTTAGCAATGGACACGATATAGTTGGATGTCGACACCGAAGAATCCAGTTGTATGACCCTAATATTTATTAAACAGAAATGTATATAGAGTACATGAAGTGTGGGGGACATTGTGTAAATAAACTGAGGTCAGAGACTGATTAGAGCAATGTGCGCTCAGCGCACACTTAAGGGTGCGCGTGGCGCACTTCCACTGTAGCCGGGTTCTGCTTCTTTTAATTAGATATTTTGAAGGGCTCTTTGGTAATTTCACTTGTGGACGAGTTAAGGCCAGTAGATCAGATCTTGGGGTATCATTTACTCCATTTCCAACAACCTCATCCTTTCTACTTCAATTTTAGAGAAAGAGATTCTTAGTGTGAGAAAGCTCAAGTAAAGGAAGAAGGAGCTAGTTTCGGTTCTTAGCTCGAGTTATAAAGTTGTTCATCTCCTCACTAGCTACGTTTTGGGTGTAGTGGTATGTTCTAACTTTGATTTCCTTACTTTGATTTATGTATGGGTTAGGGTTTGGGTAAATGAAGAACATAAAACCTATATTTGGTGATTTTTGGTGTTCTTGGGTAAGATTGAGTCATGAAGACTCAAGAATGACTAACCTAGGATTTCAAAGTGTTAATTGGTGTTTATGGATCTTAAATGGTAGTTAACCACTAGCACACTTAGTGTTTAAAGTGAATGAGTGTATTTGGGTTTTGTTAGTGACCCAAATGAGTGTGTTAACCTTGAAATGGGTCAAATGAGTCTTTGATGACCTAAGTGGGTTAATGAGTGTGAAAATGAGATAACCTTGTGATTAAAGGTGTATTAAGACCATAATCAAATTGTCGGTAAGGGTTTGACATAATCCCGAACTAGTGTTAGAATGAATGGTGCAAATGGGTCACGTTTGCACTAGGGGCCAAGTGGCACTTAGATGACGAATAAGTTGGTTGACCAACTTGAATGAATGATTGATATATGTACATAATGTAATAGGTACGTTACCTTGAAGTTGCGAGCTTGACTTATCAATTCACCGAAGGCGTAAGGTGAGTGGAATAATTATGCGTGTGCATATATAATGTATTTATTTGTGTAGTATGAATGTAGAATTGTTGCGGTGTTCAAGATACCACATTCTAAGTAACGAGTGGTATTGTCGCGGTGTTTAAGACACCACTCGTTGGTTTGATTGACATGTGGTATTGTCACGGTGTTTAAGACACCACATTGTCATGGGAGTGGAATTGTCGCGGTGTTCAAGACACCACTCATTGTTTTGATTGACATGTGGAATCGTCGCGGTGTTCAAGACGCCACATTGTCATGAGAGTAAGTTAGTCGCGGTGTTCAAGACATCACCTGGGGGATTAGTGATTACGCGGTGTTTAAGTAACACTAATGGATGTTAGGAACTCCGACGGTCTTTTCTGAGTACCGTTCCCTAGTATGATTGGTTAACCATGGTTGTGTGAATTTTTGTATTAGCATATTTAATTGTGAACTATATGCTATTGGTGTCGCTAGCTTATTGTGAATTGCGGTTATTGGTTTGTGCATCATGGTTGCATAGTTGTCGAATTGCTAGCTTGTATACGGTATTGTGTAAGTGATTGTAAGTAAGTAGGTTATATATGTATATGTATAATTATTGCATTCACTAAGTGTTTTGCTTACCCTCTCGTTGTTTACCTTTTTATAGACTCCGGTGCGGACAAGGGTAAGGGCGTTCGTTTGGATTAATGATCCCGCTTCGTTATGTTAAGAGAAGCCTTTGGACGTATAGTTTTTTGAAGTTTGACCAAGATTTGGGTAGTTTAACCCCCAAACATCATGCTCTAGTGTCGTTTGGAATTTAAACTAATTTGGTCGAAACTTGTATTTTGTACGAAACTCGTAATATGGGCATACATGGGCCCAGTGTCATAAAACTTCTTTTATTATTGGAATGTGTTAGTTTTACATATTATAACATGTTGTGAAAAGCGTTTCGTCTAAATATGTCGGGAAGTGGGTGATCTTTTTTGGAAAAATTGAAAATTCAGACAGAAGCTGCCAGGGCAGTCTGCGCGCCGCGCACCCTGAGGTGGTGCGCGTGACGCACCCTTCTGTCATAAAAAAAAATTTATTACGCGTATTCGATTGTATATTGGGTTGGGTTGTTACAAGTGGTATCAGAGCATGGTCTAAGGGATTTAGTGTGATGACCCGGGAAATTCCAACCAAATTTTAAACTTAATCTTTATAATTCTGACACGATAAGCAAAGTATGTAATGATGAAATCTCAAAAACTTTGAACTATGTTCATGTATTCATTTACCCTTCGACTATTCTCGACGATTCACGAACACTAGTTGTAAATAGATAGAAACATATATACATATATAATGCTTTGAACTAATAAAATATATTTTAAACCTTAGGAATTAAAAATATAAAACAATAAATAAATAATAAATAAATAAATTACCATTATACATATATATTATTATGGGTCTATATATGAATTCTAATAATAATCATAATATATAATATATTGTGATATATAATATTTGATAAATATTATTATATACTATAGTGTAAAGTTAAATTATTAATTTCAAGTTAAAATGTAAATGACATATCAATGTTAAGTATTATTATTTTCATTATTATTACTAATGTTACTATTGATATTAAAAATTTGTATTATTCATATCACTAATTCTAATATGTGATATACAAAATAAATGAAATTTTGATAAGTATAAGTTATTATATTCTTGTATCATTATAATTAATATTATTTTTAAGTATCATTAATAAGATTATTATTATCATTATCATTATTAGAAATAAAAATTTATTTAAATTGTTAGTATCAATTACTATCCTTATCAATAATATTATTACTATTAAAAATTATTATTAGTATTATCAACTACTAGTAGTAATAATTGATAAATATAAAATTTTAAGAACTATATATATATATATATATATATATATATATATATATATATATATATATATATATATATATATATATATATATATATTATATATATATATATACATATATATATATATATATATATATATATACATATATACATATATATATTTAAACAAAATATATAAACACAAATACATAAAAACAGATAGTTAAGAGCATATATATATATATATATATATATATATATATATATATATATATATATATATATATATATATATATATATATATATATATATATACGGAATTACATACAGATATGTGATATGAAACCTGTCTCCATCTCTTTTCCTATTTTTCTCTCTTACTTTATTCTGCTCCAACGAATCTGTCTACTAACAAACACTAACCAACAATTAATTTACTGCTTCAATAATTCGAATAAGATTCTTAATTATCATATACATATCGCTGGTATTGCTACTAATTAAAGACATCATCAGTTAAACATGAACATTTTTTTTTTCTTTTTTTTTCCATTCTCTGCTCGTGACACTTTTCTTCCATAATTCAAATTCGAACCATTTTGCAAAAACTAATAATGCAATCTTGTTAGTTTTACTCCACTCAAACTACCTGTGAAGTATCAACTCTCAATTTTTCTTATCAAATACGAATTTTGAGGTCAAAGTTTAGTTTCAAAAAGTCAAATAATTTGTTTATCATAAAATTAGAATTCATTCGAATGTTTCTGATCCAATTGAGGATGGATAAAGTTTTTAGGAGTGATTTGAAATACATTTCGTGTTATAACCTTTGTCTCTAATGTTTTAAAAATCACAATCAATTTTTTTTTAAAAGAAAAAAAAACACGAGCTGCAGTAGCAGCGATTTATTATTTTTTATTTTTATTTTTTTCGTTCTCAAGCAGTTAAAGGGCAGATTTAGATCGATTGTATTGTGTTGGAAAGTTCTAATTCAAATCGTAATCTCTTTGTTATGGTTTGGTCTCTGATCGAATTTCAATTTGATGATGAAGAAGATGGAACACGAAAATCATGGGTTAAATAAAACATATACTGGGTATAAATCAGAAAAACATAACTGGAGCATTGGTTAAGAGGTGGTGTTGGGTAGCGAGAGGTCTCGGGTTTAAGACTCGGCTGTGGCATTTCTTTTTATTGGAGGTAGTTTTTAATTTTTCTTAATTGGATTATTATTATTATCATTATTATTAATATTATTGTTATCATTATTATTATTATTCTAATTGTTATTACTATTAATATTAGAACAAGTATTATAACTAAGATTATTGTTATTGTTTATATATTATCATTAATTATCATTGTTGTTATCTTTATCATAAATCTTAAAAGTATTATTATATAGTTATTGAAATCTCTAGTAAAACTATCATTCTTATCATTTTTTCTATTTAATTATTAAAATTAACATTATTATTCATATTATTATTATTAATATTATTATTATCATTACTAGTATCATGATTATTAAGTATTATACATACTTGTGTTATTATGAAAAAGATAGTAATTGATATGTTTTGATGCTAAAGAATATAAGTATAATATTAGTATTAGTATCACTTTATATAATTATTAGTATTAATATTGACGTAAGTATTATTATTAACAGTATCACTTTCATTAAAATGATTATCATTAACGAGTATTGTTATTATTAAAAATTAATATAATCATTACTAAAAAGTATCATTGCTTTGAATATATATATTTTTTTGTGAAAACTGTTATTAATACTATCAATATTATTATTAAGAAAATTATTATTTTTATCATTATACTATTCTAGTATTATGTAAACAAAAGATTTCTTAGATAAAAAGATATATAATATAAAACTTAACTATATTAAAATTCTTATTTATTTAAATATATAAGTTAACATATAATTTATTAATATAAAAATTATATCATTAATAATAATAGATATAAATTTATTCGATTACGATTATAGGTATTAATATACATATGAATGATATAGGTTCGTGAATCCGAGGCCAACCTTGTATTGTTTAGTTGTTCAATGTCGTTATATGTATTTTTACTACAAAATACAATACGGTGAGTTTCATTTGCTCCATTTTTAAATGCTTTTGCAATATATATTTTTGAGACTGAGAATACATGCGCTGCTTTTATAACTGTTTTACGAAATAGACACAAGTAATTGAAACTACATTCTATAGTTGAATTATTAAAGCGAATATGCCCCTTTTTATTAAGTCTGATAATCTAAGAATTAGGGAACAGACACCCTAATTGACGCGAATCCTAAAGATAGATCTATCGGGCCCAACAAGCCCCATCTAAAGTACCGGATGCTTTAGTACTTCAAAATTTATATCATGTCCGAAGGAGGATCCCGGAATTATGGGGATATTCTTATATGCATATTGTGAATGTCGGTTACCAGGTGTTCGATCCAAATGAATGATATTTTTGTCTCTATGCATGGGACGTATGTTCATGAGAAATGGAAATATGAAATCTTGTGGTCTATTAAAAATTATGGAATGACTATTTATGTTAAAACTAATGAACTCACCAACCTTTTGGTTGACACTTTAAAGTATGTTTATTCTCAGGTATGAAAGAAATCTTCCGCTGTGCATTTTCTCATCTTATATATATTACTTGGAGTTATTCATGACATATTCCAAAAGACGTTGCATTCGAGTCGTTGAGTTCATCAAGATTATTAATAAGTCAATTATAGTAAGATATATTACGAAATGGTATGCATGTTGTCAACTTTCGATGTAATGAAAGATTGTCTTTTCAAAAACAAATGTAATGTTTGTAAAATGTATCATATAGGGGTCAAGTACCTCGCGATGTAATCAACTGTTGTGAATCGTTTATAATTGATATGGACTTCGTTCGGATGGATTAGGACGGGTCCTGACAGTTGATATCAGAGCGGTGGTCTTAGCGAACCATGTCTGCATTAGTGTGTCTAACTGATAAGTTGTTAGGATGCATTAGTGAGTCTGGACTTCGACCGTGTCTGCATGTCAAAAGTTTTGCTTATCATTTTGTGTCAAAAATTAACTACTTATCATTCTTAGAGAATCACTTGCTTATCATTCTTAGTCTAGACACGTTTTACTGCATTGACTGCATGAATAGTGTATAGACAAAATTCATATCTTAGCGTATCTGCTACTTCATATCTTAGCGTATCTGTTACTGTAACTTTGCCTGACAACTTCCGTAGATTCCTCCGTAACTTATGGAATTTTAGTATTATATATGCATATGTAAATTTTGTATTGCAGGGTACTAATCTACATCCTATAATCTATTTCTTATCGAAAATCCTTCATCTGATCGTACGAGATGAATCCCTCAATCAGTTCGAATTCCTCGGACTCCGACAGGTATTCCGATATGGAGTTTCACTCGAGCTCCAAAAGCAGTGTCACCGGAATGAATCAACCAACCAGCCATCCCCAATTCATCTGATGGTTTCGTAGTCTACTAAATCAATGGAGACGAGAAGAAAGCGATCCTTTCCTTTCCACCAACCGAATTTACCTCTGGGCGATGAACCTGAAACACTTACCGGCAAACCTGTTTGTAATACTATTTTCTCTCTCATTTCCCGAATATCTCATCAAGATTATATTCTATCTAAAATTCTAAACTTTATTCATCCGCTCGTTCTGACCGACAATCATTCCGGAGTAATAAGTCAACGAGCTTCGCACCCGAGTTGTAGCCTTGGAAAATATGGTGCAAAATGTACTAGCTTCAACAACATCACCGACAGTACCATCAGTAAGAGCACCAGTACCATCAACAATCCATGCCTCAACATCTCATTCAGTACCTCAAGTACAATCATCGTTCTACGTATCGTTCTACATCAATTATCTTCGTTCTTCATGGCGATTATGTAATCTCTAATGTTTTAGAGATTATGTATTCTAGTTATAACGGTAAATCAAATGAGTTTAATATTATATTAACTCATTGAATCTATGATTACATCTGAAGAAAATATATATGAAAGTATATTTTCATAAAGATTGTAATTAAAAATTCTTTCGTACAAACTGTTAATGGTGAAAATATTTTAACGGGTAGGTAATACCCGAGAAATATTTAGATTTCACATTAATAAGTTACGTTGTACATTCTTCGAACCTGATTCAACGGTCAATTACCATGCTACTTACATCCACAGATATACGAATCTGATTCACCACAGAACAACCATTTTCATTCAATTTTATATTTGGATTTTGACCTATCAGAATCCAACAAGTGGCATAATGAAGAAATAATGGACACAATAAAAATTGATTAGAAACAGACTAATTAACAATATGAAATTTTGTTAAGAATCCACGCTAACAAGATCCTAGCTAACTGTTCCTAGCTAACTGTTTATTCCGTATTACATTTTATTTTATCGCAATTTATTTATCGCAATTTATTTATCGCAATTTAATTATCGCAGTTTATTTATCGCAATTTATATTCTCGCAATTTTATTTATCGTCATTTAATTTCTGTTATTTATTTTACGCACTTTAAATATCGGGACACGTATACAAGGTTTTGACATATCATATCAACGCATCTATATATATTATTTGGAATCACCATAGACACTCTATATGCAGTAATGATCGAGTTCTCTATACAGGGTTGAGGTTGATTCTATAATAATATATATACTTTGAGTTGTGATCGAGTCTGAGAAGAATACAGGTCACGATACGTATTAATTAATTCGAATATTATATATTAAACAATATATGAATTATTGGACTGTTAATTGTGGACTATCGACTGTGGACTAATAAGATTGGACAATTAAAAAGGAATTAAAATATTGATTATAACATATGAAACTAAACAATTCTTCAAGTTTGCCACTTGATTTCATCTTAAACCTCATTTGTATCTTGACGATTACAATCTGCGTTCAAACTTTTCATGATTCTTGAAAACATCTCAAATGAGAGGATGAACCAACCGCACTTCATCTACGGGAGAAAAGATTGATGCATTTAGTTATGCATCTGAAAAACTCTAGGAAACTGAGTAAACGTTTAACACGTAGTTGTGCTAATTCCTTTAGTGTTATTATTACCCAAAATAACTTGGTAATTCCTTTCAAAGTAGCAAATTTTGTCATAGCTCCAATAAATCAACTTCGACTTTTCACTCGGATTAGCTTATTATAACTTTGATATATAAGTTGTCTTTCGTCATCGATACCAGGAAACCATTTATATCTCACCACATTAGCAGTAAATTTACCAACAACTCCGTTGATCTCTGACTTTTCGAAAAATCACTATATTTAGTGAAACCCTATCATTTACTCATTTACATCTTATAACAAGAATTACTATACCAACCATCAGGAATTAGCAATCAGTATTTTGAAATCTCGCAGCATGTCTACATCAATAGTTATATGTATACATATAACAATTATCTCCTAGAATTACAATCTTCAATTCTGAAATTTTGAAAAGGTACACAGCTTACGAATCAATACATTGAACTTTGAAAAAGCTGAATGAAGCAGCAAAAAACTGTAGGCAACCGTAAACGACCTTAGTCGTCGGAAGTTTGATGATAAAGAATAGTATGTTGGAAAAGCTCAGAAACGTTGGAACTAGAAAATGGATTGAGCTAACCACGAAGGAGACCAAGGACAAATACAAGGACCATACCCTCTATTCAAAGAATCCAGGTAATTCTGGATCCGATGAAATCATTAGAGAATATCTTGCTCTAAAGTCATGTTAAAAATCTTGCGGAAAATCTTTCTTCATCAACCACCGAACTTAGAAATTCCAACATATCATCATAAATATCTTCGATATTTCTGAAGATATTTTCATAAATATTCTCGTCTGAAATCATTAATCTCTTCGTGCTATCAGTGTTACATCATATAGAAACTGTTAGTTTCTATATTCTGTAAACTTTCGAGCTTAAAATATGAATGTTATTAGAGTAATGTTGGGAACTGATGCATGAGTTAGTATAATATAATGACACTTGATCAACGTGATTATATTACATTAAGTCATGCTGAGTTCTAATGGAATGTGATGATTCACAGATCATAACGTCATCATGTGTCATGTTACATAACTCTTTCATTCTACATAACCTCCGAACATATCAAGAAGAATATATTCTTGATAGTTCTATCTTCTGTAATTTTGATAAATTTGAAAATCAAATCATGCTATCACGTTCCACCATGCTTAGAACATTATAATCATTTAAAACTCTATATCTACGAATTCTGGACCGTTGCTCGCTTTACTAGAGGTCGAGAGGATAATAAAAAGGCAAAGAGATCCAAAATATAAGAGAAAATATAAAGCCCAATGACAACACCGAAATTACAAACCGTGGATATCAGTACGTATAGCAATATAAAGACACGGAAGGATTATAAATACAATAATCCCTAGAGCATAATAGAAATAAACAGATTCATTAGGTGGGAGTTGGAAAAGATGAACGATCATTGCGATAGCCAGGATAAGGACAAGGATTATAACTGGATTAAGCATTTTCACAATCTTTTAGATGTATGAAATAAGAAAGAAGGTATAGGAATGGTGTGAATAATGGAACGGACGAGCTTAATTTATAAAAAGGAAAAATCAGACGTAACAATCGAGACAGATCACTGTAATTGATTATAGAGATCTTAATTTCCTTATTCACCGAAGAAATCAAATCTTTTAGATCTCGAAGATTTTCTTTAAATCTCTTGAATTCCGGAATTCAACCAAGACAACGTCAAAAGTTAAGACGCATCCTATTTTCTAAATTCAACCATGACTAGTCAAAAGTTATGATGAAACGTATCTTTCTCATTTCACTATTTAGTGGTAGCTTCATTCGTACTCTTTGAATAATCGAATTATTTTATCCATATTACTCAATGATGAAAAAACTCTATTTACCAACTCATATTCATCATGAAAACATTTTTATTGTTAGCCATGATCACCTCACTCAAATTTCGGGACGAAATTTCTTTAACGGGTAGGTACTGTGATGACCCGGGAAATTCCAACTAAATTT
Source organism: Rutidosis leptorrhynchoides (assembly GCF_046630445.1). NCBI lineage: Eukaryota > Viridiplantae > Streptophyta > Magnoliopsida > Asterales > Asteraceae > Rutidosis > Rutidosis leptorrhynchoides. Next base: position 398,110,241 of record NC_092338.1, read on the forward strand.
TAAACTTAATCTTTATAATTCTGACACGATAAGCAAAGTCTGTAATGATGAAATCTCAAAAACTTTGAACTATGTTCATGTATTCATTTACCCTTCGACTATTCCCGACGATTCACGAACACTAGTTGTAAATAGATAGAAACATATATACATATATAATGCTTTGAACTAATAAAATATATTTTAAACCTTAGGAATTAAAAATATAAAATAATAAAAAAAATAATAAATAAATAAATTACCATTATACATATATATTATTATGGGTCTATATATGAATTCTAATAATAATCATAATATATAATATATTGTGATATATAATATTTGATAAATATTATTATATACTATAGTGTAAAGTTAAATTATTAATTTCAAGTTAAAATGTAAATGACATATCAATGTTAAGTATTATTACTTTCATTATTATTACTAATGTTACTATTGATATTAAAAATTTGTATTATTAATATCACTAATTCTAATATGTGATATACAAAATAAATGAAATTTTGATAAGTATAAGTTATTATATTCTTGTATCATTATAATTAATATTATTTTTAAGTATCATTAATAAGATTATTATTATCATTATCATTATTAGAAATAAAAATTTATTTAAATTGTTAGTATCATTTACTATCCTTATCAATAATATTATTACTATTAAAAATTATTATTAGTATTATCAACTACTAGTAGTAATAATTGCTAAATATTAAATTTTAAGAACTAGATATATATATACATATATATATATATATATATATATATATATATATATATATTTACATATATACATATATATATATATATTTAAACAAAATATATAAACACAAATACATAAAAACAGATAGTTAAGAGCATATATATATATATATATATATATATATATATATATATATATATATATATATATATATATATATATATATATATATATATATATATATATATATATATATATATACGGAATTACTTACAGATATATGATATGAAACCTGTCTCCATCTCTTTTCCTATTTTTCTCTCTTACTTTATTCTGCTCCAACGAATCTGTCTACTAACAAACACTAACCAACAATTAATTTACTGCTTCAATAATTCGAATAACATTCTTAATTATCATATACATATCGCTGGTATTGCTACTAATTAAAGACATCATCAGTTAAACATGAACATTTTTTTTTCTTTTTTTTTCCCATTCTCTGCTCGTGACACTTTTCTTCCATAATTCAAATTCGAACCATTTTGCAAAAACTAATAATGCAATCTTGTTAGTTTTACTCCACTCAAACTACCTGTGAAGTATCAACTCTCAATTTTTCTAATCAAATACGAATTTTGAGGTCAAAGTTTAGTTTCAAAAAGTCAAATAATTCGTTTATCATAAAATTAGAATTCATTCGAATGTTTTTGATCCAATTGAGGATGGATAAAGTTTTTAGGAGTGATTTGAAATACATTTCGTGTTATAACCTTTGTCTCTAACGTTTTAAAAATCACAATAAAATTTTTTTAAAAGAAAAAAAAACACGAGCAGCAGTAGCAGCGATTTATTTTTTTTATTTTTTTTCGTTCTCAAGCAGTTAAAGGGCAGATTTAGATCGATTGTATTGTGTTGGAAAGTTCTAATTCAAATCGTAATTTATTTGTTATGGTTTGGTCTCTGATCGAATTTCAATTTGATGATGAAGAAGATGGAACACGAAAATCATGGGTTAAATAAAACATATACTGGGTATAAATCAGAAAAACATAACTAGAGCATTGGTTAAGAGGTGGTGTTGGGTAGCGAGAGGTCTCGGGTTCGAGACTCGGCTGTGGCATTTCTTTTTATTGGAGGTACTTTTTAATTTTTCTTAATTGGATTATTATTATTATCATTATTATTAATATTATTGTTATCATTATTATTATTATTCTAATTGTTATTACTATTAATATTAGAACAAGTATTATAACTAAGATTATTGTTATGGTTTATATATTATCATTAATTATCATTGTTGTTATCTTTATCATAAATATTAAAAGTATTATTATATAGTTATTGAAATCTCTAGTAAAACTATCATTCTTATCATTTTTTCTATTTAATTATTAAAATTAACATTATTATTCATATTATTATTATTAATATATTTATTAATATTATTATTATCATTATTAGTATCATGATTATTAAGTATTATACATACTTGTGTTATTATGAAAAAGATAGTAATTGATATGTTTTGATGCTAAAGAATATAAGTATAATATTAGTATTAGTATCACTTTATATAATTATTAGTATTAATATTGACGTAAGTATTATTATTAATAGTATCACTTTCATTAAAATGATTATCATTAACGAGTATTGTTATTATTAAAAATTAATATAATCATTACTAAAAAGTATCATTGCTTTGAATATATATATTTTTTTTATGAAAACTTTTATTAATACTATCAATATTATTATTAAGAAAATTATTATTTTTATCATTATACTATTCTAGTATTACTATAACTGTGTTATGTAAACAAAAGATTTTTTAGATAAAAAGATATATAATATAAAACTTAACTATATTAAAATTCTTATTTATTTAAATATATAAGTTAACATATAATTTATTAATATAAAAATTATATCATTAATAATAATAGATATAAATTTATTCGATTACGATTATAGGTATTAATATACATATGAATGATATAGGTTCGTGAATCCGAGGCCAACCTTGCATTGTTTAGTTGTTCAATGTCGTTATATGTATTTTTACTACAAAATACAATACGGTGAGTTTCATTTGCTCCCTTTTTAATGCTTTTGCAATATATATTTTTGGGACTGAGAATACATGCGCTGCTTTTATAACTGTTTTACGAAATAGACACAAGTAATCGAAACTACATTCTATGGTTGAATTATTAAATCGAATATGCCCCTTTTTATTAAGTCTGGTAATCTAAGAACTAGGGAACAGACACCCTAATTGACGCGAATCCTAAAGATAGATCTATCGGGCCCAACAAGCCCCATCCAAAGTACCGGATGCTTTAGTACTTCGAAATTTATATCATGTCCGAAGGAGGATCCCGGAATGATGGGGATATTCTTATATGCATATTGTGAATGTCGGTTACCAGGTGTTCAATCCATATGAATGATATTTTTGTCTCTATGCATGGGACGTATGTTTATGAGAAATGGAAATATGAAATCTTGTGGTCTATTAAAAATTATGGAATGATTATTTATGTTAAACTAATGAACTCACCAACCTTTTGGTTGACACTTTAAAGCATGTTTATTCTCAGATATGAAAGAATTCTTCCGCTGTGCATTTGCTCATCTTATAGATATTACTTGGAGTCATTCATGACATATTCTAAAAGACGTTTCATTCGAGTCGTTGAGTTCATCAAGATTATTAATAAGTCAATTATAGTAAGATATATTACGAAATGGTATGCATGTTGTCAACTTTCGATGTAATGAAAGATTGTCTTTTCAAAAACAAATGCAATGTTTGTAAAATGTATCATATAGGGGTCAAGTACCTCGCGATGTAATCAACTGTTGTGAATCGTTTATAATTGATATGGACTTCATCCGGATGGATTAGGACGGGTCCTGACATTTAGGCGACTTGAGATAGGTGCCTAGACTTAGACTTTATTGTGTATGCGCTTTATGCGGGACTTGTAGGAGATGGGTCAGACCGGGAATTGGTTAGTGCCTAGGTTTAGGTGAACTAACCATGTGCTAATTGTTTTGTGTTGTATTTGCAATCATCAAGCGAGATAGACGTTGTACTAGCAAGTTAACGCGACGTGCTCACGTAACAATGATTCACTACCATTGTGACGGGTTCAAATCGTGTCAAACAAGCGATGTACGACGATTGTTGAGCAAGATAAGGTTGTACATATATGCTTTAAGTTATGTCTTTTCGTTCGTTGTTTAACCTATTTCCGTTTTATAGAATGAAAATGAGAAATGGACACGACACCAATGACGTGTCATACCCCGTCCTAATCCATCTGGACGAAGTCACCAACATCTGGTCCCTCTGCGATGATCGACTCCAAATAATATCTTTAAAATGAGCAAATGCACAGCGGAAGGTTTCTTTCATACCTGAGAATAAACATGCTTTCAAGTGTCAACCAAAAGGTTGGTGAGTTCATAAGTTTATCATAAAACAATAAAATTTATCATTTTGATAGACCACAAGATTTAAATGATGCATGGTACAAATGGGCTCGAATCCTACACCCACCTGTAATGTACATGCGATATCTTTTAAATACAGTACACCTTTCTCGTGTACGCAATCCATTTTTCATAAATCTTAGTAACCGTACACATATCTCGTGCACAAAAACTAATACACATAACCTGTGTATAAAAATCATTCTCTCGATACATAACATTCACATCAATTGGTGGCAATTATCATGTCCACATAATTCAATGATGGCAATTATCATGTCCACATAATTCAATGGTGACAATTATCATGTCCACATAATTCAATGATGGCAATTATCATGTCTACATAATTCAAGGGTGGCAATTATCATGTCCACATAATTCAAGGGTGGCAATTATCATGTCCACATAATTCAACGGTGGCAATTATCATGTCCACATAATTCAACGGTGGCAATTATCATGTCCACATAATTCAACGGTGGCAATTTTCATGTTCACATAATTCAACGGTGGCAATTATCATGTTCACATAATTCAACGGTGGCAATTATCATGTCCACATAATTCATTCGAGGAATGTTTTGCTTGTTTCTATCTCTTCAAACATTTATAAAAGCATTTCATGTATTCGCAGTTCAAAATATATTTCAAAAGCATTTAATAAAACAGTTGTAAAAACAGCGCATGTATTCTCAGTCCCAAAAATGTAAAGAGTAAAAGGGAATCAAATGAACTCACTATACTGTATTTTGTAGTAAAAATACATATGACGACATTGAACAAGTGTAGGGTTGGCCTCGGATTCACGAACCTATATCATTTATATATAAATTAACACATCTAATGCTAATTAACTAATTACATCCATTAATTATATAATATTTATATATTTAGTATTGTAGTTTTATATAGAATTTGTACTATATTTTATCTATATATTATATCTTAAATTATATACTATATATATGTTTATTTTGTATATACATAATAAAAATGTTAATATGTTTAATATATATAATTATAGGTAATATTAATATACTTATGGTATATGTAATAAATATATTTTATGTACAAAATCTTTATTTATTTTAATATAATAATAATAATGATGATAATGATAATTTTAATAAAACTAATAGTTTTAATAGAAGTGACAAATTTTATAATAATGATACTACTAATAATATTCTTATTCATAATACTAATACTAATGTTATTAAGAATAATAATAATAATAATAATAATAATAATAATAATAATAATAATAATAATAATAATAATAATAATAATAATAATAATAATAATAATAATAATAATAATAGTAATCTTAAAATCGTGTTGATACTAATGATAATAATAATTCTAATAGTAATACTAACTATAAGAATAATAATTTTTCTACTAATGATAATAATACTAATATTTATATTAATAACTATAATGATAATATTATTACTAATAATAATACTAATACTTATGATATTAAGAATGATAATAATGATAATAATAATAATAATAATAATAATAATAATAATAATAATAATAATAATAATAATAATAATAATAATAATAATAATAATAATAAAATTTGAATGACTACCTCAAAGGCTTTCTAAAAAGAACATATTTGCCCCGACCCAGGCTCGAACCGGCGACCTCCCACTAACCCGGAACCCCTTCTAACCAATCCTCCGCTCCTTATTTTCTGTTCTAATTAGCACCTAAAACTCTTTTATCTCGTAATACTTGTCACTCTAGCATCATCATCTTAATCATATCCGCATTCCTCATACATCGATTTATCATCTTTGCGTCATCATCATCTTCATCGGTATTATCATTATCATTTTCTTTCATCTATCATATATTTTAATCACCACCAATTAATCGAACTCTTTGGCCCACCAATCAAAATCACACGGCCCAAGTATAAATCCATCAATAGCTCGATACATAGATGTAACAGCTCATTGTCCCAGTAATTTAAATTCGCCAATTTAAAAGGTAACAACATGGTGAGGTTTTCTTTGTTAAAAAAAGCGTATACTAGTCCCAAAAAGTTCGGTGTAATCAACCTTTATATTTAACCACTCCACTTGTTAATAGCGCTCACATTCTATTCCATTACCTTCACTGGTCGATAAAAATAAATATATAGCAAATATTATATTAGCATGTGGGTAGAGTGGGGTATCTAGATTACTAAATCCCGTTCGTCAATTGGTATTAACGATTATCCACTATCATTAATTATCACCACCTTATATTTGTAGAAGAAGAACTAGCAAACGTTGCATTAGCACTCTTCGTAAAAAAAAATATATATAACAACGGCAGTGAGGTGGTGTTTGGGTGACAAAAGGGACAGCAGCTTCAGTAATTTTACAATCTGTTTTCGAAGAAGAAGAAGAAGAAGAAGAAGAAGGTGGCGGAGTGGGTTTAATGAAGGTGGAATGGTGATCGTTTATGATCAATATGAGGAGAGAGAGAGAAGAGAGAGAGAGAGTTATTAAAGGTGGTTCACAATGGTTCATAGTTGTTGTGACTTCGTTGGTGGTTTTTAAATGATTTAAGGTGGCGGTTCTTTAGGTGATTGATGGTTACGACTAATTGAAAACAGAAGAAGAAAGAAGATACGTAGCAGAAAAACAATAGTACTTTCGATGATGGCTCGAGGTTAGGGCGATTCATGGTCGTCCTATGGTGATCAAGCTAGTTGGTTTCATGTGTAAGTGAATGTATATAATGTATAGATATAGATGTGATTAGTGGTGGTTTCTTTGGTATTCGAAACAAAGACAGATGGCTGGTTTCATGATGGTGGATTTGGGCTGTCTGATCGAAACAGAAATATCAAATGAAGTAGCAACAGTAATATTTATTCGGTGATGGCTGCAACAACAGGTTAGTTTAATCGTTACCGAGTGATTGTTTGTGTGGTGTTTTGCAGGTGAAAGGAGAAGAAACAGAAAAACAAAATAAGTGTTCATGGTTGGTGGAAGTGATTCTCAAAGAAGAACGAATAAAAGTAATGTAAGATGGTGGGTTAGGATGGCGAAATGGGTTTGGGATGAAGTGGTTGTCAACGGTGGTTGCAAGAACTTCACAAAGGTGGTAATATGTTTGGGTGGTGATAATGTTACAAGATGGTTCGGTTTCTTCAAAATTGGTTTTATTTTCCTAATATTAACAGAGTTATATAATGTACAATGTAATTGTTGGATGCTGTAACATGATTTGATCATTTGAAATCGACTTGTAACAGAAGTCAGACAGGAAGGACATAGGTATCAATCAGATAAATAAAATATACATCAGGTAGATACGTGATTTTTGTAGTACAAATCACATTTTGTTTTATAGCTAGGAGAGAATCGATCGTACAGAAAAGAGGAAAATAAAATTAAAGTTGAAAGGAACCTGTAACTGATTCATGAATGAATCTGTATTCTATAATATATAATTGACTTTATTTATATATCTGTATATATTTATAAATCAGTATATTAATTATCTTTATTAATTAATAAATATAATTATATTAATATTAATAAGAATATTAATAATAATTTTATCCTCATTATATTAATAACAATAAGAATGAGAGAAATTATAAAATGTTAATAATAATATTATTAATGACACTAATAATAATACTTGTTATAATATTGTTAATATTATTAATGATAATAACAATAATAATAATATAATAATTTATATTAAATTTCATTTTAATAATTTTAATAATTTTGATTACTAATAATGATAATGATCATATTATTAATATAACATTTATACTTTATCTTGAAATTACAAATATAATAACTTTCATTGAATATTTATTATTTATAAATTTTATTATGGTATACATATTATAGTAATCACATATAGATTCACTTTAAATTACACTTAATTATTTTGTATCTTATTTTACATATTTAATTTTAATATTTAATTTATATTTTAAAATTTCTAATTATTATATACATTTACATTTATATTTATATTCATATTTATTTACAAACAATTGTTCGTGAATCGTCGGACATAGTCAAAGGTTAATTGGTTTCATGAATATAGTTTCAACGTTTTCGAGACTTCCACATTACAGACTTTGCTTATCGTGTCGAAACCATATAAAGATTTAGTTTAAATTTGGTCGAAAATTTCCGGGTCGTCACAGTACCTACCCGTTAAAGAAATTTCGTCCCCGAAATTTGATAGAGGTCGTCATGGCTAACAATAAGAATGTTTTCATGACAATTTTAAGTTAATAGATAAAGTTTTATTACCATAGAGTAATATGGATAAGACAATTCATTTATGGGAAGAGTAGGAGTGAAGCTATCACAAAAGAGTGAAATAAATAATTGCATATTCGTCTTAACCGGTGACGTAGTCACGGTTGATTTCCGGAAATCAAGGAATTCAAAAGAAAATCTTGGAAATCTATAAGATCTGATTATTCGAGATTTAAGAAAATTAGTATCTCTTTAATTAAATGCGATGATCTGTCTCGATTGCTCTGTCGGACATTTTACTATAAATCCACTCCCTTCGTTTCCTTTATGTTTTGAAGTTCCATCCTTTTGTTTTCTCTTTCCGACTTTAAATCAAGCGAATAATGGTCCAGAATTCATGAATATGAGATTTGAATTGAACATAGCTAACGTTCTAGGAGAGAAATTGTAATAGCACAATCTTGATTGGTTAAATTATCAGACATCATGGAAAAGATAGAACTATCAGGAAAATATATTCTTGATATGTTTATAGATTAGATAGAATGTAAGAGTCGTGTAACACGATGTGACGACCCGGAAATTTTCGACTAAATTTAAACTTAATCTTTATATGAATTCGACACGATAAGCAAAGTTTGTAATGTTGAAGTCTCATAAACTTTGAAATGTGTTCATGTATACATTAGACCTTTGAACTATTCATTTAACACTGTGACTATTTCCAACGATTCACGAACTGTTGTTGTAAATAAATGTGTGTGTGTGTGTATATATATATATATATATATATATATATATATATATATATATATAATTGTAAGTGTATAGATTAAATTATATTATTATAATACAGATAAATCATTCAAACTGAATTGAAAATTTAAAGTGATGAATAAAATAATTGAATTATTAATAAAATGAATATATTATATAATTAGTAATATAACATAAATAATAATGTATAATATTATGTACAAGTTAAAATATAGTTGTTATAATTTTATTACTCTTAGTGTTATTATAAAAATAAACGTAATAATATTAATATCAGTGTTAATAATTGTATGATATAAATAAGAAACCAAATATGTATAAATTATTAGTTTATTGTTAATATTATTATTATCATTTAGTAATGTACATATTATTAAAATTAGTATTGTTATTAGTGTTACTAATAATGTTATTAGTAAAATTATCCTACTGGTTATTATTAATATCATTATATTGTTATTATATTTACTTTATTAGTTTTATAAATCTTTCTATAGTTATTATTATTAGTATTCTATTTCTATAATTAATAGTAAATGTTGTAAATACGATTTTTATTAAAATAAGATTATTATTATTATTACTTATATATAATTAATATTAATATTGATAATATATTTTAGAAACACGGGTATAAACAAATAATTACAGATAAACTAATACAGATAAATAAAGATAAACAGATAATTTATTTAAGTTATATAAATAACAGATAAATAATTAATTATGGTTATATTAGGTATATATAACAGATACATATAATAATATAACAGTTAAATAACTAAATCTAATTATAAACATTCAGATATATACATATACACCGTATAACAAACACAGAAAAAGGTATTCAGTTTCATAGCGTTATCAAACTATTGTAAATTGATTTCATGATATCAAAATCGTACCAATCACGACTTTAAAATTCAGATGATGTTAAAATCAATTTGCAATCAACACCTATACAATTTTGTTTTTATGCTTTGTTCTTTCTATCTATCTGTCGCCCATGTTCTACTACAAAACAAAAGAATTAGATTGACATTAGGAAGGAAAATCATTCAATTACTGATATTCATTATCAGTTAAATCGATAACAGTTGCTATTTTTACTGAATTAAATAGAAGAATACAGAAAGTGGCTCATAACCTCTGTTCTTACTCCTTTCGTTCAAGAACTCGAATTTAAATGTTATTTCAAAAACTAAAAACGTGGTTGTGTTAGGATTACTCTACACGATCTTTCTTCAAAAGTGTGGCTTTCAATTCTTTTTATCGAAAACGAAATCACGAGTCAAAGTTATGCTATAAAAAGTCAGCTGAATGTTTGAAGATCAAATTAAAGATTGGTAAGTTGTGTCTGTTGAAATTAAGGATTTCTAAAGTTTTTATGAATCGTTTGAAATGTAATTCATGTTATAAATATTTTCTAATACGTCCTAAAACTCGAATTCAATGTTTGAGTTTAGGTTGTTCTTCACGAGAACTGTTACAGCAAATACATATATATTTTTCTATTAATTCAAATCAAAAACACAACCTGAGTCGTTTCTGTTAAGTTATGAGTTAAAACAAATGCTTGTGATAATATTAGGGTTGATTGATTTCAGTTGATCGATTCAAGGAAGAAGGAGATAAAAGGAACAGAAATATAAACGGGATATATAATTTCCATTGAGTATAAAATCAGAAAAGTATATATGGAGGAGTGGTTTAGGGTGTTACAGTTGAGCGGGTGGTTGTAGGTTCGAGTCCCGTCGTGGGCTTTTCTTTTTGGTGGAAGTTTAAAAGGGTATATATATTTTTATTTCCATTTCTATTATTATTATTATTATTATTATTATTATTATTATTATTATTATTATTATTATTATTATTATTATTATTATTGTTATTATTATTATTGTTACTATTGTTAGTGTTGTTATTATTGTTATTATTAGTGTTATAAAGATTATTATTATTATCACTTGCATAAGTATTAAAATCATTACTATTATGATTAGTATTACTAATACAAGTAGTAAATATAAATTATTATTAATACGATTATAATTACAATGATGATATATATTGTTATTACTAAAATTAATATCATTACTAATATGTTTATTATTATTATTATTAACATGTTTAGGATTATTATTATCATTATTAACGATATCATTATTATTATTAGTATTATCATTATTAATAAAGTTATTATTATTATTAGTAACTCATTAATATAAAAACTATCATTTTTTTTAACAAATAAATATCTTTATACAAAATATATTTAGTACATATACTATAACGATATTAACATCTCATATAACTACATATTAACATTATATAGATAAATATATATATATATTTTTATCATGTATAAACCCTAAAATAAATTGTTATATTAGCTATATAAATATATAAACTAAATATATTACATTTATCTATATCTATATAACATATGAGATAACAAGTACATTATTAATAATATATATATAAACTTGTTCGATTACGAATTATTAAACTTGTTCGATTACGATTATATGTTTTCATAGATATACAAATGATATAGGTTCGTGAATCCGAGGCCAACCTTGCATTGTTTAGTTGTTCAATGTCGTTATATGTATTTTTACTACAAAATACAATACGGTGAGTTTCATTAATCCCTTTTTAAATGCTTTTGTAATATATATTTTTGGGACTGAGAATACATGCGCTGTTTTTATAACTATTTTACGAAATAGACACAAGTAATTGAAACTACATTATATGGTTGAATGATCGAAATCGAATATGCCCCTTTTTAGTCTGGTAATCTAAGAATTAGGGAACAGACACCTTAATTGACGCGAATCCTAAAGATAGATCTATCGGGCCCAACAAGCCCCATCCAAAGTACCGGGTGCTTTAGTACTTCGAAATTTATATCATGTCCGAAGGAGGATCCGAGAATGATGGGGATATTCTTGTATGCATATTGTGAATGTCGGTAACCAGGTGTTCAATCCATATGAATGATATTTTTGTCTCTATGCATGGGACATATGTTATGAGAAATGGAAATATGAAATCTTGTGGTCTATTAAAATTATGAAATGATTATTTATGTTAAACTAATGAACTCACCAACCTTTTGGTTGACACTTGAAAGCATGTTTATTCTCAGGTATGCAATAAATCTTCCGCTGTGCATTTGCTCATTTTAAGGACATTACTTGGAGTCATTCATGGCATATTTCAAAAGACGTTGCATTCGAGTCGTCGAGTTCATCAAGATTATTATTAAGTCAATTATAGTTGGATATATTATGAAATGGTATGCATGTCGTCAACTTTCGTTGTAAAGAAAGATTTTCTTTTAAAATCGAATGCAATGTTTGTAAAATGTATCATATAGAGGTCAAGTACCTCACGATGTAACCAACTGTTGTGAATCGTTTATAACCGATATGGACTTCGTCCGGATGGATTAGGACGGGTCCTTTCAGTTGGTATCAGAGCGGTGGTCTTAGCGAATCGGGTCTGCATTAGTGTGTCTAACTGATAAGTTGTTAGAATGCATTAGTGAGTCTGGACTTCGACCTAGTAGTTGTTAGGTGATATTAATAAGTCTGGGCTTGAACCTGGTCTGCATGTCAAAAAGTTTTGCTTATCAATTTGTGTCGAAAATTACCTGCTTATCATTCTTAGTCTAGACACGTCTTGCTGCATTGAAGGCATGAATAGTGTATAGAAAAAAATTCATATCTTAGCGTATCTGCTAATTCATATCTTAGCATATATGTTATTGTTACCTTTGCCTGACAGCTTCCGTAGATTCCTCCGTAACTTATGGGATTTTAGTATTATATATGCATATGTAAATTATGTATTGCAGGGTACTAATCTACATCCTATAATCTATTTCTTATCGAAAATCCTTCGTCTGATCGTATGAGATGAATCCCTCAACCAGTTTGAGTCCTTCAGATCCCGATAGCTATTCCGATAGTTATTCCGACAGCTATTCCGACATGGAGTTTCACCTAAACTCCGAAAGCTGTGTCACTAGAATGAAAACAACCAATCAGCCATCCCCAATTCATCTGATGGGTTCGTAGTCTATTAAATCCAGTGTTGTAAAAGTCGGCCGACGCGTCGGCCGATGCGTCATTTTTTTGGGTTCTCCGTCCCGTTTTTCTGAAAACGACTCAAAAGGCGGTCAAAGCTAAAACTTCGGTCAAAGTATGTCAAAGTCGGTCAAAGTTGGTTAAAAACGGTCAAAATCAGTCAAATTTTCGTCAAGATGTGATATGTTTCTAAAATTAGGGTTTGTTTTCATTTTTTGGGCCGTCCTTTTCTTTGTGTCCTTACTGATTATGTACTCAGTAACATTAATTAAGTTTGAAGTTTGATTGTATTTAAATTCAAGTTCTTATTTAAGAAATTTATGGTACAGAATCAACTATTTTATACATATATAAATATATATTGAAGAAATTATTAATAAAGTCAACGCTGGTCAACGACCGATGCGTTACCGACGCGTCCCCGACTCGGCCGATGCGTTCTTTTTAGGTCTCGACCGATGTGTCCCCGACTCACGACTTTTACAACCTTGATTAAATCAATGGAGACACCATGAAGGCGATCCTTTCCATCAACCGAATTCACCTCTTTGCGAAGAACCTGAAACTATTACCGGCGAACCTATTCGAGACACCATTTTCTCTCTCATTTCCAGAGTAGCTCGACACGATTATATTCTATCCATAATTCTAAACCTTATTCATCCGCTCGTTCCGACCGACAATCATCCCGGAATAATAAAAGAAGTCAACGAACTTCGCGCTCGAGTAATCAATTTGGAAAATATGGTGCAAAACGTATCAGCTTCAGCAACATCACCGGCACCAACCGTACCATCAATAACAGCACCAGTACCATCAACAATCCATGCCTCAACATCTCATTCTGTACCTCGAGTATAATCACCGTTCTACGTATCGATCTACATCAATTATCTTCATTCTTCATGGCAATTATGTAATCTCTAAAGTCTTAGAGATTATTTATTCTAGCTCAAACCGAAAATCAAATGAGTTTAATATCATATTGACTCATTAAATCCATGATTACATCTGAAGAAAATATATATGTATATATGTTTTCATAAAGATTGTAATTAAAAATTCTTTCGTACAAACTGTGAATGATGAAAATATTTTAACTGGTCGGTAATACCCGAGGAATATTTAGATTTCTCATTAATAAGTTACACGGTACATTCTTCGAACCTGATTCAATGGTCAATTACCATCCTATTTACATCCACAGATATACGAATCCGATTCACCACAGAATAACCATTTTTATTCAATTTCATATTTGAATTTTGACCTATCAGAATCCAACAAGTGGCATAATGAAGAAATAATGGGCACAATAAAAATTGATTAGAAACGGACTAATTAACAATATGAAATTTTGTTAAGAATCCACGCTAACAAGATCCTAGCTAACTGTTCCTAGCTAACTGTTTATTCCGTATTACAATTTATTTATCGCAATTTAATTATCGCAATTTATTTATCGCAGTTTATTTATCGCAATTTATATTTTCGCAATTTTATTTATCGTCATTTAATTTCTGTTATTTATTTTACGCACTTTAAATATCGGGACACGTATACAAGGTTTTGACACATCATATCGACACATCTATATATATTATTTGGAATCACCATAGACACTCTATATGCAGTAATGATCGAGTTCTCTATACAGGGTTGAGGTTGATTCTATAATAATATATATACTTTGAGTTGTGATCGAGTCTGAGATGAATACGGGTCACAATACGTATTAATTAATTCGAATATTATATATTAAACAATATATGAATTATTGGACTGTTAATTGTGGACTATCGACTGTGGACTAATAAGATTGGACAATTAAAAATGAATTAAAATATTGATTATAACATATGAAACTAAACAATTCTTCAAGTTTGCCACTTGATTTCATCTTAAACTTCATTTGTATCTTGACGATTACAATCCGCGTTCAAACCTTTCATGATTCTTGAAAACACCTCAATCGATAGGATGAACCAACCGCACTTTGTCTACGGAAGAAAAGATTGATGCATATAGTTATGCACTTGAAAAACACTCGGAAACTGAGTAAACGTTTAACACATAACTGTGCTAATTTCTTTAGTGTTATTATTATTCAAAATAACCTTGCAGTTCTTCTTCAAAATAGCCAATTTTGTCATAGCTCCAGCAAGACAACTTCGACTTTTCGTACGAAACAACCTTATTATAACGTTGATATATACGCGTGCTCTTTTATTGTTACCAGGGAACCTTTCATATTCCACCATATTACCATCAGCGTTTAATCATCTAAAAACACAATTCTCTTGAAACCACCTCGGATTAATAACCGATGATTCAGATATCATAGCATTAAATGCAGAGGAAACAGAAAAATGGTAGATGGTCTAAACGGCCAAAAGTTTGATGATAAAGAAAGGAGTGTTAGGAACGCTCGATAGAAAATTGGGTATTGAAAAAAAACAGATTGAGTTACCCATGAAGGAGACCAAGGACAAATACAAGGACCAAACCCTATATTCAAAGGATTCAGGTAATTCTGGATCTGTTGAAATCTTTAGAGAATATCTTACTCTGAAGTTATGTTAAAATCTTGCGAAAAATCTTTCTCCATCAACCATCGAACCTAGAAATTCCAAAAAAATATCATCATCAATATCTTCGATATTTCTGAGGATATTTTCATAAATATTCTCATCTGAAATTATATACCTCTTCGTGATTCCTGTGTATCATTATATTGGAAACATTCAATAGAAAATTTAGTATCGAAAAGCAGATTATGCGAAACTATGAAGAAAGCCGTGGACAAATCACAAAGAATAAGTTTGACTTCAATGAATACAAATGATTCAATGCCTGCTTAATTCTTTAGCGAATATCTTGCTCCTTACCCTAAACCCTTGCGGACAATAGTCTCCATCATCCTCTGATCTTAAATATTCCAAGATATCATTGTATCTTTCATTATAAATATCCTCCATATTTCTGAAGATATTTTCATAACTATTCTTATCTGAAATCATTAATCTCTTCGTGCTATCAGTGTTATATCATATAGAAACTGTTAGTTTCTATATTCTGTAAACTTTCAAGCTTAAAATATGAATGTTATTGAAGTAATGTTGGGAACTGATGTATGAGTTAATATAATATAATGACACTTGATCAACGTGATTATATTACAGTAAGTCATGCTGAGTTTCTAATGGGATGTGATGATTCACAGATCATAACGTCATCATGTGCCATGTTACATAACTCTTTCATTCTACTTAACTCCTGAACAAATCAAGAAAATGTATTCTTGATGGTTCTATCTTCCGTGATGTTGATAAATTTGAAAATCAAATCGTGCTATCACGTTCCTTCCTGCTTAGAACATTATGATCATTCGAAACTCTATATCTACAAATTCTGGACCATTATTCGCTTGACTTGAAGTCGGGAAGAGAAAACAAAAGCATAGAACTTTGAAATATAAGGGAGAATATAAAGCCCGATAACAACACATAAATTACAAACCGTGTATATCAATGTTTATCGCAACATAAAGACACGTGAGAATTAAAAACATTATAATTCCAAGGGTGAAGTAGAAGAAAGCAGATTCCTCTGGTGGAAGTTGGAAAAGGAGAATGATTGTTGCGATAGTAAGGATAAGGACAAGGATCAGAACTGGATTAAGCATTTTCAGAATCTTTTGGATGTATGAAACAAGAAGGAAAATATAGGAATGGTGAGAATAATGGAACGGAAGAGTTTAATTTATAATGGAAATATCAGACAGAGTAATCGAAGCAGATCACCGTATTTAATTAGAGAGATCTTAATTTCCTTATTCGCCGAAAAATCAGATCTTATAGATTTCCAAGATTTTCTTTTAAATCCCTTGAATTTCGGAATTCAATCAAGGCAACGTCAAAAGCTAAGACGAAACTTTATTTATTCATTTCACTCTTTTGTGATAGTTTCATTCGTACTCTTCGAATAATCAAATTATTTTATCCATATTACTCAATGATGATAAAACTCTATTTATCAACTCATATTCGTCATGAAAATATTTTTATTGTTAACCATGACAACCTCGATCAAATTTCGGAACGAAATTTCTTTAACGGGTAGGTATTGTGACAACCCGAAAATTTTCGACTAAATTTAAACTTAATCTTTATATGAATTCGACACGATATGCAAAGTTTGTAATGTTGAAGTCTCATAAACTTTGAAATGTGTTCATGTATACATTTAACCTTTGAACTATTCATTTAACCCTATGACTAATTCCAACGATTCACGAACTGTTGTTGTAAATAAATGTGTATATATATATATATAATTGAAAGTGTATAGATTAAATTATATTATTATAATACAGATAAATCATTCAAACTGAATTGAAAATTTAAAGTGATGAATAAAATAATTGAATTATTAATAAAATGAATATATTATATAATTAGTAATATAACATAAATAATAATGTATAATATTATGTACAAGTTAAAATATAGTTGTTATAATTTTATTACTCTTAGTATTATTATAAAAATAAATGTAATAATATTAATATCAGTGTTAATAATTGTATGATATAAATAAGAAACCAAATATGTATAAATTATTAGTTTATTGTTAATATTATTATTATCATTTAGTAATGTACATATTATTAAAATTAGTATTTTTATTAGTGTTACTTATAATGTTATTAGTAAAATTATCCTTATTGTTATTATTAATATCATTATATTGTTATTATATTTACTTTATTAGTTTTATAAATCTTTCTATAGTTATTGTTATTAGTATTCTATTTCTATAATTAATAGTAAATGTTGTAAATACAATTTTTATTAAAATAAGATTATTATTATTACTTATATATAATTAATATTAATATTGATTATATATTTTAGAAACACGGGTATAAACAAATAATTACAGATAAACTAATACAGATAAATAAAGATAAACAGATAATTTATTTAAGTTATATAAATAATAGATAAATAATTAATTACGGTTATATTAGGTATATATAACAGATACATATAATAATATAACAGTTAAATGACTAAATCTAATTATAAACATTCAGATATATACATATACACCGTATAACAAACACAGAAAAAGGGTATTCAGTTTCATAGCGTTATCAAACTATTGTAAATTGATTTCATGATATCAAAATCGTACCAATCACGACTTTAAAATTCAGATGATGTTAAAATCAATTAGCAATCAACACCTATACAATTTTGTTTTTATGCTTTGTTCTTTCTATCTGTCTGTCGCCCATGTTCTACTACAAAACAAAAGAATTAGATTGACATTAGGAAGGAAAATCATTCAATTACTGATATCCATTATCAGTTAAATCGATAACAGCTGCTATTTTTACTGAATTAAACAGAAGAATACAGAAAGTGGCTCATAACCTATGTTCTTACTCCTTTCGTTCAAGAACTCGAATTTAAATGTTATTTCAAAAACTAAAAACGTGGTTGTGTTAGGATTAATCTACACGATCTTACTTCAAAAGTGTGGCTTTCAATTCTTGTTATCGAAAACGAAATCACGATTCAAAGTTATGCTATAAAAAGTCAGCTGAATGTTTGAAGATCAAATTAAAGATTGGTAAGTTGTGTCTGTTGAAATTAAGGATTTCTAAAGTTTTTATGAATCGTTTGAAATGTAATTCATGTTATAAATATTTTCTAATACGTCATAAAACTCGAATTCAATGTTTGAGTTTAGGTTGTTCTTCACGAGAACTGTTACAGCAAATACATATATATTTTTCTGTTAATTCAAATCAAAAACACAACCTGAGTCATTTCTGTTAAGTTATGAGTTAAAACAAATGCTTGTGACAATATTAGGGTTGATTGATTTCAGTTGATCGATTCAAGGAAGAAGGAGATAAAAGGAACAGAAATATAAACGGGATATATAATTTCCATTGAGTATAAAATCAGAAAAGTATATATGGAGGAGTGGTTTAGGGTGTTACAGTTGAGCGGGTGGTTGTGGGTTCGAGTCCCGTCGTGGGCTTTTCTTTTTGGTGGAAGTTTAAAAGGGTATATATATTTTTATTTCCATTTCTATTATTATTATTATTATTATTATTATTATTATTATTATTATTATTATTATTATTATTATTATTATTATTATTATTATTATTATTATTATTATTTTTATTATTATTATGATTATTATTGTTAGTGTTGTTATTATTGTTATTATTAGTGTTATAAAGATTATTATTATTATCACTTGCATAAGTATTAAAATTATTACTATTATTATTAGTATTACTAATACAAGTAGTAAATATAAATTATTATTAATATGATTATAATTACAATGATGATATATATTGTTATTACTAAAATTAATATCATTACTAATATGTGTATTATTATTATTAACATGTTTAGGATTATTATTATCATTATTAACGATATCATTATTATTATTAGTATTATCATTATTAATAAAGTTATTATTATTATTAGTAACTCATTAATATAAAAACTATCATTTTTTTAACAAATAAATATCTTTATACAAAATATATTTAGTACATATACTATAACGATATTAACATCTCATATAACTACATATTAACATTATATAGATAAATATATATTTTTATCATGTATAAACCCTAAAATAAATTGTTATATTAGCTATATAAATATATAAACTAAATATATTACATTTATCTATATCTATATAACATATGAGATAACAAGTACATTATTAATAATATATATATAAACTTGTTCGATTACGAATTATTAAACTTGTTCGATTACGATTATATGTTTTAATAGATATACAAATGATATAGGTTCGTGAATCCGAGGCCAACCTTGCATTGTTTAGTTGTTCAATGTCGTTATATGTATTTTTACTACAAAATACAATACGGTGAGTTTCATTCCCTTTCTAAATGCTTATGCAATATATATTTTTGGGACTGAGAATACATGCGCTGTTTTTATAACTGTTTTACGAAATAGACACAAGTAACTGAAACTACATTATATAGTTGAATGATCGAAATCGAATATGCCCCTTTTTAGTCTGGTAATCTAAGAATTGGGGAACAGACACCCTAATTGACGCGAATTCAAAAGATAGATCTATCGGGCCCAACAAGCCCCATCCAAAGTACCGGATGCTTTAGTACTTCAAAATTTATATCATGTCCGAAGGAGGATCCCAGAATGATGGGGATATTCTTGTATGCATATTGTGAATGTCGGTTACCAGGTGTTCAATCCATATGAATGATATTTTTGTCTCTATGCATGGGACGTATGTTTTGAGAAATGGAAATATGAAATCTTGTGGTCTATTAAAATTATGAAATGATTATTTATGTTAAACTAATGAACTCACCAACTTTTTGGTTGACACTTGAAAGCATGTTTATTCTCAGGTATGCAATAAATCTTCCGCTGTGCATTTGCTCATTTTAAGGACATTACTTGGAGTCATTCATGGCATATTTCAAAAGACGTTGCATTCGAGTCGTCGAGTTCATCAAGATTATTATTAAGTCAATTATAGTTGGATATATTATGAAATGGTATGCATGTCGTCAACTTTCGTTGTAAAGAAAGATTTTCTTTTAAAATCGAATGCAATGTTTGTAAAATGTATCATATAGAGGTCAAGTACCTCGCAATATAACCAACTGTTGTGAATCGTTTATAACCGATATGGACTTCGTCCGGATGGATTAGGACGGGTCCTTTCAGTTGGTATCAGAGCGGTAGTCTTAGCGAATCGGGTCTGCATTAGTGTGTCTAACTGATAAGTCGTTAGGATGCATTAGTGAGTCTGGACTTCGACCTAGTAGTTGTTAGGTGATATTAATAAGTCTGGGCTTGAACCTGGTTTGCATGTCAAAAAGTTTTGCTTATCAATTTGTGTCGAAAATTACCTGCTTATCATTCTTAGTCTAGACATGTCTTGCTGCATTGAAGGCATGAATAGTGTATAGACAAAAATTCATATCTTAGCGTATCTGCTAATTCATATCTTAGCATATATGTTATTGTTACCTTTGCCTGACAGTTTCCGTAGATTCCTTCGTAACTTATGGGATTTTAGTATTATATATGCATATGTAAATTATGTATTGCAGGGTACTAATCTACATCCTATAATCTATTTCTTATCGAAAATCCTTCGTCTGATCGTATGAGATGAATCCCTCAACTAGTTTGAGTCCTTCAGATCCCGATAGCTATTCCGATAGTTATTCCGACAGCTATTCCGACATGGAGTTTCACCTAAACTCCGAAAGCTGTGTCACTAGAATGAAAACAACCAATCAGCCATCCCTAATTCATCTGATGGGTTCGTAGTATATTAAATCAATGGAGACACGATGCAGGCGATCCTTTCCATCAACCGAATTCACCTCTTGGCGAAGAACCTGAAACAATTACCGGCGAACCTATTCGAGACACCATTTTCTCTCTCATTTCCAGAGTAGCTCGACACGATTATATTCTATCCACAATTCTAAACCTTATTCATTCGCTCGTTCCGACCGACAATCATCCCGGAATAATAGAAGAAGTCAACGAACTTCGCGCTCCAGTAATCAATTTGGAAAATATGGTGCAAAACGTATCAGCTTCAGCAACATCACCGGCACCAACTGTACCATCAATAACAGCACCAGTACCATCAACAATCCATGCCTCAACATCTCATTCTGTACCTCGAGTATAATCACCGTTCTACGTATCGATCTACATCAATTATCTTCATTCTTCATGGCAATTATGTAATCTCTAAAGTCTTAGAGATTATTTATTCTAGCTCAAACCGAAAATCAAATGAGTTTAATATCATATTGACTCATTAAATCCATGATTACATCTGAAGAAAATATATAAGTATATATGTTTTCATAAAGATTGTAATTAAAAATTCTTTCGTACAAACTGTTAATGTTGAAAATATTTTAACGGGTAGGTAATACCCGAGGAATATTTAGATTTCACATTAATAAGTTACACGGTACATTCTTCGAACCTGATTCAACGGTCAATTACCATCCTACTTACATCCACAGATATACGAATCTGATTCACCACAGAATAATCATTTTTATTCAATTTCATATTTGAATTTTGACCTATCAGAATCCAACAAGTGGCATAATGAAGAAATAATGGGCACAATAAAAATTGATTAAAACGGACTAATTAACAATATGAAATTTTGTTAAGAATCCACGCTAACAAGATCCTAGCTAACTATTTATTCCGTATTACAATTTATTTATCGCAATTTAATTATCGCAATTTATTTATCGCAGTTTATTTATCGCAATTTATATTTTTGCAATTTTATTTATCGTCATTTAATTTCTGTTATTTATTTTACGCACTTTAAATATCAGGACACGTATACAAGGTTTTGACATATCATATCGACGCATCTATATATATTATTTGGAATCACCATAGACACTCTATATGCAGTAATGATCGAGTTCTCTATACAGGGTTGAGGTTGATTCTATAATAATATATATACTTTGAGTTGTGATCGAGTCTGAGACGAATACAGGTCACGATACGTATTGATTAATTCGAATATTATATATTAAACAATATATGAATTATTGGACTGTTAATTGTGGACTATCGACTGTGGACTAATAAGATTGGACAATTAAAAATGAATTAAAATATTGATTATAACATATGAAACTAAACAATTCTTCAAGTTTGCCACTTGATTTCATCTTAAACTTCATTTGTATCTTGATGATTACAATCCGCGTTCAAACCTTTCATGATTCTTGAAAACACCTCAATCGATAGGATGAACCAACCGCACTTCGTCTACGGAAGAAAAGATTGATGCATATAGTTATGCACTTGAAAAACACTCGGAAACTGAGTAAACGTTTAACACATAACTGTGCTAATTTCTTTAGTGTTATTATTATCCAAAATAACCTTGCAATTCTTCTTCAAAATAGCCACTTTTGTCACAGCTCCAGCAACTAAAACAGTTCAAAGATTTAAACTCTACATTTTCAGAGATTTAGAAACTAAAACAGTTTTCTTTTATGGTATAACACAGATAGCGCGGAGAAATTATTAATATCGGACAAGAATATTTATGAAGATATCTTTAGAAATATTGAGGATATTTATAAGGAAAGATACGATAACATCAAAGAATTTTAGATTCAAAGTGTGATGAAGAAATTCATTCACAATGATTTAGAGCGATTAAGGAGTAAGGTATTCGCTAAAGATTTCATCAGAAACAGAATCATCAGGATTCTTTATGTGCAAGTTTAGTCCTTGTGATTTGTTCAGAGTCTCCTTCATGGTTTGCTTAATTTGTTTATCAAAATATTTGAGCTTTTTCAACACTCCAATTTTTATCATCAAACTTTCAACTGTTAAGGCAGTCTTCAGTTTTTACTGCTTCATCAACTTTTTCAGAACTCGGAGATCTGATTCGTAAGCTAGAGTTCTTTTCAGGAATTCATAAATTCCGAGTTGAGATTCATCAGTCCAGAAGATATATGTTATATATAGATATATAACTATTGACTTAGGAATGCTGCGAAATTCGAGAATTATTGATTAATGCTTCTCTGTATTTGGTAATGCAACTATGATTACAAGATGCCAATGAGTTCATGATAAGACTTCAATAGATAAATATAGTGATTTGTCAGAGAGATTTAAGCCAAGGAGCAACGAGGTTGTTGGTGCGTATGCTGGTAATATGGTGGAATTTAAAAGGTTCCCCAGTAACAATAAAAGAGCACACATATATATCAAGGTTATAATAAGGTTGTTTCGAACGAAAAGTCGAAGTTGACTTGCTGGAGCTGTGACAAAATTGGCTAATTTGAAAAAGAATTGCAATGTTATTTTCGGTAATAACAATGCTAAAGGAACTAGCATAATTACGCGTTAAACGTTTACTCAGTTCCCGAGAGTTTTTAGATGCATAACTATATGCATCAATCTTTTCTTCCGTAGATGAAGTGCAGTTGGTTCATCCTCTCGATTGAGGTGTTTTCAAGAATCATGAAAGGTTTGAACGCAGATTGTAATCGTCAAGAGACAAATGAGGTTTAGGATGAAATCAAGTGGCAAACTTGAAGAATTGTTTAGTTTCATATGTTATAATCAATATTTTAATTCATTTTAATTGTCCAATGTTGGCAGTCCACAGTTAGCAGTCCACAATTAGTAATTCAATAATTCATATATAGTTTAATATATAATATTCGAATTAATTAATACATGTTGTGACCCGTTATATACATGTCTCAGACTCGATCACAACTCAAGGTATATATATTATTTTAGAATCAACCTCAACCTTGTATAGAGAACTCGATCATTACTGCATATAGAGTGTCTATGGTTATTCCAAATAATATATATAGATGCGTCGATATGATACGTCAAAACCTTGTATACGTGTCCCGATATTTAAAGTGCGTAAAATAAATAACAGAAATTAAATGACGATAAATAAAATTGCGAGAACTAAAATTGTGATAAATAAAATGCGATAAATAAATTGCGATAAATAAAAGGTAATACGGAATTAACAGTTAGCTAGGATATTATTAGAGTGGATTCTTAACAAAATTTCTCATAGTTAATTTGTTTATTTCTAACAAATTTTATTTTGTCAAATGTTTTCTTCATTATGCCACTTGTTGGATTCTAATAGGTCAAAATCCAAATATGAAATTGATTGAAAATGGTTACTCTGTGTTGACGGATACGTATATCGGTGGATGTAAGTAAGATAGTAAATGACTGTTGAATCAAATTGGAAGAATGTACAGTGTAACTTATTAATGTGAAATCTAAATATTCCTCGGGTATTACCTACCCGTTAAAATATTTTCACCATTAACCGTTTGTACGAAAGAATTTTTAATTACAATCTTTATGAAAATATACTTACATATATATTTTCTTCAGATGTAATCATAGATTTAATGAGTTAATATAACATTAATCTCATTTGATTTACCGTTAGAACTAGAATACATAATCTCTAAAACATTAGAGATTACATATTCGCCATGAAGAACGAAGATAATTGATGTAGAACGATACGTAGAATGATGATTATACTCGAGGTACAAAATGAGATGTTGAGGCATGGATTGTTGATGGTACGGGTGCTGTTACTGATGGTACTGTTGGTGCCGGTGATGTTGCAGAAGCTGGTATGTTTTGCACCATATTTTTCAAGGCTACAACTCGGGCGCGAAGCTCGTTGACTTCTTCCATTATTCCAGGATGATTGTCGGTCGGAACGAGCGGATGAATAAGGTTTAGAAGTTTAGATAGAATATAATCGTGGTGAGATATTCGGGAAATGAGGGTGAAAATGGTGTTTCAGACTGGTTCGCCGGTAAGTGCTTCAGGTTCATCGCCAAGAGGTAAATTCGGCTGGTGAAAAGGATCTCCTTCTTCGCGTCTCCATTGATTAAGTCAACTACGAACCCATCAGATGAATTGGGGATGGCTGATTGGTTGATTCATTCTAGTGACGCATGCTTTTGGAGCTCAGGTGGATATCCATATCGGAATAGCTTGTTGGAATCCGAGGAATTCGAACTGGTTGAGGGATTCATCTCGTACGATCAGATGAAGGATTTTTGAGAAGAAATAGATTATAGGATGTAGATTAGTACCCTGCAATACATAATTTACATATGCATATATAATACTAAAATCCCATAAGTTACGGAGGAATCTACGGAAGCTGTCAGGCAATTGTAACAATAACAGATACGCTAAGATATGAATTTGTCTATACACTATTCATGCAATCAATGCAATAAGATGTGTCTAGACTAAGAATGATAATCAGGTAATTTCCTAAGGATGATAAGCAGATGATTTTCGAATAGAAATGATAAGTAAAACTTTTGACATGCAGATACGGTCGAAGTCAAGACTCATTAATGCATTATAACAACTACTAGTTAGATACACTAATGCAAGACTTGGTTCGTTAAGACCACCGCTCTGATACCACATGTCATACCCCGTCCTAATCCATCTGGACGAAGTCACCAACATCTGGTCCCATTGCGATGATCGAATCCAAATAATGTCTTTAAAATGAGCAAATGCACAGCGGAAGGTTTCTTTCATACCAGAGAATAAACATGCTTTCAAGTGTTAACCAAAAGGTTGGTGAGTTCATAAGTTTATCATAAAACAATAAAATTCATCATTTTGATAGACCACAAGATTTAAATGCTGCATGGTACAAATGGTCCTGAATCCTACACCCACCTGTAATGTACATGCGATATCTTTTAAATACAGTACACCTTTCTTATATACGCAATCCATTTTTTATAAATCTTAGTAACCGTACACATATCTCGTGCACAAAAACTAATACACATAACCTGTGTATAAAAATCAGTCTCTCGATACATAACACTCACATCAATTGGTGGTAATTATCATGTCCACATAATTCAATGGTGGTAATTATCATGTCCACATAATTCAACGGTGGCAATTATCATGTCCACATAATTCAACGGTGGCAATTATCATGTCCATATAATTCAACGGTGGCAATTATCATGTCCACATAATTCATTCAAGGAATGTTTTACTTGTATCTATCTCGTCAAACATTTATAAAAGCATTTCATGTATTCGCAGTTCAAAATATATTTCAAAAGCATTTAATAAAACAGTTGTAAAAACAGCGCATGTATTCTCAGTCCCAAAAATGTAAAAAGTAAAAAGGAATCAAATGAACTCACTATACAGTATTTTGTAGTAAAAATACATATGACGACATTGAACAAGTGTAGGGTTGGCCTCGGATTCACGAACCTATATCATTTATATATAAATTAACACATCTAATGGTAATCAACTAATTACATCCATTAATTATATAATATTTATATATTTAGTATTGTAGTTTATATAGAATTTGTACTATATTTTATCTATATATTATATCTTAAATTATATACTATATATATGTTTATTTTGTATATACATAATAAAAATGTTAATATGTTTAATATATATAATTATAGGTAATATTAATATACTTATGGTATATGTAATAAATATATTTTATGTACAAAATCTTTATTTATTTTAATATAATAATAATAATGATAATGATGATAATGATAATGATAATTTTAATAAAAATAATAGTTTTAATAGAAGTGACAAATTTTATAATAATGATACTACTAATAATATTCTTATTCATAATACTAATACTAATGTTAATAATAATAATAATAGTAATCTTAAAATCGTTTTGATACTAATGATAATAATAATTCTAATAGTAATACTAACTATAAGAATAATAATTTTTCTACTAATGATAACAATACTAATATTTATATTAATAACTATAATGATAATAATATTACTAATAATAATACTAATACTTATGATATTAAGAATGATAATAATAATAATAATAATAATAATAATAATAATAATAATAATAATAATAATAATAATAATAATAATAATAATAATAATAATAATAATAATAATAATAATAATAATAAAATTTGAATGACTACCTCAAAGGCTTTCTAAAAAGAACATATTTGCCCCGACCCAGGTTTGAACCGGCGACCTCCCGCTAACCCGAAACTCCTTCTAACCAATCCTCCGCTCCTTATTTTTTGTTCTAATTAGCAACTAAAACTCTTTTATCTCGTAATACTTGTCACTCTAGCATCATCATCTTAATCATAACCGTATTCCTCATACATCGATTTATCATCTTTGTGTCATCATCATCTTGATCGGTATTATCATTATCATTTTCTTTCATCTATCATATATTTTAATCACCACCAATTAATCGAACTCTTTGGCCCACCAATCAAAATCACACGGCCCAAGTATAAATCCATCAATAGCTCGATACATAAACGTAACAGCTCATTGTCCCAGTAATTTAAATTCGCCAATTTAAAAGGTAACAACATGGTGGGGTTTTCTTTGTTAAAAAAATCGTATCCTAGTCCCAAAAAGTTCGGTGTAATCAACCTTTATATGTAACCACTCCACTTATTAATAGCACTCACATTCTATTCCATTACCTTCACTGGTCGACAAAAATAAATATATAGCAAGTATTATATTAGCATGTGGGTAGAGTGGGGTATCTAGATTACTAAATCCCGTTCGTCAATTGGTATTAATGATTATCCACTATCATTAATTATCACCACCTTATATTAGTAGAAGAAGAACTAGCAAACGTTGCATTAGCACTCTTCGTAAAAAAAATAACAACGGCAGTGGGGTGGTGTTTGGGTGACATAAGGGACAGCAGCTTCAGTAATTTTACAATCTGTTTTTGAAGAAGAAGAAGAAGGAGGAGGTGGCGGAGTGGGTTTAATGAAGGTGGAATGGTGATCGTTTATGATCAATATGAGGAGAGAGAGAGAAGAGAGATAGAGTTATTAATGGTGGTTCACAATGGTTCGTAGTTATTGTGACTTCGTTGGTGATTTTTAAATGATTTAAGGTGGCGGTTCTTCAGGTGATTGATGGTTACGACTAATTGAAAACAGAAGAAGAAAGAAGATACGTAGCAGAAAAACAATAGTACTTTCGATGATGGCTCGAGGTTAGGGAGATTCATGGTCGTCCTATGGTGATCAAGCTAGTTGGTTTCATGTGTAAGTGAATGTATATAATGTATAGATATAGATGTGATTAGTGGTGGTTTTTTTGGTATTCGAAACAAAGACAGATGGCTGGTTTCATGATTGTGGATTTGGGCTGTCTGATCGAAACAGAAATATCAAATGAAGTAGCAACAGTAATATTTATTCTGTGATGGCTGCAACAACAGGTTAGTTTAATCATTACCGATTGATTGTTTATGTGGTGTTTTGCAGGTGAAAGGAGAAGAAACAGAAAAACAAAATAAGTGTTCGTGGTCGGTGGAAGTGATTCTCAAAGAAGAACGAATAAAAGTAATGTAAGATGGTGGGTTCGGATGGCGAAATGGGTTTGGGATGAAGTGGTTGTCGACGGTGGTTGCAAGAACTTCACAAAGGTGGTGGTATGTTTGGGTGGTGATAATGTTACAAGATGGTTCGGTTTCTTCAAAATTGGTTTTATTTTCCTAATATTAACAGAGTTATATAACATACAATGTAATTGTTGGATGCTGTAACATGATTTGATCATTTGAAATTGACTTGTAACAGAAGTTAGACAGGAAGGACATAGGTATCAATCAGATAAATAAAATATACAGCAGGTAGATACGTGATTTTTGTAGTACAAATCACAGTTTGTTTTATAGCTAGGCGAGAATCGATCGTACAGAAAAGAGGAAAATAAAATTAAAGTTGAAAGGAACCTGTAACTGATTCATGAATGAATATGTATTCTATAATATATAATTGTCTTTATTTATATATCTGTATATATTTATAAATTAGTATATTAATTATCTTTATTAATTAATAAATATAAATATATTAATAATAATAATAAGAATATTAATAATAATTTTATTCGCTTTATATTAATAACAATAAGAATGAGAGAAATTATAAAATGTTAATAATAATATTATTAATGATACTAATAATAATACTTGTTATAATATTGTTAATATTATGAATGATAATAACAATAATAATAATATAATAATTTATATCAAATTTCATATTAAAATTTTAATAATTTTGATTACTAATAATGATAATGATCATATTATTAATATAACATTTATACTTTATCTTGAAATTACATATATAATAACTTTCATTGAATATTTATTATTTATAAATTTTATTATGGTATACATATTATAGTAATCACATATAGATTCACTTTAAATTACACTTAATTATTTTGTATCTTATTTTACATATTTAATTTTAATATTTAATTTATATTTTAAAATTTCTAATTATTATATACATTTACATTTATATTTATATACATATTTATTTACAAACAATTGTTCGTGAATCGTCGAACATAGTCAAAAGTTAATTGGTTTCATGAATATAGTTTCAACGTTTTCGAGACTTCCACATTACAGACTTTGCTTATCGTGTCGAAACCATATAAAGATTAAGTTTAAATTTGGTCGAAAATTTCCGGGTCGTCACATGACGGAAGTACGAGTGAGGACGCCGAGTTTACGGCTAAGGTTGAGGCCATCTTCAAACATCAAAAAGCGAAGTTTCTCGAAGACGTTAGGAAGATGTTTCTAGATTAAATTGACGAGCAAGTAGTCAATATGGTTAAGGAACAAGTTAAGCTTGTTCTACAAGAAGATATTGTGGGAAGACGGGACTTAATTTATAAGAATTTCAAGGATTCTCAATCTCCCACCTTTGACGGTGAACGAGACCCTCTTAAGAGTGCCCGTTGGATCTCCGATATGGAGGGGGCCTTCCATACTTGTGAATGTCCTCTCGATAAGAAGACAAGGTACGTGTGTAGTATGTTGAGGGGCGATGCTAAGTTATGGTGGGACGCAAAAATCCAAGTTTATGGTGAAGAACAATGCATGGAATTCACTTGGGATGAATTCAAGGTTGAATTTTTCGACGAATACCGAACTTCGGCCGACCTTACTAGGCTTAAGGACGAGTTGCGCTCCTTGAGGCAAGGATCGATGGATTTGAACACTATCAAATCCATTTTCTTGTCCAAGACCCAATTTTGCCCGGAGTATGTCGGGAATGATAAAATGTTGAAGGAAGATTTCTATCGAATCTTGAATGATAGTTATCAAGAGAAGATTAGTGTGAACGTGGTGAAAAGTTTCTATGAGTTGTTCAATATATCCAAAGGTTTTGAGGCGCTCGTGTTGAGAAAGAGTGGCTTTACTTTTGGCAAGAGGAAGTTCGAAGCTACTAGTCATTCGAACAAGAAGGGTAAAGGTGCAACCGAGAGTGTCGGTAGTGTGAAGAAGAGTGTTCCCGGAGAATTCCGTTATTCTTGTCACAATTGTGGACGAAAGGGGCATATGACCCGTGATTGCACCAACCCATCTTATACAACCAAACTCACTTGTTATAATTGTGGTAAGGAAGGGCACTGAAGGCCGGAGTGTCCCGATTTGCGCAATGATAATGTTAAGCGGCTAGAGAAGGCGGCGGGTACGGCTAGGGGTCGCAATTATTTGATGACCAATGATGAAGCCAAGCAATCTAACGAAGTTGTCTCAGGTACTTTCATGGTTAATTCTAATCCAGTAAGGATACTTTTTGATAGTGGTGCTAATTTATCATTTGTTTCTCCAAGATTTGTGCCTAAGCTTAATAAATCGCTAGCTAAGTTAAGTCATCCAGTAGAAGTTAAAATAGCGGATGGTAAGACAGTGTTAGGGGTTGATGTTTGTAATGATTGTGATATTGTGTTTGGTACTAAAACGTTTAAAATTGATCTTATCCCGATGACCTTGGGTGAATTTGATATTGTCGTTGGTATGGATTGGTTCGATCGTTATAGAGCTGATATTGCATGCCATGAAAAATCTATTCGTGTGAAGACCCCAAGTGGGGGAGAGTTAATTATTCATGGCGAGAGACGGAGAAGACTTGTGCCATTATGCACTTATGCACGAGCACGTCGTTTTCTTGTAAGTGGTGGCATGGCTTTTCTTGCTCATGTAGTTGATACTCGTGAAGAGCCACCATCCATTCGTGAAATTTTGGTGGTTAGTGAATTCGAAGATGTTTTTCCGGATGAATTGTCGGGTGTTCCGGAGGAAAGACAAGTTGAATTTCGCATTGAGTTGGTTCCGGGGGCTACCCCCATTGCTAAAACTCCTTATCGTTTAGCGCCGACGGAAATGCAAGAGTTGTTAAATCAAACCCAAAAGTTGCTTGAAAAGGGTTTTATTCGACCGAGTGCTTCGCCATGGGGTGCTCCGGTTTTATTCGGATGGTAGTATGCGGATGTGCATCGATTATCGGGAGTTGAACAAAGTGACGATCAAGAATCGTTATCCATTGCCTAGGATTGACGATTTGTTTGACCAACTCTAAGGTGCAACGTATTTCTCTAAAATCGACCTACAGTCCGGCTATCACCAAATGTGGGTCCGTGAGGAAGATATCGAGAGAACGGATATTTGAACGCGTTATGGGCATTTTGAATTCGTAGTTATGCCTTTTGGTCTTACAAATGCACCGGCGGCGTTCATGGATCTTATGAACCGAGTGTGCCAACCTATGTTGGACAAGTCGGTAATTGTGTTCATTGACGACATACTTGTTTATTCGAAGAGTATGAAGGAACACGAACATCATTTGCGTGGTGTGTTAAAGATGTTGCGGAAGGAGAAGTTGTATGCTAAATTCTCCAAATGTGAATTTTGGCTAAGGGAAGTTCAATTCCTTGGCCACATTGTGAACAAGGAGGGTATTCAAGTAGATCCGGGGAAGATAGAGACGGTGAAGAGTTGGGGACGACCGACTACGCCTACGGAAATTCGAAGTTTTCTCGGATTGGCCGGTTATTATCGTCGGTTTATCCAAGACTTTTCTAAAATTGCTTCTCTATTGACAAAGTTATCGAGAAAGAACGCGAGATTTAATTGGGAAAACTAGCAAGAAATTGCTTTCCAATTGTTAAAAGAGAAGTTATGTCAAACTCCGATTTTAGTGTTGCCGGAAGGTGTAGAAGACATGACGGTTTATTGTGATGCTTCTTTAAATGGGATCGGTTGTGTTCTAATGCAACGAGATAAAGTCATCGTGTATGCCTCTCGACAATTAAAGGAACACGAAACAAGATATCCGACTCATGATCTTGAGTTGGCGGTGGTTGTTCATGCGTTGAAAATTTGGCGCCATTATTTGTACGGTGTCAAGTGTACGATTTATTCGGATCACAAGAGCTTAAAGCATCTTTTTGATCAACGAGATTTGAATTATCGTTAACGTAGATGGATGGATGTGGTAAAAGACTACGATTGTGAAATACTTTATCATTCGGGTAAGGCGAACGTGGTCGCGGATGCGTTAAGTCGGAAGAGTCAACATTCGACGATACGAGTAGGATTTTTACGCATGATTATTACTAACGATTTTCTTGTAAAGCTCGGTGAGATACAAATTGAAGCTTTTGTTAACAACAAACATGAGGAACGAATCGTGGGGTAAACAGAGTCTATTACTTTAGGCCCGCATGGTCTGTTGTCCTTTCAAGGACGAGTGTGGGTGCCTAGAATGGGAGATTTCTGACGAGTGCTACTTGATGAAGCACATAAGTCAAAGTATTCCATTCATCCGGGCGCGACGAAAATGTATCTTGATTTAAAGAAGGAGTATTGGTGGCCGGGTATGAAACGTGATGTTGTAAAGTATGTTGAACAATGTGTCACGTGTTTGCAAGTTAAAGCCGAACACCAAAAGCCGTATGGTATGTTACAATCGTTAGAAATCACAAAATGGAAATGGGAGCACATTATCATGGATTTCATTACAAAGTTACCAAAGACGGCGAGAACTCAATTTGATTCGATTTGGGTGATAGTTGATCGATTGACGAAAAGTGCTTTGTTTCTTCCCATTCGGGAAGCGATATCGTCGGAGACCTTGGCTAAGTTGTTTATCAAGGAGGTGATATCGAGACATGGGGTTCCTATATCTATTATTTCGGATCGGGATACTCGTTTCACATCTCGGTTTTGTAAAAAGTTTCATGAAGATATGGGTACACAATTGAAATTGAACACGGCGTACCATCCTCAAACGAACGGTCAAACGAAACGTACGAACCAAACATTAGAGTATATGTTACAGGCGTGTATTATTGATTTCGGTGGTAGTTAGGATGAGCATTTGCCCTTGGTGGAATTCTCGTACAATAATAGTTATCATACTAGTATCGGGATGCCACCTTATGAGATGCTTTATGGGCGGAGGTGTCGAACTCTGACTTGTTGGGGTGAAGTGGGTCAAAGAGAAATCGGGAGTACCGATTTGGTTTTAGAGACGAATAGCAAGATTGATATGATTCGGACTCATTTGAAAAAGGCCCAAGATAGACAAAAATCTTATGCCGATAAGCGAAGACGACAAATTGAGTTCCAAGAAGGCGACATGGTGATGCTTAAAGTTTCGCCATGGAAAGGTGTTATTCGGTTTCGAAAATGGGGAAAGTTAGCTCCTCGGTTTATTGGTCCTTTTAAAATTTTGGCTCGTGTTGGTGAAGTTGCGTATCTTTTGGAATTACCCGAAGAGCTTGCGGGGATCCATAATACATTTCATGTTTCCCATCTCCGTAAGTGTCTTGCGGATGATTCATCATGGATGCCATTAGACAAAATCGAGTTAAACAATAAGTTGGAGTATGTTAAGGAGCCGATTGCTATACTCGATGAGAAGGTCAAACGATTGAGGAATAAAGAGGTGAGAACGTTTAAGGTTCAATGGCGTCGTAGTAAAGGTTCCGAGTTTACTTGGGAGCCCGAAGAGTTCGTGTTGGTTTACTTTCCCTCTTGTCATGCGGATTGGATCGCGAGGACGGGCTCCGATTCTAGTGGGGGAGATTTGTAAGACCCTAATATTTATTAAACAGAGATGTATATAGAGTACATGAAGTGTGGGGGACATTGTGTAAATAAACTGAGGTCAGAGACTAATCAGAGCAATGTGCGCTCAGCGCACACTTAAGGGTGCGCGTGGTGCACTTCCACTGTAGTCGGGTTCTGCTTCTTTTAATTAGATATTTTGAAGGGCTCTTTGGTAATTTCACTTGTGGATGAGTTAAGGCCAGTAGATCAGATCTTGGGGTATCATTTACTCCATTTCCAACAACCTCATCCTTTCCACTTCAATTTTAGAGTAGGAGATTCTTAGTGTGACAAAGCTCAAGTAAAGGAAGAAGGAGCTAGTTTCGGGTCTTAGCTCGAGTTATAAAGTTGTTCATCTCCTCACTAGCTACGTTTTGGGTGTTGTGGTATGTTCTAACTTTGATTTCCTTACTTTGATTTATGTATGGGTTAGGGTTTGGGTAAATGAAGAACATAAAACCAATATTTGGTGATTTTGGGTGTTCTTGGGTAAGATTGAGTCATGAAGACTCAAGAATGACTAACCTAAGGTTTCAAAGTGTTAATTGGTGTTTATGGGTCTTAAATGGTAGTTAACCACTAGCACACTTAGTGTTTAAAGTGAATGAGTGTATTTGGGTTTTGTTAGTGACCCAAATGAGTGTGTTAACCTTGAAATGGGTCAAATGAGTCCTTGATGACCTAAGTAGGTTAATGGGTGCAAAAATGAGATAATTTTGTGATTAAAGGTGTATTAAGACCATAATCAAATTGTTGGTAAGGGTTTGACATAATCTCGACCTAGTGTTAGAATGAATGGTGCAAATGGGTCACGTTTGCATTAGGGGCCAAGTGGCACTTAGAAGACGAATAAGTTGGTTGACCAACTTGAATGAATGATTGATATATGTGCATAATGTAATAGGTACGTTACCTTGAAGTTGCGAGCTTGACTTATCAATTCACCGAAGGCGTAAGGTGAGTGGAATAATTATGCGTGTGCATATATAATGTATTTATTTGTGTAGTATAAATGTGAAATTTTCGCGGTGTTCAAGATACCACATTCTAAGTAACGAGTGGTATTGTCACGGTGTTTAAGGCACCACTCATTGGTTTGATTGACATGTGGTATTGTCGCGGTGTTTAAGACACCACATTGTCATGGGAGTGGAATTGTCACGGTGTTCAAGACACCACTCATTGTTTTGATTGACATGTGGAATCGTCGCGGTGTTCAAGACGCCACATTGTCATGGGGGTGAGTTAGTCGCGGTGTTCAAGATATCACCCGGGGGATTAGTGATTACGCGGTGTTTAAGTAACACTAATGGATGTTAGGAACTCCGACGGTCTTTTTCGAGTACCTTTCCCTAGTATGATTGGTTAACCATGGTTGTGTGAATTTTTGTATTAGCATATTTAATTGTGAACTATATGATATTGGTGTCGCTAGCTTATTGTGAATTGCGGTTATTGGTTTGTGCATCATGGTTGCATAGTTGTCGAATTGCTAGCTTGTATACGGTATTGTGTAAGTGATTGCAAGTAAGTAGGTTATATATGTATATGTATAATTATTGCATTCACTAAGCGTTTTTCTTACCCTCTCGTTGTTTACCTTTTTATAGGCTCCAGTGCGGACAAGGGTAAGGGCGTTCGTTTAGATTAGTGATCCCGCTTCGTTATGTTAAGAGAAGCCTTTGGACGTATAGCGTTTTGAAGTTTGACCAAGATTTGGGTAGTTTAACCCCCAAACATCATGCTCTAGTGTCGTTTGGAATTTAAACTAATTTGGTCGAAACTTGTATTTTGTACGAAACTCGTAATATGGGCATACGTGGGCCCGGTGTCGTAAAACTTCTTTTATTATTGGAATGTGTTAGTTTTACATATTATAACATGTTGTGAAAA
This sequence comes from Rutidosis leptorrhynchoides, assembly GCF_046630445.1. Taxonomy (NCBI): domain Eukaryota; kingdom Viridiplantae; phylum Streptophyta; class Magnoliopsida; order Asterales; family Asteraceae; genus Rutidosis; species Rutidosis leptorrhynchoides. Next base: position 398,147,092 of record NC_092338.1, read on the forward strand.
GCGTTTCGTCTAAATATGTCGGGAAGTGGGTGATCTTTTTTGGAAAAATTGCAAATTCGGACAGAAGCTGCCAGGGCAGTCTGCGCGCCGCGCACCCTTCTGTCATAAAAAAAAATTATTACGCGTATTCGATTGTATATTGGGTTGGGTTGTTACACCAATCACCTGGCTGCTGTACTGTGTAATTTGAGTGTTAAGTTTACTGTTTTTGTTGTTGACTAATATGATACATGCAAAATATCTATCTGATTATCTCTATATATATATACAATGCATATAATGCATTCTTGAATCAACCTCAAAACCCTCACCTTCTTCCTTCTTATTTCTTCTTCGATGAACCACCATAACCCGCCATGAGAACCACTGGCTACCACCGTACAACACCACCGGTTAACCCCATTATCATGAACCCACACCATCGAACCACCATATCACTGCCATTTCTATTTCTACATCGACACCACCTTCATCCCAATCACCACCCAACAACACTATAACCCATCTCTCTCACCATCTCTCTCTTTCTCCTTCTAAAATTCTGCTCGAACTCCATAAACAACCACCAATGCTATTTCCTTTGTTTCTATTTTCTGTCAATCAACATCAAGGATCAAAGTTTCTGTAATACAGCTCGTTGCTACTGCTACTATAAAGTTCGAAAATCAACTCAAACACCCATCGAATCACCTCTCAATCTCTCTCTCTCTCTCTCTCTCTCTCTCTCTCTCTTCTATTGTTGCTCACCATAACCGCTGTCATCTTTCTGTTTCATTCGTCGCTGTTGCAGCTGTTTATTCTTCCTATTTAAACGACCACTAAACCACCACTTGACACCACTGCAGCCACCATTAAACTGTTACGATGTTGCCTGCTACTCGCATGTTTCTATATTTTTTTCTGTTTCAAACGATTCACACCAAAACCTAGATGAACAGTGAAGATGAAATTAAGATGATGATGGGGAGATTATACAGTGGAGATAAGAATGATGATGATGAATAGTCGGACGATGATGATATGAATGTTAAAGACGATGGAAAGGAATTATGATGATGATGCTACGAAGACAGATGATGAAGAAGAAAAAGCAAACTGTTAGATATAGGTTAAATGTTTTTAATCCTGGGTTAGATCAGATAAATTGAAACAGATGGATGGTTACGGGTGTTGTCAGGTTAGCGAGAGGTCGCGGGTTCGAATATGGGCTGTGACATTTTTTTTTAAACTCCAATATACTTCTTAAGGTAGTATATTACTATTATAATTATTATTATCATTGTTATTAATATTATTATTATTATTATAATAATTATTATTATTATTATTATTATTATAATTATTATAATTATAATAATTATAATTATTATTATTATTATTATTATTATTATTATTATTATTATTATTATTATTATTAGTATTATCATTATTATTAAGTATCATTATTATTTATATTAGTATTAGAATTTTCATTTAACATTAATATTAGTATTATTATTAATATGATTATTAAAATTATTATCATTATTAATAATTATAATTATTATTATTATTATTATTAAAAGTATCATTAAAATTATCATTTTTATTAAAATTATCATTATTATTATTATCATTATATTTAGAATTATCATTTTTATTGAAATTATTATTATTATTATCATTATTATAATTATTAAGATTATCATTATCATTATTAATAATATTATCCTTATTATGATTATTATAAAAATTATAATCTTTATAAATATTATCATTAATATAATTAGTATTATCATTATTATTATTATCACTGTTATTATTATTATTATTATTATTATTATTATTATTATTATTATTATTATTATTATTATTATTACAAATAAATATAATTTATATAAAAATACATTACAATAATATTAATATTACATATCACTATATTTTTATTATTAAAATGATATTAATTAAGCTATATATAAATCATATCAATTAATATATAAATATATATTTTTATCAAATATAAACCTTAATATAAATGTTTATTATTAATAATTATAATGAATGATAAATATTATATTGTTAAACTACTTTAATAAGTATTTACTATTTTAATATTAATAAATGTATTATGAAAATAAATAATAACTACTTAAAATATATAGAATAAATATAAGTTATTTAATTATTAATATCACATATAATGTATTAATATAGCAAGTATATTACAAATAATAATATATAAACTTATTTAATTATTATTATATATCTTAATATATATAATTGTTCGTGAATCCGAGGCCAACCCTGCAATTGTTCAGTTCAGCCGTATGCATATTTTTACTACAAAATATCGTATCGTGAGTTCATTTGATCCTTTTTTATTAAATGCTTTTGCAATATATATTTTTGGGACTGAGAATACATGAAATGCTTTTATAAATGTTTGACGAGATAGACACAAGCAAAACATTCCTCGAATGAATTATTATACAGAAGAGAAGTTCCGTTGGTTATTATACCGAATATTTCCCCCATTTATTTTAGCTTGGTAACCTAAAAATTAGGGAACGACACCCTAATTGACGCGAATCATAAAGGTAGATCTACGGGCACTAACCAGCCCCAGTCAGAGAATTTGAACTGCTTTAGTACTTCGAGGTTTATATATTAAACAGACGAGAGGTTCTGTATTTATCATACTGAGTGCTTTATGCCTGTATGTTTTGGGGATATTCTTTATGCACATTATATGTTAAGGTCGGTTACCAAGCAAGGTTATATATAAAGAGAATGATTTGTATACACAGGTTATGTGTATGATATTTTGTACACGAGATATGTGTACGATTATTAAGAATTTTTGAAAAATGTTTCCGTACACGAGATAGGTGTACTGTATTTAAAAGAAATCGCATGGACATTACAGGTGGGTATAGGATACCGACCCATTTATGCCAAGCATATTTAAATCTTGTGGTCTATCAAAAGTACTGAATTTTATTGTTTATGATAAACCTATGAACTCACTAACCTTTTGGTTGACACCTTTAAACATGTTTATTCTCAGGTATTAAAGAAATCTTCCGCTGTGCATTTGCTCATTTTAAAGATATTACTTGGAGTCGTTCATGGCATATTTCAAAAGACATTGCATTCAAGTCGTCGAGTTCAAAAAGACTGTTATTAAGTAAATGGCAGATTAGTCATTCATATTGTTGGAAAACATATATCATTTGGTTATTTTGAAATGACTTGTCTTTTAAAATGAATGCAATGTTTGTAAAACGTATCATATAGAGGTCAGTACCTCGCAATGGGACCAGATGTTATTGTATTCGTCCAGGTGGATTTGGACGGGCCTTTACAATATACTCGTATGCGCGTGTGTTCGCTAATTATTGTATTATAATCGTTGTCAATGAACATTGTGTAAAATTTCAAAAATCAAACACATTAATAACACCTTGACGAAAATCATAACCAGAACTTGTTATGATTCGAATTACAATTGAAAAAGAAACCAGAATATCTCAACCAATACTCAACAAAGAGCCAATCTTTAATATAAAGAAACGAAAAATGTGTAAATCTGTAAACAAAAAAACAGATCACAAGAAGATGATCTGAACAATAAATCGAATTAGGGTTTTGAGAGAGAGTAACTCAAAGAGACGTATTTTTGGTATATGGAAAGTCATCTGCAACCCTAAATCCATCGACATATATTCATGAAGATATGGCAACTTTAGTCCTTCAAGACTCAGCATAATGTCAAAGGCAACAACAACTTCAAAATGCAATACTAAGCTGCCAAATGAAGAACTCCTTAATAGTACAATTAATCCTTTGACTTCCTGAAATAAAATGCTAGAAAACACCATAAATTAATAAATAAAAAAAGTAATCAAAAATAAGTTTGTTAATCTTGTAACTTTAACATCCTCCCTCAAACTTATTTTTAGAACAAATCAATACGACCCAACCCATTTGATAAAACTTTGTGTTGACTAACACTTAAACCTTTCGTTGGAATATTTGCAAGTTGATCTTTTGAATCAACTTTTATAGTAGAAACCATACCTGAAGATACATTTTCCCTTATAAAATGTATATCAATTTCAAAGTGTTTATACCTTTCATGAAAAACAGGATTAGCTGCTATTTGAATAACAGAACTATAAGATTAAATGGTTTGTACCAAACGTCAATGTACGTTTTGTAAAGTGTTTAAACTGTCAGATTTTATTTTTGAAATATTTTTTTTTACAAAGAAATTTACATATATAGTATTTTGAAAAAATATCAAAACAAGTATAAGTATATAACCGACGTTGGGAAGGCTGGTTTTGTCTACAGAACATTTTTTATAAAAATTTGTAAACCGGCGTTGAGAACGCCTGTTTTGCCACGATGCAAATTTTTTTTATTAATTTTTTAAATCCTACATAGTAGAAGGGAAAATTACAAATTTATCAACTTGCGAGTAGTAATTTTCGAGATCCTAAAATGGATTGAAATCATATGTTCGTAACAATCTATTGTCATGAACTACTAGTACTTTATGAACAAAATAAGAATGTTAACATATGGATTAAACATATAATATTCTTATTTTGTTTATAAAGCACTAATAGTTCATTATAATAGGTTCTTATGAACATATGATTTCAATCCATTTTAGGATCTCGCGAAATTACTACTCGCAAGTTGGTAAGTTTTGTAATTTTCCCTTCTACTATGTAAGATTTAAAAAAAAATTGCCATGTGGCAAAACCGGCAATCCCAACGTCGGTTTTACTACTCTCGGAATTTTCTTTGTTGACGTGGTAAAACCGACATTCTCAACGCCGGTTTTACTAGTTTTGAATATATTTTTTTCAAAATACTATTTCTGTAAATTGCTTTCAAAAAACCACTACTCTAAAAAGAAATTCAAACTATAGAGCGAAACTATTTTTCACAGCAATGCGCGAACATGTGCGAATTATAATTATAATAATAAGGAGCGAAATATATTCCGAGGCAATGCCCGAGCTACCCACTCTTTATATTTAACCACAAAGAAAAAATTCAATAAAAACTAATTGATACCTTTAGAAAAGGTATGCCAATATGGCTGAATGTATTTTATTATTTGTTTATAATTATTTCTTAATGTTATTACATGTGTAATGTACATCGAGAATAAACAGAAGAGATAAATAATGAATCAAAGATAAACAAATAATATATTAACTAGTGAAATGACCCGTGGAATCACAGGATTATTTAAACGAAACATTTTAATGATATGTTTTAGGTATTAAATGAACGTAAATGCTAAAATCATTTAGTTTAATGACCCGTGGAACCACAGAGTCCGACTAAGAAACTCGTGAGCTGAACATTTCATCAAACACCTAAAATGCATATTAAACAATCCACATCCAATCATAAGAGGTAATATTGGTTGTCATTTTATTTTAAAAGTGTAAATTAAAATATAAATTTAGAATTTGTTTCCTTCTGCATAGCTTTTATATATTCTTTTACTCAATTCAAAATAATTAATTAAAATAATTCAAAGTTATTTAATTTTAATAATTAAAATAATTATTAATAAGATTTAATAATAATAATTAATTAATAAGATTTAATTTTAATTCAAAATTATTTAGATTAGTGACATAATCCACTATGCTTAGATTTTATTCTTTTGTTTTTTGATTTTCTTTTAACAAAAGAATTAGTCTAATAATGACATCATTATTATAGGATTTTAATAAAAACTATAGATTAATGTCGAGATTACAAATCAGTTAAACACGGAAACATTAGTTGCCAAAGGAGATCGAGCATGATCTCCCTCAAGCTCAAGATTCACCACATACGGCTCCCTGGAATTAGGTTAAACTTAACCATAAATGACACGTTAAAGTTGTATTTATAAGTCTGCAAGCCCATCTGTACAAATGGGCCTTGATCCACACTGATGAGTCCATTCATTCGTACGAATAACAGTATGCTCAAATATGAACTTTCATCCGCATATACCATGCTATTCGACGGGTATGGACATACAAATATAAGCATCAAAATTTCCTTTTGGACATTGTTAGCGAATTGTTGTAAACACCTTTTGCAATCTTTAGTCAATTTCTGGTACCATAATCTTCTGAATCAAAAGTTCCATCAAAAGTATTTCAAAATACGAGAAAATCGATAACTTAGAACATCAATGTTTGTTGCTCATTGAATTCGAAATGCTAATGACATTTTGTATCTTCAACTTTGCCTCGACATGTTATACATAGTAACATAGTAAAAAGAATCCTCTATGATTGAACTCTACGGGTCTTGGGTCTTGACAAGATCATATCTCTGATGGTCTAACCATCACACAAACTAATTTGTTATAAACAACAATTTAAAATGGTTTAGAATGAAAATTTGAAACCTTTGGACATATTTCCCCCATTATTTTATTTGGGCGGGTACCCAAAATACGTTCATGCACATGTATAAAAGCTAAAGCCATTTACAGGGACAGATTTAGGGGTTTCATTTAGCGAGGGATACAAAACACACTCCCATACCACAAAAAACACACAATTTGCCCTGATTTATTCATCCTCATCGATTGCAATCATTAGCCGCCGCCGCTGCGACGTCACCGTCTTCGTCGTGTATTTTCTGTGATTTTCACTTTCGATCGACCTAGTAAAATTTTGATTTTTACTATGAATTTGAATGATTTAGGGTTTCAGATTTACGAATAACTACGAAAGAATGAATTGAAATTTTGATACAACGACATTTATTAGTATGAATTTAGGGTTACATTATCGTCAAAGGATGGCGATTATTAGGCGTGTTCGGAGAGTAATAATCGTGTTAGGGATCCTATTGAACGTATATTAGGTTTATACTTCGTTTATAATATTTTTAAAAAATAAAAAATGAAATTTAATTCTGTTCTTGAAGCAGTATATGCTAAACTAATGATTTAAATCTCTATACCAAATTACCAACATAGTTGTTATTTCAATATATGATTTCGTACTTGAGGATAATCTCAGGTATTATGTTTAGAATGAATATTCAATGTGAAATTCTTTATAAGTGGAATTCATATATTTGTTTATGTTACTTGTTATCTTTTAATAATTTTTATTCTCTATCCAATTCTTGAAAGTTTATCTAACACGTTCGCTCACTCGCTTTTGGTCTCAGACTCTCAGCAGCGAAGCTCATCTTGTTTCCGGTGTAAATCAACGTAAGTTTTACTCTGCATTTGAGGTATTACCGTCTTCCAATCTTTATCAATGCTCATACAAATTTCATTTGAATCAGAAAGTACAGACTTTTTAACATTAGTAGGACAACAATCTTACGTATTAGATATATTCACATGTAAACTCTTTTAGAACTAAGGTATTTAAATGTAAAGGTGAAGTTGAGGCAACATGTCTGCCTCTATTAGGGACTAAGGTGAACTGATTATGATATGATTGTTCTTCTGTCGTGCGCGTTGTAATGGGTTACCAAAACTGATGAACACAAAAAATGGAAAGTTTAATCACAACGACAAAATAGTTTGAAGAAAACGATTGACTTATCTGAAATTGCTGCATATGGAGCTGTTAGCGGTCAGACATCTCTTGAACACTGATTATATGTGCAACCACGAATTAAATTACTTAGTCATTTGTATACGTACATAATTTGATACCCCCAGCTCAAAAGTTGCAGAGATAATGGGTATTATGTGTCTTTTGCATCAACTACATCAGCTGTTACCGAACCATATAAAAAGGGTTCACGGGAATTAATTAATCCTAGGTATCATAGATAGATAAGTGACATGCTTGTAGTTAAAGCCTGTTATACCTTGCAAAATGATTCATGTCTTTTTTGTTTTGTTTTTTAACATATATATGATTCGTGCAATATTTATTATTAAATCTACTTACTACTACTAGCGATTAATTTTGACATAAGATGAATTAAGATAATTGAGTTTTTGACCATTTATATATTATCAGATGTTCATTTTCTCTTGCTTTATCTAGTACATCCATGTACATGTGTATCAGGCTTACATAACTTAATCTGGCGGACTTTTATTTGGGCATTAATGGCTGCAGCAACTGTAAGTGGTTTTAAAATATGTCTTTCTCATTGAATTGAATAATAATAATAATACCAGAGCGTTTCCTGAACAAAGATATAAACCAAACGAATCAACAGATCTAACACCAGAAACCAAGAAATCAAACGATTTATTAACCACCAAACAATCCAGAAATTAACAACCGGATGTACAAAACCACAAGTGTAAACTCTACACTTTGAATCTATAAGACTAATACAGAAAGATTGTTCATCAATTAGATGAATCAATCACAATACCAAAAACAATGAGAGAGGACAAAGATGAATCGTATGAGAATGATACAGTTGTTATGACTGAAAACCCTAACTTGATCTATTTATACAGAGATAAAATGAGAGAATGACAACCAGACCCCTCAACTTTAACTTTGGTGGATCGACTGTTTTATCCCTTGAACTTTTTAATCTTTGTCAACAGGCCGCTCATTGTTTAACACAAACTCAACTATGTCCCACCTGTATATCACTAATATAAAGCCCCATACCAGGTATGTTACTTATATAAGAGTGATATGTGATTCACAAAGAGTTTTTGCCTTCAACCACTGTAAAACATGATCAGCTGATAGGAACTAAACAGCAACATTCAGCTACAGAAACTGGACATCTTCTTGTATCACCAGCAACCTGCATATGCTCAACCTTACTTTAAGTACATGAATATTGCTTGAAATACATAATTAGATTGCTTATTTTAACACCCTCCCACAATCTGATTATGTAAACATATCTTTCATTAACAACTTTTCAACTAAGTATTCATGTTGCAAGCTATTTAGACCTTTTGTAAAAATGTCAGCCACATTTTCTTCAGAGTCAAGTTTTACAGGTTTAGTTACACCATCAACAATTTTATCTCTTACATAAAAGAGATCAATCTCAAAGTGTTTAGTCTTCTCATGAAACACAGGGTTTGAAGCAATCTGAATAGCAGCTTTATTATCAACAAACACATTTACAGGAATGCTAAACTTAATTTTTAAATCATTTAAAATTTTTAAAACCCATACCACTTCACAAGTAACAGTGGCAAGTGCCCTGAATTCTGCTTCTGCAGAAGACCTGGAAATGGTTGGCTGTTTTTTGCTTTTCCAAGCAATTAAAGACTCATTAAGAAAAATAGCATACCCTGTTATTGACTTTATTTCCATTACCCTTTTTGCCCAGTCAGAATCAACAAATACTTTAATATCAGAAACATTACTCTTTACTATATGCACACCTTTACCTGGAGACTTCTTCAAGTATCTAAGTAATCTTAATGCAAGTTTCATATGAGATTTCATTGGACAATGCATAAATTGGCTAAGGACATGCACAGTAAAAGAGATATCTGGTCTGGTTAGGGTAAGGTATATCAATCTTCCTATGAGTCTTTGATATTGATTAATTTTTTCAATAGGAGCATCAACCTTTTCATCAACAAAAGAAACTTCAATAGGAGTTAAAGCAGGTTTACAACCAGTAAGACCAAATTCAGCTAACAAATCAAGACAATACTTCCTTTGTGATAAACACAGCCCTTGTTCAGATTTTAATACTTCAATACCCAAAAAATATTTTAACACTCCAAGATCCTTTATCATGAATTTAGTAGATAGAAATTTTTTAACTTTGTCAATTTCACTAACATGACTTCCAGTGACAACAATATCATCCACATAAACTAACAACCCAACAAAGGACTCATCATCAGATTTCACAAACAATGAGCAATCATTTTTACTTTGCACAAAACCATATTCAATTAATGAACAAGTCAGTTTTTCATTCCACTTCCTAGGTGCCTGCTTAAGGCCATATAATGACTTAACTAGTTTGCAAACTTTATTCTGAGGTAAGTCACAATACCCCAGAGGAGGTGTCATATAGACATCCTCATCCAGGTCACCATAAAGGAAGGCATTGTTTATATCTAGTTGATATAATTCCCAACCTTTTTGAACAGCCATATTAATTAAACATCTCACAGTAATCATTTTTACAACAGGAGAAAAGGTTTCATCAAAATCTATGCCTTCTCTCTGATTAAACCCTTTTGCAACTAATCTTGCTTTATACCTATCCACTTCACCACTTGACTTATACTTAATCTTGTATACCCATTTACAACCAATGGGTTTTCTACCAACAGGAAGATCAGTAACAACCCATGTACTATTCCTATGAAGTGCCTCCATTTCCTGATTCATAGCATCAACCCATTTTGGGTCTTTTGATGCCTCCCAATAAGTATCAGGTTCAACAGATTTGTTTAAAGAAGCAATGAAACATTTATTATCTACACTTAGATTAGCATAGTTAACAACTTTGTTTATACTATACTTAACCTTATTATTCATCACATATTCATTAAACCTCACAGGTAAAGTTGACTTTCTAGTGGACCTTCTTAGGTCAGTTTGTTGAACTTGTGTCGGGCTAGGACTAGAAGGTTCATTGTTGCCCTTAGTAAGACCACTATCATCATTTGATGTTGCAGAAGTAGAAGGAATATCAGTGTGCTCTTTTGAACCATCACTGTCTCCCTCTTCCTTGCCATCTGTGACGACTCGGAAATTTTCGACTAAATTTAAACTTTATCTTTATATTATTCTGACACGATAAGCAATGTTTGTTAAGTTAAATCTCAAGGATTTTAAACTATGTTTATACATTCATTTAAACCTCGACCAAATTCCAATGATTCACGAACCATTAAATGAACATATATGAATATGTATGTATATGTGTATATGTTATAAATTGAAAATGTCAACAAAGTATTTAAACATATAATGCTTTATATGAACGTATTTGTTTCAATATGATTATCGACGAAATTAAAAAATATATATTAAATGATTGAATTATCAGAAACATTGAATTATGATTACAAGTCTCTGTTGAGAGGTCCACTATGATTTGAGAAAATCTATTCCTCTTAATGATATTCGGAATAATTTGTAAAGCTATTTATAAATAAAAATAAAAAGTGTCATTTACGAAAGTTAGACAAAAGCTAGTGGAGAATTGGTTTCCATAATATTCTATTAATCTATTTTCAAACGTACTAAAACGTTTTCAGTTTAAAAAGAACTTTATTATTAAAATGTATATAACTTTTATAAATATCTAGAATCACTTTTGACAACTCATTACTTAACCAGTATAATAAATATAACGATATTTATATTTTATTTCATTAAATATATATAACGATTTAAATTAATATTATATATATTTATACACGTATTATACATACATAGTTTTTATACTTTTACTATACTTTAACTTTACCTTTACTTTACTTTTACTTTACTTTAACTTTAATAATTCACTTTAATAATTCATACTTTAATAATTCACTTTAATAATTCATACTTTAATAATTCACTTTAATAATTCATACTTTAATAATTCACTTTAATAATTCATACTTTAATAATTCACTTTAATAATTCATACTTTAATAATTCACTTTAATAATTCAAAAATCTATTATAAATAGAATTTAATAGGTTTCATTATTTCATAGAAACTTAAAAATATATTTCTCTAAACTCTCTCAATCGATATATATATATATATATATATATATATATATATATATATATATGCTATGTATTATTTCAAGATATTATTAGTATACATAAAATATTACGACGGAGTGCTGTCCGAGTGATTTCAAAATAGTTTTTTTTGAATGAGTCGAAGCTAAGGAAATTATGGGTTATAGCTATGGAGGTGATGGGTATGGTTCATGGGTATGCTCGTGAGGTCAATCTAGTGTTTATCATCTCCGTTGCGTCTATGTACTTTTCTGCAATATTGAATCTCAATATTGATACGTGAGCACTCATAACTTAACTTTTATATATCAATAGTGTATCCCTGACTAGTGCTCGAGTATATAGGATTATATATGCTTGTATATTCGATATTGTCCTTAGATAGGTTTGTTGAATCCTGAATTAGATACATATGCTACTGAGATAGGGTATATGATATGCATGTCATTGGAAGGCTAGCGAAAAATTAAGAACTTTTCATTTAGATATCGAATGGTTTCGATGAACGGATTAGAAGTTATAGTCAACTAAATATTAGTATTATTGTTAAAATGATTATTATTACTATCGTCGTTATTATTTTAATAGAAATATCATTATTACTATTATGTTAGTATTATCATTTTATCATAATACCATTTTTAGTAAATATAAATATTGTTATTTTTTTATAGAATAATAATAATTATTATTACAAAATAATACAACTTTTACTTATTATTATTATGATCAATATTATTTTATCAAATAAATAGGGGATACAAAGATATTTTTCATCACGCGTAATATAATTACATTAATAATACTTACCACTATAGTTTTACGATATTAAGTGAACTTTATAAATTTTACTACTTAAGATATATAAAAGTATATTTTATCATATATAAACGTTAATATAAATTTTTATTAATAAATGACTTTTATTATTATAAAATCTAATAAATATATTTAAATATATAAAACGACTAAAGTTAAGTTATATAATAAACACGTATAAATTTTAGAAGTCATTTTGGGTCAAGTTGACTTTTGTTGACTTTTGCATATTAGTCTCGAGCATTAGGATTGTGGTACACTATGACTTGACCAAAAAATTTTAGACAAATATTGACCAACATATAAATATATATAATTAATATAGTTCGTGAATCTGAGGCCAACCTTGCACTTGTTAAATGACGTTATATGTATTTTTACTACGAAATACAGTATGGTGAGTTTCATTTGCTCCCTTTTATATATATTTTTGGGACTGAGAATACATGCGTTGTTTTTATAAATGTTTTACGAAATAAGCACAAGTACTAAAACTAATTCTACGTGGGTTTAAACCAGAAATATACCCTTAGCTTGGTAACATTAAACTACTTGTCTATGTACGGTAGGCGCGAATCCTAAAGATAGATCTATTGGGCCTGACAAACCCCATCCTGACTATGGGATGCTTTAGTACTTCGAGGTTATTTTAAACACACCTGATCTGGTGTACTTCAGAGGGTAAAACATGAACGTTAAGGCTTGTTACAGGGTGCCTACAACTTATAGAATACTTTTATACACTTGCGAGTGTACATATATTTATAAACGGAAATCTTGTGGTCTATTAATATATTGAAATGATTGTTATGATAAATCTATGAACTCACCAACCTTTTGGTTGACACTTTAAAGCATGTTTATTCTCAGGTATTAAAGAAATCTTCCACTGTGCATTAGCTCATTTTAAGGATATTACTTGGAGTCATTCATGGCATATTTTGAAAGACGTTGCATTCGAGTCATTGAGTTCATCAAGATTATTATTAAGCCAATTATAGTTGGATGTATTATGAAATGGTGTGCATGCCGTCAACTTTCGTTGTAAAGAAAGTTTGTCTTTTAAAAATGAATGCAATGTTTGTAAAATGTATCATATAGAGGTCAAATACCTCGCGATGTAATCAACTATTGTGAATCGTTTATAATGTATATGAACGGGTCCTTTCAGTTGGTATCAGAGCCAGGTTATCTTAACGAACCAGGTATGCATTAGTGTGTCTAACTAATAGTCGTTAGGATGCATTAGTGAGCCTAGACTTCGACCGTGTCTGCATGTCAAAAGTTTTGCTTATCATTTTTGTCGGAAATTGCCTGCTTATCATTCTTAGTCTAGACACGTCTTACTGCATTGATTGCATGAATAGTGTATAGACAAAATTCATATCTTAGCGTATCTGCTAATCTATATCTTAGCGTATCTGTTACTGTAAACTTTGCCTGACATATTCCGTAAATTCCTCCGTAATCTACGAAACCTTTTGCTCTATACAATTAGAATACCACCCGATAGCCGAAAAATCATTTCATATCGAAAAATTCTTTATTCAATCGTACGAAATGGAATTCGTCATTAGTTCAAGTCCCTCAAATTCCGAAATGGAATCCCACTCAAGTTTCGAAAGCAGTGTGACCGGAATGGATCAACCAATTAGTCATCATATATTCTGGATGAATTGGGGATGGGTTCGTAGCCTCCTTAATCATTGGAGACAAGAATAAGGTGATCCCTTCCATCCACCACATTGCCCTCTTGGTGAAGAACCTGAAGCACTTACCGGCGAACCTATCCGAAACACCATTTTCTCTCTTATTTCTAGAGTATCTCGTCACGATTACATACTACACCAAATTATAGATTTTATTTATCCGCTCGTCCGAACCGACAATCACCCCGGTGTAATAGAAGAAGTCAACGAGCTTCGCGCTCGGATAGTGGCTTTGGAGAATATGGTGCAAAGGTTACAAACACCAGCAGCAGCACCAGCAGCATAAACAGTACCACCATCAGCAACACCAACAGTACCATCACCACCACCAACAACAACATCCACATCCCACACCGCAACATCACAATCTGTATCTCAAACATCAACGTCATACGCCCTGTAAATATCCAGGAATATCAACAACAACAAACGATGAAGTATTAATTCATAAACTTCATTGAAGAGATATCTCTGCGGCAGTTATGTAATCTCCAAAATCTTAGAGATTATGTAATTCTGACCGTAAATCGGATGAGTGAACGGAGATGGTAGAGTAGAAACTTTGATCGAAAATGGTGTACGATTTACAAGCTAGAATTGTTTTACCAACAGCATCAACAGGACCGTAGCATCATCAACACAGTCAGTGATGTCAGTATCGTCAGAATCAACAGCACCTGTAACATCACAAACTCTGTCAGTTCAAGAATCATTGTGGACATCATTACGAATCAACAACAAATATATTGTATCAACGAGTTATGAAGTATTAACTCATTTCCAATCGAAAGATTTATATGTATATTTTATATGTATAAATTTTTAAACCATAATAAATCTTCCCGTACTAAGCTATTATGTGTGAATCTTAACTACTCAGTTAATTCATATTACAAATATGCAATGATGTACGTCCTTCGTCCGCAACTTAACCATCGTTAATTACAATCTCTGTCTCAATTCAATAAAAATCCAATTCATAATAAATCAAGTGTATTATTCGAATATACGTTTGATTTTACACTTTCATCATCGATGTACTCGAAACTTTTCAAATAACATCATTCGTACCTTGCGAAGTTCACAAGAATTTCACGAAAACCAACAAATAACAAAGTAATGATTCATAATTTCAATATTATTGAAGAAATACTTATGCAATTTATAAAGTTTTAGGGATTACTCAATTCTAGTTCCAACCATAAAACAAATGAGTTTAATTTAATATTAACTCATTAAATCTATATTACATCTAAAGAAAATATACACATATATTTTCATAAAGACTGTAATAAACTTCTTTTGTACAAAATATTAATTGTGAAAAAATTTTAACGGGTAGGTAATACCTGAGAGATATATAAATTCACAATTAATATATTACATTTTTCGAAACTGATTCAGCAATCATCAACTATACTCCCTACTTTCACAACAATATCCATTCTTTCATATAAATCAAAAGAATCATACTCATTCAAATTCAATTACATATTCTGATTTTGAAATCGCATAATTCAATTCGAAATATAACCAGTATCATCACTCTTAGATTCCTATATCTTTCAAAGCTATACTTTGACTTCAAAACTGTGTTAGAACATCATATGTATTAACGATTACAATATGTGCTCAAACCCTTCGAAATTCCTGAAGACACTTCAACTAAGGAACAATCGAGATGATGATCCAACCACATGTTACCCACAGTTATACACCTGAAAAACTCTCAAAACCCAAGTCATAGTTCGACACGTATCCGTGTTAGACCCTTTGGCATTTACTAGCTAAAATAACTTTTCAATTCCGTTTCAAAATAGACAGTTTTGTCACAGCTCCAGCAAGTCAACTTCGACTTCTCAATCAAAACAGTCTTATTATAACCTCGATAGATACGTTGCCCTTTCGCCAACGTTACCGGGGAATCGTTTATATTCACCACATTAGCAATAAACTTACCAACAACTTCACTGATCTTTCACTTTCCGAAAAAAAAAATCATTATAATTATCGAAACCCTATCATATACTCATTCGTACCTTATAACAAGAATTGCCATACCAATTGTTGAGAATCAGCAATTAGTATTTTGAAACCTCGCAGCATGTCTACATCAATAATTACATATACACACAACGTCTAGCTCCAAGACTTACATTCTTTGAATGAGAAATTTCTGAAAAACACCCAAAACTGCGAACCAGTTCTCGAAATTTTAAAAATGCTGATGAAGCAGCAAAAACTGTAAACGACCTTAACAGTAAAAAGTTGGATGATAAAGGATAGTATATTGGCAAAGCTCAGAAAAAGGGAAGCTTTGGAACTGAAAACGGATTGAGCAAAGTATGAAGGAGGCTGTGGACAAATCACAAAGGCTGAACCTGCCTTCAAAGAATCCAAATGATTCAGTACTTGCTGAAGTCATTAACGAATACCTTGCTCCTGACTCTAAACCCATGCGGGAAATATCCTTCATCATCCTCTGATATTAGACATTCTAAGATATCATCGTATCTATTATAAATATCATCCATACTTCTGAAGATATTTTTATAATTATTCTTATCTGAAATCATTTACCTCTTCGCGCTATCTGTATTATATCATAAAAGAAACTATTTTAGTTTCTAAATTCTGAAACATTCGAGTTTAAAATAGGAATATTCTTGAAGAAGTGTTGGGAGCTAAAGCATGAGTTAGTATAATATAATGACACTTGATCAACGTGATTATATTACAGTAATTCATGCTGAGTTTCTAAATGGAACATGATGATTCACAGATCATAACGTCATCATGTGTTATGTTACACGACTCTTGTATTCTATTTAATCTCTAAAAATATCAAGAATATATTTTCTTGATTATTCGGTCTTTTCAGGGTATTCTGGTAAATTAACAAATCAAGATTGTGCTATTACCATTTTCTTCTTAGAACATTAACTATGTTCATTCTGAAATTCATATCTGCGAATACTGGACCATTACAAACGTTGCTTAATCGCAAGAAGAAGAAACGAAAGGACAAAACTCCAAAATAGAAATTGGAGTATAAATCGCAGCAAATAGAAGGGAGCATTAACTATGGATGTCAATGATTATAGAAGACAAAAGCAGGGGCTTTGAAATATAGGGAAGATATAAAACCCAACAACCACCCAAAAATTATAAACCGTATATATCGATGCATATAGCAATATAAAGACACGGAAGAACTAAAAACACTATAAAATCGAGAGTATAGTAGAAGTAGATAGATTCTTCCGGAGGCAGATGAAAAAGAAGAATGACAGATATGAAAGTGAGGAGTATATCGAGAATTAGTACTGGATGAAGCATATTGACAAATACTTTAAAATATGAGTTGAGGGAGAAAGAATAGAAGGTGTGAGTTGTATGGAAACGAAGGAGGTGGATTTATAGTGAAATACCAGACAGAGAAATCAAGATGGATTATCGTATTAATTCGAAGAGAATCATAATCTCCTTAATCACTGAAGCATCAAATCCAACATAGATTACAAAGATTTTCTTTAAATTCGGAGATCAATTGTGATGACGTCAAAAGATATGACGAATCACTATAATCTTATTTCCTTCATTTACGATAACTTCCCTCATACGCTTCGAGTAATCGAATTATTTTATCCATACTTCTTAGACATGATAAAACTTCATAATCGTTACGTCATAATAACATTCTCATTGTTAGCCATAACGACCTCTATCAAATTTCGGGGACGAAATTTCTTTAACAGGTAGGTACTGTGACGACTCGGAAATTTTCGACTAAATTTAAACTTTATCTTTATATTATTCTGACACGATAAGCAATGTTTGTTAAGTTAAATCTCAAGGATTTTAAACTATGTTTATACATTCATTTAAACCTCGACCAAATTTCAATGATTCACGAACCATTAAATGAACTTATATGAATATGTATGTATATGTGTATATGTTATAAATTGAAAATGTCAACAAAGTATTTAAACATATAATGCTTTATATGAACGTATTTGTTTCAATATGATTATCGACGAAATTAAAAAAAATGTATTAAATGATTGAATTATCAGAAACATTGAATTATGATTACAAGTCTCTGTTGAGAGGTCCACTATGATTTGAGAAAATCTATTCCTCTTAACGATATTCGGGATAATTTGTAAAGCTATTTATAAATAAAAATAAAAAGTGTCATTTACGAAAGTTAGACAAAAGCTAGTGGAGAATTGGTTTCCATAATATTCTATTAATCTATTTTCAAACGTACTAAAACGTTTTCAGTTTAAAAAGAACTTTATTATTAAAACGTATATAACTTTTATAAATATCTAGAATCACTTTTGACAACTCATTACTTAACCAGTATAATAAATATAACGATATTTATATTTTATTTCATTAAATATATATAACGATTTAAATTAATATTATATATATTTACACGCATATTATACATACATAGTTTTTATACTTTTACTATACTTTAACTTTACCTTTACTTTACTTTTACTTTACTTTAACTTTAATAATTCACTTTAATAATTCATACTTTAATAATTCACTTTAATAATTCATACTTTAATAATTCACTTTAATAATTCATACTTTAATAATTCACTTTAATAATTCATACTTTAATAATTCACTTTAATAATTCAAAAATCTATTATAAATAGAATTCAATAGGTTTCATTATTTTATAGAAACTTAAAAATATATTTCTCTAAACTCTCTCAATCGATATATATATATATATATATATATATATATATATATATATATATATATATATATATATATATATATATATATATATATATATATATATATATATATATTTGCTCTGTATTATTTCAAGATATTATTAGTATACATAAAATATTACGACGGAGTGCTGTCCGAGTGATTTCAAAATAGTTTTTTTTTTGAATGAGTCGAAGCTAAGGAAATTATGGGTTATAGCTATGGAGGTGATGGGTATGGTTCATGGGTATGCTCGTGAGGTCAATCTAGTGTTTATCATCTCCGTTGTGTCTACGTACTTTTCTGCAATATTGAATCTCAATATTGATACGTGAGCACTCATAACTTAACGTTTATATATCAATAGTGTATCCCTGACTAGTGCTCGAGTATATAGGATTATGTATGCTTGTACATTCGATATTGTCCTTAGATAGGTTTGTTGAATCCTGAATTAGATACATATGCTACTGAGATAGGGTATATAATATGCATGTCATTGGAAAGCTAGCGAAAAATTAAGAACTTTTCATTTAGATATCGAATGGTTTCGATGAACGGATTAGAAGTTATAGTCAACTAAATATTAGTATTATTGTTAAAATGATTATTATTACTATCGTCGTTATTATTTTAATAGAAATATCATTGTTATTATAAAATATCATTATTACTATTATGTTAGTATTATCATTTTATCATAATACCATTTTTAGTAAATATAAATATTGTTATTTTTTTATAGAATAATAATTATTATTATTACAAAATAATACAACTTTTACTTATTATTATTATGATCAATATTATTTTATCAAATAAATAGGGGATACAAAGATATTTTTCACCACGCGTAATATAATTACATTAATAATACTTACCACTATAGTTTTACGATATTAAGTGAACTTTATAAATTTTACTACTTACGATATATAAAAGTATATTTTATCATATATAAACGTTAATATAAATTTTTATTAATAAATGACTTTTATTATTATAAAATCTAATAAATATATTTAAATATATAAAACGACTATAGTTAAGTTATATAATAAACACGTATAAATTTTAGAAGTCATTTTGGGTCAAGTTGACTTTTGTTGACTTTTGCATATTAGTCTCGAGCATTAGGATTGTGGTACACTATGACTTGACCAAAAATTGTTAGACAAATATTGACCAACATATAAATATATATAATTAATATAGGTTCGTGAATCTGAGGTCAACCTTGCACTTGCTAAATGACGTTATATGTATTTTTACTACGAAATACAGTATGGTGAGTTTCATTTGCTCCCTTTTATATATATTTTTGGGACTGAGAATACATGCGCTGTTTTTATAAATGTTTTATGAAATAGGCACAAGTACTAAAACTAATTCTACGTGGGTTTAAACCAGAAATATACCCTTAGCTTGGTAACATTAAACTACTTGTCTATGTACGGTAGGCGCGAATCCTAAAGATAGATCTATTGGGCCTGACAAACCCCATCCTGACTATGGGATGCTTTAGTACTTCGAGGTTATTTTAAACACACCTGATCTGGTGTACTTCAGAGGGTAAAACATGAACGTTAAGGCTTGTTACCGGGTGCCTACAACTTATAGAAAACTTTTATACACTTGCGAGTGTACATATATTTATAAACGGAAATCTTGTGGTCTATTAATATATTGAAATGATTGTTATGATAAATCTATGAACTCACCAACCTTTTGGTTGACACTTTAAAGCATGTTTATTCTCAGGTATTAAAGAAATCTTCCGCTGTGCATTAGCTCATTTTAAGGATATTACTTGGAGTCATTCATGGCATATTTTGAAAGACATTGCATTCGAGTCATTGAGTTCATCAAGATTATTATTAAGCCAATTATAGTTGGATGTATTATGAAATGGTGTGCATGCCGTCAACTTTCGTTGTAAAGAAAGTTTGTCTTTTAAAAACGAATGCAATGTTTGTAAAATATATCATATAGAGGTCAAATACCTCGCGATGTAATCAACTATTGTGAATCGTTTATAATGTATATGAACGGGTCCTTTCACCATCACCTGAATGATTGTCTTTCCCTTCATCATTGGGTCTTTGAGAATCTTGGTTATCAAAGTTAAAAAAGTTTAATGTGTTTATATTAGAAGACTCCTCATTGTCAAAGTCATTCACAGAAGTTTTGAAAGGAAAAATATTTTCATAAAACTTGACATCTCTGCTAAAAATAATAGACTTTTTATCAAAGCTGTACAATTTATATCCCTTCTTAACACTTGAATATCCAATAAGAGCACACTTTTCAGATCTGGAACCAAACTTATCAGTAGAATTTAAAACAGAAGCAAAACAAAGACATCCAAAGACTCTCAAATGGGAAAGACTAGGTTTTCTGCCATACACAAGCTCATATGGACATTTACCAGCAATAACAGAAGATGGCAGCCTATTAATCAAATAAACAGCAGTTAACACACAATCACCCCACATATTAAGAGGGATCCCCCCTTGAAACATAAGAGCCCTTGCAACATTTAGCAAGTGCCTATATTTCCTTTCAGCAATCCCATTTTGCTGTGGAGTATAGGCACAGGATGTTTGATGTACAATACCCATTTCATTCACAAACATATTCATTCTTTGATTTACAAATTCTGTACCATTGTCACTTCTTAGAGTCTTAACATTTTTACCAAACTGAGTTTTAAGTAAAGTACAATATGTTTTAACTACTTCAAAAACTTCTTCTTTACTCTTTAACAGATATACCCAAACAGCCCTTGAGAAGTCATCAACAATAGTAAGAAACAATTTATAACCACCTTTACAAGCAACTTTATATGGTCCCCAAACATCAAGATGTACTAATTCCCCCACCTCAGTAGTCTTGTGATCACTGAGTGGAAAAGGTTCTCTTGTTTGTTTTGCCTTATGGCAAACTTCACAAGGACCATGTTTTTCAAAGTCTCCTAAATTAAGATCATTTTTTAGTACATGTAAAACAGGGTCTGCAGGGTGCCCTAATCTATCATGCCAAACAGTTTTAGACAACATGCAATTAACATTACTTGAAGTGTAATCACTACCTTTATCACAATTGTTAAAAACATATAAGCCACCACTTTGTCTACCAGTCACAACATTCTTTCTGGTTTTCAAATCCTGAATATAACAAGCAGACTCATCAAATCCAACAAACAACTTGCTATCTCTGGAAATGCAATAAACAGATAACAGACTCACACAATACTCTGGAACAATCAACACATCATATAAAACAAAGTTAGGTGCCAACCTAAGATCCCCTATTTTTCTTACCCTAGCTTTAGTGCCATTAGGGTGTGCAACAGTAAGATTTAGATCATAAACATCAATACAATTTTCAAAACCTTTATCACTATTGGTCATATGTTGATTAGCACCAGAGTCAATGATCCATCCATAATTAGGATTAATTTGATCATTTGTGTTAAAAGATCTAAAACATTTATCAAAGTTGGAATTAAAATACACATTCAGATTCATAAATTCACCTGTCATATTTGACTGAACACAATTTTTTCCAACTTTATCATCCAAAATAGCTAAAAGTCTGCTCAACTGGTCACTAGTTATATTCACAGAATTCTGAGAAGAACTGGAAGTTCCTGCAACTTTAGTCACACTACTAACATTGTTTTTGAAAGTATTATTGGATTTCAAAGTTCTTCTTTTAAAATTAGGTGGATATCCAATTATTTCAAAACATTTATCAATTGTATGATTTGTCATACCACATTTAGTACATTTAAGATTATTTACCCTTGGAGGATATCCCACCACCTCATAACACTTGTCAATAGTATGCCCAGACCTACCACATTTACTACATTTCAGATCATTACTAAAATTATTTGTTCTGGATCTGTTAGTAAAAAAAGCTACAGACTCACTTCCAGTTTTCTTATCATTGACACTTCTATGAGACTCTTCTCTAGATATTATTGAAAAAGCTGTTTTGACACTTGGTAGAGGGTCTCTAGTCAAAATATTACTTCTTACAGGTTGATAAATGTCATCAAGACCCATAAGAAACTGCATTAACTTTTGTTAGTCAATAATATCTTGCCTAGCCTTATTAGAACCACATTCACATGCAGGCATTTTACACAGAATATCATAATGTTTCCACAAAGAATTCAACTTATGATAATAATCAGAAACAGTTAAGCCATTTTGAGTTAAAGAATTTATCTTTTAATGAAGATTAAACAACACAGAACCATCAACTTTGTCATAAGTTTCTTTTAACTCTTCCCAAACAACAGAAGCAATTTTAGAATAGATTTGACCATAGTACAACTCTTCAGAAATTGACCCAAGAATCCAAGATAACACAACAGCATTACATCTATCCCATTGATTAGCAAGAACATCATCTGTTTCAGACTTAACAAGTGTACCATTAATAAATCCAGTTTTATTTTTAGTTTGAATGGCTAATTCCATTGCACAAGACCAAGATTTATAATTCTCAGTACCTTCAATTTAAAATTTATCAATGGTGTACTAGTAATGTCACTAGCATGCAAATAAAGTGGATCACCAAAATCTAAATTACTTATCATAGTAGCAGTATCTTCAGAAGTAGACATGATTATATAACAGATAGCACCAAGAAAACAATCAAGACAAAGAAATCAGTTAAAGCAGATAAAACCCTAAAAAGGTAATCCAAGCAGTGATCCAGATAAGTAAATTCTCAAGGGAATTTACTCCAGGTCTTACTTGGGACCTTCTATTTAACAAGAACAATAACAAGCAAATAACAAACAGAGAATATATGCAAGAAATGGAAAGATCTCACAGAGTACTCCCTGCTCGGTTGAATGCTTTTGAAATTAACTTGCAATAACAGCGGAAGAACACTTTGAATTAGCAATTGAAACTTGAAATATGAAGAATCCCCAATTTCTTTCGAACACTTAAAACCCTAGATTTGAAAATTGATGAAACCAATTGAAATCACCGAATATCGATCGCTCTGATACCATGAACAAAGATATAAACCAAACGAATCAACAGATCTAACACCAAAAACCAAGAAATCAAACGATTTATTAACCACCAAACAATCCAGAAATTAACAACCGGATGTACAAAACCACAAGTGTAAACTCTACACTTTGAATCTATAAGACTAATACAGAAAGATTGTTCATCAATTAGATGAATCAATCACAATACCAAAAACAATGAGAGAGGACAAAGATGAATCATATGAGAATGATACATTTGTTATGACTGAAAACCCTAACTTGATCTATTTATACAGAGATAAAATGAGAGAATGACAACCAGACCCCTCAACTTTAACTTTGGTGGATTGACTGTTTTATCCCTTGAACTTTTTAATCTTTGTCAACAGGCCTCTCATTGTTTAACACAAACTCAACTATGTCCCACCTGTATATCACTAATATAAAGCCCCACACCAAGTATGTTACTTATATAAGAGTGATATTTGATTCAAAAAGAGTTTATGCCTTCAACCACTGTAAAACATGATCAGCTGACAGGAACTAAACAGCAACATTCAGCTACAGAAACTGGACATCTTCTTGTATCACCAGCAACCTGCATATGCTCAACCTTACTTTAAGTACATGAATATTGCTTGAAATACATAATTAGATTGCTTATTTTAACATTTCCTTTCTTTTTCTATTCTGTTGAATTCAATAATGCTAATAAGTATATTTACAATTCAATTTTTGTCACTGCTTAGTACCTCATGGAATATGGGATTATGACACCTGGGCTACATATTGAAAAGTTTTATTTGGTACATATTTACATTGATGATAATATAAATATATTCTATACAGTATTGATATTGGTTGTTATCTTAAATAAAAAGAAAACCATAAACATGTTGTTTGTTTTATTTAAAAGCCTTAATTGTTTTAACAAAAATAAAAGTTTATTGTTACTTTATACAGTTTGTATTAGGGTTATCTGTCTTTACTTACTACTATATTCATTCATGTCTGAAAATGATCGTCCTAGTGTTTTAATGTCTATTTCATGACTTTTATGGTTTCAGGTAATCAGTTAAAGTTAGTTAAAATGTCAACAGCTGGTTAGTGGTTATACAATAGATGAAAATACATTGGTGAGGAGACTAAAATCTTTATATTCTCATTGGCGGGAACAAAGAGATGACTTATGGGGATCTTGTAATGCATTTTCTGTTGCTACACCATTATCTTCTGACGATCTTCGTTATTTTAAGTCCATCTCTTAACATTTGGTTGCTTGGTTATCAATTTCCAGAAACGATAATGGTTTTTACCGACAAGCAGATCCATTTCTTATGTAGCCAAAAGAAAGCATCACTACTTGATGTTGTCAAAAAGGCTGCTAAAGAGGCAGTAGGTGTAGATGTTGTGATGCACGTGAAGGCAAATAATGATGATGGGTCGACCCAAATGGATAGCATATTACAAACCATTGAATCTTGTGATTCCCCTGTTCTTGGGCATATAGCAAGAGAGGTTCCAGAAGGGAAACTTCTAGAGAAATGGGCTGAAAAAATGAAGTCATCTGGCTTGCAACTCATTGATATTACTAATGAATTAGCAGATCTTTTTGCTGTTAAAGAGGCCAGTGAGTTGACAAATGTGAAAAAAGCTGCATATTTAACTGCTTTTGTTATGACACTGTTTGTTGTTCCGAAGCTTGAGAAGGTAATGGATGATACGGAAAAAACTATTTTGGAGCCCACTAAAATCAACTTGAAGTTGAAAGATGAGTGTGTTGATATCTGTTATCCTCCTATTTTTCAAAGTGGTGGAAACTTTGATCTCAGACCTAGTGCTTCAAGCAATGATGATCTTTTGTATTATGATTCAGCCAGTGTTATAATTTGTGCTCTTGGGTACCGCTATAATTGCTACTGTGCAAATTTGGCTAGAACGTTTCTTATTGATTCCGATGCCACTCAAAGAAAAGCTTATCAGGTTCTTCTAAAGGCCCAAGAGGCTGCTATTGGTGCTTTGAAGCCTGGTAATAAGGCTAGTTCTGTTTACAAGGCTGTAGTTGCAGTTATTGAAAAAGAAGCTCCTGAATTGACTGCAAATTTGACCAAATCAGCTGGGACGGGAATTGGTCTTGTATTTCGTGAGTCGGGTTTGATTCTTAATGAGAAAAATAAGAGAACTTTTAAAACGGGTACGGTTTTAAATGTTTCACTCGGGTTTCAAAACTTGCAGACTAATAGTAACAATGCAAGGACTCAAAATTATGCACTGTTGCTTGCTGATACTGTTATTGTTACTGATAATGGTCATGAAGTGGTGACTGGTTTAAGCACCAAAGCTTTTAAAGATGTTGCATACTCATTCAGACAACCATGAAATGTCAAAACAAGAGCTTAGAAGACCACATCAAGCTGAACTTGCTCGTCAAAAGAATGAAGAAGCTGCACAACGGCTTGTGGGTGGCACAAGTTAGAGTTGATTCTAAACGTAATCCTCATTATGTAATTAACGAACAAAAGTGACAGTCGTTAGTCACAGGTACCCCCGTGAAACGAGTGAAAAGTACATGGATTTTGCTTGTCATAGAAGAGTTTAGGGACCCCTTTGTTTCATACATTTTTAAACTTTTAATTTTATAATTTTTTTTTTCTTTCAAATTTTTACTATTGATATGTTGGTTTGATTGTTATAATTGTCATGACCCGGAAAATTTCGACTAATTTTGAACCAAACTCATGATACGATTTCATAATTCTGACATGATAAGCAAAGTCCGTTATGTTGCGTCTCAAAAATTTTGAACTGTTTCATATATTCAATTGACCTTCGATTGTTCTCGACGATTCACGAACTACTATTTGAAAATAGTTACATATATATTTAAATGTATATATATATATATATATATATATATATATATATATATATATATATATATTAGGTTATTGTAAAATGATAATTAAAATACATAGGGTAGGAAGAATTCTCCACCGTTAGATTAATAGAATTTTAAACTCAATAAATAAATTTTCTTTTCTATTTAAAATGGCAGTTAAGGGCATTATAGTCATTTTCATTTCTTCTCCTATAATTCCATTCCATTACCATATATTACTGCATACGTTTAGGTCTTTTGTAGCATAAAAAGGTGATACAAAGTTCCATTGCTATGATTTCTTTATACGAAGTTTTAATAAAAAAAAAACATTCATGCCTTTTACATTGATGCACTACTCTGTTTTTTATGTACAAAAGTGTTTTTGATACATATCACAAAAATGGCTGCGCAATATGAAAAACTAGTACCAAAACACCATTATTTGATCCACATATATTATATAAAAATTGATGCACACACAACACACAAGCGAGTTTTGATGCATGAATCTACAACATAAGTCACAAAGCTTAAAATATTGATACATACCAGACATTTGTGTTAACGATATATATAGATTGAATGATGCATAATTGGTCAAAAAATAGATACAATAGTTGGAAAAAACAGGTACATAAAGATGATTTCCTTTGTTACAAATAGATGTCAACATTTAAAACCCAACCGATGGAGGCATCTGCTCATGAACAATTGAACTAATACTTGATACACCACTAAAGAAAACTCAGATTACGGTTGCCACACCGTAATCGTCGCCCGAGATTCGGAAGTGGTGGCCTGAAAAAGGAGCCGGAACCCAACAAAATACACCAGGCCTGAAAGAGGGAAACGGATGAAACGAGAAAAGAAATAAGATATGAAATTGAGAGACTTCCCTGACCACCCTGACCACCGGCGAAAGCCGGTGGCCGGAAGTGACCGGAAAACAGTAGGGTGAAAATTTGTCCCCTCCCTTTTCTTTTGTCGGTAGCAACCGAATGGAATTAATATCAAAACCCACAACCCCTTTTTTCCTTGTTGTTTCTTGATTTAATTTAATGTCCACCGATTTAGTCGTGATCTTCGTCTCCAATTGGTACTAGTTTTTGGGTAATGGCAGCAAGTAGAAAAACGGAGCAGATCCAATTTTTAAGGATGAAAATGAATTTTATTTCATTTTAGTTAAAAGGGACTGATTTATCAATTTACTATAATACCCTTATATCTTAAAACTGAACCAGCAAATTAAAAGGACAGGTGTCAATAAACTATGGTATTGTACCCTAATGTATTATAAGCATCCATGTACATGAACTAATACCTATATATATATATATATATATATATATATATATATATATATATATATATATATATATATATATATATACATTAATTTGAAATATAATTTAAAATAATATATGATTTAATTGTAAGAATTAAATTGTAAAATAATAAGCATTAAAATAAGGTTGTTATTTAAATGAATCTATATCTATATATATAAAAATATATAAGTGTATATAGAATATAAATGATTTCGAGCTTAATTTGTCAAAGTTTGTATTACTCGGTTGATAATTCGTTAGCGTTCATATAGGTTTCACATGAGTTTATGAAAGACTAAAATAAAAGTTGTGAGTGTAAAGTGATTACGAAGATTCTAGATTTGTTAAAAATATTTTTACCTTTTTAAGTTTAAATTTTAGTACTCCGTACATATAAATTGGAACAGAAAATAAATAATTATCGAACTTTTTTGATCAAGTTTCAAACAGTCAATGAGTGAAATAATTAAATATATTTAATCTAAAAATTTGGGATTTTTAGGAACATTTTTATACGTTAACTGTTTAGCAATGGACACGATATAGTCATCCGGAATAAACTGTCGGTACAACAAACAAACATATTGATGGCTCTTCTGTTTGTGATTCAATTCACATGTTTTAAGAATTTTTATTATATTTTAATTATTAATATATTATTATTAATATTATAGAACATATCATATATCTCTCTATAAGTATATACCGAGAGGAAGATGGAGAATAAACACCATTGCCATCTCATCGCCACCACCACACTACTACCAACCGCCACCATTAATCACCATCGTGATCCATCATCTACAACCACCACCTTAAACTACCAAGAACAACCACCATCTCCACCACTTCAAAAAAACCATAACAACCATCGACCACTTTGCTATGAATTGTTTCTGTTTTCATAACACAACCTTCCTCCTTCTCTAAATCATCATAGTACACCACCTTTCACTACTTTGATCACAACCCTCATCCATATATCGTGAACCACAACCGCCATCATCGAAACAACCATCACTCTCTCTATCTCTCTAAAACCTTTGTTTCATCGAAACCCCGGGACCACCCAAACATCACTGCAAACCACCTCCTTCTTTTCTGTCTTGGCCGGAAAACCAACACTATCGAAACCGTTAAATTTGTTTTTTCTATTATACTTTCAGTTCACCTTAATCCCCCACTCAAACTTATGTTACTCGTCACTACTGTTTCTTCGTGACATAACACACACATCTACAACTGTTAAAAATCACGAGGTTGATGACGATGAACAATATTTTTCGCATCTACATCACTTTCGTTTCTAATTCTGTCTCAAACGACCCAAACCACCACCTTGTTGCTCCTGTTTCTGTCGAACCACCGAAGAAAAACCCACAATACACTAACCATGACATTCACATGGCCACAAATAAATTTGGACATTAAGTGGGAAACATGTAGACCTCCACTTCTTTTTATTTGTTTTGTTGTTTCCAGTACTAGATCGAACTAAGCAAAAGATTTGGGCCGTGAACCTTTAGGTTATGTATTGGGCCGTGATTAATTACTTGGGCCGAGTCTTTTTGTTGTTGTTGGGCCGTGTATAGTGTTTTGTGCAAATGGACCGAGAGCCAAGTTTTGATTTCTGCTGATGGGCTGCTTGGTCGTACAAAACCCACGAACATCTTCTACTATACTTGTTGCGATATATTTTTTTTGTTATTCGGTTCCTGTGATAACTAAGATAGCGAGGATGATGAAGATGTTAAGAAATGATATATGATTATGATGATAGTTAGATTAAAGATGATTATGTTATGATATGGTTAGATTAGTGATTAGGATTAAGTTATGATAATGATGCGAAATTAATGATGATGATTATGTTAATACGCGATGAAGATAATGAAACATTCAGATACGATAATGATGATGATGTTTAGTATTAACGATATGATAATGGTAATTATGATCATGAAGGTGATTATGATTTTATGGTGATGATACATAAAAACGCGATGATTCGGATTAGGTAATGATCATGATGTTAAAGATGATATAAGTGATGCTTTGATGGTGATGATATAACGGAGAAGATGATGATAAATTTATGATAAATAGCTTCATACATATTAATTATTTAAACGGATGAATAATTGCAAGAAAGTGTTGAGCGGTTCAATGGTTTAAGGGTGTGTTTGATAAGCGAGAGGTCACGGGTTCGAGTCCGGTTGTGGCATTTTTTTTAGAAAAATAAGAAGAAAGGGAAACAGGAAGAAGATGGGTTATATAAATATAAGTATCATATTAATCAGAAATGAGACAGAGCTTTGGTTAAGGATGTTTTCGGGTTAGCAGGACGTCACGGGTTCAAACCCGGACTTGGGCATTATTTTTAAGGGCTACTTCTTTGAGGTAGTTTACTTATTATTATTATTATTATTATTATTATTATTATTATTATTATTATTATTATTATTATTATTATTATTATTATTATAGGTATTAACATATAACATTTTATTATTAGTATTATCATTAAAATTATCATTTTTATTAAAAACTATCATTTTTATTAAAGTTATCATTATTAGTAAAATTATCATTATATATAAAATTATCATCTTTATTAAACCTATTATTATTATTATTATTATTATTATTACAACAAATATTATTTATCTAAAATATAATTATTACATATCTATACTAATATTACATAGTTTTATACAAAATAATATTTTTATTAAGTGATACATAATATATAAATATATTATACAATATAGATAGTAATATGATTATATACGTAAAAATTAATCCTAATACATTATAAACTTAGTTGATTAATATTATACGTGTTAATATATGAATGATATAGGTTCGTGAATCCGAGACCAACCCTACACTTGTTAAATGTCGTCATGTGTATTTTTACTACAAAATACAGTATGGTGAGTTTATTTGATTTGTAGTGACCCGAACTTTTCCATGTTTATATATATATATTAAATGAAATTGTTATTTACATGATTAAGTGTTTTCAACATGTTAAGCAATCAAACTTGTTAAGACTTGATTAATTAAAATAGGTTTCATATAGACAATTGACCACCCAAGTTGACCGGTGATTCACGAACGTTAAAACTTGTAAAAACTATACGATGACATGTATATGGTTATATATATAGTTAACATGATTTTATTATAAGTACGTATCTCATTAGGTATTTTAACAATGAGTTATATACATAAAGATGAGAATATTAATTTAAGAAACTCGAAAACGATATATATAACGATTATCGTTATAACAACGTCTTACTAGGTACATATGAATCTTATTAAGATATTGATACACTTGGTTAATTATGTTAAATGATAAGTAAATATATTATTAAGTGTATTAACAATGAAATACATATGTAAAAATAAGACTACTAACTTAATGATTTCGAAACGAGACATATATGTAACGATTATCGTTGTAACGACATTTAACTGTATATATATCATACTAAGATATATTATATATCATAATATCATGATAATATAACAATTTAACATCTCATTTGTTATAATAAACAATGGGTTAACAACATTCAACAAGATCGTTAACCTAAAGGTTTCAAAACAACATTTACATGTAACGACTAACGATGACTTAACGACTCAGTTAAAATGTATATACATGTAGTGTTTTAATATGTATTCATACACTTTTGAAGGACTTCAAGACACTTATCAAAATACTTCTACTTAACAAAAATGCTTACAATTACATCCTCGTTCAGTTTCATCAACAATTCTACTCGTATGCACCCGTATTCGTACTCGTACAATACACAGCTTTTAGATGTATGTACTATTGGTATATACACTCCAATGATCAGCTCTTAGCAGTCCATGTGAGTCACCTAACACATGTGGGAACCATCATTTGGCAACTAGCATGAAATATCTCATAAAATTACAAAAATATGAGTAATCATTCATGACTTATTTACATGAAAACAAAATTACATATCCTTTATATCTAATCCATACACCAACGAACAAAAACACCTACAAACACTTTGTTACTTTCTTCATCTAATTGATCTCTCTCAAGTTCTATCTTCAAGTTCTAAGTGTTCTTCATAAATTCCAAAAGTTCTAGTTTCATAAAATCAAGAATACTTCCAAGATTGCAAGTTTACTTCCAAGTTTTCTAAATCCATTCCAAGTAATCATCCAAGATCAAGAAACCTTTGTTACTTACAGTAGGTTATCTTTCTAATATAAGGTAATAATCATATTCAAACTTTAATTCAATTTCTATAACTATAACAATCTTATTTCGAGCGGAAATCTTACTTGAAATTGTTTTCGTGTCATGATTCTATTTCAAGAACTTTCAAGCCATCCAAGGATCCTTTGAAGCTAGATCTATTTTTCTCATTTCCAGTAGGTTTATCCAAAGAACTTGAGGTAGTAATAATGTTCATAACATCATTCGATTCATATATATAAAGCTATCTTATTCGAAGGTTTAAACTTGTAATCACTAGAACATAGTTTAGTTAATTCTAAACTTGTTCGCAAATAAAAGTTAATCCTTCTAACTTGACTTTTAAAATCAACTAAACACATGTTCTATATCTATATGATATGCCAACTTAATGATTTAAAACCTGGAAACACGAAAAACACCGTAAAATCGGATTTACGCCGTCGTAGTAACACCGCGGGCTGTTTTGGGTTAGTTAATTAAAAACTATGATAAACTTTGATTTAAAAGTTGTTATTCTGGGAAAATAATTTTTATTATGAACATGAAACTATGTCCAAAAATTATGGTTAAACTCAAAGTGGAAGTATGTTTTCTAAAATGGTCATCTAGACGTCGTTCTTTCGACTGAAATGACTACCTTTACAAAAATGACTTGTAACTTATTTTTCCGACTATAAACCTATACTTTTTCTATTTAGATTCATAAAATAGAGTTCAATATGAAACCATAGCAATTTGATTCACTCAAAACGGATTTAAAATGAAGAAGTTATGGGTAAAACAAGATTGGATAATTTTTCTCATTTTAGCTACGTGAAAATTGGTAACAAATCTATTCCAACCATAACTTAATCAACTTGTATTGTATATTATGTAATCTTGAGATACCATAGACACGTATACAATGTTTCTACCTATCATGTCGACACATCTATATATATTTCGGAACAACCATAGACACTCTATATGTGAATGTTGGAGTTAACTATACAGGGTTGAGGTTGATTCCAAAATATATATAGTTTGAGTTGTGATCAATACTGAGATACGTATACACTGGGTCGTGGATTGATTCAAGATAATATTTATGGATTTATTTCTGTACATCTAACTATGGACAACTAGTTGTAGGTTACTAACGAGGACAGCTGACTTAATAAACTTAAAACATCAAAATATATTAAAAGTGGTGTAAATATATTTTGAACATACTTTGATATATATGTATATATTGTTATAGGTTCGTGAATCAACCAGTGGCCAA
This sequence comes from Rutidosis leptorrhynchoides, assembly GCF_046630445.1. Taxonomy (NCBI): domain Eukaryota; kingdom Viridiplantae; phylum Streptophyta; class Magnoliopsida; order Asterales; family Asteraceae; genus Rutidosis; species Rutidosis leptorrhynchoides. The sequence continues at coordinate 398,180,807 of NC_092338.1, forward strand.
GTCTTACTTCCCGACGAAGTAAAATCTGTGAAAGTGAGTTATAGTCCCACTTTTAAAATCTAATATTTTTGGGATGAGAATACATGCAGGTTTTATAAATGATTTACAAAATAGACACAAGTACGTGAAACTACATTCTATGGTTGAATTATCGAAATCGAATATGCCCCTTTTTATTAAGTCTGGTAATCTAAGAATTAGGGAACAGACACCCTAATTGACGCGAATCCTAAAGATAGATCTATCGGGACCAACAAGCCCCATCCAAAGTACCGGATGCTTTAGTACTTCGAAATTTATATCATATCCGAAGGGTGTCCCGGAATGGTGGGGATATTCTTATATATGCATCTTGTTAATGTCGGTTACCAGGTGTTCACCATATGAATGATTTTTATCTCTATGTATGGGATGTGTATTGAAATATGAAATCTTGTGGTCTATTGTTACGATTTGATATATATAGGTTAAACCTATAACTCACCAACATTTTTGTTGACGTTTAAAGCATGTTTATTCTCAGGTGAATACTAAGAGCTTCCGCTGTTGCATACTAAAATAAGGACAAGATTTGGAGTCCATGTTTGTATGATATTGTGTAAAAACTGCATTCAAGAAACTGATTTCGATGTAACATATTTGTATTGTAAACCATTATGTAATGGTCGTGTGTAAACATGATATTTTAGATTATCATTATTTGATAATCTACGTAAAGCTTTTTAAACCTTTATTTATGAAATAAAGGTTATGGTTTGTTTTAAAAATGAATGCAGTCTTTGAAAAACGTCTCATATAGAGGTCAAAACCTCGCAACGAAATCAATTAATATGGAACGTTTTTAATCAATAAGAACGGAACATTTCAGTTGGTATCCGAGCGTTGGTCTTAGAGAACCAGAAAATTTGCATTAGTGTGTCTTATCAAGTTTGTTAGGATGCATTAGTGAGTCTGGACTTCGACCGTGTTTTCTTTAAAAATGATTGCTTAACATTTTTGTTGGAAACTATATATTATTAACATGTATATATTATGTGATATATTAATCTCTTAACATGTTTGATATTGTGTGATAGATGTCTACCTTTAGCACAAGTCTCATTGACTCACCTAATAATAACGAAGAGTCGAATATATATTGGACTGATTCACAAGTTCCCGAAGAAGAACCGGAAGAAGAATCAGAACCGGAAGAAGAATCAGAACCGGAAGAGGAGGAACCGGAGGAGGAAATAGAACCGGTGGGGGAAATAATAAAACGGTTAAGTAAAAGAAAATCCTCAAGCAACCGACCAAGGTTAATTATGGTCAATGGTGTTTCTGCCAAGGAAGCAAAATATTGGGAGGATTACCAATTCTCCGATGAATCGGATTCCGACGAGAATTCCGATGATGTTATAGAAATTACCCCAACTGAATTTAAAAAGGCAAAAGAAAATAATAAGGGAAAGGACATAAAAATATAGAAATCTAATTCCAACCCCGATGAACTTTATATGTATCGTCAACCCCCGAAGCCTTTAAGTTGTAACAATGACCTGGGAACCTCTAAACCACCAGGTTTTTCTAAACCGTTGTAGAAAACGAAAGCTCGTATTAGGGGAACATCATATATCCCTAGAAACTTGGCAAAACGAACCAAAACCGAAGAAGAAAAAACGAGCGAGTCGGAATAAGATAGTTGTATTCATGTGGTGTAATATATGTAATATAGTGTGCTTATGCTTTATGATATATGTAAAAATTGCTTGTATTAATAAGTATTTTTTTATGAATCTAACTCTTGTCTATTTTACAGTATAAAAACACAAAATGGATAGACAACCCAATATTTTAAGAGACCTACCCGGAGACATGATTGATGAAATCTTGTCTAGAGTCGGTCAGAATTCTTCGGCACAACTATTTACGGCGAAATCAGTTTGTAAGACATTCGAAGAACGTTCCAAGAATGTCTTGGTTTATAAGAGACTTTTGTTTGAAAGATGGGGGATATCACATTGGGAAACCCATAAGTTACGATGTGTTTACTTTGACGTATATATTGCGGGGAACCCAAATGCTATTTTACGCAACGGGTTAAGAAATTATTTTGACTCAATGTATCTGAATATAGGACTTCATGATTTAGAAAAAGCGACTAACATGCAACATAAAGAAGCATGCTATGTTTACGGGTTAGTAATGTTCACTTCTCACCAAAGTGAGAAAAAGAACATCGGGCTACAACTATTAAACAAAACGTTCCCACAAGTGACGGAGTCAGTAATTGGGGTAAGAAATGAGGTTTTTAGGTTATTACGAGACTGTTGGTCATTACGTAACCCTCGTCCCTTTGACGACGTTACAACACGCTGTCTTATCAACGGCCATAACGGTTATGTTCCACAAGACCAAGGATGGGAAGTAGTCATAGTAAAACCAGAATGCATGACTTGTTTCTGGACGTATGAATTACGTGTCTTTATTGCCTTTGCTGAACGACTTGTGTACTAGCTAGAATTATCTTCACAACTATCTTGTATAAAAGTTATTGTGTGCTATATTTCATGCTTTATGTAAAATAAGCGGTATTGTAAGTTTGTAAAATATTGTATAAAAGTTTGAAAGCGAAATATTATTATAATCAGTTTTTCATATAGAATTATAGTAGTTGAATTGTATATTAACTACTAAGTATGAACTTAACGGGTAGGTACTACCCGAATTTAAACTTATAAAACGCTAATATGAAGAAAAAGCTTTTATAAATGAGTTCATATTATGCTACGAAATACTATTAACTACTCTTAATATTCTGTATGATTAACTTGTTCCATTTGACTATTTTGAAGGAAATGGCACCGACTACTCGACACACCGTGAATATGAATGAAGAGGAATTCCGTACTTTTCTAGCTTCAAACATATCCGCAGTACAGGCTACGCTACATACCAAAAATAACCTTGGATCTAGCAGTACAGGAAATCGTGTAGGATGCACCTGCAAAGAATTCACTGCCTGCAAACCTTTGGAATTTGATGGAACTGAAGGACCGATCGGATTGAAACGGTGGACCGAGAAGGTCGAATCGGTGTTTGCCATAAGTAAGTGTACTGAAGAGGACAAAGTGAAGTATGCTACGCATACCTTCACATGTTCTGCGTTAACATGGTGGAATACCTATCTAGAGCAAGTGGGACAAAATGATGCGTACGTACTACCGTGGTCAGCATTTAAGCACTTGATGAACAAGAAGTACCATTCCAGAACCGAGGTCAATAAGCTCAAGACAGAACTTAGAGGGTTACGAACCCAAGGATTTGATATTACCACGTACAAAAGACGATTCACAGAATTGTGCCTATTGTGTCCGGGAGCGTTCGAAGATGAGGAAGAGAAGATCGACGCATTTGTGAAAGGATTACCGGAAAGAATCCAAGAAGATATAAGTTCACACGAGCCCGCCTCTATACAACAGGCATGTAGAATGGCTCACAAACTAGTGAACCAGATTGAGGAAAGAATTAAAGAACAGACGGCTGAAGAGGCCAATGTGAAGCAAGTCAAAAGAAAGTGGGAGGAAAACGGTGATAAGAATCACCAATACAACAACAACAGCAATTACAATAATAATCGCAACAATTATCCCAACAATCGCAACATCAATCGCAACTACAACAAACGGCCCAATAACAACAACAACAACAACAACAACAACAACAACAACAACAACAGCAACTACAACAATCATCCCAACAACAATAACAACCGCAACAACAACAACAATCAGAAGCAGCTATGCCAAAGGTGTGAAAAGTATCACTCGGGGTTCTGCACCAAATTTTGCAACAAGTGTAAAATAAATGGTCATAGCGCGGCGAAGTGTGAGGTCTACGGACCAGGGGTTAACAGAACGAAAGGAACAAATGGTGTCGGAACGAGTAATGGCGGAGCAAGTAGTGTCGGAGCAAGTTATGCCAATGTAGTTTGTTATAAATGTGGAAAACCGGGCCACATTATTAGAAATTGCCCGAACCAGGAGAACACGAATGGACAAGGCCGCGGAAGAGTTTTCAATATTAATGCGGCAGAGGTACAGGAAGACCCGGCGCTTGTTACGGGTACGTTTCTTATTGACAATAAATCTGCTTACGTTTTATTTGATTCGGGTGTGGATAGAAGCTATATGAGTAGAGATTTTTGTGCTAAATTAAGTTGTCCATTGACGCCATTGGATAGTAAATTTTTACTCGAATTAGCAAACGGTAAATTAATTTCAGCAGATAATATATGCCGGAATCGAGAAATTAAACTGGGTAGCGAAATATTTAAGATTGATTTGATACCAGTAGAGTTAGGGAGTTTTGATGTAATAGTTGGCATGGACTGGCTGAAGAAGGTGAAAGCAGAGATCGTATGTTATAAAAATGCAATTCGCATTGTACGAGAAGAAGGAGAACCCTTAATGGTGTACAGAGAAAAGGGCAACATGAAGCTACATCTTATTAGTAATTTAAAGGCACAAAAACTAATAAGAAAAGGTTGCTATGCTGTTCTAGCACACGTCGAGAAAGTACAAACTGAAGAAAAGAGCATCAATGATGTTTCCGTCGCAAAAGAATTTCCCGATGTATTTCCGAAAGAATTACCAGGACTACCTCCACATCGATCTGTTGAATTTCAAATAGATCTTGTACCAAGAGCTGCACCAATAGCTCGTGCTCCTTATAGACTCGCACCCAGCGAGATGAAAGAACTGCAAAGCCAACTGCAAGAACTATTAGAACGTGGTTTCATTCGACCAAGCACATCACCATGGGGAGCTCCTGTTTTGTTTGTCAAGAAGAAGGATGGTACATTTAGGTTGTGTATTGACTACAGAGAGTTGAACAAACTTACCATCAAAAACCGTTATCCACTGCCGAGAATTGACGACTTATTTGATCAACTACAAGGCTCGTCGGTTTATTCGAAGTTCGATTTACGTTCTGGATATCATCAAATGCGAGTAAAGGAGGATGATATTCCAAAAACTGCTTTTAGGACGCGTTATGGTCATTACGAGTTTATGGTTATGCCGTTTGGATTGACTAACGCACCAGTTGTGTTCATAGACCTTATGAACCGAGTGTGTGGGCCATATCTTGACAAGTTTGTCATTGTTTTCATCGATGACATACTTATTTACTCAAAGAATGATCAAGAGCACGAAGAACATTTGAGAAAAGTGCTAGAAGTATTGAGGAAAGAAAAACTGTACGCTAAGTTTTCAAAGTGTGCATTTTGGTTGGAAGAAGTTCAATTCCTCGATCACATAGTGAACAAAGAAGGTATCCAGGTGGACCCGGCAAAGATCGAAACCGTTGAAAAGTGGGAAACCCCAAAAACTCCGAAGCATATACGTCAATTTTTAGGATTGGCTGGTTACTACAGAAGATTCATCCAAGATTTCTCCAAAATAGCAAAACCCTTGACTGCATTAACGCATAAAGGGAAGAAATTTGAAAGGAAGGATGAACAAGAGAAGGCGTTTCAATTATTGAAGAAAGAGCTAACTACGGCACCTATATTGTCATTGCCTGAAGGGAATGATGATTTTGTGATTTATTGTGACGCATCAAAGCAAGGTCTCGGTTGTGTATTAATGCAACGGACAAAGGTGATTGCTTATGCGTCTAGACAATTGAAGATTCACGAGCAAAATTATACGACGCATGATTTGGAATTAGGCACGGTTGTTTTTGCATTAAAGACTTGGAGGCACTACTTATATGGGGTCAAAAGTATTATATATACCGACCACAAAAGTCTTCAACACATATTTAATCAGAAACAACTGAATATGAGGCAGCGTAGGTGGATTGAATTGTTGAATGATTACGACTTTGAGATTCGTTACCACCCGGGGAAGGCAAATGTGGTAGCCGACGCCTTGAGCAGAAAGGACAGAGAACCCATTCGAGTAAAATCTATGAATATAATGATTCACACTAACCTTACTACTCAAATAAAGGAGGCGCAACAAGGAGTTTTAAAAGAGGGAAATTTAAAGGATGAAATACCCAAAGGATCGGAGAAACATCTTAATATTCGGGAAGACGGAACCCGGTATAGGGCTGAAAGAATTTGGGTACCAAAATTTGGAGATATGAGAGAAATGGTACTTAAAGAAGCTCATAAAACCAGATACTCAATACATCCTGGAACTGGGAAGATGTACAAGGATCTTAAGAAACATTTTTGGTGGCCAGGTATGAAAGCTGATATTGCTAAATATGTAGGAGAATGTTTGACGTGTTCTAAGGTCAAAGCTGAACATCAGAAACCATCAGGTCTACTACAACAACCTGAAATCCCGGAATGGAAATGGGAAAACATTACCATGGATTTCATTACTAAATTGCCAAGGACTACAAGTGGTTATGATACTATTTGGGTAATAGTTGATCGTCTCACCAAGTCAGCACACTTCCTGCCAATAAGAGAAGATGACAAGATGGAGAAGTTAGCACGACTGTATTTGAAGGAAGTCGTCTTCAGACATTGAATACCAATCTCTATTATCTCTGATAGGGATGGCAGATTTATTTCAAGATTCTGGCAGACATTACAACAAGCATTGGGAACTCGTCTAGACATGAGTACTGCCTATCATCCACAAACTGATGGGCAGAGCGAAAGGACGATACAAATGCTTGAAGACATGCTACGAGCTTGTGTTATTGATTTCGGAAACAGTTGGGATCGACATCTACCATTAGCAGAATTTTCCTACAACAACAGCTACCATTCAAGCATTGAGATGGCGCCGTTTAAAGCACTTTATGGTAGAAAGTGCAGGTCTCCGATTTGTTGGAGTGAAGTGGGGGATAGACAGATTACGGGTCCAGAGATAATACAAGAAACTACCGAGAAAATCATCCAAATTCAACAAAGATTGAAAACCGCCCAGAGTCGACAAAAGAGCTACGCTGACAGTAAAAGAAAAGATATAGAGTTTGAAATTGGAGAAATGGTCATGCTTAAGGTTTCACCTTGGAAAGGCGTTGTTCGATTTGGTAAACGGGGGAAACTAAACCCAAGGTACATTGGACCATTCAAGATTATAGATCGTGTCGGACCAGTAGCTTACCAACTGGAGCTACCTCAACAACTCGCGGCTGTACATAACACTTTCCATGTCTCAAATTTGAAGAAATGTTTTGCTAAAGAAGATCTCACTATTCCGTTGGACGAAATCTAAATCAATGAAAAACTTTAATTCATTGAAGAACCCGTCGAAATAATGGATCGTGAGGTTAAGAGACTTAAACAAAACAAGATACCGATTGTTAAGGTTCGATGGAATGCTCGTAGAGGACCCGAGTTCACCTGGGAGCATGAAGATCAGATGAAGAAGAAATACCCGCAGTTATTTCCAGAAGATACGTCAACACCTCCAACTGCTTAAAATTTCGGGACGAAATTTATTTAACGGGTAGGTACTGTAGTGACCCGAACTTTTCCATGTTTATATATATATTAAATGAAATTGTTATTTACATGATTAAGTGTTTCCAACATGTTAAGCAATCAAACTTGTTAAGACTTGATTAATTGAAATAGGTTTCATATAGACAACTGACCACCCAACTTGACCGGTGATTCACGAACGTTAAAACTTGTAAAAACTATACGATGACATATATATGGTTATATATATAGTTAACATGATTTTATTATAAGTATGTATCTCATTAGGTATTTTAACAATGAGTTATATACATAAAGATGAGACTATTAATTTAAGAAACTCGAAAACGATATATATAACGATTATCGTTATAACAACGTCTTACTAGGTACATATGAATCTTATTAAGATATTGATACACTTGGTTAATTATGTTAAATGATAAGTAAATATATTATTAAGTGTATTAACAATAAAATACATATGTAAAAATAAGACTACTAACTTAATGATTTCGAAACGAGACATATATGTAACGATTATCGTTGTAACGACATTTAACTGTATATATATCATACTAAGATATATTATATATCATAATATCATGATAATATAACAATTTAACATCTCATTTGTTATAATAAACAATGGGTTAACAACATTCAACAAGATCGTTAACCTAAAGGTTTCAAAACAACATTTACATGTAACGACTAACGATGACTTAACGACTCAGTTAAAATGTATATACATGTAGTGTTTTAATATGTATTCATACACTTTTGAAGGACTTCAAGACACTTATCAAAATACATCTACTTAACAAAAAATGCTTACAATTACATCCTCGTTCAGTTTCATCAACAATTCTACTCGTATGCACCCGTATTCGTACTCGTACAATACACAACTTTTAGATGTATGTACTATTGGTATATACACTCCAATGATCAGCTCTTAGCAGCCCATGTGAGTCACCTAAAACATGTGGGAACCATCATTTGGCAACTAGCATGAAATATCTCATAAAATTACAAAAATATGAGTAATCATTCATGACTTATTTACATGAAAACAAAATTACATATCCTTTATATCTAATCCATACACCAACGACCAAAAACACCTACAAACACTTTCATTCTTCAATTTTCTTCATCTAATTGATCTCTCTCAAGTTCTATCTTCAAGTTCTAAGTGTTCTTCATAAATTCCAAAAGTTCTAGTTTCATAAAATCAAGAATACTTCCAAGATTGCAAGTTTACTTCCAAGTTTTCTAAATCCATTCCAAGTAATCATCCAAGATCAAGAAACCTTTGTTACTTACAGTAGGTTATCTTTCTAATACAAGGTAATAATCATATTCAAACTTTAATTCAATTTCTATAACTATAACAATCTTATTTCGAGTGGAAATCTTACTTGAAATTGTTTTCTTGTCATGATTCTGCTTCAAGAACTTTCAAGCCATCCAAGGATCCTTTGAAGCTAGATCTATTTTTCTCATTTCCAGTAGGTTTATCCAAGGAACTTGAGGTAGTAATGATGTTCATAACATCATTCGATTCATACATATAAAGCTATCTTATTCGAAGGTTTGAACTTGTAATCACTAGAACATAGTTTAGTTAATTCTAAACTTGTTCGCAAATAAAAGTTAATCCTTCTAACTTGACTTTTAAAATCAACTAAACACATGTTCTATATCTATATGATATGCTAACTTAATGATTTAAAACCTGGAAACACGAAAAACACCGTAAAATCGGATTTACGCCGTCGTAGTAACACCGCGGGTTGTTTTGGGTTAGTTAATTAAAAACTATGATAAACTTTTATTTAAAAGTTGTTATTCTGGGAAAATAATTTTTATTATGAACATGAAACTATGTCCAAAAATTATGGTTAAACTCAAAGTGGAAGTATGTTTTCTAAAATGGTCATCTAGACGTCGTTCTTTCGACTGAAATGACTACCTTTACAAAAACGACTTGTAACTTATTTTTCCGACTATAAACCTATACTTTTTCTATTTAGATTCATAAAATAGAGTTCAATATGAAACCATAGCAATTTGATTCACTCAAAACGGATTTAAAATGAAGAAGTTATGGGTAAAACAAGATTGGATAATTTTTCTCATTTTAGCTACGTGAAAATTGGTAACAAATCTATTCCAACCATAACTTAATCAACTTGTATTGTATATTATGTAATCTTGAGATACCATAGACACGTATACAATGTTTCTACCTATCATGTCGACACATCTATATATATTTTGGAACAACCATAGACACTCTATATGTGAATGTTGGAGTTAGCTATACAGGGTTGAGGTTGATTCCAAAATATATATAGTTTGAGTTGTGATCAATACTGAGATACGTATACACTAGGTCGTGGATTGATTCAAGATAATATTTATGGATTTATTTCTGTACATCTAACTGTGGACAACTAGTTGTAGGTTACTAACGAGGACAGCTGACTTAATAAACTTAAAACATCAAAATATATTAAAAGTGTTGTAAATATATTTTGAACATACTTTGATATATATGTATATATTGTTATAGGTTCGTGAATCAACCAGTGGCCAAGTCTTACTTCCCGACGAAGTAAAAATCTGTGAAAGTGAGTTATAGTCCCACTTTTAAAATCAAATATTTTTGGGATGAGAATACATGCAGGTTTTATAAATGATTTACAAAATAGACACAAGTACGTGAAACTACATTCTATGGTTGAATTATCGAAATCGAATATGCCCCTTTTTATTAAGTCTGGTAATCTAAGAATTAGGGAACAGACACCCTAATTGACGCGAATCCTAAAGATAGATCTATCGGGCCCAACAAGCCCCATCCAAAGTACCGGATGCTTTAGTACTTCGAAATTTATATCATATCCGAAGGGTGTCCCGGAATGATGGGGATATTCTTATATATGCATCTTGTTAATGTCGGTTACCAGGTGTTCACCATATGAATGATTTTTATCTCTATGTATGGGATGTGTATTAAAATATGAAATCTTGTGGTCTATTATTACGATTTGATATATATAGGTTAAACCTATAACTCACCAACATTTTTGTTGACGTTTAAAGCATGTTTATTCTCAGGTGAATACTAAGAGCTTCCGCTGTTGCATACTAAAATAAGGACAAGATTTGGAGTCCATGTTTGTATGATATTGTGTAAAAACTGCATTCAAGAAACTGATTTCGATGTAACATATTTTTATTGTAAACCATTATGTAATGGTCGTGTGTAAACAGGATATTTTAGATTATCATTATTTGATAATCTACGTAAAGCTTTTTAAACCTTTATTTATGAAATAAAGGTTATGGTTTGTTTTAAAAATGAATGCAGTATTTGAAAAACGTCTCATATAGAGGTCAAAACCTCGCAACGAAATCAATTAATATGGAACGTTTTTAATCAATAAGAACGGGACATTTCATGATTCCCTTTTACTCTTTACATTTTTGGGACTGAGAATACATGCCCTACTTTTACAACTGCTTTATTAAATACTTTTGAAATACATTTTTGAACTGCGAATACATGAAATGCTTTTATAAATGTTTGACGAGATAGACACAAGCAAAACATTCCTCGAATGAATTATGTGGACGTGATAATTGCCACCATTGAATTATGTGGACGTGATAATTGTCACAGTTGATATGAATATTTTTCTCCTGATTATTATTGCTTGGTAACCTAAGAATTAGGTAACATCACTACTTTTGAAAATTAGTGCACGCTTAATTGACGCGAATCCTAAAGGTAGCTACCGGGTTTAACACCCCCACCCAGAATGTTCACTATACGGTAGAACTAGTGGGCGTGGTGTTTAGTACTTCGAGGTTTATATATTATACAGACGAGATGTTCTGCTTTTGGGGATATTATTCATGCGCATTATATGTTAAGGTCGGTTACCAAGCCAAGCAATGAAAGTAAAACGAAAGTTATGTATCGAGAGAATGATTTTATACACAGGTTATGCGTATGTCATTTTTGTACACGAGATATGTGTACAGTTACTAAGATTTATGAAAAATGGTTTCGTACACGAGAAAGGTGTACTGTATTTAAAAGATATCGCATATAAATTACAAGTGGGTATAGGATTCGGGCCCATTTGTACCATGCAACATTTAAATCTTGTGGTCTATCAAAATGATGAATTTTATTGTTTTATGATAAACCTATGAACTCACCAACTTTTTGGTTGACACTTGAAAGCATGTTTATTCTCAGGTATGAAAGAAACCTTCCGCTGTGCATTTGCTCATTTTAAAGACATTATTTAGAGTCGATCATCGCAATGGGACCAGATGTTGGTGACTTCGTCCAGATGGATTATGACGGGGTATGACAATAATTATAAAAAATTAAAATTAAATTACGTGGATTTGATAGGTTCAACTCATTTATTATTTTTAAAAAAATTTGTCTGGTACGAGTAAAATATTTTAATGAGAAATTTATATTTTTATACATTGACAATCATCTTGTCCCCAACAACACGCATGATGACCTAAGAACATTTGTTATGGTAATGGAATTCTTGTGGTGGTTGTTAGTGAAGTGATGTTGTTGTGTGATGAACGGACGTTGTGGTGAATGTTGTATTGTGGTGTTGTAAAATGTACTGGGTGATGTGATAAAATATTATTGTTAATTAGGTGAATAAAGAGATAAAAGAATCTTCTATATTTTCTAATAAATCTTTTGATGATGTCATAAATGAGGAATTTATAAGCTAGAAAATAAATAAAAAGAAAAAAAATCTAAGCAACCCATGACGATGTCATTAAAATAATTAATTAATTATTTAATAAAAAAATTAACATGTTAATTGTAAAATATGAAAAATATGATGTACAACCTTATTATAAAACATTCCCATGATCATATATACAATATTTGAAGCATTATGTACAACCTAATAGTAAAACACTTTCATGACCATATGTACAATATTTGAAGCATTATGTACTACCTAATAGTAAAACACCCCCATGATTATATGTACAATACTGAAAGCATTATGTACAACGTATGATAAAACACTCTAATGACCATATATATACAATCTTTGAAACAATTGTACAATATTTTACAAGACACCTCATTAATGCATGTACAAATTTCGAAACATATTGTACAACTTTCATACAATAATTGTATTTTAATTTTTTCAAAATTTCTAGTGTCATTTGTACTTACTAATATTGATTATTAAAAATATAAATATTTAATTCTTAAGCAAACTTTATTATCATTATATATTATTATAAATATTATTATAATTATAATTATAATAATTATTTTGTTATTATTTAAATATAGGTTCTTTTTAGGAGATTGGATACTTTTTGTGAAATACATGTCTTAATAAAAAGTTGTAACGTATACTTTTATGACAAGAAAAAAAGTAATTGTGATAAAAATTAGAAGAGGGTTGTAAGAGAATGAAATCTAGTTCATTTATTCTGTTAAATACGTTTGTAATTTATCTTTTATTATTTCAGATACATATGTTATGGGCAAAATATTTATGATACGCTTTCGTTGTAATTATTTGTTATATGCATTTTATAAGCTTCGATGATTTGGTTATGTTTCTCAATGTTTTGGTACGTATTCTCGATAATTGTATGTTTAAAATTATTCAATAAAATGGTGATTTCACAGGTCTTTATACTAGTTAAAATAAAAAATTCTAACCAATCAAATTACTAGATCTTCGTTGTTCGCCTCACATTTTGTAAAAACAAATAAAGACAAGGGTTCCCAATGGCAAGTGTTGACCGTTAGCCATGTTCCACATCAACAACGAAGTTATCGTTGTACTCGTGTAACCGGTAACGTGTAGTGAAGATCGAAGAAAATATAAATTAAAAGTTTGGGAGCTGATACTTTCACTTTCATATTTACTTTCTTTCACCATTATTATTTAGTGCATTTCTTGCAAAAATAACCCTGTATAAATTAGAAAAAAAAAGTTTATGTAAGACTATCATTAAGGTCAATTTAGTATATTTAGGTGGAACAAGTAATTGATGGTGGAGATATCAATCCCATAAAAGTTTAACAATTAGAATTTATATTAAAAACTTATAAGGTAAACAAGGGAAAATGGAATAAAAAGAGTGAAAATTTGAAACCACTGGACAGATTTCCCCCAAAATTTATTATTTGGGCGGGTACCCAAAATACGTACACGCGCATATTATAAATGCCATTTTACAGGGTTTGGGTTTCATTTTAGCGGGGGAGGTCAAAAATACAATACAAAACACATACTCCCACACCACATAAAACACACACTTTGCCCTAATTTATTCATTCTCATCGATTGCAACCATCCGCCGCATCCGTCGCGCCGTCACCGTCACCGTCTTCATCGCCGTTATCTTCATCTATCTTCCGTGATTTTCACTTCCGATCGACCTGGTAAAACTCCGTTTTTACTACGATTTTGAATGATTTAGGGTTTCAGATCTACAAATGACAACGAAAGAATTAGGTGAAATATTGAATATTCATATAAGTTAATTTCGTAGCATGAATTTAGGGTTTCATTTTCGGCTAACGATGTCGATTATTAGGCGTGTTCGGAGTATATGATAATCGTGTTAGGGATCTTATCGAACGTATATTTAGTTTTATACTCCGTTTATTAAATTTTGAAAATTGGAAAATGAATTCTGTTTTTGAAGCAGTATAAGCTTAACTAATGATGTAAATCTCTATACCAAAATAGTTTTTATATCATTATATATAATAATATAATAATAGTGAGTTTTTATTACTCTGTATCTAACTATCTATTAGTGATTATTTTCTCTGTTGATTTCTTGAAAGTTTATCTAACACTTTCGTTCACTCTTTTGGTTTCAGCAGCAACAGTCGTCTCCCTACCCGTGTAAATTAACGTACATTTTACTCTGCATTTGAGGTATTACCATCTTCTACTCTGTGTATATGTTCTTTCAAAATTTTATTTGAACCAGAAAGTGCAGACATCTTAACATTATTAGGAATAATAATCTTACATACTAGATATATTAAAATGGAAACTTTTTTAAAATTAAGGTATATTAATCTAAAAGCGAAGTTGAGGCAGCATGGATCTATTAGGGACTAAGGTGAACTGATTATCCATATATGATTGTTTTCTGTCGTGCAATGTAATGTGCTACCAGACCTGAAGAACACAAAAAATGGAAAGTTTGATCAAAATGATATAATAGTTTGAAGAAAATAAATGAATTTTTTGAAATTAACACATTTTGAACCATCAGCTGTCTGCCCTCTATTGAACTCTGATTATATGTGTAACTAAGAATTAAATTGCGTAGTCATTTGTAATCATACATAACTTGATTTCCCCAACTGTAACGATACTAGATATTATGGCCATGGTTGATTTTCACTTAATTGATTTAATACAATGGAACTCAGTATGAAAATTATTAAAAGGCGACTGTTTTTGACTTAGGGTTATTAAAGAATAGTTTATTGTTACTTTATAGTGTTTGTCTTTGGGATATTCGTCTTCACTTGTTACTACTAATATTGTTCATGACTGGAAATGATTGTTCTTGTATTTTAATGTCCATTTCATGACCTGTGATATGAACTTATGATTTCAGGTAATCAGTGAAAATGTCAGCAGCTGGAGGGGGATATACAATAGATGCAAATACTCTAGTTAGGAGACTAAAAGCTTTATATTCTCATTGGCGTGAACAAAGAGATGAATTATGGGGATCTTGTAATGCATTTGCTGTTGCTACCCCACCACCATCAGACGATCTTCGTTATCTCAAGTCTTCATCTCTCAACATTTGGTTACTTGGTTATGAATTCCCAGAAACAATTATGGTTTTTACCGACAAGCAGATTCATTTCTTATGTAGCCAAAAGAAAGCATCACTACTTGATGTTGTCAAAAAGTCTGCTAAAGAGGCAGTAGGTGTAGATGTTGTGATGCATGTGAAGGCAAAAAGTGATGATGGGTCGACCCAAATGGATACCATATTACAAACCATTGAATCTTTTGATTCCCCTGTTCTTGGGCATATAGCAAGAGAGGTTCCTGAAGGGAAACTTCTAGAGAAATGGGCTGAAAAAATGAAGTCATCTGGCTTACAACTCATTGATATTACTAATGGATTAGCAGATCTTTTTGCTGTTAAAGAAGCTGGTGAGCTGACAAATGTGAAAAAAGCTGCTTATTTAACTGCTTCTGTTATGAAACTGTTTGTTGTTCCAAAGCTCGAAAAGGTAATCGATGAAGAAACAAAAGTTACTCATTCTTCATTAATGGATGATACTGAAAAAACTATTTTGGAGCCCACTAAAATCAAAGTTAAATTGAAAGCTGACAATGTTGATATCTGTTATCCTCCTATTTTTCAAAGTGGTGGAAACTTTGATCTCAGACCGAGTGCTTCAAGCAACGATGATCTTTTGTATTATGATTCAGCCAGCGTGATCATTTGCGCACTCGGGTCCCGCTATAATAGCTACTGTGCAAATTTGGCTAGAACTTTTCTTATCGATTCAAATGCTACTCAAAGCAAAGCTTATCAGGTTCTTCTTAAGGCACACGAGGCTGCTCTTACTGCTTTGAAACCTGGTAATAAGGCTAATTCTGTTTACAAGGCTGCACTTGCAGTTATTGAAAAAGAAGCTCCTGAATTGACTTCAAATTTGACCAAATCAGCTGGGACGGGAATCGGTCTTGAATTTCGCGAGTCGGGTTTGACTCTTAATGAGAAAAATGAGAGAACTTTGAAAGCGGGTATGGTTTTAAATGTTTCACTAGGGTTTCAAAACTTGCAGACTAAGAGCAACAATCCAAAGAGTCAAAATTATGCACTATTACTTGCTGATACTGTTATCGTTACTGATAATGGTCATGAAGTGGTTACTGGTTTAAGCACCAAAGCTTTTAAAGATGTTGCATACTCTTTCAATGATGGTGAGCAACAACCAGATGAAAATGTACAAGTTAAATCTGATTCTAAACGTAATGAATCTTTGTATTCTAAAGCAACATTAAGATCAGACAATCATGAAATGTCTAAAGAAGAACTTAGAAGACAACATCAAGCTGAACTCGCGCGTCAAAAGAATGAAGAAACTGCACAAAGACTTGCAGGTGGTAAAAGTGCAACAGGTGATGGTCGATCTTCTTCAAGAACTTCAAACGATTTAATCGCTTATAAAAATGTTAACGATCTTCCCCCGCCACGGAATTTAATGATTGTGGTTGACCAAAAGAACGAGTCAATTCTGATACCGTTATACGGTTGTATGGTACCGTTTCATATTGCTACTGTTAAAACGGTTTCTAGTCAATCAGATACGAGCAGTAATTGTTACATCAGGATCATATTTAACGTTCCCGGAGCTCCGTTTTCGTCAAATGATCCGAATTCGGTTAAGAATCAGACGGATATTTTCTTGAAAGAGGTCTCGTTTCGTTCTAAGGACCCGAGGCATATTAGTGAAGTGGTACAACAGATTAAAACACTTAGAAGAAACGTTGTTTCACGTGAGTCAGAAAAGGCTGAACGTGCATCATTGGTTACTCAAGAGAAACTTGTGCTTGCTGGGAATAAGTTTAAACCGATAAGGTTAATGGATCTTTGGATCCGCCCACCGTTTCCGGGTCGCGGGCGAAAGCTTCCGGGTACTTTAGAAGCACACGATAACGGTTTCAGATACGGAACATCGAGGAGTGATGAACGTGTGGATATTCTGTTTGGTAATATTAAACATGCGTTTTTTCAGTCAGCTGAAAAAGAAATGATTACTTTGTTGCACTTTCATCTTCATAATCATATAATGGTTGGAAACAAAAAGACAAAAGATGTTCAGTTTTATGTTGAGGTTATGGATGTTGTGCAAACGCTTGGAGGTGGTAAACGATCTGCTTATGACCCGGATGAAATCGAGGAAGAACAAAGAGAAAGGGACCGTAAAAACAAGATCAATATGGATTTTCAGAATTTTGTTAATCGGGTTAATGATCTTTGGGGACAACCAAAGTTTAAAAGTCTTGACCTTGAGTTTGACCAGCCTTTAAGAGAACTAGGGTTTCACGGGGTCCCACACAAAGCTTCTGCTTTCATTGTTCCAACTTCTTCCTGTTTAGTGGAGCTGATTGAAACTCCATTTTTTGTAGTTACTTTAAGTGAAATTGAGATTGTGAATCTTGAAAGAGTCGGGCTCGGACAAAAGAATTTTGACATGGCTATTGTGTTTAAAGATTTTAAAAAGGACGTCCTTCGAATTGATTCGATTCCGTCTTCTTCACTTGATGGAATCAAAGAATGGTTAGATACAACTGATATCAAGTATTATGAAAGCAGGTTGAACATGAACTGGCGGGCCATACTGAAAACAATTACTGATGACCCACAAAACTTCATTGATGAAGGTGGATGGGAGTTTTTGAATTTGGAAGCTAGTGATTCTGAATCTGATGGTTCACAAGAGTCTGATCAAGGTTACGAGCCGTCTGATGTGGAACCTGAGTCTGAGTCAGAAGATGACGGGTCTGATAGTGCATCGTTGGTTGAGTCTGATGACGATGAGGAAGAAGAAGAAGAGGAAGGATCTGAGGAAGAAGAAGGGAAGACATGGGAGGAGTTGGAACGAGAAGCAACGAATGCTGATAAGGAGAAAGGTGTTGAGTCTGATAGTGAAGAAGAGAGAAAAAGAAGGAAGATGAAGGCGTTTGGCAAGTCTCGTGTGGGTCCCAGCAGCGGTGCACCAAAGCGTTCGAAATTCAGAAGGTAAAATGTAATCTTATTAGATTTTCATGAGTTTATTAGAGTAGTTGGAGTAAGTTGAACGTGTGTTTTGTACTTTTGAAAGCAGCAGTTATTTTGTCTATGAATCTTTAAAGTTTATGATCTGGTTTTGGTTTTGAAATGGTAGTCTCTATCTATGTGACTGTTAGTTATAGATTAGATGATGGATGTTGTAGTATGCTTTGCATCATTTAAAAACTTATTATCGTGAGATCAAAAATAAAGAACTATATCATATGGATTATGTGTTATTCAAAATTATGTTTATATATAACTATATAAGTAGTGACAGTTTTTCAGGTTTGTTGCTAACTACATACCTAGAAGGATAGAACACAAGTGTTTGTCATTATTGTGTATGTTCAGTTTTAAAATTATGTATTTAAGTTTATAAAAGTTATATTTGTATATTTATGGCTACATAAAAGTACTTGTATTCAAGTTTATAAAAGTTATATTTATATATAGGTATCGTTATGAATAAAAAAACTGGTAGAGAGATATAGTTACGAACGGTACTGTTTGAGACACACAGTATGATAGTAATAGCATAGGTTCTGTAAGTTACAAAAGGGTAAATTAAAAAATGGATTTGTTGATCACCTTACAAAATGTGGCTGCTACTTTTGGTTTTGCAGCAGGGAAATGTTTTGTGTGGGTTGTTTTAAAGTGGGTAGTGTGTAAATTCTGAATATTATGTATATATATGCCTTCTGTACATTCATGGTTGTACATCGTTAAAGGTAAAATAGGAGTTACTTGATGTCATTTTGCATGTTACTTTAACTGTAAGTCTTTCATGTGTGTTACTATGTATTGAAGAACACATTATCTGTTTAGGCACGACTGTTTCACATCAACAATCCCGCACAATATCCTTTTTCAGTTAACCATTGGAAATTGAGGGATGTGATGTACGACTAGTCTATATCATGATTGAACTTTCATATGGTTCATCGTGTACTAATATTTGGCTCGACTGACTTTTGCTTAAACCCTCTTTAGTGGCACAACTTGGTTTTAGAGTCATGGGTCATTGGGGTTTAGCCACATTGTCTTAATAGGCCTTACAATATTATACGTTGCTTAATGAAATATCAACTTTCGGACTCTACAAAAATGTTATCCATTTATATTGTTCCCGGTTTTGAGTTTTGACCAGTTACCCCGTGCCTGACCCATTATACGGGTAACTATATAGGTCCTTACTGACTGAATCATTACACATTTATATAGATAATCAATACACGTATTGTGTATTGCTTGCTATATTTACTGGTCGATTTCCCAATTTCTTTTTCTTCATGTGGTTGGAAAGCTTTCTAAGGCATAATAATGTTATCATGGAGAGGTAATTCACGCTTGAGTGATGAAAAATCAGACAAATCCAATGTTGTAATCAATGGTTGATTTAGAAATTGTAGTCGCTGGTTAAAAGCTAAAAAAATTTATACTATATGCCTTATTTTAATGATGTCACTTAAAAAATTTACACTATCTACTGATGTCTTTAATTAAAACCCCATATTTTTTCTCTCACTAAATCGCGTATTTTCTTGATAGCACGTGCTACCCGTTACTACCATGTTGGTTTGCCCCTGGTTGTAATTAACGGTATGGTAGGAATGTTGTATGATGCTGGGGATGCTGTAAAGTTTCATTACCCTAGAGCTTTTGCTACAACTATGTTGAGTTGGGGCGTCATTAAATACAACACCAATTATAAGCTGCTAGAGAGCTAAATTGTGTTAAAGAAATGACCATTGCTGTGCAAAGTTTGGATGTAATTTTGATAGAAGTTCGCGGTATTACTTAGGATGTAATTCGATAGAAGTTCATATAGTATTAGTTTAGCCTTTTAACCTCGTGTTGATGTTTCATGATAAAATCAATGTTTTTTGAGCATACATTATACTACCTTAATTCAATGGCCGATCTAGGAATCGTAGTCACATGTGCCACTAATTAAAAGCTAAAAAAAATAATACACTATTTTATGGTGTTACACAAAAAAATTACACTATCCAATACTTAAAAGCCCCAAAAAATTTCCACTAGATAACGTTTTTCAGTGGTAGCCTGTGCTACCACTTCGTATAATATAGATCCGCCCCTGTACCTTATTATTATTATAATTATAACCTAAAATCAATGTTCTTTGAGAATTGTTCTGTTGTTTGAGAAACATGTCAGTTATGGTGGCATGTGCTGTACATGTACATGTATGGCTGAGCAGAAAACCGAATTAACCGAACTATAACCGTTTTAATCGTTAAAACCGAACCGAATTAACCAAACCGAACGTATAACCGCGATTATGGTTAAAGTTTTTAAATTAACCGAATTTTATGGGGCGGTTATGAAAATATAGATGGGAAAATTGTTTGAAAATGCATTGAACTTTCACCAAATTCATATTGTATGCATCGAACTTTCAAATCTCCTATTGTATGCATTAAACTATTTTAATTGTTCTATTGTATGTAGTTAACTTGTTATAATAGGTAAACTTCAGGTCACATGCTGGAGAAAGTTACATTATTAGTCCCTTATGTTTATCAGATATTGCAAGCTAGTTATCTTTATTAGTTTTTAACGACATTAGTCCCTCATATACAAACCCTAATTTCTGTACACTTCCATGTTCAAATTCAGACCCTAATTAAACTAAAACAAAGACATATAAATACCATCGTTAAACAGGCCTGATTTTTAAACCCATTGGAAACCCAGATCTGAAACTCGTTCGAGATCTACCGTCATTCCAGACCTACCGTCAACAATGAAATTGAAGGAAAATTGGGTCCGGTGGTCGTTTATAAAGCGACGCCGATGAAATCGAAGGACAAAGCTTGAAATTCATATCTTGGTTTTCGGTTTCTTGTTGGTGATGGATGTTGCAAACAGAATACTTGACAGGATTGACCAGACGTGGTATATTACCTTTTATAAGTTTCCTTGCATTATGCTTTTGAAGTGGGTCAGGGGTTGTAAACTCGTTTCCCACTTAATTTGGTAAGTTATGAACTACACTTGATTTTCAGAACTAAAAAATCAACACTAGCTATATTTGCAATTAAAGTTTGTGACGACCCGAAAATTTCCGACCAAATTTAAACTTAATCTTTGTATGATTCCGATACGATAAGCAAAGTCTGTAATGTTGAGTTTTAAAAATATTGAACTAATTCATATATCCATTTGACCTTCGACTGTGCCCGACGATTCACGAACAACTAATTGTAAATAGATACATACATACATACATATATATATATATATATATATATATATATATATATATATATATATATATATATATATATAAATATGTATATATATAAATATTAATTTGAAATATTATCTGAAATAATATATGATGTAATTGTTGGAAATAAATATGTAAAATAATATGCGATGTAATGAAAACTATATATATATATATATATATATATATATATATATATATATATATATATATATATATATATATATATATATATATATATATATATATAATTATGTATATAAATATTACTTGTAAATATATAAAATTATATTAAATCTAATGGTTTAAAAATATATAACATATTTATTTTAGTAGTTAAATTTGCTATTTAAAACTGTTTCTATATAGAAAGAAAATATATTAAAAATAAATGATTTCAAGCATAAATAATGAACGATTGTAATACTCGGTTGGCGTTTCGCTAGTGTTCATATAGATCTAATACGAGTTTATGAAGATTTAAAATAAAAATTGAACTATAAATCGATTACGAAGATTTTAGATTTAATAAAAATATTTTTACCTTTCTAGATTAAATTTTAGTACTCCGTACATATTATTTGAAACAGAAAATAAATAAATAACAAATCTTTTTGATCAGGTTTCAAACAGGTAATGACCAGAATAAATAAATGGTCTTAATTTAAAAATTTAGGATTTTTAGGAACAACTTTATACGTTAACTGTTTAGCAATGGGCACGATATAACACTCCCTAATAGGACAAACCTCCGGCTGCTTAACTATTTATCACTGTATGTGTTACTGTTTGTCCTGTGATTCTTATCCATCATCTATCTTTTACATATACATATACATGCCTTACATATACATATATCAAAATATATAAGCTCGATTACACACACACACACACACACCCCCCATATATGATCACCCTTTCTTCTTCACCACTACCGCCACCATCCGGCCACCACCCCATCACCTCACAACCGCCACACTCCACCACCCCAAGCCGATTAACACCACCTTCACACACACACACACTCTCTCTCTCTCTCTCTCTATATATATATATATATATATATATATATATATATATATATATATATATATATATAGTTACATACACACGTACATCCATGCCATCACTACCCTATCACCACCCTCATGACCACCTACGAGCTCCTATTATATTTTTTTTCTTCGTTTGAGTATCCACAACGAGCCCAATTATATTTCTAATACGAGCTAGGAACACAATCCATAAATTCTCACCATGACAACACCTCAACTCCATCGTGATTCTGCTGTATACATGAATCAAACCATCACTAACGATCTTCATCTTACCATTGATGCATCTTTCTTTGTTCTAATCAAACCATCACCATCTTTCTTTCTATTTTGAATAATAGAGTACACCACCGAATTGTTTTCTATTAAATGATGATGATGTATAAAGAATAACGAACGATATTGATAGAGATTATGAACTGTGATGATGATGTGGAACGATGAAAATAAACCGAAGATGGCTGCTAGTCTGTTATACGAATTGGAGAAGCAACGAACGGTTTTAATTGTTAATTTGGTTTTGATAATTGGGCCACTAGGGTTTTAAATGAACTTGCAATTTGCTTTGGGCTGTATTGGGCCGAGTTCTTTTTTTTTTTGATGGGTCGTGATCCATTTTTGGTGCTTTCTTTTCGGTTGGACTGAAATAAGGAATAAAAGAATTTAAACCTACGTTAAATCAGGAAAGCAAAGACAGATGGATGGTAGAGGGTGTTGGGTTTAAGCGGGAGGTCTTGAGTTCGAGTCTGGGCAGCGACATTTTATTTTTAGAAGCTTGTTTCTTCAAAGGTTGTATTTTAAATTTTTCTTTATTATTATTATTATTATTATTATTATTATTATTATTATTATTATTTTTTTTTTTTTACTACTTTTATTAACATGAATATTATTATTATTATTGATATTATTAGGATTATTATTATTATTATTATTATTATTATTATTATTATTATCATTAATATTATTATTATTATTATTATAAAAATAATACACTTTATTATTATTATTATCATTAACATTATTATTACTATCGATTTATAATTATTATTATCATATTATTAACATTAAAATATTTATTAACAGGTATTATTATTAAGTATTATTAGTATTAAGAATTTTTATCAAAATTAGTATCTTTATTGTAAAAATAATACAACCTTTTTAATTTTATTATTGTTACTATCATTATTAAAAAATTTATATATTTTATTTTTATTATTTTTATTAACATAACTATATTAGTATTTTTATAATAAATACAGTAAATAAAGTAAATATATTATTAAGGAAACTTATAAATTATTAATTATAAAGATTACATCACTAAGAATAATACATAAATTTGTTCGATTACCATTATATGTGTTAATATATATATAAATGATTTAGGTTCGTGAATCCGAGGCCAACCCTGCATTGTTCAATATCGTCATATGTATTTTTACTACAAAATACATTAAGTGAGTTCATTTGATTCCCTTTTACTTTTTACATTTTTGGGACTGAGAATACATGCATTGTTTTTATAACTGTTTTGTTAAATGCTTTTGAAATATATTTTGAACTGCGAATACATGAAATACTTTTATAACTGTTTTACGAAATAGACACAAGTAATTGAAACTACATTCTATGGTTGAATTATCAAAATCGAATGTGCCCTTTTTATTGTAGTGACCCGAACTTTTCCATGTTTATATATATTAATTGAGATTGATATTTACATGATTAAATGTTTCCAACATGTTAAGCAATCAAACTTGTTAAGACTTGATTAATTGAAATATGTTTCATATAGACAATTGACCACCCAAGTTGACCGGTGATTCACAAACGTTAAAACTTGTAAAAACTATATGACGACATATATATGGATATATATATAGTTAACATGATACTATGATAAGTAAACATATCATTAATTATATTAACAATGAACTACATATGTAAAAACAAGACTACTAACTTAATGATTTTTAAACGAGACATATATGTAACGATTATCGTTGTAAAGACATTTAATGTATATATATCATATTAAGAGATATTCATACATGATAATATCATGATAATATAATAATTTAAAATCTCATTTGATATTATAAACATTGGGTTAACAACATTTAACAAGATCATTAACCTAAAGGTTTCAAAACAACACTTACATGTAACGACTAACGATGACTTAACGACTCAGTTAAAATGTATATACATGTAGTGTTTTAATATGTATTTATACACTTTTGAAAGACTTCATTACACTTATCAAAATACTTCTACTTAACAAAAATGCTTACAATTACATCCTCGTTCAGTTTCATCAACAATTCTACTCGTATGCACCCGTATTCGTACTCGTACAATACACAGCTTTTAGATGTATGTACTATTGGTATATACACTCCAATGATCAGCTTTTAGCAGCCCATGTGAGTCACCTAACACATGTGGGGACCATCATTTGGCAACTAGCATGAAATATCTCATAAAATTACAAAAATATGAGTAATCATTCATGACTTATTTACATGAAAACAAAATTACATATCCTTTATATCTAATCCATACACCAACGACCAAAAACACCTACAAACACTTTCATTCTTCAATTTTCTTCATCTAATTGATCTCTCTCAAGTTCTATCTTTAAGTTCTAAGTGTTCTTCATATATTCTACAAGTTCTAGTTACATAAAATCAAGAATACTTTCAAGTTTGCTAGCTCACTTCCAATCTTGTAAGGTGATCATCCAACCTCAAGAAATCTTTGTTTCTTACAGTAGGTTATCATTCTAATACAAGTTAATAATCATATTCAAACTTTGGTTCAATTTCTATAACTATAACAATCTTATTTCAAGTGATGATCTTACTTGAACTTGTTTTCGTGTCATGATTCTGCTTCAAGAACTTCGAGCCATCCAAGGATCCGTTGAAGCTAGATCCATTTTTCTCTTTTCCAGTAGGTTTATCCAAGGAACTTAAGGTAGTAATGATATTCATAACATCATTCGATTCATACATATAAAGCTATCTTATTCGAAGGTTTAAACTTGTAATCACTAGAACATAGTTTAGTTAATTCTAAACTTGTTCGCAAACAAAAGTTAATCCTTCTAACTTGACTTTTAAAATCAACTAAACACATGTTCTATATCTATATGATATGCTAACTTAATGATTTAAAACCTGGAAACACGAAAAACACCGTAAAATCGGATTTACGCCGTCGTAGTAACACCGCGGGCTGTTTTGGGTTAGTTAATTAAAAACTATGATAAACTTTGATTTAAAAGTTGTTATTCTGAGAAAATGATTTTTATTATGAACATGAATCTATATCCAAAAATTATGGTTAAACTCAAAGTGAAAGTATGTTTTCTAAAATGGTCATCTAGACGTCGTTCTTTCGACTGAAATGACTACCTTTACAAAAACGACTTGTAACTTATTTTTTCGACTATAAACCTATACTTTTTCTGTTTAGATTCATAAAATAGAGTTCAATATGAAACCATAGCAATTTGATTCACTCAAAACGGATTTAAAATGAAGAAGTTATGGGTAAAACAAGATTGGATAATTTTTCTCATTTTAGCTACGTGAAAATTGGTAACAAATCCATTCCAACCATAACTTAATCAACTTGTATTGTATTTTATGTAATCTTGAGATACCATAGACAAGTATACAATGTTTTGACCTATCATGTCGACACATCTATATATATTTTGGAACAACCATAGACACTCTATATGTGAATGTTGGAGTTAGCTATACAGGGTTGAGGTTGATTCCAAAATATATATAGTTTGAGTTGTGATCAATACTGAGATACGTATACACTGGGTCGTGGATTGATTCAAGATAATATTTATCGATTTATTTCTGTACATTTAACTGTGGACAACTAGTTGTAGGTTACTAACGAGGACAGCTGACTTAATAAACTTAAAACATCAAAATATATTAAAAGTGTTGTAAATATATTTTGAACATAGTTTGATATATATGTATATATTGTTATAGGTTCGTGAATCAACCAGTGGCCAAGTCTTACTTCCCGACGAAGTAAAAATCTGTGAAAGTGAGTTATAGTCCCACTTTTAAAATCTACTTTTTGGGATGAGAATACATGCAGGTTTTATAAATGATTTACAAAATAGACACAAGTACGTGAAACTACATTCTATGGTTGAATTATCGAAATTGAATATGCCCCTTTTTATTAAGTCTGGTAATCTAAGAATTAGGGAACAGACACCCTAATTGACGCGAATCCTAAAGATAGATCTATTGGGCCTAACAAACCCCATCCAAAGTACCGGATGCTTTAGTACTTCGAAATTTATATCATATCCGAAGGGTGTCCCGGAATGATGGGGATATTCTTATATATGCATCTTGTTAATGTCGGTTACCAGGTGTTCACCATATGAATGATTTTTATCTCTATGTATGGGATGTGTATTGAAATATGAAATCTTGTGGTCTATTATTATGATTTGATATATATAGGTTAAACCTATAACTCACCAACATTTTTTTTGACGTTTTAAGCATGTTTATTCTCAGGTGATTATTAAGAGCTTCCGCTGTCGCATACTTAAATAAGGACGAGATTTGGAGTCCATGCTTGTATTATATTGTGTAAAAACTGTATTCAAGAAACTTATTTTGTTGTAACATATTTGTATTGTAAACCATTATGTAATGGTCGTGTGTAAACAGGATATTTTAGATTATCATTATTTGATAATCTACGTAAAGCTTTTTAAAACCTTTATCTATGAAATAAAGGTTATGGTTTGTTTTAAAAATGAATGCAGTCTTTGAAAAATGTCTCATATAGAGGTCAAAACCTCGCAACGAAATCAATTAATATGGAACGTTTTTAATCAATAAGAATGGGACATTTCAGTTGGTATCAGAGCGTTGGTCTTAGAGAACCAGAAAATTTGCATTAGTGTGTCTTATTGAGTTTGTTAGGATGCATTAGTGAGTCTGGACTTCGATCGTGTTTTCTTTAAATATGATTGCTTAACATTTTTGTTGGAAACTATATATTTTTAACATATGAATATTATGTGATATATTAATCTCTTAACGTGTTTGATATTATGTGATAGATGTCTACCTCTAGGACAAGTCCCATTGACTCACCTAATAATAATGAAGAGTCAAATGTAAATTGGAATGATTCTTTGACTGATTCACAAGTTCCCGAAGAGGAACCGGAAGAAGAGTCGGAACCGGAAGAAGAATCGGAACCGGAAGAAGAATCGGAACCGGATGAAGAAATAGAACCGGTGGGGGAAATAATAAAACGGTTAAGTAAAAGAAAATCGTCAACCAACCGACCAAGGTTAATTATGGTCAATGGTGTTTCCGCCAAGGAAGCAAAATATTGGGAGGATTACCAATTCTCCGATGAATCGGATTCCGACGAGAATTCCGATGATGTTATAGAAATTACCCCAACTGAATTTAAAAAGGCAAAAGAAAATAATAAGGGAAAGGGCATAAAAATAGAGAAATCTAATTCCAACCCCGATGAACTTTATATGTATCGTCAACCCCCGAAGTCCTTAAGTTGTAACAATGACTCGGGAACCTCTAAACCACCAGGTTTTTCTAAACCAATGTGGATAACGACGGCTCGTATTAGGGGAACATCATATATCCCTAGAAACTTGGCAAAACGAACCAAAACCGAAGAAGAAGAAACAAGGGAGTCGGAATAAGATAGTTGTATTCGTGTGGTGTAATATAAGTAATATCGTGTGCTTATGCTTTATGATATATGTAAAAATTGCTTGTATTAATAAGTATTTTTTTTATGAATCTAACTCTTGTCTATTTTACAGTATAATAACACAAAATGGATAGACAACCCAATATTTTAAGAGACCTACCCGGAGACATGATCGATGAAATCTTGTCTAGAGTCGGTCAGAATTCCTCGGCACAACTATTTAAGGCGAGATCAGTTTGTAAGACATTCGAAGAACGTTCCAAGAATGCCTTGGTTTATAAAAGGCTTTCGTTCGAAAGATGGGGGATATCACATTGGGAAATCCATAAGTTACGATGTGTTTACTTTGACGCATATATTGCGGGGAACCCAAATGCTATTTTACGCAACGGGTTAAGAAATTATTTTGACTCAGTATATCCGAATATAGGACTTCGTGATTTAGAAAAAGCGGCTAACATGCAACATAAAGAAGCATGTTATGCTTACGGGTTAGTAATGTTCGCTTCTCACCAAAGTGAGAACAAGAACATCGGGCTACAACTATTAAACAAAACGTTCCCACAAGTGACGGAGTCGGTAATTGGGGTAAGAAATGAGGTTTTTAGGTTATTACGAGACTGTTGGTCATTACGTAACCCTCGTCCCTTTGACGATGTTACAACACGCTGTCTTATCAACGGCCATAACGGTTATGTTCCACAAGACCAAGGATGGGAAGTAGTCCTAGTAAAACCAGAATGCATGACTTGTTTCTGGACGTATGAATTACGTGTCTTTATTGCCTTTGCTGAACGACTTGTGTACTAGCTAGAATTATCTTCAAAACTATATTGTATCAAAGTTATTGTGTGCTATATTTCATGCTTTATGTAAAATAAGCGGTATTGTAAGTTTGTAAAATATTGTATAAAAGTTTGAACGCGAAATATTATTACAATCAGTTTTTCATATAGAATTGTAGTAGTTGAATTGTATATTAGCTACTAAGTATGAACTTAACGGGTAGGTACTACCCGAATTTAAACTTATAAAACGCTAATATGAAGAAAAAGCTTTTATAAATGAGTTCATATTATGCTACGAAATACTATTAACTACTCTTAATATTCTGTATGATTAACTTGTTCCATTGGACTATTTTGAAGGAAATGGCACCGACTACTCGACACACCGTGAATATGAATGAAGAGGAATTCCGTACTTTTCTAGCTTCAAACATAGCCGCAGTACAGGCTGCGCTACATACTGTGATGACCCGGAAATTTCGACTAAATTTAAACTTAATCTTAAATGATTAATGATTTTGACACGATAAGTAAAGTCTGTAAAACTGAATCTCAAAAATTTTAAACTATTCAAATACCCTTCAGTTGTTCTCAACGATTCGCGAACCATTATATGTAAATAGATACATATATATACTATAACTTGAAAACGTAACAAAGTTTTAATTGCATGTTACCGTACATTAAACTTATTGGTTTATATATCTATTTGAATATATATGATTTCAAGTTATTTAGTAAACGATAGTAACATTCGATTATTGATTCGATTGATATTTAGATAAGTTAACTAAAACGTTTAAGATGAACAAGAAAAACACTAATTTGCTACAGTATTTTCAAATTGCTATAGTACCCAAAATGCTACAGTGTTTTCGAAAATCACTATTTGCTACAGTAAAATTTACTTTGCTACAGTGAATTGCTACAGTAAAAATTTACTTTGCTACATTAAAACACTATTTTAAAAATGTATTTTAACAAATAGTGAGACGATGATTTATAGAAGTAAATGACCAAAACACTCTAAAGTTTAAGATATACTTTGAGTGGTATAGTTTATGGATAACTTAAGGCTATATTTTGACAAAGGTACGTGACACGAAACGTAAAATGCAAGTTTTCTAAAGGTACGAAAGGACATTCGAAAAACCGGAACCGGGACATAAGTCAAGTGATGACGTACGACTTATCGGAACAAAAATTACAAATCAACTATGCACGGGAATAAAATATAATATATAATTAATTAATTTAAATTATATATTATATATATATTATTTAATTATGTCGACAAGCATTAGGACAAAATTATGTGAGCTGGAAAAATGGGCCATGCGATCGCATGGCCAATGGCCTTCAGAACCATGCGATCGCATGGGGTCTGGGGACAGGCCACACCTATAAAAACTCGATCATTCTGCTTCTATTTTAACATATATTACTCCGTATTTATTTTATTTATTTATTATTATTATTATTATTATTATTATTATTATTAATAAGATTATTATTAATCTTATTATTTTTATTATTAATGTTATTATTTTTGCGATACAAAAATAATAATGTACATAAAATATTAAGACGGAGTGCTGTCCAAGTAATTTTCAAAACGAGTTTCCGAGCGAGCTAGAGCTAAGAAAAATATGGGTTATTGCCAAGGAGGTTATGGGTAATGTTCGGGGGTATTTTTGTGAATCAAACCTCGTGTTTATCATCTCCGATGCGTCTACGTGCTTTCCTGCAATATTGTATATCAATATAAAACAGTGAGTTTCATATGATCCCTTTTACTCAATATATTTTTGGGTTGAGAATACATGCGACTGTTTATAAATACTGAAAATACTAGATTTATATGCGTGAGTTTCATATGATCCCTTTTACTCTCTACATTTTTGGGCTGAGAATACATGCAAATGCTTTATTAACCGATATGCAATATTTATATGTGTGAGTTTCATTTGCTCCCTTTTTAATTGCTTTTGCAATATATATTTT
Source organism: Rutidosis leptorrhynchoides (assembly GCF_046630445.1). Taxonomy (NCBI): domain Eukaryota; kingdom Viridiplantae; phylum Streptophyta; class Magnoliopsida; order Asterales; family Asteraceae; genus Rutidosis; species Rutidosis leptorrhynchoides. The sequence continues at coordinate 398,211,971 of NC_092338.1, forward strand.
TGGGCTGAGAATACATGCACTTTATTTTAAACACAATGGATACAAGTACATACTAAATTCTACACTGAGTTTGAACCGAAAATCCCTTAGCTTTGGTAACTAGTAACTGCCAGTTATAAGAACTGGTGGGCGCGAGTAGTAGTATATGGATCCATAGGGCTTGATATCCCCGTCCGAGCTAGAGCGCTAGCCTTTTAACGGACGTATGCTATTTGAGAAGCGTACACGTTGGTTTGCGTGTATTATTAAGATGATTATACAAAGGGTACAAATTATATAAACGTTAAAGTTTAGTTACCAGGGTGCTCAATTTTGTAGAACCGATTGATAAACGTTTCGGATGAAACAACTGAAATCTTGTGATCCACCTTTTATGTAAAACCTATTGATAAACGTTTTGAATAAAACAACTGAACTTTTGTAATCCACATTGATATACGGATTATGTGTAATATTAAAACTATGATCTCACCAACCTTTGTGTTGACACTTGAAGCATGTTTATTCTCAGGTTTCTAGAAGTCTTCCGCTGTTTGCTTATACGTGATACAAGATATGTGCTTGGAGTCATACATGCTATATACCAGAAACTTGTATTCACCAAACCATTACCATGTATCTTATTTTGACTGTATTGTCAACAGATGTATTATTGTAAACCATTTAAATGGTGATTGTCTATACGTAGGAATCGTCAGATGTTAAAAACCTGGAATTTATATATTCATTTATGAAATACCTTTTCAAACGAATACAATGTTACAAAATGTATCACATAGAGGTCAAATACCTCGCAATGAAATCAATGAATGACGTGTTCGTCCATATGGATTTGGAGCGATCGTCACAGTTGGTTACAAAAATAGAGATCGTTATGGACTGGTTGAAAGAAGTGAAAGTTTTGATGTGATAACGGTATGGACTGGTTGAAAGAAGTGAAAGTAGAGATCGTTTGTTACAAAAATGCAATTCGCATTATACGAGAAAAAGGAAAACCCTTAATGGTGTACGGAGAAAAGGGAAACACGAAGCTACATCTTATTAGTAATTTGAAGGCACAAAAACTAATAAGAAAAGGTTGCTATACTGTTCTAGCACACGTCGAGAAAGTACAAACTGAAGAAAAGAGCATCAATGATGTTCCCATTGCAAAAGAATTTCCCGATGTATTTCCGAAAGAATTACCGGGATTACCCCCACATCGATCCGTTGAATTTCAAATAGATCTTGTACCAGGAGCTGCACTAATAGCTCGTGCTCCTTACAGACTCGCACCCAGCGAGATGAAAGAACTGCAAAGCCAATTACAAGAACTTTTAGAGCGTGGTTTCATTCGACCAAGCACATCACCGTGGGGAGCTCCTGTTTTGTTTGTCAAGAAGAAAGATGGTACATTCAGGTTGTGTATCGACTACCGAGAGTTGAACAAACTTACCATCAAGAACCGCTACCCACTACCGAGAATCGATGACTTATTTGATCAACTACAAGGCTCGTCTGTTTATTCAAAGATTGACTTACGTTCCGGGTATCATCAAATGCGGGTGAACGAAGATGATATTCCAAAGACTGCTTTCAGAACACGTTACGGTCATTACGAGTTTATGGTCATGCCGTTTGGTTTAACTAATGCACCAACTGTGTTCATGGACCTTATGAACCGAGTGTGTGGACCATACCTTGACAAGTTTGTCATTGTTTTCATTGATGACATACTTATTTACTCAAAGAATGACCAAGAACACGGTGAACATTTGAGAAAGGTGTTAGAAGTATTGAGGAAGGAAGAATTGTACGCTAAGTTTTCAAAGTGTGCATTTTGGTTGGAAGAAGTTCAATTCCTGGGTCACATAGTGAACAAATAAGGTATTAAGGTGGATCCGGCAAAGATAGAAACTGTTGAAAAGTGGAAAACCCCGAAAACTCCGAAACACATACGCCAGTTTTTAGGACTAGCTGGTTACTACAGAAGGTTCATCCAAGACTTTTCCAGAATAGCAAAACCCTTGACTGCATTAACGCATAAAGGGAAGAAATTTGAATGGAATGATGAACAAGAGAAAGCGTTTTAGTTATTGAAGAAAAAGCTAACTACGGCACCTATATTGTCATTGCCTGAAGGGAATGATGATTTTGTGATTTATTGTGACGCATCAAAGCAAGGTCTCGGTTGTGTATTAATGCAACGAACGAAGGTGATTGCTTATGTGTCTAGACAATTGAAGATTCACGAACAAAATTATACGATGCATGATTTGGAATTAGGCGCGGTTGTTTTTGCATTAAAGACTTGGAGGCACTACTTATATGGGGTCAAAAGTATTATATATACCGACCACAAAAGTCTTCAACACATATTTAATCAGAAACAACTGAATATGAGGCAGCGTAGGTGGATTGAATTGTTGAATGATTACGACTTTGAGATTCGTTACCACCCGGGAAAGGCAAATGTGGTAGCCGATGCCTTGAGCAGGAAGGACAGAGAACCCATTCGAGTAAAATCTATGAATATAATGATTCATAATAACCTTACTACTCAAATAAAGGAGGCGCAACAAGGAGTTTTAAAAGAGATAAATTTAAAGGATGAAATACCCAAGGGATCGGAGAAGTATCTTAATATTCGGGAAGACGGAACCCGGTATAGGGCTGAAAGGATTTGGGTACCAAAATTTGGAGATATGAGAGAAATGGTACTTAGAGAAGCTCATAAAACCAGATACTCAATACATCCTGGAACGGGGAAGATGTACAAGGATCTCAAGAAACATTTTTGGTGGCCGGGTATGAAAGCCGATGTTGCTAAATACGTAGGAGAATGTTTGACATGTTCTAAGGTCAAAGCTGAGCATCAGAAACCATCAGGTCTACTTTAACAACCCGAAATCCCGGAATGGAAATGGGAAAACATTACCATGGATTTCATCACTAAATTGCCAAGGACTGCAAGTGGTTTTGATACTATTTGGGTAATAGTTGATCGTCTCACCAAATCAGCACATTTCCTGCCAATAAGAGAAGATGACAAGATGGAGAAGTTAGCACGACTGTATTTGAAGGAAGTCGTCTCCAGACATGGAATACCAATCTCTATTATCTCTGATAGGGATGGCAGATTTATTTCAAGATTCTGGCAGACATTACAGCAAGCATTAGGAACTCGTCTAGACATGAGTACTGCCTATCATCCACAAACTGATGGGCAGAGCGAAAGGACGATACAAACACTTGAAGACATGCTACGAGCATGTGTTATTAATTTCGAAAACAGTTGGGATTGACATCTACCATTAGCAGAATTTTCCTACAACAACAGCTACCATTCAAGCATTGAGATGGTGCCGTTTGAAGCACTTTATGGTAGAAAGTGCAGGTCTCTGATTTGTTGGAGTGAAGTGGGGGATAGACAGATTACGGGTCCGGAGATTATACAAGAAACTACCGAGAAGATCATCCAAATTCAACAACGGTTGAAAACCGCCCAAAGTCGACAAAAGAGCTACGCTGACATTAAAAGAAAAGATATAGAATTTGAAATTGGAGAGATGGTCATGCTTAAAGTTGTACCTTGGAAAGGCGTTGTTCGATTTGGTAAACGAGGGAAATTAAATCCAAGGTATATTGGACCATTCAAGATTATTGATCGTGTCGGACCAGTAGCTTACCGACTTGAGTTACCTCAACAACTCGCGGCTGTACATAACACTTTCCACGTCTCGAATTTGAAGAAATGTTTTGCTAAAGAAGATCTCACTATTCCGTTAGATGAAATCCAAATCAACAAAAAACTCCAATTCATCAAAGAACCCGTCGAAATAATGGATCGTGAGGTTAAAAGACTTAAGCAAAACAAGATACCAATTGTTAAGGTTCGATGGAATGCTCGTAAAGGACCCGAGTTCACCTGGGAGCGTGAAGATCAGATGAAGAAGAAATACCCGCATCTATTTCCAGAAGATTCGTCAACACCTTCAACAGCTTAAAATTTCGGGACGAAATTTATTTAACGGGTAGGTACTGTAGTGACCCGAACTTTTCCATGTTTATATATATTAATTGAGATTGATATTTACATGATTAAATGTTTCCAACATGTTAAGCAATCAAACTTGTTAAGACTTGATTAATTGAAATATGTTTCATATAGACAATTGACCACCCAAGTTGACCGGTGATTCACGAACGTTAAAACTTGTAAAAACTATATGACGACATATATATGGATATATATATATATATAGTTAACATGATACTATGATAAGTAAACATATCATTAATTATATTAACAATGAACTACATATGTAAAAACAAGACTACTAACTTAATGATTTTTAAACGAGACATATATGTAACGATTATCGTTGTAAAGACATTTAATGTATATATATCATATTAAGAGATATTCATACATGATAATATCATGATAATATAATAATTTAAAATCTCATTTGATATTATAAACATTGGGTTAACAACATTTAACAAGATCGTTAACCTAAAGGTTTCAAAACAACACTTACATGTAACGACTAACGATGACTTAACGACTCAGTTAAAATGTATATACATGTAGTGTTTTAATATGTATTTATACACTTTTGAAAGACTTCATTACACTTATCAAAATACTTCTACTTAACAAAAATGCTTACAATTACATCCTCGTTCAGTTTCATCAACAATTCTACTCGTATGCACCCGTATTCGTACTCGTACAATACACAGCTTTTAGATGTATGTACTATTAGTATATACACTCCAATGATCAGCTCTTAGTAGCCCATGTGAGTCACCTAACACATGTGGGGACCATCATTTGGCAACTAGCATGAAATATCTCATAAAATTACAAAAATATGAGTAATCATTCATGACTTATTTACATGAAAACAAAATTACATATCCTTTATATCTAATCCATACACCAACGACCAAAAACACCTACAAATACTTTCATTCTTCAATTTTATTCATCTAATTGATCTCTCTCAAGTTATATCTTCATGTTCTAAGTGTTCTTCATATATTCTACAAGTTCTAGTTACATAAAATCAAGAATACTTTCAAGTTTGCTAGCTCACTTCCAATCTTGTAAGGTGATCATCCAACCTCAAGAAATCTTTGTTTCTTACAGTAGGTTATCATTCTAATACAAGGTAATAATCATATTCAAACTTTGGTTTAATTTCTATAACTATAACAATCTTATTTCAAGTGATGATCTTACTTGAACTTGTTTTCGTGTCATGATTCTGCTTCAAGAACTTCGAGCCATCCAAGGATCCGTTGAAGCTAGATCCATTTTTCTCTTTTCCAGTAGGTTTATCCAAGGAACTTAAGGTAGTAATGATATTCATAACATCATTCGATTCATACATATAAAGCTATCTTATTCGAAGGTTTAAACTTGTAATCACTAGAACATAGTTTAGTTAATTCTAAACTTGTTCGCAAACAAAAGTTAATCCTTCTAACTTGACTTTTAAAATCAACTAAACACATGTTCTATATCTATATGATATGCTAACTTAATGATTTAAAACCTGGAAACACGAAAAACACCGTAAAACCGGATTTACGCCGTCGTAGTAACACCGCGGGCTGTTTTGGGTTAGTTAATTAAAAACTATGATAAACTTTGATTTAAAAGTTTTTATTCTAAGAAAATAATTTTTATTATGAACATGAATCTATATCCAAAAATTATGGTTAAACTCAAAGTGGAAGTATGTTTTCTAAAATGGTCATCTAGACGTCGTTCTTTCGACTGAAATGACTACCTTTACAAAAACGACTTGTAACTTATTTTTTTGACTATAAACCTATACTTTTTCTGTTTAGATTCATAAAATAGAGTTTAATATGAAACCATAGCAATTTGATTCACTCAAAACGGATTTAAAATGAAGAAGTTATGGGTAAAACAAGATTGGATAATTTTTCTCATTTTAGCTACGTGAAAATTGGTAACAAATCTATTCCAACCATAACTTAATCAACTTGTATTATATTTTATATAATCTTGAGATACCATAGACACGTATACAATGTTTCGACCTATCATGTCGACACATCTATATATATTTTGGAACAACCATAGATACTCTATATGTGAATGTTGGAGTTAGCTATACAGGGTTGAGGTTGATTCCAAAATATATATAGTTTGAGTTGTGATCAATACTGAGATACGTATACACTGGGTCGTGGATTGATTCAAGATAATATTTATCGATTTATTTCTGTACATCTAACTGTGGACAACTAGTTGTAGGTTACTAACGAGGACAGATGACTTAATAAACTTAAAACATCAAAATATATTAAAAGTGTTGTAAATATATTTTGAACATACTTTGATATATATGTATATATTGTTATAGGTTCGTGAATCAACCAGTGGCCAAGTCTTACTTCCCGACGAAGTAAAAATCTGTGAAAGTGAGTTATAGTCCCACTTTTAAAATCTAATATTTTTGGGATGAGAATACATGCAGGTTTTATAAATGATTTACAAAATAGACACAAGTACGTGAAACTACATTCTATGGTTGAATTATCAAAATCGAATATGCCCCTTTTTATTAAGTCTGGTAATCTAAGAATTGGGGAACAGACACCCTAATTGACGCGAATCCTAAAGATAGATCTATTGGGCCTAACAAACCCCATCCAAAGTACCGGATGCTTTAGTACTTCGAAATTTATATCATATCCGAAGGGTGTCCCGGAATGATGGGGATATTCTTATATATGCATCTTGTTAATGTCGGTTACCAGGTGTTCACCATATGAATGATTTTTATCTCTATGTATGGGATGTGTATTGAAATATGAAATCTTGTGGTCTATTATTATGATTTGATATATATAGATTAAACCTATAACTCACCAACATTTTTGTTGACGTTTTAAGCATGTTTATTCTCAGGTGATTATTAAGAGCTTCCGCTGTCGCATACTTAAATAAGGACGAGATTTGGAGTCCATGCTTGTATTATATTGTGTAAAAACTGTATTCAAGAAACTTATTTTGTTGTAACATATTTGTATTGTAAACCATTATGTAATGGTCGTGTGTAAACAGGATATTTTAGATTATCATTATTTGATAATCTACGTAAAGCTTTTTAAAACCTTTATCTATGAAATAAAGGTTATGGTTTGTTTTAAAAATGAATGCAGTCTTTGAAAAACGTCTCATATAGAGGTCAAAACCTCGCAACGAAATCAATTAATATGGAACATTTTTAATCAATAAGAACGGGACATTTCATTTATCATGTCCGATGTTTTCCCGGAATGATGGCGAATTTATCATGTCCGATGTTTTCCCGGAATGATGGCGAATTTATCATGTCCGATGTTTTCCCGGAATGATGGTGAATTTATCATGTCCGATGTTTTCCCGGAATGATGGCTAATTTATCATGTCCGAAGTTGTCCCGGAATGATGAGGATATTCTATATGCAATTTGTTAAGGTCGATTACCAGGTGTTCAATCCATATGAATGAATTGTATGCATAATGGTTATGGGAAATGGGAATATTGAATCTGGTGGTCTATTAAAATAATGAATTTTGTTGTTTACGATAAACCTATGAACTCACCAACCTTTTGGTTGACACTTTAAAGCATGTTTATTCTCAGGTATTAAAGAAATCTTCCACCGTGCATTAGCTCATCTTAAGGATATTACTTGGAGTCACTCATGGCATATTTTGAAAGACGTTGCATTCGAGTCGTTGAGTTCATCAAGATTATTATTAAGTCAATTATAGTTGGATGTATTAAGAAATGGTATGCATGCCGTCAATTTTCAATGTAAAGAAAGTTTGTCTTTTAAAAACGAATGCAATGTTTGTAAAATGTATCATATAGAGGTCAATTAGCTCGCGATGTAATCATATGTTATTGTATTCGTCCTTATGGATTAGAACGGGTCGTCTCAAAGTTCCCTAATTTTTGTATATTATCTTCATTTATTTTTTTAGAGATTGGGGAGTGTAAATTCGTATATAAAGTTCCCTAATTGCTACACCTGATTTAAAGTTTCATAACTACTCGTTTGCAATTAGAGAATGAGTGATATAATGAGGTGGTTCTGAAAAATGGTAATGAGATTGGCCATGACAGTTTTGTTTTTTACTGTACGATGTAGTGTTTGTAGGGATTTAGAATTGATTTTGGATTATTCAAGTTTAAATGGATTTATGAAGTTCCTGAACATAAATGATTTGTGTTTTTGTGAAAGAAAGAAGAAGATTAAGGTAAAATGATTACTTTTTTATTAATGAAATTTATTTTTTTTGAAAATGATGAAGGGAATGGTAGGATTAGATGAGAGTTAACGAAAAAATTTAACGGACGTTAAGTTTATGGATTAACCATGAAATTTCTCTACATATTAACCTGATACCTTCTCAACAAGTTACTCAGTACATACAATAGAACAATTAATATAGTTGAATGCATACAATAGGAGATTTGAAAGTTCGATGCATACAATAGGAATTTGATGAAAGTTCAATGCATTTTCAAACAATTTTCCCAATATAGATTATCCACCCCGATTTAACCGCACCGCACCATTATGCTTTATATAAGTTATATATATATATATATATATATATATATATATATATATATATATATATATATATATATATATATATATATGGTAGGATCAAGAGGGAAGTAACCAATCGGGGGGAAGCGGGGGGAAGCAATTTTTTTTTTTTTTCATTTTTTGAAAAAACTTTGTTCACGAACATTATAGATTGGATGAAAATAAGAACTTTTAGAAAAGACACTTCGTGATGAATGTTACTATTTTGGCGGGAAAACGCTCGAAGAAGTAATATAAAACAATTATCGTGTTTTTCGAGCGTATGTTGAGGTTTTAGACATTAGGGTTTAGATATTAGGGTTTATATATTAGGGTTTATAGGGTTTAGATATTAGGGTTTAGAAATTTAGGGTTTAGGGTTTAGATTTAGGGTTTAGATTTAGGATTTAGATTGAGTTTTTAACACGAACGGTTTAGAGTTTAGGGTTTAGGGTTTAGGGTTTGGTGTTTTGGGTTTATGGAATAAAACCAAAACACCAAACCCTAAACCCTAAACCCTAAACTCTAAATCGGGCTAAATTTTACTTCACAAAACATGAAAAAAAAACGTTAACATTCTTCACGAACAATATTATCTTGAATGTTATTTTTGTCGATCGTTTTTCCACTAAAATAATAACATTCATCACGAAGTGTATTTTCTAAATGTTCTTATTTTCATCTAATCTATAATGTTAGGGAACAAAGTTTTTTTCAAAAAACGAAAATTTTTTTTTGCTTCCCCCCGCTTCCCCCCGATTGGTTACTTCCCCATTGATCCTGCCCCTATATATATATATATATATATATATATATATATAATTTTGAATGATAGTCGAATACTAAAACTGTGAGAAGAATCTGAGTTATATATTGTTATGAATTTTACCACTTCGTAAGTCACGTGATTTTTTCATTTTTACGTTTTGAGTCTTAAAAATCATAGTAAAATAATTTCTTGACAAACATTGTTGATTAATCATTTATGATTTCAAAATGCATTAATCAAATAATAATGTTGTAGGCGCAAAGCCAAACATCTCATGAAAAAAGTTCAATTTTGAATATCAGGATGTAATGAAAGAGTTCAATTTTGGATATTTGGGAAAGAGTTTACAAGTGGTGGAACTTGGGTCTGGTGAATAATCTTAGTATTAACGAGGCTTTTCGTGGTAAAACAAATCAAGCGCTTTCTCACGTTGGGTATGTGTAGATGTAGGTATATGTTATGTGTTTTCTCTTAAAGACTTCTTTGTATGCTTGTTTATGTCTGGTATGTACCTTCAGGAAGACCCATACCCCACACATGTGGGATTTGGTTTGGTGTTGCTGTTGTTGTATCTTCATGAAGTGTGATCTATGCTTTTTCGCGCTTTGCTTCTTACTCGGACCTCGTCTTGGTATGGGTATGTATGTGTTGTGCATATATGTATGTGTATGTATGGATGTATGGGTACGTTTGTATGCATGTTTGTGTATGTATGTTTATGTTTGTTCGAATGTGGGTATATATGTTTGCTTTATGTATGTCTATAGATGTTTGTATGCATGTTTCTGTATGTATGCATGTAGGCCTAGGTATGTATTCGTATGCAGGTATGTTCGTATGTATGTATGTATGTATGTATGTATGTATGTATGTATGTTCGTATGTATGTATGTATGATGATTATATGTATGTAGGTGTTTATGTATGTAGGTAGGTATGTATGTAGATTTGTATGTATGTATACGGGTATGTGTGTATGTGTGTACCTAGGTATGCCCATGTATATCTGGGTATGGTTCTAAGCATGCATGTATGTATGTATGTATGTATGTATGTATGTATGTATGTATGTATGTATGTATGTATGTATGTATGTATGTATGTATGTATGTATGTATGTATGTATGTATGTATGTATGTATGTTTATATGTACGCGTGTAGGTAGGCTTAGGTATAGACATTTGTATGATTGTCTGTATGTGGTCATATATGTTTATTGTTCTTTTAGTGCAGCATTTATTGATATGAATTGAGATCCGCATCGCACTCTAAGGTACGTTATATATATATATATATATATACACACACACACACATACATACATATATATATATACACACATACATACATATATATATATATATACATGTATATTTTAAGGCTCTATTAAGCGAGTCAACAGTAAGCGTCAATTTATTGGTGACTTGACTGCCGTTTATAGCCTAAATTGAACTTTAGGCATGCTTTAAAACCCATGAAAATTTGATACTACCATTTTCATGGATTCAACTTTGAGTTAATTGCTTATTTTTCTTTTACTCACTTTTATAGTTTTTTTTTTCTTTTTTTTTTTTTTACTTTTGGCCGGAGGTCCCCTTGAAAGCAATCTCTTTATCCGTCGGTGTGACGACCCGGAAATTTTCGACCAAAATTTAAACTTAATCTTTATATGATAACATTATTCCGACATGATAAGCAATAAATTTTGACAAGTTTTAAAACTTTTGAAATGAGTTTCATACAAACAATTGACCAACCATTTGTTCGACGATTCACGAACGTCATAACTTGTATTAAATATATACTTATGTATATATATGGATATACGGATTATATCTAACTTGAATATATGATAGTTAAGTATCTCATTAAGTATATTAATAATGGGTTATATATATATAAATTGAGACTACTAACTTAAGGGTTTCGAAAACAATATATATATGTAACATTTAACGACGTAATAACCCTTATGTTAAAATGAATATATATATGTATTGTATTAAGATGTATTAATACACTTTTGAAAGACTTAAATACATATATTAACATAAGTATATTCAACAAAGATAGTGATAATGCTAAAAACGAACATATATTTCATATCATTATTCCTCAAGAAAGACAAGCTTTTAGTTGAAGTTGTCCCATTTACAAGTAATATTCGTTTAAATAATAAAAGGTGAAGACAAAAGACAGATTCGACGAATTGAAGACGTAAACGACCAAAAAGCTCAAAAGTATAAAATACAATCAAAGAGGTTCCAATTATTGATAAGAAACGTCTCGAAATTACAAGAGTACAAGATTCAAAATGCAAAGTACAAGATATTAAATTGTACGCAAGGACGTTCGAAAATCCGGAACTGGGACTAGAGTCAACTCTCAACGCTCGACGCAACGGACTAAAAATTACAAGTCAACTATGCACATAAATATAATATAATATTTAAATAATTCTTATAATTATTTATATATTATATAATATATTATAAACCGTCGGCAAGCTAGGAGCCAAACCTTTGTGAGCTGGATTTACGAACTCCGCGAGTTGCGGAGTTTGAAGAATAAAAGGGCCGCGAGTCGCGGAGAAACCCTGGACAAAAATCCCTATAAAAGCTCGCGCATTCTGATCGTAAAAATATCCATAATCTATCTCTCTCTCAATATATGTAAACGTATATATATATATATATATATATATATATATATATATATATATATATATATATATATATTTATATTTTAATTTTAATTTTAATTTTAAATCCTAATAATAAGGGTATGTTAGCGAATGTTGTAAGGGTGTAAGTCGAAATTCTGTCCGTGTAACGCTACGCTATTTTTAATCATTGTAAGTTATGTTCAACCTTTTTAATTTAATGTCTCGTAGATAAGTTATTATTATGCTTATTTAAACGAAGTAATCATGATGTTGGGCTAATTACTAAAATTGGGTAATTGGACTTTGTACCATAATTGGGGTTTGGACAAAAGAACGACACTTGTGGAAATTAGACTATGGACTATTAATGGGCTTTATATTTGTTTAACTAAATGATAGTTTGTTAATTTTAATATAAAGATTTACAATTGGACGTCCCTATAAATAACCATATACACTCGATCGGACACGATGGGCGGGGTATTTATATGTACGAATAATCGTTCATTTAACCGGACACGGGAATGGATTAATAGTCTATGGAATTATTAAAACAGGGGTGAAATTATGTACAATGACACTTGACATAATTGATAACAAAGTATTAAAACCTTGGGTTACACGCAGTCGATAACCTGGTGTAATTATTAAATAAAGTATTAAAATCTTGTTACAGTTTAAGTCCCCAATTAGTTGGAATATTTGACTTCGGGTATAAGGATAATTTGACGAGGATACTCGCACTTTATATTTATGACTGATGGACTGTTATGGACAAAAACCAGACGGACATATTGAATAATCCAGGACAAAGGACAATTAACCCATGGGCATAAAACTAAAATCAACACGTCAAACATCATGATTACGGAAGTTTAAATAAGCATAATTCTTTTATTTCATATTTAATTTCCTTTATTTTATATTTAATTGCACTTCTAATTATCGCACTTTTATTTATTGTTATTGTATTTAATTGCACTTTTAATTATCGTACTTTTTAATTATAGCAATTTTATTTTATCGCACTTTTATTTATCGCAATTTCATTATCGTTATTTACTTTACGCTTTAAATTTAGTCTTTTATTTATTTTTAATATTTTACATTAGGTTTTAACTGCGACTAAAGTTTTAAAATCGACAAACCGGTCATTAAACGGTAAACCCCCCCTCCCTTTATAATAATAATATTACTTATTTATATATTTGTAATTTTATAAATTAAAACTAATATAGCGTTAAGCTTTGTTTAAAGATTCCCTGTGGACGAACCGGACTTACTAAAAACTACACTACTGTACGATTAGGTACACTGCCTATAAGTGTTGTAGCAAGGTTTAAGTATATCCATTCTATAAATAAATAAATACCTTGTGTAAAATTGTATCGTATTTAATAGTATTTCCTTGTAAAATTTAATAGTATTTTATACCCCTTAGCTTTAACATCAAGTATTTTTGGCGCCGCTGCCGGGGAACAAAAATCTAGCTTAAAAGCCGGAAGCGCAACGCTAATATAAAAAAAAAAGATTTTTATTTTTAGTTTACTTTTATAAAAATATGCTTTTGTAAAAATACGTTTTAAATATTCGAAAACATAAAAAGAAAACAAAAATATAAATAATTTTAAGAGTTTGTTAAATATTTAAGTTTTATAAAGTTTCTTTATTTTTAGTTTATAAAAATATAAGTTTTATTTAAATATTTTGTGTTTATTTAAAACATAAAATCAAAACCGAAAAAAAAAATTATATATATAAATCTATTTTTAAGATTTTTATAAAATTATAAAGTATTTCTATTTTTATTTTAGTTTTTAAAACATAAGTTTTTATATAATTTATATAAATATTTTATTTAATTATTAAAACAGAAAATTAAAAACAGAAAAAAAACAACTAAAACTGTCGAACGAAACCAGCCTGTCATCTGAAATTTCAAACCCCGCGACTCGCGGAGTTTGTTGCCTGGTGTACCACGACTCGCGGAGCCGTCTGACACGGGTCACACAGAACCCTAATTTCGCATTAATTACGGATTTTATTATTATTATTATTATTATTATTAATAAACCCTAATTAGTTTAATTATTATTATAATTAGTTTAAGTTTTTAAATTAAATTGTATTTTAAATTTTAATTAGTTTTAAATAAATTAATACTTTTATAAAATAAATAATATAAAAATAATATTTTTATAAAAATTGTAATTTTTACAACTTTTAATATATTTTTATATTTTGTCCCTTTTTATTTGTTTTTAGCATAATTTTTGTATTTTTCGCTCATATTTAGTTTTAAGATATAGTTTTTGCCATAGTTATTTTTACTTCTAGATTTTTAGGCTTTGTCGTAAAATCCCTTAAGTGCTTTTTCTTTAGACTAAGATCTTGGTGCTTTAGAATTTTGCGACGCCTTTTTAAGTTTTAGTACTTTTTTAAGTTATTGCCATTTGGGATATAGTTTTTCTTGTAAGCTTTAATATTTTTAGACGCAACTTTTAATTCTTAGTTTTCAGTTCCTTTTTAAGTTTCGACGCGCTACTTTCTTATTTTTATTTTTCGACGCCTTTTACCTATGTATCAATTATCACTCCAATTAGTAATCTCAATTTGCAATTTTAATTTTAAGTTAGTTATAGTAATAAGGTTGGGTTAGTCGAGTGTTTTAAAGTTTTATAAGTATCTCTTTTTCTTTCTTATTTTTTGACGCCTTTTATTTTTCAACCCTTTTCTTTTTCGACCTTTTTCGACGCGCTCTTTTTCTTTCTTATTTCTCGCCATTCTAGTTTTAGGACATAGATTTTTATTCTACTTCTTCTCTATATTTCTTTAAATTATGAAAATTTATTTTAAGTGGTTAAATTAATAGACATCAAAATTTTCTGGTTCGTAGTAATAGTTGGATTTGTACGTGGACCGGGTTATTGGAGCCAAACAGTACTCAATTATATTGAGACCAAACGAATCCTGCCCCTCTGCTGCATCTTTTGGCTATTCGAAACGTGGGAAAAATCAGAAAAGTCTATTAATTGGATAACTTATATAATTTTTCTTTCCTTTTAAAAACTAATAGGATATTCAGTGAATGCACCGAGCAAGACTTTCACCACCTTTTGTACGTTCACCACCTGTAACTCGATCAAGACATCTAGCTAATATTACCGCCGTTGATTTTTCTTTAGAATCGTCATCCAGTCGACCAAGTACTCCAATTCAAATTTCCGATAATCCATTTTTTGAACCCGACCTCACAATTGAGAATCCGGAGAATATTCAGGGACGAGTCATAGATCCTGAACCATTAATTTTTCCTCCGGAACCACCAATCATTCAAACAGAGATTGTTGAGGAACGAACCATTAAATCAGGATCCTCTAGTGATTCAGATTCAACAAATTCAATTATGGAGAATCTAGAACCTTTAAGTATGGAAGACCGAATGAGAGCTATGCAACAACCGCAATCTGCAGATGATACATGTTATTATATTCAAACTATAGATTCACATGCAGAATTGTTAGAAGAATTTCCAGAATTACAAGGAACAGGAGAATGTTCTTTAGGAGAAGGAACTGAACCAATTGATGAAGCTGAAATGTTAGCTACACTTATAGCTAATGGATATGAACCAACAACAGAAGAAATTCAAATGCTAAAAGAAGAAGACAGATATCGATATAAATCATCAATAGAAGAACCACCAACATTAGAGTTAAAGCCACTTCCAAACCATTTGGAATACGCTTATTTACATGGTGAATCTGAATTACCTGTAATAATATCGTCTTCTCTTACTGAAAATGAAAAATCTCAACTTATTTCTGTATTAAAAGCTCATAAACCAGCCATTACATGGAAGATTCATGATATTAAAGGAATAAGTCCTTCGTATTGCACACATAAAATCCTTATGGAAGAAGGTCATAAAATGTATGTACAACGCCAACGAAGACTAAATCCTAATATGCAAGATGTTGTTAAGAAAGAAATTATTAAACTGCTAGATGCAGGTTTAATTTATCCAATTTCTGATAGTCCATGGGTAAGCCCAGTTCAATGCGTACCTAAGAAGGGTGGCATGACTGTCATTACAAATGAGAAAAATGAGCTTATTCCTACTAGGACTGTAACATGATGGCGTGTATGTATTGATTATAGAAAATTAAATGACGCCACCAGAAAAGATCACTTTCCCTTACCTTTCATTGATCAAATGTTGGAAAGATTAGCCGGAAATAGTTACTATTGTTTTCTTGATGGTTTTTCCGGATATTTTCAAATTCCAATAGCACCCGAAGACCAAGAGAAAACCACATTCACGTGCCCTTATGGTACTTTTGCTTACAAACGCATGCCATTTGGACTTTGTAATGCCCCTGCAACCTTTCAAAGGTGCATGATGGCGATTTTTCACGACATGATAGAAGAATGCATGGAAGTTTTCATGGATGACTTTTCAGTCTTCGGTGATACTTTTGAAACATGTTTAGTTAATCTTGAACGAATGCTTATTAGATACGAACAATCAAATCTAGTACTTAATTGGGAGAAATGCCATTTCATGGTTAAAGAAGGCATCGTTCTTGGTCATAAAATCTCAAAGGAAGGAATTGAAGTGGATAGAGCTAAAGTAGATGTAATTGCTAAACTTCCACATCCCACCAATGTTAGAGGAGTTAGGAGTTTTCTAGGGCATGCCGGTTTTTACCGACGTTTCATAAAAGATTTTTCTAAAATTGCCACTCCTATGAATAAACTCCTAGAAAAGGATGCTCCATTCATCTTTTCAGAGGAATGCATCAAATCTTTTAATATTCTTAAAGAGAAACTCACTAATGCACCGATCATGATAACTCCAAATTGGAATCTACCATTCGAACTTATGTGCGATGCAAGTGATTTTGTAATGGGATCCGTTTTAGGACAAAGGATTGAAAAACGATTTCAACCTATATATTATGCTAGTAAGACGTTACAAGGAGCACAAACAAATTGCACAACTACTGAAAAAGAACTCCTTACTATTGTCTTTGCTTTTGACAAATTTCGTTCATATCTCGTTCTAGCTAAAACGGTGGTCTATACCGACCATTCTGCTCTTAGATACCTATTTTCGAAACAAGATGCTAAACCACGATTAATCCGATGGATCTTACTCTTACAAGAGTTCGATATTGAAATCCGAGATAAAAGAGGAGCAGAAAATCTCGCTGCTGATCATCTTTCTCGTCTTGAAAATCCCGAATTAGAAGTTCTAAATGAATCGGCCATACAAGACAACTTTCCTGATGAATATCTATTGAAGATAGATTATAATGAAATTCTATGGTTTGCAGACTATGCAAACTACTTAGTTTGTGGATTCCTTGAAAAAGGATTATTGTACCAAAAACGAAAGAAATTCTTCAGTGATATAAAATACTATTTCTGAGAAGATCCACATTTGTTTAAAAGTTGTCCAGATAGAATAATACGCCGATGTGTATTCGGAGATGAAGCTAGTAAAATCTTAAACCATTGTCACACAGGGCCAACAGGAGGGCATTATGGGCCTCAACTAACAGCAAGAAAAGTTTATGATGCTGGATTCTATTGGCCTACAATTTACAAAGACGCACACCTTCTTTGCAAATCCTGTGATGCTTGTCAAAGGGCCGGAAAAATAAGTCAACGTGATGAAATGCCACAAAATGTCATTCAAGTATGTGAAGTATTTGACATTTGGGGTATTGACTTTATGGGTCCATTTCCAAAATCTCATAATAATCTCTATATTCTCGTAGCCATTGATTATGTATCTAAATGGGCGAAAGCACAAGCTCTCTCAACTAACGATGCACGAGTTGTAGTCAACTTTTTAAAACGTCTTTTTGCAAGGTTTGGAACACCGAAAGCTTTAATAAGTGATCGGGGAACTCATTTCTGTAATAATCAACTTGAGAAAGTTCTTAAAAGATATGGAGTAACTCATAAAATCTCCACCGCATATCATCCACAGACAAGTGGACAAGTTGAAAATACCAACCGAGCTTTAAAACGTATTCTAGAGAAAATCGTAGGAACAAATCCGAAGGAATGGTCCATTAAATTGGAGGATGCACTCTGGGCTTTTAGAACAGCCTACAAAACTCCAATTGGAACCACACCTTTTAGACTCGTTTATGGAAAAGCATGTAATCTTCCAGTAGAAATTGAACACAAAGCATTTTGGTCTTTGAAGACATGTAATCTTGATTTACATGAAGCTGGACGTCTACGATTAAGTCAATTAAACGAATTAGAAGAATTAAGACATGAAGCATACGAAAATTCGTTAATCTATAAAGAAAGAACGAAGAAATGGCATGATAAAAGAATCAGAAGTTCAAAAGAATTTAAAGAAGAAGACAGAGTTCTTCTTTTCAATTCACGATTCAAGCTATTTCCTGGAAAATTGAAATCAAGATGGTCTGGACCATTCATAGTCAAAAGAGTTTTCCCATACGGAACGATAGAGTTAATAAATTCAAATGGGATTGAATTTAAGGTTAATGGTCACAGAGTGAAACACTACATAGATAGTCCGATGGAAGTTGACAACGAAGTTAATCACAATTTCGATACCACAGCTAACTAAGTGTAGGGAGGTTTATGTATTTCTGTTAGAGTTAGATTTTCTGTTTTCGTGTAGTTCTCGAAAATGGAACCAGAATGGTCTTTCCCTAGCAGACCCTAAAGAACTAGTCTTCTCCCCCCATTCTGAATTTTTATTTTTTTAGGTTTTTATGAAATGAAGACTTCCTGTGAATTAAACCATGGTCTAATGCTACACGCTTTGATCACTAAACGTAATAATGACACACTTCCAAGTGAATTGGTATCATTAATAAGAGGTAAATTGGACGGAGTAAGAAAAGAATCCAGATGCGAAGATAATAAGTTACAATTTGGTAAAGGAAAATCAAATTCAACAGCGAAAAGGAGAGCACGACACCTTGAAAAATGTCACAAATGCGGAAAATGGTCACACGAAGGTAAATGTTCAAATAATCAAACCTATTCAAACACCGAATTTGTTACTTTATGCAGAGATGGACCGTTCATATGTTTAGAAGAAAAAACATTAAATGCTCGAAGTTACGCCTATGTAGCCATGGAAAATCAATTAGTCCGACTATCTTATGAGTGGGCTAGAGCATATCACTAAGAAATCTATTTCACAGGTAAGTCTGTACAGTTTTTTATTTTTATTTTTATTTTTAACCTTTTGATAATAAACGCTAATTTGTTCGCTATAAAGTATTAAATTGGTATTCGATAAAATTAGGTCTTGCGACCGAAATTATTGATATCATACAAAAATTTATTACATCACTGCGAAATTTAACGTTTATTCTTAAGGTATAAATATCTTTAATCAATCAACCCAAAATATTTCAAAAATTCGTCATGAGTTAAATTAGGTCATGGAACCGAAATTACTTTACCGAAAAGAGGGGCGCATGTTTTTGATAATATTTGATTGATTAAAGTGGGATAAAAGCCAAAAAGATTTTTAATTTTATTTTTACCATGTTTTAAAATTAATATATAAAAATTAAAATAATATTGTAAACTTTTTAAAATTAATTTATTTAAAATTGTAAATATTTGAAAAATTGATATTTTTAATGTATAAAAACAAAAATATAATATAAGTTTGGTGTGAATTTTGAATTTTAATTTTATGCATTTTAAAATTAAGTTTGGTGTGGATTTTTAATTTTATGCATTTTAAAATTAAGTTTGGTGTGAATTTTTAATTTTATGCATTTTAAATTTAAGTTTGGTGTGAATTTAAAAACAAAAATTTACTTTATTTCGCTAAGTTAAAAATATGATTTTTAAAATTCGTCGTAAGTTGAAGACTAGGTCGTTGAGCCGAAATTGCTTTATCCGAGGGAGGGACGAGAACTTTTATTATCATTATTTTTAATCTTATTGAATTAAAGTATGCCAAAAACATTAAAAAACCCAAAAATCTTTGCTTTTAAAACCGCGCTTTGAATTGACAAATTTTAAAATTTTGTCGAGGGACGGACTAGGACATCGTTCCGAAACGACCTCGTCCTAAATAACAAGGGAAACAAAATTTTAAAATTAATTAATTAATTGTTTTATAAGTTAAGGTTTTTATAAAAAAAAAAAATACAAACACCGCGACTCGCAGAGTTTGTAATGTGCAAACACCGCAAGTCGCGGAGGACCAAAATTCCAGAAAAAAATATAACGCTAGAACAGATCAGTCCCCAACACAAAACACCCACAAACTGCGAAAAACACCCGAGAAAACACACATAAATCCGCAATTTTTGGCCATTTTTCATCAAATCTTTCACAAAATCATGTTGAGAAGGATGCTATCAAGGAATTACTCAAGAAAAACGGTAAATTTCTACACCAAAACACCCTTTAATCCAAAAATTTAGTGTTCTTGAGCAAATTTATACCCAATTCGATTTTGATGCTTTTTAGTGTAATTATGCTTAAATTGTTTATGTATTATGCTTTTATAACCTAGATTGATGCTATTTAACATGATTAGAAGTCTTAAACTTCAAATTTTGAGTAATCTAGGATTTGTGTTCTTGAGCAATTTGGGGCTTTTTGATATAAATAGGTTATGGCCGATTTTTGTCATGAATTATTGCTAAATTAAGTAGTGTAACATGTTTAGGTAGTTAAATGATCCAAACTTTGAGCCTAAACATGATTTTTGAGAATTAAAGTGGACTTTTTCAAGTCTAAAATTCATGAACTTGATTTTTGAGAGATAATGCCATTTGAAACTTGTTTAATTGCTAATAATGATTATTTTGACATGTTATTTGAGTTTAATGCTTATGAACTTGGCGAACATTTTCGTATCTGCTTATTTGAAAAAGTGTAGATTTGATAAAAATATGAAAATGAGCATAAGTTTGATATAAATTGAATATGTCATTGTAATTATTTTGATTGATGATTTTGCTGACACTAATGCATATTTGGATGCACAAAAATTGTGTTTGATGTGTTTTGCAGACTGAAAGGGGTGAATCTTCATCCCAAGCTCGCATTGCTCCTCCTGAGAATGCGGAACAACAGGATGTTGATAACTATTACAAACAAGATATACCTCATCCAGTTATGATATTTTCAGATATGCACGTGGAAAATTTGCACCCGAACTTGAGATTAGACAGACGTTGGATAGATTATCCAAAATACCAAAGGGGCTTGCACACTCTTCATTCTAAAGTGTTGAAGTACCTAGGGTCATAGAATGGGAACCATTAGAAGCTGTAGAATTGGCCGAGCCAATTAGGGAATTACTTACTCAAAGGTATGGTAATTCTACTTTTAACGATTGGGTACGATTATTCAACATGCGTAGACCTGTATATAAAGTATGGTGTGAAGAATTATTGTGTAGTATAGAAATAAATGATCGGGTAGCTAGTTTAACCGATCGATCTTTTATTAGATTTTTGTTAGGAGGTTCGATACGCCACATGTCTCTACTAGACATGGCTCAAGCCTTACGTATATATACGCCTGAGGAGCTAGCATCTGCCGATTGTCGAGGGTTGATATTGAATGGTAGGAAGATTGATGAAAATTTTGATACGCATGGTGTATGGAGTCAAATGACTAGCCATCACCGATTTAAAGGGGGAAATTACTCTTATTTGGATATAGATAGAGCTGAGTTAAGAGTAATTCATAGGTTTCTAGCGAACTCGATTACACAGCGAGGTAAAAATAAGGAAAAGGTAAATGAACAGGATTTGTTTTACCACATGTGTATTCGAGACCCACAAAGCGCTGTAAGTATACCTTATTGTGTGGGTCATTATTTATCAGCTATGGTTAGGGGGATGAGACCGTACAGTATAATAGGAGGTGGTATATTTATTACATTAATTACTGAGTATCTCAATGTGGATATAAGTCGGGGGGGATTATTAATCGAAGAACCAGAACCTCACGATACAATTGGTTTAAATGTATATCATGGTGCTAAGGTTTTGAAGAGGCGAAATAACGCCGCAGTAAGATATAATGAAAGACATCCACAGGTTGAGAGAAATCAACAGCCATATAATGTGGGAGGGGGAAATGAAATGACAGAAATGCAAAGGTTTATAGCTTCACAAGAGTATGAAAATGCTAGACATCGAGCATTTGAAGGTTGGCAAGTTCATCAAAACCAAATCATAGCTCATTGCCAACATATAGGTAGAAACTATATTCCTACTCCAACGCCCATATTTCCTCCCTGGTCTATAGAGATGCAACCACCGTATCCTACTTATAACCCAGCTGAAGCATTTTATAACACATACGGTTATGCATGGAACCCCTACTGGTATCAGTAACAACCCTAGTTTATTTAGTTTTATTTATTTTATTTTTGTAATGTTACTACATTTAGCACTTATGCTGATATTGTAATAGTTTTTATAATTTTCTAACTTTTATTATTAGATATTAATAATTTTTGAATGTGGGGTAATATACCAAACTTCAAAAATATGTATATATGTTTGCAGTTTATCTTATGTACACAACATGGTAAAACAACGTATTTTCAAAGACTGGCATTAAGTTCAGCAAAAGCAACTAATTTTGACGACAAGATGCAAAATATATGTGAAATAACAACAAGACGGAATGAACAAATGATGTGCACCATTTATCATTCAACAAACAAACGCCAATATGTTTGGAAACTTTGGTAAAATTTAATCATTTTTCTACGCTAATCACCCTCTGTAACGACCCGGAAATTTCTGACCAAATTTAAACCTTAAACTCTATATGTTTCCGACACGATAAGCAAAAACCTTAAAGTTGAGTCTAGAAAGTTTGAAATTTATATTTGAATGATTAGTTACTGATAATGCTAAAAACGAACATATATTTCATAGCATTATTCCTCAAGAAAGACAAGCTTTTAGTTGCAATTGTTCTATTTACAAGTGATATTCGTTTAAATAATAAAAGGTGAAGACAAAAGACAGATTCGACGAATTGAAGACGCAAACGACCAAAAAGCTCAAAAGTACAAAAGACAATCAAAAAGGTTCCAATTATTGATAAGAAACGTCTCGAAATCACAAGAGTACAAGATTCAAAACGCAAAGTACAAGATATTAAATTGTACGCGAGGACGTTCGAAAATCCGGAACCGGGACCAGAGTCAACTCTTAACGCTCGACGCAACGGACTAAAAATTACAAGTTAACTATGTATATAAATATAATATAATATATAATTAATTATATTAATTATATATATATATTATATATATATATTAAAAACCGTCGGCAGAGAAAACTCCAAGGACTGAGCTGTAATTTCTATCTCCGCGACTCGCGGAGTTTTAAGGGCATTTTGCCGCGAGTCGCGGAGCCCCAATTTTCAACTCTGGCTATAAAGCAAACCGAATTCTGATCAAATTTCATATCTTATTTCTCTATCTCTCTCAATATATACGATATATATATATAATTTATATTTTAATTTTAATTTTAATTTTAAATCCTAATAATAAGGGTATGTTAGCGAATGTTGTAAGGGTGTAAGTCGAAATTCTGTCCGTGTAACGCTACGCTATTTTTAATCATTGTAAGTTATGTTCAACCTTTTTACATTAATGTCTCGTAGCTAAGTTATTATTATGCTTATTTAAAACGAAGTAATCATGATGTTGGGCTAATTACTAAAATTGGGTAATTGGGCTTTGTACCATAAATGGGGTTTGGATAAAAGAACGACACTTGTGGAAATTAGACTATGGGCTATTAATGGGCTTTATATTTGTTTAACTAAATGAAAGTTTGTTAATGTTAATATAAAGATTTACAATTGGGCGTCCCTATAAATTACCATATACACTCGATCGGACACGATGGGCGGGGTATTTATATGTACGAATAATCGTTCATTTAACCGGACACGGGAATGGATTAATAGCCACTAGAATAATTAAAACAGGGGTGAAATTACATTCAAGGGTAATTGGTGTAATTGTTAACAAAGTAGTAAAACCTTGGTTTACACGCAGTCGATAACCTGGTGTATTCATTAAACAAAGTATTAAAACCTTGTTACAATTCGAATCCCCAATTAGTTGGAATATTTAACTTCGGGTATAATAATAATTTGATGAGGACACTCGCAATTTATATTTATGACTGATGGACTGTTATGGACAAAAACCAGACGGATATATTGAATAATCCAGGACAAAGGACAATTAACCCATGGGCATAAAACTAAAATAAACACGTCAAACATCATGATTACGGAAGTTTAAATAAGCATAATTCTTTTATTTCATATTTAATTTCCTTTATTTTATATTTAATTGCACTTCTAATTATCGCACTTTTATTTATTGTTATTTAATCGCAATTTTATTTTCTCGCACTTTTATTATTCGCAATTTCATTATCGTTATTTACTTTACGCTTTAATTTAAGTCTTATTTTATATTTTACATTAGGTTTTAACTGCGACTAAAGTCTTAAAATCGACAAACCGGTCATTAAACGGTAAAAACCCCCCTTTATAATAATAATATTACTTATATATATATTTGTATTTTTATAAAAGTAAACTAATATAGCGGTGAGCTTTGTTTAAAGATTTCCCTGTGGAACGAACCGGACTTACTAAAAACTACACTACTGTACGATTAGGTACACTGCCTATAAATGTTGTAGCAAGGTTTAAGTATATCCATTCTATAAATAAATAAATATCTTGTGTAAAATTGTATCGTATTTAATAGTATTTCCTGCTAAAATTTAAGCTATTTTATATACTACCCCGCTGCACATCAAGTATTTTTGGCGCCGCTGCCGGGGAAAAACTCTTAAAAGCCGGAAGCGCAACGCTAATATAAAAAAAAAAAAAAAGATTTTTTGTTTACTTTTATTAAAATTCGTTTTTGTAAAAATACGTTTTAAAAATATAAAAAGAAAAATAAAAATATAAGTATTTTTAAGATTTTGTTAAATATTTAAGTTTTATAAGTTTCTTTATTTCTATTTTAGTTTATAAAAATATAAGTTTTATTTTAAAATCTTTTATTTATTTAAAAAACAGAAAACATAAAAAAAAAAAAAAATAAAGAAAACGCGTAAAAACTCAACCCTGTCAGCTGAATTTCTGATCCCCGCGACTCGCGGGGTTTTCTTCTTTAATTGCCGCGACTCGCGGAGCTTCTCTGACACGCGCACAGGAAGCCCTAATCGAGCATTAATTACGGAAATTATTAATTATTATTATTTTAACCTAATTATTATTATTAGTATTATTATTAGTTTTATTTTAACTTTTACTTTTTATTTATATATTTTAGTTAAATTAGTTTTATTAAATTGTAAAATTAATAGTTTAATAAAATAAATAATATAAAAATAATATTTTTATAAAAATTGTACTTTTTACAACTTTTTGTATATTTTTATATTTTGTACCTTTTTAATCGTTGTAGCGTAATATTTGTATTTTTAGCTCATATTTAATTTTAAACTTAGTTTTTGCTATAGTTATTTTTACTCCTAGATTTTTAGGCTTTGCCATAGAATTCCTTAAGTGCTTTTTCTTTAGACTAAGATTTAGGTGCTTTAGAATTTTGCGACGCCTTTTTAAGTTTTAGTTTCTTTTTAAGTTATTTCCATTTGGGATTTAGTTTTTCCTGTAAGCTTTAATATTTTTAGACCTTTTACTATGTATCAATTATCATTCCAATTAGTAATTTCAATTTGCGATTATAATTTTAAGTTAGTTGTAGTAATAAGGTTAGGTTAGTTAAGTATTTTTAAGTTTTGATAAGTTTCTTTTATTTTTCCGTCACCTTTTATTTTTCAACCATTTGTTTTTCTTTTTCAACCTTTTTCGACGAACTCTTTTTCTCTCTTATTTCTCGCCATTCTAGTTTTTAGGACATAGATTTTTATTCTACTTCTTATCTAAATTTCTCAAAATTACGAAAACTTATTTTAAGTGGTTAAATTAATAGACATCAAAATTTTCTGGTTCGTAGTAATAGTTGGATTTGTACGTGGACCGGGTTATTGGAGCCAAACAGTCCTCAATTATATTGAGACCAAACGAATCCTGCCCCTCTGCTGCATCTTTTGGCTATTCGAAACGTGGGCAAAATCAGAAAAGTCTATTGATTGGATAACTTATTATAATTTTTCTTTCCTTTTTAAAACTAATAGGATATTCAGTGAATGCACCGAGCAAGACGTTCATCACCTTTTGTACGTTCACCACCTGTAACTCGATCAAGACATCGTTTAACAAATATAACCGCCGTTGATTTTTCTTTAGAATCGTCATCCAGTCGACCAAGTACTTCAGTTCAAATTTCCAATAATCCATTTTTTGAACCCGACCTCACAATTGAGAATCCAGAAAATATTCAGGAACGGTTCGTAGATCCTGAACCATTAAACTTTCCTCCGGAACCACCAATCATTCAAACAGAGATTGTTGAGGAACGAACTATTAAAACAGAATCATCTAGTGATACCGATTCAACAAATTCAATTATGGAGAATCTGGAACCTTTAAGTATGGAAGACCGAATGAGAGCTAAACGCACTGGCCAAGGTCACGCAATTACTCATCCAGACATTAATGCGCCAGATTATGAAATCAAAGGACAAATTTTACACATGGTGACTAATCAATGCCAATTTAGTGGTGCGCCGAAGGAAGATCCAAATGAACATCTACGTACCTTTAATAGGATCTGCACACTATTTAAAATCCGAGAAGTGGAGGATGAACAGATATATCTCATGTTATTTCCCTGGACTTTAAAGGGAGAAGCCAAAGATTGGTTGGAATCGTTACCTGAAGGGGCGATCGATACATGGGACGTTTTAATTGACAAATTTCTTAAACAATTCTTTCCTGCATCTAAAGCCGTAAGACTTCAAGCAGAAATTGTTACGTTCACACAGAAGCCAAATGAAACTCTATATGAGGCGTGGACAAGATATGGAAAGTTATTAAGAGGATGTCCGCAACATGGTTTAGACACCTGTCAAATAGTACAAATATTCTACCGAGGATGCGACATCACTACAAGAAAAGACATAGATATAGCAGCTGGTGGTTCTATTATGAAGAAAACCGAAACTGATGCTTACAAAATTATTGATAATACTGCTTCCCACTCACATGAGTGGCACCAAGAAAAAGATATCATTAGATCATCTAAAGCAGCTAGAGCCGATTCTAGCCATGACTTAGATTCCATTTCGGCAAAGATAGATGCTTTCGAGAGACGAATGGAAAAGATGACTAAGGATATTCACTCAATACGAATTAGTTGTGAGCAGTGTGGAGGACCACATTTGACAAAAGATTGTCTCAGTATTGAATTAACAATGGAACAAAGAGAGAATATTTCATACATAAACCAAAGGCCTGGAAATAATTATCAGAATAATTATCAACCGCCAAGACCAATTTACAATCAAAACCAGAATTATAACCGAAATATTCCATACAACAACCAACAAGGTCCTAGCAATCAACAAGTATCCAATAATACTTACAATCAGCAAAGACCGAATTTTCAAAACAAACCACCACAACAAACCGATGATAAAAAACCAAATTTAGAAGATATGATGACGAAGCTAGTTGAAACTCAAACGCAATTTTTCACATCTCAGAAACAAACCAATGAACAAAATGCTCAAGCATTTAGAAATCAACAAGCTTCTATTCAAAATCTGGAACAAGAAGTAAGTAACCTAGCAAGGTTAATAGGTGAAAGAAAACCGGGAAGTCTACCTAGTGATACAAATGCTAACCCCCGGAATGAAACAGCTAAAGCCATTACCACAAGAAGTGGTACAACACTTAAACCACCTGAAATACCTGTAACTTCTGATGAAACTATTCCTACTCCACAAGAACCACAACCTGATCAAGATAAGGAAAAAGAACCGGTAGTTGAAAAGGTTAATGAAAATAACACAGTTAAGGATAAACCTTATGTTAAACCATACCAACCACCACTTCCTTACCCGAGTAAAATGAAGAAAGAAAAACTTGAAGCCGAGCAATCCAAATTCTTGGATATGTTTAAACAGATAAATGTAAATCTTCCTTTCATTGATGTGATTTCAGGAATGCCAAGATATGCTAAATTCTTGAAAGATCTAATCACGAATAGAAAGAAAATGGAAGAACTCTCGGCTGTTACTATGAATGCTAATTGTTCAGCAGTGCTGTTGAATAAGATACCAGAAAAACTATCTGATCCAGGAAGTTTCACAATTCCATGTTTTCTGGGTAGTCTTAGTTCAATAGAAGCATTGGCAGACTTAGGTGCTAGTATAAATCTAATGCCGTATTCACTATACGATAAACTAGACCTTGGAGAATTGAAACCAACCAGAATAAGCATACAACTAGCCGATAGATCAATAAAATATCCTAGAGGGATAATGGAGAACATGCTAGTTAAAGTTGGTACTTTAGTATTTCCAGTAGATTTTGTTGTTTTGGACATGGAAGAAGATTCTCAAGTTCCTCTCATATTAGGAAGACCATTCTTAAACACGGCTAAAGCAATGATAGACGTGTTCGGTAAGAAACTGACCCTAAGTATAGAGGATGAGAGTGTTACCTTTTCAGTTGATAGAGCAATGCAACAGCCACAATCTGCAGATGATACATGTTATTATATTCAAACTATAGATGCACATGCAGAATTATTAGAAGAATTTCCAGAATTACAAGGAACAGGAGAATGTTCTTTAGGAGAAGGTAATGAACCAATTGATGAAGCTGAAATGTTAGCTACACTTATAGCTAATGGATATGAACCAACAACAGAAGAAATTCAAATGCTAAAAGAAGAAGACAGATATCGATATAAATCATCGATAGAAGAACCTCCGAAATTAGAGTTAAAGCCACTTCCAAACCATTTGGAATACGCTTATTTACATGGTGAATCTGAATTACCTGTAATAATATCGTCTTCTCTTACTGAAAATGAGAAATCACAACTCATTTCTGTGTTGAAAGCTCATAAACCAGCCATTGCATGGAAGATTCATGATATTAAAGGAATAAGTCCTTCGTATTGCACACATAAAATCCTTATGGAAGAAGGTCATAAAACGTATGTGCAACGCCAACGAAGACTAAATCCTAATATGCAAGATGTAGTTAAGAAAGAGATTATTAAACTGCTAGATGCAGGTTTGATATATCCAATTTCTGATAGTCCATGGGTAAGCCCAGTTCAATGCGTGCCTAAGAAGGGTGGCATGACTGTCATTACAAATGAGAAAAATGAGCTTATTCCTACTAGGACTGTAACAGGATGGCGTGTATGTATTGATTATAGAAAATTAAATGACGCCACCAGAAAAGATCACTTTCCCTTACCTTTCATAGATCAAATGTTGGAAAGATTAGCCGGAAATAGTTACTATTGTTTTCTAGATGGATTTTCCGGATATTTTCAAATTCCAATAGCACCCGAGGACCAAGAGAAAACCACATTCACGTGCCCTTATGGTACTTTTGCTTACAAACGCATGCCATTTGGACTTTGTAACGCCCCTGCAACCTTTCAAAGGTGTATGATGGCGATTTTTCACGACATGATAGAAGAATGCATGGAAGTATTCATGGATGACTTTTCAGTCTTCGGTGATACATTTAAATCATGTCTAGTTAATCTGGAACGAATGCTAATTAGATGCGAAAAATCAAATCTAGTACTTAATTGGGAGAAATGCCATTTCATGGTTAAAGAAGGCATCGTTCTTGGACATAAAATTTCAAAAGAAGGAATTAAAGGAATTGAAGTGGATAGAGCTAAAGTAGATGTAATTGCTAAACTTCCACATCCCACAAATGTTAGAGGAGTTAGGAGTTTTCTAGGGCATGCCGGTTTTTACCGACGTTTCATAAAAGATTTTTCTAAAATTGCCACTCCTATGAATAAACTCCTAGAAAAGGATGCGCCATTCATCTTTTCAGATGAATGTATCAAATCTTTTAATATTCTTAAAGAAAAACTCACTAATGCACCGATCATGATAACACCAAATTGGAATCTACCATTTGAACTAATGTGCGATGCAAGTGATTTTGCAATGGGAGCCGTTTTAGGACAAAGGATTGAAAAATGATTTCAACCTATATATTATGCTAGTAAGACGTTACAAGGAGCACAAACGAACTATACAACTACTGAAAAAGAACTCCTTGCTATTGTCTTTGCTTTTGACAAATTTCGATCATATCTCGTTCTAGCAAAAACGGTGGTCTATACCGACCATTCTGCTCTTAGATACCTATTTTCAAAACAAGATGCTAAACTAAGATTAATACGTTGGATCTTACTCTTACAAGAGTTTGATATTGAAATCCGAGATAAAAAAGGAGCAGAAAATCTCGCCGCTGATCATCTTTCTCGTCTTGAAAATCCTGAGTTAGAAGTTCTAAATGAATCGGCCATACAAGACAACTTTCCTGATGAATATCTATTGAAGATAGATTATAAAGAAATCCCATGGTTTGCAGACTATGCAAACTACTTAGTTTGTGGATTCCTTGAAAAAGGATTATCGTACCAAAGACGAAAGAAATTCTTCAGTGATATAAAACACTATTTTTGGGAAGATCCACATCTATTTAAAAGTTGTCCCGATGGAATAATACGCCGATGTGTATTTGGAGATGAAGCTAGTAAAATTTTAAACCATTGTCACACAGGACCAACAGGAGGGCATTATGGGCCTCAACTAACAGCAAGAAAAGTTTATGAAGCTGGATTCTATTGGCCTACAATTTACAAAGACGCACACCTTCTTTGCAAATCCTGTGATGCTTGTCAAAGGGCCGGAAAAATAAGTCAACGTGATGAAATGCCACAAAATGTCATCCAAGTATGTGAAGTATTTGACATTTGGGGTATTGACTTTATGGGTCCATTTCCAAAATCTCATAATAATCTATATATACTCGTAGCCATTGATTATGTATCTAAATGGGCGGAAGCACAAGCTCTCCCAACTAACGATGCACGAGTTGTAGTCAACTTTTTAAAACGTCTTTTTGCAAGGTTTGGAACACCGAAAGCTTTAATAAGTGATCGGGGTACTCATTTCTGTAATAATAAACTTGAGAAAGTTCTTAAAAGATATGGAGTAACTCATAAAATCTCCACCGCATATCATCCACAAACAAGTGGACAAGTTGAAAATACAAACCGAGCTTTAAAACGTATTCTAGATAAAACCGTAGGATCAAATCTGAAGGAATGATCCATTAAATTGGAGGATGCACTCTGGGCTTTTAGAACAGCCTACAAAACTCCAATTGGAACCACACCTTTTAGACTTGTTTATGGAAAAGCATGTCATCTTCCAGTAGAAATTGAACACAAAGCATTTTGGGCTTTGAAGACATGTAATCTTGATTTACATGAAGCTGGACGTCTACGATTAAGTCAACTAAACGAATTAGAAGAATTAAGACATGAAGCATACGAAAATTCGTTAATCTATAAAGAAAGAACGAAGAAATGGCATGATAGAAGAATCAGAAGTTCAAAAGAATTTAAAGAAGGAGACAGAGTTCTTCTTTTCAATTCACGATTCAAGCTATTTCCTGGAAAATTGAAATCAAGATGGTCTGGACCATTCATAGTCAAAAGAGTTTTCCCATACGGAACGATAGAATTAATAAATTCAAATGGGATTGAATTTAAAGTTAATGGTCACAGAGTTAAACATTACATACATGGTCCGATGGAAGTCGACAACGAAGTTAATCACAATTTCGATACCACAGCTAACTAAGTGTGGGGAGAATCAAGTCTTTAAAGGATAATATGTATTTCTGTTAGAGATAGATTGTCTGTTTTCGTGTAGTTCTCGAAAATGGAACCCGAATGGTCTTTCCCTAGCAGACCCTAAAGAACTAGTCTTCTCCCCCCCATTCTGAATTTTTATTTTTTTAGGTTTTTACGAAATGAAGACTACCTGTGAACTAAACCATGGTCTAATGCTACACGCTTTGATCACTAAAAGAAATAATGATATACTACCGAGTGAATTAGTATCAGTAATCAGAGAAAGAATGGACGGAGTTAGAAAAGGATCCAGATGCGAAGATAATAAGTTACAATTTGGTAAAGGAAAATCAAAATCCGCAGCGAAAAGAAGAGCACGACACCTAGAACGATGTCACAAATGCGGAAAATGGTCACATGGAGGTAAATGTTCAAATAATCAAACCTATTCAAATACCGAATTTGTTACTTTATGCAGAGACGGACCGTTCATATGTTTAGAAGAAAAGACAATGAATGCTCGAGGTTACGCCTATGCAGCCATGGAAAACCAATTAAACCGACTATCTTATGAATATAATAGATCATATAACTAAGAAATCTATTTCACAGGTATGTATGTACAGTTTTTATTTTTATTTTTATTTTTAACCTTTTGATAATAAACGCTAATTTGTTCGCTAAAAAGTATTAAATTGGTATTAAATAAAATTAGGTTTGGCGACCGAAATTATTGATATCATTCAAAAATTTATTACATCACTGCGAAATTTAACGTTTATTCTTAAGGTATAAATATCTTTAATCAATCAACCCAAAATATTTCAAAAATTCGTCATGAGTTAAATTAGGTCTTGGAACCGAAATTACTTTACCGAAAAGAGGGGCGCATATTTTTGATAATATTTGATTGATTAAAGTGGGATAAAAAGACAAAAAGATTTTTAATTTTATTTTTACCATGTTTTTAATCTTAATATTTAAATCTTAAATTAATATTGTAAACTTTGTAAAAACAATATATTTAAAATATTTGAAAAATTAATATAAGTTTGATATGAATTTATAAATTTTTAAATTAAGTTTGGTGTGAATTTTTAATTTTTAAAATATGAATTTTTAATTTTATGCATTTCAAATTTTAAGTTTGGTGTGAATTTTTAATAATAATTTTGAATTTTATATTTAAGTTGTGTGAATTTAAAAACAAAAATTTACTTTATCTCATTAAGTTAAGAATATGATTTTTAAAATTCGTCGTAAGTTGAAGACTAGGTCTTTGAACCGAAATTGCTTTACCCGAGGGAGGGACGAGAACTTTTATTATCATTATTTTTAATCTTATTGAATTAAAGTATGCCAAAAACATTGAAAAACCCCAAAAATCTTAGCTTTTAAAACAATCGCTACAAAAAGACAAATTTTAAAATTTTGTCGAAGGACGGACTAGGACATCGATCCGAAACGACCTCGTCCTAAATAACAAGGGAAACAAAATTTTAAAATTAAATACTTAATTGTTTTATAAGTTAAAGATTATATATAAAAAAAAAAAAAAAAAAGCAAACTCCGCGACTCGCGGAGTTTGAAGTGCAAACCTCCGCGACTCGCGGAGGGACCAAAACCCAGAAAAAAAAAATAAAATAGCTGAACGATCAGTTCACTCCCCACACAAAAACAACTCGAAAAATACTGCAAAAACACTGCGAAAAAACCCGAAAAACAACCCCAAAAATCCCAATTTTTAACCGTTAATCACCAAATTTTTTGCTAAAATCATGTTGAGAAGGATGATATCTAAGAATTACTCAAGAAAAACGGTAAATTTCTACACCTAAACACCATTTAATTCGAATTTTAGTGTTCTTGAGCTATTTTTTCCCCAATTTGATTTTGATGCTTTTTAGTGTAATTAGACTTAAATTGTTTATGTATTATGCTTGTATAACCTAGATTGATGTTGTTTAACATGATTAGAAGCCTTAAACTTCAAATTTTGAATAATCTAGGGTTTGTGTTCTTGAGCAAATTTGGGGCTTTTTGATATAAACAGGTTATGGCCGATTTTTGTCATGAATTGTTGCTAAATTGAGTAGTGTAACATGTCTAGGTAGTTAAATGATCCAAACTTTGAGCCTAAACATGATTTTGAGAATTAAAGTGGACTTTTTCAAGTCTAAAATTCATGAACTTGATTTTTGAAAGATAATGCCATTTGAGACTTGTTTGATTGCTAGTAATGATTATTTTGACATGTTATTTGAGTTGAATGCTTATGAACTTGGCGAAAATTTTCGTATATGCTTATTTGAAAAAGTGTAGATTTGATAAAAATGTGAAAATGAGCTTAAGTTTGATATAAATTGATAATGTCATTGTAATTATTTTGATTGATGATTTTGCTGACACTAATGCATATTTGGATGCACAAAATTTGTGTTTGATGTGTTTTGCAGAATGAAAGGGGTGAATCTTCATCCCAAGCCCGCAATGCTCCTGCTGAGAATTTGGAACAACAGGAGGTAGATAACTATTACAAGCAGGATGTACCTCATCCAGTCATGACCTTTTCAGATATGCACTTGGAACAGTTGCACCCGAACCTGAGATTTGACAGACTTTGGATAGATTATCCAAAATATCAACGGGGTTTGCATACTCTTCACTCTAAGGTTGTTGAGGTACCGAGGGTCATAGAATGGGGACCC
This sequence comes from Rutidosis leptorrhynchoides, assembly GCF_046630445.1. Taxonomy (NCBI): domain Eukaryota; kingdom Viridiplantae; phylum Streptophyta; class Magnoliopsida; order Asterales; family Asteraceae; genus Rutidosis; species Rutidosis leptorrhynchoides. The sequence continues at coordinate 398,246,591 of NC_092338.1, forward strand.
TTAGAAGCTGTAGAATTGGCCGGGCCAATTAGGGAATTACTTGTACAGAGGTATGGTAATTCTTCTTTTAATGACTGGATATGTTTATTCACCATACGCAGACCTGTATATAAAGTATGGTGTGAAGAGTTGTTATGTAGTATAGAGTTGAATGATCGGGTAGCTAGTTTAACCGATCGTTCTTTTATTAGATTTTTGTTAGGCGGTTCGATGCGCCACATGTCTTTACTGGACATGGCTCAGGCTTTACGTATATATACGCCTGAGGAGTTAGCGTCTGCCGATTGTAGAGGATTGATACTAAACGGTAGAAAGATAGATGAGAATTTTGATACACACGGTGTGTGGAGTCAAATGACAAGCCATCACCGTTTCAAAGGGGGAAACTACTCTTATTTGGATATAGATAGAGCCGAATTAAGAGTGATACATAGGTTTTTAGCTAATTCGATTACACAAAGGGGTAAGAACAAAGAAAAAGTAAATGAACAGGATTTGTTTTACCATATGTGTATTCGAGACCCACAGAGCGCTGTAAGTATACCATATTGTGTGGGTTATTATTTATCAGCTATGGTTCGGGGGATGCGTCCACATAGCATAATAGGAGGTGGTATTTTTATTACTTTGATTGGTGAATATCTCGGTGTGGATATAAGTCGGGGGGGATTATTAGTAGAAGAACCAGAACCCCGCGATACTATAGGATTAAATGTATACCATGGTGCGAAAGTTTTGAAGAGGCGGAATAACGCCGCAGTACGATACCATGGTAGACATCCACAGGTGGAGAGAAACCAGGAGCAAGGTAATGTAGGAGGGGGGAATGAGATGCAAGAAATGCATAGGTTTATAGCTTCTCAGGAATACGAAAATGCTAGACAGAGAGCATTTGAAGATTGGCAAGTTCATCAGAACCAGATCATAGCGCATTGCCAACATATAGGTAGAAACTATATTCCTACACCGAAACCCGTCTTCCCTCCTTGGTCGATAGAGATGCAGCCACCATATCCTACGTATGACCCTGCCGAAGCATTCTATAGCACTTATGGTTATGCCTGGAACCCCTATTGGTACCAATATCATCCTTAGTTTACTTATTATTTTTTTTATTTTGTAATTTGTAATTATTGATACATTTAATATTTTTGTTAATATTGTAATCATTTTTATAATTATCTAACTTTTATTCTTAGATTTTAATAATTTTTGAATGTGGGGTAATATACCAAACTTCAAAAATATGTATATATGTTTGCAGTTTATCTTATGTACACAACAGGGTAAAACAACGCATTTTCAAAGACTGGCATTAAGTTCAGCAAAAGCAACTAATTTTGACGACAAGATGCAAAATATATGTGAAATAACAACAAGACGGAATGAACAAATGATGTGCACCATTTATCATTCAGCAAACAAACGCCAATATATTTGGAAACTTTGGTAAAAATTTAATCATTTTCACACAAATCACCCTCAATAATTTAAATTGTTACTGATTTCTTGCAAATGAGGGCATTGCAAGATCTTAAGTGTGGGAAGGGGTTAAATTCTTTCGGATTTTAAAATTTTTACTTTATACACTTGGTTACTATTAAAAATACTAGTAAAGCAGTAGTTGTATTAGAATCTAGTGCTCTCTGATAAAAAAGAACAGCCCTAGTCTTATATACTGACTACCCAATTCTAGTAAAATTTTTCAAAATTTTCAATTAAATGAACTCAAAATCATGTTTATACATATTTATGAACGATAAAACTAGGTTTTAACACCGAAATTATTGTTACCTCGGAAAGGACATAAATTGAGAAACAAACTAAAATGTTAAAATTCATTTAAAATGGAATAGAGGACGATAAAAAGGAAAATAAAAGCCAAGTGTGGGAAAATTTACCAAATTATTTTAAACATATGTCACATATATCTGTAACAAACAACTGAAAATACTTTTGCTTTGGACTAAACTAAACTGTTTTACCCGATGAAAGAAAAGAAGAGATGGATCTACACGATGAATCAATTCCATCATTAAAAGGAAGTAAAGTCTTCCGAAAAAGAAACGCGCTTCTTGATTTAGGACATGAAGTTGTCGTCCAGACCAGCTGTAGGTTGACGAAAAATCTAGAAAAGTCATCACTAAAATCAGCAGGAAATCCACGGACCTCAGCATTAAACAGGGTCGCCAAGTGGTCAGATTTATCCTAACCATGAGAAGGATTTATCTCGTACAATGGGGGGGCACCATGCAAATTAGCTGGATAAGACTAATGAATCAGATCCCCAGAAAGGATAATCTCCTTAAAGATTAAAAATCAGCTTTTAAGACTGATATTACTCAATCCTAGAGATTGACCTTAAAGATTGAGAATTCAAACTCATGGAATTCGATGATATCTAAACTCGAGCTTAAACGAGAAAATATTTTGATCAAAATTACAAACCGATTTGTTTTCTGAAAACCCTATTTTCAATGCGTTCATTACCATTGAACGTAAAATCCTAGGAATTCACCTGGAATTCATTAGGTCACCTGAACTAAATCGGGTGTCAACCGTAAGAACGGTGGTTGCATAGTGGTCAAAGACAGGACCTTGTGCCAGACCGAAAAATTATAAGGGTGAGCTTTACTATTGCTCCTACCAAGGATAGTAATTGCGTCCGACACGTTATAGACCATAATCAAAAGCATGTCACGGGACATTGCCTTAACAGTTGCTTGTTCAACGCTTTCCTTTACAACCGGACGGTAGTTTGCCGAAAGGTAATATACGGAACAAGTAAACTGGACGTGTTGCTTTCCAAATACAAGGTTAGCAAGTGGGTGACACAAAACCGCAAGTTTTGAGCTAAAATTTTCAAATCTGAAACCCACCAAACCCACAAAAATATTTTGCAAACACCGGTAAAGGGTTATTCCGGAAAACTTATCTAGGGTAAAAACTAGATTTAATTTTCAAAAGATCAAATGTTTTCATAAAGATCCAATTTCCTTAATGGATCTAAATTTTTATAGTCATGTGGGACTGTAAACCATATCGTTACTACCATTGTTTATACCGCCGTATAGAAATCACTGATGTACAAAGTGTGAAGAATAAAGAAGTGATTCTAGTATTTCAAGACAATATTGCTTGAGGACAAGTAACGCTCAAGTGTGGGAATATTTGATAATGCTAAAAACGAACATATATTTCATAGCATTATTCCTCAAGAAAGACAAGCTTTTAGTTGCAATTGTTCTATTTACAAGTGATATTCGTTTAAATAATAAAAGGTGAAGACAAAAGACAGATTCGACGAATTGAAGACGCAAACGACCAAAAAGCTCAAAAGTACAAAAGACAATCAAAAAGGTTCCAATTATTGATAAGAAACGTCTCGAAATCACAAGAGTACAAGATTCAAAACGCAAAGTACAAGATATTAAATTGTACGCGAGGACGTTCGAAAATCCGGAACCGGGACCAGAGTCAACTCTTAACGCTCGACGCAACGGACTAAAAATTACAAGTTAACTATGTATATAAATATAATATAATATATAATTAATTATATTAATTATATATATATATTATATATATATATTAAAAACCGTCGGCAGAGAAAACTCCAAGGACTGAGCTGTAATTTCTATCTCCGCGACTCGCGGAGTTTTAAGGGCATTTTGCTGCGAGTCGCGGAGCCCCAATTTTCAACTCTGGCTATAAAGCAAACCGAATTCTGATCAAATTTCATATCTTATTTCTCTATCTCTCTCAATATATACGATATATATATATATAATTTATATTTTAATTTTAATTTTAATTTTAAATCCTAATAATAAGGGTATGTTAGCGAATGTTGTAAGGGTGTAAGTCGAAATTCTGTCCGTGTAACGCTACGCTATTTTTAATCATTGTAAGTTATGTTCAACCTTTTTACATTAATGTCTCGTAGCTAAGTTATTATTATGCTTATTTAAAACGAAGTAATCATGATGTTGGACTAATTACTAAAATTGGGTAATTGGGCTTTGTACCATAAATGGGGTTTGGATAAAAGAACGACACTTGTGGAAATTAGACTATGGGCTATTAATGGGCTTTATATTTGTTTAACTAAATGAAAGTTTGTTAATGTTAATATAAAGATTTACAATTGGGCGTCCCTATAAATTACCATATACACTCGATCGGACACGATGGGCGGGGTATTTATATGTACGAATAATCGTTCATTTAACCGGACACGGGAATGGATTAATAGCCACTAGAATAATTAAAACAGGGGTGAAATTACATTCAAGGGTAATTGGTGTAATTGTTAACAAAGTAGTAAAACCTTGGTTTACACGCAGTCGATAACCTGGTGTATTCATTAAACAAAGTATTAAAACCTTGTTACAATTCGAATCCCCAATTAGTTGGAATATTTAACTTCGGGTATAATAATAATTTGATGAGGACACTCGCAATTTATATTTATGACTGATGGACTGTTATGGACAAAAACCAGACGGATATATTGAATAATCCAGGACAAAGGACAATTAACCCATGGGCATAAAACTAAAATAAACACGTCAAACATCATGATTACGGAAGTTTAAATAAGCATAATTCTTTTATTTCATATTTAATTTCCTTTATTTTATATTTAATTGCACTTCTAATTATCGCACTTTTATTTATTGTTATTTAATCGCAATTTTATTTTCTCGCACTTTTATTATTCGCAATTTCATTATCGTTATTTACTTTACGCTTTAATTTAAGTCTTATTTTATATTTTACATTAGGTTTTAACTGCGACTAAAGTCTTAAAATCGACAAACCGGTCATTAAACGGTAAAAACCCCCCTTTATAATAATAATATTACTTATATATATATATTTGTATTTTTATAAAAGTAAACTAATATAGCGTTGAGCTTTGTTTAAAGATTTCCCTGTGGAACGAACCGGACTTACTAAAAACTACACTACTGTACGATTAGGTACACTGCCTATAAGTGTTGTAGCAAGGTTTAAGTATATCCATTCTATAAATAAATAAATATCTTGTGTAAAATTGTATCGTATTTAATAGTATTTCCTGCTAAAATTTAAGCTATTTTATATACTACCCCGCTGCACATCAGTTACCTTTGACCATGCCTGACGATTCACGAACAAGTGTGTGTAAATTAATATGAAAATATATATATATGAATAAACAAACTCTATACATAAGTAAAAATTATATATATATATATATATATATATATATATATATATATATATATATATATATATATATATATTGTAAATTATAAATATTAAAGATTCTATAAGATATATAATTGATAGTTATACATTTGTAATATTAATATTATTACTATTAATTTCACTGTCATTATCAACAATTGTATCACTAAGATTACTATATGATGTATATATAAAATTTGAAAGGTACAAGTATTATTATCGTTATTTCTAATGATATTATTATTATTATTATTATTATTATCTGTCTTATTAACATTCGATATTAAAATTTGTATAATCAATGTTATTATAATTAATAATATTATTATTATTAGAATCACTGATAATATATATTGCTATTAATAACTAGTAGTAAAATTAAAATATTTGTTATTATAATCAATATAGTATTATTATTTTTTTTATCATTATTATTAAGAAATTATTATTAATAAATTATTATTCTCAGTATTATTATTATTTATAGAACATAATACAAAATTATTATCATTAATAATATTATTAATATCATTTTTAGTATTAATTGATAATATTAAGATTTTATATTCTAAATTTAAGATATATATTAATTAAATTAAATATTGTAGTTAAAAACGGATCTGATGAATGTTATACGGATATTTATCTGTTTTATATATTATATCTGTTTTGTTTTCTTCTTCTTTATTGTTTTAAACTGTAAACCCGTGAGGTCTGTTGTCAAATCATCTCTCATATCTTCAATAAGTCGAAGTATTATATATCTGTAAAGATATCTATCATTACACATTAAGAACTAATCCAGAACCCACATACATGAGAACTGACTTCTTCCCTTCTCCTTTCCTTTTGATCAACAATCACCACATCTTTCTTTAGGGTTAAACCACCATCGTGATTCTGTTTTGAACGAGGATCCCCAAGAACCACAAACCACCTAAGCACCGTCACCCTTTCCATCTCCAACCACCACCATCTCCGGCAACCACCATCACTGTTATCATTCGAATCATACTGTGGTTGCTAGTGTACGGTTTTTAGTTCAAGCCAAACACCCAAGAACACAAACACTAACCGGTTCTTTCTCTAGTTGGTTCAACTCATGACAACAACCATTACAAGAACCAATTTTTTTTTCTTTCTTATTCCCATCGGTTACACCTTCAACAAACCCACATAACCACATAACCTACTCACTGTTCGATCCACGCTCGACTGTTCTTTTTCGGTTCATCTTTTTGTTTTATTGTTCCTGATCAAAGACCCACACCACAATAAACCTTCACCACCAACTTAGCATGTTCTATTTTTAAAACCAATTACCATTATCAAGAACCGAAGGCTTGTTATTGTTTTCATTCGAATACTACTATCTGTTGCTGTTCGATGAGGCTCCCAAATAACCACCGAAGAACCACCTTTTAACACCACACCGCCACCACTTTTGATCTCACAGTCACCACTACCATCGAATCACACCCATAAAACTGTTACTGCTGCTGCGTTATTGATCATAAACCGCCATCCACACCTTCATGTAAACCACCACGTATGATCCAACTGTACCTGCTACAATTACAATTCCTTTTATTTCCTTCGAACGGCTACTGCAACAGATGCAGTTCCTGTTTAGTGTTTCATTCCGAACAACAAAAGCTGCGTACCTGTTTCTGTTTCTAATTCAGGGATGATGTTGAATCAATGATAATGAGAATACGTTCGATGATGATAGTGATGGAGAATTTGGATCGAGCTGCTTCTTTTCCTAATGGCCGACAAATACAAATTAAATAGAACCTACTCACCCACGATCTATATTATTATATGTGTATTGTTTGTGTCGGTCGTTTTAAAAAAAAAAAAATAGAAACTGAAACCCTTAAATCAATATTATCTAATATGTAGTGGCAGGCCTATATATAAGATATTGGGTCATTTAAACTGATTTTGGGCCATGTTTCCATTGGGCCGAGACAATTGAAAGTCTTGGGCCGGAGTAATAAGAAATACGGGATTAATTAAATTCGGTTGGGAGATTCAATCAGAGAAACTAAATCAGAAGAGTGGTTTAGGGGTGTGGTGTTAACCGAGAGGTCTTGGGTTCGAGTCCCGTTGTGGAAATTTCTTTTTATCTAAGCTTTAGAAGGTATAATTCATTACCAAAAATTTGTGTTATTATTATTTTTTTTTAAATTTAAATTATTAAAAACTATCATTTTTATTACTATTTTAATTATCCTTATTATTTCAATTATCATTTTTATCATTATTTTTATAACAAATAAATATTATACTTATATTACATATAATTATATACTAAACATATTAACAATATTTTTATAAATATTACAAATAACAAATTATTGATAAAATAATAATATACATTTATAAATAATAATCATTTTTTTTATATACAAATTAAATATATATAACATATAAACTAAAATATATTATATATAATTTTGTTTAATTACAATTATATGTGTTAATTTATATATAAATGATATAGGTTCGTGAATCCGAGGCCAACCTTATACGTGTTCAATGATGATATATGTATTTTTACTACAAAATACATTAGGTGAGTATATAGTCCCACTTTTAAACTCTAAGTATTTCGGGATGAGAATACATGTATTTTATGTTTTACGTTATGGACACAAGTAACTGAAAAATATATTCTACGTTGAGTTGTACCACTGGCATACTTCCCTGTAGCTTGGTAACTATTATTTACAGCGGTATTGTAAACGCGAATCCTGTTGATAGATCTATCGGGCCTGACAACCCCAACCGGACTGGACGACCAGTATTCATCGGTTGCACAGTACTTCGTTTCGTGACTACACTTGGTACAGTGTAGTAAGATTTCATAATAAAGGGAATATGCGACGTGATTAAATGTTAAGTATGGTTACCAAGTGCTCAACCACTTAGAATATTTTTATTAAAATGTTTACATATGAAATCTTGTGGTCCATTGTTATAACGCTGCTAGCATCAAACCTATATATCTCACCAACTTTATGTTGACTTTTTAAAGCATGTTTATTCTCAGGTACGTAATAAGTCTTCCGCTGTGCTTTAACTCATACTAAAGACATTACTTGGAGTCGATCATCGCAATGGAACCAACTGTTAAAGATTCCGTCCGGGAGGATTAGGACCGGTCCTTTCAGTTGGTATCAGAGCGTTGGTCTTAGCGAACCAGGTCTCCCATTAGTGTGTCTAACCGGTAGTAGTTAGGATACATTAGTGAGTCTGGACTTTGACCGTGTCTGTCTGTCAAAAGTTTTGCTTATCATTTCTAGTCGGAAATCATCTGCTTATCATCCTTAGAAAATTTGTCTGCTTATTATTCTTAAGTCTAGACACGTCTTACTGCATTTAGTGCATCGATAGTGTATAGACAAAAATTCATACCTTAGCGCATTTGTAGACTTGTTTGTCATATGCCGTAGGTTCCTCTGTAGGCTACGAAATCTTTGGTATTATATATAGATATTCTATGAAGTTAGAATATCATCCTATATTCGAAATTCATTTTACATCGAAGATCCTTCTCATTCACCAAATAGCCCTCTTGGCGATGAACCTGAAAGCACATACCGGCGAACCTGTTCGAGAAACCATTTACCCTCTCATTTCCAGAGTATCCCGTCACAATTATATATTATCCTATATTTCAAATCTTACTCAACCGCTCGTCTCAATCGTCAATAATTCATTAGTACTAGAAGAAGTTAACGAACTACGCGCTCGTGTGACGACTTTGGAGAACCTGGTGCGAAGGTTACGAACACCAGCAGCAGCACCAGCAGCATAATCAGTACCACCATCATCGACGTCGACAGTACCCTTATCATCTCTAAACCATAACCGCGCCGTAACTCTCAATATCACAATCCGTACCTCGAATATCAATATTACACGCCTCAATATCACCATCTGTACTTCGAGTATGAACTTCGTTCTACACATCGATCTACATCGGCTATCTTCGCTTTACGTATCATTCTACCTCATTTTTCCTCGTTCGACATGGTGAATATGTAATTTCTAAAGTTTTAGAGATTATGTAATCTAGTATTAACGGTAAATCAGATGAGTTTTTGACTCATTAAATCCATGATTACATCCGATGAAAATATATATGCAAGTATATTTTCATAAAGATTGTAATTAAAATTTTTTTTGTACAAACTGTTAATGATGAAAATATTTTAACGGGTGGGTAGTACCCGAGGAATATTTAGAATTCACATTAATAAGTTACACTGTACATTCTTCGAATCTGATTCAATGATCATTTACTATTCTACTTACAACTACCGATATACGTATCCGTTCACCATAGAATAACCATTTCTATTCAAATTTCATATTTGGATTTTGACCTATCAGAATCCAACAAGTGGCATAACGAAGAAAACATTGGACAAAAATAAAAAGTGTTAGAAACAAACGAATTAATTAATTGGAATTGTGATAGGATTTCACGCTAACTGTTCCGGCTAACTGTTCCCAGCTAACTGATTAACATTTAATTTATCGCAATTTACATTCTCGCAATTTTATTTATCGTCATTTAATTTCTGTTATTTACTTTTACGCACTTTAAATAACGGGACACGTATGCAAGGTTTCGACTTATCATATCGACCCATCTATATATATATTTCGGAACAACCGTAGACACTCTATATGTGAAGGTGGGAGTTGGCTATACAGGGTCGGAGTTGATTCCAAAATATATATATACTTTGAGTTGTGATCGACACCGAGACCGGTATACGGGTCACGATACGTATTATTTAATTCGAATATTATATATTAAATTATATATGAATCATTGAACCATCGGACTATTGGACTGCTAACATTGGACAATTAAAATGAATTAAATTAAAATATTGATTATAACATATGAAACTAAATAATTCTTCAAGCTTGCCACTTGATTTCATCTTAAACCTCATTTGTATCTCGACAATTACAATGCGTGTTCAAATCTTTCATGATTCTTGAAAACCCCTCAGTCGAGAGGATGAACCAACCGCGTTTCAACTACGGAAGAAAAGACTTATGCTCCTGTAAGACTCTTGGAGACTGAGTCAACGTTTAACACGCAGCAGTGTTAATTTCTTTAGTGTTATTATTACCCAAAATAACTTTGCAATCCCTTTTCAAATTAGCCAATTTTGTCACAGCTCCAGCAAGTTAACCTCGACTTCTCAGAAAGGTTAGTTTCGATATATATACACGTTATTCTTTCGCTGTCATTACCGGAGAATCTTTTATATTCCATCATCAGCGTTTAACCATCTAAAAACACAATTCTCCTGAAACCACCTCAGTTTGATAACCGATGACCCAGATCCGTTAACTTTGAGAATGCTGACGAAGCAGCATGTTGTAGATGGTCTTAATAGCCAAAAGTTGATGATAAAGAACGGAGTATTGGAAACACTCAATAGAAAATTTAGTATCAAAAAGCGGATTATGCGAAACTATGAAGTAAGCCGTGGACAAATCACAAAGAATAAGTTTGACTTTAAAGAATTTAAAAGATTCAGTGCCTGCTGAAATCCTTAGTACATACCCTACTCCTTACTCTAAAACCTTTGCTGACACTATTCTTCATCATCATCCTTCGGCATTAGAAGTTCCAAGATATTATCATATCTTTCATTATAAATATCCTCAATGTTTCTGAAGATATTTTTATAACTATTCTTATCGGAAATCATCTATCTTCTCGCGCTATCTGTATCACATCATAAAAGAAACTGTGTTAGTTTCTAAATTCTGAAACCTTCGAATTTAAAATATGAATGTTTTGAAGTAGTGTTAAGAACTGACGCATGAATTAGTATAATATAATGAAACTTGATCAACTTCATTATATTACAGTAAGTCATGTTAAGTTTCTAATGGAATGTAATGATTCACAGTACCGTCATCATGTGCCATGTTACACGGCTCTTACATTCTATCCAATTCCGAAACGTATTAAGAACAAATCATCTTGATAGTTCTATTTTCCTGGTTATTCTGGTAATTTGACAAATCAAAATTTTGCCATTAAGAATATCTTTACATAAGAATTAAGGAGAAATAGTAGAAGATGTGGGATATGGAGATAAGGGAACGAAGAGGTAGTTTTATAAGTGAAATATCCGACAAAGAAATCACAACAGATTTGCTGCATTAAATCAAAGGAGATCCTGTTTCCTAAATCGTCAAAGAACCAAATCTTATTATGAAAGATTTTCTTTAAATCTCGTGAATTCCGGAAATCAATCATAACCACGTCATCAGTTAAAATGATATCATATTACTCATTTCACTCTTTTGTGAAAGCTTCAGTCGTACGCTTCACATGATCGAAATGTTTTATCTATATCTATCAATAGTGATAAAACTCCGTTATTATCTCATATTCGTCATGAAAACATTCCTATTGTTATTTATGACAACCTCTACCAAATTTCGGGGACGAAATTTCTTTAACAGGTGGGTACTGTAACGACCCGGAAATTTCTGACCAAATTTAAACCTTAAACTCTATATGTTTCCGACACGATAAGCAAAAACCTTAAAGTTGAGTCTAGAAAGTTTGAAATTTATATTTGGATGATTAGTTACCTTTGACCATGCCTGACGATTCACGAACAAGTGTGTGTAAATTAATATGAAAATATATATATATGAATAAACAAACTCTATACATAAGTAAAAATTATATATATATATATATATATATATATATATATATATATATATATATATATATATATATATATTGTAAATTATAAATATTAAAGATTCTATAAGATATATAATTGATAGTTATACATTTGTAATATTAATATTATTACTATTAATTTCACTGTCATTATCAACAATTGTATCACTAAGATTACTATATGATGTATATATAAAATTTGAAAGGTACAAGTATTATTATCGTTATTTCTAATGATATTATTATTATTATTATTATTATCTGTCTTATTAACATTCGATATTAAAATTTGTATAATCAATGTTATTATAATTAATAATATTATTATTATTAGAATCACTGATAATATATATTGCTATTAATAACTAGTAGTAAAATTAAAATATTTGTTATTATAATCAATATAGTATTATTATTTTTTTTATCATTATTATTAAGAAATTATTATTAATAAATTATTATTCTCAGTATTATTATTATTTATAGAACATAATACAAAATTATTATCATTAATAATATTATTAATATCATTTTTAGTATTAATTGATAATATTAAGATTTTATATTCTAAATTTAAGATATATATTAATTAAATTAAATATTGTAGTTAAAACGGATCTGATGAATGTTATACGGATATTTATCTGTTTTATATATTATATCTGTTTTGTTTTCTTCTTCTTTATTGTTTTAAACTGTAAACCCGTGAGGTCTGTTGTCAAATCATCTCTCATATCTTCAATAAGTCGAAGTATTATATATCTGTAAAGATATCTATCATTACACATTAAGAACTAATCCAGAACCCACATACATGAGAACTCACTTCTTCCCTTCTCCTTTCCTTTTGATCAACAATCACCACATCTTTCTTTAGGGTTAAACCACCATCGTGATTCTGTTTTGAACGAGGATCTCCAAGAACCACAAACCACCCAAGCACCGTCACCCTTTCCATCTCCAACCACCACCATCTCCGGCAACCACCATCACTGTTATCATTCGAATCATACTGTGGTTGCTAGTGTACGGTTTGTAGTTCAAGCCAAACACCCAAGAACACAAACACTAACCGGTTCTTTCTCTAGTTGGTTCAACTCATGACAACAACCATTACAAGAACCAATTTTTTTTTCTTTCTTATTCCCATCGGTTACACCTTCAACAAACCCACATAACCACATAACCTACTCACTGTTCGATCCACGCTCGACTGTTCTTTTTCGGTTCATCTTTTTGTTTTATTGTTCCTGATCAAAGACCCACACCACAATAAACCTTCACCACCAACTTAGCATGTTCTATTTTTAAAACCAATTACCATTATCAAGAACCGAAGGCTTGTTATTGTTTTCATTCGAATACTACTATCTGTTGCTGTTCGATGAGGCTCCCAAATAACCACCGAAGAACCACCTTTTAACACCACACCGCCACCACTTTTGATCTCACAGTCACCACTACCATCGAATCACACCCATAAAACTGTTACTGCTGCTGCGTTATTGATCATAAACCGCCATCCACACCTTCATGTAAACCACCACGTATGATCCAACTGTACCTGCTACAATTACAATTCCTTTTATTTCCTTTGAACGGCTACTGCAACAGATGCAGTTCCTGTTTAGTGTTTCATTCCGAACAACAAAAGCTGCGTACCTGTTTCTGTTTCTAATTCAGGGACGATGTTGAATCAATGATAATGAGAATACGTTCGATGATGATAGTGATGGAGAATTTGGATCGAGCTGCTTCTTTTCCTAATGGACGACAAATACAAATTAAATAGAACCTACTCACCCACGATCTATATTATTATATGTGTATTGTTTGTGTCGGTCGTTTTAAAAAAAAAAATAGAAACTGAAACCCTTAAATCAATATTATCTAATATGTAGTGGCAGGCCTATATATAAGATATTGGGTCATTTAAACTGATTTTGGGCCATGTTTCCATTGGGCCGAGACAATTGAAAGTCTTGGGCCGGAGTAATAAGAAATACGGGATTAATTAAATTCGGTTGGGAGATTCAATCAGAGAAACTAAATCGGAAGAGTGGTTTAGGGGTGTGGTGTTAACCGAGAGGTCTTGGGTTCGAGTCCCGTTGTGGAAATTTCTTTTTATCTAAGCTTTAGAAGGTATAATTCATTACCAAAAATTTGTGTTATTATTATTTTTTTTTAAATTTAAATTATTAAAAACTATCATTTTTATTACTATTTTAATTATCCTTATTATTTCAATTATCATTTTTATCATTATTTTTATAACAAATAAATATTATACTTATATTACATATAATTATATACTAAACATATTAACAATATTTTTATAAATATTACAAATAACAAATTATTGATAAAATAATAATATACATTTATAAATAATAATCATTTTTTTTATATACAAATTAAATATATATAACATATAAACTAAAATATATTATATATAATTTTGTTTAATTACAATTATATGTGTTAATTTATATATAAATGATATAGGTTCGTGAATCCGAGGCCAACCTTATACGTGTTCAATGATGATATATGTATTTTTACTACAAAATACATTAGGTGAGTATATAGTCCCACTTTTAAACTCTAAGTATTTCGGGATGAGAATACATGTATTTTATGTTTTACGTTATGGACACAAGTAACTGAAAAATATATTCTACGTTGAGTTGTACCACTGGCATACTTCCCTGTAGCTTGGTAACTATTATTTACAGCGGTATTGTAAACGCGAATCCTGTTGATAGATCTATCGGGCCTGACAACCCCAACCGGACTGGACGACCAGTATTCAACGGTTGCACAGTACTTCGTTTCGTGACTACACTTGGTACAGTGTAGTAAGATTTCATAATAAAGGGAATATGCGACGTGATTAAATGTTAAGTATGGTTACCAAGTGCTCAACCACTTAGAATATTTTTATTAAAATGTTTACATATGAAATCTTGTGGTCCATTGTTATAACGCTGCTAGCATCAAACCTATATATCTCACCAACTTTATGTTGACTTTTTAAAGCATGTTTATTCTCAGGTACGTAATAAGTCTTCCGCTGTGCTTTAACTCATACTAAAGACATTACTTGGAGTCGATCATCGCAATGGAACCAACTGTTAAAGATTCCGTCCGGGAGGATTAGGACCGGTCCTTTCACCCTCAATAATTTAAATTGTTACTGATTTCTTGCAAATGAGGGCATTGCAAGATCTTAAGTGTGGGAAGGGGTTAAATTCTTTCGGATTTTAAAATTTTTACTTTATACACTTGGTTACCATTAGAAATACTAGTAACGTAGTAGTTGTATTAGAATCTAGTGCTCTCTGATAATAAAGAACAGCCCTAGTCTTATATACTGACTACTCAATTCTAGTAAAATTTTTCAAAATTTTCAATTAAATGAATTTAAAATCATGTTTATACATATTTATGAACGATAAAACTAGGTGTTAACACCGAAATTATTGTTACCTTGGAAAGGACATAAATTGAGAAACAAACCAAAATGTTAGAATTCATTTAAAATGGAATAGAGGAGAACAAAAAGGAAAAATAAAAGCCAAGTGTGGGAAATTTTTACCAAGTTATTCAAAACATATATCACATATTTTTGTACAAATAATTGAAAATACTTTTGTTTTGGACGATAATTAACTGTTTTACCCAATGAAAGAAAAGAAGGGATGGATCTACACGATGAATCAATTCCATCATTAAAAGGAAGTAAAGTCTTCCGAAAAAGAAACACGCTTCTTGATTTAGGTCATGAAGTTGTCGTCCAGACCAGCTGTAGGTTGACGAAAAATCTAGAAAAGTCATCTCTAAAATCAGCAGGAAATTCACGGACCTCAGCGTAAAACAGGGTCGCCAAGTGGTCAGACTTATCCTAACCATGAGAGGATCTGTCTCGTAAAATGGGGAGGGCACCGTGCAAATTAGCTGGATAAGACTAATGAATCAGATCCCCAGAAAGGATAATCTCCTTAAAGATTAAAAATCAGCTTTTAAGACTGATATTACTCAATCCTTGAGATTGACCTTAAAGATTGAGAATTCAAACTCATGGAATTCGATGATATCTAAACTCGAGCTTGAACGAGAAAATATTTTGATCAAAATTTCAAACCGATTTGTTTTCTAAAAACTCATTTTCAATGCATTCATTACCTTTGAACGTAAAATCCTAGGAATTCACCTGGAATTCATTAGGTCACCTGAACCAATTCGGGTGTCAACCGTAAGAACGGTGGTTGCATAGCATGGTCAAAGACAGGACCTTGTGCCAGACCAAAAAATTATAAGGGTGAGCTTTACTATTGCTCCTACAAAGGATAGTAATTGCGTCCGACACGTTATAGACCATAATTAAAAGCATGTCAGGGGACATTGCCTTAACAGTTGCTTGTTCAACGCTTTCCTTTACAACCGGACGGTAGTTTATCGAAAGGTAATATACGGAGCAAGTATACTGGACGTGTTGCTTTCCTAATACAAGGTTAGCAAGTGGGTGACACAAAATCATAAGTTTTGAGCTAAAATTTTCAAATCTGAAACCCACCAAACCCACAAAAAGAATTTGCAAACACCGGTGAAGGGTTATTCCGGAAAACTTATCTAGGGTAAAAGCTAGATTTAATTTTCAAAAGATCAAATGTTTTCATAAAGATCCAATTTCCTTAATGGATCTAAATTTTTATAGTCATGTGGGACTGTAAACCACATCGTTACTACCATTGTTTATACCGCCGTATATAAATCACTGATGTACAAAGTGTGAAGAATAAAGAAGTGATTCTAGTATTTCAAGACTATATTGCTTGAGGACAAGCAACGCTCAAGTGTGGGAATATTTGATAATGCTAAAAACGAACATATATTTCATAGCATTATTCCTCAAGAAAGACAAGCTTTTAGTTGAAGTTGTCCTATTTACAAGTAATATTCGTTTAAATAATAAAAGGTGAAGACAAAAGACAGATTCGACGAATTGAAGACGCAAACGACCAAAAAGCTCAAAAGTACAAAATACAATCAAAGAGGTTCCAATTATTGATACGAAACGTCTCGAAATTACAAGAGTACAAGATTCAAAACGCAAAGTACAAGATATTAAATTGTACGCAAGGACGTTCAAAAATCCGGAACCGGGACTAGAGTCAACTCTCAACGCTCGACGCAACGGACTAAAAATTACAAGTCAACTATGCACATAAATATAATATAATATTTAAATAATTCTTATAATTATTTATATATTATATAATATTTTATAAACCGTCGGCAAGCTAGGAGCCAAACCTTTGTGAGCTGGATTTACGAACTCCGCGAGTTGCGGAGTTTGAAGAACAAAAGGGCCGCGAGTCGCGGAGAAACCCTGGACAAAAATCCCTATAAAAGCTCGCGCATTCTGATCGTAAAAATATCCATAATCTATCTCTCTCTCAATATATGTAAACGTATATATATATATATATTTATATTTTAATTTTAATTTTAATTTTAAATCCTAATAATAAGGGTATGTTAGCGAATGTTGTAAGGGTGTAAGTCGAAATTCTGTCCGTGTAACGCTACGCTATTTTTAATCATTGTAAGTTATGTTCAACCTTTTTAATTTAATGTCTCGTAGCTAAGTTATTATTATGCTTATTTAAAATGAAGTAATCATGATGTTGGGCTAATTACTAAAATTGGGTAATTGGGCTTTGTACCATAATTGGGGTTTGGACAAAAGAACGACACTTGCAGAAATTAGACTATGGACTATTAATGGGCTTTATATTTGTTTAACTAAATGATAGTTTGTTAATTTTAATATAAAGATTTACAATTGGACGTCCCTATAAATAACCATATACACTCGATCGGACACGATGGGAGGGGTATTTATATGTACGAATAATCGTTCATTTAACCGGACACGGGAATGGATTAATAGTCTATGGAATTATTAAAACAGGGGTGAAATTATGTACAATGACACTTGACATAATTGATAACAAAGTATTAAAACCTTGGGTTACACGCAGTCGATAACCTGGTGTAATTATTAAACAAAGTATTAAAATCTTGTTACAGTTTAAGTCCCCAATTAGTTGGAATATTTGACTTCTCGTATAAGGATAATTTGACGAGGATACTCGCACTTTATATTTATGACTGATGGACTGTTATGGACAAAAACCAGACGGACATATTGAATAATCCAGGACAAAGGACAATTAACCCATGGGCATAAAACTAAAATCAACACGTCAAACATCATGATTACGGAAGTTTAAATAAGCATAATTCTTTTATTTCATATTTAATTTCCTTTATTTTATATTTAATTGCAATTCTAATTATCGCACTTTTATTTATTGTTATTGTATTTAATTGCACTTTTAATTATCGTACTTTTTAATTATCGCAATTTTATTTTATCGCACTTTTATTTATCGCAATTTCATTTTCGTTATTTACTTTACGCTTTAAATTTAGTCTTTTATTTATTTTTAATATTTTACATTAGGTTTTAACTGCGACTAAAGTTTTAAAATCGACAAACCGGTCATTAAACGGTAAAAACCCCCCCTTTATAATAATAATATTACTTATTTATATATTTGTATTTTTATAAATTAAAACTAATATAGCGTTAAGCTTTGTTTAAAGATTCCCTGTAGACGAGCCGGACTTACTAAAAACTACACTACTGTACGATTAGGTACACTGCCTATAAGTGTTGTAGCAAGGTTTAAGTATATCCATTCTATAAATAAATAAATATCTTGTGTAAAATTGTATCGTATTTAATAGTATTTCCTTGTAAAATTTAATAGTATTTTATACCCCTTAGCTTTAACATCAGATAGCTATACTCGTATTCGCATTCTATTTCCTCATGAATTCTATTCGTATTTTTACGGTATTTTTACCCGTCTAATACGCAGCTTATAGATGTATAACTATTGAAAAATACACTCCTTAGCAGCCCCATTTTTGGATCCTAGCATCTTTTGTCTTGTTAATAAGTCATGAGACAAAACTCACAAGTTTACTAACTATTTTGGTGAAATGTCCCGTTCATATTAATTATAAACGTTCCATATTAATTGATTTCGTTGCGAGGTTTTGACCTCTATATGAGACGTTTTTCAAAGACTGCATTCATTTTTAAAACAACCATAACCTTTATTTTATCAATAAAGGTTTTAAAAACATTACGTAGATTATCAAATAATGATAATCTAAAATATACTGTTTACACACGACCATTAAATAATGGTTTACAATAGAAATATATTACATCGACATATGTTTCTTGAATGCAGTTTTTACACAATATCATACAAACACGGACTCCAAATCTTGTCCTTATTTTAGTATGCAACAGCGGAAGCCCTTAATATTCACCTGAGAATAAACATGCTTTAAACGTCAACAAAAATGTTGGTGAGTTATAGGTTTAACCTATATATATCAAATCGTAACAATAGACCACAAGATTTCATATTTCAATACACATCCCATACATAGAGATAAAAATCATTCATATGGTGAACACTTGGTAACCGATATTAACAAGATGCATATATAAGAATATCCCCATCATTCCGGGACACCCTTCGGATATGATATAAATTTCAAAGTACTAAAGCATCCGGTACTTTGGATGGGGTTTGTTAGGCCCAATAGATCTATCTTTAGGATTCACGTCAATTAGGGTGTCTGTTCCCTAATTCTTAGATTACCAGACTTAATAAAAAGGGGCATATTCGATTTCGATAATTCAACCATAGAATGTAGTTTCACGTACTTGTGTCTATTTTGTAAATCATTTATAAAACCTGCATGTATTCTCATCCCAAAAATATTAGATTTCAAAAGTGGGACTATAAGTCACTTTCACAGATATTTCCTTCCTCGGAAATAAGACTTGGCCGCGGATCGATTCACGAACCTATACAAATATGTACATATATATCAAAGTATAATTAAAATATAATTACAACCATTTTTATTATGTTTTAAAGATTTGAGTGTATTAAGTCAGCTGTCCTCGTTAGTAACCTACAACTAGTTGTCCAGAGTTAGATGTACAGAAATAAATTGATATATATATTATCTTGAATCAATCCACGACCCAGTGTATACACGTCTCAGGCTAGAACAAAACTCAAATTATATATATTTTTGGAATCAACCTCAACCCTGTATAGCTAACTCCAACATTACTGCATATAGAGTGTCTATGGCTGTTCCAAATAATATATATACATGGGTCGATATGATATGTCAAAACATTTGCATACGTGTCTATGGTATCCAAAGATTACATAATATAAGTTAGCTAGGATATGATTTGTATAGATTTGTTAAACATTTCCCGTAGCTAAAAAGATCAAAAATATCCAATCTTGTTTTACCCATAACTTCTTCATTTTAAATCCGTTTTGAGTGAATCAAATTGCTATGGTTTCATATTGAACTCTAATTTAAGAATCCAAACAGAAAAAATATAGGTTTATAGTCCGAAATTTAAGTTACATGTCAATTACTAAAGAGGTAGTCATTTCCGTCGAAAGAACGACATCTTGATGACCTTTTTGAAAAACATACTTTCACTTTGAGTTTAACCAAGATTTTTGGATATAGTTTCATGTTCATATGAAAAATAATTTTCCCAGAAGAACAACTTTTAAATCAAAGTTTATCATAGTTTTTAATTATCCAAACCAAAACAGCCCCCGGTTTCACTACGACGGCGTATATCCGATTTTATGGTGTTCATCGTGTTTCCAGGTTTTAATTCATTAAGTTAGCATATCATATAGATATAGAACATATGTTTAGTTGATTTTAAAGGTCAAGTTAGAAGGATTAACTTTTGTTTGCGAACAAGTTTAGAATTAACTAAACTATGTTCTAGTGATTACAAGTTTAAACCTTCGAATAAGATAGATTTATATGTATGAATCGAATGATGTTATGAACATCATTACTACCTCAAGTTTTCTGGATAAAACTACTGGAAATGAGAAAAATGTATTGAGCTTCAAAGGATCCTTGGATGGCTTGAAAGTTCTTGAAGCAGAATCATGACACGAAAACAGTTCAAGTAAGATTTTCACTCGAAATAAGATTGTTATAGTTGTAGAAATTGAATCAAAGTTTGAATATGAATATTACCTTGAATTAGAAAGATAACCTACTGTAAATAACAAAGGTTCCTTAATCTTAGATGATTACTTGGAATGGATTAGAAAGCTTGGAAGTAAACTTGCAAACTTGGGTAGTATTCTTGATTTTTATGAAACTATACTTATGGAATTTATGAAGAACACTTAGAACTTGAAGATGGAACTTGAGAGAGATCAATTAGATGAAGAAAATTAAAGAATGAAAGTGTTTGTAGGTATTTTTGGTTGTTGGTATATGGATTAGAAATAAAGGATATGTAATTTTGTTTTCATGTAAATAAGTCATGAATGATTACTAATATTTTTGTAATTTTATGAGATATTTCATGCTAGTTTCTAAATGATTGTTCCCACATGTTTTAGGTGAATCACATGGGCTGCTAAGAGGTGATCATTGGAGTGTATATACCAATAGTACATACATCTAAAAGCTGTGTATTGTACGAGTACAAATACGGGTGCATACGAGTAGAATTGTTGATGAAACTGAACGAGGATGTAATTGTAAGCATTTTTGTTAAGTAGAAGTACTTTGATATGTGTCTTTAAGTCTTTCAAAAGTGTAAGAATACATATCAAAACACAACATGTATATACATTCTAATGGAGTCGTTAAGTCTTCGTTAGTCGTTACATGTAAATGTTGTTTTGAAACCTTTAAGTTAACGATCTCAATTAATGTTGTTAACCCAATGTTTATTATATCAAATGAGATATTAAATTATTATATTATCATGATATTATGATGTATGAATATCTCTTAATATGATATATACATTAAAATATCGTTACAACGATAATCGTTACATATAAGTCTTGTTTCGTAATTCTTGAGTTAGTAGTCTTGTTTTTACATATGTAGTTCATTGTTAACACACTTAATGATATATTTAAATATAATTTTATCATGTTAAATATAGTGTATCAATATCTCAATATGATACATATGTATTTAGTAGACGTTATCATAACGATAATCGTTATATATATATCATTTCGAGTTTCTTAACTTAGTAATCTCATTTCTTATGTATATCACACATTGTTAATATATTTAGTGAGATACTTACTCATCATAATCTTATGTCAACCATATATATATGTCTATATATACCACAACATGTAGTTTTTACAATTTTGTAACGTTCGTGAATCGCCGGTCAACTTGGGTGATCAATTGTCTATATGAAACTTATTTCATTTAATCAAGTCTTAACAAGTTTGATTGCTTAACACGTTGGAAATATTTAGTCATGTAAATATCAATCTCAATTAATATATAAACATGGAAAAGTTCGGGTCACTACATTACCTACCCGTTAAATAAATTTCGTCCCGAAATTTTTAAGTTGTTGAAGGTGTTGACGAATCTTCTGGAAATAGATGCGGGTATTTCTTCTTCATCTGATCTTCATGCTCCCAGGTGAAGTCGGGTCCTCTATGAGCATTCCATCGAACCTTAACAATTAGTATCTTGTTTTGCTTAAGTCTCTTAACCTCACGATCCATTATTTCGACGGGTTCTTCAATGAATTGAAGTTTTTCATTGATTTGGATTTCGTCCAACAGAATAGTGAGATCTTCTTCAGCAAAACATTTCTTCAAATTCGAGACGTGGAAAGTGTTATGTACAGCCACGGGTTGTTGAGGTAGCTCTAGTTGGTAAGCTACTGGTCCGACACGATCTATAATCTTGAATGGTCCAATGTACCTTGGATTTAGTTTCCCCTGTTTACCAAATTGAACAACGCCTTTCCAAGGTGAAACCTTAAGCATGACCATTTCTCCAATTTCAAACTCTATATCTTTTCTTTTACTGTCCGCGTAGCTCTTTTGTCGACTCTGGGCGGTTTTCAATCGTTGTTGAATTTGGATGATTTTCTCGGTAGTTTCTTGTATTATCTCCGGACCCGTAATCTGTCTATCCCCCACTTCATTCCAACAAATTGGAGACCTGCACTTTCTACCATAAAGTGCCTCAAACGGCGCCATCTCAATACTAGAATGATAACTGTTGTTGTAGGAAAATTCTGCTAACGATAGGTGTCGATCCCAACTGTTTCCGAAATCAATAACTCATGCTCGTAGTATGTCTTCAAGTGTTTGTATCGTCCTTTCGCTCTGCCCATCAGTTTGTGGTTGATAGGTAGTACTCATGTCTAGACGAGTCCCCAATGCTTGTTGCAACGTCTGCCAGAACCTTGAAACAAATCTACCATCCCTATCAGAGATAATAGAGACGGGTATTCCATGTCTGGAGACAACCTCCTTTAAATACAATCGCTCTAACTTCTCCATTTTGTCATCTTCTCTCATTGGCAGGAAGTGTGCTGACTTGGTGAGACGATCAACTATTACCCAAATAGTATCATAACCACTTGCAGTCCTTGGCAATTTAGTAATGAAATCCATGGTAATATTTTCCCATTTCCATTCCGGGATTTCAGGTTGTTGTAGTAGACCTTATAGTTTCTGATGTTCAACTCTGACCTTAGAACATGTCAAACATTCTCCTACATATTTAGCAATATCGGCTTTCATACCCGGCCACCAAAAGTGTTTCTTGAGATCTTTATACATCTTCCCCGCTCCGGGATGTATTGAATATCTGGTTTTATGTGCTTCTTTAAGTACAATTTCTCTCACATCTCCAAACCTTGGTACCCAAATTCTATCAGCCCTATATCGGATTCCGTCTTCCCGAATATTAAGATGTTTCTCTGATCCTTTGGGTATCTCATTCTTCAACTTTCCTTCTTTTACAACCCCCTGTTGCGCCTCCTTTATTTGAGTAGTAAGGTTAGTACGAATAATTATATTCATAGCTTTTACCCGTATAGGTTCTCTGTCCTTTCTACTCAAAGCGTCAGCTACCACATTCGCCTTCCCCGGGTGGTATCGAATCTCAAAATCATAATCATTCAACAGTTCAATCCACCTGCGTTGTCTCATATTCAGTTGCTTCTGATTAAATATATGTTGGAGACTTTTGTGGTCGGTATATATAATACTTTTGACCCCATATAAATAATGCCTCCAAGTCTTTAATGCAAAAACAACAGCACCCAATTCCAAATCGTGAGTTGTATAATTTTACTCATGAATCTTCAATTGTCTAGACGCATAAGCAATCACCTTCGTTCGTTGCATTAATACACAACCGAGACCTTGCTTTGATGCGTCACAATAAATCACAAAATCAGCATTCCCTTCAGGCAATGACAATATAGGTGTCGTAGTTAGCTTTTTCTTCAATAACTGAAACGCCTTCTCTTGTTCATCCTTCCATTCAAATTTCTTCCCTTTATGCGTTAATACAGTCAAAGGTTTTGCTATTTTGGAGAAATCTTGGATGAATCTTCTATAGTAACCAGCCAATCCTAAAAATTGACGTATATGCTTTGGAGTTTTTAGGGTTTTCCACTTTTCAACGGTTTCGATCTTTGCCGGGTCCACCTGGATACCTTCTTTGTTCACTATGTGACTGAGGAATTGAACTTCTTCCAACCAAAATGCACACTTTGAAAACTTAGCGTACAGTTTTTCTTTCCTCAATACTTCTAGCACTTTTCTCAAATGTTCTTCGTGCTCTTGATCATTCTTTGAGTAAATAAGTATGTCATCGATGAAAACAATGACAAACTTGTCAAGATATGGCCCACACACTCGGTTCATAAGGTCCATGAACACAGCTGGTGCGTTAGTCAATCCAAACGGCATAACCATAAACTCGTAATGACCATAACGCGTCCTAAAAGTAGTTTTTGGAATATCATCCTCCTTTACTCGCATTTGATGATATCCAGAACGTAAATCGATTTTTGAATAAACCGACGAGCCTTGTAGTTGATCAAATAAGTCATCAATTCTTGGCAGTGGATAACGGTTTTTGATGGTAAGTTTATTCAACTCTCTGTAGTCAATACACAACCTAAATGTACCATCCTTCTTCTTGACAAACAAAACAGGAGCTCCCCATGGTGATGTGCTTGGTCGAATGAAACCACGTTCTAATAGTTCTTGCAGTTGGCTTTGCAGTTCTTTCATCTCGCTGGGTGCGAGTCTGTAAGGAGCACGAGCTATTGGTGCAGCTCCTGGTACAAGATCTATTTGAAATTCAACAGATCGATGTGGAGGTAGTCCCGGTAATTCTTTTGGAAATACATCGGGAAATTATTTTGCGACGGGAACATCATTGATGCTCTTTTCTTCAGTTTGTACTTTCTCGACGTGTGATAGAACAGCATAACAACCTTTTCTTATTAGTTTTTGTGCCTTCAAATTACTAATAAGATGTAGCTTCGTGTTGCCCTTTTCTCCGTACACCATTAAGGGTTCTCCTTCTTCTCGTACAATGCGAATTGCATTTTTGTAACATACGATCTCTGCTTTCATCTCCTTCAGCCAGTCCATGCCAACTATTACATCAAAACTCCCTAACTCTACTAGTATCAAATCAATCTTAAATATTTCGCTACCCAGTTTAATTTCTCGATTCCGGCATATATAATCTGCTGAAATTAATTTACCGTTTGCTAATTCGAGTAAAAATTTACTATCCAACGGCGTCAATGAACAACTTAATTTAGCACAAAAATCTCTACTCATATAGCTTCTATCCACACCCGAATCAAATAAAACGTAAGCAGATTTATTGTCAATAAGAAACGTACCCGTAACAAGCTCCGGGTCTTCCTGTGCCTCTGCCGCATTAATATTGAAAAATCTTCCGCGGCCTTGTCCATTCGTGTTCTCCTGGTTCGGTCAATTTATAATAATGTGGCCTGGTTTTCCACATTTATAACAAACTACATTGGCTTAACTTGCTTCGACACTACTTGCTCTGCCATTACTCGTTCCGACACTATTTGTTCCTTTTGTTCTGTTAACCCCTGGTCCGTAGACCTCATACTTCGCCGCGCTATGACCATTTATTTTACACTTATTTCAAAATTTAGTGCAGAACCCCGAGTGATACTTTTCACACCTTTGGCATAGCTGCTTCTGATTGTTGTTGTTGTTGCAGTTGTTATTGTTGTTGGGATGATTGTTGTAGTTGTTGTTGTTGTTGTTGTTGTGCCGTTTGTTGTAGTTGCGATTGATGTTGCGATTGTTAGGATAGTTGTTGTTGTTTTGGTGACTCTTATCACCGTCTTCCTCCCACTTTCTTTTGACTAACTTCACGTTGGCCTCTTCGGCCGCCTGTTCTTTAATTCTCCCCTCAATCTGGTTCACTAGTTTGTGAGCCATTCTACACGCCTTTTGTATGGAGGCAGGCTCGTGTGAACTTATATCTTCTTGGATTCTCTCCGGCAACCCTTTCACAAATGCGTCGATCTTCTCTTCCTCATCTTCGAATGCTCTCGGACACAATAGGCACAATTCTGTGAATCGCCTTTCGTACGAAGTAATATCGAATCCCTGTGTTCGTAACCCTCTAAGTTCTGACTTGAGCTTATTAACCTCGATTCTGGGACGGTACTTCTCGTTCATCAAGTGCTTGAATGCTGACCACGGTAGCGCGTAAGTAGCATCTTGTCCCACTTGCTCTAGATAGGTATTCCACCATGTTAACGCAATACCTGTGAAGGTATGCGTAGCGTACTTCCCTTTGTCTCCTTCAGGACACTTACTTATGGAAAACACCGATTCAACTTTCTCGGTCCACCGTTTCAATCCGATTGGTCCTTCGGTCCCATCAAATTCTGAAGGTTTGCAGGCAGTGAATTCCTTGTAGGAGCATCCTACATGATTTCTTGCGCCGTTAGCTGTATTGCTAGATTTAGAGTTATTGTTGGTATGTAGTGCGGCCTGTACTGTGGCTATGTTTGAAGCAAGAAAGGCACGAAATTTCTCTTCGCTCATATTCAAGGTGTGTCGAGTAGTTGGTGCCATTTCTTTCAAAATAGTCAAATGAAACAATTTAATCATACAGAATATTAAGAGTAGTCAATAGTATCTCGTAGCATAATATGAACTCATTTATAAAAGCTTTTTCTTCATATTAGCGTTTTATAAGTTTAAATTCGGGTACTACCTACCCGTTAAGTTCATACTTAGTAGCTAATATACAATTCAACTACTACAATTCCATATGAAAAACTGATTATAATAATATATCACATACAAATATTCTTCAAACTTACAACTTCGCTATATTACATATAACATGAAATATAGTACACTATGATACAGGACAGTTTTGAAGATAAATCTAGTTAATACGCAAGTTGTTCAGCAAAGAAAATAAAGATACGTAATTCATAAGTCCAGAAACAAGTAATGCATTCTGGTTTTACTAAGACGACTTCCCATCCTTGGTCTTGTGGAAAATAACCGTTATGACCATTAGCTAGGCAGCATGTTGTAATGTCGTCAAAAGGACGAGGTTTTCGTAATGTCCAACAACCCCGTAATAATCTAAAAACCTTGTTTCTCACCCCAACTACTGAATCCGTCACTTGTGGGAAAGTTTTATTTAAAAGCTGCAATCTGATGCTCTTTTTCTCACTTTGGTAAGAAGCGAACATCACTAACCCGTAAGCATAACATGCTTCTTTATCTTGCATGTTAGAAGTTCTTTTTAATTCACGAAATCCTATGTTGGGATACGTTGAGTCAAAATAGGTTCTTAACCCGTAGTGTAAAATTTCATTTGGGTTCCCCGCATTTAACGCTTTAAAGAAAACACGGCGTAACTTAAAGTCTCCCCATTGTGATATACCCCACCTATCAAAGGAAAGCCTTTTATAAACTAAGGCATTTCTGGAAAGTCTTCCAAATGTTTGACAAGTTAATTTCGCCATAACTAAATGTGCTGATGAATTCTGACCGACTCTAGACAAGATTTACTCAATCTTATCCTCTGGTAGGTCTTCTAAAATATTCGGTTGTCTACCCTTAACGTCCATTTTGTTTTTATACTGTAAAATAGACAAGGATTAGATTCGTAATAACAAACAATACAAGAAATTTTTACATAGAACATAAAAGTACAAGCACACTACAATACATTTATTACACAACATGCTCACACCCATCTAATCTGAATCACCGGTTTCTTCTTCTTTGGACTTGGTTCTTTTTCCTAATCTTCTAGGGAAATATGATGTTCCTCTAATACGAGTCATCGTTTTCCACATTGGTTTAGAAAAACCTGGTGGTTTAGAGGTTCTCGGGTTATTGTCACGATATTGAAAATACGGGTGTTGACGGTACATATAAAGTTCATCGGGGTCGGAATCATATTTCTCTATTTTGATGCCTTTTTCCTTATTATTTTCTTTTGCCTCATTAAATTAGGTTGGGGTAATTTCTATAAAATCATCGGAATCCTCATCAGGATCCGATTCATCGGAAAATTGGTAATTTTCCCAATATTTTGCTTCCTTAGCGGAAACACCATTGACCATTATTACCTTTGGTCCATTGGTTGAGGATTTTCTTTTATTTGACCGGTTTTCTATGGTTCCTACTATTCCCCCCTTAGGAACCTCTTCTTCTGGTTCCTCTTCTTCCGGTTCCTCTTCTTCCGGTTCTGTTTCCTCTTCTTCCGGTTCTTCGGGAACTTTGAATCTTGCCAATATATATTCGACTCTTCGTTATTATTAGGTGAGTCAATGGGATTTGTGCTAAAGGTAGACATCTATCACACAATATCAAACATGTTAAGAGATTAATATATCACATAATATTTACATGTTAATAATATATAGTTTCAAACAAAAATGTTAAGCAATCATTTTTAAAGAAAACACGGTCGAAGTCCAGACTCACTAATGCATCCTAACAAACTCGATAAGACACACTAATGCAAATTTTCTGGTTCTCTAAGACCAACGCTCTGATACCAACTGAAATGTCCCGTTCATATTGATTATAAACGTTCCATATTAATTGATTTCGTTGCGATGTTTTGACCTCTATATGAGACGTTTTTCAAAGACTGCATTCATTTTTAAAACAACCATAACCTTTATTTTATCAATAAAGGTTTTAAAAACATTACGTAGATTATCAAATAATGATAATCTAAAATATACTGTTTACACACGACCATTAAATAATGGTTTACAATAGAAATATATTACATCGACATATGTTTCTTGAATGCAGTTTTTACACAATATCATACAAACATGGACTCTAAATCTTGTCCTTATTTTAGTATGCAACAGCGGAAGCTCTTAATATTCACCTAAGAATAAACATGCTTTAAACGTCAATAAAAATGTTGGTGAGTTATAGGTTTAACCTATATATATCAAATCGTAACAATAGACCACAAGATTTCATATTTCAATACACATCCCATACATAGAGATAAAAATCATTCATATGGTGAACACTTGATAACCGACATTAACAAGATACATATATAAGAATATCCCCATCATTCCGGGACACCCTTCGGATATGATATAAATTTTGAAGTACTAAAGCATCCGGTACTTTGGATGGGGTTTGTTAGGCCCAATAGATCTATCTTTAGGATTCGCATCAATTAGGGTGTCTGTTCCCTAATTCTTAGATTACCAGACTTAATAAAAAGGGGCATATTCGATTTCGATAATTCAACCATAGAATGTAGTTTCACGTACTTGTGTCTATTTTGTAAATCATTTATAAAACCTGCATGTATTCTCATCCCAAAAATATTAGATTTTAAAAGTGGGACTATAACTCACTTTCATAGATATTTCCTTCCTCGGAAATAAGACTTGGCCACGGATCGATTCACGAACCTATACAAATATGCACATATATATATCAAAGTATGATCAAAATATAATTACAACCATTTTTATTATGTTTTAAAGATTTGAGTGTATTAAGTCAGCTGTCCTCGTTAGTAACCTACAACTAGTTGTCTACAGTTAGATGTACAGAAATAAATCGATATATATATTATCTTGAATCAATCCACGACCCAGTGTATACACGTCTCAGGTTAGATCACAACTCAAAGTATATATATTTTTGGAATCAACCTCAACCTTGTATAGCTAACTACAACATTACTGCATATAGAGTGTCTATGACTGTTCCAAATAATATATATACATGGGTCGATATGATATGTCAAAACATTTGCATACGTGTCTATGGTATCCCAATATTAAATAATATATTGGAATACATATATAATACAATATAAGTTAGCTAGGATATGATTTGTATAGATTTGTTAAACATTTCCCATAGCTAAAAAGATCAAAAATATCCAATCTTGTTTT
Organism: Rutidosis leptorrhynchoides; assembly: GCF_046630445.1. Classification (NCBI taxonomy): domain Eukaryota; kingdom Viridiplantae; phylum Streptophyta; class Magnoliopsida; order Asterales; family Asteraceae; genus Rutidosis; species Rutidosis leptorrhynchoides. The sequence continues at coordinate 398,277,013 of NC_092338.1, forward strand.
ACCCATAACTTCTTCATTTTAAATCCGTTTTGAGTGAATCAAATTGCTATGGTTTCATATTGAACTCTAATTTAAGAATCCAAATATAAAAAGTATAGGTTTATAGTCAGAAATTTAAGTTACATGTCAATTACTAAAGAGGTAGTCATTTCCGTCGAAAGAACGACATCTTGATGACCATTTTGAAAAACATACTTTCACTTTGAGTTTAACCAAGATTTTTGGATATAGTTTCATGTTCATATGAAAAATCATTTTCCAAGAAGAACAACTTTTAAATCAAATTTTATCATAGTTTTTAATTATCCGAACCAAAACAGCCCCCGGTTTCACTACGACGGCGTATATCCGATTTTATGGTGTTCATCGTGTTTTCAGGTTTTAAATCATTAAGTTAGCATATCATATAGATATATAACATGTGTTTAGTTGATTTTAAAGGCCAAGTTAGAAGAATTAACTTTTGTTTGCGAACAAGTTTAGAATTAACTAAACTATGTTCTAGTGATTACAAGTTTAAACCTTCGAATAAGATAGCTTTATATGTATGAATCGAATGATGTTATGAACATCATTACTACCTCAAGTTTTCTAGATAAAACTACTGGAAATGAGAAAAATGGATTGAGCTTCAAAAGATTCTTGGATGGCTTGAAAGTTCTTGAAGCAGAATCATGACACGAAAACAGTTCAAGTAAGATTTTCACTCGAAATAAGATTGTTATAGTTGTAGAAATTGAATCAAAGTTTGAATATGAATATTAACTTGGATTAGAAAGATAACCTACTGTAAATAACAAAGGTTCCTTGATCTTAGATGATTACTTGGAATGGATTAGAAAGCTTGGAAGTAAACTTGCAAACTTGGTAGTATTCTTGATTTTTATGAAACTATACTTATGGAATTTATGAAGAACACTTAGAACTTGAAGATGGAACTTGAGAGAGATTAATTAGATGAATAAAATTGAAGAATGAAAGTGTTTGTAGGTGTTTTTGGTCGTTGGTATATGGATTAGATATAAAGGATATGTAATTTTGTTTTCGTGTAAATAAGTCATGAATGATTACTAATATTTTTGTAATTTTATGAGATATTTCATGCTAGTTGCCAAATAATGGTTCCCACATGTGTTAGGTGACTCACATGGGCTGCTAAGAGGTGATCATTGGAGTGTATATACCAATAGTACATACATCTAAAAGCTGTGTATTGTACGAGTACAAATACGGGTGCATACGAGTAGAATTGTTGATGAAACTGAACAAGGATGTAATTGTAAGTATTTTTGTTAAGTAGAAGTACTTTGATATGTGTCTTGAAGTCTTTCAAAAGTGTAAGAATACATATCAAAACACAACATATATATACATTCTAATGGAGTCGTTAAGTCTTTGTTAGTCGTTACATGTAAATGTTGTTTTGAAACCTTTAAGTTAACGATCTCAATTAATGTTGTTAACCCAATGTTTATTATATCAAATGAGATGTTAAATTATTATATTATCATGATATTATGATGTATGAATATCTCTTAGTATGATATATACATTAAAATATCGTTACAACGATAATCGTTACATATAAGTCTCGTTTCGTAATTCTTGAGTTAGTAGTCTTGTTTTTACATATGTAGTTCATTGTTAACACACTTAATGATATATTTAAATATCATTTTATCATGTTAAATATAGTGTATCAATATCTTAATATGATACATATGTATTTAGTAGAAATTATCATAACGATAATCGTTATATATATCATTTCGAGTTTCTTAACTTTGTAATCTCATTTCTTATGTATATCACACATTGTTAATATATTTAGTGAGATAATTACTCATCATAATCTTATGTTAAACATATATATGTCTATATATACCACAACATGTAGTTTTTACAATTTTGTAACGTTCGTGAATCGCCGGTCAACTTGGGTGATCAATTGTCTATATGAAACTTATTTCATTTAATCAAGTCTTAACAAGTTTAATTGCTTAACACGTTGGAAATATTTAGTTATGTAAATATTAATCTCAATTAATATATATAAATATGGAAAAGTTCGAGTCACTACATTTGGCAACAGATGACTCCATTATTAACTTAAAATTCGTCCATATGTACCACCCCATTTTTCCATTCCATTTTCTCATTCTTTACTCCAAATTACTCTCTCAAAATACTTCTATATTCATACTAGATCATCACCAAGTATTTTCCTCATCATCTAGCTTCAAAATCAATGTATAACACTTTTTAAAACTCTTGTTAAATTCCTACTCTATTGCTATCTTAATAAGTTTATAAAACTTGTAAAAACTAGAACTTGTTTTGGTGGAAACCAAGCATGTTTATAAACTAATGTAACCTTACTAACTTGACTTTAAAAACACTTATTTATATGTATTATGACATTATATTAAGTTATTATGAGAATTTATAACTTGTATATATGTATAACACCTTAGAACTTAATATACAACAATTGGTCTCTTTCGGTTCTTGAAAACTGTTTTGACACACGAATTTAAAAGCTATCTTAAAAATTTTTTTAGAGCATATAACTCTAGATATATGTTAAAATATATGAATCAAGATTTCTGTAATTTTTTCATGATTTTAGACGAAGTGAAAGTATTTTTCAAAAATTCATTAGTTGACTGATGACAGATTTTATCCGAATCTGTCCACCGTTACAAGTTAAGGGCATAAGCCTAACTTTGACTATGAAACCAAAACTTTTCGATTATGTTTTGAAAACACAACATATTAAGGAGTCTCCAGCAACTTGATTCATTAAAAACCATGTAGTAACAAATAATTTATGAACCGAAAGATTTGGCTAAGATTAATGTTGTATGCTTAATCAATCTAACTAGAAAACTATGCTATCTAATACCTGGGCTATTTTCCTTGATAACACCTGTTAGTGTATATGTTAATAACTAAAATATAGAAGGAAAATTAAAAATATTGAGTTTATCTATTTTTCATAGCCTACAGACTGTTCCTATGACGAATTATTGAACTGTGCGGATAGATTTACGCAGCTGTGACAAAATGAAATTTTAACTAACCTAAACTCCAATTCAGAACATATTCCGATTATGAATGGTTATAGGACTCAAATACCTTTCCAATGATGGCTCTTACACCTATAGAAGTCGAACACACTATGAGATATACCTATCGGGAGTTGACTATTTAAAATCAGGAAATCTATATAAGATTTAAAATAAGACTAACAACTAATTACTAACTTAAACAATTAAAAATATTATATAATTAATATATAAAATTGTTTTATCAATATTATATGTTAATAAATATATATAATTGATATAAGTTCATGAATCCGAGACAAACCCTGCACTTGTTCAGTGCCGTCATATACATAATTGCTACAAAAAACAGTATTGTGAGTTTCATTACTCCCTTTTTATATATATTTTTGGGCTGAGAATATATGCACTGTTTTATAACTGTTTTACGAAATGGACACAAGTACTAGAAACATATTCTACGTTGAGTTGTACCACTTTGCATATTTTTCCCTAATAGCTTGGTAACTAATATTTACATGTTGTAAGAGCATGTAAGCGCGAATCCTATTGATAGATCTATCGGGTTTGACAACCCCAACCGGGCTAGTCGTTCTAGTATCGTAAACGGTTGCATAGTACTTTGTTTTTACTACACTTGGTACAGTGTAGGGAGATTTCATAATAAAGGGAATATGCCACATTAATTGTTAAGTATGGTTACCGAAGTGCTCAACAACTTATAGAATACTTTTATACACTTGATAGTGTACAGATATTTATGGAAACTGAAATCTTGTAGTCTATTACTATTACGGAAATGATTGATTATGATAAACTAATGAACTCACCAACCTTTTGGTTGACACTTTAAAGCATGTTTATTCTCATGTATTAAAGAAACCTTCCGCTGTGCATTAGCTCATTTTAAGGATATTACTTGGAGTCATTTATGACATACTTTGAAAGACGTTGCATTCGAGTCGTTGAGTTCATCAAGATTAATATTAAGTCAATTATAGTTGGATGTAATATGAAATCGTATGCATGGCGTCCATTTTTGATGTAAAGAAAGTTTGTCTTTTAAAAACGAATGCAATGTTTGTAAAATGTATCATATAGAGGTCAAATACCTCGCGATGTAATCAACTATTGTGAATCGTTTATAATTTATATGAACGGGTCATTTCAGTTAGTATCAGAGTGGTGGTCTTAGCGAACTAGGTCTGCATTAGTGTGTCTAATTGATAGTTGTTAGGATGCATTAATGAGTCTGGACTTCGACTAAAATGTCCCGTTCATATTGATTATAAACGTTCCATATTAATTGATTTTGTTTCGAGGTTTTGACCTCTATATGAGACATTTTTCAAAGACTGTATTCGTTTTTAAAACAAACCATAACCTTTATTTTATCGACAAGGTTTAAAGGACACCACCTAGATTATCATAAATGATAATCTAAAAAATATCACACTTACACACTACCAATACATATTGGTTTACAATATTAATTAATATGTTACAACAAAGTAAATTTCGAATGCAGTTTTAAACAATATTATACAAGCATGCTGACTTCAAATCTTGTCCATATATTAGCATGCAATAGCGAAAGCTCTTAATAATCACCTGAGAATAAACATGCTTTAAACGTCAACAAAAATGTTGGTGATTTATAGGTTTAACCTATATATTTATCAAATCGTAATAATAGACCACAAGATTTCATATTTCAATACACATCCCATACATAGAGATAAAAATCATTCATATGGTGAACACCTGGTAACCGACATTAACAAGATGTATATAAGAATATCCCCTATCATTCCGGGACATCCATCGGACATGATAAAACAACATTGAAGTACTAAAGCATCCGCTACAACGGATGGGGTTTGTTGAGCCCAATAGATATATCTTTAGGATTCGCGTCAATTAGTAGATCGATTTACTAATTCTTAGGTTACCAAGTAAAAAGGGGCATATTCGGCTTCGCTCGTTCAACCATATAAAGTAGTTTCATGTACTTGTGTCTATTTTGTAAATCATTTATAAAACTGTATGTATTCTCATCCCAAAATATTAGATTTTAAAAGTGGGACTATAACTCACTTTCACAGATTTTTACTTCGTCGGGAAGTAAGACATGGCCACTGGTCGATTCACGAACCTATAACAAATATGTACATATATATCAAAGTATGTTCAAAATATATTTACAACATTTTTAATACGTTTTAATGTTTTAAGTTTATTAAGTCAGCTGTCCTTGTTAGTAACCTACAACTAGTTGTCCATAGTTAGATGTACATAAATAAATTGATATATATTATCTTGACCCAATCCACGACCCAGTGTATACACGTCTCAGGCTAGATCACAACTCAAAGTATATATATTTTTGGAATCAATCTCAACCCTGTATAGCTAACTCAAACATTACTGCATATAGAGTGTCTATGGTTGTTCCAAATAATATATATACATGGGTCGATATGAAATGTCAAAACATTTGCATACGTGTCTATGGTATCTCAAGATTACATAATATATTAGAATACATGTATTATACAATATAAGTTAGCTAGGATATGATTTGTATAGAATTGTTAAAATATTTCCCGTAGCTACAACAATCAAAAAATATCCAATCTTGTTTTACCCATAACTTCTTCGTTTTAAATCCGTTTTGAGTGAATCAAATTGCTATGGTTTCATATTGAACTCTATTTCATGAATCTAAACAGAAAAAGTATAGGTTTATAGTCGGAAATATAAGTTACAAGTCGTTTTTGTAAGAGGTGGTCATTTCAGTCGAAAGAACGACGTCTTGATGACCATTTTGAAAAACATACTTCCACTTTGAGTTTAACCATGATTTTTTTATATAGTTTCATGTTCATAAGAAAAATTATTTTCCCAGAAGAACAACTTTTAAATCAGAGTTTATCATACTTTTTAATTATCAAACCCAAAACAGCCCGCATTGTTACTACGACGGCGTATGTCCGGTTTTACGGTGTTTTTCGTGTTTTCAGGTTTTAAATAATTAAGTTAGCATATAATATAGATATAGAAAATGTGTTTATTTGATTTTAAAAGTCAAGTTAGATGGATTTTGTTTGCGAACAAGTTTAGAATTAACTAAACTATGTTCTAGTGATTTCAAGTTTAAACCTTCGAATAAGGTAGTTTTATATATATGAATCGAATGATGTTATGAACATCATTACTACCTCAGGTTTTGTGGATAAACCTACTGGAAATGAGAAAAATAGATCTAGCTTCAAAGAATCCTTGGATGGCTTGAAAGTTCTTGAAGCATAATCATGACACGAAAACAAGTTCAAGTAAGATTTTCACTCGAAATAAGATTGTTATAGTTATAGAAATTTGATATTATGCGAGGTGTATACAAAATAGTTATATTTTTACAAGGAAATACTATTAAATACGATACAATTTTACACAAGATATTTATTTATTTATAGAATGGATATACCTAAACCTTGCTACAACACTTATAGGCAGTGTACCTAATCGTACAGTAGTGTAGTTTTTAGTTAGTCCGGTTCGTCCACAGGGAACTCGCCAAGTTTTACCGTTTAATGACTGGTTTGTCGATTTTAAAACTTTAGTCGCAGTTAAAACCTAATGTAAAATATTAAAAATAATTGTAACTTAATTTTAAGCGTAAAGTAAATAACGATAATGAAATTGCGATAAATAAAAGTGCGATAAAATAAAATTACAATTAAATAAAATGACAGTAAATAAAATGCGATAATTAAAAGTGCAATTAAATATGAAATAAAGGAATTATGCTTATTTAAACTTCCGTAATCATGATGTTTGACGTGTTGATTTTAGTTTATTACCATGGGTTAATTGTCCTTTGTCCTGGATTATTCAATATGTCCATATGGTTTTTGTCCATAATAGTCCATCAGTCATAAATATAAAGTGCGAGTGTCCTCGTCAAATTATCCTTATATCCGAAGTCAAATATTCCAACTAATTGGGGACTTAAACTATAATTACACCAAGTGTCCTTGTATATAATTCACCCCTGTTTTAATAAGTCCATTAACTATTAATCCATTCCCGTGTCCGGTTAAATGAACGATTATTAGTACTTATAAATATCCCGCCCATCTGTTCGATCGAGTGTATGTGGTTATTTATAGGTACGTCCAATTGTAAATCTTTATATTAAATTAACAAACTATCATTTAATTAAACAAATATAAAGCCCATTAATAGCCCATAGTCTAATTTCCACAAGTATCGTTCTTTTGTCCAAACCCCAATTATGGTACAAAGCCCAATTACCCCGTCTTTAATATTTTAGCCCAACATCACGATTACTTCGACTTAAATAAGCATAATAATAACTTAGCTATGAGACATTAATTTAAAAAGGTTGAACATAACTTACAATGATTAATAATAGCGTAGCGTTACACGGACAGAATTTCAACTTACACCCTTATAACATTCGCTAACATACCCTTATTATTAAAATTAAAATTAAAATTATAATTATAATTATAATTATAATATATATATATATATATATATATATATATATATATATATATATATATATATATATATATATATATATATATATATATATATATATACGTTTGAGAGATGGAGAAAGAAAAAGATGTGTAAATAAATGGCCAGAACACGCGAAATTTATAGGATGTCTGCTGCTACAGGACACCATACGATCGCATAGTTTTTGGCCTTCCTGGCCATGCGATCGCATGACCTACTTTTTCAGCTCACATGTCTTTGTTTTCTTCTTTGCCAACAATTTATATATATAATATAATATATATATATATAATTTTAAGAATTATTTATATATTATATTATATTTATGTGCATAGTTGACTTGTAATTTTAGCTCCGTTGCGTCGCGCGTTAAGAGTTGACTCTGGTCCCGGTTTCGGATTTTCGAACGTCCTTGCGTACAATTTAATATCTTGTATTTTGCGTTTCGCGTCTTGTACTCTTGTAATTTTGAGACGTTTCTTATCAATAATTTGAACCACTTTGATTGTACTTTGTACTTTTTAGCTTTTTGGTCGTTTGCGTCTTCAATTCGTCGAATCTGTCTTTTATCTTCACCTTTTATTATTTAAACGAATATCACTTGTAAATAGAGCAATTGCAACTAAAAGCTTGTCTTTCTTGAGGGATAATGCTATGAAATATATGTTCGTTTTTAGGATTTTCAAATATTCCCATACTTGAGCGTTACTTGTCCTCAAGCAATATAGTCTTGAAATAAAAATACTAGAATCACTTCTTTATTCTTCACACTTTGTACATCAGTGAATTCTATACGGCGGTATGAACAATGGTAGTAGCGATGTAGTTTACAGTCCCATATGACTATGAAAATTTAGATCCTTAAGGAAATTGGATCTTTATGAAAACATTTGATCTTTTGAAAATTTAATCTAGCTTTTACCCTAGATAAGTTTTCTGGAATAACCCTTCACCGGTATTTGCAAATTGTTTCTGTGGGTTTGGTGGGTTTCAGATTTGAAAATTTTAGCTCAAAATTTGCAGTTTTGTGTCACCCACTTGCTAACCTTGTATTGGGAAAGCAACACGCCCAGTATACTTGCTCCGTATATTATCTTTTGGTAAACTACCGTCCGGTTGTAAAGGAAAGCGTTGAACAAGTAACTGTTAAGACAATGTCCCGTGACATGCTTTTAATTATGGTCTATAACGTGTCGGATGCAATTACTATCCTTGGTAGGAGCAATAGTAAAGATCACCTTATATTTTTTCGGTCTGGCACAAGGTCCTGTCTTTGACCATGCTATGCAACCACCGTTCTTACGATTGACACCTGATTTAGTTTAGGTGACCTAATGAATTCCAGGTGAATTCCTAGGATTTTACGTTCAATGGTAATGAACGCATTAAAAATGGGTTTTCAGAAAACAAATCGGTTTGTAATTTGATCAAAATATTTTCTCGTTCAAGCTCAAGTTTAGATATCATTGAATTCCATGAGTTTGTAATTCTCAATCTTTAAAAGTCAATCTCAAGGATTGAGTAATATCAGGCTTAAAAGCTGATTTTTGATCTTTAAGGAGATTATCCTTTCTGGGGATCTGATTCATTAGTCTTATCAAGCTAATTTGCACGGCGCCCTCCCCATTTTACGAGACAGATCCTCTCATGGTTAGGATAAGTCTGACCACTTGGCGACCCTGTTTGATGCTGAGGTCCGTGGATTTCCAGCTAATTTTTGAGAAAACTTTTCAAGGTTTTTCTTAGACTCGGTCTGGACGACAACTTCCTGACCTAAATCAAGAAGCGCGTTTCTTTTTTGGAAGACTTTACTTCCTTTTAATGATGGAATTGATTCATCGTGTAGATCCATATTTTCTTTCAAATATATTATAAGAAATTGGATAAAACTGATAAAATTGTCCAAAACAAAAGTATCTTCAAATATTTGTACAAAAATATGTGATATATGTTTTAAATAACTTGGTAAATTTTTCCCACACTTGGCTTTTATTTTCCTTTCTTTGCCTTTTTATTGTCCTCTATTCTATTTAAAATAAATTCTAACATTTTGGGTTGTTTCTCAATTTATGTCCTTTCCGAGGTAATAATAATTTCGGTGTTAACACCTAGTTTTATCGTTCATAAATATATATAAACATGATTTTGAATTCATTTAATTGAAAATTTTGAAAAATTTTACTAGAATTGGGTAGTCAGTATATAAGACTAGGGCTGTTCTTTATTATTAGAGAGCACTAGATTCTAATATAACTACTGCGTTACTAGTATTTTTAATGGTAACCAAGTGTTTAAATTAAAATTTTAAAAATTCGAAAGAATTTAACCCCTTCCCACACTTAAGATCTTGTAATGCCCTCATTTGCAAGAAATCGGTAACAATTTAAATTATTGAGGGTGATTAGCGTAGAAGAATGATTAAATTTTACCAAAATTTCCAAACATATTGGCGTTTGTTTGCTGAATAAAAAATGGTGCACATCATTTGTTCATTCCGTCTTGTTGTTACATCACATTTGTTTTTCGTTTTGTTGTCAAAATTAGTAGCTTTTGCTGAACTTAATGTCAGTCTTTGAAAATGCGTTGTTTTACCCTGTTTTGTACAATTGACAATATACATACATACAAATAACATGCATGGTAATTTGAAATGGGACTTAAAATCCCACTTTCAAATCAAATATGAAATATTATTACAACATAATAAAAATATTAAACATTACAATAAAAGTATCACAATATTATATGTTTAAACATAAATAAATAGAAATAATAAATAATAAAAAGATAAAAATCATAGAAATCACCAACGGGAACTATATCAATCTGGATAGGGGTTCCAGTTCATGTCGTCGGTCGGGTTCCATGGTTGGTGATAGGTGTACTGGTAGGCCTGGTTAGGGTCGTAGAGAGTAATGGTGGTCTCATCTCGGGCTAGTGTGGAGGATAGTAAGCGGGTCGGGTTGGTACATAGTGATCCTGAGGTGATAGCCGACTCATGATCTGACGCTGATGATAGTCCCATCTATCATGCTTTCGTTGCCTAGAATGCTCGAACTAATTCTGGGCTTGCCACTGCTCTAACCGACTAAATCTATCCTCGTTTGTCATTTCTACCTCATCTATACGCTGGTAGACGTCAGTCATAGCCTCCCTAATGACATCCCTAATGTCATCCGCTTCCTCCATTTCCTCATCTGAACCTCTCTCTACATGTGCATGATTACCATCATAGGGTACTGTCTGATTGCGTCTGCTCTTTAATACCTTAGCACCCTGATAGACCCTCAATCCTAAAGGCTCAACCTGTTCCCTACATACCAAAAGTGGACCCCCTTGATCCCTCTCTACACCCAAATACTATCCAATGAGAGTAACAAAAATACCTCCTCCTATTACTCCCCCTTCCTGTATTCCTTCCACCATCTTAGACAAATAAAAACCAACACAGTAAGGGATATTAACAAAGCCTCTTGGGTCTCGAATACACTTAAGGTAAAATAAATCATGTAAGGTCATTTTCTCCTTGTTGTGACCTCTCTGTGTAATCGAGTTAGCCAGAAATCTATGAATTATACGAAGCTCGGCTCTGTTAATATGTAAGTAGGAGTGTGTTCCTGCCCGCCCAAAAACATTATAATCTGCCATGATAAATCAAATTTGTACAATCGGGTAATAGTAATTCAGTGGGCGTATATATCTGTAAAGCCCTGACCATGTCCAGCATGGACATCCTGTACATCCTACGGCCAAGTATAAATCTAAGAAAACTTCTATCATCTATCCTATCTACATCCGCATTAAGTGAAATAGTACTCATAAGCTCAACGCACCATTCCTTATATACAGGCCTACGAATGGTGAATAAACGTTCCCAATCGGGAAAAGAAGAGCTACCATACCTTACCTTTGGATCAGTAGCAGTCTAACACGATTAGCTAGTTGGACCCTTTCCAAAGGCTCCCAATCGATTACCCTTGGCACTTCTACATTTTTCGGTACCAGTTTGAATTTGTTACTTTGATATGTTGGGTAATCTTTCCAGCTTCGATCAAATCTCAAATTGGGATGCAACTGTTCTTCATGAATCGTTGGGTGTTGTACTATTGGATGCATCGGAAATACTACGTAGGCATCAACATATTCTTGTTGCGGATCATAATAAGGTACGTGTTAATCAGGTTGTTGTTGTTGTTCCTGTTGTTGCTCCGGTTCATATTGTGGTTCATATTGTGGCTCATATTGCATTTCTGGTTTAGGTTCTGGAGTAGGTTGTCTAGATGATGATGATGCACCATCAGTATCGGTATTTCTCTGCAAAACACATTAAACACAAAATTTGTACATCCAAATATGCATTAGTGTTAGCAAAATAACAACTTGAAACAATTACAATAACATGTTCAATCAAAATTAAACTTATACACATTTTCACAATTTTTACAATTCTACACTTTTTCAAATAAGCATATATGAAAATGTTTACAAAATTCATAATCATTTAACTCAAATAACATGTTAAAATAACTATTACTAGCAATTAAACAAGTTTCAAATGACATTTACATCAATTTAATCAAGTTCATGAATTTTATACCTAAAAAGTCCACTTTAATTCTCAAAAATCATGTTTAGGATCAAAGTTTGGATCATTTAGCTACCTAAACATGTTACATTACTTAATTTAGCAATAATTCATGACAAAAATCGGCCATAACCTATTTATATCAAAAAGCCCCAAATTGCTCAAGAACACAAACCCTAGATTTCTAAATTTTTTGAAGTTTTTGGCTTCAAATCATGTTAAATAGCATCAATCTAGGTTATACATGCATAATATACTAACAATTTAACTCTAATTACACTAGAAATTAACAAAATCAAATTAGGTAAAATATTGGTAAATATCACAAAAACTAGGAAATTTAAGAGTTTAGGGGTGTAATTTTTACCTTCTTGTTGAAAAATGAGAAACTAGGCATGATTAGAGCGGATTGTAGGACGAAATTTGGTAAAAAAAATGGTGATTTTAGGGGTGTTTTTGGAGTGTATTCGCGTATGTATGTGTGTGTGGTGGTGAAAGAGCAGAACAGCTCGCTGGATATTTCAATCTGACCAGAAATTGGCCTCCATGCGATCGCATGGATATACAGGCCAAACTCCATGCAATCGCATGGGGTCCTGGTATTTATTTATTTATTTTTTTTATAAAACCTTATACTTATTAAAACAAATAATTAATTAAATTTTAAAAATTTTGTTTCTTTTTAGGATGAGGGCGTTTCGGATCGTTATCCTAGTCCGTCCCTCGACAAAATTTTAAAATTTGTCACTTTTTAAGCGTTGTTTTAAAAGTAAAGATTTTTGGGTTTTTTTAATGTTTTTGGCATACTTTAATTCAATAAGATTAAAAATAATGATAATAAAAGTTCTCGTCCCTCCTTCGGGTAAAGCAATTTCGGTTCAACGACCTAGTTTTCAACTCACGGCGAATTTTTAAAAATCATATTTTTAACTTAGTGAAATAAAGTAAATTTTTGTTTTTAAATTCACACCAAATTTAAATTTAAAATGCATAAAATTAAAAATTCATATAAATATCATTTTTATACATACAAACTTATATTAAAAATATTAATTTTTCAAATATTTACAAACTTAAATATATTGATTTTAAAAAGTTTACAATATTAATTTAATATTTATATATTAATTTTAAAAACATGGTAAAAATTAAAAATTAAAAATCTTTTTGGTCTTTTATCCCACTTTAATCAATCAAATATTATCAAAAATATACGCCCCTCTTTTCGGTAAAGTAATTTCGGCTATATTACCTAGTTTTACTCCTGACGAATTTCGGAAATATTTTGGGTTGATTGATTATAGATATTTATACCTTAAGAATAAACGGTAAATTTCGCAGTGATGTAGTAAATTTTTGTATGATATCAATAATTTCGGTTACGCATACCTAATTTTATTGAATACCAATTTAATACTTTATAGCGAACGATTCAGCGTTTATTATCAAAAGGTTAAAAGCAATAAAAAAAATAAAAACTGTACATACTTAACTGTGAGAAAGAATTCTCAGAGACCTACTTTAGCCGACTCATAAGAGAGTCGTGTGATTTGGTTCTCCATAGCTACGTAAGCATAACCTCGAATCTTCAATATCTTTTCTTCTAAACATATAAACGGTCCTTCTCTGCATAGAGTAACAAATTCGGTGTTTGAATATGTTTGATTATTTGAACATTTACCTTCGTGTGACCATTTTCCGCATTTGTAACATCTTTCAAGGTGTCGTGCTCTTCTTTTTGTTGCGGATTTTGATTTTCCTTTACCAAAATGTATCTTATGATGATCTTTTCTGAGTTCTTTCCTTACTTCATCACATCTGCTTCTTATTACTGACACCAAGTCACTCGGAAGTGTGTCATTATTACGTTTAGTACTCAAAGCGTGTAGCATTAGACCATGGTTCAGATCAAAGGAATTCTTCATCTCGTAAAACCTAAAAAAAATAAAAATTCAGAATGGAGGGAGAAGGCTAGTTCTTTAGGGTCTGCTAGGGAAAGACCATTCGGATTCCATTCTCGAGAACTATACGAAAATAGAATATCTAACTCTAACAGAAATATATATTACCCTAAAAAGATTCGAACCTTCCCACACTTAGTTAGCTGTGGTGTCGAAATTGTGATTAACTTCATCTTCAACTTCCATTGGATTATCTATGTAATGTTTAACTCTGTGACCATTAACCTTAAATTCAATTCCATTTGAATTTATTAATTCTACCGTTCCGTATGAGAAAACTCTTTTGACTATGAATGGTCCAGACCATCTTGATTTCAATTTTCCAGGAAATAGCTTGAATCGTAAATTGAAAAGAAGAACTCTGTCTCCTTCCTTAAATTATTTTGAACTTCTGATTCTTTTATCATGCCATTTCTTTGTTCTTTCCTTATAGATTAATGAATTTTTGTATGCTTCATGTCTTAATTCTTCTAATTTGTTTAGTTGACTTAATCGTAGACGTCCGGCTTCATGAAAATCAAGATTACATGTCTTCAAAGCCCAAAATGCTTTGTGTTCAATTTCTACTGGAAGATGACATACTTTTCCGTAAACGAGTCTAAAAGGTGTGGTTCCAATTGGAGTTTTGTAGGCTGTTATAAAAGCCCAGAGTGCATCCTCCAATTTCATGGACCATTCCTTCGGATTTGATCCTACGGTTTTCTCTAGAATACGTTTTAAAGCTCGGTTGGTATTTTTAACTTGTCCACTTATCTGTGGATGATAAGCAGTTGAGATTTTATGAGTTACTCCATATCTTTTGAGAACTTTCTCAAGTTGATTGTTACAAAAATGAGTACCCCGATCACTTATTAAAGCTTTCGGTGTTCCAAACCTAGCAAAAAGACGTTTTAAAAAGTTGACTACAACTCGTGCATCGTTAGTCGGGAGAGCTTGTGCTTCCGCCCATTTAGATACATAATCAATGGCAACGAGAATGTAGAGATTATTATGAGATTTTGGAAATGGACCCTTAAAGTCAATACCCCAAACGTCAAATACTTCACATACTTGAATGACATTTTGTGGCATTTCATCACATTGACTTATTTTTCCGGCCCTTTGACATGCATCGCAGGATTTACAAATAAGGTGTGCGTCTTTGAAAATTGTAGGCCAATAGAATCCGGCATCGTAAACTTTTCTTGCTGTAAGTTGAGGCCCATAATGCCCTCCTGTTGGTCCTGTGTGACAATGGTTTAAGATTTGACTAGCTTCATCTCCGAATACACATCGGCGTATTATTCCATCGGGACAACTTTTAAACAAATGTGGATTTTCCCAGAAATAGTGTTTTATATCACTAAAGAATTTCTTTCATTTTTGGTACGACAACCCTTTTTCAAGGAATCCACATACTAAGTAGTTTGCATAGTCTGCAAACCATGGAATTTCACTATAATCTATCTTCAATAGATATTCATCAGGAAAGTTATCTTGTATGGCCGATTCATTTAGAACTTATAATTCGGGATTTTCAAGACGAGAAAGATGATCAGCGGCGAGATTTTCTGCTCCCTTTTTATCTCGGATTTCAATATCGAACTCTTGTAAGAGTAGGATCCAACAGATTAATTGTGGTTTGGCATCTTGTTTCGAAAATAGGTATCTAAGAGCAGAATGGTCAGTATAGACCACCGTTTTAGCTAGAACGAGATATGAACGAAATTTGTCAAAAGCAAAGACAATAGCAAGGAGTTCTTTTTCAGTAGTTGTGTAGTTCGTTTGTGCTCCTTGTAACGTCTTACTAGCATAATATATAGGTTGAAATCGTTTTTCAATCCTTTGTCCTAAAACGGCTCCCATTGCAAAATCACTTGCATCGCACATGAGTTCAAACGGTAGATTCCAATTTGGAGTTATCATGATCGGCGCATTAGTGAGTTTTTCTTTAAGAATATTAAAATATTTGATGCATTCATCTGAAAAAATGAATGGAGCATCCTTTTCTAGGAGTTTATTCACAGGAGTGGCAATTTTAGAAAAATCTTTTATGAAACGTCGGTAAAAACCGGGATGCCCTAGAAAACTCCTAACTCCTCTAACATTGGTGGGATGTGGAAGTTTGAAATTACATCTACTTTAGCTCTATCCACTTCAATTCCTTCTTTTGAAATCTTATGACCAAGAACGATGCCTTCTTTAACCATGAAATGCTAGATTTGATTGTTCGCATCTAATAAGCATTCGTTCAAGATTAACTAAACATGTTTCAAAAGTATCACCGAAGACTGAAAAGTCATCCATGAAAACTTCCATGCATTCTTCTATCATGTCGTGAAAAATCGCCTTCATGCACCTTTGAAAGGTTGCAGGGGCGTTGCAAAGTCCAAATGGCATGCTTTTGTAAGCAAAAGTACCATAAGGGCACGTGAACGTGGTTTTTTCTTGATCTTCGGGTGCTATTGGAATTTGAAAATATCCGGAAAAACCATCAAGAAAACAATAGTAACTATTTCCGGCTAATCTTTCCAACATTTGATCAATGAAAGGTAAGGGAAAGTGATCTTTTCTGGTGGCGTCATTTAATTTTCTATAATCAATACAAACACGCCATCATGTTACAGTCCTAGTAGGAATAAGCTCAATTTTCTCATTTGTGATGACAGTCATGCCACCCTTCTTAGGTACGCATTGAACTGGGCTTACCCATGGACTATCAGAGATTGGATAAATTAAACCTGCATCTAGCAGTTTAATAATTTCTTTCTTAACAACATCTTGCATATTAGGATTTAGTTTTCGTTGGCGTTACACATACATTTTATGACCTTCTTCCATAAGGATTTTATGTGTGCAATACGAAGGACTTATTCCTTTAATGTCATGAATCTTCCATGCAATAGCTGATTTATGAGCTTTTAGCACAGAAATGAGTTGAGATTTTTCATTTTCAGTAAGAGAAGACGATATTATTATAGGTAATTCAGATTCACCATGTAAATAAGCGTATTCCAGATGGTTTGGAAGTGGCTTTAACTCTAATGTCGGTGATTCTTCTATCGATGATTTATATCGATATCTGTCTTCCTCTTTTAGCATTTGAATTTCTTCTGTTATTGGTTCATATCCATTAGTCATAAGTGTAGCTAACATTTCAGTTTCATCAATTGGTTCAGTTCCTTCTCCTAAAGAACATTCTCCTGTTCCTTGTAATTCTGAAAATTCTTCTAACAATTCTGTATGTGAATCTATAGTTTGAATATAATAACATGTATCATCTGCAGATTGCGGTTGTTGCATGGCTCTATCAACTGAAAAGGTAACACTCTCGTCCTCTATACTTAGGGTCAGTTTCTTACCAAACACATCTATTATTGCTTTAGCCGTGTTTCAGAATGGTCTTCCTAATATGAGAGGAACTCGAGAATCTTCTTCCATATCCAGAATAATAAAATCTACTGGAAATACTAAAGTACCAACTTTAACTAGCATGTTCTCCATTATCCCTCTAGGATATTTTACTGATCGATCGGCTAGTTGAATGCTTATTCGTGTTGGTTTCAATTCTCCAAGGTCTAGTTTAGCGTATAGTGAATACGGCATTAAATTTATACTAGCACCTAAGTCTGCCAATGCTTCTATTGAACTAAGACTACCCAGAAAACATGGAATTGTGAAACTTCCTGGATCTGATAATTTTTCTGGTATCTTATTCAACAGCACTGCAGAACAATTAGCATTCATAGTAACAGCCGAGAGTTCTTCCATTTTCTTTCTATTTGTGATTAGATCTTTCAAGAATTTAGCATATCTTGGCATTCCTGAAATTACATCAATGAAAGGAAGATTGAAATTTATTTGTTTAAACATATCCAAGAATTTAGATTGCTCGGCTTCAAGTCTTTCTTTTCTCATTTTACTCGGGTAAGGAAGTGGTGGTTGGTATGGTTTAACATAAGGTTTAGCCTTAACTATGTTATCTTCATTAACCTTTTCAACTACTAGTTATGTTTCCTTATCTTGCTCAGATTGTGGTTCTTGTGGAGTAGGAATAGCTTCATCAGAAATTACAGGCATTTCAGGTGGTTTAAGTGTAATACCACTTCTTGTAGTAATGGCTTTAGCTGTTTCATTCCGAGGGTTAGCATTTGTATCACTAGGTAGACTTCCCAGTTTTCTTTCACCTATTAACCTTGCTAGGTTGCTCACTTCTTGTTCCAAATTTTGAATAGAAGCTTGTTGATTTCTAAATGCTTGAGCATTTTGTTCATTGGTTTGTTTCTGAGATGTGAAAAACTGAGTTTGAGATTCAACTAGCTTCGACATCATATCTTCTAAATTTGGCTTTTTATCATCGGTTTGTGGTGGTTTGTTTTGAAAAATAGGTCTTTGCTGATTGTAAGTATAATTGGATACTTGCTGATTGCTAGGACCTTGTTGGTTGTTGTATGGAACATTTCGGTTATAATTCTGATTTTGATTGTAGATCGGTCTTGGCGGTTAATAATTATTCTGATAATTATTTCCAGGCCTTTGGTTCATGTATGAAACATTCTCTCTTTGTTCCATTGTTTGTTTAATACTGAGACAATCTTTTGTCAAATGTGGTCCTCCACACTGCTCACAACTAATTCGCATTGAGTGGATATCTTTAGTCATCTTTTCCATTCGTCTCTCGACAGCATCTATCTTTGCGGAAATGGAATCAAAGTCATGGCTAGAATCGGCTCTAGCTGCTTTAGATGATCTAATGATATCTTTTTTTTGGTGCCACTCATGTGAGTGGGAAGCAGTGTTATCAATATTTTGTAAGCGTCAGTTGCGGTTTTCTTCATAATGGAACCACCAGCTGCTATATCGATGTCTTTTCTTGTAGTGATGTTGCATCCTTGGTAGAATATTTGTACTATTTGACAAGTGTCTAAACCATGTTGCGGACATCCTCTTAACAACTTTCCAAATCTTGTCCATGCCTCATATAGAGTTTCATTTGGCTTTTGTGTGAACGTAACAATTTCTCCTTGAAGTCTCACGGCTTTAGATATCGGAAAGAATTGTTTAAGAAATTTTTCAACTAAAACGTCCCATGTATCAATCGCCCCTTCAGGTAACGATTCTAACCAATCTTTGGCTTCTCTCTTTAAAGTCCAGGGAAATAACATGAGATATATCTGTTCATCCTCAACTTCTCAAATTTTAAATAAAGTACAGATCCTATTAAAGGTACGAAGATGTTCATTTGGATCTTCCTTCGGTGCACCACTAAATTGGCATTGATTAGTTACCATGTGTAGGATTTGTCATTTGATTTCATAATCTGGCGCATTAATGTCTAGTTGAGTAATTGCGTGACCTTGGCCAGTGCGTTTAGCTCTCATTCGGTCTTCTATACTTAGAGGTTCCGGATTTTCCATGATTGAATTTGTTGAATCTGAATCACTAAAGGATTCTGATTTAATGGGTTATTCCTCGACAATCTCTGTTTGAATGATTGGTGGTTCCGGAGGAAAGATTAATGGTTCGGGATCTCTGAATTATCCCTGAATATCCTCCGGATTCTCAATTGTAAGGTCTGGTTCAAAAAATGGATTATCGGAAATTTGAATTGGAGTACTTGGTCGACTGGATGACGATTCTAAAGAAAAATCAACGGCGACAATATTGGCTAGATGTCTTGATCTGGTTACAGGTGGTGAACGTATAAAAGGTGGTGAACGTTTTGCTCGGTGCATTCACT
Organism: Rutidosis leptorrhynchoides; assembly: GCF_046630445.1. Taxonomy (NCBI): domain Eukaryota; kingdom Viridiplantae; phylum Streptophyta; class Magnoliopsida; order Asterales; family Asteraceae; genus Rutidosis; species Rutidosis leptorrhynchoides. The sequence goes on from NC_092338.1 coordinate 398,296,897, forward strand.
GAATATCCTATTAGTTATAAAAGATAAAAATTATTTAAGTTATTAAATTAATAGACTTTTCTACTTTTGTCCACGTTTCGAATAGCCAAAAGATGTAGCAGGGAGTCAGAACCATTTAAATCGGAAGCTCACAACTCAGCCACTAACAAATCCAACTATTACTACGAAGCAGAAAATTTGGATGTCTATCAATTTAACCGCTTAAAATAATTTTTCATTTTGATTTTCAAAGAAATTTTAGAGAAGAAATAGAAAATTCTATGTCCTAAAAATTAGAGCGGCGAAAAATAAGAAAGAAAAATAGCGCGTCGGAAAAACGTTGAAAAATAAATGGTCAAAAAATAATAAAAAGAACGTAGCGCGTCGAAACTTAAAAAGGAACTAAAATTTATAAACAGCGTCGCAAAATTCTAAAGCACCTAAATCTTATTCTAAAGAAAAAGCACTTAAGGGATTTTACGGCAAAGCCTAAAAATCTAGAAATAAAAATAACTATGGCAAAAACTATGACTTAAAACTAATTACGAGTGAAAAATAACAAAAATATGCTTTAACGATTAAAAAGATACGAAATATAAAAATAAACTTAAAGTTGTAAAAAGTACAATTTTTATAAAAATATTATTTTTATATTATTTATTTTATAAAAGTATTTATTTTATAATTTATTAAAACTAATTAAAACTAAAAATACAAATTAAAACTAAAAACTAAACTAATTAATTAAATAAATAACCCTAATCTTAATTAATTAATAATAATAATAATTAAACTAACCCTAATTCTGTCGGCTGAGGTTACCAGGCCTGTCAAATCAAGTCATGCGATCGCATGACTTGGATGTTATAAATCTATACGGTCGCATGGAGTAGGGTTTCGGGCTAGGTGTTGGGCTGCTACAGTCCTCAGCCCGATTACTTTATATATATATATATATATATATATATATATATATATATATATATATATATATATATATATATATATATATATATATATATATATATATATATATATATATGTATATATATATATATATGTATATATATATATGTATATATATATATATATATATATATATATTTCTATTTTTAAATTAAATAAAACTTATATTTTTACAAAATAAAGAAACTTTATAATTATATATATATATATATATATATATATATATAAAACTCTTAAAAATATATAAATTTTGTTTTTTCTTTTTCTTTTTATATTTTTGTATTTTTTTTAAAAAATTAAAACGTATTTTTACAAAAGTAAATTAAAAAATCTTTTTTATTTATTTATATATATAGCGTTTTGCTTCCGGCGTTTAAGCAGTCCTCGGCAGCGGCGCAAAAAATACTTGATGTTATGCGATACAATTAAATACGATACAATTTTACACAAGATATTTATTTATTTATAGAATGGATATACCTAAACCTTGCTACAACACTTATAGGCAGTGTACCTAATCGTATAGTAGTGTAGTTTTTAGTAAGTCCGGTTCGTCCACAGGGAACTCGCCAAGTTTAACGCTATATTTTTTAAAACTATATTTGTAAATAAATATATAAGTAGTATTATTATTATAAAAGAGGGTTTTTACCGTTTAATGACCGGTTTGTCGATTTTAAAACTTTAGTCGCAGTTAAAACCTAATGTAAAATATTAAAAATAAATATAACTTAATTTTAAGCGTAAAGTAAATAACGATAATGAAATTGCGATAAATAAAAGTGCGATAAAATAAAATTGCAATTAAATAAAATGACAGTAAATAAAATGTGATAATTAAAAGTGCAATTAAATATGAAATAAAGGAATTATGTGTGACAACCCGAAAATTTCCAACCAAATTTAAACTTTAATCTTTATATGTTTCCGACACGATAAGCAATATTTGTTAAGTTAAATTTCAAGAATTTTAAACTATGTTCAGACATTCATTCAACCTCGACCAAGTTCCAACGATTCACGAACCATTAAACGAATATGATTATATATGTATATGTGTATATATATTATAACTTGAAACGTAAACAAAATATTAGATTAAATACTTTATATGATTATATCTATTTCAAAATGTTTATCAATGGAATTAGAAGATAAGATCAAATGATTGAATTATCAGATATATTGAATTATGATTACAAGTCTCTGTTGAAAGGCCCACGATGATTTGAGAAATCTTTCCATTTTAACAATATTCGGAAAATGGTAAAGTGATTTATAAATAAGAACAAATTGTCAATCATTGAGAACTAGACAAAGGATAGTGGAAGATTGAATCTCATAAAGACTCGATTGATCTATTTAGTTTCAAACGTACAAAAACGTTTTCAGTTTAAAAAGAACTTTATTATTAAAACGTATATAACTTTTATAAATATCTAGAACCACTTTTGACAACTCATTACTTAACTAGTATGATAAAGATAACAATATTTATATTTTATTATATATATATAACGATTTAAATTAATATTATATATATTTATACGCGTATTATACGTACATAGTTTTATACTTTTACTATACTTAAACTTTACCTTTACTTTATTTTTACTTTACTTTAACTTTAATAATTCACTTTAATAATTCATGCTTTAATAATTCACTTTAATAATTCATACTTTAATAATTCACTTTAATAATTCATACTTTAATAATTCACTTTAATAATTCATACTTTAATAATTCACTTTAATAATTCATACTTTAATAATTCACTTTAATAATTCAAAAATCTATTATAAATAGAATTCAATAGGTTTCATTATTTCATAGAAACTTGAAAATATTTTTCTCTAAACTCTCTCAATCGATTTACATATATATATTTACTCCGTATTATTTCAAGATATTATTAGTATACATAAAATATTACGACGGAGTGCTGTCCGAGTGATTTCGAAATTGTTTTTCGAGTGGGATAGGATTAAGAAAATTATGGGTTATAGCTATGGAGGTGATTGAGTATGGTTCGTGGGTATGCTCGTGAGGTCAATATAGTGTTTATCATTTCCGTTGTGTCTACGTACCTTTCCTGCAATATTGAATCTCAATATTGATACGTGAGTACTCATAATTTAACTTTTACATACTAATAGTGTATCCCTGACTAGTGCTCGAGTATTTAGGATTATGCATGCTTGTACTTTTGATATTGCCCTTAGACAGGTTAGGTTGAATATTGAATTAGTTACACTTGCGGTTGAGATAAGGTATAAGATATGCATGTCCTTGGAAAGCTAGCGAAAAATTAAGAACTTTTCCTTTAGATATCGAATGGTTTCGATGAACGGATTAGAAGTTATAATCAATTGAATTTTTGATATTTTTATTAAAAATGATTATTATTATCGTCGTTTTTATCGTCATTCTAGTTTTATCTTATTATTATCATTATTATTATCTTTATCAATAAAAGGGATTTAACATTAAAAATTATTATTTTTTTATTATTACTATCGTTATTATCGTTAAAGTTATAATTAGTATTATTATTATTATTATTATCCAATTATTATTATTATTATTATTATTATTGGTATTATTATTATTATTATTATTATTATTATCATTATTAATATATATATCATTATTTAAAAATGGTTATTGTTATTGTTATTATTATTATTACTATATTATCATTAAGATAATTATTAGTATTATCGTTAATAATGTTATAGTAACTATCATTATTAATATTAGTGTAATTAAAACAAATATTTGTAACACCTAATTATTTTGATTACTATTATTATCATTATTATGAACACGATATAAAAGACGATTAAAAGCTATTAAACGAAACGATTAGGAAATAATGGATAAGAGTATCATGATGAAATTAAAATATTATAAGATATTGATTTAGATAAAATTATCGTTCTTATTATTTTTATCATTATTATTATTATTATTAAAAGTATCGTTAGTATTAAAACTATCATTTTAACAAAAATTATCATTTTAATAGAAATGTCATTGTTACTATAAAATATCATTATTATTATTATTTTAAATAGAATTATTATTTTAAAGATAATATTAAAAATTATCGTAAATATTAAAGTTATCATAATTAGAATTATCATTTTATCTAATGTCATCTTAGTAATTATAAATATTGATATTTTTATAATAATAATTATTATTACAAAATAATACAACTTTTACTTACTATCATTATAGATATTATTTTATCAAATAAATATGTGATACAAACATATTTTATACGTGTAATAACTTACTTTAATAATACCTATCATATTATCTTTATGATATTAAATGAACCCTATAAGTTTTATTACTTAATATATATAAAAGTATATTTTATTATATAAATTTAATATAAAATTTTATTTATTAATAAATAAATTATATTATTTACTCTAATAAATCTTTTAAAAATATTTAAAAATATAAAACAACGATATTTAAACTATATATTAATCATGTATAGATTTTTAGAAATTATTTTGAGTCAAATTTACTTTTGTTGACTTTTGCATATTAGTCTCGAGCATTAGGATTGTGGTACACTATGACTTGACCTAATTTGTTAGACAAATATTGACCAACACATAAATATATATAATTAATTTAGGTTCGTGAATCTGAGGCCAACCTTGCACTTGTTCAATGACGTTATATGTATTTTTACTACGAAATACAGTATGGTGAGTTTCATTTGCCTTTTTACCCTTTATATTTTTGGGACTGAGAATACATGCGCTTTTATAAATGTTTGACGAAATAGACACAAGTAATTGAAACTACATTCTATGGTTGAATTATCGAAATCGAATATGCCCCTTTTTATTAAAGTCTGGTAATCTAAGAATTAGGGAACAAACACCCTAATTGATGCGAATCCTAAAGATAGATCTATTGGGCCTAACAAACCCCATCCAAAGTACCGGATGCTTTAGTACTTCGAAATTTATATCATGTCCGAAGGAGGATCCCGGAATGATAGGGGATATTCTTATATGTATCTAGTTAATGTCGGTTACCAGGTGTTCACCATATGAATGATTATTTTTGTCTCTATGCATGGGACGTATATTTATGAGAACTGGAAATGAAATTCTTGTGGTCTATTAAAATGATGGAAATAAATGATTATGATAAACTAATGAACTCACCAACCTTTTGGTTGACACTTTAAAGCATGTTTATTCTCAGGTGTTAAAGAAATCTTCCGCTGTGCATTTGCTCATTTTAAAGATATTACTTGGAGTCTTTCATAGCATATTTCGAAGAACGTTGCATTCGAGTCATTGAGTTCATCAAAGATTATTATTAAATCAATTTATAGTTGGATAGTGGATATTATGAAATGGTATGCATGCCTGTCAATTTTCGATGTAAAGAAAGATTGTCTTTTAAAAACGAATGCAATGTTTGTAAAATGTATCATATAGAGGTAAAATACCTCGCAATGTAATCAACTATTGTGAATCGTTTATAATGTATATGAACGGGTCCTTTCAGTTGGTATCAGAGCGGTGGTCTTAGCGAACCAGGTCTGCATTAGTGTGTCTAACTAATAAGTCGATAGGATGCATTAGTGAGTCTGGACTTCGACCGTGTCTGCATGTCAAAAGTTTTGCTTATCATTTTGTGTCGAAAATTAACTACTTATCATCCTCAGGAAATTACCTGCTTATCATTTTTAGTATAAGACACGTCTTGCTGCATTGATTGCATGAATAGTGTATAGACAAAAATTCATATCTTAGCATATCTGCTAAATCATATCTTATCGTATCTGTTACTTTAAACTTTGCCTGACATATCCCGCAAAGTCCTCCGTAATCTACGAAATCTTTTGATCTATATATATATATATATATATATATATATATATATATATATATATATATATATATATATATATATATATATATATATATATATATATATTCTATGTAATTAGAATACCATCCGTTAGCCAAAATCATTTCATATGAAAAAAAAAAAAATTCCTTTATCCAATCGTACGAAATGGAATTCGTCATCAGTTCAAGTCACTCAGATTCCGAAATGGAATCCCATTCAAGCTCCGAAAGCAGTGTGACTGGAATAGATCAACCAATCAGTCATCACCTATTCTGGATGAATTGGGGATGGGTTCGTAGCCTCCTCAATCATTGGAGACAAGAAGAAGGTGATCCCTTCCATCCTCCACATTGCCCTCTTGACGAAGAACCTGAAGCACTTACCGGCGAACCTATCCGAAACACCATGTTCTCGCTCATTTCCAGAGTATCTCGTCATGATTATATATTACATCAAATTTTAGATTTTATTTATCCGCTCGTCCGAACCGACAATCACCCCGGTGTAATAGAAGAAGTCAACGAGCTTCGCGCTCGGGTAGTGTCTTTGGAGAATATGGTGCAGAGATTACAAACACCAGCAGCAGCATCAGCAGCATAACCAGTACCACCATCATCAATGCCAACAGTACCATTACCACCTCCAACCACAATCGCGTCGTAAACCTCAACTTCACAATCTGTCCCACGAGCATCAACGTCATACGCACCATAGATACCAAGGAGTACCAACAACAATAACTGACGAAGTATTAATTCATAACTTCATTGGAGAAACATTCTGCGGCGATTATGTAATCTCTAAAGTCTTAGAGATTATCTAATCTAGCCCTAACCATAAATCAGTTAAGCGAACCAAAAATGATAGAAGGAAGAGTAGAAACCCTGATAAAAATGGTGTGTGATTAACAAGCTAAACTTGCTTTACCAACAGCATCAGCAGTACCGTCAGAGTTACCAGCATCGTCAGTACAGTCAACATCCGAATCAACAACACCGATAACATCACAAACTCCGTCAGTTCAAGAATCACTGTAGACATCATTACGAATCAATAACGTGTATATTGTATCAACGAGTTATGAAGAATTAACTCATTCCCTCTCAAGAAATTATATGTATTATATATATATATATATATATATATATATATATATATATATATATATATATATATATATATATATATATATATATATATATATATATATATATATACATATATATATATATATATATATATTTTGAAATAAATCTTTCCGTGCTAAACTATTGTGTGTGAATCTTAACTACTCGGTTAATTCATATTACAAATATGCAATAACGTACGTCCTTCGGCCGCAACTTAACCAGCGTTAACTACAATCTCTGTCGCAATTCAACAAATTCCAATTCATAATATATCAAGTATATATTTGATTTTACACTTTCATCATCGATGTACCCGAAACTTTTCAGATAACATCATTCGTACTTTGCGAAATTCACAAGAATTCCACGAACTGAACATCATACATCAACAAATAACGAAGTATTGATTCATAATTTCAATGTCATTAAAGAAATACTGCGTAAAAGTTATATACTTTTTAAAGCCTTTAGGGATTATTAAATTCAAGTTTCAACCGTAAATCAAATGAGTTTAATTTAACATTAACTCATTAAATCTATGTTACATCTGAAGAAAATATACATATATATATTTTCATAAAGACTGTAATAAAATTCTTTTGTACAAAATATTAATTGTGAAATTTTTTTTTAACGGGTAGGTAATACCCGAGAGATATATAAATTCACAAATAATATATTACATTCTTCGAATCTGATTCAGCAAATTATCCATTATACTCCCTACTTTTACAACAATATACATTCTTTTATAGAAATCAAAACAACCATACTCATTCAAAATTTAATTACATATTCAGATTTTGAAATCTCAAAATTCAACTCGAGATATGACCAAAATCATCACTCTTAGATCCTTACATCTTTCACAAGCTATATTTTGACTTCAAAACTGTGTTAGAACATCAAATGTATGTTAACGATTACAATCTGTGTTCAAACCCTTCGAAAATTTCTGAAGACACTTCGAATGATGAGCAATCAAGATGATGATCCAACCACATGTTACCCACAGTTATGTACCCGAAAAACTCTTGAAACCAAAGTAAAAGTTTAAACAACGTATCCGCGTCAGATTCTTTGGCATTTATTAGCAAAAATAACTTTGCGACTCCTATTCAAAGTAGCCAGTTTTGTCACAGCTCCAGCAAGTCAACTTCGACTTTTCAGTCAGACTAACCTTATTATAACCTTGAGATATACACCATCGTTACCAGGGAACCTTTTACATTCCACCACATTATTAGCAGATGTACCAACAACTTCATTACCCTTTGACTTTAGCCTCTCCAAAAAGTCATTATAATTATTTATTGAAACCCCATCATTTACTCATTCGCATCTTGTAATGAGAATTTCCATACGAATCATTGAAAATTAGCAATCAGTATTTTGAAATCTCGCAGCATGTCTACACCAACAGTTATATGTGTATATATAACGTCTATCTTCTGGACTTAATTTGAATGTGAAGTTTCTGAAAAACACTCCGAACTAAGAATTGGTTCTCCGAAAATGGGAAAAATGCTGATGAAGCAGCAAAAACTAAAAACGACTTTAAACGGTAAAAGCTGAATGATAATGATGAAGTGTGCTGGCAAAGCGCAGAAAAAGAGAAGTTTTGAAACTGGAAAACGGATTGAGCAAAGTAGGAAGGAGGCTTTGGACAAATTACAAAGACTGAACCTGACTTCAAAGGATCCAAATGATTCAGTACCTGCTGAAGTCATTAACGAATACCTTGCTCCTGACTCTAAACCCCTGCGGACAATATTCTTCATCATCCTCTGATATTAGAAATTCTAAAATATCATCATATCTTTCATTATAAATATCCTCCATATTTCTAAAGATATTTTCTTAATTTTTCTTATTTGAAATCATTTACCTCTTCGCACTATCTGTATTACATCATAAAAAAAACTATTTTAGTTTCTAAATTCTGAAACATTCAAGTTTAAAATAGGAATATTTTGAAGTAGTGTTGGGAACTGAAGCATGAATTAGTATAATATAATGACACTTGATCAACGTGATTATATTACAGTAAGTCATGCTGAGTTTCTAAATGGAACGTGATGATTCACAGATCATAATATCATCATGTGCCATGTTATACGACTCTTGTATTCTATTTAACCTCTAAAATATCAAGAAAATATTTCCTGATGATTCGGCCTTTTCCAAGGTATTCTAGTAATTTGACAAGTTAAGATTGTGCCATCACAATTTCCTTCCTAGAACATTAACAATGTTAATTCCGAAATTCATATCTGTGAATTCTGGACCATTACAAGCAGTGCTTAATCGCAAGAAGAAGAAATAAAAGGACAAAACTCCGAAATAAAAATTGGGGTATAAATTGCAGCAAATAAAAGAGAGCATTAACTGTGAATGATAATGATTATAGAAGACAGAAGCAGAGACTTTGAAATATAAGGGAACATATAAAGCCCAACGATAAACCAGAAATTATAAACCATATATATCGATGCATATAGCAATATAAAGACACGGGAGAACTAGAAACACTATAAACCCAAGAGTATAGTAGAAGTAAATAGATTCTTCCGGCGGTAGATGAAAAAGAAGAATGACCGATATGAAAGTTAGAAGTATATCGAGAATCAGAACTGGATGGAGCATATTGATGAATACTTTAAAATATGAGTTGAGGGGGAAAGAATAGACGGTGATGAAACATGACTAGGAACTTAGAAATCAACAGATTTAACTCACACAATGGCGAAATAAATGAATCAAACCCTCTAGTGAATAGGTTAATTTTTTTGATTAATTTAGTCAAATCATAACTAAATCAAGTGTGATTAGATCAACACCTAGAGCTATTATTCACCACCTGGGTGATTTGGCCTGAGAGAAAATTGGAGGAGCTCACTAGATCTGAGTGTGTGTAACAAATGAGAGGCTTAACCTAAAATGAAGAACATAAGACTTTATATACCCCTGATGTTGACTCACCCATACGATTCATTCATCACACGTACGAGTTGGCTTCATCAGCCGTACGGGTGATCACTCACTCGTGTCTTCTCATTTAGGTTGTAATTGTGACTTAGCTCAGCATCAACCGTGCGTATGAGCCTGTCAGCCGTACTAGTGAGGCTTCACTCGTACGTCTAACTAAGTCTAACATAGTCAAACATCTAAATCTCGTTCCTGCAGTTCCTGTAACCACATACAAACACGGATAGGATAATAACGAGCAATCATGGTGGCCTGTAAACTCTTGTACCTGCAATGGACGTGGGTAGATGTCTAAGGACTTGCATAAAATGCATCAACAGAAGGTGTGAGTTTTAAGGAAACGAAGGAGGTGAATTTATAAGAAAATCTCCGACAGAACAATTAAAATGGACGATCGCATTTAAAGCGGATCCTAATTCCCTTGATTACCGGAGAGTCAAATCTTATTAAGAAGATTTTCTTCAAATCCCTTGAAATCTGGGAATCAATCATATCTACGTCAAATGATAAGATGAATCTACAATTACTCATTTCACTCTTCTATGTTAGCTTCATTCGTACTCTTCATATAAATGGATTGTTTTTCCAAATTATTCGCTGATAATAAAACTCTAATTTTTAGCCCGTATGCATCATGAAAACATACTTATTATCATTCACGACCTTTCCACTCAAATTTCGGGACGAAATTTCTTTAACGGGTAGGTACTGTGACAACCCAAAAATTTCCAACCAAATTTAAACTTTAATCTTTATATGTTTCCGACACGATAAGCAATATTTGTTAAGTTAAATTTCAAGAATTTTAAACTATGTTCAGACATTCATTCAACCTCGACCAAGTTCCAACGATTCACGAACCATTAAACGAATATGATTATATATGTATATGTGTATATATATTATAACTTGAAACGTAAACAAAATATTAGATTAAATACTTTATATGATTGTATCTATTTCAAAATGTTTATCAATTGAATTAGAAGATAAGATCAAATGATTGAATTATCAGATATATTGAATTATGATTACAAGTCTCTGTTGAAAGGCCCACGATGATTTGAGAAATCTTTCCATTTTAACAATATTCAGAAAATGGTAAAGTGATTTATAAATAAGAACAAATTGTCAATCATTGAGAACTAGACAAAGGATAGTGGAAGATTGAATCTCATAAAGACTCGATTGATCTATTTAGTTTCAAACGTACAAAAACGTTTTCAGTTTATAAAGAACTTTATTATTAAAACGTATATAACTTTTATAAATATCTAGAACCACTTTTGACAACTCATTACTTAACTAGTATGATAAAGATAACAATATTTATATTTTATTTTATATATATAACGATTTAAATTAATATTATATATATTTATACGCGTATTATACGTACATAGTTTTATACTTTTACAATACTTAAACTTTACGTTTACTTTATTTTTACTTTACTTTAACTTTAATAATTCACTTTAATAATTCATGCTTTAATAATTCACTTTAATAATTCATACTTTAATAATTCACTTTAATAATTCATACTTTAATAATTCACTTTAATAATTCATACTTTAATAATTCACTTTAATAATTCATACTTTAATAATTCACTTTAATAATTCAAAAATCTATTATAAATAGAATTCAATAGGTTTTATTATTTCATAGAAACTTGAAAATATTTTTCTCTAAACTCTCTCAATCGATTTACATATATATATTTACTCCGTATTATTTCAAGATATTATTAGTATACATAAAATATTACGACGGAGTGCTGTCCGAGTGATTTCGAAATTGTTTTTCGAGTGGGATAGGATTAAGGAAATTATGGGTTATAGCTATGGAGGTGATTGAGTATGGTTCATGGGTATGCTCGTGAGGTCAATATAGTGTTTATCATTTTCGTTGTGTCTACGTACCTTTCCTGCAATATTGAATCTCAATATTGATACGTGAGTACTCATAATTTAACTTTTACATACTAATAGTGTATCCCTGACTAGTGCTCGAGTATTTAGGATTATGCATGCTTGTACTTTTGATATTGCCCTTAGACAGGTTAGGTTGAATGTTGAATTAGTTACACTTGCGGTTGAGATAAGGTATAAGATATGCATGTCCTTGGAAAGCTAGCGAAAAATTAAGAACTTTTCCTTTAGATATCGAATGGTTTCGATGAACGGATTAGAAGTTATAATCAATTGAATTTTTGATATTTTTATTAAAAATGATTATTATTATCGTCGTTTTTATCGTCGTTCTAGTTTTATCTTATTATTATCATTATTATTATCTTTATCAATAAAAGGGATTTATCATTAAAAATTGTTATTTTTTTTATTATTACTATCGTTATTATCGTTAAAGTTATAATTAGTATTATTATTATTATTATCCAATTATTATTATTATTATTATTGGTATTATTATTATTATTATTATTATTATTATTATTATCATTATTAATATATATATCATTATTTAAAAATGGTTATTGTTATTGTTATTATTATTATTACTATATTATCATTAAGATAATTATTAGTATTATCGTTAATAATGTTATAGTAACTATCATTATTAATATTAGTGTAATTAAAACAAATATTTGTAACACCTAATTATTTTGATTACTATTATTATCATTATTATGAACACGATATAAAAGACGATTAAAAGCTATTAAACGAAACGATTAGGAAATAATGGGTAAGAGTATCATGATGAAATTAAAATATTATAAGATATTGATTTAGATAAAATTATCGTTCTTATTATTTTTATCATTATTATTATTATTAAAAGTATCGTTAGTATTAAAACTATCATTTTAACAAAAATTATCATTTTAATAGAAATGTCATTGTTACTATAAAATATCATTATTATTATTATTTTAAATAGAATTATTATTTTAAAGATAATATTAAAAATTATCGTAAATATTAAAGTTATCATAATTAGAATTATCATTTTATCTAATGTCATCTTAGTAATTATAAATATTGATATTTTTATAATAATAATTATTATTACAAAATAATACAACTTTTACTTACTATCATTATAGATATTATTTTATCAAATAAATATGTGATACAAACATATTTTATACGTGTAATAACTTACTTTAATAATACCTATCATATTATCTTTATGATATTAAATGAACCCTATAAGTTTTATTACTTAATATATATAAAAGTATATTTTATTATATAAATTTAATATAAAATTTTATTTATTAATAAATAAATTATATTATTTACTCTAATAAATCTTTTAAAAATATTTAAAAATATAAAACAACGATATTTAAACTATATATTAATCATGTATAGATTTTTGGAAATTATTTTGAGTCAAATTTACTTTTGTTGACTTTTTCATATTAGTCTCGAGCATTAGGATTGTGGTACACTATGACTTGACCTAATTTGTTAGACAAATATTGACCAACACATAAATATATATAATTAATTTAGGTTCGTGAATCCGAGGCCAACCTTGCACTTGTTCAATGACGTTATATGTATTTTTACTACGAAATACAGTATGGTGAGTTTCATTTGCCTTTTTACCCTTTATATTTTTGGGACTGAGAATACATGCGCTTTTATAAATGTTTGACGAAATAGACACAAGTAATTGAAACTACATTCTATGGTTGAATTATCGAAATCGAATATGCCCCTTTTTATTAAAGTCTGGTAATCTAAGAATTAGGGAACAAACACCCTAATTGACGCGAATCCTAAAGATAGATCTATTGGGCCAAACAAACCCCATCCAAAGTACCGGATGCTTTAGTACTTCAAAATTTATATCATGTCCGAAGGAGGATCCCGGAATGATAGGGGATATTCTTATATGTATCTAGTTAATGTCGGTTACCAGGTGTTCACCATATGAATGATTATTTTTGTCTCTATGCATGGGACGTATATTTATGAGAACTGGAAATGAAATTCTTGTGGTCTATTAAAATGATGGAAATAAATGATTATGATAAACTAATGAACTCACCAACCTTTTGGTTGACACTTTAAAGCATGTTTATTCTCAGGTGTTAAAGAAATCTTCAGCTGTGCATTTGCTCATTTTAAAGATATTACTTGGAGTCTTTCATAGCATATTTCGAAGAACGTTGCATTCGAGTCATTGAGTTCATCAAAGATTATTATTAAATCAATTTATAGTTGGATAGTGGATATTATGAAATGGTATGCATGCCTGTCAATTTTCGATGTAAAGAAAGATTGTCTTTTAAAAACGAATGCAATGTTTGTAAAATGTATCATATAGAGGTCAAATACCTCGCAATGTAATCAACTATTGTGAATCGTTTATAATGTATATGAACGGGTCCTTTCATTATGCTTATTTAAACTTCCGTAATCATGATGTTTGACGTGTTGATTTTAGTTTATTACCATGGGTTAATTGTATTTTGTCCTGGATTATTCAATATATCCATCTGGTTTTTGTCCATAATAGTCCATCAGTCATAAATATAAAGTGCGAGTGTCCTCGTCAAATTATCCTTATATCCAAAGTCAAATATTCCAACTAATTGGGGACTTAAACTATAATTACACCAAGTGTCCTTGTATATAATTCACCCCTGTTTTAATAAGTCCATTAACTATTAATCCATTCCCGTGTCCGGTTAAATGAACGATTATTAGTACTTATAAATATCCCGCCCATCTGTCCGATCGAGTGTATGTGGTTATTTATAGGTACGTCCAATTGTAAATCTTTATATTAAATTAACAATCTATCATTTAATTAAATAAATATAAAGCCCATTAATAGCCCATAGTCTAATTTTCACAAGTGTCGTTCTTTTGTTCAAACCTCAATTATGGTACAAAGCCCAATTACCCCGTCTTTAATATTTTAGCCCAACATCACGATTACTTCGGCTTAAATAAGCAAAATAATAACTTAGCTACGAGACATTAATTTAAAAAGGTTGAACATAACTTACAATGATTAATAATAGCTTAGCGTTACACGAACAGAATTTCGACTTACACCCTTACAATATAATATATATAATTTTTAAGAATTATTTATATATTATATTATATTATATTTATGTGCATAGTTGACTTGTAATTTTAGCTCCGTTGCGTCGCGCGTTAAGAGTTGACTCTGGTCCCGATTCCGGATTTTCAAACGTCCTTGCGTACAATTTAATATCTTGTATTTTGCGTTTCGCGTCTTGTACTCTTGTAATTTTGAGACGTTTCTTATCAATAATTTGAACCACTTTGATTGTACTTTGTACTTTTTAGCTTTTTGGTCGTTTGCATCTTCAATTCGTCGAATCTGTCTTTTGTCTTCACCTTTTATTATTTAAACGAATATCACTTGTAAATAGAGCAATTGCAGCTAAAAGCTTGTCTTTCTTGAGGGATAATGCTATGAAATATATGTTCGTTTTTAGCATTATTAAAATTGAATCAAAGTTTGAATATGAGTATTACCTTGTATTAGAAAGATATCTTACTGTAAATAAGAAAGATTTCTTGAGGTTGGATGACCACTTTACAAAATTGGAAGTAAGCTAGCAAACTTGGAAGTATTCTTGATTTTATGAAACTAGAACTTATAGAATTTATGAAGAACACTTAGAACTTGAAGATAGAACTTGAGAGAGATCAATTAGATAAAAAAAAATTGAAGAATGAAAGTGTTTGTATGTGTTTTTGGTCGTTGGTATATGGATTAGATATAAAGGATGTGTAAATTTGTTTACATGTAAATAAGTCATGAATGATTACTAATATTTTTGTAATTTTATGAGATATTTCATGCTAGTTGCCAAATGATGGTTCCCACATGTGTTAGGTGACTCACATGGGCTGCTAAGAGCTGATCATTGGAGTGTATATACCAATAGTACATACATCTAAAAGCTGTGTATTGTACGAGTACGAATACGGGTGCATACGAGTAGAATTGTTGATGAAAATGAATGAGGATGTAATTGTAAGCATTTTTGTTAAGTAGAAGTACTTTGATAAGTGTCTTGAAGTCTTTCAAAAGTGTATGAATACATATTAAAACACTACATGTAAATACATTTTAACTGAGTCGTTAAGTCATCGTTAGTCGTTACATGTAAATGTTGTTTTGAAACCTTTAGGTTAACGATCTTGTTAAATGTTGTTAATCCATTGTTTATTATATTTAAAGAGATGTTAAATTGTTACATTATCATGATATTATGATATATAATATATCTTAGTATGATATATATACAGTTAAATGTCGTTACAACGATAATCGTTACATATATGTCTCGATTCGAAATCATTAAGTTAGTATTCTTGTTTTTCCATATGCAGTTCATTATTAATACACTTAATGACATATTTACTTATCATTTATCATGATTAAACATAGTGTATCAATATCTTAATATGATTCATATGTATTTAGTAAGACGTTGTTATAACGATAATCGTTATATATATCGTTTCGAGTTTCTTAATTCAATAAACTCAATTTTATGTATATAACTCATTGTTAAAATACCTAATGAGATACTTACTTATCATAATATCATGTTAACTATATATATAATCATATATATGTCGTCATATAGTTTTTACAAGTTTTAACGTTCGTGAATCACCGGTCAACTTGGGTGGTCAGTTGTCTATATGAAACCTATTTTAATTAATCAAGTCTTAACAAGTTTGATTGCTTAACATGTTGGAAACACTTAATCATGTAAATAACAATTTCATTTAATATATATAAACATGGAACAGTTCGAGTCACTACAGTACCTACCCGTTAAATAAATTTCGTCCCGAAATTTTAAGCAGTTGGAGGTGTTGACGTATCTTCTGGAAATAAGTGCGGGTATTTCTTCTTCATCTGATCTTCTCATTCCCAGGTGAACTCGGGGTCCTCTACGAGCATTCCATCAAACTTTAACAATTGGTATCTTGTTTTGCTTAAGTCTTTTAACCTCACGATCCATTATTTCGACGGGTTCTTCGACGAATTGAAGTTTTTCGTTGATTTGGATTTCGTCTAACGAAATAGTGAGATCTTCTTTAGCAAAACATTTCTTCAAATTTGAGACGTGGAAAGTGTTATGTACAGCCGCGAGTTGTTGTGGTAATTCAAGTCGGTAAGCTACTGGTCCGACACGATCAATAATCTTGAATGGTCCTATATACCTTGGATTTAATTTCCCTCGTTTACCAAATCGAACAACGCCTTTCCAAGGTGCAACCTTAAGCATGACCATCTCTCCAATTTCAAATTCTATATCTTTTCTTTTAATGTCGGCATAGCTCTTTTGTCGACTTTGGGCGGTTTTCAACCGTTATTGAATTTGTATGATCTTCTCGGTAGTTTCTTGTATTATCTCCGGACCCGTAATCTGTCTATCCCCCACTTCATTCCAAAAAATCGGAGACCTGCACTTTCTACCATAAAGTGCTTCAAACGGCGCCATCTCAATGCTTGAATGGTAGCTGTTGTTGTAGGAAAATTCTGCTAATAGAAGGTGTCGATCCCAATTGTTTCCGAAATCAATAACACATGCTCGTAGCATGTCTTCAAGCGTTTGTATCATCCTTTCACTCTACCCATCAGTTTGTGGATGATAAGCAGTACTCATGTCTAGACGAGTTCCTAATGCTTGCTGTAATGTCTGCCAGAATCTTGAAATAAATCTGCCATCCCTATCAGAGATAATAGAGATTGGTATTCCATGTCTGGAGATGACTTCCTTCAAATACAATCGTGTTAATTTCTCCATCTTATCATCTTCTCTTATTGGCAGGAAGTGTGCTGATTTGGTGAGACGATCAACTATTACCCAAATAGTATCAAAACCACTTGCAGTCCTTGGCAATTTAGTGATGAAATCCATGGTAATGTTTTCCCATTTCCATTCCAGGATTTCAGGTTGTTGAAGTAGACCTGATGGTTTCTGATGCTCCGCTTTGACCTTAGAACACGTTAAACATTCTCCTACGTATTTAGCAACATCGGCTTTCATACCCGGCCACCAAAAATATTTCTTGAGATCCTTGTACATTGATAGGTCAGATCATGTTGAGGTTGAGAGAAATGATAAGATAAAGAGAGATTCGGTATGTAAGCATGAGACTCGGTATTAGAGAGAATCGGTACAATTACATTCCACAGCTTCTAGAACTCGGTTACAATGCAATGACTATCTAATTAGGACTACTTAGGTTCCTTATATAGCCCTCTTCTAAGGAACCTTCATTTAAGCTTATTTTCACATTAACACTATACAACTTCGGGGTCCTAACAATCTCCCCCTTAGTGTTAAATGTGAACTTTACAACATAATCCTATTTTGAAATCTTGAGAGGTCCAAACGTTAGTTTCCATCGTGTTCCATCTGGTTTCGAAACTTCTACTTGATTTTCTGAAACTTGTTTAGAAGGTTTCCAGACACCCCACGCTTTTCTTGGATCTCCCTCATATAATGGATATTCATCCATTTCCTTGAAATATCTTCTCTTTCTCTGTCCACGAAGTATCTCAAACTATCTTGTACGAACTCGGAGTTTCAGACGATCTCTTATATGCTTTATGAATTCTCCAAGACCCATTATCATGTCAATGTCATGGAACTTGCTTTGATGAATCTTAAGATACTTCAGTGCAACCTTAAGTGTTCCATCTGAATATTTATTCAGCTCTTCAGTACTAATGAACACCTTTTCTTTTTGAGAATTTACAAAAACAAACCCTTCGGGTTCGAATTGCATTTGAAACATCCTCATATCCTTCAGTCCCTCTGTAAATTGATTCGGACACGTAATTTGAATCTTTTTCCTTTTTGCTTCGAGACCTATTTGAAAATCTTCACGTCTCATCAGTTCAATTGTCTCTATCATGTATCTTTTCACAGCTTCCAAAGCTTGAGCCTTAGCAAAAGGTCGAATGATGATGATACTGAGGTAGTTGTAGATGTGAATGATGTCAAGCATGTCAAGATTATGAAAATCTGCTTCTGTGAACTTGTACTCTTTCTCATCTTCTCTAATAACGTGGAACTGACTGATGACGTCTTTCTTTTCGCTTATCTCTACTCCGACTCGAGTAATATTCAACACTTCTGAAATACGATATTTTCTTTGAAGCCACAAATCATCTTCATCTTTGTTGATATGTTTTCTCCACATAAACTCATACCAATTACTTTCACTTGCTGGAAGCAATCGTGAACCTATATAAGTAAACCTTTTACTCCTTGGT
The DNA here is from genome assembly GCF_046630445.1 of Rutidosis leptorrhynchoides. Taxonomy (NCBI): domain Eukaryota; kingdom Viridiplantae; phylum Streptophyta; class Magnoliopsida; order Asterales; family Asteraceae; genus Rutidosis; species Rutidosis leptorrhynchoides. The sequence goes on from NC_092338.1 coordinate 398,316,135, forward strand.
AATTCATTGATGAGAAAGATCTTGTAAGCATTTTCGTCGATGAATGTGTTTCGTAACGTTATAAAATCATGTTCTACTCCCAACAATAATCTTTGCTCCTGATTCTTAACGAATATTCCATGATTGTATTTGAATCTGGAATTCACTGTTTCACTTGATGTAGGTGTACCAGAAGTTGAACTTTCATTAGCATTTGTTGCATTTGAACTCGATGAGGGTGTAGAATTTGATGAATGACCAGTAGGATTTGTTGCATCATCATCTTCAATATGATCAAAGATCTCATCTTCATTTGGATTAACATAAATATTGTCTTCATCGTCATCAGAAGAATCCATTTCATCAACACTTTCTATTACTGGTTCAGGATTCTCTTCATCTACAATCTCTACATCTTTCGGAATTGAAGATACTGATGATAACTTGCTTAGAATGACAAATCCATCGTCATCCGTCTCTTCAAGATAGAAATCACTCAAGTTCAAATCCTCATCTACCAGTCCACTATCAGCCTCATTATGAACAATTGGAATTATAACTTGCTCAGGCTCCTTATCATCAATTTCATCATGTGTAGAAACCATTTCTGATTCCATCTGAACTTATTGAGCTTGTGAAGCTGATGAAGACCTTACACCACCACCCTTAGTTGAAATGTTTACCGTTAGATATTCTCCATCTACTCTTATCTCCCCCTCATGGCTATTATGAGGATCAGAATCGTCATGTTCATCATCACGGTGAGGACTCAACGGAGAAGAGCAGGAATTAAGTGGATATCGAACACGAGCACGAAACAATGCTTGAAGCGAAGTGCGTCGAAGAACATCTAGATTGACTCTAGAAAACATACGACTGAAATATTCTTGCTCCAAAGCATCATAGAAAAGTGGTAAACGAGAAGGTGATGGTGGAAAAGTAACAATAGGAACACCAACAGCAGCAACTGTTGAAGGCGATGTCGGTGGAAGTGTTTGAGTTGCCGTGAGGGCAGGTAAGGATGATTGTGCGATATTATTCTTATATGTAGGGCTGTACATACTACTAGTCAGATTCGTGATATCCCCTTCTGATGGAGGTTGGGTAACAACCGGAGTTGTCACCGGCGAAGTTTCTTTCGAAGCATCCGCCTCCATGACTTTGGTCTCATGGGACTCTGACAGAGTAGTAGAACTACCCGTCTATTTAGTTCTCACAGAGATATTGTTATCCCCGACTCCTGAAATCATTGATATACCATGAGGTGGCACACCTCTTTCAGTTAAAGACTCTTCCTCCAGACCCTGAGATTCAGAATCCGGAAGAGAAGTGGTTTGAACCAATGGATCACTTTCATGAACCAAGGGAACAGTCTGCTGGAAGTCTGATAAATATCCCGAAGGATTGTCATGTTGACTCGTTTCCATGGGACGCGGCAGATCTTCCTCATCAAGATAAGCCGGACCTCGAGACCCTGTTGTACGTTGAAGTACAGGAGGATTTCCAGCCGATACGCAGGGTGCCTTTTCAAGATTTTTTGGCTCCCCTTCGGCCGTTCTGGACTTCAATGATTGAGTTTCCTCAATCGATTGAGTTAACGCAGACTTTACTGCAGAGGAAGCCTTTACTTCCTTAGATGCCGAAGCACCTTGCTTTGTAGGATTTATTATTAAGTCCTGTTTAGATTGGATGGGCTTAGTAGTCGTTTTACCATCCGTACGTTTAGATCTCTTGCCTACCGAAGCTTGCACTTCATTTAGCGTAGGGCTTACTGTTATTCTTGAATGTGATACGGAGATGGGTGAGGGTGACCTAATTGGCTCTAGGTGTTGGTCCGTATCACCACTGGTTGGAGTAACTGTTTGGCGGACGATGGGTGTTGAAGTCCTAGATCTAGTTACTCGTTGGGTTAGCGGAGTCTGAATCATCTCATCAGGCATGTATCGAGTTCTCTTAGGAGAATGTTCAGGAGATGATTCAGATGCTGTTGCTGAAGTGTCACTGCTTACTTCGGGTGTTGTGGAAAGGGTTGGTTCAATCCTAGTTGGACTAGGTTCCCTGATCCTCATGAGTTGAGCTTGGTGTGCTACCCTAGATCGTTTGAGGTTCACCCTAAGTGGAGGATTAGCTGGCCCGAGTGGTTGAACTACAGGTTCCTCTACAACCTCTGGGGCTGGAACCACGGCAGGTTCAACTTGTTCTTGTTGTACCGGGTTCGGAAGAGGTATTCCTACAGCCTGAAAATAAGAACGCATACGAGCGTCTTGGGGTTCAGCTAGCCTCACTAGCCAATTTGGAATTGGCGCAGTGAATTGATTATCAGACACCATAGGGGTGTTCATCTTCAGCTCTCCAAACCTTTTCATCTGTAATCCATGTGTACCTGGTACAAAGATATTTGCATTTCTGCAAGCATTAATAGCATCATGGATAAAGATACAGAAAAACCTTTCGCAAGGGATGTATGAACCCCTTGGCTTTTCAACCTGTACCGGAACCAAATCCCATATAAGTTCTGCATAATCAGGATTCTCTACTCTTGTGAATGAGTAGAAAAGTTTGAGCATCGGCACAGTTAAGCTATCAGATCCACTTCTTGTCATCAACAAGCATCTGTTGATGATTGAGAAGATCACATACCACCTTGAGTGCAGATATTTCTTCTGAAACTTAGCTGGTGGAACATTGGTAGCTCCAACATAACCAAGATCAAAGACAGAAGTCATCATTTGCTGAGTAGCAGGAAAAGCAGGAGCATTCTGTACAAGAGGAAGTCTGAATATCCTCCTGAAGTCTGATTTTGTGATACTCCTGAATCCTTGTACTCCTCTCAGCCTAAATTCAAATCTGGCTGGTTCGCCCTGTAGATTAGTAGCATTTGGTTGTGTGGCCTCCACAAATCTGATTGATCTGTTAAGAATATCCAAGTCTGTTTCTGGCACACTAACTGTGGAGCTCAGAGCAGGCCATAAAATATGCCTCTCTAGAATTGCAGTCCAATATTTGCAGGGAATATTGGTTTCAGAGTTGATAAAGTGATTGTTCGCCATTTAGCTATATAAATAAGAAATAGAAGACCACAAGATATTTAACAAAAAGCATATATCTCTATTCTTATTTGCCTTTAAAATCCTTTTTATATTTTTAAATTTTAAGATTTTTATGGTTTTTCAAATATAAAAGTCTTTTATTCTCAAATATGAACAAATAATTGACAACCATGACATTCATATGATATTCATCTTAGTACAAAATCATCATGCAAAGTCAATTATATAACACAAGGAATCAAAACAACACTTAGTCAATTTCAGCACAATTCAAGCAGATTCGATAGTTATGAAAACTTTAGATTCTGTAACCAAATAAGCTTGAGTTTTCATATCAGAAAAATATAGAATAAACATGTTAAGTGTTTGAAGATAAAAATCAGAAAATTTCAAGGTACCAAATTTCAGACTCGGTATCAAGAAGGAAAACCAGATTCGGTATCTTCAACAATTAACAGAAAGTCACTCAAACATGCATATTCTATCACATATCATGTAATTTCACAATCATGATCAAACAACCATTCAATTACAAGCATATTAACATGTTATTTGTATGAACAAATTCAGTATCAAGATAAGAACACATTCGGTAGATACAGAATCCATCAAATAAGCAATTAAACATGTAATCAGGCTCGGTCAAATGATAGATCAGTCAATTTAACTCAGATTAGACAAGATTTCATGTTGATTTTCCAAATCAATTGAGTTTAATCAAAGATTAATTGAAATCGACTCAGACTCAGTATAATCAACAAGATTTCAAAAATTAAAGATCATAATCCAGTTATTTTGAACTTTTCTGGTTGATAAAAACATAATTATCTCAGATCTACAATAATATATCTTAAACATTGATTAAAATGAACAATTACCAAGAATTTGAAGAAACAGAATGACGGACTCGGTAGAATTAGGCGGATTCGGTATAATCAACAGACTCGGTAGGTAATTAATAACAGTAAGAGTAATGTTTGACTTTGACTCTCCTTTTATAGATACCGAAGGTAAAATACCAAATGGGCTTTACAGAATAGGCCTAATATATCGAATTCAGTCCAATTTTTCAAAACATAAACAATTTAACTCCAAATCTTGACAAATTGATTTTTCCTCTTGAAATCCATTTCAATCTTTTCATGAAAAACAATTCGGAGACAATTTTTTGAAAACTTTGAACTTACCGAATCTGTACAGTTGGTTGTCAAACTCGGTAAAATGCTAAAAATAGCATTTATTCAGTAAAATTTAAATATTTTTGGATTTTATCTTTTCCAATTTTTATGAATTTTTTCAAAATAAGATTTGTACTTAAAAGAACTTTGAATTTTATACAAAGTACAAATCTCCAGTGATACCAATTGTTGACACGGGTTGCATACTGAGATGTATACAAGCCATAGTGAATTATTTTAGATAAAAACAAAGAAATTTTGAATTCACTTTAGAAAAACAATATTTTTGAATAATTTTCTCATTTTCTCCCTTTTTCTCCCCCTCAAAATGTGATATACAAGAAAGTAAATCAACATTTTGATTATGTTCCCAAGAAAATGAATCAACTCCCCCTTGAAATAGGATATCAATGAGTTACCTCCCCCTTGCGTAACCATTGAACAAATGTACCTAGGAAGTTATCATTAATCTAAAGGCAGTCCCTTAAAGAAAAATTATTTAAAGCACTGAAACTTAGTTGCTCCCCCTAGAAAGTATCTACTCCCCCTAAACACAAGATCCCAAAAATAAGTCCCAACAGATCTAAGGAATATCAAGCACTATACTCTACCATGCCAATTTCTTTGATCAAGAATTTTAGCCTAAGTTCATCTAAAGGTTTAGTGAACATGTCAGCTAACTGCACTTTAGTAGGCACAAAGTATAATTCTACATCCCCTTTCTCTACATGGTCCTTAATGAAATGATAACGAATATCTATGTGTTTAGTTTTAGAATGCTGAACCGGGTTGCTTGTTATTGCAATAGCACTTTGTGAATCACAATAGATCGGGGTCTTAGAAATCTTAAAGCCATAGTCCAAGAGTTGAGTTTGCATCCACAAAACTTGTGAACAACAGTGAGCTGCAGCAATGTACTCAGACTCAGCTATTGATAAAGACACACAGTTCTGCTTTTTGGATGACCAACCAACTAGCCTATTCCCCAACATCTGAATTGATCCAGATGTAACATGGCAACCACCATGATCCGCATCAGTATAAGCAGTGAGATTGAAATCGGATCCATGAGGATACCAGATCCCAAGGTTAGGTGTACCTTTAAGGTATTGAAAAATCCTAACAACCGCTTTGGAGTGAGATTTCTTAGGGTTGGACTGAAAGCGGGCACAGACAGTTACGGCAAGTGTAATGTCTGGTCGACTTGCAGTCAGATACATTAAAGAACCAACCATGCTTCGATAAAGCGTAATATCAAAGGGTTCCCCATTAGTATCAGCATCCAGTAAAGTCCTCATTGGGGTTATCATTGGTTTTAAAGAAGTCATTTTAAAACGTTTTAGCATATCATTGATATACTTTGTTTGACTGATAAAAATCCCATTTGGTAATTGTTTTACTTGTAACCCCAAGAAGAAAGTTAACTGGTCAAGCATGCTCATTTCGAATTTGCTGGCCATAAGGTCACCAAATTCTTTGCATAAGGCCGGGGACATGGAACCAAAAATAATATCATCAACGTAAATTTGAACCAAGAGAATGTGACCGTGGTTTTTACGGATGAATAGCGTTGTATCAATCGGTCCACGAGAGAAGCCATTGTCCAGCAAATACTTTGTTAAGGTCTCGTACCATGCACGCGGTGCATGCTTCAGACCGTATAAAGCTTTCTCCAAGTAGTAAACGTGGTTTGGATGAATGGGATCGACAAAGCCCTCTGGTTGATCAACATAGACTTCCTCTTGAAGATAACCATTCAGAAAAGCAGTTTTGACATCCATTTGAAACACCGTAAACTTCATATGAGAAGCAAATGAAAGGAAAAGATGAATTGCCTCAATCCTAGCAACCGGAGCAAACGTTTCATCATAATCAATGCCTTCTTGTTGTCAATATCCTTTGGCCACAAGACGTACATTGTTTCGAACCACAATTCCATCAGAATCTTTCTTGTTCTTGAAAATCCACTATACCCCTATTGGTCGTTGACCCGTTGGTCTTGGAACTAATCGCCATACTTTCAATCGTTCAAATTGATTGATCTTGTCTTGCATTGCAACTTCCCAGTATGGATCTAGTAAAGCTTGAGCAACCGTTGTTGGTTCAATCTTACTAAGAATGGCTGTGAATAGACACATATTCTGAGTAGCCCTTCGAGTTGACACTGGAGCAGATGCGTCACCAATAATAAGATCTATTGGATGAATTTTAGTCCATCAGGTGTGTGGAAGAGGTTGTACATCAGTGGTATCCATTGAAACATCAACCGTTGTTGACGTTGAGCCTTGATCCGCTGGATCTGATGTAACATTATCTAATGGATTCAATAGAGTTTCTGGAGAAACAGCTGGAGTTGTAACAAATGATGAATCTTGATCTTGTTCAAGATTATCAATAACAGGAGGTTGGAGGGAGGATGAAGAAGCAACAGGTGAATCAGTTGGTGTTGAATCTTCATCAAAAAGACTTTGAAGAGTCTCCACAGTAGTTGACTGTGATGGTGTAACCGGTACGGCTTGAACATTTGAATCCCGTTGAGGAGTATAAAGACTATCAAACAAGATATCCAGTTCCTCTGATGTAACCGTAGGAACACCCTTCTTCGAGAAAATTGAGTTTTGCACGGAAGAAGTAATAGCCAGGTTAGGATCGGGTTTTGAACTGAGTTGTTCAAAAGCCATTCCCGAAAATTCATCGAACTTGATGTTAATGCTCTCTTTAATCATCTTTGTCAGCTTATGATAAACACGATAAGCAACTTTGTTCGAGGAATAACCAAGAAATATGGCCTGATCACCATGAGGATCAAAATTTTCGAGGCTGTCAAAATCGTTAAGCACATAGCATATACAACAAAAAACACGGAAATATTTAACATTCGGGCGTCTACCATATAATAACTCATATGGAGTTTTATCAAAACGTTTGTTTACAATACAACGATTTTGGGTATAGCATGCAGTTGAAATGGCCTCCCCCACATTTTTGGAGGTAATTTAGAGTAGGCAAGCATCGTTCGTGCTGCTTCGCACAACGTACGATTACGTCGTTCGACTACTCCATTTTGTTGGGGGGTCCGAGCAGCAGAGAACTGATGTTCAATGCCTTTGTCTTTCAAATAACTATCAAGCGGGTCATTCTTAAATTTCGTCCCATTATCAGTTCTGATGCTCTTAACATGTTTGTTAAAAGAGCGTTGAATCTTTTTAATGAATTCAATGATAATGGCGGAGGTTTCTGACTTAGTTCGCAAAAGAAAAATCCATGTAAACCGGGTATAGTCATCAACAATGACAAGCACATGTTTCTTGCCACCGAGGCTAGAAATACGCATGGGTCCACATAAGTCCATATGCAATAATTGCAAAGACGATGAAGTACTGGGGTTTTGCTTAAGCGGATGATTAGTCCGTTTCAGCTTACCCATCGCACATGATGGACACACATGATGCTTATCGTATTGAAAAGTTGGAATACCATCAACTAAATCTTTAGAGACTAGTCGATTGATACCCTTGTAATTCAGGTGTGACATTCAATGATGCCATAACCATGAATTTTCTTTGGTAGAACGAGTGGCCAAATACATGGTTGCATGTGATGGTGCATCATTGAGGTCAATAGTATATAGTGAAGCACAACGTTTACCAACAAGAAGATCATTCCCTCCGGTGGATTGCACCGAGCATTATCGACGTTCAAACAAAACTTTGAGATCTCCATCGCAGAATTGGCTCACATTAAATAAACTGCACCCCAAACCCTCAACATATGAAACCCGTTTGATTGTTATGCCATTTTGCACAAAATCTCCGTAACCCGTTATTGTTGCAATCTCATCATTTCCGAATGTAACCGTTCCTAGAAATTTGTCAATGAAGTTGACAAGCAAGGATTTATCGCCCGTCATGTGTCGAGAACAACCGGAATCGATATACCAAACACAGACGTCAAAACCCTGTAAATGTGAATTTCCTAGAGTTTAGGTACCCAAAGTTTTTTGGGTCCTTTTTGGTTAGTACCAACAATAAACTTTAGATTAACAACAAACTTTGGATCAATGATGAAATAATCACGTAAAGCATCATGCAGTTTAGACAATAAAGCATCATTTAAAACCACATTACATGAAGCATCATACGCAATATCAATCTTTACATCGTTATCAGAAGTCTTAACACACAATTTATTCCAAGTAGATGTTTTGTTCACAGACGAAAATTGAAAAACATGAGATGATTTCCTAGGCCGACTAGCAGATTGCTTTGGTTTGGTTGCTACTTTCTTAGTCGTGGACTTAGGAACCCATACAGATTTGTAATTCATGTTTGGATTATGACCTGTGACACAAAAAACACCTTTGTTAGTTAGACGTCCAAACTTTTCAGTTGACACATGAGATGACGGATTTTGCAGAATTTCCAATTTGATTGTACGTTCTTTTGCATCATACTCACATAAATCAGGTTTAGAACTTGTGTGTGTTGTGGACTTAACTGATTTCTTTAAAAGACTCTCTTTTGAAGTTTTTGTCATAGGAATCATAGGAATCTTTTCAGTTAACACAGAACCATTTGGAGAATGAACCTTTTTAACAATATACTGAGTTGTAGAAACAACTTTCGAACCATGATTGCCAAATTGAGAACGTAGAGGATTTTTAAGAATAGTAATGGGTTTTACATCCTTAGATGTTGTTGTTTCCTTCCTCTTCTTAGTAATCCCACCAGTACATTCAAGCACATTGGTTGCAACATTAGACGTTTGTTTAAGTGTGTTAGCCTGTTTCATTTGAATTATCTTTTGTTTTAAGCTTTTAATCTCAAGACATAATTCTTCAGCAGAAACTATCACTTCACCCTCCTTAAAAGCATAAGTACATTCTTTCTTAGGCAGTGAAGGCAATTTATCGCACAAAGCAAGCATTTGTTCTAATGATTGGCACTTAAGTTGCAAGTCAATATTCTCCTGTTCAAGTTGAGCTACTATACGATTCAAATTACGTGCAGCAGGCAAATGCAAGTAATAATCATGCAAAGGATCAAGTTGACTTTCAAAATCTATCAAAGGTTCAATGTTCGGTTCATCCCGAGGTTCTACTTTATCATCTAAAGAATTTTGACCTAGAGAATCTGTCTCAAAGAAGACAGTTAGTTCATGTGCTAGGTCTGCACGGAAAACATCATCTGGACATACAGGTAAAGTTGGTAGAATTGGTTTCACATCAAAAATTGGTTCATCAAACACCTCATCTATTGCAGTAATGCTAGAACTAGGTTTGTTAAACACTTCATTCTCAAGCATTAAAATGTATTTCTCTAGCATGAGTGTTGGGATATAAATTAGTCTACGCTTAGGCACATAATCTTCACGTTGCATGTTCTTTTCAGTTTCAACAAGATTTTTCAAGAAATCAGGATTCGATTTACCTATCTTAGCATTGATTTTTTCATACATTAAGCTAATTTGATGGTATTTCCTAGATTTACGATTTACAATAATATCATCAAAATCAGCATCAGAAGCATGTACAAAATGCGATGGTAAACCTGCTTGAAAATAATCAGAATGATATAATCCTGGAATCTTTTTGGAAGCATCTTCCAAAATTTTCGGATCTTCATAACCAACCCCCACTTTTCACCATGAATCGTTTTTGGTCTATTCATGAAAATTGTTTGTTTTGAAAGTTCCATATCCATGATAGCTTTGGATTGCTCTGTTCGATAGAGTTTTTCCTCATATCGAGCAAGTTGTGCTTTCATTTGAAAAGATTCTTTTGACAATAAAGAAATTTCAGTGTTCTTTTCAATTATGGTGTTTTCCAATTGAACGATTTTCTTGTTTAGTTTTAAAAGTGTAGGTTCATGTTGGTTTTTCAAATCAGAAAGATCTTTTTCTAAAAATTGAACTTTTTCTGCAAGTCGTTCCGATTTTAAACGATAATCAGTTCTTTCAACTTTAATTGGATGAATTGTCTTTTTCAGATCTTCCAACTCAGTTTCCTTAGAGTTGAGTTGGAGAGTCAATTGTTGTACATCCATTTGCAATTTGGATGAGGAAGGTCTGGTCTCATTCATTTTGATTTTATCTTTTAAAACTTTGTTTTCAGATTTTAAGCCTTTGACTTCTTTTGACATTGAGACCAGATTCTTCGTCAAGTCATTTTGCATTTTTATAAAATCAGGTGAGATTTCAGATGATTGTACCTCATCATCATCGGATGTTGAGTCAGAATTTTCCATTGCTTCCTTAGCTTTGATGAGCTTTGTCACCTTGCAAACATTTGCATGTTCCACCTCTGAATCTGAATCGTCAGTCCAGTTAAACCAAGTATCATCAACCGGTTTTAGCTCTCCCCCAGTTTCCACAATCTTAGCCATCAACATTTTCTTCTTGTAGTAAGCTGCGTCCTTCTTCTTAGGCATCTTGCACTCACGAGAGTAATGACCAGCTTTGCCACAATTGAAACAAATTGAATCTTCCTTCTTGGAATCATCAGCACGTTGTTGTTTAGATTGATCAGCTTTCTTGTAGTACGAGGAAGATGATGAGTTTTTACGTTGATTGCTTGATTTGCCTTTAAACTTGTGTTTGTTCAAGGCGTTTGTGAACATGGCTGCCATCTTGACTAATTCAAGATGAGAATCATCAACATCAGAAAGATTCAAATCTTCTGAATCAGTTGATTCTTCAACAAGCACTTTCTTGGACAAGCTTTTGGAAGACGTCAACGATTTGCTCTTCTTTTTGGCAATTAGGGCAAGTGGATCGCCCGGAGAAGACTTTTTCCTTCCTTCTTGAAGTTTAGACACTTCAGGTTGGTAATGCATAAGAACTCCAACAAGCTCATCAATAGTCAACTTGTCAATCTCTTTAGTAGATCGAACAATGGTTCCATAAGGAAGCCAATCAGCATTGAGCTTTTTGAGAAACTTCATGTTGACTTCAGCATTTACTTTTATGATCTTGCACCTTTTCAACTCATTGAGAACACCATTGAAACGACGATAGGTATCCTTGAGTGGTTCATCAGTTTCCTGCTTGAAATCTTCATAGAATCCCAGAGCCTTATTCAATTTAGTAACGTCTGACATGTCATAACCTTCTTGCTGTCGTTTGATCTCATCCCATATATCTTTTGCTGTTGTGTTGCTATCAACATTTTCAAACAATTCATACAGAATAGCTTGCATAACAATATTCTTTGCCTCTATGTCACCCTGACCTCTCTCACGCTTATCACCAGAAAGTTCATAGACTGGAATTGGCATACCAGTATCCAGATGATAATCAACAACTGGACTATCTCTCAGAGAAGCCCAAATGTGTTTTGCTTTCTCACCCTTATAGTCTATGTACTGAGTGATACGGTGAAGCCACTGAGTGTATTTGCCATCAAACAACACTGGAGGACGGGAATCTGATCCAATGATCAAAGTATCTTTAGTAGACATCTTGAAAATGAGGTAGATTCGGTAAAGATTCTGTATTACACAAATCTAAGATGAAAAATCACAACAATCTGATCAGAATGTCAGATTCTGTAACAGATTCGGTACTGTAGCAGATTCGGTAAAGTAGCAGATTCGGTAAAGATTCTGTATATCAGATTCTGTAAAAGAAACTGATCAGAAATACAAGAGACACACCCAGATTCAGTATAGATTCGGTAATCACAAGAATTGTAGCTTGTAACCACTTAAAATAATGGATTAAGTGATAAAGAAACTCAAATTCTGTATTTGATTCGGTAGTCAGATTCTGTATGAATTTGAAGTTCAAACTCAATTCAATCCTTTTGAATTAGATTCTGTAACCTTGCTGCACAAGGAAACACGTTAGTATCACACAAAATATCAAAGATACCGAAAGTATAGGATACCGAATGTCAACTGTAGCAGTTGACAATACCGAGTCTAAGTTTAAAATTTAGAAATATGACAGAATCCTTTCTCAAACCACACCAATTAGCTGCGTATAATCAAACCGAATGTGATAGAATCACAATCACACCACAATCTGCAACACTTAAGATGAATTTAAGTAATGAAGCAGACTCGGTATGACAGTTACGATACCGAGTGTTGATCAAATCTTCAAAACTTAATGAATTGAAGAAATTGAACCGTCAGAAATGTGATTTAACACCTCACGAACACAACTGAATCCTTAAATCTTCATATAAATCCAGAATCAAGCTTGAATTAAGCAATACCGAGAGTTTTAGCCACAAACTCTAAAAATCAACTTGATTCTCCATAATTGAAGTTAAAAAGCTGTAATGATGATCGAAACTCTTTCTAAAATACCTAATGCACCTTTGCTGAACTTATCACAAGAATCTGAACGTCAGATTATCAAATTCGATGATACCGAATGTGATTCAAAATACCGAGAGTAATCAGATTCTGTAATCTATAATCTCTGGATCGATATAGTGATGTAGAATCACTTCCTGGAAGCTCTGATACCAAATGATAGGTCAGATCATATTGAGATTGAGAGAAATGATAAGATAAAGAGAGATTCGGTATGTAAGCATGAGACTCGGTATTAGAGAGAATCGGTACAATTACATTTCACAGCTTCTAGAACTCGGTTACAATGCAATGGCTATCTAATTAGGACTACTTAGGTTCCTTATATAGCCCTCTTCTAAGGAACCTTCATTTAAGCTTATTTTCACATTAACACTATACAACTTCGGGGTCCTAACATACATCTTCTCCGTTCCAGGGTGTATTGAGTATCTGGTTTTATAAGCTTCTCTAAGTATCATTTCTCTCATATCTCCAAATTTTGGTACCCAAATTCTTTCAGCCCTATACCGGGTTCCGTCTTCCCGAATTTTAAGATGCTTCGCCTATCCTTTGGGTATTTCATCCTTTAAATTTCCCTCTTTTAAAACTCCTTATTGCGCCTCCTTTATTTGAGTAGTAAGGTTATTGTGAATCATTATATTCATAGCTTTTACTCGAATGGGTTCTCTGTCCTTTCTGATCAAGGCGTCGGCTACCACATTTGCCTTCCCCGGGTGGTAATGAATCTCAAAGTCGTAATCATTCAACAATTCAATCCACCTGCGCTGTCTCATGTTCAGTTGTTTCTGATTAAATATGTGTTGAAGACTTTTGTGGTCGGTATATATAATACTTTTGACCCCATATAAGTAGTGCCTCCAAGTCTTTAATGCAAAAACAACCGCGCCTAATTCCAAATCATGCGTCGTATAATTGTGCTCGTGAATCTTCAATTGTCTAGACGCATAAGCAATTACCTTCGTTCGTTGCATTAATACACAACCGAGACCTTGCTTTGAAGCGTCACAATATATCACAAAATCATCATTCCCTTCAGGTAATGATAATATAGGTGCCGTAGTTAACTTTTTCTTTAACAATTGAAACGCTTTCTCTTGTTCATCCTTCCATTCAAATTTCCTCCCTTTATGCGTTAATGCAGTCAAGGGTTTTGCTATTCTGGAAAAATCTTGGATGTACCTTCTGTAGTAACCAGCTAGTCCTAAAAATTGGCGTATATGCTTCGGAGTTTTCGGGGTTTCCCATTTTTTAACGGTTTCAATCTTTGCTGGATCCACCTGAATACCTTCTTTATTCACTATGTGACCGAGGAATTGAACTTCTTCCAACCAAAATGCACACTTTGAAAACTTAGCGTACAGTTTTTCCTTCCTTAACAACTCTAGCACTTTTCTCAAATGTTCTTCATGCTCTTGGTCATTCTTTGAGTAAATAAGTATGTCATCGATGAAAACAATGACAAACTTGTCAAGGTATGGTCCACACACTCGGTTCATGAGGTCCATGAACACAGCTGGTGCGTTAGTCAACCCAAACGGCATAACCATAAACTCGTAATGACCGTAACGCATCCTAAAAGCAGTCTTTGGAATATCATCCTCCTTCACCCGCATTTGATGATACCCAGAACGTAAATCAATCTTAGAATAAACCGACGAGCCTTGTTGTAGTGACCCGAACTTTTCCATGTTTATATATATATTAAATGAAATTGCTATTTACATGATTAAGTGTTTCCAACATGTTAAGCAATCAAACTTGTAAAGACTTGATTAATTGAAATAGGTTTCATATAGACAATTGACCACCCAAGTTGACCGGTGATTCACGAACGTTAAAACTTGTAAAAACTATATGATGACATATATATGGATACATATATAGTTAACATGATATTATGATAATTAAACATATCATTAAGTATATTAACAATGAACTACATATGTAAAAACAAGACTACTAACTTAATGATTTTGAAACGAGACATATATGTAACGATTATCGTTGTAACGACATTTAACTGTATATACATCATACTAAGATATATTATATATCATAATATCATGATAATATAACAATTTAACATCTCATTTGTTATAATAAACAATGGATTAACAACATTCAACAAGATCGTTAACCTAAAGGTTTCAAAACAACATTTACATGTAACGACTAACGATGACTTAACGGCTCAGTTAAAATGTATATACATGTAGTGTTTTAATATGTATTCATAAACTTTTGAAAGACTTCAAGACACTTATCAAAATACTTCTACTTAACAAAAATGCTTACAATTACATCCTCGTTCAGTTTCATCAACAATTCTACTCGTATGCACCCGAATTCGTACTCGTACAATACACAGCTTTTAGATGTATGTAATATTGGTATATACACTCCAATGATCAGCTCTTAGCAGCCCATGTGAGTCACCTAACACATGTGGGAACCATCATTTGGCAACTAGCATGAAATATCTCATAAAATTACAAAAATATGAGTAATCATTCATGACTTATTTACATGAAAACAAAATTACATATCCTTTATATCTAATCCATACACCAACGACCAAAAACACCTATAAACACTTTCATTCTTCAATTTTCTTCATCTAATTGATCTCTCTCAAGTTCTATCTTCCAGTTCTAAGTGTTCTTCATAAATTCCAAAAGTTCTAGTTTCATAAAATCAAGAATACTTCCAAGATTGCAAGTTTACTTCCAAGTTTTCTAAATCCATTCCAAGTAATCATCCAAGATCAAGAAACCTTTGTTAATTATAGTAGATTATCTTTATAATACAAGGTAATAATCATATTCAAACTTTAATTCAATTTCTATAACTATAACAATCTTATTTCGAGTGAAAATCTTTCTTGAACTGTTTTCGTGTCATGATTCTGCTTCAAGAACTTTCAAGCCATCCAAGGATCCTTTGAAGCTAGATCTATTTTTCTCATTTCCAGTAGGTTTATCCAAGGAACTTGAGGTAGTAATGATGTTCATAACATCATTCAATTCATACATATAAAGCTATCTTTTTCGAAGGTTTAAACTTGTAATCACTAGAACATAGTTTAGTTAATTCTAAACTTGTTTGCAAATAAAAGTTAATCCTTCTAACTTGACTTTTAAAATCAACTAAACACATGTTCTATATCTATATGATATGCTAACTTAATGATTTAAAACCTGGAAACACGAAAAACACCGTAAAATCGGATTTACGCCGTCGTAGTAACACCGCGGGCTGTTTTGGGTTAGTTAATTAAAAACTATGATAAACTTTGATTTAAAAGTTGTTATTCTGAAAAAATGATTTTTATTATGAACATGAAACTATATCCAAAAATTATGGTTAAACTCAAAGTGGAAGTATGTTTTCTAAAATGGTCATCTAGACGTCGTTCTTTCGACTGAAATGACTACCTTTACAAAAATGACTTGTAACTTATTTTTACGACTATAAACCTATACTTTTTCTGTTTAGATTCATAAAATAGAGTTCAATATGAAACCATAGCAATTTGATTCACTCAAAACGGATTTAAAATGAAGAAGTTATGGGTAAAACAAGATTGGATAATTTTTCTCATTTTAGCTACGTGAAAATTGGTAACAAATCTATTCCAACCATAACTTAATCAACTTGTATTGTATATTATGTAATCTTGAGATACCATAGACACGTATACAATGTTTCGACCTATCATGTCGACACATCTATATATATTTCGGAACAACCATAGACACTCTATATGTGAATGTTGGAGTTAGCTATACAGGGTTGATGTAGATTCCAAAATATATATAGTTTAAGTTGTGATCAATACTGAGATACGTATACACTGGGTCGTGGATTGATTCAAGATAATATTTATCGATTTATTTCTGTACATCTAACTGTGGACAACTAGTTGTAGGTTACTAACGAGGACAGCTGACTTAATAAACTTAAAACATCAAAATATATTAAAAGTGTTGTAAATATATTTTGAACATACTTTGATATATATGTATATATTATTATAGGTTCGTGAATCAACCAGTGGCCAAGTCTTACTTCCCGACGAAGTAAAAATCTGTGAAAGTGAGTTATAGTCCCACTTTTAAAATCTAATATTTTTGGAATGAGAATACATGCAGGTTTTATAAATGATTTACAAAAT
Source organism: Rutidosis leptorrhynchoides (assembly GCF_046630445.1). Lineage (NCBI taxonomy): Eukaryota > Viridiplantae > Streptophyta > Magnoliopsida > Asterales > Asteraceae > Rutidosis > Rutidosis leptorrhynchoides. The sequence goes on from NC_092338.1 coordinate 398,332,840, forward strand.
AGACACAAGTACGTGAAACTACATTCTATGGTTGAATTATCGAAATCAAATATGCCCCTTTTATAAAGTCTGGTAATCTAAGAATTAGGGAACAGACACCCTAATTGACGCGAATCCTAAAGATAGATCTATTGGGCCTAACAAACCCCATCCAAAGTACCGGATGCTTTAGTACTTCGAAATTTATATCATATCCGAAGGGTGTCCCGGAATGATGGGGATATTCTTATATATGCATCTTGTTAATGTCGGTTACTAGGTGTTTACCATATGAATGATTTTTAACTCTATGTATGGGATGTGTATTGAAATATGAAATCTTGTGGTCTATTGTTACGATTTGATATATATAGGTTAAACCTATAACTCACCAACATTTTTATTGATGTTTAAAGCATGTTTATTCTCAGGTGAATACTAAGAGCTTTCGCTGTTGCATACTAAAATAAGGACAAGATTTGGAGTCCATGTTTGTATGATATTGTGTAAAAACTGCATTCAAGAAACTGATTTCGATATAACATATTTGTATTGTAAACTATTATGTAATGGTCGTGTGTAAACAGGATATTTTAGATTATCATTATTTGATAATCTACGTAAAGCTTTTTGAACCTTTATTTATGAAATAAAGGTTATGGTTTGTTTTAAAAATGAATGCAGTCTTTGAAAAACGTCTCATATAGAGGTCAAAACCTCGCAACGAAATCAATTAATATGGAACGTTTTTAATCAATAAGAACGGGACATTTCACTTGTAGTTGATCAAATAAGTCGTCGATTCTCGGTAGTGGGTAGCGGTTCTTGATGGTAAGTTTGTTCAACTCTCTGTAGTCGATACATAACCTAAATGTACCATCCTTCTTCTTGACAAACAAAACAGGAGCTCCCCATGGTGATGTGCTTGGTCGAATGAAACCACGCTCTAAAAGTTCTTGTAATTAGTTCTGAAGTTCCTTCATTTCGATGGGTGCGAGTCTGTATGGAGCACAAGCTGTACAAGGTCTATTTGAAATTTAACAGATCGGTGTGGAGAGTCCCGGTAATTCTTTCAGAAATACATCGAGAAAATTTTGCGACGGGAACATCATTGATGTTCTTTTCTTCGGAATTGACTTTCTCGACGTGTGCTAGCATAGCATAGCAACCTTTTCTTATTAGTTTTTGTGCCTTTAGGTTACTAATAAGATTTAACTTCGCGTTTCTCTTTTCTTCGTACACCATTAAGGGTTTTCCTTTTTCTCGTATAATGCGAATTGCATTTTTATAACAAACGATCTCTGCTTTTACTTCTTTCAACCAATCCATACCGATTATCACATCAAAACTCCATAACTCTACTGGTATCAAGTCAATCTTAAATGTTTCGCTAACCAGTTTAATTTCTCGATTCCGACATATATTATCTGCTGTAATTAATTTACCGTTTGCTAATTTGAGTAAAAATTTATTATCCAAGGGCGTCGGGGAACAACTTAGTTTAGCACAAAAATCTCTACTCATATAGCTTCTATTCGCACCCGAATCAAATAAAACATAAGCAGATTTATTGTCAATGAGAAACGTACCCGTAACAAGCTCCGTGTCTTCCTGCGCTTCTACCGTATTAATATTGAAAACTCTTCTGCGGCCCTGCCCATTAGTATTCCCCTGATTCGGGCAATTTCTACTAAAGTGGCCCGGTTTTCCACATCCAAAACAAACTATGGCGGTGTTATTGGTTCCGACATTATTTGTTCCTTTAGTTCTGTTATGCACTGTCCGTAGATTTCGCACTTCTTCTCGCTATGACCATTTCTTTTACACCTGTTGCAAAATGCGTGCAGAACCCCAGGTGATGCTCTTCACATCTTTGGCATGACTGTTTTTGGTTTTTGTTGCCATTGTTGTTATTGAGATTGTTGTTGGGATTGTTATTGTTGCTGTTGTTGTTGTTGTTGTTATTATTGTTGGGACGGTTATTGTAGTTGTTGTTGGGACGTTTGTTGAATTTGTTGTTGCGATTGATGTTGCGGTTATTGGGATAGTTATTGCGATTGTGGTTGTGATTGTTGTTATTGTATTAGTGACTCTTGTCGTTGGTTTCTTCCCACTTTCTCTTGACTTGTTTCATGTTAGCCTCTTCGGTCACCTGCTCATTAATCCTTCCTTCGATCTGGTTCACTAATTTATGAGCCATTCGACTTTCTTTTTGTATGGAGGCGGGCTCGTGTGAACTCACATCTTCTTGAATTCTTTTCGGTAACCCTTTTACAAATGTGTCCATCTTCTCTTCTTCGTCTTCGAACGTTCTGGGAAATAATAGGCACAATTCTGTGAATCGTCGTTCGTATGTGGTGATATCGAAACCTTGTATTCGTAAACCTCTAAGCTCTACCTTGAGCTTATTGACCTCGTTTCTGGGACGATACTGCTCGTTCATCAATTGCTTAAATGTTGACCATGGTAGTGCGTAAGTAGCATCTTGTCCTACCTGCTCGAGATAGGTATTCCACCATGTTAATGCCGTACCTATGAAGGTATGCGTGATATCGCATATTTCATACGCGTTTTCCTTAACGATATCGGGTACATTTTGGTCCTTTTGGATACGATTTGGTGTTATTTTGATAAGTGTTGCGAAAGTTGGAGTTCCAAGACCAAGAAGGTTAAATTTGAAGTTATTTGATGGTTTTGGTGATTTTCTATGTAAACGAGTGAAAGAGTTTGGTCCGATTCGGGTTTTGACGAATATTAGTGAGTTTTCAGCTCAGATTCAGCAAAAACGGGCCTGGAGCGCCGCTCCAAAACCTTGAGCGCCGCTCCAGTAATCATAAAAAGTAAGTCGACAGTTTTCAGTAGACCAGAAAGCAGGTTTACAGCACTTGGCACGCCGCGCAAGCCTTTGGCGCGCCGCGCGAGTATCTGGCGCGCCGCGCCATCTTCAGCCGGGTTCAGATTTTTGTCCTATTTAAGGCCCGAAAAATACCCTAATTATTGACTTTCGCATCCACACGATTTCCAGCAACTTTTTGACGAACCAAGGTGATTTTTGGGGATTCCCAAGCTCATTCTAACACATCAATCATTCCGGAAACAAGTCTCGATCCGTCTATCATTCAAGAACACAATTTTCATTAGGTTTAATTCTTATCATCATTATGAATACTCTTAATTGTTTATTTGTGATTTTTGTTCTAGCCATGATTGGCTAAGCTTTTAATGTTTGTCTAGATTGAATATTCGTATGTGTTTGGATGATACTTTAATGTTTTATTGATTAATGCATGATAATTATGAGTTTTGATTAAGAACCATTCTTGTGGGTGTTGATTATTGTTACTAGGTTGATTAGTAATCTTGTTTGAACAAAGGGAACCCTGTTTCAATTTAGTACACTAGTTTTCAATTGATTTGTCTTAACCAATTGGGTGCTTACTGGACCAAGGGGTAAACCGGGTAACAAGGATTAAACAAAACAGGGGTGAATTGTGTGGAGTGAACGCGTAACCAATTGAATCTTAATCTTGTAATTAGTTAATTACTAAGTCACAAACGAAAGAGGTCTTTGGTGAAAGGGAACCATAAGCCAATAAATCCAAGTTTGATATGTTTACTAAAAGAGAACTCTCGGTAAACCGACTCTGTAGTTGCGTGCATTGATAAATAGAACGAGTGCTTAATAACAAATCATCTGACACTGCGAATAGGAGATCTAGGCGAACATTCTTTTATCCATTGAATTCAAATATCTTTACTTTTCGTTGAGACAGCATTTATTTTTATAAACTTAAAAACACAAAAATATTGTCTTTTACTTTTAATCAATCTTTGATTTGGCTAATCGTTAAATAGCCACAAAACAAACTATCTCGTACTTTCGATTTTCATAGATTAACTTAGTTTATATTATTAGTAGCAATCTTAATTCTCACATTTAAACTGTCCTTGGAACGATTTCGGAATTACCAATTTTATACTATTACACGATCGGGTACACTGCCCGTTAGTGTGTAGTAATCTTTTAACCGGCATTTTCCATTATAAATTATAGACACGATTTCACACATCAATGCGTAGCGTACTTAACTTTGTCCTCTTCAATACACTTACTTATGGCAAACACCGATTCGACCTTCTCGGTCCACCGATTCAATCCAATTGGTCCTTCGGTTCCATCAAATTCCAAAGGTTTGCAGGCAGTGAATTCTTTGTAGGAGCATCCTACACGATTTCTTGTGAAATTAGTTCCACTGCTAGATCCATAGTTATTGTTATTTTGCATCGCAGCATGTACTGCGGCTATGTTTGCTGCAAGGAAAACACGGAAGTCTTCCTCACTCATGTTCAAGTTCTGACGAGTCGCCGGTGCCATTTCCTTCAAAAATAGCCAAAAGAATTGAGTTAACCATATAGAATTTAAGAGTAGTCAATAGTATTTCATAGCATAATATGAACTTATTTATAAAAACTTTTTCTTCATATTAGCAGTTTATAGTTTTAATTCGGGTAGTACCTACCCGTTAAGTTCATACTTAGCAGCTATTATACAATTCAACTACTACAATTCTATATGAAAAACTTATTACAATAATATTTCGCGTTCAAACTTTATACAATATTTTACAAACTTATAATACCGCTATTATACATATATGATGAAATATAGCACATAATAACTTTGCTACTCGGCAGCTATGAAGGCAATTCTAGTTAATGCGCAAGTTGTTTAGCAAAAGAAATAAAGACACGTAATTCATAAGTCCAGAAACAAGTCATGCATTCAGGTTTTACTAAGACGACTTCCCATCCTTGATCTTGTGGAAAGTAACCGTTATGACCATTGGCTAGGCAGCATGTTGTAATGTCATCAAAAGGACGAGGGTTTCGTAATGTCCAACAGCCCCGTAATAATCTAAAAACCTTGTTTCTCACCCCAACTACTGAATCCGTCACCTGTGAGAATGTTTCATTTAATAGTTGTAATCTGATGTTCTTTTTCTCAATTTGATGAGAAGCGAACATCACTAACCCGTAAGTATAACATGCTTCTTTATGTTGCATGTTAGAAGCTCTTTCTAACTCATGAAATCCTATGTTGGGATATGTTGAGTCAAAATAGGTTCTTAACTCGTAGCTTAAAATTGCATTTGGGTTCCCCGCATTTAACGCTTTAAAGAAAACATGACGTAACTTACGGTCTCCCCAATGCGATATACCCCACCTATCAAAGGAAAGCCTTTTATAAACTAAGGCATTTCTGGAAAGTCTTTCAAATGTTTGACAAGTTAATTTCGCCATAACTAATTGTGCTGATGAATTCTGACCGACTCTAGACAACATTTCTTCAATCATATCCTATGGTAGGTCTTCTAATATATTCGGTTGTCTACCCTTAACGTCTATTTTATTTTTATACTGTAAAATAGACAAGGATTAGATTCATAAAAGATAATTAACAAACAATACAAGTAATTTTTACATAGAACATAAAAGTACAAGCACACTACAATACATATAATACACAACATGATTACAACTCCCTAATCTGAATCACTGGTTTCTTCTTCTTCGGACTTGGTTCATTTTCCTAATTTTCTAGGGATATATGGTGTTCCTCTAATACGAGCCGTCGTTTTCCACAATGGTTTAGAAAAACCTGGTGGTTTAGAGGTTCCCAGGTTATTGTTACAATTTAGGAAATACAGACATTGCCGATACATATAAAGTTCATCGGGGTTGGAATCAAGTTTCTCTATTTTTATACCTTTTCCCTTATTATTTTCTTTTGCTTTACTAAATTGGGTTGAGGTAATTTCTATAACATCATCGGAATCCTCATCGGGATCCGATTCATCAGAAAATTGGTAATCTTCCCAATATTTTGCTTCCTCGACGGAAACACCATTGATCATTATTGACTTTGGTCCGTTGATTGAGGATTTTCTTTTATTTAATCGATTTACAGTAGGTATCAATATTTCTTCCTCCGAAACCTCTTCTTCTTCCGGTTCCTCCTCTTCCGGTTCCTCTTCGGGAATTTGTGAATCTTCCCAAAGTATATTCGACTCTTCATTATAATTAGGTGAGTCGATGGGATTTGTACTAGTGGTAGACATCTATCACACAATATCAAACACATTAAGAGGTTAATATATCACATAATATTTACATGTTAATAATATATAGTTTCCAACAAAAGTGTTAAGCAATCGTTTTTTTAAAGAAAATACGGTCGAAGTCCAGACTCACTAATGTATCCTAACAAACTCGATAAGACACACTAATGCAAATTTCTGGTTCTCTAAGACCAACGCTCGGATACCAACTGAAATGTCCCGTTCATATTGATTATAAACGTTCCATATTAATTGATTTCATTGCGAGGTTTTGACCTCTATATGAGACGTTTTTCAAAGACTGCATTCGTTTTTAAAACAAACCATAACCTTTATTTTATCGACAAGGTTTAAAGGACACCACATAGATTATTAGAAATGATAATCTAAAAAATATCACACTTACATACTACCAATACATGTTGGTTTACAATATTAATATGTTACAACAAAGTAAATATTTAATGCAGTTTTAAACAATATTATACAAACATGCTGACTCCAAATCTTGTCCATATATTAGCATGCAACAGCAGAAGCTCTTAATAATCACCTGAGAATAAACATGCTTTAAACGTCAACAAAAATGTTGGTGATTTATAGGTTTAACCTATATATTTATCAAATCGTAATAATAGACCACAAGATTTCATATTTCAATACACATCCCATACATAGAGATAAAAATCATTCATATGGTGAACACCTAGTAACCGAAATTAACAAGATACATATAAGAATATCCCCTATCATTCTGGGACATCCATCGGACATGATAAAACAACATCGAAGTACTAAAGCATCCGCTACAACGGATGGAGTTTGTTGAGCCCAATAGATCTATCTTTAGGATTTGCGTCAATTAGTAGACTGGTTTACTAATTCTTAGGTTACCAAGTAAAAAGAGGCATATTCAGCTTCGATCGTTCAACCATAGAAAGTAGTTTCATGTACTTGTGTCTATTTTGTAAATCATTTATAAAACTGCATGTATTCTCATCCCAAAATATTAGATTTTAAAAGTGGGACTATAACTCACTTTCACAGATTTTTACTTCGTCGGGAAGTAAGACTTGGCCACTGGTCGATTCACGAACCTATTAAAAATATGTACATATATATCAAAGTATGTTCAAAATATATTTACAACATTTTTAATACGTTTTAATGTTTTAAGTTTATTAAGTCATCTGTCCTCGTTAGTAACCTACAACTAGTTGTTCATAGTTAGATGTACAGAAATAAATTGATATATATTATCTTGACCCAATCCACTACCCAGTGTATACACGTCTCAGGCTAGATCACAACTCAAAGTATATATATTTTTGGAATCAACCTCAACCCTGTATAGCTAACTCAAATATTACTGCATATAGAGTGTCTATGGTTGTTCCAAATAATATATATACATGGGTCGATATGATATGTCAAAACATTTGCATACGTGTCTATGGTATCCCAAGATTACATAATATATTAGAATACATGTATAATACAATATAAGTTAGCTAGGATATGATTTGTATAGAGTTGTTACAATATTTCCCGTAGCTACAACAATCAAAAAAGATCCAATCTTGTTTTACCCATAACTTCTTCGTTTTAAATCCGTTTTGAGTGAATCAAATTGCTATGGTTTCATATTAAACTCTATTTTATGAATCTAAACAGAAAAAGTATAGGTTTATAGTCGGAAATATAAGTTACAAGTAATTTTTGTAAGAGGTGGTCATTTCAGTCGAAAGAACGACGTCTTGATGACCATTTTTAAAAACATACTTCCACTTTGAGTTTAACCATGATTTTTGCATATAGTTTCATGTTCATAAGAAAAATCATTTTCCCAAAAGAACAATTTTTAAATCAAAGTTTATCATAGTTTTTAATTATCAAACCCAAAACAGCCCGCGGTGTTACTACGACGGCGTATGTCCGGTTTTACGGTGTTTTTCGTGTTTCCAGGTTTTAAATCATTAAGTTAGCATATCATATAGATATAGAACATGTGTTTAGTTGATTTTAAAAGTTAAGTTAGAAGGATTAACTTTTGTTTGCGAAAAAGTTTAGAATTAACTAAACTATGTTCTAGTGATTTCACGTTTAAACCTTCGAATAAGGTAGTTTTATATATATGAATTGAATGATATTATGAACATCATTACTACCTCAAGTTTTGTGGATAAACCTACTGGAAATGAGAAAAATAGATCTAGCTTTAAAGGATCCTTGGATGGCTTGGAAATTCTTGAAGCAGAATCATGACACGAAAATAAGTTCAAGTAAGATTTCCACTCGAAATAAGATTGCTATAGTTATAGAAATTGAATCAAAGTTTGAATATGAGTATTACTTTGTATTAGAAAGATATCTTACTGTAAATAAAAAAGATTTCTTGAGATTGAATGATCACTTTACAAGATTGGAAGTAAGCTAGCAAACTTGGAAGTATTCTTGATTTTATGAAACTAGAACTTATAGAATTTATGAAGAACACTTAGAACTTGAAGATAGAACTTGAGAGAGATCAATTAGATGAAGAAAATTGAAGAATGAAAGTGTTTTTAGGTGTTTTTAGTCGTTGGTATATGGATTAGATATAAAGGATGTGTAATTTTGTTTACATGTAAATAAGTCATGAATGATTACTAATATTTTGTAATTTTATGAGATATTTCATGCTAGTTACCAAATGATGGTTCCCACATATGTTAGGTGACTCACATGGGCTGCTAAGAGCTGATCATTGGAGTGTATATACCAATAGTACATACATCTAAAAGCTGTGTATTGTACGAGTACGAATACGGGTGCATACGAGTAGAATTGTTGATGAAAATGAATGAGGATGTAATTGTATGCATTTTTGTTAAGTAGAAGTACTTTGATAAGTATCTTGAAGTCTTTCAAAAGTGTATGAATACATATTAAAACACTACATGTAAATACATTTTAACTGAGTCGTTAAGTCATCGTTAATCGTTACATGTAAATGTTGTTTTGAAACCTTTAGGTTAACGATCTTGTTAAATGTTGTTAACCCATTATTTATTATATTTAAAGAGATGTTAAATTGTTACATTATCATGATATTATGATATATAATATATCTTAGTATGATATATATACAGTTAAATGTCGTTACAACGATAATCGTTACATATATGTCTCGATTCGAAATTATTAAGTTAGTAGTCTTGTTTTTACATATGTAGTTCATTGTTAATACACTTAATGACATGTTTACTTATCATTTATCATGATTAAACATAGTGTATCAATATCTTAATATGATTCATATGTATTTAGTAAGACGTTGTTATATCGATAATCGTTATATATATCGTTTCGAGTTTCTTAATTCAATAAACTCAATTTTATGTATATAACTCATTGTTAAAATACCTAATGAGATACTTACTTATCATAATATCATGTTAACTATATATATAATCATATATATGTCATCATATAGTTTTTACAAGTTTTAACGTTCGTGAATCACCGGTCAACTTGGGTGGTCAATTGTCTATATGAAACCTATTTCAATTAATCAAGTCTTAACAAGTTTGATTGCTTAACATGTTGGAAACACTTAATCATGTAAATAACAATTTCATTTAATATATATAAACATGAAAAAGTTTGGGTCACTACATCGACCGTCTCTGCATGTCAAAAGTTTTGCTCATCATTATTGTCGGAAATTACCTGCTTATCATTCTTAGTCTAGACACATCTTATTGCATTGATTGCATGAATAGTGTTTAGACAAAATTCATATCTTAGTGTATCTGCTAATTCATATTTTAGCGTATCTGTTACTGTAAACTTTGCCTGACATAATCCGTAAATTCCTCCGTAATCTACGAAACCTTTTGCTATATATATATATATATATATATATATATATATATATATATATATATATATATATATATATATATATATATATATATTCTATGTAATTAAAATACCACCCGATAGCCGAAAAATCATTTCATATCAAAAAATCCTTTATTTAATCGTACGAAATGAAATTCTTCATTAGTTCAAGTCCCTCGGATTCCGAAATGGAATCCCACTCAAGCTCCGAAAGCAGTGTGGCTGGAATGGATCAACCAATCAGCCATCATCTATTCTGGATGAATTGGGGATGGCTTCGTAGCCTCCTTAATCATTGGAGACAAGAAGAAGGCGATCTTTTTCATCCACCACATTGCCCTCTTGGCGAAGAACCTGAAGCACTTACCGGCGAACCTGTCTGAAACACCATTTTCTCTCTCATTTACAAAGTATCTCGTCACGATTATATACTATACCAAATTCTAGATTTTATTTATCCGCTCGTCCGAACCGACAATCACCCCGGTGTAATAGAAGAAGTCAACGAGCTTCGCGCTCGGGTAGTGGCATTGGAGAATATGGTGTAAAGGTTACAAACACCAGCAGCAGCACCAGCAGCATAACCAGTACCACCATCATCATCGCCAACAGTACCATTACCACCCCCAACCACAACCGCGTCGTAAACCTCAACTTTACAATCTGTCCCACGAGCACCAATGTCATATGCTCTGTAGATACCAAGGAATACCAACAACAACAAATGATGAAATGTTGATACATAACTTCATTGGAGAAACACTCCGCGGCGATTATGTAATCTCTAAAGTCTTAGAGATTATCTATTCTAGCCCTAACCATAAATCAGATGAATAAACCAAAATAGAAACCCTGACAAGAATGGTGCGTGATTTACAAGCTAGACTTGTTCTATCAACAGCATCAACAGTACCGTTAGCATCACCAGCACCGTCAGTACCGTCAGCATCATCAGCACTAGCAGCACCTATAACATCACAAGCTTCGACAGTTTAAGAATCACCGTGGACATCATTACTAATCAACAACGCGTATAATGAAGTATTAATTACAGTAGTGAAATACTCTGTGAAGATTATGAAATCTCTAATGTTAGAGATTATTCATTTCTAATTCCAGCTGTGACGACCCGGAAATTTCCGACCAAATTTAAACTTAATCTTTATATAATTCCGACTTGATAAGCAATGAATTTTAATAAATCTTGAACCTCCGAAAATATTTTTACACAAGCTTTTGATCACCCTTTTATTCCGACGATTCACGAACGTCATAACTTGATTTAATTGTTTAATTGTTTAATTATTGTGTATATATATGGATTTATATATATTTAACTTGAAAATATGATAATTAAATATCTCATTAAGTATATTAACAAAGTATTATATATATATTTTCATACTACTAATTTAAAGAGTTTTCAAACAATATATATATTACTATTTAAACGACGTAATTAACTTATGTTAAAATATATTTACATATAATGTATTACGAGTGTAAATACATCCTTACAAATATTGAATACACTTTATAATATACCAATACATATAAAGGATAGCTATACTCGTATTTTCGTTCAATTTCCTCAAAGAATTCTACTCGCATTCATACGGTATTTTTACCCGTATTATACACAGCTTCTAGAAGTATTTACTATTGGTATATACCAATAGAAATCTGCAATTATTTGTGTAATATATCATCCATGACCTAATCAATTTAATATTTCATGCATGACTTAATATAATTTAACTTATCTTAGATATTTTCACTAAAAGCCAAAATTATAAGCTTATAAATAAGGACCATTTTAACTCATTTTTACTCTACATTTTCTTAAACTAAAAACACACACTTGAATGCTCTCATATCATACTTTAATCTCAAAAACTTTCCTCTTCATAATCAAGGTAAAATACTTCTCAAAATCCTTGTTCAATTCCTTGTATAGTTGCTATCTTATTATACTTATAAAACTTGTAAAAACTAGAACTTGTTTTGGTGAACACCAAGCTTGTTTGAAAAATTAATCTAATCTTTCTAAGTTATCTCTAATAACACTTATTTATATGTATTATGATGTTATATTAAGTTAATATAAGAACTTATAACTTGTACATATGAAGAACACCTTGAAACTTAACATATATCCTTTAATCTCCATTCGGTAAAAAGCGGGCTGTTTTGGGTTGAGAATTAAAAACCTATCTTAGACTTTGAGTTCGAGGCTAAGACTTTGGAAATATGTTAATATATGTAAATAAAACTTCCAGTATTTTTTTTTCATGATTTTAGACAAAGTGGAAGTATTTTATCAAAAATCATATATTGGGTGGATGTCGGGATTTTTCCAAATCTGTCCACCGACACAAAAAGAGGGTAACGCTCTAAAAATTACTACTTGGTATGAACTTTTCGAATTGGTTTTGTAAAATTTACTTCTTAATGAATACATAGCAATTTCATTCACTTTAAACGGAGTTGTAATGAATATTTGGCGAGCAAAACAAAATTTGCTAAAATTAACGTTGTATGGACGAAATTTATATTATAAAAACTATATTAACCATATCCTTGTTAATTTTTCCTATATCCTATATATATTTGGATATGTTATCAGTAGTATAACAAAATATTATAATCTTGGTTAATTCTGTGATTGTATATATGTATAATAATATTCTTGGTACGTCCTAACACAATAAGTATACAATACGTTTTGATAAATCCTAAGACAATACGTACACAATACGTCTTTGTTAATTCTAAGACAATACATATACAATACATCTCTGGGTTGATCCAAAGACAATACGTATACAATACGTCATGGGGTAATTCTAAGATTATATATATATATATATATATATATATATATATATATATACCGATTATTGGACTGTTGGACTTTTCGGACTATTTTGGACTACTAACAATGGACTACTAATATAAAATGTTAAAAATTATTATATAAGTATTCTATGAACTTGCTTTATTTTATTCATGTGTCGTATTATTATCTGAATCGTTATTATTGTTATAGGTTCGTGAATCCAAGGACGACGGTCATATTTTTAATAAGTTGAAAACTTATTATTAATATACTTTTACTACTGTGAGTATATAGTCCCGTTTTTAAACTCTACAAATATTTTGGGATGAGAATACATGCATTTTATATTTTACACCATAGACACAAGTACTTAAAATATATTCTACGTTGAGTTGTACCATTTTGCATATCTTCCCTAATAGCTTGGTAACTAATATTTACATGTTGTAAGAATATGTATACGCGAATCCTATTGATAGATCTATCAGGTTTGACAACCCCAACCGGGCTAGTCGCTCTAGTATCGTAAACGGTTGCATAGTACTTCGTTTTTACTATACTTGGTACAGTGTAGGGAGATTTCATAATAAAGGGAATATGACATATTAATGGTTAAGTATGGTTACCGAAGAGCTCAACAACTTATAGAATACTTTTATACACTTGCGAGTGTACATATATTTATATCTATGAAATCTTGTGGTCCATATTTATATCGATGGTAAACCTATATATCTCACCAACCTTTGTGTTGACTGTTTACGCATGTTTATTCTCAGGTCCTTAAGAAAGTCTTCCGCTGTTGCATTATCTGAGCAAGCTGTGCATGGAGTCTCATACTTTTATTTAAATAAAGTGTTGCATTCAATAAAATTTTTGTCATGTATTATATTCGATTGTTACGTCACGTGTGTAGTATTTGGAAACCGATGTATTTTGGGGATTATTTCTTAAATAATCGCCCACTTGTTTAAAACATGCATTATGTATAATAATGATGTTCTTTTTATGAAACGAATGCAATATTTTCTAAAATGTATCATATAGAGGTCAAATACCTCGCTATGGGACCAATGAGAACGTACTGCGTTTATAGTAATATGGACGGGTCGTTTCACCAGCCTAAGATCAAATGAGCTTAATTTAGTATTAACTCATCAAATCTGTATTAAATCTGAAGAAAATATATATATATTTTCATAAAGACTGTAATAAAATTCTCTGGTACAAAACATTATTTGTGAAAAAATTTTAACGGGAAGGTAATACCCGAGAAATATATAAATTCACAATTAACATCTTACACTATACAATCTTCGATTCTGGTTCAGCAAATCAGCAACTATACTCACTACTTTCACAACAATATACATTCTTTCATAGAAATCAAAACAACCATACTCATTCAAGTTCAAATACATATCCTGATTTTGAAATTACAGAATTCAATTCGAGACATAACCGGTATCATCACTCTTAGAATTCTTATATCTTTCAAAACTATACTTTGACTTCAAAACTGTGCTAGAGCATCATATGTATATTAACGATTACAATCTGTGTTCAAACCCTTCGAAATTCCTGAAGACACTTCAAATAATGAACAATCGAGATGATGATCCAACCACATGTTATCCGCAGTATTGTACCTGAAAAAAAAAAAAAAAAAACCTCGAAACCAAAGTCATAGTTTAACATGTATCCATGTCAGAACCTTTGGCATTTATTAGCTAAAATAATTTTTCAATTCCTTTTCAAAATAGACAGTTTTGTCACAGCTCCAGCAAGTCAACTTCAACTTTTCAGTAGAAACAGCCTTATTATAACCTTGATATATACGTTGCCCTTTTGCCATCGTTACCGGGGAATCGTTTATGTCCCACCACATTAGCAATAAACTTACCAACAACTTCACTGATCTTTGACTTTTCAAAAAGTCATTATATTTATCGAAACCTCATCATTTACTCATCAGCATCTTGTAACAAGAATTTTCATACCAATTACTGGGAACCATCAATCAGTATTTTGAAATCTCGCAGCATGTATACACCAACAGTTATATGTGTACATATAACGTCTATCTTCAAGACTTACATACTTCGAATGTGAAGTTTCTGAAAAATACCCTAAACCGCGAACCAGTTCTCCGAATTTTGGAAAAATGCTGCTAAAGCAGCAAAAACTATAAACGACCTTAACAGTCAAAAGTTTGATGATAAAGAATAGTGTGTTGGCAAAGCTCAGAAAAAGAGAAGGTTTGGAACTGGAAAACGGATTGAGCAAACTATGAAGGAGACTGTGGACAAATTACAAAGACGAAATCTACCTTCAAAGAATCCAAATGATTCAGTGTCTGCTGAAATCCTTAGCAATTACCTTGCTCTTTACTCTAAAACCCTTGCGGACGATATTCTTCATCATCCTCTTATCTTAAATATTCTAAGATATCATCGTATCTTTCATTATAAATATCCTCCATATTTTTGAAGATATTTTCATAACTATTCTTAACTGAAATCTTTTATCTTTCCGCGATATCAGTATTACATCAGAAAGGAAACTGTTTTAGTTTCTAAATTCTGAAACCTTCGAGTGTAAAATATGAATGTTTTTGAAGTAGTGTTGGGAACTGAAGCATGAGTTAGTATAATATAATGACACTTGATCAACGTGATTATATTACAGTAAGTCATGCTAAGTTTCTAATGGGACATGATGATTCACAGACCATACCGTCATCATGTGCCATGTTACATGACTCTGGTATTCTATTAAACCTCTAAAAATATCAAGAAAATATTTTCTTGATAATTCAGTCTTTACCAGGATATTCTGGTAATTTGACAAATCAAGATCGTGCCATTTCAATTTCTCTCTTAGAACATTAGTCATTGTTCATTCGAAACTCCATACCTACAAATTCTGGACCATTACTTGCGAAGAGAAAATAAAAGCATGAAGCTCCGAAATAGAAATGGGAGTATAAATCGCAACAAATATGAGAAAGCATTAACTGTGGATGTCAATGATTATAGAAAGACAGAAGCAGGGATTCCGA
This sequence comes from Rutidosis leptorrhynchoides, assembly GCF_046630445.1. NCBI lineage: Eukaryota > Viridiplantae > Streptophyta > Magnoliopsida > Asterales > Asteraceae > Rutidosis > Rutidosis leptorrhynchoides. The sequence goes on from NC_092338.1 coordinate 398,348,723, forward strand.
AATATAAGGGAAGAAATAAAGCCCAACAACAACTCAGAAATTATAAACCGTGTACATCGATGCATATAGCAATATAATGACACGGGAGAACTAAAAACACTAGAAAACCAAGAGTATAGTAGAAGTAAATAGATTCTTCCGGCGGCAGATCAAAAAGAAGAATAACATATATGAAAGTTAGGAGTATATCAAGAATCAGAACTGGATGGAGTATATTGACAAATGCTTTAAAGTATGAATTGAGGGAGGAAGAATAGAAGGTATGAGCTGTGAAAATAAGGAAATGAAGAGGGTGGATTTATACTGAAATATCCGACAGGACAATCAAAACAAATTATCGCATTTAACCAAAGAGGATCCTAATTTCCTTAATTTATGAAGAATCAAATCTTATTTAAATTTCGAAGATTTTCTTCTAAAATTCCTTGAATTCCAAAAATCAACCGTGGCTACGTCACCGGATAAGATGAACATGTATTTACTCATTTTCACTCTTTTGCGATAGCTTCACTCGTACTCTTCACAAAATCAAATTGATTTATCTATATTACCCAATGATGATAAAACTCTAATTTTTAGCTCTTATACGTCATGAAAACATACTTATTGTCAGCCATGACAATCCCAATCAAATTTTGGGACGAAATTTCTTTAACGGGTAGGTACTGTGACGACCCAGAAATTTCTGACCAAAATTTAAACTTAATCTTTATATGATAACATTATTCCGACATGATAAGCAATAAATTTTGAAAAGTTTTAAAACTTTTGAAATGAGTTTCATACAAACAATTGACCAACCATTTGTTCGACGATTCACGAACGTCATAACTTGTATTAAATATATACTTATGTATATATATGGATATATGGATTATATCTAACTTGAATATATGATAGTTAAGTATCTCATTAAATATATTAATAATGGGTTTTATATATATAAATTGAGACTACTAACTTAAGGGTTTCGAAAACAATATATATATATATATATATATATATATATATATATATATATATATATATATATATATATATATATATATATATATATATATATATATATATATATATATATATATATATAACATTTAACGACGTAATAACCCTTATGTTAAAATGAATATATATGTATTGTATTAAGATGTATTAATACACTTTTGAAAGACTTAAATACATATATTAACATAAGTATATTCAACAAAGATAGCTATACTCGTATTCGTATTCTATTTCCTCATGAATTCTATTCGTATTTTTACGGTATTTTTACCCGTCTAATACGCAGCTTATAGATGTATAACTATTGAAAAATACACTCCTTAGCAGCTCCATTTTTGGATCCTAGCATCTTTTGTTTTGTTAATGAGTCATGATACAAAAACTCACAAGTTTACTAACCATTTTGGCAACATATGACTCCATTATTAACTTAAAATTCGTCCATATGTACCACCCCATTTTTCCATTCCATTTTCTCATTCTTTACTCCAAATTACTCTCTCAAAATACTTCTAGATTCATACTAGATCATCACCAAGTATTTTCCTCATCATCTAGCTTCAAAATCAAGGTAGAACACTTCTTAAAACTCTTGTTAAATTCCTACTCTATTGCTATCTTAATAAGTTTATAAAACTTGTAAAAACTAGAACTTGTTTTGGTGGAAACCAAGCATGTTTATAAACTAATGTAACCTTAGTAACTTGACTTTAAAAACACTTATTTATATGTATTATGATATTATATTAAGTTATTATAAGAATTTATAACTTGTATATATGTATAACACCTTAGAACTTAATATACAACAATTGGTCTATCTCGGTTCTTGAAAACTGTTTTGACACACAAATTTAAAAGCTATCTTAAACTTTGTTTTAGAGCATATAACTCTAGATATATGTTAATATATATGAATCAAGATTTCTGTAATTTTTTCATGATTTTAGACGAAGTGAAAGTATTTTTCAAAAATTCATTAGTTGACTGATGACAGATTTTATCCGAATCTGTCCACCGTTACAAGTTAAGGGCATAAGCCTAACTTCAACTATGAAGCCAAAACTTTTCGATTATGTTTTGAAAACACAACATATTAAGGAGTCTCCAGCAACTTGATTCATTAAAAACCATGTAGTAACAAATAATTTATGAGCCGAAAGATTTGGCTAAGATTAATGTTGTATGCTTAATCAATATAACTAGAAAACTATGCTAACTAAAACCTGGACTATTTTCCTTGATAACACCTGTTAGTATATATGTTAATAACTAAAATATAGAAGAAAAATTAAAAATATTGAGTTTAGCTATTTTTCATAGCCTACGGACTGTTCCTATGACAAATTATTGAACTGTGCGGACAGATTTACGCACCTGTGATAAAATAAAATTTTAACTAACCTACACTCCGATTCAGAACATATGCTAATAATGGCTGGTTATAGGACTCAAATACCTTTCCAATGATGGCTCTTACACCTATAGAAGTCGAACACACTATGAGATATACCTATCGGGAGTTGACTATTTAAAATCAGGAAATCTATATAAGATTTAAAATAAGACTAACAACTAATTACTAACTTAAACAAGTAAAAATATTATATAATTAATATATAAACTTGTTTTATCAATATTATATGTTAATAAATATATATAATTGATATAGGTTCATGAATCCGAGACAAACCCTGCACTTGTTCAGTGCCGTCATATACATAATTGCTACGAAATACAGTATTGTGAGTTTTATTACTCCCTTTTTATATATATTTTTGGGCTGAGAATACAGGCACTGTTTTATAACTGTTTTACGAAATGGACACAAGTACTAGAAACATATTCTACGTTGAGTTGTACCACTTTGCATATTTTTTTCTAATAGCTTGGTAACTAATATTTACATGTTGTAAGAGCATGTAAGCGCGAATCCTATTGATAGATCTATCGGGTTTGACAACCCCAACCGGGCTAGTCGCTCTAGTATCGTAAACGGTTGCATAGTACTTTGTTTTTACTACACTTGGTACAGTGTAGGGAGATTTCATAATAAAGGGGATATGCCACATTAATTGTTAAGTATGGTTACCGAAGCGCTCAACAACTTATAGAATACTTTTATACACTTGCGAGTGTACGGATATTTATGAAAACTGAAATCTTGTGGTCTATTACTATTACGAAAATGATTGATTATGATAAACTAATGAACTCACCAACCTTTTGGTTGACACTTTAAAGCATGTTTATTCTCAGGTATTAAAGAAATCTTCTGCTGTGCATTAGCTCATTTTAAGGATATTACTTGGAGTCATTTATGACAAACTTTGAAAGACGTTGCATTCGATTGGTTGAGTTCATCAAGATTAATATTAAGTCAATTATAGTTGGATGTAATATGAAATGGTATGCATGCCGTCAATTTTTGATGTAAAGAAAGTTTGTCTTTTAAAAACGAATGCAATGTTTGTAAAATGTATCATATAGAGGTCAAATACCTCGCGATATAATCAACTATTGTGAATCGTTTATAATGTATATGAACGGGTCATTTCAGTCGGACAGAGAGAGGGAGGACTTTCTTGATTCTTGGAGTGTTTCACTCGGGGTGGAGAAACGACCTCTCTTTATCCAAAGATAGAGGTAGGATTGTCTACGTCATACCTCCCCCATACCCCACGCATGTGGGATTGGGTTTGTTGTTGTTGTTGTTGTTGTTGTTGTTGTTGTTGTTGTTGTTTCTCACGTTGGGATACAAATATGGCAAGCTCTAGAGTGGATGTGCGGATATCTAATATGGAGGAATCGCAATTGTAAAGTATTCTCAAAATCATGTTGGACGGGTCCGGGCAGTTTGATGGAGATTCAACTTCTTTCCTTTGATTGGATCTCCTTGCGTTTCAAGCATAAGAAGATTGAATGGCAACAATGGCTTTCCGATCCTCTACATTATTGTATAGACTAGCTATGTTTAGTTTTCATGTGTATTAGTGTCTCTATTGTAAGTTGCTAGCTTTGCAACTTGTTCTTCAGAGTTCATTTTAGTACCCAATCTCTTTGTAATGGGTGCTAATTTCGTGTTGTACCGTTATTCTTCGTGCTATAAAATGTTTGTCTTTCGGGAAGAAAAAAAAAAATTCGAATGAAATAAGTATCTACATAAATTATTGTAAGATGGTTCAAGTTGCACAATTTTGAAGGTTTTAAGTTGAATCCCAATAAAATTGTTTATCAATCCACCATCCCTTAATTGGTAAGAAATCTCAATCGCTTGCCAATCACAAGTCACAACTCATAGACCTCACAATTTGGTCATTAAATATTGAGCAAAAGGCAAACCCACATTCTCATCCCTAAGGTTTCATTTTAAGTCACTTTGGCCCTTGTAGTTAGATCTTACACGGAGTTAAGATGTTTGTAAGTTTGTTAGGATCACGATTTGATTAGTTCAACGTGCTGTTATTTATGGATCATCTTATTTACTAATAGTACTTCAATTGATCTTCGAATCTTTTATATAAATATACGTATTTTCATCGAAAAAAAAGATCCTACATCTCACTTCATTGAACATGGTTAATATTTATGTGATGTTAATATGGTACGAGAGAAGTTTTGATGTACGTTTATTTACCTCTTAATTGAATACGTCATTCAGCAGTCAAATCGTTTCTTTTTGACATCTGAATGACAGTTGATACTGAATGGTTCACCATACAGAGCTAAAACTATCTCTTAACTATTAAGTACTTAAATTTTATGTAATATAATCATTTAATAATATATTAAAAACACTTATTACATCAACTATATTGTAGTTGTCATTCATGTCAAAGGTTAATAATATAATTTTACATCATTCACATTTTTTTTGAACGGCGATATCGACATCGAATATTATCATTTCTCACCCACACACGCGTTAGGAGGAATCCCAATTCGCGACAATGTTGGCAGTACCAATTCGCGACAATATATATTAAGGAATTTTTTTTTTGAAATAGTTATATTTTTGAGATAATTTACAACACTAGAAATTCTATTTCCAGTATTACAAATATGGTATAACAGGACTTTCAAAGACTTGTTTGTCATTTTTCAAGTCAAGCCGGCATTTGAATGACCGGCTTCATTCCACTTTTGCCAGATGGTGAGATGACCTTGCACTTTATGCCACCCGTGCCCTAAATCGGTGTTTCAAACACCGGTTTGGAGGCTTATTTAATTTTGGTTGTTTCTCTTTCTTTTACCATTTATTTATATCACATCCTCCTATTTCAAAACAACACAATTACAATTACATTTCAAAAATCACAAAATTTATAATTCTATAAACTAGATGTGGAGCCCTCGCTTCGCGCCGGGGGTTCCGTTTTGAATGTGAGTTAAAAAAAAAGTCTTGATCTATTTTGTAAATTTTTTTTTTCCGACATCTAACATTGAAGGGTTGTTCCTTTTGTGAAAGTTGCTTCTTTTAGCATTCGGGTTTTATTTAAAAAAAAAGTTAGTAAAGTGGGGGTTCGATTTGTATGTTAATAAAAATTAGGGGGTTAAGTTTGTGAAATTTGAAAAAAATATACGTATAAAGTGGGAGTTCGATTTCTATTTTAATAAAAGTTAGGGGGTTAAGTTTGTGAAAATTGAATATTAGTAAAAAAAAAAAAGTTAGTAAAGTGGGGGTTCGATTTGTATTTTAATAAAAGTTAGGGGGTTAAGTTTGTGAAATTTGAGAAAAAATATACGTATAAAGTTGGGGTGCGATTTGTATTTTAGTAAGAGTATAAAGTGGGGGTGTGATTTGTAATTTAATAAAAGTTAGGGGGTTAAGTGTGCGAAAAGTGGAAAAACGAATAGTACTATTCATTTGACCTTTGTCTTATTTTAATAAGAGTATAAAGTGGAAAAACGAATAGTACGTATAAAGTTTGTGAAATTTGAGAAAAAATATACGTATAAAGTGGGGGTGCGATTTGTATTTTAGTAAGAGTATAAAGTGGGGGTGTGATTTGTAATTTAATAAAAGTTAGGGGGTTAAGTGTGCGAAAAGTGGAAAAACGAATAGTACTATTCATTTGGCCTTTGTCTTATTTTAATAAGAGTATAAAGTGGGGGTGTGATTTGTAATTTAATAAAAGTTAGGGGGTTAAGTGTGCGAAAAGTAGAAAAACGAATAGTACTATTCATTTGGCCTTTGCCTTTTAGATATAGGTATATAATGATGGATGAGAATACCTTCTTGATGTTGATGATGTAGAGACCCGTCCTAATCCATCCGGACGAAGTCCATATCGATTATAAACGATTCACAACAGTTGATTACATCGCGAGGTACTTGACCTCTATATGATACATTTTACAAACATTGCATTCATTTTTGAAAAGACAATCTTTCATTACATCGAAAGTTGACTGCACGCATACCATTTCATAATATATCTAACTATAATTGTCTTAATAATAATCTTGATGAACTCGACGACTCGAATGCAACGTCTTTTGAAATATGTCATGAATGACTCCAAGTAATGTCTCTAATATGAGCAAATGCACAGCGGGAGATTTCTTTCATACCTGAGAATAAACATGCTTTAAAGTGTCAACCAAAAGGTTGGTGAGTTCATTAATTTATCATAAATAATCATTTCATAATTTTAATAGACCACAAGATTTTCATATTTCCATTTCTCATAAACATACGTCCCATGCATAGAGACCAAAATATCATTCATATGGATTGAACACCTGGTAACCGACATTCACGATATGCATATAAGAATATCCCCATAATTCCGGGATCCTCCGTCGGACATGATATAAATTTCGAAGTACTAAAGCATCCGGTACTTTGGATGGGGCTTGTTGGGCCCGATAGATCTATCTTTAGAGTTCGCGTCAATTAGGGTGTCTGTTCCCTAATTCTTAGATTACCAGACTAAATAAAAAGGGGCATATTCGATTTCGATAATTCAACCATAGAATGTAGTTTCAATTACTTGTGTCTATTTCGTAAAACAGTTATAAAAGCAGCGCATGTATTCTCAGTCCCAAAAATATATATTGCAAAAGCATTTAAAATGGGATTAATGAAACTCACGCATATAAATATTGTAAAACAGTTACTAAAGCATTTGCATGTATTCTCAGCCCCAAAAATTTAAAGAGTAAAAGGGGATCAATGAAACTCACCTAATGTATTTTGTAGTAAAAATACATATGACAACATTAGACAAACTGAACAATGCAGGGTTGGCCTCGGATTCACGAACCTATATCATTTTGTATATCTATATTAAAACATATAATAATAACTGAACAATTTACTTATTATATCTTTAATTTATATATTATGTATGTTTAATTTGTGTATATATTCATAGTAGTTAATATTTATATAGTTATATTAATATATCAATATTTATATACATACTTGTTTATTGTTATAAATAAAATCGATAATTTATTATTTGTAAGTATTTATATAAATAATATTAGTAGGTTATATATATATATATATATATATATATATATAAAGTTTGGTGATTTTCATTATAATAATAACAATATAGTGATACGTAATATTAATTTTTATTGTAATGCATTATTATATATATATAAATATCTATTTGTAATAATACTAGTATTGATAAGAATAATAATGATAATAATAACAATAGTAATTCTTATATTAATAAAAATTATACTAATAAAAATATTTAGTGATAATACTACTACTAGAATGTTAATGATATTATTATTAGTGATGATAACAATAATACTAAATAATATTACTTTTATTAACATTGCTAAAGATAACTATTATAATACCTAAGTGATAACTTTAACAATAATAAATACATTAATAATTCTTATAAGATTAATAATAACGATAATAATAATAATAATAATAATAGTTATACTAATTATAATTATGATATCAATAATAATAACAATAATAGAAATAATAGACATAATAATAATAATAATAATAACAATAATAATAATAATAATTATTTTTAAAATAAAAAACTACCTTTGAATAAGCTTTGTAAAAAGAATTGGCCAAGCTTAGAATTGAACCCAAGACCTCCTGAAGACCCGACACTTGTCCAAACCAATTGAGCTGCAGCTCATTTTCTGATTTAATCCCACGAATAATTCTATTTAAACTGTTTTTATGTCTCATCTTCTTCTTCCAGGTAATCGACCAGAGAACCCATCTACTCGTTCAATTTTCTTTTGTAACAATTAAATTATACCTTGAATTAAACCGCAATATTGAATTTGAACAATTAAATGTGTTGGTTATTGTTTGAAAAGAAAAAATATATAAAAATAAAATAAAATAACTGCACTGTTATTCGGGAAAAAAAAATATGAACATAAAATCGATTCTTGAATTCCAGCGGTTTTTAGTCAAAAGTTAAAACATGAAATAAGTTCCAACTCGTCCATTTAATATTTTTGAAACATCAATTTGATCCAAAACATCAAAACTTTTACCAATTTCACTATGAACCTCTCAGTTGACTTTTTATGAAATAAGTTTGACTCGAAAAATTCTAACTCAATACATAAAATTGAGTCTTGTGATTTTACAGATAGTTGGAATAGACCAATCCTAATAAGACCTCAATAACACAATTTGAATTGGAGTTCAATTTAGAGATATGAATAAAAAGTTAATAGAACAGAGATGTCGTCTGGGATTTAAAAAAAAATAAATTCAGTCGACAATTGGAGCTGTTACAATTGTTAATTGATAGTAGTGAATAAAGAACTGAATGAGCTCACTAATTTGCTAAACCATTCGATTGATTTATATCCTATTTAGTCGATATTAAATATTCTATCAGGTACACAACAAAAAGAAAAAATAAAAGATGAAAACAACATCTAACAGATTTTGGAGTCTTCTTTGTGTTTGGAATCTAATTGTACGAAAATTACTATCATCAATATATGAATTGTGACTTGAAACCAAAACTGAATTACCAAATCTCTTTATACAGTTTTATATATATTTTTTTGATATTAATAAACAATTAAATAATATTATTAATAATAATAATTTTATAAATAATAATAATAATGATAGTTATTAATAACATTAACAATTATGATAATAATAATAATAATCATCATCATCATCATTAACAATTTTAATGATAAATTGTATTATTTATATGATAAAAAATAATAATATCTATTGTTAATAATAATTCTAAATCATAATATCTAATAATAATCATAATAACTAAAATTATAATTTTAATCATTCTTATGATATTGTTTATGTTTAACATCTTTATTTTGATAATCTTAACCTTTTAATTATAATTATAACAATAATAATAACAATATGATAAATGATAATAATAATCTTATTAATGATATAATAATAATAATAATAATAACATAATAACTTATACTTTTCTATAATAACAATATTAATAATACAATTATTAATATTAACATTTATAATGAAAATAAGATTATTAGTATAACTTTTATATTTTAACTTGTAATTAAATTTAATATGTATAATTTATATTTTATTAACTATCTAATAATTAATAAGTATATTATATATCCTATGACAACATTTATTATATATTGAATACTTATATAATTTATACAATATAATACCAATTATTAATAGGAATCATATACATATATATATATATATAGTTTCATAATAGTAGTATCATATGCATGTTTATATATATTCACTTTAATTGTACTTAATTATTCTGTTTATAATTTTTACATTTTAAATTACAACTTATTTATTCTATATATTATTTTTACATATTTAATTCTAATGATTAAATTGTATTTTATTATTTCATAATATTATTTATACACATATATTTATATTTTTATATATACATATACATATATACATATCTTTTAACAACAATTGTTCGTGAATCATCGGGATTAGTCAATGGTCAAATGTACTTATGAACATCGTTTCAAAATTTTTGAGACTTGACATTACAGATTATGCTTATCGTGTCGAAATCAAATAAAGATTAAGTTTAAATTTGGTCAGAAATTCCCGGGTCATCATAGTACCTACCCGTTAAAGAAATTTTGTCCCGAAATTTGAGTGAGGTGGTCATGGCTAACAATAAAAATGTTTTCATGACACATATGAGTTGATAAATGGAGTTTTATCATTATTAAGTAATATGGATAAAACTATTCAATTATTTGAAGAGTACGAATGAAGCTATCACATAAGATTGAAATAGGAAAAGTAAAGATTCGCCTTAACTTTTGGCAGAGTTAGGGTTGAATTCCGGAATTCAAGGGATTTAAAGAAAATCTTCGAATCTAAAAGATTTGATTCTTCGGCGAGTAAGGAAATTAAGATCTCTATAATTAAATACGGTGATCTGCCTCGATTATTGTGTCTGATATTTCCATCATAAATTTACCTTTTCCGTTCCATTTGTTTTCACCACTTCTATACTCAATTCCCAAATTCAAAAGATTTATGAAAATGCTTAACCCTGTTCTGATCCTTGTTCTTGTTCTAACTATCGCAATGATCGTTCTTCTTTTCCAACTCCCACATGAAGAATCTGTTTATTTCTATTATGCCCTAGGGATCATTGTATTTATAATCCTCCCGTGTCTTTATATTGCTGTATGTACTGATATCCACGGTTTGTAATTTTGGTGTTGTCATTGAGCTTTATATTCTCCCTTATATTTCAAATCTTTATGCTTTTGTTTTTTTTTCCCCGACTTTAAGTCAAGCGAATAATGGTCCAGAATTCGTAGATATAGAGTTTCGAAGGATTATAATGTTCTAAACAGGAAGAAACGTGATAGCACGATTTGATTTTAAAATTTATCAACATCACGGAAGATAGAACCATCAAGAATACATTTTCTTGATTTGTTCAGAAGTTAAGTAGAATGAAAGAGTTATGTAACATGGCACGTGATGACGTTATAATCTGTGAATCATCACGTTCCATTAGAAACTCAACATGACTTACTGTAATATAATCACGTTGATCAAGTGTCATTATATTATACTAACTCATGCTTCAGTTCCCAACATTACTTCAATAACATTCATATTTTAAGCTTGAAAGTTTACAGAATATAGAAACTAACAGTTTCTATATGATGTAATACTGATAGCACGCAGAGATTAATGATTTCAGATAAGAATAGTTATAAAAATATCTCCAGAAATATGGAGGATATTTATAATGAAAGATACGATACTATCTCGGAATTTCTAAGATCAGAGGATGATAGAAACTATTATCTGCAAGGGTTTAGAGTAAGGAGCAAGATATTCACTAAAGACTTTAGCAGACATTGAATCATTTGGATTTTTTTTTTTTTTTTGAAGTCAAACTTATTCTTTGTGATTTATCCACGGCTTTCTTCATAGTTTCGCATAATCTGCTTTTCAGTAATAAATTTTCTATTGAATGTTTCCAATATAATGATACACAGAAAGCACGAGGAGGTATATAATTTCGGACGAGAATATTTATGAAAATATCCTCAGAAATATCGAAGATATTGATGATGATATTTTGGAATTTCTAAGTTCGATGGTTGATAGAGAAAGATTTTCCGTAAAATTTTAACATGACTTCGGAGCAAGATATTCTCTAAAGATTTCAACGGATCCAGATTTATCTGGATTCTTTGAATATAGGGTATGGTCCTTGTATTTGTCCTTGGTCTCCTTCATGGTTAGCTCAATCCGTTTTCCAGTTTCAACGTTTCTGAGCTTTTCAAACATACTATTCTTTATCATCAAACTTTCGTTGATTTAAGGTCGTTTACGGCTATCTACGGTTTCTGCTGCTTCATTCAGTTTTTTCAACATTCGGAGTATCGATTTGTAGACTGAGTGCTTTTCAGAATTTTAGAATGAAAGATCATAATTCTAAGAGATAAATGTTATACATGTAACTGTTGATGTAGATATGCTGTGAGTTTTCAAAGTACTGATTGTTGATTCCCGGTAATTGGTATGGCAGTTCTCGTTACAAGATGCGGATGAGTATATGGTAGGGTTTAAATGAATAAATATAATGATTTGTCAAAGAGATTTAAGCCAAGAAGTAACGAGGTTGCTGGTACGTCTGCTGGTAATAAGATGGAATACAAAAGATTTCCCGGTAACAATAAAAGAGTACACATATAAATCAAGGTTATAATAAGGTTGTTTCAAACGAAAAGTCAAAGTTAACTTGCTGGAGCCGTGACAAAATTTACTAATTTGGAAAGGGATTGCAAAGTTATTTTGGGTAATAATAACACTAAAAAAATTAGCATAGCTACATTTTAAACGTTTACTCAGGTTTCGAGTGGTTTTAAGTGCATATCTATATGCGTCAATCTTTTCTTCTGTAGATGAAGTGCGGTTGGTTCATCCTCTCGATTGAGGTGTTTTCAAGAATCATGAAAGGTTTGAACGCAGATTGTAATCGTCAAGATACAAATGAGGGTTAAGATGAAATCAAGTGGCAAACTTGAAGAATTGTTTAGTTTCATATGTCATTGATAATGCTAAAAACAAACATATATTTCATAGCATTATTCCTCAAGAAAGACAAGCTTTTAGTTGCAATTGTTCTATTTACAAGTGATATTCGTTTAAATAATAAAAGGTGAAGACAAAAGACAGATTCGATGAATTGAAGACGCAAACGACCAAAAAGCTCAAAAGTACAAAAGACAATCAAAGAGGTTCCAATTATTGATAAGAAACGTCTCGAAATTACAAGAGTACAAGATTCAAAACGCAAAGTACAAGATATTAAATTGTACGCAAGGACGTTCGAAAATCCGGAACCGGGACATGAGTCAACTCTCAACGATCGACGCAACGGACTAAAAATTACAAGTTAACTATGTATATAAATATAATATAATATATAATTAATTATATTAATTATATATATATTATATTTATAAATAAATCGTCGGCAAGAAAGACTCCAAAAGCTGGTGAGCTGTATTTTCAATCTCCGCGACTCGCGGAGTTTGAAGGCCAAAAATGCCGCGAGTCGCGGAGCCCCAAGTTTTGAAAGTCCCTATAAAAGCAACCGAATTCTGAGCATTTTAAAAATCATCATATATCATTCTCTCTATCTATATCGTATATATTTATATTTATATTTTAATTTTAATTTTAATTTTAATTTTAATTCTAATAATAAGGGTATGTTAGCGAATGTTGTAAGGGTGTAAGTCAAAATTCTGTCCGTGTAACGCTACGCTATTTTTAATCATTGTAAGTTATGTTCAACCTTTTTAATTTAATGTCTCGTAGCTAAGTTATTATTATGCTTATTTAAGACGAAGTAATCATGATGTTGGACTAATTACTAAAATTGGGTAATTGGGCTTTGTACCATAATTGGGGTTTGGACAAAAGAACGACACTTGTGGAAATTAGACTATGGGCTATTAATGGGCTTTATATTTGTTTAACTAAATGATAGTTTGTTAATGTTAATATAAAGATTTACAATTGGGCGTCCCTATAAATTACCATATACACTCGATCGGACACAATGGGCGGGGTATTTATATGTACGAATAATCGTTCATTTAACCGGACACGGGAATGGATTAATAGCCACTAGAATAATTAAAACAGGGGTGAAATTATGTACAAGGACACTTGGTATAATTGATAACAAAGTATTAAAACCTTGGGTTACACTCATTCGACATCCTGGTGTAATTATTAAACAAAGTATTAAAATCTTGTTACAGTTTAAGTCCCCAATTAGTTGGAATATTTAACTTCGGGTATAAGGATAATTTGACGAGGACACTCGCACTTTATATTTATGACTGATGGACTGTTATGGACAAAAACCAGACTGACATATTAAATAATCCAGGACAAAGGACAATTAACCCATGGGCATAAAACTAAAATCAACACGTCAAACATCATGATTACGGAAGTTTAAATAAGCATAATTCTTTTATTTCATATTTAATCTCCTTTATTTTATATTTAATTGCACTTCTAATTATCGCATTTTTATTATATTTAATTGCACTTTTAATTATCGTACTTTTTAATTATCGCAAGTTTATTTTATCGCACTTTTATTATTCGCAATTTCATTATCGTTATTTACTTTACGCTTAAATTTAAGTCTTGTATTTATATTATTTTACATTTGATTTTAACTGCAACTAAAGTTTTAAAATCGACAAACCGGTCATTAAACGGTAAAAACCCCCCTTTATAATAATAATATTACTTATATATATATTTGTATTTTTATAAAAGTAAACTAATATAGCGTTAAGCTTTGTTTAAAAAGATTCCCTGTGGAACGAACCGGACTTACTAAAAACTACACTACTGTACGATTAGGTACACTGCCTATAAGTGTTGTAGCAAGGTTTAAGTATATCCATTCTCTAAATAAATAAATATCTTGTGTAAAATTGTATCGTATTTAATAGTATTTCTTGTAAACTTTAATAGTATTTTATACCCCTTAGCTTTGACATCAGTCATAATCAATATTTTAATTCATTTTAATTGTCCAATGTTATTAGTCCACAGTCGATAGTTCACAGTTGACAGTCCAATAATTCACATATAGTTTAATATATAATATTCGAATTAATTAATACGTATCGTGACCCGATATTAAAGTGCGTAAAATAAATACAGAAATTAAATGACGATAAATAAAATTGCACTAATTAAATTGTGATAAATAAACTGCGATAAATAAAATGTAATCAGTTAGCTAGGAACAGTTAGCTAGGATTTTTGTTAGCTTGGATTCTTAATAAAATTTCTCATAGTTAATTCGTTTGTTTCTAACAAATTTTTATTTTGTCAAATGTTTTTTTCATTATGCCACTTGTTAGATTCTGATAAATCAAAATCCAAATATGTAATTGAATGAAAATGATTATTCTGCGATGAACGGATACGTATGTCGGTGGTTGTAAGTAGGATAGTAAATGATTGTTGGATCAGATTCTTGGGTTACACTCAGTCGATATCCTGGTGTAATTATTAAATAAAGTATTAAAATCTTGTTACAGTTTAAGTCCCCAATTAGTTGGAATATTTAACTTCGGGTATAAGGATAATTTGACGAGGACACTCGCACTTTATATTTATGACTGATGGACTGTTATGGACAAAAACCAGACGGACATATTAAATAATCCAGGACAAAGGACAATTAACCCATGGGCATAAAACTAAAATCAACACGTCAAACATCATGATTACGGAAGTTTAAATAAGCATAATTCTTTTATTTCATATTTAATCTCCTTTATTTTATATTTAATTGCACTTCTAATTATCGCATTTTTATTATATTTAATTGCACTTTTAATTATCGTACTTTTTAATTATCGCAAGTTTATTTTATCGCACTTTTATTATTCGCAATTTCATTATCGTTATTTACTTTACGCTTAAATTTAAGTCTTGTATTTATATTATTTTACATTTGGTTTTAACTGCAACTAAAGTTTTAAAATCGACAAACCGGTCATTAAACGGTAAAAACCCCCCTTTATAATAATAATATTACTTATATATATATTTGTATTTTTATAAAAGTAAACTAATATAGCGTTAAGCTTTGTTTAAAAAGATTCCCTGTGGAACGAACCGGACTTACTAAAAACTACACTACTGTACGATTAGGTACACTGCCTATAAGTGTTGTAGCAAGGTTTAAGTATATCCATTCTCTAAATAAATAAATATCTTGTGTAAAATTGTATCGTATTTAATAGTATTTCTTGTAAACTTTAATAGTATTTTATACCCCTTAGCTTTGACATCAGTCATAATCAATATTTTAATTCATTTTAATTGTCCAATGTTATTAGTCCACAGTCGATAGTTCACAGTTGACAGTCCAATAATTCACATATAGTTTAATATATAATATTCGAATTAATTAATACGTATCGTGACCCGATATTAAAGTGCGTAAAATAAATACAGAAATTAAATGACAATAAATAAAATTGCGCTAATTAAATTGTGATAAATAAACTGCGATAAATAAAATGTAATCAGTTAGCTAGGAACAGTTAGCTAGGATTTTTGTTAGCTTGGATTCTTAATAAAATTTCTCATAGTTAATTCGTTTGTTTCTGACAAATTTTTATTTTGTCAAATGTTTTTTTCATTATGCCACTTGTTAGATTCTGATAAATCAAAATCCAAATATGTAATTGAATGAAAATGATTATTCTGCGATGAGCGGATACGTATGTCGGTGGTTGTAAGTAGGATAGTAAATGATTGTTGGATCAGATTCGAAGAATGTACAGTGTAACATATTAATGTGAAATCTGAATATTCCTCGGGTATTATCTACCCGTTAAAATATTTTCACAATTAACACTTTTTACGAAAGAATTTTTAATTACAATCTTTATGAAAACATATATACATATATATTTTCTTCAGATGTAATCATGAATTTAATGAGTTAATATGATATTAAACTCATTTGCTTTTCGGTTGGAACTAGAATAAATAATCTCTAAAACTTTAGAGATTATATATTCGCCATGTCGAACGAAGATAAATGAGGTAGAACGATACGTAGAACGAAGATCATACTCAAAGTACAGATGATGATATTGAAGCATGGATTGTTGATGGTACTGGTGCTGTTATTAATGGTACTGTTGGTGCCGGTGATGTTGCTGAAGCTGGTACATTTTGCACCATATTCTCCGATTTGATTATTCGAGCGCGAAGTTCGTTGACTTTTTACTCCAGGATGATTGTCGGTTGGAACGAGCGGATGAATAGGGTTCAGAATTGTGGATAGAATATAATCTTGTCGAGTTACCCTGGAAATGAGACTGAAAATGGTGTCTCGAACAAGTTCGCCGGTAAACGTTTTAGGTTCATTGTCAAGAGGTGAATTAGGTTGATGGAAGGGATTGCCTTCTGCGCGTTTCCATTAATTAAGTCAACTACGAACCCATCAGATGAATTGATAATGGCTGATTGGTTGATTCATGCTGATGACGCTGTTTTCAGAGCTTAGGTGAACATCTATGTCGGAATAACTATTGGAATAGCTATCAGGATCTGAGAGACTCGAACTGGTTGTAGGGTTCATCTCGTATGATCGGATGAAGGATTTTTTCGATAAGAAATGGATTATAGGATGTAGATTAGTACCCTGCAATACATAATTTACATATGCATATATAGTACTAAAATCCCATAAGTTACGGAGGAATCTACAGAAGTTGTCAGGCAAAGTCTACAGTAACAGATATGCTAAGATATGAATTAGCAGATACGCTAAGATACGAATTTTGTCTATACACTATTCATGCAGTCAATGCAGTAAAACGTGTCTAGACTAAGAATGATACGCAAGTGATTCTCTAAGAATGATAAGCAGGTAATTTTTGACACCAAATGATAAGCAAAACTTTTGACATGCAGACACGGTCGAAGTCCAGACTCACTAATGCATCCTAACGACTTATCAGTTAGACACACTAATGCAGACATGGTTCGCTAAGACCACCGCTCTTATACCAACTGTAGAGACCCGTCCTAATCCATCCGGACGAAGTCCATATCGATTATAAACGATTCACAACAGTTGATTACATCGCGAGGTACTTGACCTCTATATGATACATTTTACAAACATTGCATTCATTTTTGAAAAGACAATCTTTCATTACAAAAAGTTGACGGCACGCATACCATTTCATAATATATCTAACTATAATTGTCTTAATAATAATCTTGATGAACTCGATGACTCGAATGCAACGTCTTTTGAAATATGTCATGAATGACTCCAAGTAATGTCTCTAATATGAACAAATGCACAGCGGAAGATTTCTTTCATACCTGAGAATAAACATGCTTTAAAGTGTCAACCAAAAGGTTAGTGAGTTCATTAATTTATCATAAATAATCATTTCATAATTTTAATAGACCACAAGATTTTCATATTTCCATTTCTCATAAACATACGTCCCATGCATAGAGACCAAAATATCACTCATATGGATTGAACACCTGGTAACCGACATTCACGATATGCATATAATAATATCCCCATCATTCCAGGATTCTCCGTCGGACATGATATAAATTTCAAAGTACTAAAGCATCCGGTACTTTGGATGGGGCTTGTTGGGCCCGATAGATCTATCTTTAGAGTTCGCGTCAATTAGGGTGTCTGTTCCCTAATTCTTAGATTACCAGACTAAATAAAAAGGGGCATATTCGATTTCAATAATTCAACCATAGAATGTAGTTTCAATTACTTGTGTCTATTTCGTAAAACAGTTATAAAAGCAGCGCATGTATTCTCAGTCCCAAAAATATATATTGCAAAAGCATTTAAAAAGGGATTAATGAAACTCACGCATATAAATATTGTAAAACAGTTACTAAAGCATTTGCATGTATTCTCAGCCCCAAAAATTTAAAGAGTAAAAGGGGATCAATGAAACTCACCTAATGTATTTTGTAGTAAAAATACAAATGACAACATTAGACAAACTGAACAATGCAGGGTTGGCCTCGGATTCACGAACCTATATCATTTTGTATATCTATATTAAAACATATAATAATAACTGAACAATTTACTTATTATATCTTTAATTTATATATTATGTATGTTTAATTTGTGTATATATTCATAGTAGTTAATATTTATATAGTTATATTAATATATCAATATTTATATACATACTTGTTTAATGTTATAAAAAAAATTGATAATTTATTATTTGTAAGTATTTATATAAATAATATTAGTAGGTTATATATATATATATATATATATATATATATATATATATATATATATATATATATATATATATATATATATATATATATATATATATATATATATATATAACCTACTAATATTATTTATATAAATACTTACAAATAATAAATTATCGATTTTTTTTATAACATTAAACAAGTATGTATATATATATATATATATATATATATATATATATATATATATATATATATATATATATAAAGTTTGGTGATTTTCATTATAATAATAACAATATAGTGATACGTAATATTAATTTTTATTGTAATGCATTATTATATATATATATATATATATAAATATCTATTTGTAATAATACTAGTATTGATAAGAATAATAATGATAATAATAACAATAGTAATTCTTATATTAATAAAAATTATACTAATAATAATATTTAGTGATAATACTACTACTAGAATGTTAATGATATTATTATTAGTGATGATAACAATAATACTAAATAATATTACTTTTATTAACATTGCTAAAGATAACTATTATAATACCTAAGTGATAACTTTAACAATAATAAATACATTAATAATTCTTATAAGATTAATAATAACGATAATAATAATAATAATAATAATAGTTATACTAATTATAATTATGATATCAATAATAATAACAATAATAGAAATAATAGACATAATAATAATAATAATAATAATAATAATAATAATAATAATAATAATAATAATAATAATAATAATAATAATTATTATTATTATTATTATTATTATTATTATTATTATTATTATTTTTAAAATAAAAAACTACCTTTGAATAAGCTTTGTAAAAAGAATTGGCCAAGCTTAGAATTGAACCCAAGACCTCCTGAAGACCCGACACTTGTCCAAACCAATTGAGCTGCAGCTCATTTTCTGATTTAATCCCACGAATAATTCTATTTAAACTGTTTTTATGTCTCATCTTCTTCTTCCAGGTAATCGACCAGAGAACCCATCTACTCGTTCAATTTTCTTTTGTAACAATTAAATTATACCTTGAATTAAACCGCAATATTGAATTTGAACAATTAAATGTGTTGGTTATTGTTTAAAAAGAAAAAATATATAAAAATAAAATAAAATAACTGCACTGCTATTCGGGAAAAAAAAATATGAACATAAAATCGATTCTTGAATTCCAGCGGTTTTTAGACAAAAGTTAAAACATGAAATAAGTTCCAACTCGTCCATTTAATCTTTTTGAAACATCAATTTGATCCAAAACATCAAAAATTTTACGAATTTCACTATGAACCTCTCAGTTGACTTTTTATGAAATAAGTTTGACTCGAAAAATTCTAACTCAATACATAAAATTGAGTCTTGTGATTTTACAGATAGTTGGAATAGACCAATCCTAATAAGACCTCAATAACACAATTTGAATTGGAGTTCAATTTAGAGATATGAATAAAAAGTTAATAGAACAGAGATGTCGTCTGGATTTAAAAAAAAAAAATTCAGTCGACAATTGGAGCTGTTACAATTGTTAATTGATAGTAGTGAATAAAGAACTGAATGAACTCACTAATTTGCTAAACCATTCGATTGATTTATATCCTATTTAGTCGATATTAAATATTCTATCAGGTACACAACAAAAAGAAAAAATAAAAGATGAAAACAATATCTAACAGATTTTGGAGTCTTCTTTGTGTTTGGAATCTAATTGTACGAAAATTACTATCATCAATATATGAATTGTGACTTGAAACCAAAACTGAATTACCAAATCTCTTTATACAGTTTTATATATATTTTTGATATTAATAAACAATTAAATAATATTATTAATAATAATAATTTTATAAATAATAATAATAATGATAGTTATTAATAACATTAACAATTATGATAATAATAATAATAATAATAATAATCATCATTAACAATTTTAATGATAAATTGTATTATTTATATGATAAAAATAAAAATATCTATTGTTAATAATAATTCTAAATCATAATATCTAATAATAATCATAATAACTAAAATTATAATTTTAATCATTCTTATGATATTGTTTATGTTTAACATCTTTATTTTGATAATCTTAACCTTTTAATTATAATTATAACAATAATAATAACAATATGATAAATGATAATAATAATCTTATTAATGATATAATAATAATAATAATAACATAATAACTTATACTTTTCTATAATAACAATATTAATAATACAATTATTAATATTAACATTTATAATGAAAATAAGATTATTAGTATAACTTTTATATTTTAACTTGTAATTAAATTTAATATGTATAATTTATATTTTATTAACTATCTATTAATTAATAAGTATATTATATATCCTATGACAACATTTATTATATATTGAATACTTATATAATTTATACAATATAATACCAATTATTAATAGGAATCATATACATATATATACTAGTGGCCAATGCCCGTGCGTTGCACGTGGACGTTGGTTTGTGTTATAGGTCGGTTTGGATTTGCGTTTGATGTTCAGACGGTTCTATTCATTTTTTGTGATAAGTGGATGCGTTTAGGGATATAATACATTTATTTTCAACAGATGGGTTAGAACGTCACTATGCTAAAAGGATACAAATATTCGAAACACTTAAACAAATAGTATTATGCATGGGTTTTTTTTTTGAAAAATGCTACATTGTCACCATCATGAAAGTTGGACATTTCTAAACACCATAAAGATGAGCAGGGGATCTGATGAAGGGCTGCCTGAATGTACAGGATGCAGTATAGAAAGTATGAGCTGTAAACCAAGTGTATTCCGGCAAAATAGTTATATTATTTGAGCAGGAGATCTGATGGTGGACCAGGCTCGACTGCCTCAAGGTGTGAGTTGCGGAGCAGGGTGTTTGAGAAGTATGCAATTTATCTGGCAACATGCCTGTAACACAATACAATTGAGGTCATATGGCAGTCAAAATGCAGCTAACGTTATAAATAGAGTCACGGCTTACCTGAGATGTAACTAATGCGTATCTGAAACTAAAGCCATTTTTCATGAGGGTAAGCGCGGGAAAAACACAGTGTTAATAAAGTCATAAAGTGTTGAAAATGGAGTTAGTTTTACATATTATCACAACTTACCGTAAATGCATACACTATCTACCTTGAACGAATGCCAATTTTCATGAGTCTAAAGCTCCATTTATAAGGTTATTTAGTGAAAGGACGGTGATGTGAGAAACTGAAAACACCATTTCAACACCCCCAATTACAATGATCATGCCCTAGTTATTTATATTTATAATATATAATACAATATGTGATCCCTACAACTTCCATAACCACAAAGCTTTAATGTTACTTAAGTCATATTAACTAATACTAATTAATAATTAATTAAATAATTTTAAAAGTTAGAAACTCTTTACAGGATAGAAACTTCCAAAATCACGTTGGCAACACCTACAGATTTCTAAATAATATGACTTCTCACGTCTCTATTGGGAATGACTTCAAAACCTTTAAGCAAATACACTAAGCATTCCTTAAGTCTTGGGATAAAACAATGGGCAACAGTGCTTTTCGCAGTCAATTGGATGACATTACCCTGCAAAGCATGTGAAACATCTCATCATTATATATATTAGGTAAATCCATACACAAGTATGTACGTGACACCCCATAGCCATCTAAGTATTGTAAACATGGCTAGAAAACTAACCAATGCAAATTGATAGAACGATGCATAAAATATTTTTTTACTACACTTTAAAATAGTTTATGATATTGTATATTATTTCAATGGAACAATGAAATTATAACTAATCATTAGGTCTCAAATAATATTTATGAAATTTCAAATAATGACAAACCAACTAAACAAATTATTGTTAACAAATTATTTAATTTGAAACCTATATGTCTTGACATGTATATGCAAATAAAGAAACAGACCTACAAATGTATATATATATATATATATATATATATATATATATATATATATATATGTAAACCAACATCTTTTCAATATCAATTTATTTATCCATCATTTATGCATGTATCATATAGGGTTAATAACTATAACAATTAGCAATGGGTAGATCATCAGCTATGTGTACATATTGTTATGGAAAACTGACCAAAAAAAAAAAAAAGCCATACATGGAAGACATGTTTATGCAAACATATAGATACATATATGTATCCATAATCAAACAGACACATACATATATATATATATATATTTGCATATATATTTTGTATAGAAACACCTTCTAATTTTATAAAAATGCTTAGAGCAGCTGTGTATATGTTACATAGTGTTTACAAAAGCAACCAATACAAATGAATAGAAACAGCCATAAACCTCACACATGTATAGACAGAGACAGTTGTACGCACCTTATCAATTTAAATATATCTATTGTTGATCTACATTCTAATATATATATATATATATATATATATATATATATATATATATATATATATATATATATATATATATATATAAACAACATCAACAGAAAACATAAATATAAACATATATAGAAAAATAGAGAATGAAAATGGGAATTATATACCTTCTCATCAGAAGCAATAAAGTCAATGCTTAGGTATTTCCCGTATGTAGTGTGGGTATCCCACGTTCGGAAAATCATGATCTTCACCTCCGCTTCCATACCTATCTGCAATTCATGGAGGTAAGTATAAGTTCTTTGGTAGCCTGTTCATTGCAAGTTTCAGTAGACAGTGTCATTGGAAGATGCGTTGTGCTTGATAATGCATAATACTAATGTATAAGCTAACAATTTATACCAACGTCTCAACGGTGCCTAATTCAGTTATGTTTTGAAATCATAATTTAATTAGGAATATCAATGGACCTTCTAATCAAATTCCCCAATTAAATTTGAGGGAGTTACGAATTATAATTTAATTACACGAAATCAACCGAAGTAAGTAACAGAATTAATAGTAGATCATATCAGTTCTCTGAGGAATCTGAATAGACCCTCGCCGGAATAGAACGACTTCTTACTTGAGATTACACGTGGGCCGGAGGTGCGGCAATCGGCGGTGGACACAGACGGAAATGACATTTTAGAAAAATACGGCGACCCATTTGCGCTTCGAAGATGATTGTGGCGGTTATACAGTGAATTGAGATTAGAGAAGATTGAGGAAGAGGTGGTTTTTTAAAATTCATACGGGACATTGCATAATGTTTATAAATTTATTATATATATACATTGTTTTATTAAATGTGAAGATCAAGTGGGTTATTTTTTTTTTTACTAAATTCAAGTGGGTATTTTTTTAACTAAATCAATCCTATATGGATGGGTAAGAAAAGTTTAATAATAATTGGAGGAAATTAATAAGAATGGAGTCAAATAAATATATTACACATAATAATAATTGTAGACTTTATATTTAAAAGTTAACATTTACCATGTGGTTAATACTTAATAATGGGTTAAAAGTGGTTAATACTTAATAATGGGTTAAAAATTTAGGTAAAATGATGAATTAAATAACCTAATTTATGGCATTAGGAGTCAAAATTTAGTTATATATATAGATAGTTTCATAATAGTAGTATCATATGCATGTTTATATATATTCACTTTAATTGTACTTAATTATTCTGTTTATAATTTTTACATTTTAAATTACAACTTATTTATTATATATATTATTTTTACATATTTAATTCTAATGATTAAATTGTATTTTATTATTTCATAATATTATTTATACACATATATTTATATTTTTATATATACATATACATATATACATATCTTTTAACAACAATCGTTCGTGAATCGTCGGGATTAGTCAAAGGTCAAATGTACTTATGAACATCGTTTCAAAATTTTTGAGACTTGACATTACAGATTATGCTTATCGTGTCGAAATCAAATAAAGATTAAGTTTAAATTTGGTCGGAAATTCCCGGGTCATCACAGATGATTCCGAACTCACTTATTTAGGTTCGCAACGAACTCAACCTGTATTCGTTACTAGTCCGGCTCAAACCATTACTAGTCCGGTGAATTGGTCGCCGACCCAGTCACCACCATCCCCCCAAACTACTCGTCAAAAAAGAAAGCAACCGCAGCCTTTTACAGCCGCAACCGAACTTTGAAACATCGGCTTGGCCTGAAAAGTGGCATACCAGCGTTTGGAACTCCGGTTATACCATGTTTGTAAAAATCAAACCACAATTTCTACCTTTGTAAGTTAACTGAAAAATATTACTCCCTTCGTCTCAATTTAATTGTCCCCAGACAAAAAACACACAGTTTAAGAAAATGTTATAAAAGTACTGTACTTTCTGTTTCCATTCTGTTTACTTTCCAGTTTTACCTTTATTTTTTCTTTCTCCTTTAATTCTATCTACGTATATTAAGAACATAATAGAATTTAATTTTCTTATTATTTTTTATTTATGAAAGTGAACAATTAATTTGAAATATTCTAAAATAAAATACTGAACTATTTTGGGACGGTGGCGGTAGTACTATTTCAAAAAGAAATTCATATATTAAGAACTCTCACACTACTACATTGTTCATGTGCCATTGTCTACCAACCTCTCCGGCTCTCTTCTGCCCCAAACCTCATTTTTCTTTCTCCTGTTTATACTCTCATTTCCATATTTGTGATCTCATTATTATCTCTCTTCTTTCATATTTCATCCAAATTAAACCCCGAATACATAAACACATTCATTCATTCATTCATACATATATATGGATACAAATTCAATCCCACAAGGTCTGACCCCAGATGAATACTCAACTCTACAACCATCAATAAATGCCTACCACCTGTTCGACAAAATGCCAAACACATGCACCTCACTAATCACGCAACGAATCGACGCACCCGCCCACGTGGTCTGGCCATTAGTTCGACGTTTCGATAACCCACAAAGATACAAGCACTTTATCAAGACTTGTAACATGAAAACTGGTGATGGTGGTGTTGGAAGTGTTAGAGAAGTTACTGTAATTTCTGGATTGCCTGCTTCTACAAGTACTGAAAGACTTGAATTTGTTGATGATGAAAGACATATTTTGAGTTTTAGGGTTTTGGGTGGTGAACATAGATTGAATAATTATCTTTCTGTTACTTCAGTTAATGAATTTAAGAAACATGATGATGGTGATGATGATGATGATAAGGTTTATACTATTGTTTTGGAATCTTACATTGTTGATATACCTCAAGGGAATACAGTTGAAGATACTAAAATGTTTACTGATACTGTCGTAAAATTGAATCTACAAAAGTTGGGTGTTGTTGCTATGTCTTCTTTGCATGGAAATGAGTGAATGAATGATCTCAAAATGATCGATTTTGGTGCTGGTTCGAGGTGGTCGGAGGTGGTGATAATTCGGGTCAAGTCGGGTCGGCTAAATCAAGGGGATGTCAATTCAGTTAGCTTGTCTTTGTTGGCTTATCAACTTACTGAAATTTGTAAAAGTCGATAAGCTTTTTTTTGTGGCTTATGAGCTAAGGTTATTATGCTCGTAAGCCGTTAATTTTTGACAAAATTGCTGAAATAGTCCCTGTGGTTTGTACCAAAACGCTGGTTTAGTCCCTGTGCTTTTTTTTTGATGGATTTGGTCCCGGTGGTTTGTAAAAGTTGCTGATTTAGTCCCTCTGACTGACGGCCGTCAAAAAATGCCGTTAACTCCAGTCATGTGCCAGACATGTGAGGGTATTTTCGTCAGTTTCTTTCATTTATTAGCAAAATTGCTGAAATGGTCCCTGTGGTTTGTACTAAAATTGCTGAATTGGTCCCTGTGATTTGTACTAAACTTGCTGAATTGGTCCCTGTGATTTGTACCAAATCACAAATTCCATAATTAACACAAATTCATGATCTGTACATTTCAGCTATATTCATAAATATATATAAATAATACTCTGTAATAAACCCATTTAATACTCTGTAATAAACCCATTTAATTTCAAAATTCCATAAAGAACCTGTTAAACTTTTTTGCTTCTAAAATGAAATCAAATTAATAATAAACCCATTTAATTTCAAACCCATTTTCAATTAAGATCTGCAATCGGACATCAGATCTGAAATCAAAGATCGATTGTTGCTACAAATCTGAAAAGCGATAAGATCTACAAACCGATTAGATCTACAAATTTGAAACTCGATTGTTGCAGCTCTCGTCAGAGAAAATGAACGTTCGTCGGAGATGGTGACGGTGGTGGAAGTGAATTTAATTAATTTCAGATTAATGAGCTAAGGATGAAGATGAGAGGAAAAGGAGGGCGGTGGTGGAAGTGAATTTAATTAATTTATGTTTGGTGTTGATTAGGATTTGATTATTTGATTTTAATAAGTTCTTGTAATGTTTAATGGAAATGAATTTGGTGTTCTTGAGAGTTTTAATTTTCCAGATCTGTTGGTTATTTTCCAGATCTGTTGGTGCCGGCGGTTTTCGATTGAAGGTATCAACTTAGTAATTTGCAATTGAATGTGAAAATGGTGGATTTGAGTATAATTTAGAGTTTATAGTTTGTATATTTATCTGAGTACGAAACCCAGATTCATATTCGATTTTTTTTATAATTTTTTTTTGCATATATGAAATTATATTTATTAATTGGTTTGAATAATATGAATAGATTTTGAAGAATCTGATGTGAATTTGAGTATAATTTAGAGTTTATAGTTTGTAGGTTTATTAAAATGAATTTAGGGTTTGTTCATGTTTTTTTGGCGATAAAGATGAAGGTGAGGAAGAAAACATTTTTAGAATAAAGATTTCAGCAATTTTTTTACAAACCACGGGGACCATTTTAGCAATTTTGGTACAAACTACAGGGACGATTTCAGCAATTTTTAAATAAAGGAAAGAAACTGACGAAAATACCCTCACATGTCTGGCACATGACTGGAGTTAACGGCATTTTTTGACGGCCGTCGGTCAGAAGGACTAAATCAGCAACTTTTACAAACCACCGGGACCAAATCCATCAAAAAAAAAGCACAGGGACTAAACCAGCGTTTTGATACAAACCACAGGGACTATTTCAGCAATTTTGTCTTAATTTTTTGTTTATTAGTTTTTTTAAAATTTAATTAAGCAAAGAAATTTGTAAAAAAAATATAATATGAGGTTGGAATACTCATCATCTCGAATAATCTGAACAAGAAAAAACCTTATATAACAATAGTTATTATATTTGATTATTACTCCATATGTCTTGATTTCTAACTAGCTTTCATTCAATTGTCCACACCACGAGTATATATATTGACTATTGCAATTTGATTATTCTATATATCAAAGATTCGACATTTATATATTGTTGAATACTAATCAAACAGCGTTGCTATCCAATTTCAATCAATAAATACATAATTAATTGGTAACCTGCTTAATACTTTTACATGTAATCCATTATCAACCAGACCATAAAAGACGAAAAAGAAAGAAAACAGAGTAGCATTGGCATGTGTTGCTTCAGAACAGTGGCGGAGCTTGAAGAAAATTTTAAGGGGTATATATGACATGTTTTATTAAGACAATCGAATGAATTTAGCAATATAATTTTTTAGTACGTTGGTAATATCTTGGACAAGATATGGCCTGTTCCAGATGGGAGGATCTAAACGTTTGGTAACGATAAAATAGAACCTTGTAACCTCTAAGTTTCGAGCGTTTGAGCTTTTGAATAAACCAAATCCAAATCCATATGAAGGAGATATGAGCAAGACGGTGACAGTTCGCAAAATTGCGAGCCTAGCTTTACCATTTTGATCATATTTCCTTCATACGGACTCCGATTTAGTTGATTAAAAATCTCGAATGTTACTCAAAAACTACAATTTCCATTTTTATATCGGGAGCCACGGCCCCTCCCTGCCCCCCTTAAAACACCGTCCTTACTTCGAAACGTCGTTAAAAACGCTGTCACCAGAGTGGCGAAACATGGTCTGATGGCATACTATACCTGAAACTTTGTTGAGACTTGAGAATATTATCCACTCCTATAATTTAATTTACCAAATAAGGTTATCACTTGCATTATAACTAAAATGCCGTCGACGTTGAACTTCTTCAATTCTTCCCCGTAGATCTCCTTAGCTTTCTTCTGTTGGTTTTAGGTTTCGAGTTAATCAACTTACCTTTAGCTTTAAAAGTATAAAAAAGTTTCGTAACTTTATCGAAAAAACTGAAAGAAGAATCCACAACTTCCTTGCCACCACCACCAATCTTACGCTCCGAGAGAAAATTGTCGCTCAATAACAAACCGGCTTCCAATTATTATCATTTTTGATAACTATGATCACAACAATTAGTGTACAACAATTAGTTTTTCAACAATATATTTCTTCCATGTTCTGTAATATACCCGTTCCAGAAGAAGTAAAGAACCATACACTTCTTGCTAATTTTTTACAAATATAAAGCTATATGTTACACATGTTATCGTTTTAGATATCAACCTAGTGTCAAGTTCAATCGATGTGATTGTATATTACTTGTCAATAAAATAGAAATATAGATAAATATATCTGTTAGGCTTGATGTAGATGATAAGGTAATTTTGTGCTCCCATAATCGTACGTATCCCGAATGGCATACTCAAAACTGATACTAGCGAACAAAGCTGTGTGAACATGACAGGCCATGGGTTGCATCGCGTTACTATGAAATTATAAAGCTACATAGATAGGTTCATGTTCGATGTCATTTCAGGAATTGCACGCGGTAATTAAAACAGATAGCTACATGAAAGCAAAAAAAAAAAAAAGTTGTTTTCGTGTGCAAGTTCCCATTTAGTAAAGGAAGAAGAAAAAGGTTGGAGTTTCAAAATCTCGTGATCAAGTACCCCTAGGAAACATGTGACCATTAAGCTACTTCGAGATTGATTTTTGGAGAAAAAACTTAAATGTCACAAAATGCAAAAAATAAAAAAGTCTAATTATAACCCAATAATCAATTAGATTATTATGTTGTAGGATAGATAATCAAGTGCATTAGATAGTGTTTGGATTAGCTTATATAGGTTGCTACGAGTAAATGAAGGAGATGAGATGAAAACCTAGATGATAAGGCTTATGAAAGTGATCTCATTGCCCTGAAAAGCCCATAAGCTTAATATGCTCTTTTGACAGAGGATGATAAATTTACCTAACGAAATGTGTTAACAAGTTGTACACTACAACTAATTAATGCAATGTTTTGAGAAATTTATCAGTTTAGATATTGATATATCATTGCCCTTTGATACAGTGAGTGGTGTAATTAATTGCATAAAAAATGTGGATTTTGACTTTCGGGATTTATAGTTGAAATGTCAATACTTAAGACCATTCCCAACCATAACGCCGTCATCAACACTTCTCCAGCGCCACATCAGTTTTATCTCTCCTCCTTCCTCACCACTTCCTCCCATAACACATCATTGCCAACCATAACATACTTCCTCAAATTTTATTATTTTTTATTATTATTATTATTATTATTATTATTATTGTTATTATTTATTATTATTAATTATTATTATTTTCGTTATTATTATTACTTATTATTATTATTATTATTTTCGCTATCATTATTAATTATTACTATGATATTTGCTTTATTAGTATTTTTAATGGTATTTAATTTATCAATTATTAAGTTAAATAAAAATTAAATTTAAATATATAATTAAAGTACAAAACCTACCACTTCTTTAAACAAAAAAAAAAAAAAAAGGAAAAAGAAAAGAAAAGAAAATACGTGTCCATAACCACCACCACAACTTCTCTTCCTCTTCTTCTTCTTCTTCTTCTTCTTCTTCTTGTTTCCTCCGCACCATTTTCATACCTCCATTTTTAAACTCCATTTCTAACATAACAAACTATCAAAATAAGGAAAATAACAAAATAAAAGTACAAAAGAAGGAAAAAAGGGAAGAGAACTCGTGCTCACTTATGCTTCCGGATGAAAAATTCGAGGGCGAGTTGGGGTTTGTCCTCGGAGGGCGGCCGAGGGCAGGCACAATGCCATCGGCGCCCTCCGATGAAGTTGTTGATGACACCTCCGAGGGCTTACCGGTGGGAATGGTCTAATACTTAAGAGCATGTGAAGTTTTTTAGGCTAGTCGCCCAAAACACCATCGGCGATGCCGTCACCCACACCGCCCTTCCGTCCCCAAAATTGTCGCCGGATTGTGTCAACTACGCTATACAACCTTTTCCTCTTTTTTGTTTGACTCAAGTATATGGATAGTCCTTGTGATTTGTCCAATCTTGCATGTTCCGTCCTTTAACTTTTTCCTTGTATGGATATTCTTATGATTTGCAATTCGTGCACCGGTCCCTGCGTCTAACGAGCGTTGATTATTTTCATTAAATTCAATCATGTGCCAAACATATGAGAGCAATTTAGTCCTTTTACATTTCCCCTTTATCACCTCCCCTTTCCCTCCATTATCTCCATTTTCAAACCCTAAACACCTAATTACCTACGAAAATCATAATTAAAACCCCAATTAGACACATAAAATTAAAATCGTGTTAACTTCAAATAATGCGATCGCTTTCATATAATCAAACATAATTAACATATTAACATAACATAATAAATAAAAATACTGATTTACACACCCATACCCATTTGGACAGTAGCAACAATTAATCAAACTAACAACTCATATGTGGAGGAAGGAATTGGTGGAACCTTATTCTTAGGTCTCAGATATGTAAGAGTGTTATACTACCACAACAATCATTGAACATGGAGACAATTTTGACTGTACAATGAAAAGAAAAGCTATCACTGTACATAACTCGTGATTGATGTTCGAAAAATATGTTCAACTTATTACAAAAAATGTAAAACACAACAGGTCCATAATCAGGCTCGAATCCTTATAATATTTGAACAAGTTTGACACATATCTAGAACTTCAATCATGAATGAATCAATTCAGATTAAATTGATAAAATTATTACAATACACTCTGAGAACGTTCTATCCATTTAACGCTATTCTAAATAGACAAATTATTCAACATATGCTATTTCGGCCTCACATTTATGCGATACAGAGGAGCAGTAAATACATCATTGAAAATGAAGATAAATGATTATCATCCACTTTCCTACCTGTTGGAATCTGGGTAACTGATTAAGAGCAGATGGATTTTTGAAGATCATAAAAAATAAAACAGTAATTTGAAACTACATTCAAGTTAACAACCTTTTGGAAGACACTGACTTTCACGCAAGCAATGGATTGCAGTGTTCTTCACCAGTTCCTCGTACTCTACGCTCATAGCATTTATAATATTTAAACAAAAAGAGTTTGTGCATCATTGAATAACATCAGAACAACACTCCGAAAAAAGTAGCTACCATTTAAAAAAAAAAAGAAAAAAAAAATTGCATCAATGAAAAAGTGTCCGCTTATATTTATCAAGGCCTGAAGAGCGTTATAGAACTAAAGGGGGCAATATAGAGCCATTAACTTGTATATGAGTAGATTTAGGTTATGTTTTACATCTATAATGCTCAAATGGGTAATTTAATAAAAAAAAAAAAAAACAAAACTGACGAGAAACGGGTGAGGGGTCACCAAATTCAAGTTTTCATATGCATAAAAGAGAAAACCTCCAAAATCATCTAATCTAAAAAAATTAGCTTATACGTGGACAATGAACTCGATTCCTGAAGGAAACAATTCTCACCCCAGACTCGCCCATTATCCGCATTATATTAAATAACTAAATGTCGTTGTCACTAGTAATGCCAAAGCTGTAATGCATTATGGACACTCGGCTCGGATCCTGGAGGAAATTGTTTTCACCCAAAACTTGCCCATTTTCTGCCTCTGATTAAATAGTTAAATGTCATTGCTTGTTGCCCTAGATCCATTGAATAATGAATGTTAACGAATGTAAATGGTAACTTTGTATTGTCTTACAGAATCAACTATTTCCTGCTACACATGGATAAAGAAATATGATTTAGCTTCAATAATTAACAAAGATAAAAAAAAAAATAGCAAGCAATATAACTAAGCTTAACATAAACGTAAATGGACAAATTCACATAACTTACCAAAAACAATGTAATGTCACAAGAAAGTAGAACTCAGAGAAGCTATATGATATCATCCTTCTTATCAAATTATTTAACATCTATCTATTTGTTAAAATTATGATCATATCAAACTCATTTTCTATTTATTCTTTCTCATTTGTGGTTGTTCTAGTCCTTTTGTGTAGGTTGTTATCTTTTTGACTTCCTGTGCAATGTGTGGTGAACCTGTGTTGTTAATGTTATAAAGCTGGAGGGCTTGAGTGAAACTTCTATGGACTGCTCTTGCATTAGTTTAAGGAGCGTGGCTAAAGCTGTTTATGTCTGCTTCTTCAAGGAGGTCTTACGTAACTTTCATCTAGGATTTATGTATATAAACCTGGGCTCTTTGTGGGTCATACACACTGATCCACCCCGTTCATTTCATCATCATCTTCATCTGTTTCAGTTGTTTACAGTACTTGTGTACTTGGATTCTCATATTGTAATCTTGGCACTTTGTTTGTTATTAGCCAATCTTGGCTAAGGATTGTATCCGGTTTGTGGATCCAATCTTGTTTGTGTTTCTGCTGATCTATACTTGTTGGTTTCAATCTTGGTTAATAATATTGTGACTTTGGTTGTTTGATATCCTGTTGGTGTAAATTTCTCATGGTATCAGAGCCATAGGCTATCGATCGATCTGTGTTTTCAATCGAAGAAACCCTAATTTCAGAATTAGAGTTAGTTTTGGTTCGATCATTGCTTTCTGCAATTGTAACCGGTTAAAGCTTTGTTAATCGTCTTCCGCTGTATCTTGCTGCTGTGCTAGGGTTTTATACCCTATTAGGGGAGTACCTCTCCTTTATCCTCTCTCTCACTTTTCTTTCTTCCCTTTACTTGACTGAATCTCAGTGCCCAACTCTTGATCTGAGTTCCTTGAAACTCATGAATACCTGATCAAGCACTTGGTTGATTCAAGACCTGTCTTTTTTTTTTCTTACTGGTTTGTTTGATCTTGCTTGTCTTGTGTTTTAGTCTGGTGCTATGGGTGATGAAACTGCATTGACCCTTATTAATAAACTTGACTTTGGTGACCCTCTTTATCTGCACCCCAGTGACACCTCTAGTACACCTCTTGTCTCTTTTAAACTCAAAGGAACTGAAAATTACAAAATATGGAGTAGGTCTGTTTTACTTGCTCTTGGCACAAAAAATAAAGTTAGTTTTGTTGATGGTACCTGTGTCAAAAATACCACTGATGAGGTCTTGTCTAAACAATGGGATAGATGTAATTATGTGGTCTTATCCTGGTTACTTGGGTCCATATCTAATGAACTGTATGCTGGTTTGATATTTTCTGAAAATGCTAGTACTGTTTGGTCTGAATTGAAAGAAACCTATGATAAAATTGATGGGTCTATTATCTTTAATCTTCATTTTAACATTAGCACATTAAAACAAGGAAGTAGTTCCCTATCTGAATACTATCATAATTCATAAGTTAAACTCCCTTTGGAAACAATATGATGCCATGGCCAAACAATATGATGCCATGACCAATTTAAAAAATTGTACTTGTGAAGCAACAGTATGCTTAAGTTAATGCAATTTTGATGGGGCTAAATGAATTACCTGATGTCAAAACTGCCTACTCTGTGTTGTCCAGGGAGGAATCCCACAGGGGATTGACCAATTCTGAAAACAAACCTCAAAAATCTGTCTTTCTTGCTCAAACTGGTTCAAACATTTCCTCTTCTAACAATGCGGTTTCTAACAATAATGTTCAAAGAAGAGGAAATCAAAACAATTTTTCAAATGGTAACAATTTTTCAAATGTGAACAATTCAAATAACCTCTCTAATAACAATAGAGCTCCACTCAATCCAAAATACAAATGCACAAAGTGTAATAAAATTGGGCATACCATAGACAGATGTTATGAAATTGTGGGCTATCCACCTGGGTGGAAAGAAAAACCTTTTAACAAATTTAATAATAAGAACTCTGCAAATCATAGTTTTATGTGTGAGGACACTGGGTCAGGGTCTGGAAACAATATGAACCTGACAACTGAACAAATGGTGAAGTTGTTGAGTCTACTAAATGAGAAATCTGGTCCTGAGGTTGCTTCTGGGAATATGGCAGGTACTGTGTTAAACAACAGTAAAAAGTTTAATGAAAATTTTCATAAGTTTTTTAACCCTAAAGCTAATTTTTCAAACAACATGAGCATGGGTTGGATCATTGATTCAGGGGCATCTCAACATATGACTGGGTCTGATAATAAACTTGAAAATATTATTGATGTTTCTCACCTGAACTTAACTGTTGGTCATCCAAATGGAACTAAAGCTTTTATTAAAAAAATTGGTGATCTAAAACTTAATGAAAAAATAACCCTTTTTAATGTCCTTGTCATTCCTGAATATAATGTTAATCTTCTTTCTATTCATAAAGTGACTAAGGACAGCAAGTTATTTGTCAGCTTTGATAATACTAAGTGCTATATTCAGGACTTAAGACTGGGGATAACTATATGGACTGGTGATGTTTATAATGGCCTCCATGTGTTTAATGCAAGTGGTTCTGAAGATGTGAATATGTGTCTTCTTGAAAGGAAAAGTTACTTGTCCAAACACCTATGTCACAGCAGACTTGGTCATCCTTCTGATAATGTTTTGAAAAAACTTAAAGATAAAATTGATTTTTCAAGTAAAGATACTGTTATTGAACCATGTGACATATGTCACAAAGCTAAACAAACCAGAGAAACCTTTAATGACAATGATCACAAGTCTACTGTAGTTGGGGATCTTGTTCACATTGATCTTTGGGGATCTCAAAAGCCTGATCCATTCCTACGGAATTTGCATAAGTATTCCACCATGTCAAAGCGCCATCAGATAGCTTACATGATGCAAACTTAGTTCTATCCGTATCTCTACAACCGCTGATACGGAACACAGACTCAAGCTTCTCAAACCAACGAGTTAAACCAACTGGACCTTCGGTGCCATTAAACGAGTGTGGTTCACAACTCAAGAAAGTCTTATATGTACACCCTGCTTGTCCATTGTTTTGAATGTTAGCTGCATCCTGGTTTCGCTGATTCGTAGCGTTCACATTGTTGCTGTTGGTTCCATTACGGAGTTCTGCCACGGCCTCGGTCAATCCTTTGGAGATCCAATGACGAACATCAACTTGGGAAACTTGCTTGGGCGGCATTATCTTTCTGGTCAAGATAATACATTCGGTTAGCGTCAATGAAATCGACATATAAAAATTATACTAGCAACGGGATGATGCATAGTAGAAAATATTAAATCATAGTGATTCTAGTAGGTCTAATGATAAGTAATAGCGATACATAGCGTTTAGTAGTAGCAGTAGTAAGGACAATGTACACTAGTAACATTATCACTAATTAACAATAGCAGTAGCAACACTAAGCATGATCAATCATTAATAAATCCAACACTTAATGTAATAAAATCTCGTTCATACATCATGCATAACCAACAAAAGTAACATAACTTCTCATGTCATAAGCAAAACCACATCTAGCAATGTATGTGCGAATATCAATTAATAAACAGTAATATTCAAATAGTATTCAATAGCGTGGAACAAGTCTAAACGAGCGATCTCTATTTGCGTTTATGGAACTCCTTCAACAAATACTCATCTTCTCCAAATTCTCGACTCGCAAAGTGAGGTCATTGGGGTTGTTGTCATTAGCGAGGTACTAGGTTTAGAAGTAGATGTAGAAGCATTGTAGTGATGAAAACGGCGACACATCTCAAGTGACTGGTTATCATAGCGAAAACTCTTGTAAAATGGATTTCTAGCTCGAGCAGGTCCTTTCGGTATCCTACGGTGGCCTCTCGGTCCGTAGGGGTTAACATAGTTGGGATTAACAAAAGGTGACTGGGGTGAATCAGGTACGTCAGGTTCAGATTCGGATTCGGGTTTCGAGTCTTCCTCGGGATCCTCTTTCGATTCTTTTTCTTGGGCTCATCCTCGTTCTCGGTTTCCATATCGGGTTTCGACTCGGTATCATCTACAAACTCGAGTATCGTATTTCCTTGCGCTTGCACGATTTCCTCGAATTCCGTGTCAGAGTCGGTAAGAATGATAGGATTGGAAGAAGTCATCTAGCACTCAAAGAAACACAAAGTTAGTTCATCTAGTAATCATGTCATCATAGGAATCATGTAGCGTAGCAATTAATCTAACTAGGGTTCATGCAACTTAACAAGTCTAAGGTTACAGTCTAGACTCATTAGACGTCCTAACGTTTGACTCTCTAATGCAGCCTAGTCCTAGGTAACTGATCTACTCTGATACCAAATGTAATACCCCGTCAGAATCCACTAACGGAATATTAACTCCTGGTCCTACAGTTTAGCGGTCACGCCCTCTATATGAGACGTTTCCGAAAAGTATTCGCATTACTTATCAAATCAAGTCATTTATTAAAGAAAATGTAACTGGAGAATGTTTGACATAAATGACTAATGTATATGAACCCAAAACATCTTGAAACAAAATAGTTTATATGCGAATATTTGTTCTTGAAATGAAAATGATAAATATGCTGGACGCCGTACAGTTCTAGCAGCAAACAGCATAATAACTTCAATTAATCGGAAGCACTACCTCTATGTACCTAAGATGAAAAATGCAAAACGTCAACGAAAAACGTTGAGTGAAACTACAGGTTTAGTAAATCATTTCGTATGTTAGGCCACAAGATTTTCTTGGAAAACATCATAGAAAAAGTATACATTATCATGAGCACTTGATTATAAAGTTTTAACCTTTGCATGAGCCGAGCACACGTCTTTAGTTTACCCTATCATTGCATACACCGATCAAGTGTACGAGTAACAACAAAATAGACGCATGTTATGTTTAGGCGAGGTTTGTCAAACCTAACGGTACCGTCCCTATAAGTCGAGCATACAAAGTAACTAATATAATCAAGCTAAGGGATTTTTGATCTGAACTCATATGTATAGTCATTTAAGTTACTTGTGCCTAATATGTAAAACATTTGTAAAAAGCATTTATCTCATCCCTGTAAAAATTTTGTAGGGACTGTAGACTCACCTTAGCAAAAGCACTTGTAATTTCTTAGTAAAACGTACGGTTGCCGAACAATCTCGACCGAACAACGTAACCTAAATAAGTAAATCATCTTCAGTATACACTTATTGGTCAAAACATGTCAACCCATAGTGTACGCAAAGTCCTAGTGCTCAGACTGACTCAACGAACAAGTAAAAGTCAACAAATCCAAGCAAGTCAACAAAAGTCAACCAAAGTCAACCCTAAAGTCAACTCGGTCAAAGTGGTCAACTAAAGTCAAACATCTCAGTAGGTCATACAAACATGATCAATAAGTCAAACCTAGGTCAAGTATCACTTTACAAGTCATAATTAAGCATATTGCAGTTTTGCACCTTAGAACATGCCTTAGAAATTCGTAAGTCGTAGAAAGATCCAACTATAGCTCATAGCAAATAAATAATTAAATCATGAACAACTCCAGATCTTAACTACACTTAAAATAAATTCCAAAAAGTCTGGCCAAAGCCTCATACGATAAATAGAAGTCAGAAGGGGTCTAATCATAGTTCATTACAGAAATTTCTGCCCACGCATCAGTTTTTAAAAAAATTTCATAAAATATAGAAAATAGATTTTGACGAATAGCCAATTGGAGTCATATCAAAACGTCTCAAAGTTTTAGTGATAAAATAATCAGAAACATTGCTTTAGCCAATTTGTACAGTTTTGCAAACCTTTACAGACCTTCCAGTTTCGTTCATCAAACAGACATATCATTTAGACGAGCATAGATTTCATGGAAAATCATGTTCTCGCAAGTTCGCATACAAATGAAACATGTCAAGTAACATATAAACTAACATATTACAGAAGATAAAAATCTAAATCAATTCCTAGTTCACTCTAGCAATTTTTATGTAACTTTGAAAAATGATTCAGCTCACTTTAAAAATCAAATCTTCGTTTTGACATAACGGGAGCATTACTTAACCTTTTGACGCAAATCTTAAGTCTAAATTGCATAAATTTTTACAAGGAATACAGTAGTACACTTTATATAAGCTAAGACACAAATCATGCAACTCAGAAAATTCGTATATCATGCAAACCCTAACGAAAACTTCGATTAAGCATATCTTGAGCATACGATAACGAAATCACGCAAAATTGGAGTCTAAAATTAATAAATTTTCGATATATTTATAATTAAACATATTAAAAGACCAGATCTCATGTCAATTAAATCAGATCAGTAAAATACAAATTCGTTTTTCATACACACAACGTTAATTACGCAATCAAACGATAAAGAACAACACTAGACACCATTAATTGAGCACTAGACTTACCTACACCATGTAATTGAACAAAACACTGAATTAATAAAATTAGGGTTACTAGTTATACCTCAAATGATTAAATTGATCACACAAACGCATAGAGAACGATCAAAGCAACAACATTCGTGTACGGGGTTTCTTCTAATTTCAACTTATGATGGTGGTTTTGGGATGATGATGGCCGACGGCCAAGAGGGAGAGGGAGAGGGAGAGAGGGAGATGTATACTAGAATGGGGAAAATAAGGGTTCCCATGATTTGCTTTCCTATTTATAGCTAGTAATTGGGGCCTAATTAAGATAACTAGTGACCTTGTAGCCCAAGTTAAGTCCATAAGGGGGTTCATGGGGGGTTCGGCCGATGGGGACCTATAGGGGTGTTCCTGGGCTCGTTTTGCTTACTTACTCATATGTGTGTGGTCCGTTTCGTTGCCGTTAATCGTACCGGGTCTCCGGAACATTAACTATTCGTTGAAACAAAATCACCAGATTTAATTCATTAAATAAATAATAAATTAAATTAGTTTTTCTTAAAGTAAATAATTATTTAAAATAATTATTTCGTCATTTTTCTGAGTTCCGTAAACTGAAAAGCTTTCTAGGCGATTAACTTAATCGTAACGTTTTCTAGTTATTTCACTTTTCGAAATAAGTTCATAAATTAATATAACGTATTAATTCAAGAATCTCTCTAATAAGCATGTA
Organism: Rutidosis leptorrhynchoides; assembly: GCF_046630445.1. NCBI lineage: Eukaryota > Viridiplantae > Streptophyta > Magnoliopsida > Asterales > Asteraceae > Rutidosis > Rutidosis leptorrhynchoides. Next base: position 398,388,731 of record NC_092338.1, read on the forward strand.
TTTAATTCTATTAAACACACAAGTGTAAGTAACCACCGTTAAATACTTAACGGACAAGTAACGATTGTAAACGGAAAAAGTCGGGTTGTTACACCACTTATCCTGAGGGCAATACTCAACCAAATCAAAATCTAAGGAGATCAACCAGAGAGACTAACATTCCTAGAAAATATAATGACTTTATTGTAGAAGGAAAGGTTAAATATGGTGTTGAGAAATATGTGAATTATTTCTTTCTGAATTGTGAAAATTATGCTTTTGTGTCCAATTTAAACAAATCTGTTGAACCTAGTTGTTATAAACATGCTATAAATGACCCAAAACTGGAGGGTGGCCATGAACCTTGAAATGGAAGCCCTAAACAGAAACAACACTTGGGTAATTACTGAACTGCCACCTAATAGAAAACCTATAGGCAGCAAATGGGTATATAAAATAAAGTACAAATCTAATGGTGAAATAGAAAGGTACAAAGCTAGACTTGTTGCTAAGGGTTATAGTCAAAAACAGGGAATTGACTATGATGAGACTTTCTCTCTTGTTGTTAAACATATGATCATTAGATGTGTTATTACTCTTGCTGTTCAAAATAATTGGTCCTTGTTTTAACTTGACATCAACAATGCCTTTCTATATGGTGATCTTTGTGAGGATGTGTATATGACCCTTCCTGAAGGATATTTTGATGCTAATGATACAAGGGTTTGTAAATTAACCAAGTCTTTGTATGGCCTAAAACAAGTCCCTAGACAATGGTACTTTAAGATTAATAATGCTCTTACTGAGCATGGCTTTGTCCAGAGTGTTTGTGATAATTCTTTATATGTTAAAAATGATGGTGATACTTTTATTGCCCTACTTGTATATGTGAATGACATTGTTATCACTGGGAACAGCAACTCTGAAATTGAGAAGGTCAAACAATTTTTGAAAACTAAATTTCAGATTAAAGATATGGGAAAACTCAAGTATTTTCTTGGAATAGAAATTTTAAATAATGAAAAAGGCATCTGCATTTCTCAACGAAAGTATTGTCTTGACCTTCTTGATGAATATGGTCTGTTGGGTTGCAAACTTGCTAGCACCCTTATTGAACCTAATTTAAATATCTTATGTGAACCAAGTGAAAAGGACCCCCTGTTGACTAATTTGACTGAGTACCAAAAGTTGGTTGGAGAACTTATTTACTTGACCCTTACCAGACCTGATATCTCCTTCTCTGTTCAAGTCCTTAGTCAGTTTATGCATGCTCCTCTTCAATCTCACTTTAATCTAGCCTTGAGAGTTCTCATATACCTGAAGGGCTCTCCAGGTAAAGGTGTCCAATTTGTTAAGAGCAATAATCTGACCTTAAATGCTTACTATGATGCTGATTATGGGAAATGTAAGATTGACAGGAAATCTGTAACAGGGTACTTAGTCTATTTTTGTGGGTCTTTGATCTCTTGGAAAAGTAAAAAACAAGCTACCACTGCCAGGTCCTCAACTAAGGCTGATTAAAGGGCCATGGCAAGCATAGCTTATGAAATTGTTTGGGTCAAAAACCTTCTTCAAGAACTTGGTGTAAATGTTGACTTGTCAATTGACCTTTTTTGTGATAATAACTCTGCCATCCAGTTGGCAGCAAATTCTGTTTTTCATGATAGAACTAAACACTTTGAAATTGATGTGCATTACATTAGACAAAAGGTTTCAAGTGGTCTTATTAAAACTGTTAAAGTCAAATCTGAAGGTCAACTGGGAGACATTTTAACCAAGGGTGTAAGTGTGACCCAACATGGCTTCTTGACCAGTAAACTTGGTCTTTATGACTTATTCCAAAAATGAGTTTGTAGGGGGATGTTAAAATTATGATCATATCAAACTCATTTTTTGTTTATCCTTTCTCATTTGTGGTTGTTATAGTCCTTTTTTGTAGGTAGTTATCTTTTGGACTTCCTGTGCAATGTGTGGTGAACCTGTGCTGTTAATGTTATAAAGCTGGAGGGCTTGAGTGAAACTTCTATGGACTACTCTTGCATTAGTTTAAGGAGCGTGGTTAAAGCTGTTTATATCTGCTTCTTCAAGGGGGTCTTATGTAACTTTCATCTAGGGTTTATGTATATAAACATGGGCTCTTTGTGTGTCATACACACTGATCCACCATGTTCATTTCATCATCATCTTCATCTGTTTCAGTTGTTTATAGTACTTGTGTACTTGTGATTCTTGATCATATACATAGCATTGTATATGTATATTTTATTAGCTAAGGGCTAAAAGCAGAAGTTACGCGAATAATAATAATAAGGTGTGGAATATCCGCTGAAAATAAGTATAGCGGTTATGTTTCTGCCTTAGTAAAAGACTGCGGTTTAATTCGCTAAGGTTTCGCGGATTGTTAAGCAATCCGCAGACCGCGGATATTTTGAATACTATAAATAGAGAGCATGGACTCTCATTTATAGGTTGTTAATTCTCTGCCATTTGCTCTAGCCTTTGTGATTTTCACTTGTGATTTTGCCCAAAGGATTTCTACATTGTGCTAAGGTGAAGTATGCTAATTGACAATCAAGACCGGGTCGGGGTGGTTGATCACTTAATTGTTAAAGTGAAAGACGATCATCGGGGCCCAAAATAATCATCAAACATCTCATCCTCCATCTTATTACTGCACTCAATCCTTAATTAAGTAATAACTTGATATAGGATTGATCAATTGGCGCCTTCCGTGGGACACGTTTTGAGAATTAAACGGGAAATTTTTTGTTTTGTGCTGTCAAACGATTAATTGACTTGTTTAATTCTAATCGTGTGTTATTTTGATGATACACAGGAGAATGCGTTTATAATCGGTGGTAAATTGCTTGATTAATTGAAATAATGAGCAATATCGGAATGGATAGCGGTATTGCTGTCGCTGTACAAGCGAATGTTCAAAAAAGAGGAAGAAAGCGAAAGTCGGCAAGAATGTATCAAAATTGGCAGTTCGCGCCAATTAGTTTCCAAAAATGCACAGCGATGATTTCTCTGAACTGCCGATAATAGTATCGTGCAAAATTGCTGAAACTGGAATCACAATCATGAAAGTTCATGTTGATAATGGCAGTAGCGTTGATATTGTATATGAACAATGTTTTGTTCAACTGCCAGAGAGTCTTAGAGCAAGTTTACAACCAACCGCGGCTTCGCTAACCAGTTTCGCTGGAGAATCCTCATTGCCTATGGGAATTTTGCCCTTAGATGTTGAACTCGTTGATGAAAATAATGACGGTTTAGCGCCTCAAGCACGGCTAGATTTCTATGTTATGCGCACCTCATCTCGCTATAACATGTTATTAGGCAGAATTGCCTTAGGTAAATTTGGAATTGTTCCATCCACAATTCATGGCATGATTAAATTCGCAACACTTAAAGGTGTCGCGACAATAACTTCAACAAGCATCATGCCCATTTGTGCGGCTGTTAATGTAAAAAGTGCAGAGCAAGAAATCGCTGATGCTTCGGATAGCATGGTAGTGATTAATCCTGCATATCCCAAATAAAAAATTACAGTAGGATGCAATGTTAGTGCGGACACAAGGAAATAAATTGTTCAGTTACTTGTGCAGTACATGGATGTTTTTGCTTGGTGTGAAAATGATATGACTGGTGTTCCGCGTCATATTGCGGAGCATAGACTTAATGTAAATCCAGCTTTAAAACCGGTAGTGCAGAAGCGTAGAAGCATGGCCCTAGACCGCGCAAAATGGCTATGTGAAGAAGTAACAAAATTGATGCAAGCTGGAATCTTGCGCGAAGTTCAATACCAATCATGGATTGCGAATCCAGTTTTGGTGAGGAAGCGTGATGGTTCATGGAGAATGTGTATTAATTTTAAGGATTTAAATAAAGTGTGCCCTAAGGATAATTATCCACTCCCAGAAATTGATTTGAAAGTGGATTCATTGCATGCTTTTCCATATAAATGTTTTTTGGACGCGGCAAGAGGGTATCATCAGATTTCAATGGCTCAAGAGGACGCAGATAAAACCGCATTTCATACTGGCAAAGGCATATTCTCTTATATAATGATGCCTTTTGGATTAATTAATGCGGGTGCGACATATCAACATTTGATTGACACTGCGTTTGAAAAACAAATTGGGCGTAATCTTGAGGCTTATGTTGATGATTTGGTAATCGAAAGCACAACTCAAGAGCGAATTGTTAATGACATACGCGAAACGTTTGACACACTGCGCAGAATTAACATGAAGCTCAATCCGCTAAAATGTAGTTTTGGCGAAACTGAAGGAAAGTTTTTGGGATATCTTGTTACAGAACAAGGTATTCAAGCTAATCCAAAGAAAATTGCTGCTATAGAAAATATGACTGCACCAAGAACGGTTAAAGAAATGCAAAGTTTGACGGGAAAGTTAGCCGCGTTAACGCGCTTCTTGTCTAAAGCTGCTGAAAGGCAATTACCATTTTTCAAAACTTTAAAAGGCTGTTCGAAACAAAAAAGCTTTGTTTGGACAAGTGAAGCAGAAACCGCGTTTCAAGAAATGAAGAAGTTGTTGAAAACTTTGCCTACGTTAACAGCGCCAGTTGATGGTGAAATTCTTTACCTATATGTGTCAGTGGTAAATGAAGCTTTTGGCTCAGTATTGGTTGCGGAAAGGGATAAAATACAAAAGCCTGTGAATTTTGTCAGTAAAGCACTTACAGGAAGTGAAATAAACTATGCGCCGATTGAGAAGTTTGTGTATGCGCTAATATTAACATCGCGGAGGTTAAGAAGATACTTTCAAGGGCATCCAGTGCACGTGTTAACTAACATGCAGGTCAAACAAGTCTTAACAAAGCCAGAAATATCTGGTAGACTCGCGTTGTGGGCAGTAGAGTTAGGTGCTTATCAAATTTCTTACCTTCCGCGTAGCGCTGTAAAGGGCCAGGTTTTGGCGGATTACCTCGCTGAAATGACTGGGGAGTTACAGGTGATTAATGAGCGAACAACATTAAAACTAGTAGTTGATGAAATTTGGGATTTGTTTACTGATGGAGCTTCGTGTGCAGAAGGTGCGGGTGCGGGTTTGGTCTTGGCAAGCCCAAGTGGTGAAGAGCATACGTATACATTGCGTTTTAATTTTGATGTCACAAATAATGAAGCAGAGTATGAAGCATTACCTGCTGGTTTAAATATCGCACGAAAAATGAATATCATTAAGTTATGGGCGTTTACAGATTCACAGTTAGTAGCAAATCAGTTTAATGGTTCTTTCGAAGCACATGATTCTTCAATGCAGAAATATTTGCAGTTATTGAAAGAATTGGCAGAGCGGTTTGAGTATTTTGAACTCGAGCAAGTGCCAAGAAGTCAAAATAAGAAGGCGGATGCTTTGAGTAAATTGGCTGCTCTAACGTTTTCGCACTTTCAAAAACAAGTTTGGGTTGAAGAATTGCCAAGCAAATCAATAGATAACGACTTAATGGTTGTGTCTGTTGAAGAGGACCATCCAAATTGGATGGAACCAATCCTGCAATACATTCGCAGTGATGTTTTGCCAAGTGATAAGCGCGAAGCTCGCCTAGTAAGAGAGCGACCACCAATGTATATCATTCAAAATGATATTTTATATCGCAAATCATACTGCGGTCCAATAATGCGATGTGTTGAACCAATTGAGGCAGAAATGATAGTTGAAGAAGTACATAGCGGCTCTTGTGCACTGCATTCAGGCTATAAAACTATTGCGGCAAAAATTATGCGGATGGGTTACTTTTGGCCATCCCTGTATCGAGATGTTGCAAAAATTTTTAAGCTATGTAAAAGTTGCCAAAGGCATGCTCGCAGAATCGGATGCCAAGGCATGATATGATTCCTGTTAATTCGCCATGGCCATTTCACAAGTGGGCTATTGACATTGTAGGGCCATTTCTTGCAGGACCTGGAAATGTCAAGTTTCTGATTGTAGCAATTGATTATTTTACAAAATGGGTTGAAGCTAAGGCGGTTCGCACTATCACTGGTGTTCAAGTGCGAAACTTTGTGTGGGAATACATTGTCTGCAGATTCAGTATTCCGCATGAGTTGGTTAGTGATAATGGCGCACAAATAGCGAAAGATACTTTTAAGACATGGTGCACTGATTTGAATATAATATAAAATTTTACATCAGTGGCGCATCCACAGGCTAATGGTTTATGCGAAGTAACCAATCGTGATATTGTAAGCGGTATTAAAAAGAGGTTATGCGAAAAGCGAACTGGTTGGGTAGATGAATTACCCAATGTGTTGTGAGGCAGTAATACCCGCTGAAATTCTTGTGCCAACGCATAGAGTCGCTAAATTTGAAGAAGAAGCAAACGATGATGCATTGGGTGAGAATTTGAATTTCATTGAAGAGCGAAGGTTAATGGCTGCTATCAGAGAGGCAAATAACAAACAGCAAATTGCCAAGTATTATAACAAAAGAGTGCGTGCTTTGTCTTTTGACGTTGGCGAATGGGTGTTGCAAAATAATGATGCAAGCAGAGCAGAAAAACTTGACAAATTAGGACCTAACTGGGAGGGTCCTTATCAAGTTGTGGCAATTAATGCGGCAGGTTCTTATAAGCTTGCAGATGTGGAAGGGCGAACTTTACCTAATGCATGGCATGCTGCTTTATTAAAGCGATATTATGCTTAACTTTGCAAAAATCATATGAAGGCTAAGTTGTACGTATGCAAAGTGTGAAATTGGTGGGAAGGCCTATGCTTGATACTCTTGTTATGTGTTTTTATTTTTAATTTTTGCAAGTCTTGATCACACTTGTAAAAATTTAAAAAGTAGGCACTTGTATGAATATGCGAAATTTTGTTTGCGAAATACTCAAAGTTTATGAAATATTTTTATAGTTTTTCGTTTCATATTTTTGGCATATTTCGTTAAAGCTAAGTAGCGAAGTGATGACATTGCCAACATACGCAGAAAATGATTATTGCGAAAGGAATCTAAAATCCTAAGTGTTTGATATTGCCATACTTAGATGCTTCGCAATGCTAATTGATGGCCTAAGGATCACTTTGGCGGACTTAGAAGGTTCATAACGTATAAATATATACGCATACATATTGTTTCGCAAAAGTACATACTTATTATGTGCACGATAATAAAAGTTGGAAATTGCAAAGGACAAGTCCGTGTTATGAATATTGTTAATGAAAGCGCTATATAAATAAAAGTACTTGCAAATATAAGAATAGCGAAAATTTTATTAATAATAGCGCAGAGGCAGCTGCGTGCTGTTATACAAAGTGAGATTCTATTCTTTGGATAAGTCAAGTTTGATGATGTCATCTGCAGTGACATCCTCTTGTTCGCTTATTGCTGTTATTTTAGGGAGGGAAATTTCGGCTATGCCTTTTTCTGCAACCTAATATGCTGATTATGCCTCTTCTAACGAGCAAAGGCGATCAGCTATTGCAGTTGGTAGCGGATCTGGCAATGGGCAGTTGATGGCAATCTCATCCATAAACTCTACCCTTTCGCGTAGTTTTAACGCGGCAGCGAAAGTTGAAAAATTTGTAGAAACAGGCTTAGAGTTGAGAATTTTTCTAGCCAGTTCGGGGAGATGTTGGCGGAGCTTGGTGAACTCAAGCTCCGCAGAAGCTTTAGAAGCAAGAGCGTTGTCCCGCTCTGTCGTTAGCTTCGCCACATTCTCCGACAGTGCTTTAATGGTGGCGTGAAAGTTGTTTTCTTTCTCAGCTGCAGCAGAAACTTGTAGTTTCAAGTCATCCACCGCGGTTTTTGCCGCAGTGAGTTCATAGGAGAGGTCAACACAGCGTTTTTCGCAGTCTTCATCCTTGATCTTCTCAGCATTGTACTTCACCTGTTCAGCCTCAAGAACATTGAAAAATTATTCTTGACGGCATATCATATCATACGCCGAATTAAAACAGATATAGAAGTTCTGAACAAAGCTGTTATGCGCATCAAGCGCAAAAAGCTTCGAGAATTCACGGCGAAGTTCGCCTGGAATTGCCAACTTCATTTGTTGGCGCTGATCCAGTGCCACTGCAGAAGAAGCGTAAGTATATCCCGACAAGCCATCAATTCTCACACCATAAGAGTCAGGTGGAGTACGGAATAATTCAGTGATTTGCTCCGCGGTGTGTGGGCTTGGAAAAATTGGATTGAATGGTGAACCCCCTACAAAACAATGCGATTAATAAACTGGCAACATAAAAATGTAGTAAGTAATATAAATATGAAATCATGTTTGTGACATACCAGTTTGCTGGTCCCATTCATACTCCGATGTAATCGGATTATTGTGAAAGGAGGTATCCTGTTGTTTGCGTTTTTTGCTTTGAGATGATGGAGGCGTTTGGTACGGTCGTTTCGTGGAACTAGGTTTCAATAGGGGAGATTTATATGTTAGATCGACAAGTGGAATTGTTTGCTTCTCTTGTTTGGTTCCTTTTTCGGAAGATGCAGCTGACTTGGATTCCGCACTTGTTAATAGCCTATTAATTAGTGCCTTTGGGTCAGCCTTGCTATCTACTTCGTCAATCTTCATTTTCAATTGGAAAAGAGTTGCAAGTAATGAGTAAAGTAGTAAAGGTTGATTGAAAAATTGAGAAATTACGTAGTATCTCAGAGAAGCGAGTAGGGACTTTGTGATTTTGGATCACAATATATATAGGTGAAGCAATTGATTGTGTTAATTATCCGTTATGATAATTCAAACGGTAATATTTTCGACAAAAACGGTAACTTTGTCTGCTATACCGGTAACAAAGGCAAAGCGAAAAATGTTTCAATGCGGATAATGGTCAAGTTGACCGCGAATTTTTAGAGTTTATCATGATACATTTACTTCGCAAAATGTATCATAATAAACTGGGGGGACTTGATCATATACATGGCATTGTATATGTATATTTTATTAGCTAAGGGCTAAAAGCAGAAGTTACGCGAACAATAATAAAAAGGTGAGGAATATCCGCTGAAAATAAGTATAGCGATTATGTTTCCGCCTTAGTAAAAGACTGCGGTTTAATCCGCTAAGTTTCCGCGGATTGTTAAGCAATCCGCAGACCGCGGATATTTTGAATACTATAAATAGAGAGCATGGCCTCTCATTTATAGGTTGTTGATTCTCTGCCATTTGCTCTAGCCTTTGTGATTTTCACTTGTGATTTTGCCCAAGGGATTTCTACATTGTGCTAAGGTGAAGTATGCTAATTGACAATCAAGACCTGGTCGGGGTGGTTGATCACTTGATTGTTAAAGTGAAAGACGATCATCGGGGCCCAAAATAATCATCAAACATCTCATCCTCCATCTTATTATTGCACTCAATCTTTAATTAAGGAATAACTTGATATAAGATTGATCAATTCTCATATTGTAATCTTGGCACTTTGTTTGTTATTAGCCAATCTTGGCTAAGGATTGTATCCGGTTTGTGGATCCAATCTTGTTTGTGTTTCTGCTGATCTATATTGTTGGTTTCAATGTTGGTTAATAATATTGTGACTTTGGTTGTTTGATATCCTATTGGTGTAAATTTCTCACTATTCTGTTCTTCTATTATGTTAAGCACTACATGAAATGCAAATTAAATTAATCGCCTTAATGCTTAAGTTACACGATTCTATCAACTGATAAGCATGGGGGACCAGAACTCACTTAAGAAAGTCCATCGAATTGACGATTGACGACAATCAAGTTAGACACATATAAACCGTGCACTTAAATGAAGCCTTGTAAGAGGTTCTGATATATATTACCATCCCCCATCTAATCACACATATCATATACCATAACAACCCAATTGTTAAAGTTTGATAAATATAGGTCAAAAACAAATACCCAAACAAACGTCCCTAGTGTCTACTTAAGTTTGAGACGATAACAGAAAAGACCGAACAACACTTTGGAGGTGTAAAAAGTGTGGACTTAACAAACATCTTGTTTACCAAAGCAACAACACCCTCCTCCGAATTCATTAATAAATGCCACTGCAGATTGTAAAAAACAAAAAAACAATGTCAGTATTAATTTTCCATTTAAATAAATAATTACAAGTGTCTGGGAAACAATTTCAAGGGTACTCAAACTGCTAGTATAAAATTCAAATGGACGCTCATAATCATAATACTTAACGCGTGTGGGCAGAATTAGACGTTCAATCTGTTGTGGCAGAGTTAGACGTTTAATCTGTTGTGAACATCTTGTAACTACGTCTCCACTAAGATCAATATTCCAACATAGACTCAAGTCAAGTGATTCAAGTTGACAACAAGCATCCATAATCACCTTTAACCCTATATTTGACATGCCATCATAATAGAGTTTAAGGTGCCTTAGCTTATGTAAATTCTCTCCAATAGCCACAGCTATCTCATCATTAACTGGCAGAGCAAAATAACGATATCCACGTCGTTCTTGATGAACAATCAGTGTTTTTAGTAGTGGGCAATGACGGCCAGCACTTTCAATAATTTCCTTAAAGAAATCCGTTGAGTACACGATGAGTTCCTCCAACAATGGAAGTTTCTTTAAAGCCTCGGGCAAACTTTTAATACGCGGTTCACCAAAAGTTCTTACCAATGTCAGTCGCTTAAGATTCCTTGCTCTGACAAATAAAAAAAATACATCAAATAAAAATCATTTAATTCTAACTGAAAGGGAGTAAGAATAATGTCAAATACCTATCAGCAATAAACAGAAGAACCCCATCATTAAAGAGCCTCGGGATGACAATATCAACCAATTGACCCTGGCTTCTATCAACAGCTTCTTTACATATTTTCGTACATCTACGATAATTACGAACATCATATAACGATCGGTCCATTTTGATGACTTTCCACACATAAGGGTCCTTGCAGACTTCATACCAATCTGTGCACACTAACTGCGCATTCTCAAGTATTTCATGCGCACCATTCTGGAGAGTATATCAATTTTCAATTCTAATGAGAGGTCGAACCAACTTGTAGTAGATGACATCATCACTTTAGCATATACTGTATAAAAGTTGAGTCATATATATTAGTATGTCATTTACAAAAATTGATATAAAAAATTATAAATACAATCTAAACCAAAAACAAAAATCTAAGAATGAATCATGCCAAAGACTCTTTGCCATTTAACCCCTGATCCTCATCAATTTATACATGAACACTGTTAACCACCAATAATGACAATTAATACATAACACTTGTAGATTTTAGTTACTACTCGGTTAACATTCAACATTTACGTATTACTGCTGTTAATTAAAAAAAAAAAAAAAAAAAAAAAAAAAAAAGGTTACTAGACCTCGGTAATGCTATTGCTTTTACTTTAAGAAATTTCAAAAGTGTATCAGCAAAAATCGTCTGCAAACTAAAATCAACCGGAGCCAAATCTGAACGTAAAAGAAATCATACAAACTAGAATTAACAGTCAAAAGAAAATATTAACATGAAATCGCACAAACTGAAAATTCCTAATTTATTACATAAAGCTGAAATTGATTAATAATCATACCTTTTTGAGTGAGAAATAAAGTGAAAGGGTTTGAAGTATGAGTCGCCCTAAAAAGAAAAGATGTTTGTTACGTAAAGAAAAAGCTAAACCAAAAATACAGTCAGAATTCCAAATTCTTGATGACCAAGATACGATTTCAATTCTTTCCACATCAATTGATGGACTCTTTATTAATGATTTTATGGTAAGTGGGTCCATGCCCCTGATGTTGTCAAAGCCCATGCACTTGACTACTTCGATTATATCTGTTTTCTTGTAATGGGCTTTATTCAAATTGGGCCCATTTAAATTGGGAGTTTGTAAACCTTTAAAAAACTGAGCTCCTCTCATGCGTTAGTATTTGGAAGATTTATTTTCCGAGGATAATATTAAGCAAGTTATACACAATTTTGATAGCGATAAAGCCCCGAGAGATCGGACGGATTCAAGAAAGGATGGGAGTTTCTAAATACGGAGATCACGTTGAAAGGTTTCAATTCTTCTTTTTTTGTCCTAATTCGTAAATCAAATGTGTCTAACCATATTGAACAAATTAGGGCTATTAGCCTAATAAATGCTCCCTACAAAATTATTGCAAAAGCATTAGCTAATGGATTACGCTTGTTGATCTCGGATGTTGTTAGCGAAAATCAAAATGGGTTTGTTCGGACAAGGCTCCTTCTTGATGGGATAATGATTTTAAATAAATTGTGGCCACAGCTAGCGAGAACATAAATGTCGATGCTCTTTTTGAAAATTGACTTTGCAAAAGCATACGTAGTGTCTCCCACAAATTATTGTTTAAAGTGCCCGAAAAGATGGTGTGTTACATATGTACAATTCTTGGTTCTTACGGGTTTGTTGATTTTTGTATTTGTATGCTTGATTCTGTTTCCTTACATGTTTGTTTATGCAATTAGGTAGTTAATTAGTAATGTTTTAGGCTCCATTAGTGACTTAAGTTTTTAAAGTAGCATAACGAATTGCTCGGTTTAGGTTCTAGCGATTTCTTGAAGTTGTTCGTTAATTGTTTGTGCTTAGCATTCAACTAGTGTTCGAACCCTCGCTTCGCGTCGGGGGGTTCGATTTTCAATGTATTTTATTGCGTTTAGTTTGTAAATTATTTCTTGGCGAACGATAATGTCGTTGAAGCGCAACTCGAGTCGAACTAAAAGGTATAACCCGTGAAAAATTTAAATGTTATTTTAAATTAACAATATATGTGCATCTACGCGTTTCGCTATGGAGTTGTCGATTTTTGAAAATATAACGCAAAATAAATGTGTATGAAAAGTAACCCAAATATTTAGTGTTTTTTTAAAAAAAACGTCCGTTTTGCGTATAGCTAGTGACATTGTGTTCCTAAAATTATTTCGAGTTTAACGACGGTGTCGGAAAAATTTGACTCGATGCGAGCGAGAAGATATGGCCCGTTGAATATTTGGGTGGAGTTTATTTAAGATCTTTTAAGAAAATGATAATTTGACACTTTACCCCCTGTATGGGGGGTCGATTAGTTTTTTTTGGGAAAAGTGTGGGGGGCTTTGTTGTGCAAATGGGGAAAAAATGTTGAAAAGACAAAAATGCCTTACTATTCATTTCCACTATCTCTTTTAGAATATAGGTATAATATAATATAATAACAAATAATTTTTAGGAGATACAAAGGTTTAGTTTTGACCCATTTTTATTTACTTAATGAGCCAGTTTAAGTTATGTTTTATTTTCAAAGGGTCAGCCATACAATCTCTTATATCGTTTTATTATTCTAACAAATCATTTCTAAAAAGACTTTTTCAACCCAATAAGTCTATAATACCAACCATAAAACCTTCTGACCCATTTACCAAACCCGCTTGATCCAACATGTCACCTTTAGTGACTTCTACAAATAAATATATACTAAAAATATATTGCAAATCAAACCTTATATAATAAGGTTATTTAACTGATAAAGATTATAACATACTTGATTCGATGACCAACTCTCTCTTCTACTCGCAGACCATATGTATAATCAGGGCTGGTCCCGAAAATTTAAGTGCCTAGAACGAGGTGAAAAAAAAGGCCCTCACCTAACGATGTGATTTCTTTTTAATTGGGGTCCGGGATCTTTTGCTGGTTTAATTATGAATCGCCGATTTCCGTTATTTTGTTTGGCTTTAAGTCTTTTAATTTATAACTTATGGTTTGTGTTGTATTCGTTTGCTTAGTTTTTGTCCTAACTTGCACGCCCAGTTGAGAGTCCATTTGAGTTAGTTTTTATTATGGTCATCTAGTTTTCTTACTTATTTCAAGCCTTAAAATGGTTGGTGTTGTTGTACTCTAGTTTTCTTACTAAGAAAAAACTTTACAGTATAAGGCTGTTCCCAAAGGTGCAACCCTCTTCTCCGCCCAAACCTCCGCCCATCAACACGTTGTTGGCAGCCCTCCGCCCAAAACTCCGCCCAGCTTCCTCGCCCTGTTTTTCGTGCTTTCTAATCAGATTTGAGGACGGATATATTAAGGAAGCAAGGTTGTATTGACTTGTACACTTGGTTTAAATATTTGTACTACAAAATAAAGAATTGATATAGTGGGTCCCAATTTTATATGAGGAAGTATGTCATAGTTGGGAGTGTTTAGTCCTGGGTTTAGTACTGAAAAAGAAGTGCTTATGTGGCGCTGATGTTGCACTTAGGACTAAGGGTGGAGGAACTTCTCCATTGGGAGCACTCTAAGGCTGCTCCCATTGGTTGTGTCTTGCTCTCCGTCCACACCTTAGCCCAGGAGGACGCCATTGGCAGCGGCTAGTCCTCCTGTTAGTCATTGTGTTAGTCCTCCGATTAGTCCTTGTGTTAGCCCTTTTGTGATATTTTTGATGACGGAGCATATGTATTTATGTATTGTACTAATAGTATTAAAACTTCTATATTCTTTAATTAAATAATATAAATGGGTCCCAATTTATTTGAGGGTGTATGTCATGGTTGGTAGTGTTTAGTCCTCGGATTAGTCCTGGTGAGAAAGTGCTGATGTGGCGGCTAGTCCTCGGGAGGAAGCTTGTCTTGGTTATGAGCACTCTAATCAACGATATAAACCTTTTAAAAGGATCTCTTTCTACACTTATTTAGTATAAAATCAAAAGAGTGTTGATACATCTATTTATAAATTTGAATCTAAAATACATGTACTATAATCTATTTGTTAATTGATACATAAACGCTATATTATTTCATTTAGAGCACAGAGAGTCGTTCGGTGTTAAATCTCAGTGTTAAATTTAACACTGGATTTAACACTGAGGTCAAAACAGGGAAAATGGTTCAGTGTTAAATCTCAGTGTTAAATCATTATTTAATTATTTTTTAACACTTTTAATAATATTATTTAATTTAAATATATATATATTAAAAATATAAAAACAAATGATTTATAAAATAAATGAGTGTCAATATTATTTAATTTTATATAACATACTATACTATATAAATAAATAAGAATAAATTAAGAAAAAATCCAACATTGTAAAATAAATTTGACCCAACTTTTAAAAAGTATTTAGCCCAAGTTAAAATATAGATTTGGCCCAAGTTCACAAATTTATATACCCTAAAAAAAAATACACCTTCTTTTCATCTGCTGCTTCTTCTTTTCATCAACTCTTCTCCTCCATTAAACCTGCAAAATAACTTCAAATAATGAGTAAAAGAAGTAAAAAGAAAAGAACAAAAGAAAAAAAAATAACAGCGGATTTTTTACACTGTTGCCTACATGACGGTGGCCACCGTTAAACACATTTAACGCCGATTTAACGGCGGGGCGGAGTGGTGTTTGCCACCGTCCCCACCGTTAAATCATGGTAACGGTGGATTTTTCGTTCGACTCCTGGTGCTCTTACATATTCACATGCTAAATTTATATTGTTAGGCACATAAATTAATATATATTGTTTTCTCATTTAGATATATATACTTTGTACACTTTTAATCAATTTAAAATAAATTATCCTAAATAATATAAAATGTTAGTGAAAATTTGATAGCTCGATGAGGGCAATAATAGTGTTTCTTATTACTCCTATTAATTATGTTCTCACTTCCCAGTCCCACATCGGTAAATCACTAACTTGTAAAGAGATATTTATAGAGTGAATTAGCTATCAATTAAAATAAATTGTACATGTTGTTATAATTCAGTAGGCTTATAACTACCTTTAGTGGTTCTTGACTGTAGAAGGTATATAGAGATAGAGATACTGTAAAACGGAGAAAACAAAGGTTGAACAAAAGGTATGAGTAATTGGTTTTTTATTTATAGAAAAATGTACAATGAGAGTTTGGTGGCATTTGGAATCTAGAGAGAGAGTGTTTTTGTTAACCAAAAAATACATACAATAAACTCTAACTCAACACACCTATTTATACTCAAAAAAATATACTATGCAATATCTATAATAATAATAAAATTATCATCCAATTATTACTTTTATAACACTCCCCCTTGGATGATAATTTTATTAGTGAATAACTAGTACTGCCTCGTTAAAAACCTTGCTAAAGAAAACCCTTTGGGATAAAACTTTAGCTAAGGGAAAAAGAGTGCAGCATAGAGTTGACTCCCCCTCAAGTAGGCAACGCCTGAGTTGTTACATCTTCTGAACATGCCTCATGCCAATATTATGAACGTGTGTTCTGAAAATAGCAGTTGGAAGTGCTTTGGTGAAAAGGTCAGCAGAGTTTTTGCTGGACTGAACATATCTCATTTCAATCTGGTTGTCCTTAATGAGATTTTGAGTGTATGAGAAGAATCTAGGGGGTATGTGTTTTGTTCGGTCACTTTTGATATACCCTTCTTTCATCTGTGTTATGCAAGCTACATTATCTTCATAGATAGTTGTTGAACTTTTATTGCGTTCTAGTCCACAAGAATCAGTAATGAGTTGTGTCATTGATCTCAACCAAAAACATTCCCGACTGGCTTCATGTAATGCAATTACTTCGGCATGATTTGATGATGTTGCAACAAGTGTTTGTTTTTTAGAACGCCATGATATTGCGGTACCTCCATTTAGGAATACATATCCATTTTGAGATTTAGCTTTATGTGGATCAGATAAATAACCTGCATCTGCATAACCAACCAAATCTTGTTTTGATTCGTTAGAATAAAATAATTATAAATCAGTAGTTCCCCGAAGGTATCAAACTATTTGTTTGATCCCATTCCAATGTCTTTTGGTAGGGGCTGAGCTGAACCTTGTCAACAAATTAACTGCAAAAGAAATGTCAGATCTTGTATAATTTGTAAGATATATAAGAGCCCCAATTGCACTAAAATATGGAACTTCTGAACCAAGAAGATCTTCATGATCTTCTAGAGGATGAAATGGATTAGTATCTATATTAAGATCTAACAACTATATGAGTACTTAATGGTTTTTGTCTTGTCCATATTAAAATATTTTAAAATCTTTTCGGTATAAGTTGTTTGATGTATAAGTAAGTCATTAGTTATATGCTCAATATGTAAATCAACGTAATACTTGATTTTTTTTTATTTTAAAATTTTTCTTTAGAAGTTGAATGGCTTCATAGATTTCTTTATTTAAGATAACTGATATAAACAGCTATGATCACATATCCGAACATTGTTTTTATAAAACACACATGCAAATAAGTTTATATGTATACCCTTTTCTTATCAAGTAGTAATTTAATCGATTATACCACATACGTCCCGATTGTATAAACCCATTTAGAAATCTTTGTGATTTAATGGAATATATTCCCTTGGGTTTTGCATTAGATGCTTATGATACCTTAACCCTTCAGGTATATTCATATATATATCACTATTAAGTGATCCATACAGATAAGTAGTAACAACATCCATGAGATGCATTTAAATAACTACCAGGTTGATTAAGTATCTAATAAGTAATTATATTCATTATAGGAGGATAAGTTTTTCTCCTAATTCATTTCTGGTCTTTGTGGGAAATCTTGAGTTACAAGTCTAGTTTTGCCTTGTAACTTCATTTGCACATTTCTTTTCGGATAAAAATTCATTTGTATCCCATTGATTCACATCTTTAAAAGTGATAACGATTGATCCAAAAACTTTTCTTTTATTGAGCGATTCTAATTCAGCTCGTATTGCTCCTTTCCGTTGAGTTCAATCACGTCTATTTTGATATTCAATGACAGATTTTGGTTCCAGATCATCATCTTTATTCATGATGTCATTGTAACATTATATGAAAATATCTCATCAAGATTTTTCATTTCATTTCAGTTTCATAATATTGCATAATTTATTGCAATTTATGTATTTACATTTATCAATATCCTCTACAGAAGGAGTATTGATTTGTGGTTCTTGTTGAACACTTTCTTTTACCTCATTATCAGCTGATTTTCTTTTTCGAGGATTTTTATCTTTGGAACCAATTGGTCTCCCACGTTTCTGCCGTAGCAAAGACTCATGAGTGACATTATTGCCAGCTTTTGTAATTTCAATTCTAGCTGAAGCATTTACTGCTGGTATATATGATTTAGTCACTTATTTTTTGTATCTTTAAATGCATAAAGTAATTAATTTGCAAGTTCTTGCATATGCATTATATTTGAACTTTCTTTTCGCATTCTTTTGTGCGATGATCAATATTCCTTAATTGATGTTCACACCATGAAACATCATTTTATTTATATTTCATTTCTCCCCCTAATATAGGGAACAATGTTTAATTAAAGTGACAATCGACAAAACTTGCTCTAAAAACATCACCCGTCATGGGTTCAATATATCTTATGATTGAAGATGTTTTATATCTAACATATATTTCAATCCTTCTTTGAGGAACCATTTGTTGTGGTTGTTCAATTAAAAATACACTGCACAACCAAATGTTCTAAGATGGAAAATATTTGGTCTCCACCAAAATTAAGTTGGTAATGGAGAATATTTATAACTTGCACTTGATTTAATGCGAATTAATGTCACATCATGTAAATTTACATGTCCCCATATAAATATTGAGAGTTTTGTACTCATTTCTAATTGTCTAGTTATTAGCTGTAAGCGTTTATCTATTGATTCAGCTAAACCAATTTTGTGTATGCACATGAGCAACTGGATGTTCAACAACAATCCTTGTAGACATATAATAATCATTAAAAGTTTGAGATGTTAACTCACCAGCATTATCAAGTCTCATCCTTTTAATGGTGTAATCAGAATAATGTGTTCTTAATTTAATAATTTGTGCAAGAAACTTTGCAAATGCCATATTATGGCTTGATAACACACAAACATGAGACCATGCGTTAGATGCGTCTATTAGAAAAATGGTCCACATGATGGATGAATTGGTCCATATATATACCCTTGAATTCTTTCAAGAAACATTGGTGATTATTTCTCAATGTGCTTTTCATTAATCGCCATATGTGATTTTCATTAATCACCATATGTGTTTTTCGTTAATTACTATATGTGCTTTTCATTAATCACCATATGTGATTTTCATTAATCACCATATGTGCTTTTCATCATATATCATTTTCACCATATGTGCTTTTAATCATATGTGCTGCGCTTTTCGTCATATGCACTTTTCATTATATGCGCTTTTAATTATATGCGATGCGCTTTTCATCATATGCGTTTTTTATCATATGCGCTTTTAATCATATTTGCTGCGCTTTTCATCATATGCGCTTTTTATCATATGCGCTTTTAATCCTATGCGCTTTTCGGTGTTACATAGATATTTCTCATTTTCGATTATCATTGACTGATAATCATATCCATTATGATATATATCAGAGAAACTTAACAAATTTCTCTTTGATTTGGGAGAAAACAAGACATTGTTTACCAAAAAATTCGTACCATTTGGTAATATGAAATTTTGCCTTTTTCGTTTCTTATATCAAGTTTGCAAGAGCTGATATAGTATTTATAATTCCCTCATTTGATTTAAATCAATGAAATATTTCTTAGATTTGATCATAGTGTGTATGTTACTACTATCTGCAATACATAGGACTTTACCATTTAATTGATGTTGTATTTCTGCAGGATTCATATTAAAACTTCAAATAAGATAAGCAAATAATGAGTTATATTTCAGCAAGATAATCAAATTATATTACATGCAAACAAGTTATAATCTGAAGTACATAAAAGATAACACTTAATAAAACATATGCGTTATGGTCTAAAACCATTTATTTATGAGTGATACATAAAAAAAACTAGGCATCTTAGAAAATTCAAACCATTAAAGTCTCAAGGTAGCTCAGGGTTAATTTAATCAAGATTTGTCAACAGATTCACTCTCGTTTTCTTTTCTTTTGGGACTTATTTGTAGAGCTAAACAAGATGTTCATGTATTCAAGAAATACTAGACTGATGGTCCACGTTACCAGATCATTAATAAGAATCTACGGAATTCTTATAAGAGCGTCTACTAATATCTTTAATTTTATTCTTTCATGGATCACCGTTATTATTATTATTTTTTTTTTTTGATAATTAATATCGTATCTATCTTTGAGTATTTTCCATAATACACTTGGATTTTCGATCATATAATATGTAGATTCTAAGGACTCGTCAATATGTTTGCTAAGAAAAATACTTACTATTGCTTTCTCTTGTTCGGAATAATTGTTATTTTCATTCAGGGTTTCTAAAATACCGTTTGATTCGAGATGTTTTTCTACATTCATAACCCATGTTAAGTAGTTGTTCCCACTTGTTCTAAATGAGCAAATTTAAGCCTTTTCAAATTCGACATTTTCTATTATCAAAAAAGATGAATAACATAAATCATAATCATAATCAACTTCTATTCATAGACAAATAATAAAATGAAATTAGAATCATTTTAAATTCATAAGTAGCAAACAACAGAATAATGGTATGATTACAAATAATAAAACCACAAGGGCAGGATAGAATATAGGTTCACCCGGTAGTATATTAGCAACAATGATGATAGTTAATATGACCAATACAATAGGAAAAATCATCCTTGTGTGAATCATTTTTACAAAAACTTTTTGAGAGTAGTAATCTGAAAAATGAAGATTGATTTGTGAAAATGTGAAAACGGAGATGTTTATTTTATATTTGAAAAATATAGTTGTTGTAACGTTGTCAGTTGACGTTAACAACCGTTATGTATATATGACCGTTGTAACGTCGTTAGTTGACGTTAACGAATAAAGTCACTATATCAAAACGCGTATGAGTAATATAAAGGACAAGATTTTTTTTTTCTTATTTTAACTTTTAAGATTTACTTTTAATAAAAATACAAACTACTTTTTCTTATTTTAACTTTTAAGATTTACTTTTAATAAAAATACAAACTACTTTTTCTTATTTTAACTTTTAAGATTTACTTTTAATAAAAATACAAACTACTTTTCTTATTTTAACTTTTAAGATTAACTTTTAATAAAAATACAAAACTACTTTTCTTATTTTAACTTTTAAGATTTACTTTTAATAAAAATACAAAACTACTTTTCTTATTTTAACTTTTAAGATTTACTTTTAATAAAAATACAAAACTACTTTTCTTATTTTAACTTTTAAGATTTACTTTTAATAAAAATACAAAACTACTTTTCTTATTTTAACTTTTAAGATTTACTTTTAATAAAAATACAAACTACTTTTTCTTATTTTAACTTTTAAAATTTACTTTTAATAAAAATACAAACTACTTTTTCTTATTTTAACTTTTAAGATTTACTTTTAAGGATAAACATTAGTATGCATGAAATAAATAATGATTAATTGCATAAGTAATCATAAATGTTAGATAACATATAAAGACCCCATCGTATTCGTATTGATCGGAATTAATCTCGACCCATGGTACCGTGTTGTCAAATGACGTGTTGCGTACATAAAGTACCGTGTTGTCAAATGACGTGTTGCGTACAATCATGAGGTCTTATTAACATAAATATAAATGTTAGTGAAGTTAATAAGAGTTAGATTACAGAAAATATAATTCAGGTGGTATAACCGACCATATATAACTTAAATAACATAAATATAAATGTTAGTGAACATAACTGTAAATGTTAGTATACATAAATAAATGTCAGATAACATAAATGTAAATGTTAGTATACATAAATAAATGTTAGATAACATAAATATAAATGTTAGTATACATAAATAAATGTTAGATAACATAAATGTAAATTAGGCGACAGTGTCGACCATATATCATTTAGGTGGTATAACCGACCATATATTAGTTAGGTGGCAGAGCCAACCATATTTAGTATAAATGTTGAGATAATCGTGCTGATAACGTGTTATAATTCAGTAGGCTTATAACTACCTTTAGTGGTTCTTGACTGTAGAAGGTATATAGAGATAGAGATACTGTAAAACGGAGAAAACAAAGGTTGAACAAAAGGTATGAGTAATTGGTTTTTTATTTATAGAAAAATGTACAATGAGAGTTTGGTGGCATTTGGAATCTAGAGAGAGAGTGTTTTTGTTAACCAAAAAATACATACAATAAACTCTAACTCAACACACCTATTTATACTCAAAAAAATATACTATGCAATATCTATAATAATAATAAAATTATCATCCAATTATTACTTTTATAACACATGTTAGTTATATGAGGTTATTGTTGTTAGGCCCTTTCAGTACCGGGTTTTTATAAAAAAAAATTTGAACAAGGCTTGTTAATGAAAAATTGGGCCCTTAAAAATGATGGGCCTAAACAAATGTACACTTTATATCCTCTTTGAGTCGGGCCTATTTCATATGACAATAGTTAAAATAACGTAACACCTCTTTGATTAACTAACGTAACACCTCTTTGAGTCGGGCCTATTTCATATGACAATAGTTAAAATAACGTAACACTATTTGCAAACCATGTCCATTTGAAATATAAATAAAATAAAATTATCTATATATGCACAATACCATACAAATTTCACCAATTCGTAAATCAAAAAATCGAAATTATTGACCTAAAAAACCCATAATTTTGTAAGTCACTCTGAAACACAATTTATGAAATAATATATTAGCAAATGAAAAAGAAAATGATCTCATTAAATCGATCTCTTTCGGAGGTCGACTAACACTCATTAAATCTATCTTAAGTAGCATACCACTCTATTATTTCTCCCTCTTTCATGCTCCCTCCTCCATTCTTAGCCTCCTTGAATCTAAAAGACGCAAATTTTTTTGAGACGGGTCATCAACTGAAAATAAAATTAATTGGATAAAATGGGATCAAATTCTTTTACCCTACGATAAAGGTGGTTTAAATGTTGGTTCTCTTTTTAGTAAAAACATCTCACTACTATGTAAATGGTGGTGGCACTTCAAAAATGAGAAACACGCACTTTGGGTAAAAATTATTACCAGTATCTACGCGGGGGGGGGGGGGGGGGGGGGGGGGTTGGTTGGAATCTAACGTTTCTTGCAGGAATATTTCAGGTCGCACGGTTTGGAAAGAAATTATTAAAGCTGGAAAAATTGCGGACAACACAGGCGCCTCATTCTCCTCTTCCATCTCAAAATGTCTCGGGAATGGCGCCTCCATCAATTTTTGGAATGACGCATGGTTTGGCTCGGAACGATTTAGCACGCTTTTTCACAGATTATACATGCTTGAGACAAATAAAGATGCTTCAATCGCTGAAAGAATTACACATTGCAATGGGTCCTCATTTAGTAATTGGTGTTGGTCAAGGCCTCCTAGTGGTCGGGCTACAAACGACCTCATGGAATTAAACAACATTATATCTTCCGTAACTTTATCCGACAGGCAAGACTCCTAGAAATACAATCTAGACCCAACATGAATTTTCACCACCAAATCTTTGACACTTTTGATCAACTCTCTAAAGTTAGGGAGTAACGCTTTAAGCTTATCGATTCCCCGTAACAAACTTTTTCCGCAAAAAGTATATATCTTCATCTGGCGAGCCATTCAAAAAAAGATCACGGTTCGATTCGAAATTGACAAAAGGGGCATTGATCTCGATTCCACTTTATGCCCTTTATGTGAATCGGATATTGAAACCACCGAACATATCCTCAGTTCTTGTCCAAAAATGGCACTCATATGGAAACTTGTTCTTGATTGGTGGGCCCAAGATGTCTCTTTAATCTCCAATCTTAACGACGCCATTATCAATAATCAACCGTTCGCGCTCAACAATTTCGGCTCTTCATTATGGCAAGCTACCAAATGGATAACTTGCTACATAATTTGGAAACATAGGAATCAGAAAGTTTTCTCCAAAAAAACGTGGTCCCCTGGATCGATTCTATCCGAAATACAATCCCAAAGTTATTGTTGGATTTCTAAAAGATCACGTAAAAAGAAATTAATCGAGTGGCATCAATGGCTTATAAATCATTCCTTCTTCGTTGCAGATTCTCCCCACCGTGTTGGGATTGGCTAATCTTCTACTAACACTTATGTGTAACCCACAGATTCCATTTCTTCTATTGAGGGTTTGATTAATCGGGCTAGTTTGTGTAACTTTGTTGGCGCTAGATCGTCACTGTTATCCTCTCTAGTCCGGCTTGTTTCTTTCAAGTTCTTATTCCCTCTTTAGTTTTATTGGCATTCGTTGGTTACCCGCGACTTTATAGCCTCCTTTTTGTAATTCCGTTTCATCAATGTATAGATATGTATAGGGCCTTGTAACTCCATTTTTATTAATAATATATTATCTTGCTTTTAAAAAAAAAACAGGAAAATGAAGAATCAGGGAACATACATGTTATATATGGAGCAAACACAATGTTAAAGATGTTAAGTTGTATTAACCAAAAACCTGCGAACACACAAAAATGGGGTGAGATGTAAATTTACTAATACATATCTTAAAATGAAAGGTGACAATTTCAACCCATTTACTTAGGCATGATAAAACTAAGGTCTTATATTGTTATCATAATCTCGCTTCATGTAAGACCTTAGTTTTATGATAACAACATAAGAATTGTGCATCTAAATGTTTGGAAAATCTATTCTTAGTTATGTGTTAAAGTATTTTCCCTCCTTATTGGTTTTAATATTATCATTCTGACTGCTTATACTCAGTTATGTGTTAAAGTATTTTCCCTCCTTATCATTCTGACTGTATCTTGAGCAGAGGACAAAAAGTTTCTTCCTTGAGAATGTAAGAGTTTATTATGCTTATATAATTCGATGTTAGTTTTTTTTTTTTCAAATTATAGCACGTTGGTATTGAATACCTTTTAGGTAACTTGAAGATGTTTGTTGGATCTTTCCTAAGGTAAATTTTCTCCATTTTTATATATGTACATACATACTATATTAAGTGTATTGTTCGTTAGGAGATAACAAGAAGTGTAAAAAATAGCAGGTGCCTTTCTATAGTGTGCATGAGTTTATTTTGGATGTGATAGCAAATGACCATTTCGTGTGATTAATGATCGTTCATGTTATTATTATTGATATGTTCATTTTTTTTGCTAAGTGTATATGCTTATATGGGACAATAAGCAAAAATGTATTAGTAATAACCACATTATATCATCTTAAGAAAAGTATATTATTTTTCATTGATTTGTGTCTTCTACTGATTAGGTTATGGACCTAATGAAATTTAACCCATTCAAGGTCCCTTCTGATATTAACTCTTTGAAAGATCAAATAAGCATTCAATTTGGTATTTGTCAACAGATACTGGAGTTTTATATTTGTAAGTTCCCGTCATATAACCATTTCTCAGTTGAGTGCTTCTGTAGATTATTAAAATCGTCAACTGATATGTTATTTAAAAGTTGTCAACAACTACCTTGACAAAATATATACATATATATACAGGCTCATCAGTTCCGGAGAGAAGCGAATCAAAGCACAAGGACTGAAGCCCCGCACTGAAGGAAATCAAGCATGTAATTTTGTCCGGATACTAGAATACATGTACAACATGCTCTAAGAAAATCAAGCATGTAATTTTGTCCGGATACTAGAAAACATGTACAACATGCTCAAGGAACCATTCCTAGCTATAGATACCTTTTTTTAATTTAGAGTTTTCTCCATTGTAAATTACATTTATGTTTTTTTGCAAATACTTTAAAGATATTTATATATAGTTCGGTTTTGTAGTAAATTAATTTGTTACATTTGGTGCATTGGGTATTTGGAGGGTATTATTTGAAATATTTGAGATTTTAATTTATTTGGCGCTAGAGAAATATCTGGTATTTGACGGGTATTATTTGAAATATTTGAGATTTTAACCATGGTTAACATTTACCGGCAACACGTCTAATTGATACCGGGAACACGTCTAATTTAATCAATTAGACGTGTTACTTTAATCAATTAGACGTGCCATTTATAATTAGACGTGTTAATTTACTCAATTAGACGTGTTAATTTAATCAATTAGACGTGTTCCGGGAACACGTCTAATTGACAAAAAAAGGAGGAACAGAACCGCACTAATTAACATTATCAATTAGTGATGTGCCATCTAGACGTGTTAAATAACACGTCTAAATGGGCTTTTCCACACGTCTAAATGAGCCGATTTGTAGTAGTGTTGCTTTACACTTAAACAACCTTCATATTCAAAAATATTATCAAAGTGACTAACGTATAAGGCAAGTATACTTAAATTACACGAATCATTAGTATTTATACAGAAAAATGACACGCATCAGTCTTGATTCGATGGTTGAAAAAATGTTCTTCCCAAGTCAACTGAGTCTATCCTACTCATTTAAGGTGAATAATGCTCTTTCCAAATCAACTGAGTCTACCACATAATACCTGTTAGCAAAACTCACCCACTTTACATCTAAACACTTTAAGCCATCAAAATGTTATCAAAATATTATTATCAAACTGACTAACGTATAAGATAAGTATAGTTAAACTTACATGATTGGTAAGTACAATAAACATAAAAAGTAAATTATTTGTAGTTTTTTTTTTTAAAAACTTGCAACGAAATTAGAAGTTTTTAAGTAACTATACAAATCAGAGTTAGAACTTATATGATTCTAATAATTAGCATATAGTTAATAGCATAGACAACCACGACTGCAACTGCATCACGTTAGTACATTGGTGTTAAGCTATGATAACATTCTTGTCTATCCTGTTAAGCATGTATTAAATAAGCGCGTGGCAAGTGATTACCTGAACAGGAGCAGCAATGAATCGCACAAAGCTACCATGCTCTTGTCCAATCTCATATAAAATCATAACATATATTAATATCAAATTATTATGCATGATAAATTGAGTCAACATATGGCATTAGTGGTCAAGATATCAGAAAATTCCATATAATCCTCCAAATAGCTATGAGTCCATTGAACAAATTCCCAAATCGCATAAACCATGTTAAAACCTAAAACGAAAACTACATATAGATGATATAGACATACCGAGTAAAAATTACCATTAATGGGATGATACAGTTGTAGGAAAGTCCTTAATTTGATAGAAATCGAATCGTTAATATCCTGAAAAATAAAGTATCCGCTATATGAGAAAATATGAAATAGAAACCAATATTATGAAAGCCCAACTATAATTGTTCCACATTTAAACCAAAATCATCATCATCATCATCATCGTCATCATCAAGTTGCCCAGGACCGTCTCAACAATTTAAATGCCCTAGACGAAAATAAAAATGAGCCCACATATACGTTAAAATTTTATACTACGCATAAAAAAAATAATACTCGAATTTTCTATTTATTTACTTACATTGTATTTAACTATTAAAAACAAAGTATTTTAACTTTAATTGACAATGACAATTTTTATTTGATTTTGTTAAATATATTGAGAAAAATATTTACATATTTAAAATTTTGGGCCTTTCTAAATTTTTGGGCCTTAGGCGGTTGCCGATGTTGCCTCTGAAGTTCTCTTATATGTGTTATTCAATGATATTAGTGACATTAAGACAAAATTGCGCGGATGGCACATGAACTTTGTCACAAAAAACATGGATAACCTTTATTTTTTTTCGACCCAGATGACCCTGAACTATCAATATATAGCACCGATGGCCCAAACTCTAAACTCTGTTATCTTTTACTTCGTTAAGTTGTGAGTGTGCGTGTCACGTGAGGGGCATATTCGTCCTTTCTAGTTTCCTTTTATTTATTTTTTCAGTTTTCTTATTATTTATCTATAATCGATCGTAACCCTAATTGAAGGTAAATTAGGGTTTTTGTTAACCCTAATTGGTGCTGCATTTTGGATTAATTGCACGCATTTCTTATTGCTTTCTCAAAATTATGTTTGTTTGTTGCAGCGATTATGTAAACAATTGAAAAATGTCAGCACATAATTGTCAAGGACAACGATCCGGATCTAGTAAAACCGATAGTAAAATCAAACATACAAATGCTGAAGGAGCTTGGCGTTAGTGATGGAGTTTTTTTACCAACCTGGTTATAGTGGTGGAATTAAATTGCATTTGAAGATGATGTGTCTTGGTATTAACTGGATCCTCAGAGTAAACTCTAATTGCCAACTCTGTTGAAAATCAACCTTTTGAGTGTTACACGCAAAAAAATATGAGTGATTCAATTCACAAATTTGCTCAAAATCAAAGTAAGGTGTTGAAGATTTTATTGTTTTTTAGTTGGTTATAGTTTGCTAAGTATTTTGCTTATGAATAGTAGATTATAATGTTTAATCGATTGTAACTCTTTTATGTACTCAGTACTATGAATGATTATGAATGAAGTTTAGTTATAATCATTTTCTTATTAATGTTTGAATTAAATTTTTTTTTATTATCATATTTTGTAAAATTTTATTGCAGTTTGTTGATCTATGTTTGTTAACTTAATGTTACTTTTCAAGATTGGAATGCACTTGTGTTTTTATCAGAGGTGTTAAGTTAACGAATTGATGTATGTATTAAGTGGAATGCACAAGTATTAACTGTCATGTCTTGAAGTATGTATTAAGTGGAATGAAGTATGCAAATGTTACTTGTCAAAAGTTGTGTCAAAAGCTTGATGAGCAGAAGTAACACAAATGAAGTTTAGTTATAATCACTTTCTTATATTATGAATGATTAATGATTAAAATGAATCTCTTCTTGCAAAAAGACTAAAATGAATATTTTAGTGCAGAAAGACTAAAATGAATCTCACACTAATAGCCATTTCTATGTAATAGATTCATTTTAGTTCTTAATAGCCATTTAGTGTCAGATTCATTTGTCTTTCTGCACTCATTTTAGTCTTTTTCCACTAAGAGATTCATTTTAATCATTCATAATATAATATAAGAAAGTGATTATAACTAAACTTCATTTGTGTTACTTCTGCTCGTCAAGCTTTTGACACAACTTTTGACAAGTAACATTGGCATACTTCATTCCACTTAATACATACTTCAAGACATGACAGTTAATACTTGTGCATTCCACTTAATACATACATCAATTCGTTAACACCTCTAATAAAAACACAAGTGCATTCCAATCTTGAAAAGTAACATTAAGTTAACATAGATCAACAAACTGCAATAAAATTTTACAAAATATGATAATAAAAAAAATTTAATTCAAACATTAATAAGAAAATGTTTATAACTAAACTTCATTCATAATCATTCATAGTACTGAGGACATAAAACAATTACAATCGATTAAACATTATAATCTACTATTCATAAGCAAAATACTTAGCAAACCATAACCAACTAAAAAACAATAAAATCTTCAACACAATACTTTGATTTTGAGCAGATTTGTGAACTGAATCACTCATATTTTTTTGCGTGTAACACTCAAAAGGTTGATTTTCAACAGAGTTGGCAATTAGAGTTTACTCTGAGGATCCCAGTTAATACCAAGACACATCATCTTCAAATGCAATTTAGTTCCACCACTATAACCAGGTTGGTAAAAAACTCCATCACTAACGCCAAGCTCCTTCAGCATTTGTTTGTTTGATTTTACTATCGGTTTTACTAGATCCGGATCGTTGTCCTTGACAATTATGTGCTGACATTTTTCAATTGTTTACAGAATCGCTGCAACAAACAAACATAACTTTGAGAAAGCAATAAGAAATGCGTGCAATTAATCCAAAATGCAGCACCAATTAGGGTAAACAAAACCCTAATTTACCTTCAATTAGGGTTACGATCGATTATAGATAAATAATAAGAAAACTGGAAAAACAAAATAAAAGGAAACTAGAAAGGACGAATATGCCCCTCACGTGACACGCACACTCACAACTTAACGAAGTAAAAGATAACAGAGTTTAGACGTTGGGCCATCGGTGCTATATATTGATAGTTCAGGGTTATCTGGGTCGGAAAAAAAAGATAAAGGTTATCCATGCTTTTTGTAAAAAGTTCATGTGCCATCCGCACAATTTTGTCTGACATTAATCGTGCAAATATCTTAGGATGAAGACACGGTAACCAGAATTATTACCTTAGAATAATTACCTCAAAGTAGAACCATCTTTACCTAAACCGAAATTCTAACCGAAAAACATAAATGATATAAACATACCGAGTAAAAATTACCAATAATCAGATGTTGTAGGAAAGTCCTTAATTTTGATAGAAATCGTTGAATCGTTAATATCCTGGAATATCAAGTAACCGCTACATGAGAAGATGACATCCTTGGATTATCGTTCAAATAGTTAATTAGTTAATTTATTCTTAAATGTTTAGAATTGACATTAACATTACAAATTATCGTTGGCAAATTTTCAAATTCAAATTTCAAATTGACATATTATTAACTCATTAAAGAGTTTTTCTAATGTTAGTCCTTAGGGCTATTCTTAAGGGACCAACTTCCAACTAAATTTTAATAACCGCTCATATATTCAACTGTTTAATATTATTTGCTAAATTTGAGGCATAAAACTGACTACCCACGTTCAAATCACAAAAAGTCAATGTATTTATCTTCCATTTTTTTTAGCGGAAAACATTATATACACATTAATTTTACGATATACACATATAAATTAATTAAAGTAGAGATGTATTACTCAAAACAGACTGAGTACTACTACTATGATTTCATGAATCCACTGACTTTATTTCATTCACATACTTTTTGGTTTAAAAGTCGAAGATACAATTTCTATTCCTTATTTTCATTTGAAAAGACCAACAATAATTCCTTCTTGTTTATACAATTTCTATTACCTCTTGAAAATGAATGAAGTTGGTCTTGATTTTAACTTAGTACTCCGTATTTTTCTTCAGATTGTGAATGAGAGAGTCCAACACTTTTTCTCCTTATTTCTGAAAAAAGGGGGGAAGTTCTATTTATTAAAAGGATTTTGACAGAAACGGTTATCAAGGATATCAAATACATGTGTGATTTAATTTTTTTATTTTTCTATTTTATACTGTATTTAATTAATTAATGGTAGTGGGAAGTTACCCTTAAGGATAGCCCTAAGGGCTAACATTAGAAAAACTCCTCATTAAAAGGGTATAAGAGTATTTGTAGTGGTTGGGGGCGTGAGTTAAGAGCGTGAGTTGCTTTTTTTACTTTTTTGATAACTAGGACGTGTGGGTTGTTTTTGTGGAGTAGTGGTGGTGTGGGGTTTTGGTGTGGATTAGGAGTATTGTGATAATGTGTTAAAATATAATTGGGTTAAGTATTAAAAGAGGATAAAAATAATATTTTTAAAAAATAAAAACTTTCAACCCACTCCGTGGCTTCATGCGTTGCAAAGCAAAGAATGCCCCAACACTACCCCCATCCCACGCCTTGATACTCCATAAGTTGGTGTTGGTTGGTTGCCACCTAGGCATCCCACGCCCCCTTTCCAAACCGTTACAAGAGGTCTAAGACTCCTTGTAGTGGTGCTCATCCAACGGCGTGGCAGCCTAGGTGGCAAGGAAGCAACGCCACTTTCATCCGTATTGGGGCATTGCTTTGGGGCAGTTTGAGGGCATTGGTTGGATTCCAACACCACAAGCAACGGGCGTTGCCCTTTTCTTTTTATATTTTTATTATTTAAAAATATTATTTTTATCCCTTTTTAATACTTAACTCAATTATATATTAACACATCATCACAATACTCATAACTCACACCACCAATCCATACCACCACTATTCCACACAAATAACTCACACGTCCTAGTCATCAAAAAAGTACAAAAAGCAACCCACGCCCCCAACTACTACAAATAGTCTAAATGTCTTTACATTCTGAATCCGAAAAAAGATTTGTAATTCATTTTTGTGAAGTAAATCAAGGCTTATATTTGTTTGTGTAATTTTGATCTAATGGTTAAGACTAGTTTAATACCCGCAACTTTGCGGGATCATGACATAAAATATTTGATTCGGTCGATCATTAGGATATTAGAAATATACTCAGTAATAATTTATGTTTATATGCATTATTGACGATGAACATATTCATATCGGTTATATGCGAATAAAAATAAATAGATAATTATGCGGAGCAAAAAATTTTATTAATGAAAACAAAATTATTTCAAAAGACAACTCTATCGTAAGAAGATCCATTTCTTTCTATCAGTTTTTTCATGAACATTTTACGACAATTAGCAATTGAATTCCACATGTAAGAAATGGATAAGGTTGAAACCATGTACAAATATTATTTTGAAATATACAATGAAAAAGACCGATTAACAATAGCAACCCGCAGTTGCAATATCTTCATATTTATCTATCCGAGTCTGGCTAGGTATAATAGGAGATAAATGATCATGGAACATCGGAAAAAAGGTAATCATGGATTTTCTGACTCTTTTCTTGTAGTGCAGGGTTAGGAACAATTTTGTTGTTTTTCTTCATCTACCACAACTATGTAAGATTATATAGTCCATTACATCATGCGACTGCAACAAAAAATTTCACAACTTCATTAATATGTCAAAGAATACCGAACAAAGTTTAATACTATTATAATCAAAACTTACAGTGCCAAAAGCAGTATCATTGATTCCAAACAACTAAGTGACACATAAAATGGTTGATAATATAGCATAAAATAAGTGTTGTTAGTCTCTTCAAATACCAATTTACCTGATCAAATCCCTTTGATCCATCTATTGTTTCATTTTAAAACCTATTCCTTTTCCAATACAAGAATATACGTAAATATTTACTCATAGGTCAAGTCGAGTCAATAGTACATACCAACAATGTATACTATATTCATAATATAGTTTTCTAAGAATATTATATACAATAGTTATTTGTAAATTAATGAAAAGGACCTAATTAAAAAGATGGGTCAACCTGAACAAACTAGTTATTACCCATGTGAAGTTACTATAGCTGTAATGACCCAAACTCACTAGGCACCTTTAGAGGCAGGTGAAAATGCTATACTAAAGAATACTCGCACGATTAAAACAGCCTCAACTGTACCTGCTAGTATTCTAACCATACCCAACTGTATAGTGTAGATGTATAACCCTAAAGAACAAAGGATTGTCACAATTCTTCAAATGGTTAAAATATAATGGAAGACATTCAAATATAAAACTGACCCAGACATTCATATGTGACTAAGTGATGATGACTTTAAACCAACAATTCTACAAGGAGCAGCAGCCATTCTTACATATACACCCTGCAATCCAGGAAATCCATTAGAAATGTTTTTTTAATGATTAAAAAATTTGAAAACTTGTAAGAATGATAAAGTATGAATAGAATGCTTACTTGGATTGATTCGGGATGGACAATCGGGTTATACTTTTGTAACCAATCAAAATTAAAGTATTAATCCAAATTACCATTGACGACGGAATAGCCTTTGCTCAGTTTTTTGTTGATACATAAACATGAGTCCACTGAATCCAAAAATTTAGAGGAATTAGAGGGTTATTATTGTGGTTAACCAGTAGAAAATAATCAAGTGTAAAAAGTAATTGCTAAAGGAGTATAAATGTGCATGTAGAGTAGTACGTCTAAACTGGTTCAAGTCTAAACATATTTTTTTATTGCTGGTCATTGTGTCAACTTTAGAGATTAAGCAGCAAGAAAACACTACTTTTATGCAGTGTTTGGAATACCAAATCTTATGTTTTAAAGTAGAGTATAAGAAACTATATGCTACAAACCAATCCTTTTCTAAAAAAATAGTTATAAAGTACTAACTAAAATAAAGACCCTTGGACCCTCTTCCTTTTTAACCCAATTTTAGTATGTTACCCAATGGAAATAAGATAGAAACCCAAACTGACTCATTTGTTGGTAAATGGGTATAAAATGCCACCTATATTAACTATCTTATAAGCATCATAATTGATATGCAACACTTACCTCAGATAAAACAAACGGTGAGCCATAAGATTTCATGATCCGATGAATTTATGAACTTAGACACTATAAATTAGAGGATCGATAGTACGAGAGAATTAACAACCAACACAAACTCAACTTTAACATAATAAAGAAGAGGTTGAGAACAACATCACTGAATAACCACCATAAAATTACCAGACATGAATAAGGATCGTAATATTGGATTTTGTAATTCTTCCACATATTACATAAATAAAGAGCATATAACGTCATTGTAGAAACTCTGAAATTGAAGAAAACAATGCGTGAGAAACCCTAAAATCAAAGTACTCAGTCAGAAGAATGAGTTGGACTTAATTTGATGTAAATATTATCTGGATCAGATTGAAAGTAGTATACACATTATGCATGATTTCAAGTCACGAATTTGAACTCCACAATATTGAAACCGTAACGTTTAATTGATAGAATATGTAGTAGCCGATGAATAGATATGATGTGTTAATGACTCGAACTTAACATGATCAAAAACAAAATGGTAAAACAACAATTCTCACCTGAAGCTAACTCCACTTTATCCTTCAGTAACGTAACCCATCTCATACATTCAATGTGATTTCCCGTATTCAATATTGGATCACCAATAATTTAAATAGAGAATGTGTGAGAAACAATAACCTAAGCAAGATTAAATCATAAAATAGATTTGTTAACGATTATAGTAACTTCTCCCATTTGATTTGGGGCAGAATGAACTTCAAATGAGTATTTTTCATAACCGAAAGAGGCTCGACTCCCATTCATCAACCACATATTGTATACAATCAGAATGAGAATTATATTTTACCAAATAAAATTTAATCAAGTAAAGAAAAGGAAAAAATCAATTGTGTGTGAGCAAGCTTACCTGAAGATCAATATTAAACTTCCATGCTCTGTGAATCAGTCCTGCAAGAGACCTCAAGATTGATATGTCCAATGAAATGGATGCTTGAACTCCAGGTAGATGCACGTTAACTGCAACTCTATCTCCACTAGCTGTAAGTTTAGCCTGGTAAACCTGAACGAAAAAACTAGTAACAAACTTTTCATGGTACAAGAAAAAAGAGTAACAATAAACATATTATCACCAATACCGGTTGTTTTTTCCACTCAGATTTCAATAAACACTATTCCATCAATTCATATTAAGATCATAAACATTTTTTGTGCAGATTTCACTTCCCTCCATTGTTAGCCACTCATTAACATAAATATAACTATAACAATAACTATAAGTATGATATCACCAATGAAATATATGAAGATTCACAACTCAAACCTTGTCTTTGTATTAAGAGTTTTACCCCAAGGCTCTCCAACAGAATTGAAAAAATATTATCAAACAATAATTAAGCAACCAAAGTTCGTTTGTAAAACAAACCTAAGTCACATATAGAAAAGGAAAATTTTGAATGTTTGATTACCTCGTTCAATCGTAAATCTTCGGATAACAGATAATTAGATAGATATTGATAGCCGCTGTATGAAAAAGAATTCAGAAACCTAATTCAATCACCAAACATTTTAGTGATACATAAATCGCTGATTATATATATTGTAATTGAAAATTAAAACCTAATGATCGGCGAAGTGAAAAAAAGATGGAGGAGAAAGGAGGCGGCTTATTATATTGATGTTTAGCCAAATTATAGGCTTCTTCTCATCAACAATTTGTGGATTGATAAACCCTACAAAAATAACATCAAAACGTCTTCAGCCTGATACCAAAAATTGAAATTGCCCATTAAGTTAAATTAGCAGCTTTCGAATGAGATTAAGGGGATTTTGAATTGTAACGACCCAACCCGTCGTTTTCCGGCCCATAAATTTTTTCCCCTTAAATTACATCAATATTATTAACATTTTAGGTCCCATTTATATTTTTTAAAACGATTCCCTTACAATAATAAGTTTAGACAACTTTAAAACGTTTAATACATAAGTTTAAATATCCAAACGGGCATACATGACTCGACTATTTTAATATCCAACAAAACCGAGCATGGTGATTGGGGATACGCTACCCAATCCTAATCGAGTCCAAAAGCAAGATCTTCTAAAGCAACCTAGCCAAGATCTCTAATCCACACGCTTACCCGAGCCACCATCACGCGAACCTATAAAAATATCAACAACGAGAGGGTAAGCTAACGCTTAGTGAGTGAGAATATACTACATACATATATATGCATAAAATGGACACGCCACACAATAATAATCAAATAGCACATACCGGAGTCCATGCATAAAGGCAAGCTAATCTAAGCATACCGTACAATCGCTAATACAACAAGCTAAAGATATCAACAAGGTAAGTTCACCAACAACGATATGTACCACGCCAATAAGCTACACCAGGAGGGTTAGCTACAACACAACAATGCAACAATATATATATATATATATATATATATATATATATATATATATATATATATATATATATATCAAAAGCGTAAACCTCCCAAGGTTAACCCCTTTACCCAATACCAAATGAAGATTGGCCGAACTACACGAGCCTTAGTAAATCCGCATCCACACGAGACTACTATCTTCAATAACACAACAACATCGAGGTTGGCCGAACTACACGAGCCTTAGTAAATTCGCATCCACACGAGATCACTACCTCAATAAGATGACCGAAACTTCACGCGTCATCGTGAATCCCATCCACACGTGATCCACTTCCCAAATCAAAACCCACGGTCCCGGGATTTTAGAAATCCATATCGTCAGGGTTATCCAAAACACAACTCAATATCAACCCTTCGCCATTGGGGTTATATAATTCCCATCACAAGCACATGTGATGACGTACACACAAAGTGTGCACCTCGCTAAAGGTGGTCAACCAAAACGCACAACCGTGACAATTGGACCCATTACACAAGTCCATCAAATCCACCTATATGTAAAGTGAGCTCTATAACCGAGAACCACTTCACCCGACCCGCACCCATCCTACACATACATATGCACATAGGATATTAACACTCACTTTGAAGTCTTGATGGATGCCAAACCAAAATCCGCAATAGCCAATGGAATGTACCTATCCCATTAATCACAATACAAGCAGCACAATTAGGGTGGACTTACAAACCAACCCAATTGACACTTAGTGCAATTTCAACCCAAATGCATTTCCAAGCACAAACCGCACCCAAACTAACCAATAATCACTAACACTAGTGACAATGGTCCTAATATGCCAATTAAACCCAAACACAAGTGTTAAACACTTATCATTCTCAAAATCGCCCATAAACCCTAATTTTGACTCATTTCAGAATTAGCCTTTCAAATACACTAAAAATGGGTTCCAACACTTCCATAATCACTAAACCTATTGATTAAACCCAATTTCAAGTCCTAATTATGGCCAAATCGGTTTCCAACCCAAAACCCACCTTCAACACCAATAAACCCGAATCCTAGTTATCATCTTCCATTAACAACTAGTGGGGTTCCATTTTTGAACATACAAACAAAAGCCCTAAATTTAGATGATGAACACGAAAATGAAATTCGGAGTTAGATCTTACCGCTAGTATCAACTTGTAGCTAAGAACAAGGAGAACAAGGTTGCATTTTACGCTTTCGATCGAATCCCGCTTCTTCCTTTCCAAAATCCCTTTTGAATGATTTGAAGTATTTAAGTTTTGAGAGAAAATGAAGAAGAAAAGGAAAAAGAAATAAAGAAAATGAAATGGGTGGATGGGATTTAAGATCCCAAATCTGGCACATATGCGAAATGACCAAAATGCCCCTAAAAACCCTTAAAACTACGAAATCTGGAACCAGACTACCAGAGGCGCCGCGCCGCGGCCCTGTTCCTCCGTACCGCGAGATTTCACTTGGTCTGGGATCCATTTTATTGAGCTCCTGATCTTGATTTCCTATGAAATGTCGCGCCGCGATAAATCTGCCCACGCCGCGACCTTGAGCACGTTTCGTCCATTTTTTGCGTACTAAAACCATTCCACTCACTCGCGTCTCGTACCCTTCATACATCATACGTACATACACCTTAGAAAACTTATAACAACCTTCGATCAATTCTCGTACTCTTTATACATGCATGCACCCGTACTTAATCTCATGCACACATGTATACTCTCATGCCTTCGTATACACATACTCGATACACATATATATATATATACCCTTCACTTATATATATATATATATATATATATATATATATATATATATATATATATATATATATTCGTTATACGTCGCACGTGCTCTTCATATGTGCATCGTACGAATAAACGGGTCTTACAACTCTCCCCCACTTATTTCGATCACGTCCTCGTGATCCTAGTCACTTAACCAATCCGAACCTACACGCTATGGTTCTCAAACAATCGTTCCAATCCGACTTTCAACACATTTCTCATTAACTCGAAGATCATTCCATTTACCCAATACACACGTGCACGCATTTCGAGGCATGCAATGCACAAATCATCCGAAAACTACTACAAACGTTTAGCATACATGGAAACATCACGCGTTTCTTCCAATTTCTCTAGGCGATTCTTCCCAACGAATCATCTTTAACACTAAATCGTCATCCGCGATTTATTAAAATCCACAAACCCGAGCATAAGAACTTGCTCAATCCCCCACATCTGGAAAAACTCAACCAATCTCTTACCGAGATATCAATCCCTTAGCGTACCCTTACCAAGTACAATGCTAATAGCAACCAAGTCTCAACCTAAGGTCAACAACCCGAACGATGAAGATCGAACAAAACGAATCCTTACAGACAACACTTATCACTAAACATCCCTTGTAGTGTGCAATACGACTAATACGCAACTATCGTAACATCATAAGCAAATGGTTAAAATCGATAGCGTCCCAAACGACTATGGCAACACAACCCCAAGGTGTACAAAATTGACTATTGCCACACCCGTAACAACATGTGAGCGAAACACGGCTATCGCATCACTAATCACACAACATGGTCCTCACGACCCCACCATTGCGTATAAAACAACCAATAGTTCTCAATACTACCCACATGAAGGCTGGCCGAAACTACACGCGCCTCAGTGAATCTGAACCACACGCGACTCACCACCTCCACCGCAACAACAATCGGGATTGGCCGAACTACACACGCCTTAGTGAATCCGAACTACACGAGAGTCACTATCCTAATAGAATGACCGCTGATGTGTCAAGACGTAACCTTTAAAATGTAGACAATATGCTTAATAATTAACACATAATACAGGCAACTAAAACCCGATCATGTAGTAACTAGCAAGTAAATTGACCAGTTCGATCTACAGGGAGAAGTTTGTTTAAATGATTTTACCACAATTAATTATTCTAAAAAGGGGGTTTATATTTAAAGTTGTGTTTTTGTTTAACGAAACAGTAAATAAAAATAATAATTAACAAGAATGAGAATGCGGTGTTTACTTCTATGCTTGATAGATGACAGGGATTGTTCTTTTATAATTAAAACCGTTATGCGATAGTTACAATAGAGTAGTTTATATCAATTTCACAATATCTATAAACTTAAGAACTATGTTTAATCAACAGGATTCTTTCTTGGTTAAATTCACATAAAACCTAGTTTACTAAGATCACTCTAAGTAAACTACATGATTGTAAAACCTAAATATCATCCAATTACCATCCTATATTTACATATTGGTGTCTAGATCACTAGGTGTTGAAGTACAAATTATAGCCTTTGATAAATTCACATAAATCAAGTCATAACTCGTATAATTGAACTAGAATATAAAGATAGTTACAACAATGGATTTCTTGAAAGAACATGGTGATTTAGATTGATTAACTAACTAGATTTAATCCGGTTAAACTCACGTGAAACCTTAATTACAACAATCACTTGAGGTAATTTCATAACTATGTTGCTTTGGAACTTATTCAATTACCGAATTAAACACATAACAAAATCACTTAAGTGTATGTATCTAATCGTCTAGATTACTAGATGTA
Source organism: Rutidosis leptorrhynchoides (assembly GCF_046630445.1). NCBI lineage: Eukaryota > Viridiplantae > Streptophyta > Magnoliopsida > Asterales > Asteraceae > Rutidosis > Rutidosis leptorrhynchoides. Next base: position 398,428,548 of record NC_092338.1, read on the forward strand.
TTGAAGTATAGATTGTTTTCCTAGTTAACTCACATTAATAGGTTACAATCTATATAATTGAAGTAATGATCTAAACATGCATAACAATGGTTCTTACGGTTGAACTAGATAATTAAATCAATCAAATATATGTATAACTAGCATAACATCAAAGTATATAACAATCCCAAGCCATAAATCTTACATTGAAGCAAACACACAAGGCTTTTAGCCTAACATAATCATACTAGAACTAATGAAACAGTAAATACAAGTTGAATTCATGTTAAAAAGATATAGAACAATAGTACCAATTGTGATAAATGATCCTAGCTTAATATTGATGTTGAAAGAGTGGAGATTAACTTGCAGCCTTCCTTGGACCTTGAAAATTGTCTTAAAACTGGGGGAGAACGTAGTAGTGAAGGTCTCTCAAGTAAGTAACCATTTGCTTCATTAAATAGCCTCAAAAGTTAGGTATTTTGGCCAGAAAGTGACCAGATGCGCCGCATCTCTTTGGGATGCGCCGCATCTCTTTACGTTTAGTAGATTCCAGCTCGATTCTGCACTCAGGACTGTCGGCAGGGGGTCAGATGCGCCGCATCTGGGACAGATGCGCCGCATCTGGCTTGGATGCGCCGCATCCATCTCAGATGCGCCGCATCTGTTGCTATTTTGGCCCAGAAGTCTTCATGCTCCGCATCTGAAACTGTCGGGAGTTATTTGGTGTAAAGATGCGCCGCATCTAAGAGAGATGCGCTACATTTGGACCTGTTTCAGTGGTTTCGGGCTGTTTTACGCATTCGATCTTCATTTTAACTCTGTTTTCGCTGTTGGTCTTCATTTATTCATTCACAAAGGACTTTTTACAAATGTACATGAATTACAATACATACGTATAACAATTACATACAAATGGAACAACATTGGATCGAAATAACGACAATAAACATGTATAATTTTGGCGTTATCAAAATCCCCACACTTAAACCTTGCTTGTCCTCAAGCAAGACTTACAAGAAATCGAAATTTACTACAGTAAACACACTTATTTAAGTGAGAACACAAAAAATGGGACTTACACTCACTCGATATAATACACAAGACACACAAGTTATTTAGTAACACAATAACTCACGTTATATGGAAATCACACTCGGGTCACAATATATACACACTCACACTATTATATCACAAACGAATCAAACTCACGCGTTTTGAGTATACACACACCTTTGGAGTACACACGCGAAATGAAATCACGCCAAAGTCGAAAGGTGGGTTTTAAAGTCCACATTTCTTGAAAATTTGGATCCTTAGGGAAATTAGGACCTTTGCTAAAAACCTTTTATGTTTTGAAAATTATTCATGTTAGTTTTTACACTAATCAAGTTTTCTGGTTTTAACCTCAAAGTCCGGTTGAGGGTAACTGAAAACCGAAGCCTCAGTCGGCGCTTAGAAAGCTACTCGCCCCCATGATTGAAGTATCATGGAACTTGAAACCGGATGTCCTAAAAATGGTTTTACACAATATAGTTCATAAAATAGCATAAGTTTTAGAAGAAACTATATCATGTCCAAATATCATCGGTGAACCATGAGTTTGCACACCTCAATTTGTTATGGCATATGTATGTTAACCGCGGTCAACATAGATGCGATTGATCTTTATGGAGATCATCCATCTGGGGATTAGATTCATTAGTCTTAAAAGCTAATTTGCACTCTGCCCCCATTGTACGAGACAGATCCATTTCATGGTTAGGATAAGTCTGACCACCAAAAACCCTGTTTGATGCTGAGGTGAGGTGGATTTCCAGCCGATGATAGAGATGACTTTTCAAGATTTTTCGTCAACCTACAGCTGTTCTAGACTACGACTTCTAACATAAGTTAGCAAGTGTGTCATATTGGAAGACTTGAATTCCATCACAATTATTACATGGATGAGCATTGGATTAGATTGTTAGAACAAAAAATTACTTGATGACTTTCATTTCATCCAGAATGTGGTATAGCATGATGATTATATCTTTTATATGACAAACTCAATCATTTGGTTGTTTCTTAATTTGTTTTGTGATAATAATTTCGGTGTATACACCTAGTTTTAAAATCTACAAATTTTAAACAAAATTTGAATTTATGAAGATAAAAGTTTAAAAATTTTCACCATTTTAGGCCTTTTTAACTAAAATCAAAAACCCGAAAGAATTTATAACTTCCTCCCCACACTTGAGTTCATGTATCGTCCTCGTTACATGAAATCAGAAAAATTTAAATTCAAGAGTGTCAAAGAGTGTAAGAGAGTTTATTACTTTCAAGGTTTAAAACCGAAGTTCACGGGATGATGGCGCTGAACTGAATGCCAGCATAAGAACATCATCCGCTTTTTACAACCACAAAACAATCACCAATCAAGTATGTGCTGAACTTACTGCCAGTCTTTGTAAAAATGCAGCATATAGCACAATGCTCACCTGTAGCAATTCAAACAAAGGTACCATACGATTCACACAAATAAATAGGGGTGTACTTGATGTTTCGCGAGGTGTATATAAAATACTATTAAATTTTACAAGGAAATACTATTAAATACGATACAATTTTACACAAGATATTTATTTATTTATAGAATGGATATACTTAAACCTTGCTACCACACTTATAGGCAGTGTACCTAATCGTACAGTAGTGTAGTTTTTAGTAAGTCCGGTTCGTTCCACAGGGAAAATCTTTAAGCAAAGCTTAACGCTATATTAGTTTACTTTTATAAAAATACAAATATATATATAAGTAATATTATTATTATAAAGGGGGGTTTTTACCGTTTAATGACCGGTTTGTCGATTTTAAAACTTTAGTCGCGGTTAAAACCAAATGTAAAATAATAAATAAATACAAGACTTAATTTAAAGCGTAAAGTAAATAACGATAATGAAATTGCGAATAATAAAAGTGCGATAAAATAAACTTGCGATAATTAAAAAGTACGATAATTAAAAGTGCAATTAAATATAATAATAATAAAAATGCGATAATTAGAAGTGCAATTAAATATAAAATAAAGGAAATTAAATATGAAATAAAAGAATTATGCTTATTTAAACTTCCGTAATCATGATGTTTGACGTGTTGATTTTAGTTTTATGCCCATGGGTTAATTGTCCTTTGTCCTGGATTATTTAATATGTCCGTCTGGTTTTTGTCCATAACAGTCCATCAGTCATAAATATAAAGTGCGAGTGTCCTCGTCAAATAATTCTTATACCCGAAGTTAAATATTCCAACTAATTGGGGACTTAAACTGTAACAAGATTTTAATACTTTGTTTAATAATTACACCAGGATGTCGACTGAGTGTAACCCAAGGTTTTAATATTTTGTTATCAATTATACCAAGTGTCCTTGTACATAATTTCACCCCTGTTTTAATTATTCTAGTGGCTATTAATCCATTCCCGTGTCCGGTTAAATGAACGATTATTCGTACATATAAATACCCTGCCTATCGTGTCCGATCGAGTGTAAATGGTTATTTATAGGGACGCCCAATTGTAAATCTTTATATTAACATTAACAAACTATCATTTAGTTAAACAAATATAAAGCCCATTAATAGCCCATAGTCTAATTTCCACAAGTGTCGTTCTTTTGTCCAAACCCCAATTATAGTACAAAGCCCAATTACCCAATTTTAGTAATTAGCCCAACATCATGATTACTTCGGATTAAATAAACATAATAATAACTTAGCTACGAGACATTAAATTAAAAAGGTTGAACATAACTTACAATGATTAAAAATAGCGTAGCGTTACACGGACAGAATTTTGACTTACACCCTTACATCGTTCGCTAACATACCCTTATTATTAGAATTATAATTAAAATTAAAATTAAAATATAAATTATAAATATAAATATTACGTATGAATGGAGAAGAGAAAGATAGATGGATTTTACGTTCACCAAACTGCGAATTTATAGGCCTGTGAACTGAAAAAGGAGCTCATGCGATCGCATGAGCTTTGCTCTTCAAGGCCATGCAATCGCATGGCCAGCTGGGGAGGCTCACATTTGATTGTTTTCTTCTGCCGACGGTTTTATAAATAAATATAATATATTAAATAATTATAAGAATTATTTAAATATTATATTATATTTATGTGCATAGTTGACTTGTAATTTTTAGTCCGTTGCGTCGAGCGTTGAGAGTTGACTCTGGTCCCGGTTCCGGATTTTCGAACGTCCTTGCGTACAATTTAATATCTTGTACGTTTTGTTTTGAATTTTGTACTCTTGTAATTTTAAGACGTTTCTTATTAATAATTGGAACCTCGTTGATTGTATTTTGTACTTTTGAGCTTTTTGGTCGTTTGCGTCTTCAATTCGTCGAATCTGTCTTTTGTCTTCACCTTTTATTATTTAAACGAATATTACTTGTAAATAGAACAATTGCAACTAAAAGCTTGTCTTTATTGAGGAATAATGCTATGAATTATATGTTCGTTTTTAGCATTATCAAATATTCCCACACTTGAGCGTTGCTTGTCCTCAAGCAATATAGTCTTGAAATACAAGAATCACTTCTTTATTCTTCACACTTTGTACATCAGTGATTTCTATACGGCGGTATCAACAATGGTAGTAACGATGTGGTTTACAGTCCCATATGACTATATAAAAATTTAGATCCATTAAGGAAATTGGATCTTTATGAAAACATTTGATCTTTTGAAAATTAAATCTAGTTTTTACCCTAGATAAGTTTTCCGGAATAACCCTTCACCGGTGTTTGCAAAATATTTTTGTGGGCTTGGTGGGTTTCAGATTTGAAAACTTTAGCTCAAAACTTGCGGTTTTGTGTCACCCACTTGCTAACCTTGTATTAGGAAAGCAACACGTCCAGTTTACTTGTCCCGTATATTACCTTTCGATAAACTACCATCCGGTTGTAAAGGAAAGCGTTGAACAAGCAACTGTTAAGGCAATGTCCCCTGACATGCTTTTAATTATGGTCTATAACGTGTCGGACGCAATTACTATCCTTTGTAGGAGCAATAGTAAAGCTCACCCTTATGATTTTTCGGGCTGGTACAAGGTCCTGTCTTCGACCATGCTATGCAACCACCGTTCTTACGGTTGACACCCGATTTGGTTCAGGTGACCTAATGAATTCCAGGTGAATTCCTAGGATTTTACGTTCAATGGTAATGAACGCATTGAAAATAGGGTTTTCAGAAAACAAATCGGTTTGTAATTTTGATCAAAATATTTTCTCGTTCAAGCTCGAGTTTAGATATCATTGAATTCCATGAGTTTGAATTCTCAATCTTTAAGGTCAATCTCTAGGATTGAGTAATATCAGGCTTAAAAGTTGATTTTTAATCTTTAAGAAGATTATCCTTTCTGGGGATCTGATTCATTAGTCTTATCCAGCTAATTTGTACGGTGCCCCCCATTTTACGAGATAAATCCTTCTCATGGTTAGGATAAATCTAACCACTTGGCGACCCTGTTTGATGCTGAGGTCCGTGGATTTCCTGCTGATTTTAGTGATGACTTTTCTAGGTTTTTCGTCAACCTACAGCTGGTCTAGACGACAACTTCATGACCTAACTCAAGAAGCGCTTTTCTTTTTCGGAAGACTTTACTTCCTTTTAATGATGGAATTGATTCATCGTGTAGATCCATCTCTTCTTTTCTTTCATCGGGTAAAATAGTTTAGTTTAGTCCAAAGCAAAAGTATTTTCAGTTATTTGTTACAGAAATATGTGACATATGTTTAAGATAACTTGGTAATTTTTCCCACACTTGGCTTTTATTTTTCTTTTTATTGTTCTCTATTCCATTTTAAATGAATTTTAACATTTTGGTTTGTTTCTCAATTTATGTCCTTTCCGAGGTAACAATAATTTCGGTGTTAACACCTAGTTTTATCGTTCATAAATATGTATAAACATGATTTTGAGTTCATTTAATTGAAAATTTTGAAAAATTTTAGTAGAATTGGGTAGTCATTATATAAGACTAGGGCTGTTCTTTATTATCAGAGAGCACTAGATTCTAATACAACTACTACGTTACTAGTATTTTTAATGGTAACCAAGTGTATAAAGATAAAAATTTTAAAAATCCGAAAGAATTTAACCCCTTCCCACACTTAAGATCTTGCAATGCCCTCATTTGCAAGAAATCAGTACAATTTAAATTATTGAGGGTGATTAGCGTAGAAATGATTAAATTTTACCAAATTTTCCAAACATATTGGCGTTTGTTTGCTGAATGATAAATGGTGCATATCATTTGTTCATTTCGTCTGTTGTTACATCACATTTATTTGTCATCTTGTCGTCAAAATTAGTAGCTTTTGCTGAACTTAATGCCAGTCTTTGAAAATGCGCAGTTTTACCCTGTTTTGTACAATCGACAATATACATACATACAAATATAATCATGCATGGCAATTTGAAATGGGACTTAATATCCCACTTTCAAATTCTAAATATGAAATATTAGTACACAATAATAATAAAATAATAAAAATTACACAAATATATCCAATAACATAAGTTTAAACATGAAAAAGTCAAAAGATAAAAACATAAAAATCATAAAAATAACCAAATGGAACAAAATCAGTCTGGATAGGGGTTCCAGTTCATCTCATCGGGTGGGTTTCATTGTTGGTTATAGGTGTTCTGATAGGCTTGGTTATAGTCATACCGGTTAAAGGGTGGTCGGATATCGGGGCTATGTGGCGGAAAATGAGCAGGTCGCGTAGGTACATAGTTATTTGGTACCTGATATGATAGCTGGCTCATGATTTGGTGCTGATGAACTAACCAGCTATCGTGTTGGCGTCGCCTATAATCCTTGTATACTCGCTCGGAGTTCCACTGCTCATACATACTATGTCTTGCCGCGTTCGTCATTGCTTCCTCATCTATATGAACGTGGACGTCAAGAATAGCATCTCGAAAGACATCCCTAATGTCTTCCGCCTCCTCCATTTCCTCGTCTGAGCCTCTCTCTACCTGAGGATGAGATCCCTCATAGGGTACTGCCTGGTTACGTCTACTTTTCAATACCTTAGCACCCACATAAACTTTCAATCCTAAGGGCTCAACCTGTTCTCTACAAATCTGTAATGGACCCCCTTGGTTCCTATCAACACCTAAATACTCTCCAATGAGAGTAACAAAATATCTCCTCCTATTATACTCCCGTCCTGCATTCCCTCTACCATTTTAGATAAATAAAAAGCAACACAGTAAGGGATATTGATAAAGCTTCTAGGATCCCGAATACACTTTAGGTAGAATAAATCATATAAGGTAATTTTTTCTTTATTATGACCTCTTTGTGTAATCGAGTTAGCCAAAAATCTATGAATAATACGAAGCTCGGCTCTGTCAATATGTGTATAGGAGTGTCCTCCTGCTCGTGTAAAAACCTCAAAATGTGACATACGCCTCCAAATGGCGTCGGCGTCAAAGTTACTATCTACCTGTTCACCATAATGAATCAAGTTTGTACAATCGGGTAATAGCAACTCACCAGGAGTATATATCTGTAAGGCCCTGGCCATGTCCAGCATGGACATTCTGTACATCCTACCACCAAGGATAAACCTAAGAAATCTTTTATCATCTATTCTAACTATATTTGTATCAAGTGATACAGTATTCAACAACTCAACACACCATTCCTTATATACAGGTCTACGAATGGTGAAAAGACGTTCCCAATCTGTAAAAGAAGAACTGCCATACCTTTGAACTAAAAGCTGTCTAACACGGTCAGATAGATGGACCGTTTCCAAAGGGGCCCAATCGATTACCCTAGGCACCTCTACATTTTTTGTTACCAATTTGAATTTGTTCCTTTGATATGTCTCGTAATTGAAATGTCCCGTTCTTATTGATTAAAAACGTTCCATATTAATTGATTTCGTTGCGAGGTTTTGACCTCTATATGAGACGTTTTTCAAAGACTGCATTTATTTTTAAACAAACCATAACCTTTATTTCATCAATAAAGGTTTAAAAAGCTTTACGTAGATTATCAAATAATGATAATCTAAAATATCCTGTTTACACACGACCATTACATAATGGTTTACAATACAAATATGTTACAACAAAATAAGTTTCTTGAATGCAGTTTTTACACAATATCATACAAGCATGGACTCCAAATCTTGTCCTTATTTAAGTATGCGACAGCGGAAGCTCTTAATAATCACCTGAGAATAAACATGCTTAAAACGTCAACAAAAATGTTGGTGAGTTATAGGTTTAACCTATATATATCAAATCGTAACAATAGACCACAAGATTTCATATTTCAATACACATCCCATACATAGAGATAAAAATCATTCATATGGTGAACACCTGGTAACCGACAATAACAAGATGCATATATAAGAATATCCCCATCATTCCGGGACACCCTTCGGATATGATATAAATTTCGAAGTACTAAAGCATCCGGTACTTTGGATGGGGTTTGTTAGGCCCAATAGATCTATCTTTAGGATTCGCGTCAATTAGGGTGTCTGTTCCCTAATTCTTAGATTACCAGACTTAATAAAAAGGGGCATATTCGATTTCGATAATTCAACCATAGAATGTAGTTTCACGTACTTGTGTCTATTTTGTAAATCATTTATAAAACCTGCATGTATTCTCATCCCAAAAATATTAGATTTTAAAAGTGGGACTATAACTCACTTTCACAGATTTTTACTTCGTCGGGAAGTAAGACTTGGCCACTGGTTGATTCACGAACCTATAACAATATATACATATATATCAAAGTATGTTCAAAATATATTTACAACACTTTTAATATATTTTGATGTTTTAAGTTTATTAAGTCAGCTGTCCTCGTTAGTAACCTACAACTAGTTGTCCACAGTTAGATGTACAGAAATAAATCGATAAATATTATCTTGAATCAATCCACGACCCAGTGTATACGTATCTCAGTATTGATCACAACTCAAACTATATATATTTTGGAATCAACCTCAACCCTGTATAGCTAACTCCAACATTCACATATAGAGTGTCTATGGTTGTTCCGAAATATATATAGATGTGTCGACATGATAGGTCGAAACATTGTATACGTGTCTATGGTATCTCAAGATTACATAATATATAATACAAGTTGATTAAGTTATGGTTGGAATAGATTTGTTACCAATTTTCACGTAGCTAAAATGAGAAAAATTATCCAATCTTGTTTTACCCATAACTTCTTCATTTTAAATCCGTTTTGAGTGAATCAAATTGCTATGGTTTCATATTGAACTCTATTTTATGAATCTAAACAAAAAAAGTATAGGTTTCTAGTCGGAAAAATAAGTTACAAGTCGTTTTTGTAAAGGTAGTCATTTCAGTCGAAAGAACGACGTCTAGATGACCATTTTAGAAAACATACTTCCACTTTGAGTTTAACCATAATTTTTGGATATAGTTTCATGTTCATAATAAAAATCATTTTCTCAGAATAACAACTTTTAAATCAAAGTTTATCATAGTTTTTAATTAACTAACCCAAAACAGCCCGCTGTGTTACTACGACGGCGTAAATCCGGTTTTACGGTGTTTTTCGTGTTTCCAGGTTTTAAATCATTAAGTTAGCATATCATATAGATATAGAACATGTGTTTAGTTGATTTTAAAAGTCAAGTTAGAAGGATTAACTTTTGTTTGCGAACAAGTTTAGAATTAACTAAACTATGTTCTAGTGATTACAAGTTTAAACCTTCGAATAAGATAGCTTTATATGTATGAATCGAATGATGTTATGAACATCATTACTACCTTAAGTTCCTTGGATGAACCTACTGGAAAAGAGAAAAATGGACCTAGCTTCAATGGATCCTTGGATGGCTCAAAGTTCTTGAAGCACAATCATGACACGAAAACAAGTTCAAGTAAGATCATCACTTGAAATAAGATTGTTATAGTTATAGAAATTGAACCAAAGTTTGAATATGATTATTACCTTGTATTAGAATGATAACCTACTGTAAGAAACAAAGATTTCTTGAGGTTGGATGATCACCTTACAAGATTGGAAGTGAGCTAGCAAACTTGAAAGTATTCTTGATTTTATGAAACTAGAACTTTTGGAATTTATGAAGAACACTTAGAACTTGAAGATAGAACTTGAGAGAGTTCAATTAGATGAAGAAAATTGAAGAATGAAAGTGTTTGTAGGTGTTTTTGGTCGTTGGTGTATGGATTAGATATAAAGGATATGTAATTTTGTTTTCATGTAAATAAGTCATGAATGATTACTCATATTTTTGTAATCTTATGAGATATTTCATGCTAGTTGCCAAATGATGGTTCCCACATGTGTTAGGTGACTCACATGGGCTGCTAAGAGCTGATCATTGGAGTGTATATACCAATAGTACATACATCTAAAAGCTGTGTATTGTACGAGTACGAATACGGGTGCATACGAGTAGAATTGTTGATGAAACTGAACGAGAAAGTAATTGTAAGCATTTTTGTTAAGTAGAAGTATTTTGATAAGTGTATTGAAGTCTTTTAAAAGTGTATAAATACATATTAAAACACTACATGTATATACATTTTAACTGAGTCGTTAAGTCATCGTTAGTCGTTACATGTAAGTGTTGTTTTGAAACCTTTAGGTTAACGATCTTGTTAAATGTTGTTAACCCAATGTTTATAATATCAAAAGAGATTTTAAATTATTATATTATCATGATATTATGATGTACGAATATCTCTTAATATGATATATATACATTAAATGTCGTTACAACGATAAACGTTACATATATGTCTCGTTTCAAAATCATTAAGTTAGTAGTCTTGTTTTTACATATGTAGTTCATTGTTAATATAATTAATGATATGTTTACTTATCATAATATCATGTTAACTATATATTAACCATATATATGTCATCATATAGTTTTTTTACAAGTTTTAACGTTCGTGAATCACCGGTCAACCTGGGTGGTCAATTGTCTATATGAAACCTATTTCAATTAATCAAGTCTTAACAAGTTTGATTGCTTAACATGTTGGAAACATTTAATCATGTAAACATCAATCTCAATTAATATATATAAACATGGAAAAGTTCGGGTCACTACAGTACCTACCCGTTAAATAAATTTCGTCCCGAAATTTTAAGCTGTTGAAGGTGTTGACGAATCTTCTGGAAATAGATGCGGGTATTTCTTCTTCATCTGATCTTCACGCTCCCAGGTGAACTCGGGTCCTCTACGAGCATTCCATCGAACCTTAACAATTGGTATCTTGTTTTGCTTAAGTCTTTTAACCTCACGATCCATTATTTCGACGGGTTCTTCGATGAATTGGAGTTTTTCGTTGATTTGGATTTCATTTAACGGAATAGTGAGATCTTCTTTAGCAAAACATTTCTTCAAATTCGAGACGTGGAAAGTGTTATGTACAGCAGCGAGTTGTTGAGGTAACTCAAGTCGGTAAGCTACTGGTCCGACACGATCAATAATCTTGAATGGTCCAATATACCTTGGATTTAATTTCCCTCGTTTACCAAATCGAACAACGCCTTTCCAAGGTGAAACTTTAAGCATGACCATCTCTCCAATTTCAAATTCTATATCTTTTCTTTTAATGTCAGCGTAGCTCTTTTGTCGACTTTGGGCGGTTTTCAACCGTTGTTGAATTTGGATGATCTTCTCGGTAGTTTCTTGTATAATCTCCGGACCCGTAATCTGTCTATCCCCCACCTCACTCCAACAAATCAGAGACCTGCACTTTCTACCATAAAGTGCTTCAAACGGCGCCATCTCAATGCTTGAATGGTAGCTGTTGTTGTAGGAAAATTCTGCTAACGGTAGATGTCGATCCCAACTGTTTCCGAAATCAATAACACATGCTCGTAGCATGTCTTCAAGCGTTTGTATCGTCCTTTCGCTCTGCCCATCAGTTTGTGGATGATAGGCAGTACTCATGTCTAGACGAGTTCCTAATGCTTGCTGTAATGTCTGCCAGAATCTTGAAATAAATCTGCCATCCCTATCAGAGATAATAGAGATTGGTATTCCATGTCTGGAGACGACTTCCTTCAAATACAGTCGTGCTAACTTCTCCATCTTGTCATCTTCTCTTATTGGTAGGAAGTGTGCTGATTTGGTGAGACGATCAACTATTACCCAAATAGTATCAAAACCACTTGCAGTCCTTGGCAATTTAGTGATGAAATCCATGGTAATGTTTTCCCATTTCCATTCCGGGATTTCGGGTTGTTGAAGTAGACCTGATGGTTTCTGATGCTCAGCTTTGACCTTAGAACACGTCAAACATTCTCCTACGTATTTAGCAACATCGGCTTTCATACCCGGCCACCAAAAATGTTTCTTGAGATCCTTGTACATCTTCCCCGTTCCAGGATGTATTGAGTATCTGGTTTTATGAGCTTCTCTAAGTACCATTTCTCTCATATCTCCAAATTTTGGTACCCAAATCCTTTCAGCCCTATACCGGGTTCCGTCTTCCCGAATATTAAGATGCTTCTCCGATCCTTTGGGTATTTCATCCTTTAAATTTCCCTCTTTTAAAACTCCTTGTTGCGCCTCCTTTATTTGAGTAGTAATGTTATTATGAATCATTATATTCATAGATTTTACTCGAATGGGTTCTCTATCCTTCCTGCTCAAGGCATCGGCTACCACATTTGCCTTCCCCGGGTGGTAACGAATCTCAAAATCGTAATCATTCAATAATTCAATCCACCTACGCTGCCTCATATTCAGTTGTTTCTGATTAAATATGTGTTGAAGACTTTTGTGGTCGGTATATATAATACTTTTGACCCCATATAAGTAGTGCCTCCAAGTCTTTAATGCAAAAACAACCGCGCCTAATTCCAAATCATGCGTCGTATAATTTTGTTCGTGAATCTTCAATTGTCTAGACGCATAAGCAATCACCTTCGTTCGTTGCATTAATACACAACCGAGACCTTGCTTTGATGCGTCACAATAAATCACAAAATCATCATTCCCTTCAGGCAATGACAATATAGGTGCCGTAGTTAGCTTTTTCTTCAATAACTGAAACGCTTTCTCTTGTTCATCATTCCATTCAAATTTCTTCCCTTTATGCGTTAATGCAGTCAAGGGTTTTGCTATTCTGGAAAAGTCTTGGATGAACCTTCTGTAGTAACCAGCTAGTCCTAAAAACTGGCGTATGTGTTTCGGAGTTTTCGGGGTTTCCCACTTTTCAACAGTTTCTATCTTTGCCGGATCCACCTTAATACCTTCTTTGTTCACTATGTGACCGAGGAATTGAACTTCTTCCAACCAAAATGCACACTTTGAAAACTTAGCGTACAATTCTTCCTTCCTCAATACTTCTAACACCTTTCTCAAATGTTCACCGTGCTCTTGGTCATTCTTTGAGTAAATAAGTATGTCATCAATGAAAACAATGACAAACTTGTCAAGGTATGGTCCACACACTCGGTTCATAAGGTCCATGAACACAGCTGGTGCATTAGTTAAACCAAACGGCATGACCATAAACTCGTAATGACCGTAACGTGTTCTGAAAGCAGTCTTTGGAATATCATCTTCTTTCACCCGCATTTGATGATACCCGGAACGTAAGTCAATCTTTGAATAAACAGACGAGCCTTGTAGTTGATCAAATAAGTCGTCGATTCTCGGTAGTGGGTAGCGGTTCTTGATGGTAAGTTTGTTCAACTCTCGGTAGTCGATACACAACCTGAATGTACCATCTTTCTTCTTGACAAACAAAACAGGAGCTCCCCACGGTGATGTGCTTGGTCGAATGAAACCACGCTCTAAAAGTTCTTGTAATTGGCTTTGCAGTTCTTTCATCTCGCTGGGTGCGAGTCTGTAAGGAGCACGAGCTATTGGTGCAGCTCCTGGTACAAGATCTATTTGAAATTCAACGGATCGATGTGGGGGTAATCCCGGTAATTCTTTCGGAAATACATCGGGAAATTCTTTTGCAATAGGAACATCATTGATGCTCTTTTCTTCAGTTTGTACTTTCTCGACGTGTGCTAGAACAGCATAGCAACCTTTTCTTATTAGTTTTTGTGCCTTCAAATTACTAATAAGATGTAGCTTCGTGTTGCCCTTTTCTCCGTACACCATTAAGGGTTTTCCTTTTTCTCGTATAATGCGAATTGCATTTTTGTAACAAACGATCTCCGCTTTCACTTCTTTCAACCAGTCCATACCGATTATCACATCAAAACTCCCTAACTCTACTGGTATCAAATCAATCTTAAATGTTTCGCTAACCAGTTTAATTTCTCGATTCCGACATATATTATCTGCTGAAATTAATTTACCATTTGCTAATTCGAGTAAAAATTTACTATCCAAAGGCGTCAATGGACAACTTAATTTAGCACAAAAATCTCTACTCATATAGCTTCTATCCGCACCCGAATCAAATAAAACGTAAGCAGATTTATTGTCAATAAGAAACGTACCCGTAACAAGCTCCGGGTCTTCCTGTGCCTCTACCGCATTAATATTGAAAACTCTTCCACGGCCTTGTCCATTCGTGTTCTCCTGGTTCGGGCAATTTCTAATAATGTGGCCTGGTTTTCCACATTTATAACAAACTACATTGGCATAACTTGCTCCGACACTACTTGCTCCACCATTACTCGTTCCGACACCATTTGTTCCTTTCGTTCTATTAACTCCTGGTCCGTAGACCTCACACTTCGTCGCGCTATGACCATTTCTTTTACACTTGTTGCAAAATTTGGTGCAGAACCCCGAGTGATTCTTTTCACACCTTTGGCATAGTTGCTTCTGATTGTTGTTGTTGTTGCGGTTATTATTGTTGTTGGGATGATTGTTGTAGTTGCTGTTGTTGTTGTTGTTGTTGTTGTTGTTGTTGGGCCGTTTGTTGTAGTTGCGATTGATGTTGCGATTGTTGGGATAATTGTTGCGATTATTGTTGTAATTGCTGTTGTTGTTGTATTGGTGATTCTTATCACCGTTTTCCTCCCACTTTCTTTTGACTTGCTTCACATTGGCCTCTTCAGCAGTCTGTTCTTTAATTCTTTCTTCAATCTGGTTCACTAGTTTGTGAGCCATTCTACATGCCTGTTGTATGGAGGCGGGCTCGTGTGAACTTATATCTTCTTGGATTCTTTCCGGTAATCCTTTCACAAATGCGTCGATCTTCTCTTCCTCATCTTCGAATGCTCCCGGACACAATAGGCACAATTCTGTGAATCGTCTTTCGTACGTGGTAATATCAAATCCTTGGGTTCGTAACCCTCTAAGTTCTGTCTTGAGCTTATTGACCTCGGTTCTGGGACGGTACTTCTCGTTCATCAAGTGCTTGAATGCTGACCACGGTAGTGCGTACGAATCATCTTGTCCCACTTGCTCTAGATAGGTATTCCACCATGTTAACGCAGAACCTGTGAAGGTATGCGTAGCGTACTTCACTTTGTCCTCTTCAGTACACTTACTTATGGCAAACACCGATTCAACCTTCTCGGTCCACCGTTTCAATCCGATCGGTCCTTCGGTTCCATCAAATTCCAAAGGTTTGCAGGCAGTGAATTCTTTGTAGGTGCATCCTACACGATTTCCTGTACTGCTAGATCCAAGGTTATTGTTGGTATGTAGCGCAGCCTGTACTGCGGCTATGTTTGAAGCTAGAAAAGTACGGAATTCCTCTTCATTCATATTCACGGTGTGTCGAGTAGTCGGTGCCATTTCCTTCAAAATAGTTAAATGGAACAAGTTAATCATACAGAATATTAAGAGTAGTTAATAGTATTTCGTAGCATAATATGAACTCATTTATAAAAGCTTTTTCTTCATATTAGCGTTTTATAAGTTTAAATTCGGGTAGTACCTACCCGTTAAGTTCATACTTAGTAGCTAATATACAATTCAACTACTACAATTCTATATGAAAAACTGATTATAATAATATTTCGCGTTCAAACTTTTATACAATATTTTACAAACTTACAATACCGCTTATTTTACATAAAGCATGAAATATAGCACACAATAACTTTGATACAAGATAGTTGTGAAGACAATTCTAGCTAGTACACAAGTCGTTCAGCAAAGGCAATAAAGACACGTAATTCATACGTCCAGAAACAAGTCATGCATTCTGGTTTTACAAGGACTACTTCCCATCCTTGGTCTTGTGCAACATAACCGTTATGGCCGTTGATAAGACAGCGTGTTGTAACGTCATCAAAGGGACGAGGGTTACGTAATGTCCAACAGTCCCGTAATAATCTAAAAACCTCATTTCTTACCCCAATTACCGACTCCGTCACTTGTGGAAACGTTTTGTTTAATAGTTGTAGCCCGATGTTCTTGTTCTCACTTTGGTGAGAAGCGAACATTACTAATCCGTAAGCATAACATGCTTCTTTATGTTGCATGTTAGCCGCTTTTTCTAAATCACGAAGTCCAATATTCGGATATATTGAGTCAAAATAATTTCTTAACCCGTTGCGTAAAATAGCATTTGGGTTCCCCGCAATATATGCGTCAAAGTAAACACATCGTAACTTATGGGTTTCCCAATGTGATATCCCCCATCTTTCAAACGAAAGTCTCTTATAAACCAAGACATTCTTGGAACGTTCTTCGAATGTCTTACAAACTGATCTCGCCTTAAATAGTTGTGCCGAAGAATTCTGGCCGACTCTAGACAAGATTTCATCAATCATGTCTCCGGGTAGGTCTCTTAAAATATTGGGTTGTCTATCCATTTTGTGTTTTTAAACTGTAAAATAGACAAGAGTTAGATTCATAAAAAAAAATACTTATTAATACAAGCAATTTTTACATATATCATAAAGCATAAGAACACTATATTCCATATATTACACCACACGAATACAACTATCTTATTCCGACTCGCTCGTTTCTTCTTCTTCGGTTTTGGTTCGTTTTGCCAAGTTTCTAGGGATATATGATGTTCCCCTAATACGAGCCGTCGTTGTCCACATTGGTTTAGAAAAACCTGGTGGTTTAGAGGTTCCCGGGTCATTGTTACAACTTAAGGACTTCGGGGGTTGACGATACATATAAAGTTCATCGGGGTTGGAATTAGATTTCTCTATTTTTATGCCCTTTCCCTTATTATTTTCTTTTGCCTTTTTAAATTCAGTTGGGGTAATTTCTATAACATCATCGGAATTCTCGTCGGAATCCGATTCATCGGAGAATTGGTAATCCTCCCAATATTTTGCTTCCTTGGCGGAAACACCATTGACCATAATTAACTTTGGTCGGTTGGTTGAGGATTTTCTTTTACTTAACCATTTTATTATTTCCCCCACCGGTTCTATTTCTTCATCCGGTTCCGATTCTTCTTCCGGTTCCGATTCTTCTTCCGGTTCCGACTCTTCTTCCGGTTCCTCTTCGGGAACTTGTGAATCAGTCCACAAATCATTCCAATTTACATTTGACTCTTCATTATTATTAGGTGAGTCAATGGGACTTGTTCTAGAGGTGGACATCTATCACATAATATCAAACACGTTAAGAGATTAATATATCACATAATATTCATATGTTAAAAATATATAGTTTCCAACAAAAATGTTAAGCAATCATTTTTAAAGAAAACACGGTCGAAGTCCAGACTCACTAATGCATCCTAACAAACTCGATAAGACACACTAATGCAAATTTTCTGGTTCTCTAAGACCAACGCTCGGATACCAACTGAAATGTCCCGTTCTTATTGATTAAAAACGTTCCATATTAATTGATTTCGTTGCGAGGTTTTGACCTCTATATGAGACGTTTTTCAAAGACTGCATTTATTTTTAAACAAACCATAACCTTTATTTCATCAATAAAGGTTTAAAAAGCTTTACGTAGATTATCAAATAATGATAATCTAAAATATCCTGTTTACACACGACCATTACATAATGGTTTACAATACAAATATGTTACAACAAAATAAGTTTCTTGAATGCAGTTTTTACACAATATCATACAAGCATGGACTCCAAATCTTGTCCTTATTTAAGTATGCGACAGCGGAAGCTCTTAATAATCACCTGAGAATAAACATGCTTAAAACGTCAACAAAAATGTTGGTGAGTTATAGGTTTAACCTATATATATCAAATCGTAACAATAGACCACAAGATTTCATATTTCAATACACATCCCATACATAGAGATAAAAATCATTCATATGGTGAACACCTGGTAACCGACAATAACAAGATGCATATATAAGAATATCCCCATCATTCCGGGACACCCTTCGGATATGATATAAATTTCGAAGTACTAAAGCATCCGGTACTTTGGATGGGGTTTGTTAGGCCCAATAGATCTATCTTTAGGATTCGCGTCAATTAGGGTGTCTGTTCCCTAATTCTTAGATTACCAGACTTAATAAAAAGGGGCATATTCGATTTCGATAATTCAACCATAGAATGTAGTTTCACGTACTTGTGTCTATTTTGTAAATCATTTATAAAACCTGCATGTATTCTCATCCCAAAAATATTAGATTTTAAAAGTGGGACTATAACTCACTTTCACAGATTTTTACTTCGTCGGGAAGTAAGACTTGGCCACTGGTTGATTCACGAACCTATAACAATATATACATATATATCAAAGTATGTTCAAAATATATTTACAACACTTTTAATATATTTTGATGTTTTAAGTTTATTAAGTCAGCTGTCCTCGTTAGTAACCTACAACTAGTTGTCCACAGTTAGATGTACAGAAATAAATCGATAAATATTATCTTGAATCAATCCACGACCCAGTGTATACGTATCTCAGTATTGATCACAACTCAAACTATATATATTTTGGAATCAACCTCAACCCTGTATAGCTAACTCCAACATTCACATATAGAGTGTCTATGGTTGTTCCGAAATATATATAGATGTGTCGACATGATAGGTCGAAACATTGTATACGTGTCTATGGTATCTCAAGATTACATAATATATAATACAAGTTGATTAAGTTATGGTTGGAATAGATTTGTTACCAATTTTCACGTAGCTAAAATGAGAAAAATTATCCAATCTTGTTTTACCCATAACTTCTTCATTTTAAATCCGTTTTGAGTGAATCAAATTGCTATGGTTTCATATTGAACTCTATTTTATGAATCTAAACAAAAAAAGTATAGGTTTCTAGTCGGAAAAATAAGTTACAAGTCGTTTTTGTAAAGGTAGTCATTTCAGTCGAAAGAACGACGTCTAGATGACCATTTTAGAAAACATACTTCCACTTTGAGTTTAACCATAATTTTTGGATATAGTTTCATGTTCATAATAAAAATCATTTTCTTAGAATAACAACTTTTAAATCAAAGTTTATCATAGTTTTTAATTAACTAACCCAAAACAGCCCGCTGTGTTACTACGACGGCGTAAATCCGGTTTTACGGTGTTTTTCGTGTTTCCAGGTTTTAAATCATTAAGTTAGCATATCATATAGATATAGAACATGTGTTTAGTTGATTTTAAAAGTCAAGTTAGAAGGATTAACTTTTGTTTGCGAACAAGTTTAGAATTAACTAAACTATGTTCTAGTGATTACAAGTTTAAACCTTCGAATAAGATAGCTTTATATGTATGAATCGAATGATGTTATGAACATCATTACTACCTTAAGTTCCTTGGATGAACCTACTGGAAAAGAGAAAAATGGACCTAGCTTCAATGGATCCTTGGATGGCTCAAAGTTCTTGAAGCACAATCATGACACGAAAACAAGTTCAAGTAAGATCATCACTTGAAATAAGATTGTTATAGTTATAGAAATTGAACCAAAGTTTGAATATGATTATTACCTTGTATTAGAATGATAACCTACTGTAAGAAACAAAGATTTCTTGAGGTTGGATGATCACCTTACAAGATTGGAAGTGAGCTAGCAAACTTGAAAGTATTCTTGATTTTATGAAACTAGAACTTTTGGAATTTATGAAGAACACTTAGAACTTGAAGATAGAACTTGAGAGAGTTCAATTAGATGAAGAAAATTGAAGAATGAAAGTGTTTGTAGGTGTTTTTGGTCGTTGGTGTATGGATTAGATATAAAGGATATGTAATTTTGTTTTCATGTAAATAAGTCATGAATGATTACTCATATTTTTGTAATCTTATGAGATATTTCATGCTAGTTGCCAAATGATGGTTCCCACATGTGTTAGGTGACTCACATGGGCTGCTAAGAGCTGATCATTGGAGTGTATATACCAATAGTACATACATCTAAAAGCTGTGTATTGTACGAGTACGAATACGGGTGCATACGAGTAGAATTGTTGATGAAACTGAACGAGAAAGTAATTGTAAGCATTTTTGTTAAGTAGAAGTATTTTGATAAGTGTATTGAAGTCTTTTAAAAGTGTATAAATACATATTAAAACACTACATGTATATACATTTTAACTGAGTCGTTAAGTCATCGTTAGTCGTTACATGTAAGTGTTGTTTTGAAACCTTTAGGTTAACGATCTTGTTAAATGTTGTTAACCCAATGTTTATAATATCAAAAGAGATTTTAAATTATTATATTATCATGATATTATGATGTACGAATATCTCTTAATATGATATATATACATTAAATGTCGTTACAACGATAAACGTTACATATATGTCTCGTTTCAAAATCATTAAGTTAGTAGTCTTGTTTTTACATATGTAGTTCATTGTTAATATAATTAATGATATGTTTACTTATCATAATATCATGTTAACTATATATTAACCATATATATGTCATCATATAGTTTTTTTACAAGTTTTAACGTTCGTGAATCACCGGTCAACCTGGGTGGTCAATTGTCTATATGAAACCTATTTCAATTAATCAAGTCTTAACAAGTTTGATTGCTTAACATGTTGGAAACATTTAATCATGTAAACATCAATCTCAATTAATATATATAAACATGGAAAAGTTCGGGTCACTACAGTAATCTCTCCATCTTCTATCAAATCTCAGATTAGGATGCAGAGTGTGCTCAGGAATCGTTAGGAATTCTACTGGCGGCCTCATTGGGAATACTATAAATTCATCAACAAACTGTACTGGATCATAATAAGGTATGTGCTGATCAGGCTGTTGTTGTGGTTGTTATTCGTGTTGCATTTCTGGTTCTGGTTCTGGTGCTGGTCGTCTAGATGATGATGCTCCTGAACCTCCAGTATCAGCTTTCTACAAAACACATTAAACACAAAATTTGTGCATCCAAATATGCATTAGTGTTAGCAAAATAACAACTTAAAATAATCACTATAACATGTTAAATCAAAATTAAACTTATACACATTTTCACAATTTTTCACAATTCTACACTTTTCAAATAAGCACATATGAAAATGTATACAAAATTCATAAGCATTTAACTCAAATAACATGTCAAAATAGTCATTACTAATAATTAAATAAGTCTCAAATGGCAATTACGTCAAATTAATCAAGTTCATGAATTTTGGACTTAAAAAGTCCACTTTAATCTCCAAAAATCATGTTTAGGATCATTGTTTGGATCATTTAACTATCTAAACATGTTACACTACTCAATTTAGCAATAATTCATGACAAAAATCGGCCATAACCTGTTTATATCAAAAAGCCCCAAATTGCTCAAGAACACAAACCCTAGATTTCTAAAATTTTTGAAGTTTTTGGCTTCAAATCATGTTAAATAGCATCAATCTAGGTTATACATGCATAAAATACTAACAATTTAACACTAATTACACTAGAAATTAATAAAATTGCATTAGGTAAAAAATTGGTAATTATCACAAAAACTAGGAATTTATAGAGTTTAGGGGTGTAATTTTTACCAATTTGCTGAAGAATGAGAATCTAGGCATGATTAGAGCAAGAAAAATGACGAATTACGGTGAAAAAATGGCGAAAATTGGTGAATTTTTGGGTGAGTTTCGTGAATGTGTGTGTGTTGTGGTGAGGAAGACAGAACAGGCTGCTGTATGTATCAGGCCTGCATTTGGTCCCCATGCGATCGCATGGGTTCCAAGTGCAAACCCCATGCGATCGCATGGGGTGCCGGCTACAGTGATTTCTGATTTTTTTTTTTTTATAAAACCTTATACTTTATAAAACTTATAATTAATTAAATTTTAAGAATTTTGTTTTCCTTTAGGAGCGAGGGCGTTTCGGATCGTTGTCCTAGTCTGTCCCTCAACAAAATTTTAAAATTTGTCAAATCAAAGCGCGGTTTTTAAAAGTAAAGATTTTTGGGTTTTTTTTTAATGTTTTTGGCTTACTTTAATTCAATAAGATTAAAAATAATGATAATAAAAGTTCTCGTCCCTCCCTCGGGTAAAGCAATTTCGGTTCAAAGACCTAGTCTTCAACTTACGACGAATTTTAAAAATCGTATTTTTAACTTAATGAGATAAAGTAAATTTTTGTTTTTAAATTCACACAACTTAAATATAAAATTCAAAATTAATATTAAAAATTCACACCAAACTTAAAATTTGAAATGCATAAAACTAAAAATTCATATTTTAAAAATTAAAAATTCACACCAAACTTAATTTAAAAATTCATATTATAAATTCACACCAAACTTATATTATATTTTTCAAATATTTACAATTTTAAATATATTGTTTTTACAAAGTTTACAATATTAATTTAAGATTTATATATTAATTTTAAAAACATGGTAAAAATAAAATTAAAAATCTTTTTGGCTTTTTATCCCACTTTAATCAATCAAATATTATCAAAAATATACGCCCCTCTTTTCGGTAAAGTAATTTCGGTTCCATGACCTAATTTAACTCATGACGAATTTTTGAAATATTTTGGGTTGATTGATTAAAGATATTTATACCTTAAGAATAAACGTTAAATTTCGCAGTGATGTAATAAATTTTTGAATGATATCAATAATTTCGGTCGCTAAACCTAATTTTATTCAATACCAATTTAATACTTTATAGCGAACAAATTAGCGTTTATTATCAAAAGGTTAAAAAAATAAAAACTGTACAGACTTACCTGTGAGATAGTATTTTTAGTTATATGATCTATCCCATTCATAGGATAGTCGGTTTAATTGGTTTTCCATAGCTACATAGGCGTAACCTCGAGCATTCAGTGTCTTTTCTTCTAAACATATGAACGGTCCGTCTCTGCATAAAGTAACAAATTCGGTATTTGAATAGGTTTGATTATTTGAACATTTACCTCCATGTGACCATTTTCCGCATTTGTGACATCTTTCTAGGTGTCGTGCTCTTCTTTTCACTGCGGATTTTGATCTTCCTTTACCAAATTGTAACTTATTATCTTCGCATCTGGATTCTTTTCTTACTCCGTCCAATCTTTCTCTGATTACTGATACTATTTCACTCGGTAGTATGTCATTATTACGTTTAGTGATCAAAGCGTGTAGCATTAGACCATGGTTTAGTTCACAGGCAGTCTTCATTTCCTAAAAAAAATAAAAATTCAGAATGGGGGGAGAAGACTAGTTCTTTAGGGTCTGCTAGGGAAAGACCATTCGGGTTCCATTTTCGAAAACTACACGAAAACAGACAATCTAACTCTAACAGAAATACATAAACCCCTTTAAAGACTTGATTCTCCCCACACTTAGTTAGCTGTGGTATCGAAATTGTGATTAACTTCATTGTCAACTTCCATCGGACCATGTATGTAATGTTTAATTCTGTGACCATTAACTTTAAATTCAATTCCATTTGAATTTATTAATTCTATCGTTCCGTATGGGAAAACTCTTTTGACTATGAATGGTCCAGACCATCTTGATTTCAATTTTCCAGGAAATAGCTTGAATCGTGAATTGAAAAGAAGAACTCTGTCTCCTTCTTTAAATTCTTTTAAACTTTTGATTCTTTTATCATGCCATTTCTTCATTCTTTCTTTATAGATTAACGAATTTTCGTATGCTTCATGTCTTAACTCTTCTAATTCGTTTAGTTGACTTAATCGTAGACGTCCAGCTTCATGTAAATCAAGATTACATGTCTTCAAAGCCCAAAATGCTTTGTGTTCAATTTCTACTGGAAGATGACATGCTTTTCCATAAACAAGTCTAAAAGGTGTGGTTCCAATTGGAGTTTTGTAGGCTGTTCTAAAAGCCCAGAGTGCATCCTCCAATTTAATGGACCATTCCTTCGGATTTGATCCTACGGTTTTCTCTAGAATACGTTTTAAAGCTCGGTTGGTATTTTCAACTTGTCCACTTGTTTGTGGATGATATGCGGTGGAGATTTTATGCGTTACTCCATATCTTTTAAGAACTTTCTCAAGTTGATTATTACAAAAATGAGTTCCCCGATCACTTATTAAAGCTTTCGGTGTTCCAAACCTTGCAAAAAGATGTTTTAAAAAATTGACTACAACTCGTGCATCGTTAGTTGGGAGAGCTTGTGCTTCCGCCCATTTAGATACATAATCAATGGCTACGAGTATATATAGATTATTATGAGATTTTGGAAATAGACCCATAAAGTCAATACCCCAAATGTCAAATACTTCACATACTTGGATGACATTTTGTGGCATTTCATCACGTTGACTTATTTTTCCGGCCCTTTGACAAGCATCACAGGATTTGCAAAGAAGGTGTGCATCTTTGTAAATTGTAGGCCAATAGAATCCAGCATCATAAACTTTTCTTGCTGTTAGTTGAGGCCCATAATGCCCTCCTGTTGGTCCTGTGTGACAATGGTTTAAAATTTTACTAGCTTCATCTCCAAATACACATCGGCGTATTATTCCATCGGGACAACTTTTAAACAGATGTGGATCTTCCCAAAAATAGTATTTTATATCACTGAAGAATTTCTTTCGTCTTTGGTACGATAATCCTTTTTCAAGGAATCCACATACTAAATAGTTTGCATAGTCTGCAAACCATGGAATTTCTTTATAATCTATCTTTAATAGATATTCATCAGGAAAGTTGTCTTGTATGGCCGATTCATTTAGAACTTCTAATTCGGGATTTTCAAGACGAGAAAGATGATCAGCGACGAGATTTTCTGCTCCTCTTTTATCTCGGATTTCAATATCAAACTCTTGTAAGAGTAAGATCCAACGGATTAATCTTGGTTTAGCATCTTGTTTTGAAAAAAGGTATCTAAGAGCAGAATGGTTGGTATAGACCACCGTTTTTGCTAGAACGAGATATGATCGAAATTTGTCAAAAGCAAAGACAATAGCAAGGAGTTCTTTTTCAGTAGTTGTATAGTTCGTTTGTGCTCCTTGTAACGTCTTACTAGTATAATATATAGGTTAAAATCGTTTTTCAATCCTTTGTCCTAAAACGGCTCCCATTGCAAAATCACTTGCATCGCACATTAGTTCAAATGGTAGATTCCAATTTGGTGTTATCATGATCGGCGCATTAGTGAGTTTCTCTTTAAGAATATTAAAAGATTTGATACACTCATCTGAAAAGATGAATGGAGCATCATTTTCTAGGAGTTTATTCATAAGAGTGGCAATTTTAGAAAAATCTTTTATGAAACGTCGGTAAAAACCGGCATGCCCTAGAAAACTCCTAACTCCTCTAACATTGGTGGGATGTGGAAGTTTAGCAATTACATCTACTTTAGCTCTATCCACTTCAATTCCTTCTTTTGAAATTTTATGTCCAAGAACGATGCCTTCTTTAACCATGAAATGGCATTTCTCCCAATTAAGAACTAGATTTGATTGTTCGCATCTAATAAGCATTCGTTCCAGATTAACTAGACATGATTCAAATGTATCACCGAAAACTGAAAAGTCATCCATGAAAACTTCCATGCATTCTTCTATCATGTCGTGAAAAATCGCCATCATACACCTTTGAAAGGTTGCAGGGGCGTTGCAAAGTCCAAATGGCATGCGTTTGTAAGCAAAAGTACCATAAGGGCACGTGAATGTGGTTTTCTCTTGGTCCTCGGGTGCTATTGGAATTTGAAAATATCCGGAAAATCCATCTAGAAAACAATAGTAACTATTTCCGGCTAATCTTTCCAACATTTGATCTATGAAAGGTAAGGGAAAGTGATCTTTTCTGGTGGCGTCATTTAATTTTCTATAATCAATACACACACGCCATCCTGTTACAGTCCTAGTAGGAATAAGCTCATTTTTCTCATTTGTAATGACAGTCATGCCACCCTTCTTAGGCACGCATTGAACTGGGCTTACCCATGGACTATCAGAAATTGGATAAATTAGACCCACATCTAGCAGTTTAATAATCTCTTTCTTAACTACATCTTTCATATTAGGATTTAGTCTTCGTTGGCGTTGCACATACGTTTTATGACCTTCTTCCATAAGGATTTTATGTGTGCAATACGAAGGACTTATTCCTTTAATATCATGAATCTTCCATGCAATGGCTGGTTTATGAGCTTTCAACACAGAAATGAGTTGTGATTTCTCATTTTCAGTAAGAGAAGACGATATTATTACAGGTAATTCAGATTCACCATGTAAATAAGCGTATTCCAAATGGTTTGGAAGTGGCTTTAACTCTAATTTCGGAGGTTCTTCTATCGATGATTTGTATCGATATCTGTCTTCTTCTTTTAGCATTTGGATTTCTTCTGTTGTTGGTTCATATCCATTAGCTGTAAGTGTAGCTAACATTTCAGCTTCATCAATTGGTTCATTACCTTCTCCTAAAGAACATTCTCCTGTTCCTTGTAATTCTGGAAATTCTTCTAATAATTCTGCATGTGCATCTATAGTTTGAATATAATAACATGTATCATCTGCAGATTGCGGTTGTTGCATTGCTCTATCAACTGAAAAGGTAACACTCTCATCCTCTATACTTAGGGTCAATTTCTTACCGAACACGTCTATCATTGCTTTAGCCGTGTTTAAGAATGGTCTTCCTAATATGAGAGGAACTTGAGAATCTTCTTCCATGTCCAGAACAACAAAATCTACTGGAAATACTAAAGTACCAACTTTAACTAGCATGTTCTCCATTATCCCTCTAGGATATTTTATTGATCTATCGGCTAGTTGTATGCTTATTCTGGTTGGTTTCAATTCTCCAAGGTCTAGTTTAGCGTATAGTGAATACGGCATTAAATTTATACTAGCACCTAAATCTGCTAATGCTTCTATTGAACTAAGACTACCCAGAAAACATGGAATTGTGAAACTTCTTGGATCAGATAGTTTTTCTAGTATCTTATTCAACAGCACTGCTGAACAATTAGCATTCATAGTAACAGCCGAGAGTTCTTCCATTTTCTTTCTATTTGAGATTAGATCTTTCAAGAATTTAGCATATCTAGGCATTCCTGAAATCACATCAATGAAAGGAAGATTTACATTTATCTGTTTAAACATATTCAAGAATTTGGATTGCTCGGCTTCAAGTTTCTCTTTCTTCATTTTACTCGGGTAAGGAAGTGGTGGTTGGTATGGTTTAACATAAGGTTTAGCCTTAACTGTGTTATCTTCATTAACCTTTTCAACTACCGGTTCTTTTTCCTTATCTTGATCAGGTTGTGGTTCTTGTGGAGTAGGAATAGCTTCATCAAAAGTTACAGGTATTTCAGGTGGTTTAAGTGTTGTACCACTTCTTGTGGTAATGGCTTTAGCTGTTTCATTCCGGGGGTTAGCATTTGTATCACTAGGTAGACTTCCCGGTTTTCTTTCACCTATTAATCTTGCTAGGTTACTTACTTCTTGTTCCAGATTTTGAATAGAAGCTTGTTGATTTCTAAATGCTTGAGCATTTTGTTCATTAGTTTGTTTTTGAGATGTGAAAAACTGCGTTTGAGTTTCAACTAGATTCGTGATCATATCTTCTAAATTCGGCTTTTTATCATCGGTTTGTTGTGGTGGTTTGTTTTGAAAATTAGGTCTTTGCTGATTGTAATTATTATTGGATACTTGTTGATTGCTAGGACCTTGTTGGTTGTTGTATGGAATATTTCTGTTATAATTCTGGTTTTGATTGTAAATCGGTCTTGGCGGTTGATAATTATTCTGATAATTATTTCCAGGCCTTTGGTTTATGTATGAAATATTCTCTCTTTGTTCCATTGTTAATTCAATACCGAGACAATCTTTTGTCAAATGTGGTCCTCCACACTGCTCACAACTAATTCGTATTGAGTGAATATCCTTAGTCATCTTTTCCATTCGTCTCTCGACAGCATCTATCTTTGCGGAAATGGAATCTAAGTCATGGCTAGAATCGGCTCTAGCTGCTTTAGATGATCTAACGATATCTTTTTCTTGGTGCCACTCATGTGAGTGGGAAGCAGTGTTATCAATAATTTTGTAAGCATCAGTTTCGGTTTTCTTCATAATAGAACCACCAGCTGCTATATCTATGTCTTTCCTTGTAGTGATGTCGCATCCTTGGTAGAATATTTGTACTATTTGACAGGTGTCTAAACCATGTTGCGGACATCCTCTTAATAACTTTCCAAATCGTGTCCACGCCTCATATAGAGTTTCATTCGGTTTCTGTGTGAACGTAACAATTTCTCCTTGAAGTCTTACGGCTTTAGATGCAGGAAAGAATTGTTTAAGAAATTTTTCAACTAAAACGTCCCATGTATCGATCGCCCCTTCAGGTAACGATTCCAACCAATCTTTGGCTTCTTCCTTTAAAGTCCAGGGAAATAACATGAGATATATCTGTTCATCCTCCACTTCTCGGATTTTAAATAGTGTGCAGATCCTATTAAAGGTACGTAGATGTTCATTTGGATCTTCCTTCGGCGCACCACTAAATTGGCATTGATTAGTCACCATGTGTAGAATTTGTCCTTTGATTTCATAATCTGGCGCATTAATGTCTGGATGAGTAATTGCGTGACCTTGGCCAGTGCGTTTAGCTCTCATTCGGTCTTCCATACTTAAAGGTTCCAGATTCTCCATAATTGAACTTGTTGAATCGGAATCACTAGAGGATTCTGATTTAATGGTTCATTCCTCAACAATCTCTGTTTGAATGATTGGTGGTTCCGGAGGAAAGTTTAGTGGTTCAGGATCTATGAATCGTTCCTGAATATTCTTCGGATTCTCAATTGTGAGGTCGGGTTCAAAAAATGGATTATCGGAAATTTGAACTGGAGTACTTGGTCAACTGGATGACGATTCTAAAGAAAAATCAACGGCAGTAATATTTGCTAAATGTCTTGATCTAGTTACAGGTGGTGAACGTATAAAAGGTGGTGAACGTCTTGCTCGGTGCATTCACTGAATATCCTATTAGTTTTTAAATGAAAAAAAAAATTATAATAAGTTATCCAATCAATAGACTTTTCTGATTTTGCCCACGTTTCGAATAGCCAAAAGATGCAGCAGAGGGGCAGGATTCGTTTGATATAATTGAGGACTGTTTGGCTCCAATAACCCGGTCCACGTACAAATCCAACTATTACTACGAACCAGAAAATTTTGTTGTCTATCAATTTAACCACTTAAAATAAATTTTCGTAATTTTAAGAAATTTAGATAAGAAGTAGAATAAAAATCTATGTCCTAAAAACTAGAATAGCGAGAAATAAGAAAGAAAAAGAGTTCGTCGGAAAAAGATCGAAAAAGAAAAATAAGAAAGAAAGATAAAAGGCGACGGAAAAATAAAAGAAACTTATAAAACTTAAAAACACTTGACTAACCCAACCTTATCACTACAACTAACTTAAAATTATAATCGCAAATTGAGATTACTAATTGGAATGATAATTGATACATAGGTAAAAGGTGTCTAAAAATATTAAAGCTTACAGGAAAAACTATATCCCAAATGGAAATAACCTAAAAAGAAACTAAAACTTAAAAAGGCGTGGCAAAATTCTAAAGTACCTAAATCTTAGTCTAAAGAAAAACACTTAAGGGATTTTACGGCAAAGCCTAAAAATCTAGAAGTAAAAATAACTATGGCAAAAACTAAGTTTAAAACTAAATATGAGCTAAAAATACAAATATTACGCTAAAATGATTAAAAAGGGACAAAATATAAAAATATACAAAAAGTTGTAAAAATTACAATTTTTATAAAAATATTAATTTTATATTATTTATTTTATAAAACTATTAATTTTACAATTTAATTAAACTAATTAAACTAAATAATACAAATAATAAATAAAACTAAATTAATATATTAATTAACTAATAAACCCTAATTAGGGTTTTAATAATAATAATAATTAAAATATACTCCGTAATTAATGCAGTTGCAGTCTGGCGTGTCAGATGGGCTCATGCGATCGCATGAGTCCTAAACAATCCGGCCATGCGATCGCATGGGCTAAGGTTTCGGGCCACAGAGTGGGCTGCTACAGTACCGGACTCGAGTTTTAATTTTTTTTTCTTCTGTTTTTGCTGTAAAATATAAAATATATTTATTAATTAAATAAAACTTATATTTTTACAAACTAAAAAAAATAGAAATAAAGAAACTTTATAAAACTTAAATATTTACCAAACTCTAAAAAAAATATTTATATTTTTGTTTTTCTTTTAATATTTTTGAATATTTAAAACGTGTTTTTACAAAAGCGTACTAAAAATAAAAATCTTTTTTTTTATATATTAGCGTTGCGCTTCCGGCTTTTAAGCTAGATTGATTCCCCGGCAGCGGCTCCAAAATTAACTTGATGTTTCGCGAGGTGTATATAAAATACTATTAAATTTTACAAGGAAATACTATTAAATACGATACAATTTTACACAAGATATTTATTTATTTATAGAATGGATATACTTAAACCTTGCTACCACACTTATAGGCAGTGTACCTAATCGTACACTAGTGTAGTTTTTAGTAAGTCCGGTTCGTTCCACAGGGAAAATCTTTAAACAATGCTTAACGCTATATTAGTTTACTTTTATAAAAATACAAATATATATATATATATATATATATATATAAGTAATATTATTATTATAAAGGGGGGTTTTTACCGTTTAATGACCGGTTTGTCGATTTTAAAACTTTAGTCGCGGTTAAAACCAAATGTAAAATAATAAATAAATACAAGACTTAATTTAAAGCGTAAAGTAAATAACGATAATGAAATTGCGAATAATAAAAGTGCGATAAAATAAACTTGCGATAATTAAAAAGTACGATAATTAAAAGTGCAATTAAATATAATAATAATAAAAATGCGATAATTAGAATTGCAATTAAATATAAAATAAAGGAAATTAAATATGAAATAAAAGAATTATGCTTATTTAAACTTCCGTAATCATGATGTTTGACGTGTTGATTTTAGTTTTATGCCCATGGGTTAATTGTCCTTTGTCCTGGATTATTTAATATGTCCGTCTGGTTTTTGCCCATAACAGTCCATCAGTCATAAATATAAAGTGCGAGTGTCCTCGTCAAATTATTCTTATACCCGAAGTTAAATATTCCAACTAATTGGGGACTTAAACTGTAACAAGATTTTAATACTTTGTTTAATAATTACACCAGGATGTCGACTGAGTGTGACCCAAGGTTTTAATATTTTGTTATCAATTATACCAAGTGTCCTTGTACATAATTTCACCCCTGTTTTAATTATTCTAGTGGCTATTAATCCATTCCCGTGTCCGGTTAAATGAACGATTATTCGTACATATAAATACCCTGCCCATCGTGTCCGATCGAGTGTAAATGGTTATTTATAGGGACACCCAATTGTAAATCTTTATATTAACATTAACAAACTATCATTTAGTTAAATAAATATAAACCCATTAATAGCCCATAGTCTAATTTCTACAAGTGTCGTTCTTTTGTCCAAACCCCAATTATAGTACAAAGCCCAATTATCCAATTTTAGTAATTAGCCCAACATCATGATTACTTCGGATTAAATAAGCATAATAATAACTTAGCTACGAGACATTAAATTAAAAAGGTTGAACATAACTTACAATGATTAAAAATAGCCTAGCGTTACACGGACAGAATTTCGACTTACACCCTTACATCATTCGCTAACATACCCTTATTATTAGAATTATAATTAAAATTAAAATTAAAATATAAATTATAAATATAAATATTACGTATGAATGGAGAAGAGAAAGATAGATGGATTTTACGTTCACCAAACTGCGAATTTATAGGCCTGTGAACTGAAAAAGGAGCTCATGCGATCGCATGAGCTTTGCTCTTCAAGGCCATGCGATCGCATGGCCAGCTGGGGAGGCTCACATTTGATTGTTTTCTTCTGCCGACGGTTTTATAAATAAATATAATACATTAAATAATTATAAGAATTATTTAAATATTATATTATATTTATGTGCATAGTTGACTTGTAATTTTTAGTCCGTTGCGTCGAGCGTTGAGGGTTGACTCTGGTCCCGGTTCCGGATTTTCGAACGTCCTTGCGTACAATTTAATATCTTGTACTTTTTGTTTTGAATCTTGTACTCTTGTAATTTTGAGACGTTTCTTATCAATAATTGGAACCTCGTTGATTGTATTTTGTACTTTTGAGCTTTTTGGTCGTTTGCGTCTTCAATTCGTCGAATCTGTCTTTTGTCTTCACCTTTTATTATTTAAACGAATATTACTTGTAAATAGAACAATTGCAACTAAAAGCTTGTCTTTCTTGAGGAATAATGCTATGAATTATATGTTCGTTTTTAGCATTATCAGTACTCCATGTACTAAAAACCCCTCTTACAATAATCTAAATTATTCAAATCACAATTATCCAAAATATTATCTAGTTATTACACACCAAACTTGAAAAGAAATTGTTTTTGAAATAAACCAACATCAACCAAACCTGTCACACATCAGGAAAAATTACGTCATCTTCAGAAAAATCCCCAAAATGAGTTACTTGGGCCAGCTCCACCTTCGCTTTGATTTCCCGCATCGTCGTCCTGAAATATTGAGGGGTTGTACCCCTGATAAGTTCCTTGAGCAGGGATGACCTCAGTGTCTTCAGTAGGCGGGTTAGGAGGAGGAGGATAAGGCGCAGGATATGGATCACCCATTCGAACCCAAGGATCGTATGCATGCCAAGGATAGGGGGTATAGTTAGCGGGATCTGCAGCGTATGACACTGTCTGTTCATGTATCCAATTAAGCTAATTTTGCTGCCCCGCTTGAGTATACCATGTTCGATCATTCCCAACATCAATGTAATGTTGCATCTCCCTGTTACCTGCATCGTAGTGATCAATTACCTTTTGGGTGTTTTGTTCACTATGGAGTCGCATATCTGAAAATTGGCGCGTCATGTAAGCCTCCCAATCATTTCCCGAACCCGAACTACTTCCAACATTCGGCTGTGGATCTGGTTGCTATTGGGGTTGTTCTGGTTGCCTGTTCACGGGATCCTCATACCTAGTTAGAAGGCCGTTCGACCCCCTCATCAAAATGTTTGCCCTTGTATAACTCACTCTATCAAAGGCAATCATATGTTTCTCCTCTAACCCACTTGTGTTGATTCGGAAATGTTCGGCAATCCTGGTTACAAAATGGCCGCCCATGATTGGTGTAATCTTTTTCCTTTCTTCGAGGAGGAATGTGAGAATCATTCGTGGGATATGAACATGGGAGTGATCCATTATCGCGTGAATGTACCATATATCCAAGTTGGTGACTTTTTCACTACTGTCTTTTCGACAGTTTATGGTACTTGAAATGAATCGTTGGACGCATCGGTGCTCGTAGGTACGTAGCTTGCTATAAGTCTGCTTGCTTGCACTATATGCGGTATTGCTCATGTCCACCCATGCTGCTGAATGATTAAAAGAAGAAACATAGTATATACATTGATTAAAGTAATTTTGCATCAGTTGATGTGACAACCCTTCATAAATATCCAACGCCTTCACAAATTGCAGCAGCGTTAATGTCCTGTCTTGCCCTCCAAGACGAAATCTCATAAATGTACCCGATGTTGGTGACGTGTAATCAACCCTAAGTGAACCAACGAATTCTTTGACTAAAAGTGGATACACTCTTTCTTGCATTCTGAACAGGTTTTCCCAAGCATATATTCGATGGCCGTGATACGTTACTCGGAAAAGGTTGCAAAAATTTTGATATTCGCCGGCTTCCTCTAATGGTGTCCAATCGATATATTTCCCCGGATATACGTCTTTGTGTAGAAGTGCCTTCATCCGTTCATGGTATTCCGGATGCCTCAAAACTGCATTGATCCATGGATCCGGAGTGGTTAATCCACGGACATTTAACTGCCGGTTGTCAATATCCATTTCTTCCTCTTCAGCAGCATGTTCTTCTTCACTTGTATCCTCATCTACAATTGCTGGGGCTTTTTGCTTCTTTGATTTTGGGTTTGATGATGATGCTCTAGTCTACAAAAACACAACAAAACCAAACAAACAAAATAACAAACCAAGTTGATTAGCGTTAAAGAATTTCAAAAAATCTTTCATATTGTACCTAGCGAAAACCATGTGGATATGTTAAGTTCCAATTAAATCTCAATGTTTATGTTAACCAATATCTTAACATGGTATGAACTATTTTCACTCTTAACAAACATGAACTAGTATGTCAATTGATTCAAATCACTTTACAAGTATAATCATACATAGCATGCTTCATTTCACCAAACACTTGCAATGTCATAACATATGGAACCATAGACATTCATCAAAAAGCATGTTAAACAATATGCAATCAATGGTTTTCATACATTTAGAACATTAAATTCATCTCAAGTCAACAACTTCATCAAAATGCTTAATCATATAATCCTTAACTTATATAATAATTACTTTCAAATCGAAATAACACCAAGTTAAGGTTCACATGTGTTTACCATAAGTAATGATTTGCATAACTTCAACTTAGAACACTTACTAGTTAACAAAAGTCAAAATCCCTAATTCAAGAACCCTAAAATTCAATAATTTGTGTATTCGTGTAATTCAATAAAGGTTCATGCGATTTTGTTAATGTATACTAGTAATCAAACTTCAAAATATCTCAATTGAATAATTTAATGGCCAAAAGTCCGAAACTCCTAAATTCATGAAGAACCCTAATTTCCAAAGTAAAGATTGAAGCAAATAATCATGAAATTAGAGCATGAATAAGGATTAGTAGCAACAATTTAAGCATATAATGACCAAAACATGAACATTCAAACATCCTCACACTAAGAACAAGCTAAATCTGATTTTTAGATTGAAGAACACAAGAATCATGAAGTGTTTAGGATTAATCTTACCTTTCTCATGTTGATATTCGGATTTGATGCTTAAAGATGGGATTAATCGGTTCAATTAGTGAGTAGAGATTGAAATTTTGAGAAAGAATGAGATGGGATTCGGAGTAGTAGGTGAAAAAATGAGAAAAAATGATAAACTCCCGTATTTGTGCAAAAATATTGGACAGAATCCAACATACAGACACAGATGCGGCGCATCTGTAGTAGATGCGGCGCATCTGAAGCAGATACGGTGCATCAGATGGTCCAAACGTGGCGCATGACCCTTTCTCGGCGAATTCAAAATTCACGGGATTTTTCTTGTCTGCAGATGCGGCGCATCCATCACAGATGCGGCGCATCTGCCCCTGTTGCACCAGCTTTTGACGTTTTTTCGCATTTTAAACATTTCGGAAGGTCCCTAAACAACTT
This sequence comes from Rutidosis leptorrhynchoides, assembly GCF_046630445.1. Classification (NCBI taxonomy): domain Eukaryota; kingdom Viridiplantae; phylum Streptophyta; class Magnoliopsida; order Asterales; family Asteraceae; genus Rutidosis; species Rutidosis leptorrhynchoides. Next base: position 398,464,197 of record NC_092338.1, read on the forward strand.
GGTTAGTATAATAACTTAGAAATCACTCAAAACACTCAAATTTATTAAAATACGTACACGAGTGGGACTATATACATGTTGTGAAGTTTAACGAGTCGTTCACGTGACTCCGTCCCAAGCTAATTAGCATTGGGGAATAGGGTGATGTCATCTCGAACCGTGGTGTCCACTCCATCTAAATAGAGTTTCAAGCGATGACCATTCACCTTGAAGGTATTTCCATTTCCAAACAACTCAACATATCCCGATGGGAATGCTTGTTTCACCAAATAAGGTCCCGTCCATCGGGACTTCAACTTTCCGGGAGAAAATTTAAACCGTGAGTTAAAAACCAAAACCTTATCACCGGTTTTAAACTCTTTCACTTCTTTCAATCGGGCATCATGCCACCTTTTCGTTTTCTCCTTATACGAGCTCGAATTCTCGTACGCTTCTAACCTCAACTCTTCCAATTCATGCAATTGCATGTATCGGTTTTCACCAGCCTTTTCCATGTCTAAATTACAAAGTTTTAATGCCCAGTACGCTCTATGTTCCACTTCAACCGGAAGATGGCATGCTTTACCGTATACAAGTCTAAATGGTGTGGTACCGATTGGTGTTTTAAAAGCAGTCCTAAAGGCCCACAGCGCATCATCTAACTTGCGTTGCCAAATCTTAGGGTTGTTATCAACCGTCTTCTCAAGTATGTGTTTCAAGGCACGATTTGTGTTCTCCACTTGACCACTCGTTTGCGGGTGGTACGGAGCAGAGAAACGATGAGTTACGCCATACTTCTTCAATACCTTTTCAAGAAGGTTGTTGGCAAAATGAGTTCCTAGATCGGATATGAGCGCTTTTGGGATTCCAAAGCGCGAGAAGAGATTTTTCAAGAAGTTCACCACCACCCTAGCATCATTCGTAGGTAAAGCTTTTGCTTCAGCCCACTTAGATACATAGTCAACAGCTACTAGGATGTATTTGCACTTATGGGAACTTGGAAATGGTCCCATGAAATCGATTCCCCAAATATCAAAGATTTCACAAACTTGGATGCCGGTTTGAGGCATCTCATCCTTTTTCATGATGTTACCCGTTCGTTGGCATGCATTGCAAGTCCGAACAAAATTATGGGCATCTTTAAAGATCGTGGGCCAATAAAAGCCCAAGTCAAGGATTTTTCTTGCTGTGTGGTTTGGTCCGAAATGACCGCCGGTGGGCCCTTGATGGCAATGCTCGAGAATTTATTGAGCCTCTTTTCCGTACACACAATGGCGAATCATTTGATTTGCACCAACACGGAATAGGTCGGGATGTTCCCAGAAATAGGACTTCAAATCCGCAAAGAATTTCTTCTTTTGTTGATAAGAAAGTCCTTTTTGAAGAATGCTTGAAGCAAGATAGTTTGCAAAATGGGTAAACCATGGGATTTCAGATTCCTTGTCAACCCTCATTAGAGATTCATCAGGAAATGTGTCCTTGATAATTGTATCATCAAGTTGTTCTAATTTGGGGTTTTCAAGTCGGGATAAATGATCGGCGGCTAGATTCTCGGCTCCTTTCTTATCACGTATCTCAATGTCAAACTCTTGAAGTAGAAGAACCCAACGTATGAGACGATGTTTTGCATCTAGTTTCGAGAATAAGTACATAAGAGCCGAATGATCCGTGTAAACAATGGTTTTGGACAACACCAAATATGACCGAAATTTATCAAATGCATAAACAACCGCTAGGAGCTCTTTTTCCGTGGTGGTGTAATTAATTTGAGCTCCCGTTAGCGTTTTGCTCGCATAATAAATTGGACGAAAATGATTATCTGGTCATTGTCCTAAGACAGCTCCTAAGGCATAGTCGCTCGCGTCACACATTAACTCAAAAGGCATACTCCAATCCGGAGACACGATAATGGGAGCTTGTGTGAGTTTTGACTTTAGAATGGAGAATGCATTCTCACAATTGGAATCGAAGTCAAATGGAGCATCCTTTTCTAGAAGTTTGGTCATTGGACGGGCAATTTTAGAGAAATCTTTGATAAATCGCCTATAAAATCCAGCGTGACCAAGAAAGCTTCTAATTGCCTTGACATTCGTCGGTATAGGTAGCTTAGAGATAACTTCAATTTTAGCTTTATCTACCTCTATTCCCGCACGAGATATTTTGTGACCAAGTACAATTCCCTCCTTCACCATGAAGTGGCATTTTTCCCAATTCAGGACCAAATTTGCTTTCTCACATCGGATAAGCATACGTTCAAGGTTAAAAAGACACGATTCAAAGGAGTCTCCAAACACAGAAAAGTCATCCATGAAGACTTCCATACAATCCTCTACCATATCATCAAAAATTGCCATCATGCACCTTTGAAAGGTTCCGGGTGCATTGCATAAACCAAATGGCATGCGGCGATAGGCAAAGGTCCCAAAAGGACAAGTGAATGTGGTCTTTTCTTGGTCGTTGGGATCAATTGGAATTTGGAAGTAACCGGAGAAACCATCTAGAAAGCAATAGTATTCTTTCCCCGCTAATCGTTCAATCATTTGATCAATAAAAGGTAACGGGAAATGATATTTTCTAGTGGCATCATTGAGACGCCTGTAATCAATACAGACTCTCCAGCCGGTAACCGTTCTAGTTGGAACGAGTTCGTCTTTTTCATTTACAATAACGGTTGTACCCCCCTTTTTGGGTACTACTTGTACTGGACTAACCCAAGGACTATCGGAGATGGGGTAGATTAACCCGGCGTCAATAAGCTTGACTACCTCCTTTTTAATAACCTCTTTCATGTTGGGATTTAGCCTGCGTTGTCTTTGTACTACTGGTTTGAAGTCATTTTCAAGGAGAATTTTATGTGTACAATAAGACGAGTTTATCCCTGGAATGTCGGTCGTTTTCCAGGCTATAGCCTTTTTATGGGTTTTCAAAACTGAGATTAACCTTTTCTTCTCGTTACCGGAAAGATGTGAAGCAATAATTACTGGCAATTGAGATGTACCTTCGAGGTAAGCATACTCCAAGTGTTTGGGTAGCTCCTTAAGCTCTAGTACGGGTGGTTCTTCCAATGAATTCTTTATTCGGAATCTATCTTTATTTTCGATATCTTCAAATGATTCTTCTTCCTTAGAAAATTTTCTTTCATGGTCTCATCATCCGTGACCACTTTTATCAACTCATCAAAATCCTCATCAATATTGAAATATTCACTTTCACTCACCGGGGCAAACCCCGAGGTATCAATTTCAAGTAGCTCCTGTAATTCATTCTCAACACAAAAGTTTATAACATCAATTTGAAAACAAGAGTCATCGGTGGAAGTGGGTCTTTTCATGGCTTTGTCAATATTACAAACTATTCTCTCGTCTCCCACACCTAGACTTAATTGTTCTTTTTGGACATTAATGATAGCATCTGCAGTGTTAAGGAAAGGACGTCCTAAAATGATAGGAACTTTTGTGTCCTCTTGCATTTCTAGAATAACAAAGTCGACGGGAAAGACAAGTGAGCCAACTTTTACAAGAATATCCTCGGCTATACCTATGGGAGTATCAAATGATTGGTTTGCTAATCGAATACCCATCCGGGTTGGTTTCAAATCTCCCAAGTCAAGTTTCAAGAATAACGAGTAAGGCATTAGGTTAACACTTGCACCTAGGTCGTCTAGCGCATCATACACTACCGAATCACTCATCATACATGGTATGATAAAACTACCCGGATCTCCCAATTTTGGAGGTACATTTTGCTTTTTCAAGATGGCCGAACACTCCTCATGGAGGAATGTGGCAGATACTTCTTGGTATTTTCCTTTCGAGGATATGAGATCTTTCAAAAACTTCCCGTAATGGGGCATACCCTTAAGAACCTCCGCGAGTGGCATGTTAATGCTGATTTGCTTGATCATATCCGCAAATTTCTGATATTGGCTCGCGAGTCTGTCTTTCTTTAACGCTTTTGGGTATGGAATAGGTGCCTTGTACACCTTCACTGGTGGTTCTTCACTTTTCTTCGATATAACCTCTGGTGGATCACCTTTCTCTTGCTCTTTTTCAACATGCTCATCTACATCAACAGGCACCTGCAAAACAGAAGGAGACAAGGGAACTTCCGAGGACTTAAGGGTCTCCGGGTTAGTAGTTAAACCGCTTCTAGTGGTTATAGCATTTACATGCTCATTCCTTGTTTGATTGTTACTAGGATTCACTTGAGTATTTGAGGGGAGAGCACCAGGTGGTCTCTCTGCTAGTAACTGTGAGATCCTTCCAACATCCCTTTCTAAGTTTTGAATCGTAGCTTGTTGATTGCGAATTTGCTGAGTTTGAATTTCTGCATTTTGTTCGTGTTTAACCATAAAATCTCTCAACAGATCTTCTAAACCGGATTTCTTCTCAGGTTGTGGTTGTATAAGTGCTTGTGGTTGTGCTTGTGGTTGATTGTGTTGGAAATTATTTTGGTAATTTAGTGGGGGTTGATTACGATTGTTTAGATGATTGTAACCCGGTGGTGTATTTCTTTGAATTTAATTCTGGAAATTTCGGTTATTTTGGTAACCTGCATTTCCTCCGTGGTAGTTGTTATTTGAACTTGAAGGTCCTCCTATTTGATAACTGTTGACAGGAGGATATTTCCGGTTATTTGCTTCAACCGCCGGAAAGTCGTCAAAATTCATCTCACCTTTTTGCATGTAACCTAGGAAATTTGCTTGCTCTTCCATCGTCGTTTGGTCGCAATCTCGCGTGAGATGGGGACCTTGGCACAACTCGCACCCTACCCTGATAGCGTGCATTTCTTTGGTTACCTTCTCAATTTACCTTGCTTGATTTGCCAATTGAACTTTTAATGCAGCGATTTCATAGTTGCTTTCGATATTAGCAACTGTTGACGATCTAGAGAATTCCATCTCCTGATGCCAATTATGAGAATGGGCTGCTATATCGGCAATTATCGTGTGAGCGTCTTCAGGCGTTTTTTTCATGATTGATCCTCCTGCTGCAACATCTATATCCTTCCGGGTAGCCACATTGACTCCTTTATAGAAAATTTGGACTTTTTGGAATGTATTCAACCCGTGTTGAGGACATACCCTAAGCATTTTATTAAATCAGGTCCAAGCTTCATAAAGAGTCTCGTTAGACTTTTGCTTGAAGTGATTTATGTCACTTTGCAATTTTGCTGCTTTCGAAGCGGGGAAGAATTCTGACAAAAATTTGTCCATCATATCATTCCAGTTTTCAATATAACCTTCCGGTAATGAGTCTAGCCAATCTCTTGCATCATCCTTTAGGGACCATGGAAAGATTTTTAGACATGCAACTTCATCGGAGACATCTTTGATTTTGAAAAGCTTGCAAATGCTTACAAACTTACGAAGATGCTCGTTAGCATTTTCATTTGGGGCCCCACCGAATTGGCATGTATTAGTCACCATGTGGAGAAATTACCCCTTTATTTCAAAACCATCAGTCATCGTAGGTTGAATAATTGCGTGGCCTTGTCCTGTCCTTGTTGTCTTCATCAAAGCATCCATCGTTTGATTTGTAGCAGTCATCTCTTCCTCTTCTTTAATGACTGGCTCGATGATTGGTTGAACAATTGGTTCAGAGTTAGAATCTAACGAAAGTGACTCTAAACCTTGAGCAAGAGATTCTACTTCTTGAGCTCTTAAGTGTTCGTGAAGTTCTCTTTCAGGTTCAGGATATGAAGGAATTAAATTAGAGTTGGAAGAACGTAGATTCATGCACTAATACCTATCCTGCAATCACAACACCACAAACAAACCAATTGCAAAAATACAAGCTTACAATAAAAAGTAACTTTTCTAGGAATTGAATTCCTACAAAAGGATCGAATAATTCAAAGTTTATTAAAATCTTTTAACAAAACTGCTCCCCGGCAGCGGCGCCAAAAAGTTGATGTGTCAAGACGTAACCTTTAAAATGTAGACAATATGCTTAATAATTAACACAAAATACAGGCAACTAAAACCCGATCATGTAGTAACTAGCAAGTAAATTGACCAGTTCGATCCACAGGGAGAAGTATGTTTAAATGATTTTACCACAATTAATTATTCTAAAAAGGGGGTTTATATTTAAAGTTGTGTTTTTGTTTAACGAAACAGTAAATAAAAATAATAATTAACAAGAATGAGAATGCGGTGTTTACTTCTATGCTTGATAGATGGCAGGGATTGTTCTTTTATAATTAAAACCGTTATGCGATAGTTACAATAGAGTAGTTTATATCAATTTCACAATATCTATAAACTTAAGAACTATGTTTAATCAACAGGATTCTTTCTTGGTTAAATTCACATAAAACCTAGTTTACTAAGATCACTCTAAGTAAACTTTATGATTGTAAAACCTAAATATCATCCAATTACTATCCTATATTTACATATAGGTGTCTAGATCACTAGGTGTTGAAGTACAAATTATAGCCTTTGATAAATTCACATAAATCAAGTTGTAACTCGTATAATTGAACTAGAATATAAAGATAGTTACAACAATGGATTTCTTGAAAGAACATGGTGATTTAGATTGATTAACTAACTAGATTCAACCCGATTAAACTCACGGGAAACCTTAATTACAACAATCACTTGAGGTAATTTCATAACTATGTTGCTTTGGAACTTATTCAATTACCGAATTAAACACATAACAAAATCACTTAAGTGTATGTATCTAATCGTCTAGATTACTAGATGTATTGAAGTATATATTGTTTTCCTAGTTAACTCACATTAATAGGTTGCAATCTATATAATTGAAGTAATGATCTAAACATGCATAACAATGGTTCTTACGGTTGAACTAGATAATTAAATCAATCAAACATATGTATAACTAGCATAACATCAAAGTATAGAACAATCCCAAGCCATAAATCTTACATTGAAGCAAACAAACAAGGCTTTTAGCCTAACATAATCATAGTAGAACTAATGAAACAGTAAATACAAGTTGAATTCATGTTAAAAAGATATAGAACAATAGTACCAATTACGATAAATGATCCTAGCTTAATATTGATGTTGAAAGAGTGGAGATTAACTTGCAGCCTTCCTTGGACCTTGAAAATTGTCTTAAAACTGGGGGAGAACGTAGTAGTGAAGGTCTCTCAAGTAAGTAACCATTTGCTTCATTAAATAGCCTCAAAAGTTAGGTATTTTGGCCAGAAAGTGACCAGATGCGCCGCATCTCTTTGGGATGCGCCGCATCTCTTTACGTTTAGTAGATTCCAGCTCGATTCTGCACTCAGGACTGTCGGCAGGGGGTCAGATGCGCCGTATCTGGCTTGGATGTGCCGCATCTGGCTTGGATGCGCCGCATCCATCTCAGATGCGCCGCATCTGTTGCTATTTTGGCCCAGAAGTCTTCATGCTCCGCATCTGAAACTGTCGGGAGTTATTTGGTGTAAAGATGCGCCGTATCTAAGAGAGATGCGCCACATTTGGACCTGTTTCAGTGGTTTCGGGCTGTTTTACGCATTCGATCTTCGTTTTAACTCTGTTTTCGCTGTTGGTCTTCATTTATTCATTCACAAAGGACTTTTTACAAATGTACATGAATTACAATACATACGTATAACAATTACATTCAAATGGAACAACATTGGATCGAAATAACGAGAATAAACATGTATAATTTTGGCGTTATCAACCGCATCCACACGTGTCATTGTGAATCCGAATTACACGCGACTCACTTCCCAAATCTCGACACAGGAATGGTACTCCATTCCCCACCGGTACTCGCATTTCCCGATAACGTTATACCATACCGATATAACACTTCTCCCAAGGTGAAGTTAGCGGACCACGTCAACGGCCATAACCCACCAATCACACGCGCTCTTTTAGCCTCATACAACGAGTAGTGTAACATCGCTCACTGCTACACCATAGTGAATCCTAACGGAATACACTAACCATCAACACCAACCAACAAGTATATACACATACTTAGGAACATTCTACTCACTTAGAAATCTTTGCACACACATCACACGTACGTGTACACAACGCCACCACAATCGAGCAAGAACCACCTATATCGCACATAGGCACAAAACAATAATTCTCTAGAAGAGAATCCGACACACACATCCCTTAACCGAGGGATCTCACCTTACTCGTCAAACACGTCCATTATCTCTAAATGAGATTCACCACATTACCACCTCGGTGATAATTTAAATCTAAAACCATAAGTACAATTTACTCCAAATCGTACTTTTACCACAATCGACCAACGTAGGTCTCAACGCTAGCTCCGAATCCATACGAGCATCGTCCAATATCAATACACTAGAATATCTTCGTGCGAGAGTACAAACTCCCCCACTTAGAGCTCCGTTCCATAACCACATCACGATACCTTGCTCCAACCTTGAGAACACGAAGGATTTTAGCCAATCCTTAAACACTTCGAATGAAGAGTTTACCACAAATTACGCAAACTTTAATCTTGCAATCCTCCGATTGCTCTAGTTTGTCAAATTTCCTCCTAGTCACTCATGTACCTAAGGGTTCTCTCCGGTACCCTAAGTACAATGTAACCGCAATACCATCGGAGTCGAATACCACTCTAGTAGGTATGAAAGAGGCACCTAACATCGCGTCACGTAGACTCCATTACCGACATATATCGAGATCAATCACTCAATCTTTAGGGTTTTATCCACCCGTCGAACCTCATGGTTCATCAACTTCATCACAAAAGCGAACACACGTGATCAAGCATATTTTCACGGGGTCAAGGTGAACCTACGCTTGAGTGCATAAAGGGGTTTAAGGACTAACAATATTCGAACCTCCGACACTTAGTCGTGGATAACCCATATCGGTATCGTTTCGATTCCGACAGGGTGGCCGATTTGAGAGTCCACCAACAACCTAGCATACGAGGTTGAGTGGCCCTAAGACATGAAGGTTTTATAGTTCGATACATACCTGAAAGTCTTTAAGATCATAAGAAGCTTTATTCGTACGATGGAGATTTGTATGCTGTGGTTTACGTATGAGTAAAATGAATGAATATATCTGTATTAGGGTTTATGAGCTATGTATTTATAGGCTCATGAATTAGGGTTTCGGTAGAATCTCGTCCCTAATTAAATGTGATCTTGTCCCAACTAACTTTCATTATTTAAGGAAAAGAATCCGAATTGATTATATCGTACATTCTTCTAGAATGTACTGAAACCTTATGCAAGTATACAAAACTCGCATCAGATGGTATAGGCGCATAGAGTGCGGCTATACCCGTGCCATATCTTTGACATGAAAATTTTGTGTGCGGTGTAGGGCTTTGTATGCGCATCCGTATTGTCCTGCGGATATGCGTTTCATTAAGTCCCCACAGTTCGATGTTATATACAATGAAAATTAGTGTATGACGTCAAACTAGTAAGAAAAATGTACACTTAATGAACCACAACAACACCTTTAATCTAAATTAGCATGCTTAATGATGTTGCTAAAAAATCCTAGTTGGATTCCAAATATAACCGGACAGTGTACAAGGTTATTTTAATATTTTTACGTAACCGGATACTGTGTGAGCATTAAATGCAATGTATGCGTGCAATCACCAAACTGTCTTTTCGGCTGCATTTCCTGCACTCGAGGTGACAACTGTCACTGTTTACCGAAAATGTAATGATTGTAATTATACAACCGCCTGTTGATGCTAACGTGCACCGGACCTTTTAACAAGGTATTTAGCTTGAGATTGATACACGTGTACGGATATCATTATACCCGCGTTACTTTTTGACTCCCGTATTTTCTTTATAAATAGCCTTTTGGCTTTTTCATATCTCACAATCTTTTTCCTTTTTAAATCACTCTACCCTTTTCATCTTCTCTGAAAAAAGCCTAAAAAAGGTATATCTCATACTCTTACGCTCTGCATGATGTAACCCTAGTTACAAATTTTATTTTTCACTAATTTGTTGTTTTGATTATTGTCTTTGCAGATGAAGTTGGAATCTTACACACCAAATCCGACCATCGATTCTGGTAACCAGACAAGTTCACCAGCTAGTCGCTCAGATTCACTACCTTCATTGTACCAGACTCCCAGTTCAAGAGGGTTAGGTAACCAAAAAAGGTTACATGACGAAGGTATGAATTTCATCCGACGACCTTTCAGTTGAATTTTGATGTTAAGATATTTATACACCATGTTTATTGCTATTGCAGGTCCAAGCGGTGCAGTTCATCCTTCCAAGTGCGTGTGTCCAAACCCAGAAGATTTGTCTCTACTGATTCCAAATATCGATGAACTCCTGAAGGTTTCTCTACCAGCATTTTCCCAACAGTTTTCTTTCCTACAATCATGCGGCCCCCAGCAATTGATTCAGGAGCTTTCTACACTTTCTCCTACCGAGGAACTGTATATGGATGCACAATCTACATTGTTCAACTTTGCCAAGTACCTCAACCGTTTGAAGCTTAAATCTACTGCGCTTGCACCTCAACCGTCATCCACAGAGACTTCCTTGCAGCAAGAAAACACAAAACTAACTGCTCAGCTTGCGGTTGCGGTAACCACGCACAAGCAGGCAGAAGAGCGAATCAATGTTATGATGTACAAAAGGCAACAGGAGGAGGATCAGCATATTGCTGAGAAACGGTTTATGGAGTCGGAGATTACATCACTGTCTGCAAAGCTCAAAGAGTCAGAGAACCATGTCATCTTTTTAAATGAAAGCTTTAGTGACTGGAATGCGTCACATGAGTCATGGGTCTCGAAACATGATACTTTAAAGGCGGAGTATGACATTCTCCGTAAGGGTTTACCTAACCTTGTCCAGCATGCTCTCGACTGCAAAGCCGTCGAGCAGCAATTTGGTGCAACCATGGTTGCTGCATGTGTGTATGAGCGAACCCTGTTCTGGAATGTTATTCGTCAGGAACTGTATGTGCCCCCCGTGATTTCCCCCAATATTGCTGAGTTGCTCGTTGATAGAGCCAAGGAAAAATGTGAGGAAGCTTGTTCCCAACTTCAACAAATCTCGATCCCCCGTCTTCAATTTCTCATTAACGATCCTACTATCTCCGCACAGGAGATAATTACTGGCAAACTCAATTGAATTTGTTAAGCCATCCATGGGTGGCTTGTTTTTGCCAATGAGGGATGGGCCTTGCAGTCTTGGAGGTTTCGCATGTAGTGACCCGAACTTTTCCATGTTTATATATATATATTAAATGAAATTGTTATTTACATGATTAAGTGTTTCCAACATGTTAAGCAATCAAACTTGTTAAGACTTGATTAATTGAAATAGGTTTCATATAGACAATTGACCACCCAAGTTGACCGGTGATTCACGAACGTTAAAACTTGTAAAAACTATACGATGACATATATATGGTTATATATATAGTTAACATGATTTTATTATAAGTATGTACCTCATTAGGTATTTTAACAATGAGTTATATACATAAAAATGAGACTATTAATTTAAGAAACTCGAAAACGATATATATAACGATTATCGTTATAACAACGTCTTACTAGGTACATATGAATCATATTAAGATATTGATACACTTGGTTAATTATGTTAAATGATAAGTAAATATATTATTAAGTGTATTAACAATGAAATACATATGTAAAAATAAGACTACTAACTTAATGATTTCGAAACGAGACATATATGTAACGATTATCGTTGTAACGACATTTAACTGTATATACATCATACTAAGATATATTATATATCATAATATCATGATAATATAACAATTTAACATCTCATTTGTTATAATAAACAATGGGTTAACAACATTCAACAAGATCGTTAACCTAATGGTTTCAAAACAACATTTACATATAACGACTAACGATGACTTAACGACTCAGTTAAAATGTATATACATGTAGTGTTTTAATATGTATTCATATACTTTTGAAAGACTTCAAGACACTTATCAAAATACTTCTACTTAACAAAAATGCTTACAATTACATCCTCGTTCAGTTTCATCAACAATTCTACTCGTATGCACCCGTATTCGTACTCGTACAATACACAGCTTTTAGATGTATGTACTATTGGTATATACACTCCAATGATCAGCTCTTAGCAGCCCATGTGAGTCACCTAACACATGTGGGAACCATCATTTGGCAACTAGCATGAAATATCTCATAAAATTACAAAAATATGAGTAATCATTCATGACTTATTTACATGAAAACAAAATTACATATCCTTTATATCTAATCCATACACCAACGACCAAAAACACCTACAAACACTTTCATTCTTCAATTTTCTTCATCTAATTGATCTCTCTCAAGTTCTATCTTCAAGTTCTAAGTGTTCTTCATAAATTCCAAAAGTTCTAGTTTCATAAAATCAAGAATACTTCCAAGATTGCAAGTTTACTTCCAAGTTTTCTAAATCCATTCCAAGTAATCATCCAAAATCAAGAAACCTTTGTTACTTACAGTAGGTTATCTTTCTAAGACAAGGTAATAATCATATTCAAACTTTAATTCAATTTCTATAACTATAACAATCTTATTTCGAGTGGAAATCTTACTTGAAATTGTTTTCGTGTCATGATTCTGCTTCAAGAACTTTCAAGCCATCCAAGGATCCTTTGAAGCTAGATCCATTTTTCTCATTTCCAGTAGGTTTATCCAAGGAACTTGAGGTAGTAATAATGTTCATAACATCATTCGATTCATACATAAAAAGCTGTCTTATTCAACGTTATAAACTTGTAATCACTAGAACATAGTTTAGTTATTTCTAAACTTGTTCGCAAATAAAGTTAATCCTTCTAACTAGACTTTTAAAATCAACTAAACACATGTTCTATATCTATATGATATGCTAACTTAATGATTTAAAACCCGGAAACACGATAAACACCATAAAACTGGATATACGCCGTCGTAGTAAAATCGGGGGCTGTTTTGGTTGGGATAATTAAAAGCTAAGAAGAACTTTGATTTAAAAGCTATACTTCTGGAAAAATGATTTTTCTTATGAACATGAAACTATATCCAAAAATCATGGTTAAACTCAAAGTGAAAGTATGTTTTTCAAAATGGTCATCAAGATGTCGTTCTTTCGACGGAAATGACTACCTCTTTCAAAAATGACTTGTAACTTGTATTTCCGACTATAAACTTATACTTTTTCTATTTAGATTCATAAAGTTAAGTACAATACGAAACTGTGGCCACTGGAATCACTCAAAACGGATTAGAAACGAAGAAATGGCGAGTAAAACAAGATTGATAAAAACTACTCATTTTACCTACGTGAAAGTTAGTAATAAATCTATTCCAACCATAACCTAATCAACTTATATTGTATATTATGTAATCTTGAGATACCATAGACATGTATACAATGTTTTGACCTATCATGTCGACCCATCTATATATATATTGCGGAATAACCATAGACACTCTATATGTGAATGTTGGAGTTAGCTATACAGGGTTGAGGTTGATTCCAAAATATATATAGTTTGAGTTGTGATCAATACTGAGATACGTATACACTGGGTCGTGGATTGATTCAAGATAATATTTATCGATTTATTTCTGTACATCTAACTGTGGACAACTAGTTGTAGGTTACTAACGAGGACAGCTGACTTAATAAACTTAAAACATCAAAATATATTAAAAGTGTTGTAAATATATTTTGAACATACTTTGATATATATGTATATATTGTTATAGGTTCGTGAATCAACCAGTGGCCAAGTCTTACTTCCCGACGAAGTAAAAATCTGTGAAAGTGAGTTATAGTCCCACTTTTAAAATCTAATATTTTTGGGATGAGAATACATGCAGGTTTTATAAATGATTTACAAAATAGACACAAGTACGTGAAACTACATTCTATGGTTGAATTTTCGAAATCGAATATGCCCCTTTTTATTAAGTCTGGTAATCTAAGAATTAGGGAACAGACACCCTAATTGACGCGAATCCTAAAGATAGATCTATTGGGCCTAACAAACCCCATCCAAAGTACCGGATGCTTTAGTACTTCCAAATTTATATCATATTCGAAGGGTGTCCCGGAATGATGGGGATATTCTTATATATGCATCTTGTTAATGTCGGTTACCAGGTGTTCACCATATGAATGATTTGTATCTCTATGTATGGGATGTGTATTGAAATATAAAATCTTGTGGTCTATTGTTACGATTTGATATATATAGGTTAAACCTATAACTCACCAACATTTTTGTTGACGTTTAAAGCATGTTTATTCTCAGGTGAATACTAAGAGCTTCCGCTGTTGCATACTAAAATAAGGACAAGATTTGGAGTCCATGTTTGTATGATATTGTGTAAAAACTGCATTCAAGAAACTGATTTCGATGTAACATATTTGTATTGTAAATCATTATGTAATGGTCGTGTGTAAACATGATATTTTAGATTGTCATTATTTGATAATCTACGTAAAGTTTTTTAAACCTTTATTTATGAAATAAAGGTTATGGTTTGTTTTAAAAATGAATGCAGTCTTTGAAAAACATCTCATATAGAGGTCAAAACCTCGCAACGAAATCAATTAATATGAAACGTTTTTAATCAATAAGAACGGGACATTTCAGTTGGTATCCGAGCGTTGGTCTTAGAGAACCAGAAAATTTGCATTAGTGTGTCTTATCGAGTTTGTTAGGATGCATTAGTGAGTCTGGACTTCGACTGTGTTTTCTTTAAAAATGATTGCTTAACATTTTTGTTGGAAACTATATATTATTAACATGTATATATTATGTGATATATTAATCTCTTAACATGTTTGATATTGTGTGATAGATGTCTACCTCTAGCACAAATCCCATTGACTCACCAAATAATAACGAAGAGTCGAATATATATTGGACTGATTCCCAAGTTCCCGAAGAAGAACCGGAAGAAGAATCAGAACCGGAAGAGGAGGAACCGGAGGAGGAAATAGAACCGGTGGGGGAAATAATAAAACGGTTAAGTAAAAGAAAATCCTCAACCAACCGACCAAGGTTAATTATGGTCAATGGTGTTTCCGCCAAGGAAGCAAAATATTGGGAGGATTACCAATTCTCCGATGAATCGGATTCCGACGAGAATTCCGATGATGTTATAGAAATTACCCCAACTGAATTTAAAAAGGCAAAAGAAAATAATAAGGGAAAGGGCACAAAAATAGAGAAATCTAATTCCAACCCCGATGAACTTTATATGTATCGTCAACCCCCGAAGCCCTTAAGTTGTAACAATGACCCGGGAATCTCTCAACCACCAGGTTTTTCTAAACCGTTGTGGAAAACGACAGCTCGTATTAGGGGAACATCATATATCCCTAGAAACTTGGCAAAATGAACCAAAACCAAAGAAGAAGAAACGAGCGAGTCGGAATAAGATAGTTGTATTCGTGTGGTGTAATATATGTAATATAGTGTGCTTATGCTTTATGATATATGTAAAAATTGCTTGTATTAATAAGTATTTTTTTTTTATGAATCTAACTCTTGTCTATTTTACAGTATAAAAACACAAAATGAATAGACAACCCAATATTTTAAGAGACCTACCCGGAGACATGATTGATGAAATCTTGTCTAGAGTCGGTCAGAATTCTTCGGCACAACTATTTACGGCGAAATCAGTTTGTAAGACATTCGAAGAACGTTCCAAGAATGTCTTGGTTTATAAGAGACTTTCGTTAGAAAGATGGGGGATATCACATTAGGAAACCCATAAGTTACGATGTGTTTACTTTGACGCATATATTGCGGGGAACCCAAATGCTATTTTACGCAACGGGTTAAGAAATTATTTTGACTCAAGGTATCCGAATATAGGACTTCATGATTTAGAAAAAGTGGCTAACATACAACATAAAGAAGCATGCTATGCTTACGGGTTAGTAATGTTCGCTTCTCACCAAAGTGAGAAAAAGAACATCGGGCTACAACTATTAAACAAAACGTTCCCACAAGTGACAGAGTCAGTAATTGGGGTAAGAAATGTGGCTTTTAGGTTATTACGAGACTGTTGGTCATTACATAACCCTCGTCCCTTTGACGACGTTACAACACGCTGTCTTATCAACGGCCATAACGGGTATGTTCCACAAGACCAAGGATGGGAAGTAGTCCTAGTAAAACCAGAATGCATGACTTGTTTCTGGACGTATGAATTACGTGTCTTTATTGCCTTTGCTGAACGACTTGTGTACTAGCTAGAATTATCTTCACAACTATCTTGTATCAAAGTTATTATGTGCTATATTTCATGCTTTATGTAAAATAAGCGGTATTGTAAGTTTGTAAAATATTGTATAAAAGTTTGAACGCGAAATATTATTATAATCAGTTTTTCATATAGAATTGTAGTAGTTGAATTGTATATTAGCTACTAAGTATGAACTTAACGGGTAGGTACTACCCGAATTTAAACTTATAAAACGCTAATATGAAGAAAAAGATTTTATAAATGAGTTCATATTATGCTACGAAATACTATTAACTACTCTTAATATTCTGTATGATTAACATGTTCCATTTGACTATTTTGAAGGAAATGGCACCGACTACTCGACACACCGTGAATATGAATGAAGAGGAATTCCGTACTTTTCTAGCTTCAAACATAGCCACAGTACAGGCTGCGCTACATACCAACAATAACCTTGGATCTAGCAGTACAAGAAATCGTGTAGGATGCACCTACAAAGAATTCACTGCCTGCAAACCTTTGGAATTTGATGGAACCGAAGGACCGATCGGATTGAAACGGTGGACCGAGAAGGTCGAATCGGTGTTTTCCATAAGTAAGTGTACTGAAGAGGAAAAAGTGAAGTACGCTACGCATACCTTCACAGGTTCTGCGTTAACATGGTGGAATACCTATCTAGAGCAAGTGGGACAAGATAATGCGTACGCACTACCGTGGTCAGCATTCAAGCACTTAATGAACGAGAAGTACCGTCCCGGAACCGAGGTCAATAAGCTCAAGACAGAACTTAGACGGTTACGAACCCAAGGATTTGATATTACCACGTACGAAAGACGATTCACAGAATTGTGCCTATTGTGTCCGGGAGCGTTCGAAGATGAGGAAGAGAAGATCGATGCGTTTGTGAAAGGATTACCGGAAAGAATCCAAGAAGATATAAGTTCACACGAGCCCGCCTCCATACAACAGGCATGTAGAATGGCTCACAAACTAGTGAACCAGATTGAGGAAAGAATTAAAGAACAGACGGCTGAAGAGGCCAATGTGAAGCAAGTCAAAAGAAAGTGGGAGGAAAACGGTGATAAGAATCACCAATACAACAACAACAGCAAATACAATAATAATCGCAACAATTATCCCAACAATCGCAACATCAATCGCAACTACAACAAACGGCCCAGCAACAACAACAACAACAACAACAACAACAACAACAACAACAACAACAACAACAACAACAGCTACAACAATCGTCCCAACAACAATAACAACCGCAACAATAACAACAATCAGAAGCAGCTATGCCAAAGGTGTGAAAAGTATCACTCGGGGTTTTGCACCAAATTTTGCAACAAGTGTAAAAGAAATGGTCATAGCGCGGTGAAGTGTGAGGTCTACGGACCAGGGGTTAACAGAACAAAAGGAACAAATGGTGTCGGAACGAGTAATGGCAGAGCAAGTAGTGTCGGAGCAAGTTATGCCAATGTAGTTTGTTATAAATGTGGAAAACCGGGCCACATTATTAGAAATTGCCCGAACCAGGAGAACACGAATGGACAAGGCCGCGGAAGAGTTTTCAATATTAATGCGGCAGAGGCACAGGAAGACCCGGAGCTTGTTACGGGTACGTTTCTTATTGACAATAAATCTGCTTACATTTTATTTGATTCGGGTGCGGATAGAAGCTATATGAGTAGATATTTTTGTGCTAAATTAAATTGTCCATTGACGCCGTTGGATAGTAAATTTTTACTCGAATTAGCAAATGGTAAATTAATTTCAGCAGATAATATATGTCAGAATCGAGAAATTAAAATGGTTAGCGAAACATTTAAGATTGACTTGATACTAGTAGAGTTAGGGAGTTTTGATGTGATAATCGGTATGGACTGGTTGAAAGAAGTGAAAGCAGAGATCGTTTGTTACAAAAATGCAATTCGCATTATACGAGAAAAAGGAAAACCCTTAATGGTGTACGGAGAAAAGGGCAACACAAAGCTACATCTTATTAGTAATTTGAAGGCACAAAAACTAATAAGAAAAGGTTGCTATGCTGTTCTAGCACACGTCGAGAAAGTACAAACTGAAGAAAAGAGCATCAATGATGTTCCCGTCGCAAAAGAATTTCCCGATGTATTTCCGAAAGAATTACCGGGATTACCCCCACATCGATCCGTTGAATTTCAAATAGATCTTGTACCAGGAGCTGCACCAATAGCTCGTGCTCCTTACAGACTCGCACCCAGCGAGATGAAAGAACTGCAAAGCCAATTACAAGAACTTTTAGAGCATGGTTTCATTCGACCAAGCACATCACCGTGGGGAGCTCCTGTTTTGTTTGTCAAGAAGAAAGATGGTACATTCAGGTTGTGTATCGACTACCGAGAGTTGAACAAACTTACCATCAAGAACCGCTACCCACTACCGAGAATCGACGACTTATTTGATCAACTACAAGGCTCGTCTGTTTATTCAAAGATTGACTTACGTTCCGGGTATCATCAAATGCGGGTGAAAGAAGATGATATTCCAAAGACTGCTTTCAGAATACGTTACGGTCATTACGAGTTTATGGTCATGCCGTTTGGTTTAACTAATGCACCAGCTGTGTTCATGGACCTTATGAACCGAGTGTGTGGACCATACCTTGACAAGTTTGTCATTGTTTTCATTGATGACATACTTATTTACTCAAAGAATGACCAAGAACACGGTAAACATTTGAGAAAGGTGTTAGAAGTATTGAGGAAGGAAGAATTGTACTCTAAATTTTCAAAGTGTGCATTTTGGTTGGAAGAAGTTCAATTCCTCGGTCACATAGTGAACAAAAAAGGTATTAAGGTGGATTCGGCAAAGATAGAAACTGTTGAAAAGTGGGAAACCCCGAAAACTCCGAAACACATACGCCAGTTTTTAGGACTAGCTGGTTACTACAGAAGGTTCATCCAAGACTTTTCCAGAATAGCAAAAACCCTTGACTGCATTAACGCATAAAGGGAAGAAATTTGAATGGAAGGATGAACAAGAGAAAGCGTTTCAGTTATTGAAGAAAAAGCTAACTACGGCACCTATATTGTCATTGCCTGAAGGGAATGATAATTTTGTGATTTATTGTGATGCATCAAAGCAAGGTCTCAGTTGTGTATTAATGCAACGAACGAAGGTGATTGCTTATGCGTCTAGACAATTGAAGATTTACGAGCAAAATTATACGACGCATGATTTGGAATTAGGCACGGTTGTTTTTGCATTAAAGACTTGGAGGCACTACTTATATGGGGTCAAAAGTATTATATATACCAACCACAAAAGTCTTCAACACATATTTAATCAGAAACAACTGAATATGAGGCAGCGTAGGTGGATTGAATTGTTGAATGATTACGACTTTGAGATTCGTTACCACCCGGGGAAGGCAAATGTGGTAGCCGACGCCTTGAGCAGGAAGGACAGAGAACCCATTCGAGTAAAATCTATGAATATAATGATTCACAATAACCTTACTACTCAAATAAAGGACGCGCAACAAGGAGTTTTAAAAGAGGGAAATTTAAAGGATGAAATACCCAAAGGATCGGAGAAGCATCTTAATATTCGGGAAGACGGAACCCGGTATAGGGCTGAAAGGAATTGGGTACCAAAATTTGGAGATATGAGAGAAATGGTACTTAGAGAAGCTCATAAAACCAGATACTCAATACATCCTGGAACGGGGAAGATGTACAAGGATCTTAAGAAACATTTTTGGTGGCCAGGTATGAAAGCCGATATTGCTAAATATGTAGGAGAATGTTTGACGTGTTCTAAGGTCAAAGCTGAACATCAGAAACCATCAGGTCTACTACAACAACCTGAAATCCCGGAATGGAAATGGGAAAACATTAGCATGGATTTCATCACTAAATTGCCAAGGACTGCTAGTGGTTTTGATACTATTTGGGTAATAGTTGATCGTCTCACCAAATCAGCACACTTCCTGCCAATAAGAGAAGATGACAAGATGGAGAAGTTAGCACGACTGTATTTGAAGGAAGTCGTCTCCAGACATGGAATACCAATCTCTATTATCTCTGATAGGGATGGCAGATTTATTTCAAGATTCTGGCAGACATTACAGCAAGCATTAGGAACTCGTCTAGACATGAGTACTGCCTATCATCCACAAACTGATGGGCAGAGCGAAAGGACGATACAAACGCTTGAAGACATGCTACGAGCATGTGTTATTGATTTCGGAAACAGTTGGGATCGACATCTACCGTTAGCAGAATTTTCCTACAACAACAGCTACCATTCAAGCATTGAGATGGCGCCGTTTGAAGCACTTTATGGTAGAAAGTGCAGGTCTCCAATTTGTTGGAGTGAAGTGGGGGATAGACAGATTACGGGTTCGGAGATAATACAAGAAACTACCGAGAAAATCATCCAAATTCAACAAAGATTGAAAACCGCCCAGAGTCGACAAAAGAGCTACGCGGACAGTAAAAGAAAAGATATAGAGTTTGAAATTGGAGAAATGGTCATGCTTAAGGTTTCACCTTGGAAAGGCGTTGTTCGATTTGGTAAACGGGGGAAACTAAATCCAAGGTACATTGGACCATTCAAGATTATAGATCGTGTCGGACCAGTAGCTTACCAACTGGAGCTACCTCAACAACTCGCGGCTGTACATAACACTTTCCAAGTCTCAAATTTGAAGAAATGTTTTGCTAAAGAAGATCTCACTATTCCGTTGGACGAAATCCAAATCAATGAAAAAATTCAATTCATTGAAGAACCCGTCGAAATAATGGATCGTGAGGTTAAGAGACTTAAACAAAACAAGATACCGATTGTTAAGGTTCGATGGAATGCTCGTAGAGGACCCGAGTTCACCTGGGAGCATGAAGATCAAATGAAGAAGAAATACCCGCATTTATTTCCAGAAGATACGTCAATACCTCCAACTGCTTAAAATTTCGGGACGAAATTTATTTAACGGGTAGGTACTGTAGTGACCCGAACTTTTCCATGTTTATATATATATATATATATATATATATATATATATATATATATATATATATATATATATATATATATATATATATATATATATATATATATATATATATATATATATATATATATATTAAATGAAATTGTTATTTACATGATTAAGTGTTTCCAACATGTTAAGCAATCAAACTTGTTAAAACTTGATTAATTGAAATAGGTTTCATATAGACAATTGACCACCCAAGTTGACCGGTGATTCACGAACGTTAAAACTTGTAAAAACTATACGATGACATATATATGGTTATATATAATTAACATGATTTTATTATAAGTATGTACCTCATTAGGTATTTTAACAATGAGTTATATACATAAAAATGAGACTATTAATTTAAGAAACTCGAAAACGATATATATAACGATTATCGTTATAACAACGTCTTACTAGGTACATATGAATCATATTAAGATATTGATACACTTGGTTAATTATGTTAAATGATAAGTAAATATATTATTAAGTGTATTAACAATGAAATACATATGTAAAAATAAGACTACTAACTTAATGATTTCGAAACGAGACATATATGTAACGATTATCGTTGTAACGACATTTAACTGTATATACATCATACTAAGATATATTATATATCATAATATCATGATAATATAACAATTTAACATCTAATTTGTTATAATAAACAATGGGTTAACAACATTCAACAAGATCGTTAACCTAAAGGTTTCAAAACAACATTTACATATAACGACTAACGATGACTTAACGACTCAGTTAAAATGTATATACATGTAGTGTTTTAATATGTATTCATACACTTTTGAAAGACTTCAAGACACTTATCAAAATACTTCTACTTAACAAAAATGCTTACAATTACATCCTCGTTCAGTTTCATCAACAATTCTACTCGTATGCACCCGTATTCATACTCGTACAATACACAGCTTTTAGATGTATGTACTATTGGTATATACACTCCAATGATCAGCTCTTAGTAGCCTATGTGAGTCACCTAACACATGTGGGAACCATCATTTGGCAACTAGCATGAAATATCTCATAAAATTACAAAAATATGAGTAATCATTCATGACTTATTTACATGAAAACAAAATTACATATCCTTTATATCTAATCCATACACCAATGACCAAAAACACCTACAAACACTTTCATTCTTCAATTTTCTTCATCTAATTGATCTCTCTCAAGTTCTATCTTCAAGTTCTAAGTGTTCTTCATAAATTCCAAAAGTTCTAGTTTCATAAAATCAAGAATACTTCCAAGATTGCAAGTTTACTTCCAAGTTTTCTAAATCCATTCCAAGTAATCATCCAAAATCAAGAAACCTTTGTTACTTACAGTAGGTTATCTTTCTAATACAAGGTAATAATCATATTCAAACTTTAATTCAATTTCTATAACTATAAAAATCTTATTTCGAGTGGAAATCTTACTTGAAATTGTTTTCGTGTCATGATTCTGCTTCAAGAACTTTCAAGCCATCCAAGGATCCTTTGAAGCTAGATCCATTTTTCTCATTTCTAGTAGGTTTATCCAAGGAACTTGAGGTAGTAATAATGTTCATAACATCATTCAATTCATACATAAAAAGCTGTCTTATTCAACGTTATAAACTTGTAATCACTAGAACATAGTTTAGTTAATTCTAAACTTGTTCGCAAATAAAGTTAATCCTTATAACTAGACTTTTAAAATCAACTAAACACATGTTCTATATCTATATGATATGCTAACTTAATGATTTAAAACCCGGAAACACGATAAACACCATAAAACTGGATATACGCCGTCGTAGTAAAACCGGGGGCTGTTTTGGTTGGGATAATTAAAAGCTAAGAAGAACTTTGATTTAAAAGCTATATTTCTGGAAAAATTATTTTTCTTATGAACATGAAACTATATCCAAAAATCATGGTTAAACTCAAAGTGAAAGTATGTTTTTCAAAATGGTCATCAAGATGTCGTTCTTTCGACGGAAATGACTACCTCTTTCAAAAACGACTTGTAACTTGTATTTCCGACTATAAACTTATACTTTTTCTATTTATATTCATAAATTTAAGTTCAATACGAAACCGTGGCCACTGGAATCACTCAAAACGGATTAGAAACGAAGAAATGGCGAATAAACAAGATTAATAAAAACTACTCATTTTACCTACGTGAAAGTAAGTAATAAATCTATTCCAACCATAATCTAATCAACTTATATTGTATATTATGTAATCTTGAGATACCATAGACATGTATACAATGTTTCGACCTATCATGTCGACCCATCTATATATATATTGCGGAACAACCATAGACACTCTATATGTGAATGTTGGAGTTAGCTATACAGGGTTAAGGTTGATACCAAAATATATATAGTTTGAGTTGTGATCAATACTGAGATACGTATACACTGGGTCGTGGATTGATTCAAGATAATATTTATCGATTTATTTCTGTACATCTAACTGTGGACAACTAGTTGTAGGTTACTAACGAGGACAGCTGACTTAATAAACTTAAAACATCAAAATATATTAAAAGTGTTATAAATATATTTTGAACATACTTTGATATATATGTATATATTGTTATAGGTTCGTGAATCAACCAGTGGCCAAGTCTTACTTCCCGACGAAGTAAAAATCTGTGAAAGTGAGTTATAGTCCCACTTTTAAAATCTAATATTTTTGGAATGAGAATACATGCAGGTTTTATAAATGATTTACAAAATAGACACAAGTACGTGAAACTACATTCTATGGTTGAATTTTCGAAATCGAATATGCCCCTTTTTATTAAGTCTGGTAATCTAAGAATTAGGAAACAGACACCCTAATTAACGCGAATCCTAAAGATAGATCTATTGAGCCTAACAAACCCCATCCAAAGTACCGGATGCTTTAGTACTTCGAAATTTATATCATATCCGAAGGGTGTCCCGGAATGATGGGGATATTCTTATATATGCATCTTGTTAATGTCGGTTACCAGGTGTTCACCATATGAATGATTTTTATCTCTATGTATGGGATGTGTATTGAAATATGAAATCTTGTGGTCTATTGTTATGATTTGATATATATAGGTTAAACCTATAACTGACCAACATTTTTGTTGACGTTTAAAGCATGTTTATTCTCAGGTGAATACTAAGAGCTTCCGCTATTGCATACTAAAATAAGGACAAGATTTGGAGTCCATGTTTGTATGATATTGTGTAAAAACTGCATTCAAAAAACTGATTTCGATGTAACATATTTGTATTGTAAACCATTATGTAATGGTCGTGTGTAAACAGGATATTTTAGATTGTCATTATTTGATAATCTACGTAAAGCTTTTTAAACCTTTATTTATGAAATAAAGGTTATGGTTTGTTTTAAAAATGAATGTAATCTTTGAAAAACGTCTCATATAGAGGTCAAAACCTCGCAACGAAATCAATTAATATGAAACGTTTTTAATCAATAATAACGGGACATTTCATCGCATCCCTATATTATATTTTTCTTTTCTGTTGATAGCGGAGTATGCGTCTGATCGCTGCGTGCGAGGATGGCATACTCTCCTTAGTGTAGGGCAAACGTTCCAGCCAATGCCACCCCCTTTTTTATTTTTATATTAGCTTGTATTGGCATATATTAGGTCAAATTTTTGTATGTGTCCCGCTTTTATGCTAAGAGGTTGACTTTATATTCTCCAACTGTAATATGTTAGCTTTTGATTGAATATAATTTCGACAACCTTTTTGGTTAAGGCATATTTATTGTGTTTTTACGAAATCACTATGGCGGTTATAATGATTTGTTACAATATTATGCATTCAATAACTCTTATGTAGAATAAATGCCATGACTTCATGACGGGAGCGACCCTTCAATTGTTTCATGATCTTTTTATTCTTGCGCCAACAATCCAATGTTGTATGCAAACGTAAGCAAACCAATGCTTATAAGTTTATACTCAAGACTTTTATAAAAAATTTATAAGTATGTACGCGTATACAATCCAATGCAAATTACCCATACTATAGATAAACCAATGTCTATACTCAAGAGTCTTCTGGCCACGCCAATGTTTGAGTTATTTAAACAAGTAACCAAACTTGTGTTTTATAGTCTAGACCGTGCAAGTCTCCGTCTTGCGCGGTGTACAAGCGTTTGAAATAAACCAATGTTTTACTACTGTCACCATTAAAAATAGTATTAGTAACCAAACTAAACTATGCCACTTGAGACTCGGAGTGTGTCCATGTGCAGCTTAAGGGGCATGCAATCAACAAATGTAAAAATGCACAAGTTATTGGCTTAAATTGCATAATTCAATTTATTTCAAACATATCACTTGAGCAACACTTAGCTGTCATGTTTACAATGGAAAATAAAAACTTTTCATACTAAAAACTTAAAACAGTTATTTGGGGTGATCAATCCCACTGCAGTTTTTTCATATGTAGCACCGTTTCAGTGTTTGCGCATGCCAGGTGCATTTTATTGCTTTTCCATCTAAACTTGCTAGCCGATACGCCCCTCTATCGCTTACGCCAATAACTTTGTATGGTCCTTCCCATTTAGGTCCAAGTTTACCCGTGTCCTCTGCTCTGCTTGCTTCATTTTTTTGCCACACCAAGCCATCCAATTGGAAAGATAATGGTTGTACGCGCTTATTATAGTAGCTTGCGATTCTTTGCTTGTTGATTGCTTCTTTTATAGCCGCCATTTCTCTGCGTTCTTCAACTAAGTTTAGGTTTTCACGCGGTTCTTCGCTATTGCTACTTTCATCGAAGGAAGCTATGCGCATATGTGATGGCCCGCCAAAATCCCTATTGACGCAGCATATCATTCATCAGTCCCATTGCGAGGTTTGCCCTCTATATGATACGTTTTACAAACATTGCATTCATTTCAAAAGACGTGCTTTCTATATAAGAAAGTTTTAAAATTTGTATACATTTTTAAAGCATATACATAAATGTTTTAGACTTGTGGTGATTTCTACATATAGACAATCCCAATAAATGATAGTTCATAATAATACATCAGTTGACTAAACAGTCAAAATATAATACATATTAATGTTTGAATGCAAGTTTCCTTTAAAAATATGTCATGTAAGACTCCATGCACATAGCAGTTAAACAACGGAAGCTTCTTTAATACCTGAGAATAAACATGCTTTAAAGTATCAACCAAAAAGGTTGGTGAGTTCATAGTTTATCATAAATAATGATTTTCAATAGTTGTAATAGACCACAAGATTTCAGTTTCATAAATATCCATACACTCGCAAGTGTATAAAAGCATTCTATAAGTTGTAGGCACCCGGTAACAAGCCTTAACATTCATATTTTACCCTCTGAAAGTACACCGAATCAGGTGTGTTATATAAACCTCGAAGTACTAAAGCATCCCATAGTCAGGTTTGTCAGGCCCAGTAGATCTATCTTTAGGATTCGCACCTACCAGTCATACACCAGTAGTTATAGTTACCAAGCTAAGGGGATATTTTAGGTTTAAACCCACGTAGAATTAGTTTTAGTACTTGTGCCTATTTCGTAAAACAGTTATAAAATACGCATGTATTCTCAGCCCAAAAATATATAATGCAAAATCATTTAAAAAGGGAGCTATGAAAACTCACGTATCAATATTGCGGTTCAATATTGTAGGAAAAGTATGTAGACGCAATGGAAATGATAAATGCAAGGTTGGCCTTTGATTCATGAACAATACCCCCGAACATTACCCACAACCTCCTTAGCTATAACCCATTTGAAAACCCGTTTGAAATCACCCGAGCATAACCCCGTCGTAGTATTTTATGTAATATTTATAATAATAATACCAATACTACTAATAAGATTAATAATATTAATCTTAATAACCTTAATAATAATAATAATAATAATAATAATAATAATAATAATAATAATAATTATATTAATATTAATTGTAATACTACGTAAAAATAAGACATAGATATGTGTTATGTCTTTGAGAAAATAAAAATATGGGAAAATTTTGATACTCCATGTGTGTGTTCGATCATTCATATATATAGATTAATAAAATAATAATATAATAATTTTGAAATAAAATATAATAATTTAATAATAATCAATAATTCAATATAATAATAAAAAATTAAAATTTAAAAACGTGTGAATTTAAAAAGTAGCCGCCTTTGTCTCATTCTACCGACAGTTTTCACGGACCGGTATTTTGTACTCTGTTGTTAATAATTGACGGGTAAAAATATGGATAAAAATTCCACTTTTTATATTTGAATATATATATATATATATATATATATATATATATATATATATATATATATATATATATATATCTGTTTTGGTCTTAAGCTTTATAAAATTAGTTGTAAAAAAGTTTATTTATAAAGTTTATACGCGTAATATGTGTTTTTCCTAGTTTTTGACTGAACAAAGATATATAATATAATATTAATTTAATTACAATAATATAATAAATATAATAATATAATAATATTGAAATAGAATATAATAATATAATAATAATTTTGAATCAAATTTGAATCGTAAATTTTTAAAAAGTCGTATTTATTAAATACTTCAGGGGTATATTATGTAACTTATAATTAATAATTTCTATCATGTCACTTTTATGTGAATAGTAAATTAATTAATTTCGTTTCATTTACTATTCATATGAATAGTAAATAAATTAATTTCGATTCAACTATTTAAGCTACACGTTGTTGTACGTTGTGCTTTATAAATTGTACATTTTTAATTTAACTTCGTTTCTTAAAAAAAATTACAAAAATTATATCATAAAAATAAAACGACTTAATACGTAAAATTTTTAATTTGAAATAGCATCGTTTAATAATAAATTTTTTATCATTTCATATATAAATATTATAAAATTTAGTTTTCTAGAACTAATTATATTCAAAATCATTTTATTAAGAGGTTATAATAATATAAATTATTATATCATAAAACGTTTTCATTTAAGAAAGTAAAATCATATATAAATCATGACGGGTTCGAGTTTTAAATTATAGGTTGTTCGTGAATCGTAGGGTAAAGTCCAATGGTTAATTAAATGCATGAAAAAATATTTTAATGCAACACATCAATTTGCTTATCTTGTCGGAGTTATCAGAGTTTAAATATGACCGAAATTTTCGGGTCATGACAGTACCTACCCGTTAAAAGAAATTTTGTCCCAAAATTTGGCTAAGGAAAGTTGATAACGAAAACGAGGATATTTTCGTATCACGAAATATGATATAACTTGAATTCTTTAAATGAATTCGATTGTTAGTATAATCATTATCAAAGAAAATGATAAGATCGATGAATGGAGTATTTCGAGTACCCTAAATGGGTCGGGTTCCATTTTATGATAAACACAAGTTCAATAAATAGATAATTTCTCACTATTGAGAAATACAAATGAAATGATAAAGATTTCTCCGGAAATACGATAGATAGGATTTCAAATGAGCAAAACTAGTGTTATAAGCAGAAAGAAAAATGTAACGGCACGATTATATTAGCAAACTACTGGAATCACGGAAAGTATAGAACTATCAAGAAAATACATTCTTGGTATGTTCAGATGTTAAGTGAAATAAAAGAGTCGCGTAACATGGTACATGGTGAGGGTAATGTTGATCAAGTACTACCTTCATCATGTGCCATTAGAACTTCCGCATCACTTACTATAATATAATCACGTTGATCGGGCGTCATTATATTACACTAACTCATGCTTTCATTCCAACACTACTCTATAATATCAATGAACATAAATTCGAATGTTACAAAAATTTTGAAACTAAAACAGTTTCCGTTATGATGTAATACAGATAACGCGGAGAGATAATTAATTTCAGACAAGAATAGTTATGGAGGTATTTTTCAGAAATATTGAGGATATTTATAATGGAAGATACGGTGATATCTTAGAAATTTAAAAAAAAATTTAAAATCAAAGGATGATGAAGAAAATTCTTCCGCAAGGATTTAAAATACGTAAAGAGATTGCATATCTTCTGAGATTTCCATCAGAAACTGAATTATCTAAATTCTTTAGGTACGGGTTTAGTCCTTGTGATTTGTCAACAGCCTCCTTCATAGTTTGCTCAATCCGTTTTTCAGTTCCAAATTTCTTTTCTAACATACTTTTCTTTATTATCAACTTTTGACTATTAAGATCATCAACAGCTTTGGCTGCTTCATTCGCATTCTCATATATAACGAGTCCGATTCGTTGATTTTCAATCTGAGGTGCTTTCAAGAATTTTGAATTGGAGTATTTGAACGTAGGTTGTATCCGTTAGTATATGTTTAACACCCCTGATTTTTTTAATAATACAGCGAAAGATCTGTTTATCATATATATATAATGTAAAATCTACTTGATTATAATATACACGTTAATATTTAAAAGTCTGGGTGCTATATTAAATATTACAATAACTTTTAATATAAAGGTCACGACATCAGAGTTTTCGGCTTTGTCAAACATATCTTCCAGCATCCCATCTTCACCCTGAAAACTAGCATACAACAAATCCATAACCTGAGGGAAGATGTAGGGGATTAGCACGAAGCTAAGTGAGTGGACCTAACTACAGGCATAGCATATAGAAGTGTTATACTAATCATGTCACACAAAGCTAACACACATACATCACCCAAGTGTCGTCTACAGAGACTCTGGCAGCTCGGCCAAACCATTAACCACCAGCTGATCGGACTGGGGCTTACCAGAAGTTCCTCCACCACCCTGTTTTATATACATAATCCACACGCGACGGACGCGTCATTCACATATATATACACCATGATTGTCTAGGCTACCACAGAGGAACCCAACCCGCAGGTTGATCTCTCCTACCAAGGCTACCACACAATAGGAACGCACTGGGCTCCAGCGGACAAGCATCAACTAACATGCAGCCATCACCACAGACTAACTAACAGTATCAGTAAGTATATCTAACAAGCATGGCAATCATAATATAACATGCCACTATATACTATATACTCCAGTTAGTCCCACTCACCGATACCGGCAGTACTCGATAGTCTAATGTCACCGAGTCTTCTCCTCGTCCATATCACCTAAGAACAAATACTGAATAAGTTAGTAATCATATTCCAATACTAAATATATCACAATCACATTGTATATAAACTAACACTTAAGCACTTAACGATAAATCTTTCAACCGTACGAGTAACACTCTCACTCGCACGTTTGAGAACACTCAACCGTGCGGTTGACAACTTACTCATACGTTTGGTCTATGACTGAACGCCCATCAATGAATCCAATGATCCGTACGGTTCACCACACGAGTGACAAGTGGCTCGTACTAGTCACATCTCAACCGTGTGTATTACCTTAACCAAAACAATAGTTCTCCATAACTACTCACTCGCACTGTTCATAACACGGTTGACCCCCCAACCGTACGAGTGAAGGCTCACTCTTGCGAGTGATGAAGAACAATAACAGCAGCTGTTTAAACGGGTTTCAACTCAAAATGTACAATATAAACATCAATTCCTATAGTAAGTTATCACATATCATCATATATTCACTATATGATAAGCCTACATCATAAACTCAGTCAAAAACAACACCAAACGAGTACAGAACAAGACATACACAACAAAATTCCTTCTTCTGACCAAAATAAATTTTGATCTAGTTTCTTAAAACCTTATCATTGGATATTAAACTTCAAGACGAGTCCAACGATAGTTTATTCATCGAAAATGGAGTTACGGTTTGAAAGTTAAAGCCTTTTCAAGTTTACCAAAAACTGACCAGTGCTCACTCTCGTGGACGAGACCTCACTCGTGCGAGTGAGTCCTCAACCGCGTGGTTGAGCCTCAAATGCGTGGTCACTTGTACGGGTGACCTGTCAGAAGTGTGGGAGCTGTTAGAACATTCCAGCTCGCTGATTTTTGCCATTTGGCCCAAAAATTCGATTTTTGCAAGATCTAACACCAAAAGCACTTCCAAAACATCTTATAAACTATATAAAACATATTTCTAACATCAATTGAACATAATAAACACTTATGATTAGGATTCAAGCATCAAAGTGCATAAAACACATTTAACCTCAAAATCCAATTTCAAGCAAGAATCATGACAAGAATCTGAGTAATACTTACCTTATGATGATCACTAGTATACAAGGGACTGATTTCTAACTTGAATTCCAACAAATTAACCAACTTTGATCTTAGGGTTTAGAGATGAGGAAGATTAGGTACGGAGTGCTTGTTTTCTTATTTAGGGAAAATGAGAAGAAACCTCCAGAAACATACATATAAATGGGTTATAAACCCATACCCCATATCACACGGGTATTTATCAGTTATCTGAATTCTTTCGTACATCATTTGGCAACCCAAACAAAGTCCAATTTAAATAAACAAACTTGTTCTGTGACCCTTGTCACAAACTGGTCCTATCCACAACATTAACTATTAATAAATATTAAATTAAAATAAAAGCATAAAATAACACCACAAAACCTGAGGGCAAAATAGTAGTCTAACAGCTAGGCCCGCTTCGAGGGTGTTACAAATCTACCCCCTTAAAGAGATTCCGTCCTCAGAATCTGCTAAGTCATAGCCAACACGGGTCACAGGTAACAAATATCAACACAATAGGTCACACCGGTAGCTACACCAAAACACATAATAAGATAGCAAGCATTACCAAGGTTCATTAGTTTTCTCATCTGCCAACCCATAAGCGAAAATCGTTAATTTAAAAACTCACCGTCACTAAGTCAATGCCAACCCTTTCTGTTACGACCAACTCCAATCACGCAACACAACATTAAGATAATTTATCCCGCAATTGTCTATAGCATCACAATTATCGCTTGAAGGGGTAACCAAGTACCAAAAATCAACTGTTTAACAAGATTCGTGCACGTCATCTTTTATCCTATCGCTAAGCTAAGAGGATAACGATCAAACAATTTAACACTAGATGCAATCAACATTCATTCAAATACAAGATAACCCAAAAGTATTATATAGACCCATCATCAACTTAATTGACTTCCATAAAAGTTTTAAGTCAAACTGTCACTACACCCCACTTTCTGAAGATATCAACGGTTATACACTGTCAATTTCATCGAATCTGACTGATCCATCAAATTTCGAGATTACCCATAAAGTAAATCCATCAAATCTCCCATTCAGTTTATTCTAAGTCATATGTCTGTTGTCAATGTGTCACATGAAGACATAACTCAATTAAGCCTACAATTCTACATCACTAAATCAACAAAGGTAATGGGTAATACAAACCACCACAACGGGCCACAACGTGACCTAAGTCAAAACATGTCATACGGTTATACGTCTTACAAAGCTCCGTCCATTCTAGTAGGTTAAAAGCTAACTTATCGGTCTAAAGCCAAACACACCATCTGCTAATCTACTACCCAAGGGTCAAGACCCGCTATGTGTCGATATGCAAACTTACTTACTTACACTACACGATATCTGAATCGTTCTTTATATTCTGGTCTAGAAAACAGTCTTTACCACGAGCTAAAGAAATTCAATGCTGACAACCTGTCGCTATCTAATAAACGAACAAGTCTAATTTCGTCTGAATTCCAACTTGATGTATTATTAATCTTACAAAATACCACGAAAATTCCATCTCATGTCTAGGTTTTACACACTAACTCTCGAGTCACTACTAATGACCCACTACATGATATCTGTCAATCATGATTTGAGGTTATCCTCGAGTCACCTTCATCGAATTTCCTAAATCAACTCACTCTAAACACTGGATAATGGATATCATTTACCTTAGAATACACAAACTTAGCTAATTTCATCACTACAACATAGCCAAATCAACTCGGATTACACTAAATTACCCAAACACCGTAATTTAATACTTGTTTCAATCTCGATATTCAAGAATTTCGTTGAAATTCGCTTATCTGGTTCAATATTCACCCAATTATTCAACGACTAAATCATGATTCTGGTCAACTCAATCATAGTAGAAATGATTACTAACCCAATTTCAAATCAATTCAATCATTACATCACAAATCTTGAATAAAGAATAATCGGCCACACATTCTGAAATTAATTATCCAAGTATTAATTTCCTCAAGTAACATCAATACCCATGCCCAACACTGCTACAGTTACATCAGAAAGATCGTCACTTGGTTAAAGTGCTACCAGAATACGCAATTAAATACCTAGTTTAAATTCGATATTTAAGGGTTTCGTCATAAATCACTTATCTAGGTTGATACTTACCCAAAATTCATCAATTAAAGCATGACTTTATTCATATCCTTATTAAAATAAGCACTTACAAATGCAATATTAAACCAACATTAATCATTCGAACATGGATTTCAAGTCAACGATATCCACTACCACAAGCAATAAACACCCATCTAACAATTAAGTCCGTTAAATGATATCAATACACGCGTTTGACACCACTAAAACTATCTCTGCATCGATTTTATTTTGCTTTAAACTTCATCAGAATTCAAAACTAAGGCTTATTCGATCATCAATAGCCTAGGTCCAAATATAGTGTAACTAACATTACTATGTCGGAAAAGTCTACTCTCGGTCAACAGTTCATCGAAAATCACATTCATCGTCAAATAACACCCGATCTAACACTCGTTACATCTCTTCCGACTCTCAAAACTACTGTATGATTTACTATAATGTATTTCCGTTGGCCAGACGTAATACATCATTCTAAATCACACTTTCATTTCGAGTATTTCGGAACAAGATCTTAATCGAGTTCATCAATACAACACGGTCTATCTTCTCAAGTCACTGGTAGTTATAAATCTCCACTATATCTCAACCTAATAGATTTTACAATCTAAAACTATCAAAGCCGCAAAAGTCTTGAAAGAAAATACCTAACTCGGTTCTAGTTCGATCTTAATTCTACTAAATCCTCTTTAGTAACCACATTAGTAACTCTGATCCAACATCCAATAGACTATACCTACTTATTTCGTCTTATTTACAAATGCTATTATTGTCCGTCCTCAACCTTACATTCAAATCTTCAAAAGACAAAATATTCACAACGGTCACTATCGAACTACCAGATCAATGATTTTATCTTAACAGTAATATGATCAATGTTCTATTCACGTCTCCCGATCTAGTCAAGATTCATCATAATTCAGCTTGAACTGAATTTCTATTCCCGTTAAGGTCTTCTCTACTTCCAAAAAAGTCACTAAACGAACGTCTCCTATACTGACATCTAATGAGTCACATCAATTCACAAAAATCATCAACTTCTTAGGACATCTCTACAGGTCCTAATTAGCTAGTCAAATCCTACAACAATACTTCCAGGCTAATAATACTCCTCACATAGCGACAAAACACAGTTTTCCTATTTTCAGTCAAGACTACATGGAAAACTCCATTCAAACTTACTTCCTAAAGGTCACCACCAACTCACATGAGTATAGAGTAGGAAAAGAAATTCCTCAAGGTCTTATTACGGTCACAAATCTAAACCAAAAGTCAATATCATACGTGACACGTAAACCACCTACATACGACAGCAACAAACAGGGTTCAGGTCCTCTTAATAGAAGGCAAGGAAACTACTACTCTATTCCAATCCTCACGGACCACTACGTATGTCCAGTCGACCCATGGAATGGAATTTCATTTCACCTAAGTCCAACACAACAAGTCCCATCATACTACAATATCATAGGGTCTGTCATTTACTGGTTCAGTCACGGTCGGCAAGCATGAAGACTACACTTCACATAGTTACACAACAGGGTTCGGGAGTTTCACCAATCATAAAAGGGTCACTACCCTAATCAGTCTCTATGGGTCACTACACGTGTCCCATCAGTTAACGGTAAGGAAAGGACTTCATATTCACCCTGGGTTGATACTACATATCATTCACCTCAATTCTTCATATCTAAGCCAACAGTAGTCTCACATATAGTATAACATGCTATATAACAAACAATTCACAATAGCATGACACCATATCACAAAGGTTATATTTATAAAGTCTCACAGAATCATGGCAATCCAGTCTAAGGGAATAAAATCCCGATAGTGGTAGGGTAGCTCCAGACACAATCGTCATAACTGTGTCCGTCAACTGTCGTCTACTTCTATCTTACAAGTATAATCAATCAATCGCAACTTGAGACATTAATCGTCACAGGTTATCATTACAACAAACACCAAATTTGACAAAGACAGAAACACAATCTACAAGTACAATAATAACAATTACAGCATTGTAACAAGAATGTACCTTTATGAATAAGAAGACATTTTCTGTATCTATCAACACCTCGATCGCACCCGCACCCTTAACCCTCATCAACTCTACAACTAAATCCTCATCATTGAAGCCATGTCAACTAATACTCGTCAAGTCCTTCATCTAAATCGGCATCAAACGCATCCACCGAAGTTCTGTCAGTACTGAGGGTCTACGGGGCACCAGCAGGGTGGAATAGATCTTCATACCTGTCTTAACACAACATCTCACACACAAAAGCTTAGTAGATAATCTGTTAGTTTACGCCAACTAACTCATCAATACCTACTTCACTCACTTAACCCACCCCCAAGAGATGTTTGACTCGACACGCGGTTTGGGAACATGTCACTTTCGTGCACATGCTGCCAAACCTACGCTCTGATACCAACTTTTAACACCCCTGATTTTTTTAATAATACAGCGGAAGATCTGTTTATCATATATATATAATGTAAAATCCACTTGATTATAATATACACGTTAATATTTAAAAGTCTGGGTGTTATATTAAATATTGCAATAACTTTTTATATAAAGGTCACGACATCAGAGTTTTCGGCTTTGTCAAACATATCTTCCAGCATCCCATCTTCACCCTGATAACGAGCATACAACAAATCCATAACCTGCAGGGAATATGTGGGGGATTAGCACGAAGCTAGGTAAGTGCAACTAACTACAGGCATAACATACAGAAGTGTTATACTAATCATGTCACAAAAAGCTAACACGCAAACATCACCCAAGTGTCGTCTACAGAGATTCTGGCGGCTCGGCCAAACCATTAACCACCAGCTGATCGGACTGGGGCTTACCAGAAGTTCCTCCACCACCGTGTTGTATATACATAATCCACACGTGACGGACACGTCATTCACATATATATACACAACGATTGTCTAGGCTACCACAGAGGAACCCAACCCGCAGGTTGATCTCTCCTACCGAGGCTACCACACAATAGGGACGCATTGGGCTCCAGCAGACAAGCATCAACTAACATGCAGTCATCACCACAGACTAACTAACAGTATCAGTAAGTATAACTAACAAGCATGGCAATCATAATATAACATGCCACTATATACTATATACTCTAGTTAGTCCCACTCACTGATACCGGCAGCACTCGGTAGTCTAATGTCACCGAGTCTTCTCCTCGTCCATATCACCTTAGAACAAATACTGAATAAGTTAGTAATCGTATTCCAATACTAACTATATCACAATCACAGTATATATAAACTAACACTTAAGAACTTAACGATAAATCTGTCAACTGTACGAGTAACACTCTTACTCGCACATTTGAGAACACTCAACCGTGTGGTTGACAACTTACTCGTACGTTTGGTCTATGACTGAACGCCCATCAATGAATCCAATGATCTGTACGGTTCACCACATGAGTGACAAGTGACTCGTACGAGTCACATCTCAACCGTACATATTACCTTAACCAAAACAATAGTTCTCCATAACCACTCACTCACACGGTTCATAACACGGTTGACCCCCCAACCGTACGAGTGAAGGCTCACTCGTGATAGTGATGAAGAACAGTAACAGCAGCTGTTTAAACGGGTTTCAACTTAAAATGTACAACATAAACATCAATTCCTATAGTAAGTTATCACATATCATCATATATTCACTATATGATAAGCCTACATCATAAACTCAGTCAATAACGACACCAAACGAGTACAGAACAAGACATACACAATAAAATTCCTTCTTCTGACCTAAATAAATTTTTATATAGTTTCTTAAAATCTTATCATTGGATAGTAAACTTCAAGATGAGTCCAACGATAGTTTATTCATCGAAAACAGAGTTACGGTTTGAAAGTTACAGCCTTTTCAAGTTTACCAAAAACTGACCAGTGCTCACTCGCGCGGACGAGACCTCACTCGTGCGAGTGAGTCCTCAACCACGTGGTTGAGCCTCAAACACATGGTCACTCGTACAGATGACCTGTCAGAAGTGTGGGAGCTGTTAGAACATTTCAGCTCGCTGATTTTTGCCCAAAAACTTGATTTTTGCAAGATCTAACACCAAAACCACTTCCAAAACATCATATAAACTATATAAAACATATTTCTAACATCAAATGTACATAATAAACACTTATGATTAGGATTCAAGCATCAAAGTGCATAAAACCCATTTAACCTCAAAACCCAATTTCAAGCAAGAATCATGACAAGAATCTAAGTAATACTTACCTTATGATGATCACTAGTATACAAGGGATTGATTTCTAACTTGAATTCCAACAAATTAACCAACTTTGATCTTAGGGTTTAGAGATGAGGAAGATTAGGTACGGAGTACTTGTTTTCTTATTTAGGGTGTGGTGTAAGATTTTCGGTAATGCACACTAGTGATTATTAGCGTGTGGTGTAAGATTTTCGGATTTACGGAAATTATTGTCAACTTCAAGTGTGGAAGCAATTCAAAGGACCGTAGAGTGTAGGTCCGGATTGGTTAAGTGACTAGGATCACGAGGACGTGATCAAAAAAAGTGGGGGAGAGTTGTAAGACCTGTTTATTCGTACGATGTATATATGAAGAACACGTACGACGTACAACGAATATATATATATATATATATATATATATATATATATATAGTGTACAAGGGTTGAATGAAGGGTTGTATAATGGTATAAAGATGATTTTACGATGCGTGTAAGAAGTGTACCAAGCATGTGCGTGTTGCTTGTACGAATGTCGAAGAAAACTGGAAGTTGTTTGAGTCACAAGGTGTGTACGTACCTTTTCGACCCCAAATAAAGTTTGAGTTGATGTTTCAAAACCTTACCATTAGAAAGAAAATCTTATTACATTTCCAACGATATTTGATTCATCGAAAATGGAGTTACGATCAAAAAGTTATGGCCAAAACAATTTACTGAAAACTGTTGTTTCTCGGTTACCAGTACCAGTAGGGTTGAGCGGCGCTCCACCCTTTGGAGCGGTGCTCCGAATGTGTCTGATGCGTTTTTCAGCATTTTTAAAGGGTTTAAATGAGGGGTATTATGGTCCTTTCATATATGGACGGTTTGGGGACCTCAAAACTGATCCAAAACCTTATCCTAACTCATTTCCTTCTCATTTCGTCCTTCCCATCCTTTTGAAACCCTAGTGAGAGAGTAAAGGGTTCTAGAGAGAGAATCAAGGTTTTGGAGAAGAAGAAGGGTGATTCAAGTCGAGTCTCAAGAGTTAATGTTGTTCTCCTCGTTCACGGCTACATCATGGTAGTGATGGTATGTTCTAACTCCGAAATTCATCTTTATGATTTGATATTGAAGTTAGAGTTTTGAGTTTGTTAGTTGTAAAACCCATTTAGGTGATGAAGTGGGTTTATGGAAACTAGTTATTTTTGATACATAGCAATTTTTGGGTTGATTGATGTTTTGGCCATAATTAGGCTTCGGTTTTGGGTGTAATCACTTAGTTTAGTGATTTTGAAAGTGTTGGAACCCTTTTGGGTATATTTGGGTTGACTGATTTTGAAATGGTTCAAAATTAGGGTTTATGTGTCAAACTAAGATTCGAGTCAAGTTTTGGTGAATCAAGTATGTAAATATGATCAAGCATATTTTCACGGGGTCAAGGTGAACCTACGCTTGAGTGCATAAAGGGGTTAAGGACTAACAACATTCAGACCTCCGACGCTTAGTCGTGGATAACCCACGTCGGTATCGTTTCGATCCCGACAGGGTGGCCGATTTGAGAGTCCACCAACAACCTAGCATACGAGGTTGAGTGGCCCAAAGACATGAAGGTTTCATAGTTCAATACATACCTGAAAGTCTTAGAGAGATCGTAAGAAGCTTTGTTCGTACGATAGAGATTTGTATGCTTTTTGTTTACGTATCAGTAAACGAATGTATGTATTTTTAGGGTTTTATGAGCTATGTATTTATAGGCTCACGAATTAGGGTTTTGGTAGAATCCCTTCCCTAATTAAATGCAATCTCATCCTTAACTAACTTTCGTTATTTAAGGAATAGAATCCGTATTAATTATATCGTACATTCCTCTAGAATGTACCGAACCCATATGCAAGTAAACGAACTCGCATCAGATGGTATAGGCGCATAATGTGCGTTTTAGGGCTTTGGATGCGCAATCCGCATAGTCTTGCGGATATACGTATCATTAAAATACTTGATTTAGGTGTTAATTGATGTTTTGGAAATATAACCACTAGTCGTTAGTGATTTTGGGCGTTTTGGGACTTATGTCAAAATGGGTTGACTTTGGTTGGGTCGAATTTGGTAATGACTAGTTTTGGTTAAATGGATGTTAAACACTTTTATTAAAGTGTTAAATGGAATTTTTGAATGAAGGTAATCGTGGGAAGTGATTTTAGGTTAAAATGGTATTTTAACAATAAGTCAAACGTGGTCAAATGCAATATGGGTCAATATTACACGTGTTGGGTTTTTGGTGTAATTGGCGTTTGAAATAATTACTACCTAAGTAGTAATTTAGCGTTAAGGCCTAGGTTTGGTCTAATTGGTGTAAAGTATGATTTGGGTTAAATTGTACTTTGTTGTGTTGGTTTGAATTACCACCCGAAGTGGTAATTGGGTTGTGTCCATTAGGTGTTAAATGGGCGGGTTTTGGCGAGCAAGTGTGATCCCTCGGCTAAGGGATAATTGTGTCGGATTTTCTTTTAGAGAATGTGTATTTATGTTTATTTCGTGCCTATGTGCGATATAGGTAACTATTTGCTCGGATATGAGGACGGTGATCTTAATACACTACTCGTGCAGACTTTTCCAAGGTGAGTGGAGTAATTATATGCATATGTATATAATGTATTTATTTGTATGCTATGGTATGAACCAAAGAGCCGGTAGTGCCATAGTATGTGCGAGCGTGCTATGATGTGAACCAAAGAGCCGGTAGCGTCATAGTACGTGTGTTGTAGTGTGAACCAAAGAGCCGGTAGCACTACGGCACGAGTTGTTAGAGTGTGAACCAAAGAGCCGGTAGCACTTTAGCGCGAGTATGTCTCGGGTTGTGATGTGAACCAAAGAGCTGGTAGCATCATAACTGATGCGTATGGTGTGAACCAAAGAGCCGGTAGCACCATGACGCGAGTATGGTTAACCATGGTTATGTGTTGTAGTTTTAGCATATTAAATTGTGAACTATATGCTTTTGGCGATGCTAGCTTATTGTGAATTGCGGATATATAGTATGCATTGTGATTGCATGTTTGTTGAGTTGATAGCTCGTATGCGGTATTTGTGTAAGTGTTTGCAAGTAAGTAGATTATATATGTATATGTATAATTGTTGCACTCACTAAGCTTTCATAGCTTACCCTCTCGTTGTTTACATTTTTATAGATTCGCGTGGAGGTGGTGGCTCGGGTAAGCGTGGGAACTAATGAATTGTGTAGGTTGCTTTAGAAGACGTGCTTTTAGATTGATTAGGATTGGGTAGCGTATCCCCAATCGCCATGCTCGGTCTATGTTTTGTATTAAACTAAAATGGGTCGAAATGGTCATTTTGTTGTAAATTGGGTCTATGTGGGCCCGGTGTTGTAAAACTTGTTTTATTATTAAAACGTGTTAGTTTTACTTACTTTAATGCGTTGTGTAAACCGTTTCGTCTAAAAGTGCCGGGAAGTGGACGATCTTTTTGCCCAAAAAGCAAATAGTGTTTACTGTAGCAAATAGCGTTACTGTAGCAAGTCATTTTCACTGTAGCACTGTAGCAAGTCGTTTTCACTGTAGCAAATAGTGTTTTACTGCAGCAAAGTCGTTTCACTGTAGTACTGTAGCAAAGTCGTTTTCACTGTAGCAAATAGTGTTTTACTGTAGCAAAGTCGTTTTTACTGTAGGAAATAGTGTTTTACTGTAGCAAAGTCGTTTTTAGTTGTACATCTTATAATATATATATATATATATATATATA
Source organism: Rutidosis leptorrhynchoides (assembly GCF_046630445.1). Lineage (NCBI taxonomy): Eukaryota > Viridiplantae > Streptophyta > Magnoliopsida > Asterales > Asteraceae > Rutidosis > Rutidosis leptorrhynchoides. The sequence continues at coordinate 398,505,767 of NC_092338.1, forward strand.
TATATATATATATATATATATATATATATATATATATATATATATATATATATATATATATACATACATATAATTGTTCTTGAATCGTCGAGAGTAGTCAAAGGTAATTGAATATATGAAACAATACTAAAATTTTGAGACTCAATCTAAGAGACTTTGTTTAACGTGTCAAACTAATAAATTGTATAGAGAATTGGTTTAAATAAGTCGAAATTTTTCGGGTCATTACAGTACCTCCCCGTTAAAGAAAATTTTGTCCTGAAATTTTGAGTAGTACTTGTTTTATGAGCGATATCAGTGAACAAATGTGGATACTTTTGCTTCATTTGATCCTCACGTTCCCAAGTAAACTCGGGTCCTCGTCTAGCGTTCCAACGAACCCTAACTATTGGTATTTAGCTTTGTTTTAATTTTTTGACCTCACGGTCCATGATTTCAACAGGTTCTTCGATAAAATGGAGTTTATCATTGATTCGTATTTCGTCAAGAGGAATTACGACATCCTCTTCAGCTAAACATTTCTTTAAATTTGACACATGAAATGTGTCATGAACACTACTAAGTTCTTGCGGTAGCTTTAATCGATAAGCAACTGCTCCAATTCTTTCGGTGATTTCAAAGGGTCCTACGTACCTACGACTTAGCTTTCCTCGTTTACCGAATCATACAACGCCTTTCCAGGGTGACACTTTCAACATGACTTTGTTGCCCAGTTGAAATTCTAGCGATTTTCTTCTTATATCAGCATAACTCTTTTGGCGACTCATGGCCGTTTTCAATCGCTGTTGTATTTGAATGATATTTTCGGTGGTTTCATGAATAATTTCTGGTCCAGTAAGTTGTCTTTCTCCTACTTCACTCCAACAGATAGGAGATCTACACTTTCTACCATAAAGTGCTTCAAATGGCCCTGCGTTGATGCTCGTATGATAGCTGTTATTGTATGAAAATTCCGCCAACGGTAAGTGTCGATCCCAACTGGTTCCAAAGTCAATCACGCATACCCGTAACATGTCTTCCAATGTTTATATTATTCTTTCACTTTGACCATCTGTCTGTGGGTGATAAGCGGTGCTCATATCTAATCGAGTTCCCAATGCTTTTTGTAATGACTGCCAAAAACGTAATGTGAATAGGGTGTCGCGATCAGATATGATAGAGATGGGTACACCATGCCTGGAAACTACTTCCTTCAAATATAGGCGTGCTAATTTCTCCATACTGTCTGTCTCCTTTATTGGTAGAAAGTGAGCTGATTTAGTTAGACGATCAACTATCACCCAAATAGTATCATGACTACTTGCAGTCCTTGGCAATTTCGTAATGAAATCCATGGTTATTCTTTACCATTTCCACTGCAGAATTTCTGGTTGTTGCAGTAATCCTGACGACTTTTGGTGCTCAGCTTTGACCTTTGCACACGTCAAACATTTCCTTACATAAGTAGCAATTTCTGTCTTCATATTAGGCCACCAATAGTGTAGTGACCCGAACTTTTCCATGTTTATATATATATTAAATGAAATTTTTATTTACATGATTAAGTGTTTCCAACATGTTAAGCATTCAAACTTGTTAAGACTTGATTAATTGAAATAGGTTTCATATAGACAATTAACCACCCAAGTTGACCGGTGATTCACGAACGTTAAAACTTGTAAAAACTATATGATGACATATATATGGATATATATATAGTTAACATGATATTATGATAAGTAAACATATCATTAAGTATATTAACAATGAACTACATATGTAAAAACAAGACTACTAACTTAATGATTTTGAAACGAGACATATATGTAACGATTATCGTTGTAACAACATTTAATGTATATATATTATATTAAGAGATATTCATACATTATAATATCATGATAATATAATAATTTAAAATCTCATTTGATATTATAAACATTGGGTTAACAACACTTAACAAGATCGTTAACCTAAAGGTTTCAAAACAACACTTACATGTAACGACTAATGATGACTTAACGACTCAGTTAAAATGTATATACATGTAGTGTTTTAATATGTATTCATACACTTTTGAAAGACTTCAAGACACTTATCAAAATACTTCTACTTAACAAAAATGCTTACAATTACATCCTCGTTCAGTTTCATCAACAATTCTACTCGTATGCACCCGTATTCGTACTCGTACAATACACAACTTTTAGATGTATGTACTATTGGTATATACACTCCAATGATCAGCTCTTAGCAGCCTATGTGAGTCACCTAACACATGTAGGAACCATCATTTGGCAACTAGCATGAAATATCGCATAAAATTTCAAAAATATGAGTAATCATTCATGACTTATTTACATGAAAACAAAATTACATATCCTTTATATCTAATCCATACACCAACGACCAAAAACACCTACAAACACTTTCATTCTTCAATTTTCTTCATCTAATTGATCTCTCTCAAGTTCTATCTTCAAGTTCTAAGTGTTCTTCATAAATTCCAAAAGTTCTAGTTTCATAAAATCAAGAATACTTCCAAGATTGCAAGTTTACTTCCAAGTTTTCTAAATCCATTCCAAGTAATCATCCAAGATCAAGAATGTAGTGACCCGAAATTTTTCATGTTTATATATATTAATTGAGATTGATATTTACATGATTAAATGTTTCCAACATGTTAAGCAATCAAACTTGTTAAGACTTGATTAATTGAAATATGTTTCATATAGACAATTGACCACCCAAGTTGACCGGTGATTCACGAACGTTAAAACTTGTAAAAACTATATGATGACATATATATGGATATATATATAGTTAACATGACACTATGATAAGTAAACATATCATTAAGTATATTAACAATGAACTACATATGTAAAAAAAAGACTACTAACTTAATGATTTTTAAACGAGACATATATGTAACGATTATCGTTGTAAAGACATTTAATGTGTATATATCATATTAAGAGATATTCATACATGATAATATCATGATAATATAATAATTTAAAATCTCATTTGATATTATAAACATTGGGTTAACAACATTTAACAAGATCGTTAACCTAAAGGTTTCAAAACAACAATTACATGTAACGACTAACGATGACTTAACGACTCAGTTAAAATGTATATACATGTAGTGTTTTAATATGTATTTATACACTTTCGAAAGACTTCAATACACTTATCAAAATACTTCTACTTAACAAAAATGCTTACAATTACATCCTCGTTCAGTTTCATCAACAATTCTACTCGTATGCACCCGTATTCGTACTCGCACAATACACAGCTTTTAGATGTATGTACTATTGGTATATACACTCCAATGATCAGCTCTTAGCAGCCCATGTGAGTCACCTAACACATGTGAGAACCATCATTTGGCAACTAGCATGAAATATCTCATAAAATTACAAAAATATGAGTAATCATTCATGACTTATTTACATGAAAACAAAATTACATATCCTTTATATCTAATCCATACACCAACGACCAAAAACACCTACAAACACTTTCATTCTTCAATTTTATTCATCTAATTGATCTCTCTCAAGTTCTATCTTCAAGTTCTAAGTGTTCTTCATATATTCTACAAGTTCTAGTTACATAAAATCAAGAATACTTTCAAGTTTGCTAGCTCACTTCCAATCTTGTAAGGTGATCATCCAACCTCAAGAAATCTTTGTTTCTTACAGTAGGTTATCATTCTAATACAAGGTAATAATCATATTCAAACTTTGGTTCAATTTCTATAACTATAACAATCTTATTTCAAGTGATGATCTTACTTGAACTTGTTTTCGTGTCATGATTCTGCTTCAAGAACTTCGAGCCATCCAAGGATCCGTTGAAGCTAGATCCATTTTTCTCTTTTCCAGTAGGTTTATCCAAGGAACTTAAGGTAGTAATGATGTTCATAACATCATTCGATTCATATATATAAAGCTATCTTATTCGAAGGTTTAAACTTGTAATCACTAGAACATAGTTTAGTTAATTCTAAACTTGTTCGCAAACAAAAGTTAATCCTTCTAACTTGACTTTTAAAATCAACTAAATACATGTTCTATATCTATATGATATGCTAACTTAATGATTTAAAACCTGGAAACACGAAAAACACCGTAAAACCGGATTTACGCCGTCGTAGTAACACCGCGGGCTGTTTTGGGTTAGTTAATTAAAAACTATGATAAACTTTGATTTAAAAGTTGTTATTCTGAGAAAATGATTTTTATTATGAACATGAAACTATATCCAAAAATTATGGTTAAACTCAAAGTGGAAGTATGTTTTCTAAAATGGTCATCTAGACGTCGTTCTTTCGACTGAAATGACTACCTTTACAAAAATGACTTGTAACTTATTTTTCTGACTATAAACCTATACTTTTTCTGTTTAAATTCATAAAATAGAGTTCAATATGAAACCATAGCAATTTGATTCACTCAAAACGGATTTAAAATGAAGAAGTTATGGGTAAAACAAGATTGGATAATTTTTCTCATTTTAGCTACGTGAAAATTGGTAACAAATCTATTCCAACCATAACTTAATCAACTTGTATTGTATATTATGTAATCTTGAGATACCATAGACACGTATACAATGTTTCGACCTATCATGTCGACACATCTATATATATTTCGGAACAACCATAGACACTCTATATGTGAATGTTGGAGTTAGCTATACAGGGTTGAGGTTGATTCCAAAATATATATAGTTTGAGTTGTGATCAATACTGAGATACGTATACACTGGGTCGTGGATTGATTCAAGATAATATTTATCGATTTATTTCTGTACATCTAACTGTGGACAACTAGTTGTAGGTTACTAACGAGGACAGCTGACTTAATAAACTTAAAACATCAAAATATATTAAAAGTGTTGTAAATATATTTTGAACATACTTTGATATATATGTATATATTGTTATAGGTTCGTGAATCAACCAGTGGCCAAGTCTTACTTCCCGACGAAGTAAAAATCTGTGAAAGTGAGTTATAGTCCCACTTTTAAAATCTAATATTTTTGGGATGAGAATACATGCAGGTTTTATAAATGATTTACAAAATAGACACAAGTACGTGAAACTACATTCTATGGTTGAATTATCGAAATCGAATATGCCCCTTTTTATTAAGTCTGGTAATCTAAGAATTAGGGAACAGACACCCTAATTGACGCGAATCCTAAAGATAGATCTATTGGGCCTAACAAACCCTATCCAAAGTACCGGATGCTTTAGTACTTCGAAATTTATATCATATCCGAAGGGTGTCCCGGAATGATGGGGATATTCTTATATATGCATCTTGTTAATGTCGGTTACCAGGTGTTCACCATATGAATGATTTTTATCTCTATGTATGGGATGTGTATTGAAATATGAAATCTTGTGGTCTATTATTATGATTTGATATATATAGGTTAAACCTATAACTCACCAACATTTTTGTTGACGTTTTAAGCATGTTTATTCTCAGGTGATTATTAAGAGCTTCCGCTGTCGCATACTTAAATAAGGACGAGATTTGGAGTCCATGCTTGTATGATATTGTGTAAAAAAACTGCATTCAAGAAACTTATTTTATTGTAACATATTTGTATTGTAAACCATTATGTAATGGTCGTGTGTAAACAGGATATTTTAGATTATCATTATTTGATAATCTACGTAAAGCTTTTTAAACCTTTATTGATGAAATAAAGGTTATGGTTTGTTTTAAAATGAATGCAGTCTTTGAAAAACGTCTCATATAGAGGTCAAAACCTCGCAACGAAATCAATTAATATGGAACGTTTTTAATCAATAAGAACGGGACATTTCAGTTGGTATCCGAGCGTTGGTCTTAGAGAACCAGAATTTTGCATTAGTGTGTCTTATCGAGTTTGTTAGGATGCATTATGTGATGACCCGGAGATTTCCGACCAAATTTAAACTTGATCTTTATATGTTTCCGATACGATAAGTAAAATTTGTTAAGTTGAATCTCAAAAGTTTTAAACTGTGTTCATACATTCAATTAACCTTGACTAATTTCCGACGATTCACGAACCATTATATAAATGGATATGATTATATATATATATATATATATATATATATATATATATATATATATATATATATATATATATATATATACATATAGGTATATATGTATTTACATATATGATAACTTGAAAATATTAATAAGGTATTAAATGCATAATATTTTACATGAACGTAATTGTTCAATAATGTTTATCGGTGGAATCAAAAGATTATAATTTTTTTTAAATCATTATTATTATTAACAAGTAGTATATTTATCATTATTATCATTAGATTATTTATCAATAATTATTATTATTAATATTAGTATTATTAATTGGTATTATTATTATTAATAATATTTATATTATTTATTAATATTAATTTTATATATATAAAATCAAGGAAAGAATCAAAATCTGTTACAAGTTTCTATCCAACTTTATTAAATTTTGTTCTTGTCTCCTAATTGTAACATGTCGACTTCAAACGAGATACCAAACAAAACTAGCTTCTTTTTCTCAAATGACCTACAACAATTCACAAGCAATTTGCTTCCTTTATCTCTCGTTCATGTATGAGTAATCAAACACCAAATCACTATTTTTCCTGCGTCCTTTTTCTGTTTTCCTTTTAACCGCCACAACCACCAATGAACACCCACCATCAACACCCAAACACTTCCACATAACATCATAAAAGTCGCTACTACTGCTACAACAATTCTGCTGTATTTCAGCCGTGAACCAACATGGACATATCGCCTTCATCACCTTTCTCTCACTTTCTCGCTCTCTACAAAACTGCTGCAACTCCTCGAAGGTTATTGCTACAAATCCTTCTGTTTTTCGCTGCATAAATAATACACTCCAATTTGTTTGATGTCTGCTACTCATTGTTATTTTATTTGGCAACTTAACGAAAAGAATGAGGAGAATATGTCCATAAATAAAGTGGTCAACTTGGATATAGGATTATGATTATGCAGCTTTTTTTTTAATATACATGTGGGATTAGGTGGAAATTATGGCCGACCATGAATTGCTTTAGGGACGTACTCATTAATTTTTTTTATAAAAGTAACCTTTTGTTGTGAGATGATAAGATGGAATCCGATGACCTGTGATATTTTTTTTTCGTTTTACTGATAGGATAGCTGGCTAAACTACATACTTTGTTGGGCCACTAGTGTTCTACTTTAATTGTTTGATGGACCATATTATTATTTTTAGTTGGGGCCGAGAGTCAATTCATATTACCATTGGACCGTACAGCTATTAGAGTTATTAGGACAAGAACCAGTTAATATTGTTTTGCTGTTGAGTAATGACGATGTATATGATGATCATATAGTGACGATGGTAATAATCAAGATAGATGATCGAATGATTTTGATGTTGAGGGAAGACGATGATGATTGGGGTATGTATTATGAGGTGATGATTAGATTATGATTACGATTAAGTGATGATGATAATACTTGAACGATGACAACGATGATGATAACAAAACGAGTTGATAATGATATAGTTAGGATGAAGATATATAAGATGATTTTGATAAGGATGAATAGTGCTATTTTTTTTAAAGGAGAAGAAGAAGATGCACACTAAATAATACGGGTTAAATAAATATCAAGTTAGAATAATTACAGAAAAATGAAAATGGAGGAGTAGTCTTGGATTTTATTGGGTTAGCGGGACGTCGCGGGTTCAAAACCGGACTTGGGCATTTTTTTTTAGGGCTACTCCTTTGAGGTAGCATTATTATTACCTGTATTATTATTGTTATTGTTATTATTATTATTATTATTATTATTATTACCATTATTGATTATTGATATTATTATCATGGTCATAATTATAAATATGTATGATTAGGATATAAAAGAGGATACAAGAAAGATACTAAATAAGATAATTAGGAGATTATAAGTATTATGGTTTAAAAGATAATGATAAAAATTATAGGTATAAGATAATATATAGTTATGATAAAATTGTTATTATAATTATTATCATTAACCTTATTATTAGCATTATTATCATCATCATCATTATTATTATTATTATTAGTTATTTATTATTATTATTATTTCCATTATTATTATTACAACCAATATTACTTACATAAAATGGACCTAACACATATATAATACCTATGTTAATATTACAAACTATTTTGTTTTCAAAATAAAATATTATTATTTATTATTAATTAAATTACATATAAAATATAAATATATTTTAATATAACTATATATATAAATTTTAATATATCATATATGTTTTAATAAAATACTTTAATAAGAATTCGATATATATAAATATTAACTATGTAATTAAAATATATAAAATAGATATATTAATATATTTAATTAGGGTAACATATAAATCATTAATAAAACTGGTATATTAATAATATCAACTTATTTAAATTTTGTTATATGTTTTAATATATATATATATATATATATATATATATATATATATATATATATATATATATATATATATATATATATATATATATATAAATGATATAGGTTCGTGAATCCGAGGCCAACCCTGCTTTTGTTCAGTTCCGTCGTATGTATTTTTACTACAAAATACAGTATTGTGAGTTCCTTTGATCCCCTTTTACTCTTTACATTTTTGGAACTGAGAATACATGCGCAACTTTTATAACTGTTTTACAAAATATACACAAGTAATTAAAATGACATTATATGGTTGAATGATCGAAATCGAATATGCCCCTTTTTATATAGTCTGGTAATCTAAGAATTAGGGAACAGACACCCTAATTGACGCGAACTCTAAAGATAGATCTATCGGGCTCAACAAGCCCCATCCAAAGTACCGGATGCTTTAGTACTTCGAAATTTATCATGTCCGAAGGAGGATCCCGGAATGATGGGGATATTCTTATATGCATATTGTGAATGTCGGTTACCAGGTGTTCAATCCATATGAATGATATTTTTGTCTCTATGCATGGGACGTATGTTTATAAGAAATGGAAATATGAAATCTTGTGGTCTATTAAAATTTATGAAATGATTATTTATGTTAAACTAATGAACTCACCAACCTTTTGGTTGACACTTTAAAGCATGTTTAATCTCAGGTATGAAAGAAATCTTCCGCTGTGCATTTGCTCACTTTAAAGATATTACTTGGAGTCATTCATGACATATTTCAAAAGACGTTGCATTCGAGTCGTCGAGTTCATCAAGATTATTATTTAGCTAATTATAATTAGATATGTTATGAAATGGTATGCATATCGTCAATTTTTGATGTAAGGAAGTTTGTCTTTTTAAAACGAATGCAATGTTTATAAAATGTATCATATAGAGGTCAAGTACCTCGCGATGTAACCAACTATTTTGAATCGCTTGTAATCGATGTGGACTTTGTCCGGATGGATTAGGACGGGTCCTCACAGTTGGTATCAGAGCAGAGGTCTTAGCGAACCAGGTCTGCATTAGTGTGTCTAACTGATAAGTCGTTAGGAGGCATTAGTGAGTCTGGACTTCGACCGTGTCTGCATGTCAAAAGTTTGCTTATCATTTTTGTCGAAAAATCATCTACTTATCATCCTTAGAAAATTACCTGCTTATCATTCCTAGTCTAGACACATATTACTGCATTGATTGCATGAATAGTGTATAGATAAATTCATATCTTAGCGTATCTGAAAATTCATATCATAGCGTATCTGACAATTCATATCTTAGCGTATCTATTACTGTAGACCTTGTCTGATATCTCTTGTAAATTTCTCCTTAATTTGAGGGATCCTGGTACTATATATATCTATGCAATGTATGCATTGAGAATACCATCCAACCATCAATTGCTGTCACTAAATTCTTTGTACCAAAAACCTTTCCAGAGATCGCGTAAGATGGCCTCTACGAATCGACCAAGTTCCTCTGACTCCAAAGACAGCGTGACAGGAGCACACCAACCAATCAACTACCGTGATTACTGGAGAAAATGGGGTGGGTTCGCGACATACTCACCCTATGGAGAAAGGAAGAAGGTACTCCATATCATGAATCAAATCTACCACCTAACCTTGGAGTACTTGACCCGCTCACCGGCGAACCCGTTCGCAATACCGTTTATACCCTATTTGCAAGAATTTTTCGTCTTGAAACTACCATTAATGGAACTAGAGAAGATATCCGACCTCTACCTCACATTGATAAACAACTCGGGTTAGTAGAAGAAGTTAGAGAACTTCGAGCTCGAGTATTAACTTTAGAGAGCACGGTATACAATTTGCAATCATCAACAGTATCACCAACACCAGTAACATCACCAGCCTTAGCACCAATGGCACCAGTACCACCAACAACCCAAGTTTCAACAATCCATGCCTCAACATCTCATTCTGTACCTCGAGTATAATTATCGTTCCACAAATCATTCTACATCATTTATATTCATTCGACATGACGATTATGTAAACTCTAATGTTTTAGAGATTATGTATCATAGTTCTAATCGTAAAGCTGATGAGTTTAATATCACATTGACTCATTAAATTCATAATTACATCTGAAGAAAATATATATGTAAATATATTTTCATAAAGATTGTGATTAAAAATTCTTTCGTACAAACTGTTAATGGTAAAAATATTTTAACGGGTAGATAATACCCGAGAAATATTTAAGATTTCACATTAATAAGTTACATTGTACAGTCTTCGAATCTGATTCAACAGTCGATTACCATCCTACCTACATCTATCGATATACGAATCCGTTCACCACAGAATAACCATTTTCATTCAAATTCAATTTCATATTTGGATTTTTACTTACCAGAATCCAACAAGTGGCATAATGAAGAAATAATGGACACAATAAAAATTGATTAGAAACAGACTAATTAACAATATGGAATTTTGTTAAGAAACCATGCTAACTGTTCCAGCTAACTGTTCCTAGCTAACTGATTACATTCTATTTATCGCATTTTATTTATTGCAATTTAATTATCACAATTTACATTCCCGCAATTTTATTTATTGTCATCTAATTTCTGTTATTTACTTTACGCACTTTAGTTATCGTTATTTAATTCCTGTTTATTTATTTTACGCACTTTAAATATCGGGACACGTATACAAGGTTTGACATATCATATCGATGCATCTATATATATTATTTGGAATCACCATAGACACTCTATATGCAGTAATGATCGAGTTCTCTATACAGGGTTGAGGTTGATTCTATAATAATATATATACTTAGAGTTGTGATCGAGTCTGAGACATGTACACGGGTCCCGATACGTATTAATTAATTCGGATATTATATATTAAGCTATATATGTATTATCGGACTGTTAATTGTGGACTATCAAATATGGACTGTCGACATTGGATAATTAAAATGAATTAAAATATTGATTATAACATATGAAACTAAACATTTCTTCAAGTTTGCCACTTGATCTCATCTTAAACCTCATCTGTACCTTGACGATTACAATCTGCGTTCAAACCTTTCGTAATTCTTGAAAACACCTCAATCGAGAGGATGAACCAACCGCACTTCATCTACGTAAGAAGAGATTGATGCATATAGTTATGCACTTGAAAACTCTCAGAACCTGAGTAAACGTTTAACACGTCTCTGTGAAAATTCCTTTAGTATTATTATTACCCAAAATAACTTGGTAATTCCTTTCAAAGTAACAAATTTTGTCACAGCTCCAGCAAGTCAACTTCGACTTTTCGTTCAAAACAACTTTATTATCACCTTGATTTATATGAATGCTCTTTTATTTCTTACCGGAGAACCTTTTTTATTTCACCATATTACCAGCAGACGTACCAGCAACCTCGTTACTTCTTGACTTAAATCTCTCTGATAAATCATTATATTTATTCATTGAAACCCTATCATATACTCATCCACATCTTGTAACGAGAACTGACATATCAATTACCGGGAATCAGCAATCAGTACTTTGAAAACTCACAGTATATCTACATCAACAGTTATATGTATAACATTCATCTCTTAGAATTATGATCTTTCATTCTAAAATTTTGAAAAGCACTCAGTCTACAAATCAATACACTGAATGTTAAAAAAGCTGAATGAAGCAGCAGAAATCGTAGACAACCGTAAACGACCTTAATCATCGAAAGTTTGATGATAAAGAATAATATGTTGGAAAAGCTCAGAAAAAGTTTGAAACGGAAAAAAACTAATTGAGCAAACTACGAAGGAGTCTCTGAACAAATCACAAGGACTAAACTTGTACATTAAGAATCCTGATGATTCTGTTTCCGATGAAATCTTTAGCGAATACCTTGCTTCTGACTCCAAACTCTTGCAGACAAATTTTCTTCACCATCCTTCGATATTAGAAATTCCAAGATATCATGGTATCTTTCATTATAAATATCCTCCATATTTCTGAAGATATATTTATAACTATTCTTATCTGAAATCATTAATCTCTTCGTGCTATCAGTGTTACATCATATAGAAACTGTTAGTTTCTATATTCTGTAAACTTTCGAACTTAAAAATATGAATGTTATTGAACTAATGTTGGTAACTAATGCATGAGTTAGTATAATATAATGACACTTGATCAACGTGATTATATTACAGTAAGTCATGCTGAGTTTCTAATGGGACGTGATGATTCACAGATCATAACGTCATCATGTGCCATGTTACATAACTCTTTCATTCTGCTTAACTTCTGAACATAACAAGAAAATATATTCTTGATAATTCTATTCTCATTGATTCAGGTAATTTGACAAAACAAATCGTGCTACTACCTTTCCGTTCTACCTTATATATTATGATAATTCGAAACTCCATACTTATGAATTCTGGACCATTACTTGCGAAAAGTAAACAAAAGCATGAAGCTCCAAAATAGAAAGGGGGTATAAATCGTAGCAAATAAGAGAGCGCATTAACTGTGGATGACAATAATTATAGGAGACAGAAGCAGGGACATTGAAATATAAGGGAAGATATAAAATCCAACAACAACGCAGAAATTACAAACCATGAATATTTATACGAATAGCAATATAAAGACACGGTATAATTAAGAATAGTATCACCCCAAGGTAATAGTAGAAGTAAACAGATTTTTCTGGTCGAAGATTGAAAAGAAGGGTGACAGATATATATATAGGAAAATATCAAGAATCAGAACTGGATGGAGCATTTCCACAATATTTTAGAAGTAGGAATAGAGGAAGAAAGTATAGGAATGGTGAAAGTAATGGAACGGAAGAAGTTCATTTATAGTGAAAATACCAGACAAAGAAATCAAGGCAGATTTCTGTATTAATTATAGAGATCTTAATTTCCTTACTCGCCGAAGAATCAAATCTTTTAGATTTTGAAAATTTTCTTAAAATCCATTGAATTCCGGAATTCAACCATGACTAGTTAAAAGTTATGATGAAACTTATCTTTCTCATTTCACTCTTTTGTGATAACTTCACTCACCCGCTTCGAGTAATCGAATCATATTATCCACATTACTCTGTGGTAATAAAATTCTATTTTATCAACTCATATTCGTCATGAAAACATTTATATTGTTAGCCATGACCACTACACTCAAATTTCGGGACGAAATTTCTTTAACGGGTAGGTACTGTGATGACCCGGAGATTTCCGACCAAATTTAAACTTGATCTTTATATGTTTCCGATACGATAAGTAAAATTTGTTAAGTTGAATCTCAAAAGTTTTAAACTGTGTTCATACATTCAATTAACCTTGACTAATTTCTGACGATTCACGAACCATTATATAAATGGATATGATTATATATATATATATATATATATATATATATATATATATATATATATATATATATATATATATATATATATATATATATATATATATATATATATAAACATATAGGTATATATGTATTTACATATATGATAAATTGAAAATATTAATAAGGTATTAAATGTATAATATTTTACATGAACGTAATTGTTCAATAATGTTTATCGGTGAAATCAAAAGATTATATTTTTTTTAAATCATTATTATTATTAACAAGTAGTATATTTATCATTATTATCATTAGATTATTTATCAATAATTATTATTATTAATATTAGTATTATTAATTGGTATTATTATTATTAATAATATTTATATTATTTATTAATATTAATTTTATATATATAAAATCAAGGAAAGAATCAAAATATGTTACAAGTTTCTATCCAACTTTATTAAATTTTGTTCTTGTCTCCTAATTGTTACATGTCGACTTCAAACGAGATACCAAACAAAACTAGCTTCTTTTTCTCAAATGACCTACAACAATTCACAAGCAATTTGCTTCCTTTATCTCTCGTTCATGTATGAGTAATCAAACACCAAATCACTATTTTTCCTGCGTCCTTTTTCTGTTTTCCTTTTAACCGCCACAACCACCAATGAACACCCACCATCAACACCCAAACACTTCCACATAACATCACAAAAGTCGCTACTACTGCTACAACAATTCTGCTGTATTTCAGCCGTGAACCACCATGGACATATCGCCTTCATCACCTTTCTCTCACTTTCTCGCTCTCTACAAAACTGCTGCAACTCCTCGAAGGTTATTGCTACAAATCCTTCTGTTTTTTGCTGCATAAATAATACACTCCAATTTGTTTGATGTCTGCTACTCATTGTTATTTTATTTGGCAACTTAACGAAAAGAATGAGGAGAATATGTCCATAAATAAAGTGGTCAACTTGGATATAGGATTATGATTATGCAGTGTTTTTTTAATATACATGTGGGATTAGGTGGAAATTATGGCCGACCATGAATTGCTTTAGGGACGTACTCATTAATTTTTTTTATGAAAGTAACCTTTTGTTGTGAGATGATAAGATGGAATCCGATGACCTGTGGTATTTTTTTTCGTTTCACTGATAGGATAGCTGGCTAAACTACATACTTTGTTAGGCCACTAGTGTTCTACTTTAATTGTTTGATGGACCATATTATTATTTTTAGTTGGGGCCGAGAGTCAATTCATATTACCATTGGGCCGTACAGCTATTAGAGTTATTAGGACAAGAACCAGTTAATATTGTTTTGCTGTTGAGTAATGACGATGTATATGATGATCATATAGTGACGATGGTAATAATCAAGATAGATGATCGAATGATTTTGATGTTGAGGGAAGACGATGATGATTGGGGTATGTATTATGAGGTGATGATTAGATTATGATTACGATTAAGTGATGATGATAATACTTGAACGATGACAACCATGATGATAACAAAATGAGTTGATAATGATATAGTTAGGATGAAGATATATAAGATGATTTTGATAAGGATGAATAGTGCTATTTTTTTTAAAGGAGAAGAAGAAGATGCACACTAAATAATACGGGTTAAATAAATATCAAGTTAGAATAATTACAGAAAAATGGAAATGGAGGAGTAGTCTTGGAGTTTATTGGGTTCGCGGGACGTCGCGGGTTCAAAACCGGACTTGGGCATTTTTTTTAGGGCTACTCCTTTGAGGTAGCATTATTATTACCTGTATTATTATTGTTATTGTTATTGTTATTATTATTAATATTATTATTATTATTACCATTATTGATTATTGATATTATTATCATGGTCATAATTATAAATATGTATGATTAGGATATAAAAGAGGATACAAGAAAGATACTAAATAAGATAATTAGGAGATTATAAGTATTATGGTTTAAAAGATAATGATAAAAATTATAAGTATAAGATAATATATAGTTATGATAAAATTGTTATTATAATTATTATCATTAACCTTATTATTAGCATTATTATCATCATCATCATTATTATTATTATTATTATTATTATTATTATTAGTTATTTATTATTATTATTATTTCCATTATTATTATTACAACCAATATTACTTACATAAAATGGACCTAACAAATATATAATACCTATGTTAATATTACAAACTATTTTGTTTTCAAAATAAAATATTATTATTTATTATTAATTAAATTACATATAAAATATAAATATATTTTAATATAACCATATATATAAATTTTAATATATCATATATGTTTTAATAAAATACTTTAATAAGAATTCGATATATATAAATATTAACTATGTAATTAAAATATATAAAATAGATATATTAATATATTTAATTAGGGTAACATATAAATCATTAATAAAACTGGTATATTAATAATATCAACTTATTTAAATTTTGTTATATGTTTTAATATATATATATATATATATATATATATATATATATATATATATATATATAAATGATATAGGTTCGTGAATCCGAGGCCAACCCTGATTTTGTTCAGTTCCGTCGTATGTATTTTTACTACAAAATACAGTATTGTGAGTTCCTTTGATCCCCTTTTACTCTTTACATTTTTGGGACTGAGAATACATGCGCAACTTTTATAACTATTTTACAAAATATACACAAGTAATTAAAATGACATTATATGGTTGAATGATCGAAATCGAATATGCCCCTTTTTATATAGTCTGGTAATCTAAGAATTAGGGAACAGACACCCTAATTGACGCGAACTCTAAAGATAGATCTATCGGGCTCAACAAGCCCCATCCAAAGTACCGGATGCTTTAGTACTTCGAAATTTATCATGTCCGAAGGAGGATCCCGGAATGATGGGGATATTCTTATATGCATATTATGAATGTCGGTTACCAGGTGTTCAATCCATATGAATGATATTTTTGTCTCTATGCATGGGACGTATGTTTATAAGAAATGGAAATATGAAATCTTGTGGTCTATTAAAATTTATGAAATGATTATTTATGTTAAACTAATGAACTCACCAACCTTTTGGTTGACACTTTAAAGCATGTTTAATCTCAGGTATGAAAGAAATCTTCCGCTGTGCATTTGCTCACTTTAAAGATATTACTTGGAGTCATTCATGTCATATTTCAAAAGACGTTGCATTCGAGTCGTCGAGTTCATCAAGATTATTATTTAGCTAATTATAATTAGATATGTTATGAAATGGTATGCATATCGTCAATTTTCGATGTAAGGAAGTTTGTCTTTTCAAAACGAATGCAATGTTTGTAAAATGTATCATATAGAGGTCAAGTACCTCGCGATGTAACCAACTATTGTGAATCATTTGTAATCGATGTGGACTTTGTCCGGATGGATTAGGACGGGTCCTTTCACATTAGTGAGTCTGTACTTCGACCGTGTTTACTTGAAAAATGATTGCTTAACAAATTTTGTTGGAAACTATATATTTTTAACATGTGAATATTATGTGATATATTAATCTCTTAACGCGTTTGATATTATGTGATAGATGTCTACCTCTAGAACAAGTCTCATTGACTCACCTAATAATAATGAAGAGTCAAATGTAAATTGGAATGATTCGTGGACTGATTCACAAGTTCCCGAAGAGGAACCGGAAGAAGAGTCAGAACCGGAAGAAGAATCGGAACCGGATGAAGAAATAGAACCGGTGGGGGAAATAATAAAACGGTTAAGTAAAATAAAATCCTCAACCAACCGACCAAGGTTAATTATGGTCAATGGTGTTTCCGCCAAGGAAGCAAAATATTGGGAGGATTACCAATTCTCCGATGAATCGGATTCCGACGAGAATTCCGATGATGTTATAGAAATTACCCCAACTTAATTTAAAAAGGCAAAAGAAAATAATAAGGGAAAGGGCATAAAAATAGAGAAATCTAATTCCAACCCCGATGAACTTTATATGTATCGTCAACCCCCGAAGTCCTTAAGTTGTAACAATGACCTGGGAACCTCTAAACCACCAGGTTTTTCTAAACCAATGTGGAAAACGACGGCTCGTATTAGGGGAACATCATATATCCCTAGAAACTTGGCAAAACGATCCAAAACCGAAGAAGAAGAAACAAGCGAGTCGGAATAAGATAGTTGTATTCGTGTGGTGTAATATATGTAATATAGTGTGCTTATGCTTTATGATATATGTAAAAATTGCTTGTATTAATAAGTATTTTTTTTTATGAATCTAACTCTTGTCTATTTTACAGTATAAAAACACAAAATGGATAGACAACCCAATATTTTAAGAGACCTACCCGGAGACATGATTGATGAAATCTTGTCTAGAGTCGGTCAGAATTCTTCGGCACAACTATTTAAGGCGAGATCAGTTTGTAAGACATTCGAAGAACGTTCCAAGAATGCCTTGGTTTATAAAAGGCTTTCGTTCGAAAGATGGGGGATATCACATTGGGAAATCCATAAGTTACGATGTGTTTACTTTGACGCATATATTGCGGGGAACCCAAATGCTATTTTACGCAATGGGTTAAGAAATTATTTTGACTCAATATATCCGAATATTGGACTTCGTGATTTAGAAAAAGCGGCTAACATGCAACATAAAGAAGCATGTTATGCTTACGGATTAGTAATGTTCGCTTCTCACCAAAGTGAGAACAAGAACATCGGGCTACAACTATTAAACAAAATGTTCCCACAAGTGACGGAGTCGGTAATTGGGGTAAGAAATGAGGTTTTTAGATTGTTACGGGACTGTTGGACATTACGTAACCCTCGTCCCTTTGACGACGTTACAACACGCTGTCTTATCAACGGCCATAACGGTTATGTTCCACAAGACCAAGGATGGGAAGTAATCCTAGTAAAACCAGAATGCATGACTTGTTTCTGGACGTATGAATTACGTGTCTTTATTGCCTTTGCTGAACGACTTGTGTACTAGCTAGAATTATCTTCACAACCATCTTGTATCAAATTTATTGTGTGATATATTTCATGCTATATGTAAAATAAGCGGTATTGTAAGTTTGTAAAATATTGTGTAAAAGTTTGAACGCGAAATATTATTATAATCAGTTTTTCATATAGAATTGTAGTAGTTGAATTGTATATTAGCTACTAAGTATGAACTTAACGGGTAGGTACTACCCGAATTTAAACTTATAAAATGCTAATATGAAGAAAAAGCTTTTATAAATGAGTTCATATTATGCTATGAAATACTATTAACTACTCTTAATATTCTGTATGATTAACTTGTTCCATTCGACTATTTTGAAGGAAATGGCACCGACTACTCGACACACCGTGAATATGAATGAAGAGGAATTCCGTACTTTTCTAGCTTCAAACATAGCCGCAGTACAGGATGCGCTACATACCAACAATAATCTTGGATCTAGCAGTACAGGAAATCGTGTAGGATGCACCTACAAAGAATTCACTGCCTGCAAACCTTTGGAATTTGATGGAACCGAAGGACCGATCGGATTGAAACGGTGGACCGAGAAGGTCGAATCGGTGTTTGCCATAAGTAAGTGTACTGAAGAGGACAAAGTGAAGTACGCTACGCATACCTTCACAGGTTCTGCGTTAACATGGTGGAATACCTATCTAGAGCAAGTGGGACAAGACGATGTGTACGCACTACCGTGGTCAGCATTCAAGCACTTGATGAACGAGAAGTACCATCTCAGAACCGAGGTCAATAAGCTCAAGACAGAACTTAGAGGGTTACGAACCCAAGGATTTGATATTACCACGTACGAAAGACGATTCACAGAATTGTGCCTATTGTGTCCGGGAGCATTCGAAGATGAGGAAGAGAAGATCGACGCGTTTGTGAAAGGATTACCGGAAAGAATCCAAGAAGATATAAGTTCACACGAGCCCACCTCCATACAACAGGCATGTAGAATGGCTCACAAACTAGTAAACCAGATTGAAGAAAGAATTAAAGAACAGACTGCTGAAGAGGCCAATGTGAAGCAAGTCAAAAGAAAGTGGGAGGAAAACGGTGATAAGAATCACCAACACAACAACAACAGCAATTACAACAATAATCGCAACAATTATCCCAACAATCGCAACATCAATCGCAACTACAACAAACGGCCCAACAACAACAACAACAACATCAACTACAACAATCATCCCAACAACAATAATAACCGCAACAACAACAACAATCAGAAGCAGCTATGCCAAAGGTGTGAAAAGTATCACTCGGGGTTCTGCACCAAATTTTGCAACAAGTGTAAAAGAAATGGTCATAGCGCGGCGAAGTGTGAGGTCTACGGACCAGGGGTTAATAGAACGAAAGGAACAAATGGTGTCGGAACGAGTAATGGCGGAGCAAGTAGTGTCGGAGCAAGTTATGCCAATGTAGTTTGTTATAAATGTGGAAAACCGGGCCACATTATTAGAAATTGCCCGAACCAGGAGAACACGAATGGACAAGGCCGCGGAAGAGTTTTCAATATTAATGCGGCAGAGGCACAGGAAGACCCGGAGCTTGTTACGGGTATGTTTCTTATTGACAATAAATCTGCTTACGTTTTATTTGATTCGGGTGCGGATAGAAGCTATATGAGTAGAGATTTTTGTGCTAAATTAAGTTGTCCATTGACGCCTTTGGATAGTAAATTTTTACTCGAATTAGCAAATGGTAAATTAATTTCAGCAGATAATATATGTCGGAATCGAGAAATTAAACTGGTTAGCGAAACATTTAAGATTGATTTGATACCAGTAGAGTTAGGGAGTTTTGATGTGATAATTGGTATGGACTGGTTGAAAGAAGTGAAAGCAGAGATCGTTTGTTACAAAAATGCAATTCGCATTATACGAGAAAAAGGAAAACCCTTAATGGTGTACGGAGAAAAGGGCAACACGAAGCTACATCTTATTAGTAATTTGAAGGCACAAAAACTAATAAGAAAAGGTTGCTATGCTGTTCTAGCACACGTCGAGAAAGTACAAACTGAAAAAAAGAGCATCAATGATGTTCCCATTGCAAAAGAATTTCCCGATGTATTTCCGAAAGAATTATCGGGATTACCCCCACATCGATCCGTTGAATTTCAAATAGATCTTGTACCAGGAGCTGCACCAATAGCTCGTGCTCCTTACAGACTCGCACCCAGCGAGATGAAAGAACTGCAAAGCCAATTACAAGAACTTTTAGAGCATGGTTTCATTCGACCAAGCACATCACCGTGGGGAGCTCCTGTTTTGTTTGTCAAGAAGAAAGATGGTACATTCAGGTTGTGTATCGACTACCGAGAGTTGAACAAACTTACCATCAAGAACCGCTACCCACTACTGAGAATCGACGACTTATTTGATCAACTACAAGGCTCGTCTGTTTATTCAAAGATTGACTTACGTTTCGGGTATCATCAAATGCGGGTGAAAGAAGATGATATTCCAAAGACTGCTTTCAGAACACGTTACGGTCATTACGAGTTTATGGTCATGCCGTTTGGTTTAACTAATGCACCAGCTGTGTTCATGGACCTTATGAACCGAGTGTGTGGACCATACCTTGACAAGTTTGTCATTGTTTTCATTGACGACATACTTATTTACTCAAAGAATGACCAAGAACACGGTGAACATTTGAGAAAGGTGTTAGAAGTATTGAGGAAGGAAGAATTGTACGCTAAGTTTTCAAAGTGTGCATTTTGGTTGGAAGAAGTTCAATTCCTCGGTCACATAGTGAACAAAGAAGGTATTAAGGTGGATCCGGCAAAGATAGAAACTGTTGAAAAGTGGGAAACCCCGAAAACTCCGAAACACATAAGCCAGTTTTTAGGACTAGCTGGTTACTACAGAAGGTTCATCCAAGACTTTTCCAGAATAGCAAAACCCTTGACTGCATTAACGCATAAAGGAAAGAAATTTGAATGTAATGATGAACAAGAGAAAGCATTTCAGTTATTAAAGAAAAAGCTAACTACGGCACCTATATTGTCATTGCCTGAAGGGAATGATGATTTTGTGATTTATTGTGATGCATCAAAGCAAGGTCTCGGTTGTGTATTAATGCAACGAACGAAGGTGATTGCTTATGCGTCTAGACAATTGAAGATTCACGAACAAAATTATACGACGCATGATTTGGAATTAGGCGCGGTTGTTTTTGCATTAAAGACTTGGAGGCACTACTTATATGGGGTCAAAAGTATTATATATACCGACCACAAAAGTCTTCAACACATATTTAATCAGAAACAACTGAATATGAGGCAGCGTAGGTGGATTGAATTATTGAATGATTACGACTTTGAGATTCGTTACCACCCGGGGAAGGCAAATGTGGTAGCCGATGCCTTGAGCAGGAAGGACAGAGAACCCATTCGAGTAAAATCTATGAATATAATGATTCATAATAACCTTACTACTCAAATAAAGGAGGCGCAACAAGGAGTTTTAAAAGAGGAAAATTTAAAGGATGAAATACCCAAAGGATCGGAGAAGCATCTTAATATTCGGGAAAACGGAACCCGGTATAGGTCTGAAAGGATTTGGGTACCAAAATTTGGAGATATGAGAGAAATGGTACTTAGAGAAGCTCATAAAACCGGATACTCAATACATCCTGGAATGGGGAAGATGTACAAGGATCTCAAGAAACATTTTTGGTGGCCGGGTATGAAAGCCGATGTTGCTAAATACGTAGGAGAATGTTTGACGTGTTCTAAGGTCAAAGCTGAGCATCAGAAACCATCAGGTCTACTTCAACAACCCGAAATCCCGGAATGGAAATGGGAAAACATTACCATGGATTTCATCACTAAATTGCCAAGGACTGCAAGTGGTTTTAATACTATTTTGGTAATAGTTGATCGTCTCACCAAATCAGCACACTTCCTGCCAATAAGAGAAGATGACAAGATGGAGAAGTTAGCACGACTGTATTTGAAGGAAGTCGTCTCCAGACATGGAATACCAATCTCTATTATCTCTGATAGGGATGGCAGATTTATTTCAAGATTCTGGCAGACATTACAGCAAGCATTAGGAACTCGTCTAGACATGAGTACTGCCTATCATCCACAAACTGATGGGCAGAGTGAAAGGACGATACAAACGCTTGAAGACATGCTACGAGCATGTGTTATTGATTTTGGAAACAGTTGGGATCGACATCTACCGTTAGCAGAATTTTCCTACAACAACAGCTACCATTCAAGCATTGAGATGGCGCCGTTTGAAGCACTTTATGGTAGAAAGTGCAGGTCTCCGATTTGTTAGAGTGAAGTGGGGGATAGACAGATTACGGGTCCGGAGATTATACAAGAAACTACCGAGAAGATCATCCAAATTCAACAACGGTTGAAAACCGCCCAAAGTCGACAAAAGAGCTACGCTGACATTAAAAGAAAAGATATAGAATTTGAAATTGGAGAGATGGTCATGCTTAAAGTTGCACCTTGGAAAGGCGTTGTTCGATTTGGTAAAGGAGGGAAATTAAATCCAAGGTATATTGGACCATTCAAGATTATTGATCGTGTCGGACCAGTAGCTTAACGACTTGAGTTACCTCAACAACTCGCGGCTGTACATAACACTTTTCACGTCTCGAATTTGAAGAAATGTTTCGCTAAAGAAGATCTCACTATTCCGTTAGATGAAATCCAAATCAACGAAAAACTTCAATTCATCGAAGAACCCGTCGAAATAATGGATCGTGAGGTTAAAAGACTTAAGCAAAACAAGATACCAATTGTTAAGGTTCGATGGAATGCTCGTAGAGGACCCGAGTTCACCTGGGAGCGTGAAGATTAGATGAAGAAGAAATACCCGCATCTATTTCCAGAAGATTCGTCAACACCTTCAACAGCTTAAAATTTCGGGACGAAATTTATTTAACGGGTAGGTACTGTAGTGACCCGAACTTTTCCATGTTTATATATATTAATTGAGATTGATATTTACATGATTAAATGTTTCCAACATGTTAAGCAATCAAACTTGTTAAGACTTGATTAATTGAAATATGTTTCATATAGACAATTGACCACCCAAGTTGACCGGTGATTCACGAACGTTAAAACTTGTAAAAACTATATGATGACATATATATGGATATATATATAGTTAACATGATACTATGATAATTAAACATATCATTAAGTATATTAACAATGAACTACATATGTAAAAACAAGACTACTAACTTAATGATTTTTAAACGAGACATATATGTAACGATTATCGTTGTAAAGACATTTAATGTATATATATCATATTAAGAGATATTCATACATGATAATATCATGATAATATAATAATTTAAAATCTCATTTGATATTATAAACATTGGGTTAACAACATTTAACAAGATCGTTAACCTAAAGGTTTCAAAACAACAATTACATGTAACGACTAACGATGACTTAACGACTCAGTTAAAATGTATATACATGTAGTGTTTTAATATGTATTTATAAACTTTTGAAAGACTTCAATACACTTATCAAAATACTTCTACTTAACAAAAATGCTTACAATTACATCCTCGTTCAGTTTCATCAACAATTCTACTCGTATGCACCCGTATTCGTACTTGTACAATACACAGCTTTTAGATGTATGTACTATTGGTATATACACTCCAATGATCAGCTCTTAGCAGCCCATGTGAGTCAATTAACACATGTGGGAACCATCATTTGGCAACTAGCATGAAATATCTCATAAAATTACAAAAATATGAGTAATCATTCATGACTTATTTACATGAAAACAAAATTACATATCCTTTATATCTAATCCATACACCAACGACCAAAAACACCTACAAACACTTTCATTCTTCAATTTTCTTCATCTAATTGATCTCTCTCAAGTTCTATCTTCAAGTTCTAAGTGTTCTTCATATATTCTACAAGTTCTAGTTACATAAAATCAAGAATACTTTCAAGTTTGCTAGCTCACTTCCAATCTTGTAAGGTGATCATCCAACCTCAAGAAATCTTTATTTCTTACAGTAGGTTATCATTCTAATACAAGGTAATAATCATATTCAAACTTTGGTTCAATTTCTATAACTATAACAATCTTATTTCAAGTTATGATCTTACTTGAACTTGTTTTCGTGTCATGATTCTGCTTCAAGAACTTCGAGCCATCCAAGGATCCGTTGAAGCTAGATCCATTTTTCTCTTTTCCAGTAGGTTTATCCAAGGAACTTAAGGTAGTAATGATGTTCATAACATCATTCGATTCATATATATAAAGCTATCTTATTCGAAGGTTTAAACTTGTAATCACTAGAACATAGTTTAGTTAATTCTAAACTTGTTCGCAAACAAAAGTTAATCCTTCTAACTTGACTTTTAAAATCAACTAAATACATGTTCTATATCTATATGATATGCTAACTTAATGATTTAAAACCTGGAAACACGAAAAACACCGTAAAACCGGATTTACGCCGTCGTAGTAACACCGCGGGCTGTTTTGGGTTAGTTAATTAAAAACTATGATAAACTTTGATTTAAAAGTTGTTATTCTGAGAAAATGATTTTTATTATGAACATGAAACTATATCCAAAAATTATGGTTAAACTCAAAGTGGAAGTATGTTTTCTAAAATGGTCATCTAGACGTCGTTCTTTCGACTGAAATGACTACCTTTACAAAAATGACTTGTAACTTATTTTTCTGACTATAAACCTATACTTTTTCTGTTTAAATTCATAAAATAGAGTTCAATATGAAACCATAGCAATTTGATTCACTCAAAACGGATTTAAAATGAAGAAGTTATGGGTAAAACAAGATTGGATAATTTTTCTCATTTTAGCTACGTGAAAATTGGTAACAAATCTATTCCAACCATAACTTAATCAACTTGTATTGTATATTATGTAATCTTGAGATACCATAGACACGTATACAATGTTTCGACCTATCAGGTCGACACATCTATATATATTTCGGAACAACCATAGACACTCTATATGTGAATGTTGGAGTTAGCTATACAGGGTTGAGGTTGATTCCAAAATATATATAGTTTGAGTTGTGATCAATACTGAGATACGTATACACTGGGTCGTGGATTGATTCAAGATAATATTTATCGATTTATTTCTGTACATCTAACTGTGGACAACTAGTTGTAGGTTACTAACGAGGACAGCTGACTTACTAAACTTAAAACATCAAAATATATTAAAAGTGTTGTAAATATATTTTGAACATACTTTGATATATATGTATATATTGTTATAGGTTCGTGAATCAACCAGTGGCCAAGTCTTACTTCCCGACGAAGTAAAAATATGTGAAAGTGAGTTATAGTCCCACTTTTAAAATCTAATATTTTTGGGATGAGAATACATGCAGGTTTTATAAATGATTTACAAAATAGACACAAGTACGTGAAACTACATTCTATGGTTGAATTATCGAAATCGAATATGCCCCTTTTTATTAAGTCTGGTAATCTAAGAATTAGGGAACAGACACCCTAATTGACGCGAATCCTAAAGATAGATCTATTGGGCCTAACAAACCCCATCTAAAGTACCGGATGCTTTAGTACTTCGAAATTTATATCATATCCGAAGGGTGTCCCGGAATGATGGGGATATTCTTATATATGCATCTTGTTAATGTCGGTTACCAGGTGTTCACCATATGAATGATTTTTATCTCTATGTATGGGATGTGTATTGAAATATGAAATCTTGTGGTCTATTATTATGATTTGATATATATAGGTTAAACCTATAACTCACTAACATTTTTGTTGACAGTTTAAGCATGTTTATTCTCAGGTGATTATTAAGAGCTTCCGCTATCGCATACTTAAATAAGGACGAGATTTGGAGTCCATGCTTGTATGATATTGTGTAAAAAAACTGCATTCAAGAAACTTATTTTGTTGTAACATATTTGTATTGTAAATCATTATGTAATGGTCGTGTGTAAACAGGATATTTTAGATTATCATTATTTGATAATCTACGTAAACCTTTTTAAACCTTTATTGATGAAATAAAGGTCATGGTTTGTTTTAAAATGAATGCAGTCTTTGAAAAACGTCTCATATAGAGGTCAAAACCTCGCAACGAAATCAATTAATATGGAACGTTTTTAATCAATAAGAACGGGACATTTCAAAGAAACCTTTGTTACTTCTAATCTTGTAAAGTGATCATCCAACCTCAAGAAATCTTTCTTATTTACAGTAAGATATCTTTCGAATACAAGGTAATAATCATATTCAAACTTTAATTCAATTTCTATAACTATAACAATCTTATTTCGAGTGGAAATCTTACTTGAAATTGTTTTCGTGTCATGATTCTGCTTCAAGAACTTTCAAGCCATCCAAGGATCCTTTAAAGCTAGATCTATTTTTCTCATTTCCAGTAGGTTTATCCAAGGAACTTGAGGTAGTAATGATGTTCATAACATCATTCGATTCATACATATAAAGCTATCTTATTCGAAGGTTTAAACTTGTAATCACTAGAACATAGTTTAGTTAATTCTAAACTTGTTCGAAAATAAAAGTTAATCCTTCTAACTTGACTTTTAAAATCAACTAAACACATGTTCTATATCTATATGATATGCTAACTTAATGATTTAAAACCTGAAAACACGAAAAACACCGTAAAACCGGATTTACGCCGTCGTAGTAACACTGCGGGCTGTTTTGGGTTAGTTAATTAAAAACTATGATAAACTTTGATTTAAAAGTTGTTATTCTGGGAAAATTATTTTTATTATGAACATGAAACTATATCCAAAAATTATGGTTAAACTCAAAGTGGAAGTATGTTTTCTAAAATGGTCATCTAGACGTCGTTCTTTCGACTGAAATGACTACCTTTACAAAAATGACTTGTAACTTATTTTTCCGACTATAAACCTATACTTTTTCTGTTTAGATTCATAAAATAGAGTTCAATATGAAACCATAGCTATTTGATTCACTCAAAACGGATTTAAAATGAAGAAGTTATGGGTAAAACAAGATTGGATAATTTTTCTCATTTTAGCTACGTGAAAATTGATAACAAATCTATTCCAACCATAACTTAATCAACTTGTATTGTATATTATGTAATCTTGAGATACCATAGACACGTATACAATGTTTCGACCTATCATGTCGACACATCTATATATATTTCGGAACAACCATAGACACTCTATATGTGAATGTTGGAGTTGGCTATACAGGGTTGAGGTTGATTCCAAAATATATATAGTTTGAGTTGTGATCAATACTGAGATACGTATACACTGGGTCGTGGATTGATTCAAGATAATATTTATCGATTTATTTCTGTACATCTAACTGTGGACAACTAGTTGTAGGTTACTAACGAGGACGGCTGACTTAATAAACTTAAAACATCAAAATATATTAAAAGTGTTGTAAATATATTTTGAACATACTTTGATATATATGTATATATTGTTATAGGTTCGTGAATCAACTAGTGGCCAAGTCTTACTTCCCGACGAAGTAAAAATCTGTGAAAGTGAGTTATAGTCCCACTTTTAAAATCTAATATTTTTGGGATGAGAATACATGCAGGTTTTATAAATGATTTACAAAATAGACACAAGTACGTGAAACTACATTCTATGGTTGAATTATCGAAATCGAATATGCCCCTTTTTATTAAGTCTGGTAATCTAAGAATTAGGGAACAGACACCCTAATTGACGCGAATCCTAAAGATAGATCTATTGGGCCTAACAAACCCCATCCAAAGTACCGGATGCTTTAGTACTTCGAAATTTATATCATATCCGAAGGGTGTCCCGGAATGATGGGGATATTCTTATATATGCATCTTGTTAATGTCGGTTACCAGGTGTTCATCATATGAATGATTTTTATCTCTATGTATGGGATGTGTA
Organism: Rutidosis leptorrhynchoides; assembly: GCF_046630445.1. Classification (NCBI taxonomy): domain Eukaryota; kingdom Viridiplantae; phylum Streptophyta; class Magnoliopsida; order Asterales; family Asteraceae; genus Rutidosis; species Rutidosis leptorrhynchoides. The sequence goes on from NC_092338.1 coordinate 398,534,588, forward strand.
TTGAAATATGAAATCTTGTGGTCTATTGTTACGATTTGATATATATAGGTTAAACCTATAACTCACCAACATTTTTTTGACGTTTAAAGCATGTTTATTCTCAGGTGAATACTAAGAGCTTCCGCTGTTGCATACTAAAATAAGGACAAGATTTGGAGTCCATGTTTGTAAGATATTGTGTAAAAACTGCATTCAAGAAACTGATTTCGATGTAACATATTTGTATTGTAAACCATTATGTAATGGTCGTGTGTAAACAGGATATTTTAGATTATCATTATTTGATAATCTACGTAAAGCTTTTTAAACCTTTATTTATGAAATAAAGGTTATGGTTTGTTTTAAAAATGAATGCAGTCTTTGAAAAACGTCTCATATAGAGGTCAAAACCTCTCAACGAAATCAATTAATATGGAACGTTTTTAATCAATAAGAACGGGACATTTCAAATAGAACTTCTTGAGATCGTGGTACATTTTCCCATTTCCTGGTTGAATTGAGTACCTCGTTTTGTGTGCTTCATCCAGTACTAGTTGCTTTAGATTACCATGTTTTAGAACCCATATCCTACCAGCAAAATACAGGGTTCCATCGGCTTTTAGTTCAAGTTTTTTTCTAACCCTTTGCTCATTTCGCCTTTTTCGTTTTCTTCTTTTAAAGCTTCTGACTGTGCTGCTTGAATTTGCTTTGTAAGATCAGTACGAATTGTAATGTTCAAAGCTCGGACCCTAAGAGGTTTTACTCTTTCTTTTCGACTTAGGGCATCAGCTACAACATTAGCCTTTCCGGGGTGGTAACGGATTTCACAATCGTAATCGTTTAACAACTCTACCCAGCGACGTTGTCTCATATTGAGTTATTTTTGATCAAAAATATGCTGAAGACTCTTATGGTCAGTGTACACTGTACACTTGGTTCCATATAGATAGTGTCTCCATATTTTGAGTGCAAAAACTACTGCTCCAAGTTCTAAATCATGCGTCGTATAGTTCTTTTCATGAATTTTTAGTTGTCGTGAGGCATATGCGATAACTTTTGTGCGTTACATTAATACACATCCTAAACCTTGGCGCAAAGTGTCATAATAGATCACGAAATCATCATTTCCTTCCGGTAATGACAAAATGGGTGCAGACGTTAACTTCTTCTTTAATAACTGGAATGAGGATTCCTATTCCGTGGACCAATCATACTTCTTTCCCTTTTGAGTCGATGTAGTTAAGGGTTTGGCGATTTTAGAGAAATCTTGAATGAATCTTCGGTAGTAACCAGCAAGACCTAAGAATTGGCGGATTTGTGTTGGAGTCTTCGGTGTTTCCCATTTACTAATGGCTTCGATCTTGGCAGGGTCAACTTTAATTCCATGTTTGCTAATAACATGGCCCAAAAACTGTACTTCATGTAATCAGAAATCACATTTTGAAAATTTTGCGTACAATTCTTCTTTCTTGAGTACCTCCAGTACCAGTCTTAAGTGTTGCTCATGTTCTTCCTTGTTCTTCGAGTAAATCAATATGTCGTTGACAAAAACAATGACAAATTTGTCTAAATACGGTCTACAGATGTGATTCATTAGATCCATGAATACTGCTGGAGCATTAGTCAATCTAAAAGGCATGACTAAAAATTCATAGTGACCGTAACGGGTTCTGAACGCGGTTTTAGGAACATCTTCTTCCTTCACTCTCAGCTGATGATATCCGAAGCGTAGATCAATCTTAGAATAAACACCTGATCCTTGCAATTGATCAAACAAATCATCAATCCTCGGTAATGAGTACCAATTCTTGATCATTAATTTGTTTAATTCTCAATAATCTATGCATATTCTCATAGATCCATCCTTCTTCTTGACGAACAGAATAGGAGCACCCCAAGGTGAAAAACTAGGACGAATAAATCCACGGTCCGATAATTCTTGCAACTGGTTTTATAATTCTTGCATTTCTGAAGGTGCAAGTCTATATGGGGATCAGGCTACAGGTGCGGCTCGTGGTACGAGATCAATCTGGAATTCTACACATCTGTGTGGAGGTAGCCCTGGTAATTCTTCTGGAAATACTTCGGGATATTTTCTTACAACCGGCATGTCATCAATGCTTCTTTCTTCAGTATCGATCTTCTTTACGTGTGCCAAAATAGCATAACAACCTTTTCTTATAAGTTTCTGGGCCTTCATACAGCTGATAAGGTTCAGCTTCGAGTTGCTTTTCTCCCCATAAATCATTAATGACGTTTCATCCTTTTGAGGGGTGCGGATTGCTTTCTCAGCGCAAACAACTTCCGCTCTTGTTTTGGACATCCAGTCCATGCCAACGATTACGTCAAAACTTCCTAATTCTATGGGTATCAAATCGATTTTGAAGGTTTCACCAGCGAGATTTATTTCGCAACCATGGCAAATTTTATCGGCTTTTATCAGTTTACCATTAGCTAATTCAATAGTATATTTATCGTCTAGAGGCAATGATGCACATTTTAGTTTAGAACTAAAGTCTTTACACATATAACTTCTATCAGCACACGTATCAAACATAATAGAAGCTAGTTGATTATTAACGGTAAACGTACCCGTGACAAGATTAGGATCCTCACGTACTTCACTGGTACTAACATTAAATGCCCTCCCAAGTACGGGTTCTTTGTTCTTCTCCTTATCATGGCATTGATTTATAAAGTGACCAGGCTTCCCGCATCGAAAATATTTCTTGACATCAGTCGGTTTTGTCTTTACTTCAGAAACGGTGGCATACCAATCTTTTCCCACATGTCTTTTCTTGTTGCACTTATCACAGACCACTTGGCAATAACTTGCATGATGTGTGTAACATCTTTTGCAGAACGGATGGGGTCCCTTATAGTTTGGACTAGCAGTTTGCCCCATCTTGTTTACCTTTAAAAGTTTCTTGCTTTTTCAGGTGAGTACTTTTGCCCTTATAGTCTTCCCATATCCTCTTTCCTTCAGTTGTCTTGACTTCGGTAATTGGTGCCTTAATCGAACTCTCTGTGATCTGGTCCATGAGTTGGTGTGCCATTGTCATGGTTTCCTGCATCGTATTCGGTTTGGACGATGTAACATTTCCTTTGATATTGATCGACAAACCGTCAATATACATCTCTATCTTTCGTTTCTCGTTTGGCACTAATTCGGGACACAACAAGGCTAGTTCCATGAAACGCTTTTCATAGTTATTGAGATTCGCGCCGAAAACCTTTAGATTACGTAACTCAGATTCTATTTTTTGATCTCGTTTCGAGGACAGTACTCCTCGATTAGCATCTTTTTCAGTTCTTCCCAAGAGATATCATATGCCGTATCTACTCCTTCTGCTTATTGTTCCACCAAGTAAGTGCATCGTCTTGCAATGTGCACGAAGCATACTTTGACTTGTCTCTGTCTACACAATTACTGATTTTGAAAACGGACTCCATCTTTTCGAACCATCAGGTTAGACCGACTGGTCCCTCGGTCCCACTAAAAGTCTGTGGTTTGCATCCTTGAAAAGTTTTGTATGAGCATCCGTTTCGTGAATTTGTATTTACGGCTGCTGCTTTGGCTGCTGCTTCGGCTGCTGCTTTTGCTGCCTCGGCTACAGCAATTCTTTCATTCACACGTTTCTCGACTAGTTCCTCAAACTCAGCATCCGACATTTGAAACATGTTTCTTCAATAAACACAACAGAGATAATTTAATCATATAGAATATTATAGGTAAAATGAGTTGTCAATAGTTAATCGTAGCATATTAATAATATGAACCAATTATTATAAAAGTCTTTTCTTCTTATTAGCATTTTATAATTATTTCTAGGGTATTACCTACCCGTTAAGTTCCTACATAATAGCTAGTACAAGGAATTAACTACTAAAATCCTAATAATATTCCACTATGAAAAATTATAGCAAGTTACTATGTTATTATGTAATAATAATAAGAAGTAGTAATAATACAATTAATCATTCCATGCATTTATTATTAATAAACCAAAATAATACAATACCATACAATACCGATATTTTACATATGCTTATTCTACATAACAAGATAGAGTAGCACACATAAGCAATAGAATAACGCATGGAAGATTTATGGTTGCGAGGTCGTTTATTCAAAACTATCAGAAACTTCTTCCCATTTAGTTCTCACTGCCAATTGTTTGTGTGTGCATGGTCCGACAGACATTCTAGCAATGTATTTAATTTTTGGTTGAGGTTTTGAGGTACCCGTTGCCTCAGTGGGTTTAATACAATAAGGGTTGTGATGACCCGGAAATTTCTGACCAAATTTAAACTTAATCTTTGTATGATTAACATTTCCGACACGATAAGCAAAGTCCGTAAAACTGAATCTCAAAATTTTTGAACTACTTTTATATATTTAAATACCCTTCGATTGTTTTCGACGATTCGCGAACAATTATATGTAAATAGATACATATATACTATAACTTGAAAAAGTAACGACGTATTAATTGTTAGATACCGTACATTAAACTTATTGGTTTAAATATCTATTTGAATATATATGATAAGTTGAAATATTTATTATTAAAATTAATTATAAATAACTTCCAATGTGTATTTAAAAACTGATTTATGTATATCAAATAAAGATATATACATATATATAATTTCAAGTTATTTAGTAAACGATAGTAACATTCGTTTATTGATTCGATTGATATTTAGATAAGTTAACTAAAGCGTTTAAGATGAACCAGTAAAACACTAATTTGCTACAGTATTTTCAAATTGCTACAGTACCCAAAATGCTACAGTGTTTTCGAAAATCACTATTTGCTACAGTAAAATTTACTTTGCTACAGTGAATTGCTTTGCTACAGTAAAACACTATTTCAAAATGAAAATGTATGTATTATTTATATATATATATATATATATATATATATATATATATATATATATATATATATTAACAAATAGCGAGACGATGATTTATAGAAGTAAATGAGCAAAACACTCAAATGTATAAGTTATACCTCGAGTGGTAAAGTTTATTGATAATTTAAGACGATATTTTGACAAAGGTACGAGTCACGAAACGTAAAGTGATAGTTTTCTAAGCATACGAAAATGCGTTCGAGAAACCGGAACCGGGGCATAAGTCGAGTGACAACGTACGAATTATCGGGATAAAAATTACAAGTCAACTATGCACGTGAATTTAATATAATATATAATTAATTATTTAAATTATATATATTATATATAATATATATAAATATGTCGACAGAATGAAAACAAAACAGATTGGGTGCCAAACAGCTGGCCATGCGATTGCATGGCACTAACCCACATTACCCATGCGATCGCATGGGATCAAGATTCAGGAAACATTATAAAACGCGATCGAGTTCTGGCATTTGACACACACACATACCTCCCTCTATTATTTATTTTATTAATATTTATATTATTATTATTATTATTATTATTATTATTATTATTATTATTATTATTATTATTATTATTAAAATTAATATTAAGATTAACATTATTATTAATCTTATTATTATTAGTATTATACATAAAATACTACGACAGAGTGCTGTTCGAGTAATTTAAAAATGGGTTTTACGAGCGGGGCAGAGTTAAGGAAATTATGGGTTATTGCCAAGGAGGTTATGGGTAATGTTCGGGGGTATATTTGTGAATCAAACCTAGTGTTTATCATTTCCGTTATGTCTACGTACTTTTCTAAAATATTGAATCACAATATTGATACGTAAACATTTATATTTTATCTTTTATATATTAATAGTGTATCCATGACTAGTGCTCGAGTATATATATTTATACATGCTTGTATGCTAAATTTTGTCGCTAAACAGTTTATAATGAACCACTAATTAAATACATATATTACTGGTAAAAGGTATATGATATACATATTTTCGAAAAGCTGGCGAAAAATCAATAACTTTTCATTTAGATATCGAATAGTTTCGAGGAACGGATTAAAAGATATGATCAATTGAATTATGATTGACGTTAATTGAAATTGCTTTTGAATCTGCAATTAAGATTTAAACAACTTGTTTAAGAGATTGATAAAATGGATTTTAAATATTATCAGCCGAGTAAATGAATCCTTATATAAGATACATCTCGTTTTGTTGAACTATTGTCAAAATTGACTTTTTGAAACGACTTTGGATAACTATTATATGTCGATCTCGAGCATAGGGATTGTGATACACTATGACCAGACCTAGCTTGATAGACATTTATTGACCAACATATGTTCTCTAGGTTGAGATCTACGATTATTTGGTAATCCGAGTTTCGATCACATTTTGGTGAATGACGTTATATGCTGCTAAGGTGAGTTTCATAAGATCCCTTTTACTCTCTACATTTTTGGTCTGAGAATACATTCAAATGCTTTATTAACCGATGTACAATATTTATATGCGTGAGTTTCATTTGCTCCCTTTTGAATTGCTTTTGCAATATATATTTTTTTGGGCTGAGAATACATACACTTTATTTTAAACGCAATGGATACAAGTACATACTAAATTCTACACTGAGTTTGAACCGAAAATCCCTTAGCTTTGGTAACTAGTAACTTCCAGTTATAAGAACTGGTGGGCGCGAGTAGTAGTATATGGATCCATAGGGCTTGACATCCCCGTCCGAGCTAGAGCACTAGCCTTTTAACGGACGTATGCTATTTGAGAAGCGTATACGTTGGTTTGCGTGTATTATTAAGATTATTATACAAAGGGAACTTATTATATAGACGTTAAAGTTTAGTTACCAGGGTGCTCAATTTCGTAGAATATTTTGATAAATGTTTCTGGATGAAACAACTGAAATCTTGTGATCCATCTTTATGTACAGATTATGCAAAACATTAAAACTATGAACTCACCAACCTTTGTGTTGACACTTGTTAGCATGTTTATTCTCAGGTTCCCTAGAAGTCTTCCGCTGTTTGCTTATATGTTAGACAGGCTATGTGCATGGAGCCTTACATGGCATATTTTTCAAGGAAACATTGCATTCACCAAATCATCACCATGTATCTTATTTTGACTGCATTGTCAATGGAAGTACTATAGTAAACTATTATTTACGGTGATTGTCTATATGTAGAAATCATCAGCTGTCAAAAACCTTTGATTTAAATATTCATTTATGGTGTGCCTTTTCAAAAGAATGCAATGTTTACAAAACGTATCATATAGAGGTCAAATACCTCGCAATGAAATCGATGAATGACGTGTTCGTCCATGTGGATTTGGAGCGATCGTCACAAGGGTGGTTACGGATCGAATGGTCATGTTCCTTTTTAATAATTAAGGACTTTTTATTTTTGTGGTTCTTTATAGCAAGTTTGAATTCCTTTCCTTTGTTAACTTCTTTTTCAGTAATATCCTTTACTTCATCCTCCTCCTCCTCACTGATCTCACCTAATGAACTGTGTGAGTCATGTGTAGGAGAATATGTACCGGTGGTCATGAACCGATATCTGCAAGGCGTAATCGGCACAACCCGCCCTTCGGCGGTGTATCTGACCCAATGTCCATGTTCGTTTAGAAATGGACGATCCTCGTTTATTCCAGGGATCATGGGTCCATGCCAACGATACTGTGGGTCCAGAAAACTAGAGCTGGGTGGAGCTGGGACCTTGATATTGGCTAAAAAGTCACGTTTTCACCTCGGTATTAAGGACCAAAAACAAGAAAGATTCGAACTTTATCGGAAAAATACCCACTTCGTCGGTTAGAATTAAAGAACAAGTAATTACGAAGGCGGTGAAAAAAGAATCAAGAGAATCGGAGCTAAAATGAAGATTCTAGAGCAAAAATGGTGAAAGACAAGAAATCAAGTTACGATCCAAGGAATCAAGGCTGACCAGCACACCATACTTCTTGCCATACGGCCTGCCATATGGCCTGCCAGTATGGAAACGGCCTGCCAGATACGTGCCAACAAACGGCCCACCATGCGGTCTGCCAGCCATACAGCCTGCCAAATACGCCTTGCCATGCGCCCTGCCATGCGGCCTGCCAGGCGTATGCTGGCAATTTTCAAGTCTATTTAAAGGGTCTTTGTCATTCATTCCAACACACACTTCAATTCACTTCTTTCTCTCTCTTATACAATATTAGTAATACTCTCAAGGCCTTCGACTCCGTGCGGGAAACCTAGTACCCGGAGAAGAACGCTGAAGATTGTATTAGGAGCGGTCTGGAGTCTTGAAGTTGTCACTTTTTTATTCGGAACTCGTTTAATCTACTGGTACTTCTATCCTTTATCTTATATAATGTTTTATGATATTGTTGCCATGATTAGCGAGTAGTTATCTTTAGTGTATGCTATGATGTAAGCAGTTATAATGCCGAAATAATATTATAGTTTATGTATGCTGTCGAAATGCTTTCCGATTGTGCTTTAAACTCAATCGCTTTTCCAACTAATAAAACGTAGTTATAGGCTCTGTTATTAGGAAGTCGTGAACCCCGATTCAGAGTACACTATCTGTGTCACCCCTTGGTAAGAGAAGTCTATCGGATACAACGTAAGATCGACCGAGGCACACCGGTTGTAGTAAGTCTATCGAGCTTTGGATTCTGACTGAGGACTCTTTCGTAGTGAAACATCTGACTAGACCCTTAGTACATTGTCGGTCTTAGACCATGTTAGTGTAGTCACCAAGCATATAAACTTCGTACGTGCACGCTGAAGCACAGCGGTTGTTGTAAGCTGTACCTCTGTTAAGTAAGGCCATGGAACACGGTTAGTGTTGACCAGTGAAATGTCCCGTTCTTATTGATTAAAAACGTTCCATATTAATTGATTTCGTTGCGAGGTTTTGACCTCTATATGAGACGTTTTTCAAAGACTGCATTCATTTTTAAAACAAACCATAACCGAAATAAAGGTTTAAAAAGCTTTACGTAGATTATCAAATAATGATAATCTAAAATATCCTGTTTACACACGACCATTACATAATGGTTTACAATACAAATATGTTACATCGAAATCAGTTTCTTGAATGCAGTTTTTACACAATATCATACAAACATGGACTCCAAATCTTATCCTTATTTTAGTATGCAACAGCGGAAGCTCTTAATATTCACCTGAGAATAAACATGCTTTAAACGTCAACAAAAATGTTGGTGAGTTATAGGTTTAACCTATATATATCAAATCGTAACAATAGACCACAAGATTTCATATTTCAATACACATCCCATACATAGAGATAAAAATCATTCATATGGTGAACACCTGGTAACCGACATTAACAAGATGCATATATAAGAATATCCCCATCATTCCGGGACACCCTTCGGATATGATATAAATTTCGAAGTACTAAAGCATCCGGTACTTTGGATGGGGTTTGTTAGGCCCGATAGATCTATCTTTAGGATTCGCGTCAATTAGGGTGTATGTTCCCTAATTCTTAGATTACCAGACTTAATAAAAAGGGGCATATTCGATTTCGATAATTCAACCATAGAATGTAGTTTCACGTACTTGTGTCTATTTTGTAAATTATTTATAAAACCTGCATGTATTCTCATCCCAAAAATATTAGATTTTAAAAGTGGGACTATAACTCACTTTCACAGATTTTTACTTCGTCGGGAAGTAAGACTTGGCCACTGGTTGATTCACGAACCTATAACAATATATACATATATATCAAAGTATGTTCAAAATATATTTACAACACTTTTAATATATTTTGATGTTTTAAGTTTATTAAGTCAGCTGTCCTCGTTAGTAACCTACAACTAGTTGTCCAGAGTTAGATGTACAGAAATAAATCGATAAATATTATCTTGAATCAATCCACGACCCAGTGTATACGTATCTCAGTATTGATCACAACTCAAACTATATATATTTTGGAATCAACCTCAACCCTGTATAGCTAACTCCAACATTCACATATAGAGTGTCTATGGTTGTTCCGAAATATATATAGATGTGTCGACATGATAGGTCGAAACATTGTATACGTGTCTATGGTATCTCAAGATTACATAATATATAATACAAGTTGATTAAGTTATGGTTGGAATAGATTTGTTACCAATTTTCACGTAGCTAAAATGAGAAAAATTATCCAATCTTGTTTTACCCATAACTTCTTCATTTTAAATCCGTTTTGAGTGAATCAAATTGCTATGGTTTCATATTGAACTCTATTTTATGAATCTAAACAAAAAAAGTATAGGTTTCTAGTCGGAAAAATAAGTTACAAGTCGTTTTTGTAAAGGTAGTCATTTTAGTCGAAAGAACGACGTCTAGATGACCATTTTAGAAAACATACTTCCACTTTGAGTTTAACCATAATTTTTGGATATAGTTTCATGTTCATAATAAAAATCATTTTCTCAGAATAACAACTTTTAAATCAAAGTTTATCATAGTTTTTAATTAACTAACCCAAAACAGCCCGCGGTGTTACTACGACGGCGTAAATCCGGTTTTACGGTATTTTTCGTGTTTCCAGGTTTTAAATCATTAAGTTAGCATATCATATAGATATAGAACATGTGTTTAGTTGATTTTAAAAGTCAAGTTAGAAGGATTAACTTTTGTTTGCGAACAAGTTTAGAATTAACTAAACTATGTTCTAGTGATTACAAGTTTAAACCTTCGAATAAGATAGCTTTATATGTATGAATCGAATGATGTTATGAACATCATTACTACCTTAAGTTCCTTGGATGAACCTACTGGAAAAGAGAAAAATGGATCTAGCTTCAATGGATCCTTGGATGGCTCAAAGTTCTTGAAGCAAAATCATGACACGAAAACAAGTTCAAGTAAGATCATCACTTGAAATAAGATTGTTATAGTTATAGAAATTGAACCAAAGTTTGAATATGATTATTACCTTGTATTAGAATGATAACCTACTGTAAGAAACAAAGATTTCTTGAGGTTGGATGATCACCTTACAAGATTGGAAGTGAGCTAGCAAACTTGAAAGTATTCTTGATTTTATGAAACTAGAACTTTTGGAATTTATGAAGAACACTTAGAACTTGAAGATAGAACTTGAGAGAGTTCAATTAGATGAAGAAAATTGAAGAATGAAAGTGTTTGTAGGTGTTTTTGGTCGTTGGTGTATGGATTAGATATAAAGGATATGTAATTTTGTTTTCATGTAAATAAGTCATGAATGATTACTCATATTTTTGTAATCTTATGAGATATTTCATGCTAGTTGCCAAATGATGGTTCCCACATGTGTTAGGTGACTCACATGGGCTGCTAAGAGCTGATCATTGGAGTGTATATACCAATAGTACATACATCTAAAAGCTGTGTATTGTACGAGTACGAATACGGGTGCATACGAGTAGAATTGTTGATGAAACTGAACGAGGATGTAATTGTAAGCATTTTTGTTAAGTAGAAGTATTTTGATAAGTGTATTGAAGTCTTTCAAAAGTGTATAAATACATATTAAAACACTACATGTATATACATTTTAACTGAGTCGTTAAGTCATCGTTAGTCGTTACATGTAAGTGTTGTTTTGAAACCTTTAGGTTAACGATCTTGTTAAATGTTGTTAACTCAATGTTTATAATATCAAATGAGATTTTAAATTATTATATTATCATGATATTATCATGTATGAATATCTCTTAATATGATATATATACATTAAATGTCTTTACAACGATAATCGTTACATATATGTCTCGTTTAAAAATCATTAAGTTAGTAGTCTTGTTTTTACATATGTAGTTCATTGTTAATATACTTTATGATATGTTTTCTTATCATAGTATCATGTTAACTATATATATATATCCATATATATGTCATCATATAGTTTTTACAAGTTTTAACGTTCGTGAATCACCGATCAACTTGGGTGGTCAATTGTCTATATGAAACATATTTCAATTAATCAAGTCTTAACAAGTTTGATTGCTTAACATGTTGGAAACATTTAATCATGTAAACATCAATCTCAATTAATATATATAAACATGGAAAAGTTCGGGTCACTACAGTACCTACCCGTTAAATAAATTTCGTCCCGAAATTTTAAGCTGTTGAAGGTGTTGACGAATCTTCTGGAAAAAGATGCGGGTATTTCTTCTTCATCTGATCTTCACGCTCCCAGGTGAACTCGGGTCCTCTACGAGCATTCCATCGAACCTTAACAATTGGTATCTTGTTTTGCTTAAGTCTTTTAACCTCACGATCCATTATTTCGACGGGTTCTTCGATGAATTGGAGTTTTTCGTTGATTTGGATTTCATCTAACGGAATAGTGAGATCTTCTTTAGCAAAACATTTCTTCACATTCGAGACGTGGAAAGTGTTATGTACAGCCGCGAGTTGTTGAGGTAACTCAAGTCGGTAAGCTACTGGTCCGACACGATCAATAATCTTGAATGGTCCAATATACCTTGGATTTAATTTCCCTCGTTTACCAAATCGAACAACGCCTTTCCAAGGTGCAACTTTAAGCATGACCATCTCTCCAATTTCAAATTCTATATCTTTTCTTTTAATGTCAGCGTAGCTCTTTTGTCGACTTTGGGCGGTTTTCAACCGTTGTTGAATTTGGATGATCTTCTCGGTAGTTTCTTGTATAATCTCTGGACCCGTAATCTGTCTATCCCCCACCTCACTCCAACAAATCGGAGACCTGCACTTTCTACCATAAAGTGCTTCAAACGGCGCCATCTCAATGCTTGAATGGTAGCTGTTGTTGTAGGAAAATTCTGCTAAAGGTAGATGTCGATCCCAACTGTTTCCGAAATCAATAACACATGCTCGTAGCATGTCTTCAAGCGTTTGTATCGTCCTTTCGCTCTGCCCATCAGTTTGTGGATGATAGGCAGTACTCATGTCTAGACGAGTTCCTAATGCTTGCTGTAATGTCTGCCAGAATCTTGAAATAAATCTGCCATCCCTATCAGAGATAATAGAGATTGGTATTCCATGTCTAGAGACGACTTCCTTCAAATACAGTCGTGCTAACTTCTCCATCTTGTCATCTTCTCTTATTGGTAGGAAGTGTGCTGATTTGGTGAGACGATCAACTATTACCCAAATAGTATCAAAACCACTTGCAGTCCTTGGCAATTTAGTGATGAAATCCATGGTAATGTTTTCCCATTTCCATTCCGGGATTTCGGGTTGTTGAAGTAGACCTGATGGTTTCTGATGCTCAGCTTTGACCTTAGAACACGTCAAACATTCTCCTACGTATTTAGCAACATCGGCTTTCATACCCGGCCACCAAAAATGTTTCTTGAGATCCTTGTACATCTTCCCCGTTCCAGGATGTATTGAGTATCTGGTTTTATGAGCTTCTCTAAGTACCATTTCTCTCATATCTCCAAATTTTGGTACCCAAATCCTTTCAGCCCTATACCGGGTTCCGTCTTCCCGAATATTAAGATGCTTCTCCGATCCTTTGGGTATTTCATCCTTTAAATTTCCCTCTTTTAAAACTCCTTGTTGCGCCTCCTTTATTTGAGTAGTAATGTTATTATGAATCATTATATTCATAGATTTTACTCGAATGGGTTCTCTGTCCTTCCTGCTCAAGGCATCGGCTACCACATTTGCCTTCCCCGGGTGGTAACGAATCTCAAAGTCGTAATCATTCAATAATTCAATCCACCTACGCTGCCTCATATTCAGTTGTTTCTGATTAAATATGTGTTGAAGACTTTTGTGGTCGGTATATATAATACTTTTGACCCCATATAAGTAGTGCCTCCAAGTCTTTAATGCAAAAACAACCGCGCCTAATTCCAAATCATGCGTCGTATAATTTTGTTCGTGAATCTTCAATTGTCTAGACGCATAAGCAATCACCTTCGTTCGTTGCATTAATACACAACCGAGACCTTGCTTTGATGCATCACAATAAATCACAAAATCATCATTCCCTTCAGGCAATGACAATATAGGTGCCGTAGTTAGCTTTTTCTTCAATAACTGAAATGCTTTCTCTTGTTCATCATTCCATTCAAATTTCTTCCCTTTATGCGTTAATGCAGTCAAGGGTTTTGCTATTCTGGAAAAGTCTTGGATGAACCTTCTGTAGTAACCAGCTAGTCCTAAAAACTGGCGTATGTGTTTCGGAGTTTTCGGGGTTTCCCACTTTTCAACAGTTTCTATCTTTGCCGGATCCACCTTAATACCTTCTTTGTTCACTATGTGACCGAGGAATTGAACTTCTTCCAACCAAAATGCACACTTTGAAAACTTAGCGTACAATTCTTCCTTCCTCAATACTTCTAACACCTTTCTCAAATGTTCACCGTGTTCTTGGTCATTCTTTGAGTAAATAAGTATGTCATCAATGAAAACAATGACAAACTTGTTAAGGTATGGTCCACACACTCGGTTCATAAGGTCCATGAACACAGCTGGTGCATTAGTTAAACCAAACGGCATGACCATAAACTCGTAATGACCGTAACGTGTTCTGAAAGCAGTCTTTGGAATATCATCTTCTTTCACCCGCATTTGATGATACCCGGAACGTAAGTCAATCTTTGAATAAACAGACGAGCCTTGTAGTTGATCAAATAAGTCGTCGATTCTCGGTAGTGGGTAGCGATTCTTGATGGTAAGTTTGTTCAACTCTCGGTAGTCGATACACAACCAGAATGTACCATCTTTCTTCTTGACAAACAAAACAGGAGCTCCCCACGGTGATGTGCTTGGTCGAATGAAACCACGCTCTAAAAGTTCTTGTAATTGGCTTTGCAGTTCTTTCATCTCACTGGGTGCGAGTCTGTAAGGAGCACGAGCTATTGGTGCAGCTCCTGGTACAAGATCTATTTGAAATTCAACGGATCGATGTGGGGGTAATCCCGGTAATTCTTTCGGAAATACATCGGGAAATTCTTTTGCAATGGGAACATCATTGATGCTCTTTTCTTCAGTTTGTACTTTCTCGACGTGTGCTAGAACAGCATAGCAACCTTTTCTTATTAGTTTTTGTGCCTTCAAATTACTAATAAGATGTAGCTTCGTGTTGCCCTTTTCTCCGTACACCATTAAGGGTTTTCCTTTTTCTCGTATAATGCGAATTGCATTTTTGTAACAAACGATCTCCGCTTTCACTTCTTTCAACCAGTCCATACCGATTATCACATCAAAACTCCCTAACTCTACTGGTATCAAATCAATCTTAAATGTTTCGCTAACCAGTTTAATTTCTCGATTCCGACATATATTATCTGCTGAAATTAATTTACCATTTGCTAATTCGAGTAAAAATTTACTATCCAAAGGCGTCAATGGACAACTTAATTTAGCACAAAAATCTCTACTCATATAGCTTCTATCCGCACCCGAATCAAATAAAACGTAAGCAGATTTATTGTCAATAAGAAACGTACCCGTAACAAGCTCCGGGTCTTCCTGTGCCTCTACCGCATTAATATTGAAAACTCTTCCACGACCTTGTCCATTCGTGTTCTCCTGGTTCGGGCAATTTCTAATAATGTGGCCTGGTTTTCCACATTTATAACAAACTACATTGGCATAACTTGCTCCGACACTACTTGCTCCGCCATTACTCGTTCCGACACCATTTGTTCCTTTCGTTCTATTAACCCCTGGTCCGTAGACCTCACACTTCGCCGCGCTATGACCATTTCTTTTACACTTGTTGCAAAATTTGGTGCAGAACCCCGAGTGATTCTTTTCACACCTTTGGCATAGCTGCTTCTGATTGTTGTTGTTGTTGCGGTTATTATTGTTGTTGGGATGATTGTTGTAGTTGCTGTTGTTGTTGTTGTTGTTGTTGTTGTTGTTGTTGGGCCGTTTGTTGTAGTTGCGATTGATGTTGCGATTGTTGGGATAATTGTTGCGATTATTGTTGTAATTGCTGTTGTTGTTGTATTGGTGATTCTTATCACCGTTTTCCTCCCACTTTCTTTTGACTTGCTTCACATTGGCCTCTTCAGCAGTCTGTTCTTTAATTCTTTCTTCAATTTGGTTCACGAGTTTGTGAGCCATTCTACATGCCTGTTGTATGGAGGCGGGCTCGTGTGAACTTATATCTTCTTGGATTCTTTCCGGTAATCCTTTCACAAACGCGTCGATCTTCTCTTCCTCATCTTCGAATGCTCCCGGACACAATAGGCACAATTCTGTGAATCGTCTTTCGTACGTGGTAATATCAAATCCTTGGGTTCGTAACCCTCTAAGTTCTGTCTTGAGCTTATTGACCTCGGTTCTGGGACGGTACTTCTCGTTCATCAAGTGCTTGAATGCTGACCACGGTAGTGCGTACGCATCATCTTGTCCCACTTGCTCTAGATAGGTATTCCACCATGTTAACGCAGAACCTGTGAAGGTATGCGTAGCGTACTTCACTTTGTCCTCTTCAGTACACTTACTTATGGCAAACACCGATTCAACCTTCTCGGTCCACCGTTTCAATCCGATCGGTCCTTCGGTTCCATCAAATTCCAAAGGTTTGCAGGCAGTGAATTCTTTGTAGGTGCATCCTACACGATTTCCTGTACTGCTAGATCCAAGGTTATTGTTGGTATGTAGCGCAGCCTGTACTGCGGCTATGTTTGAAGCTAGAAAAGTACGGAATTCCTCTTCATTCATATTCACGGTGTGTCGAGTAGTCGGTGCCATTTCCTTCAAAATAGTTAAATGGAACAAGTTAATCATACAGAATATTAAGAGTAGTTAATAGTATTTCGTAGCATAATATGAACTCATTTATAAAAGCTTTTTCTTCATATTAGCGTTTTATAAGTTTAAATTCGGGTAGTACCTACCCGTTAAGTTCATACTTAGTAGCTAATATACAATTCAACTACTACAATTCTATATGAAAAACTGATTGTAATAATATTTCGCGTTCAAACTTTTATACAATATTTTACAAACTTACAATACCGCTTATTTTACATAAAGCATGAAATATAGCACACCATAACTTTGATACAAGATAGTTGTGAAGACAATTCTAGCTAGTACACAAGTCGTTCGGCAAAGGCAATAAAGACACGTAATTCATACGTCCAGAAACAAGTCATGCATTCTGGTTTTACTAGGACTACTTCCCATCCTTGGTCTTGTGCAACATAACCGTTATGGCCGTTGATAAGACAGCGTGTTGTAACGTCATCAAAGGGACGAGGGTTACGTAATGTCCAACAGTCCCGTAATAATCTAAAAACCTCATTTCTTACCCCAATTACCGACTCCGTCACTTGTGGAAACGTTTTGTTTAATAGTTGTAGCCCGATGTTCTTGTTCTCACTTTGGTGAGAAGCGAACATTACTAATCCGTAAGCATAACATGCTTCTTTATGTTGCATGTTAGCCGCTTTTTCTAAATCACGAAGTCCAATATTCGGATATATTGAGTCAAAATAATTTCTTAACCCGTTGCGTAAAATAGCATTTGGGTTCCCCGCAATATATGCGTCAAAGTAAACACATCGTAACTTATGGGTTTCCCAATGTGATATCCCCCATCTTTCAAACGAAAGTCTCTTATAAACCAAGACATTCTTGGAACGTTCTTCGAATGTCTTACAAACTGATCTCGCCTTAAATAGTTGTGCCGAAGAATTCTGGCCGACTCTAGACAAGATTTCATCAATCATGTCTCCGGGTAGGTCTCTTAAAATATTGGGTTGTCTATCCATTTTGTGTTTTTAAACTGTAAAATAGACAAGAGTTAGATTCATAAAAAAAATACTTATTAATACAAGCAATTTTTACATATATTATAAAGCATAAGAACACTATATTCCATATATTACACCACACGAATACAACTATCTTATTCCGACTCGCTCGTTTCTTCTTCTTCGATTTTGGTTCGTTTTGCCAAGTTTCTAGGGATATATGATGTTCCCCTAATACGAGCCGTCGTTGTCCACATTGGTTTAGAAAAACCTGGTGGTTTAGAGGTTCCCGGGTCATTGTTACAACTTAAGGACTTCGGGCGTTGACGATACATATAAAGTTCATCGGGGTTGGAATTAGATTTCTCTATTTTTATGCCCTTTCCCTTATTATTTTCTTTTGCCTTTTTAAATTCAGTTGGGGTAATTTCTATAACATCATCGGAATTCTCGTCGGAATCCGATTCATCGGAGAATTGGTAATCCTCCCAATATTTTGCTTCCTTGGCGGAAACACCATTGACCATAATTAACCTTGGTCGGTTGGTTGAGGATTTTCTTTTACTTAACCGTTTTATTATTTTCCCCACCGGTTCTATTTCGTCATCCGGTTCCGATTCTTCTTCCGGTTCCGACTCTTCTTCCGGTTCCTCTTCGGGAACTTGTGAATCAGTCCACAAATCATTCCAATTTACATTTGACTCTTCATTATTATTAGGTGAGTCAATGGGACTTGTTCTAGAGGTAGACATCTATCACATAATATCAAACACGTTAAGAGATTAATATATCACATAATATTCATATGTTAAAAATATATAGTTTCCAACAAAAATGTTAAGCAATCATTTTTAAAGAAAACACGGTCGAAGTCCAGACTCACTAATGCATCCTAACAAACTCGATAAGATACACTAATGCAAATTTTCTGGTTCTCTAAGACCAACGCTCTGATACCAACTGAAATGTCCCGTTCTTATTGATTAAAAACGTTCCATATTAATTGATTTCGTTGCGAGGTTTTGACCTCTATATGAGACGTTTTTCAAAGACTGCATTCATTTTTAAAACAAACCATAACCGAAATAAAGGTTTAAAAAGCTTTACGTAGATTATCAAATAATGATAATCTAAAATATCCTGTTTACACACGACCATTACATAATGGTTTACAATACAAATATGTTACATCGAAATCAGTTTCTTGAATGCAGTTTTTACACAATATCATACAAACATGGACTCCAAATCTTATCCTTATTTTAGTATGCAACAGCGGAAGCTCTTAATATTCACCTGAGAATAAACATGCTTTAAACGTCAACAAAAATGTTGGTGAGTTATAGGTTTAACCTATATATATCAAATCGTAACAATAGACCACAAGATTTCATATTTCAATACACATCCCATACATAGAGATAAAAATCATTCATATGGTGAACACCTGGTAACCGACATTAACAAGATGCATATATAAGAATATCCCCATCATTCCGGGACACCCTTCGGATATGATATAAATTTCGAAGTACTAAAGCATCCGGTACTTTGGATGGGGTTTGTTAGGCCCGATAGATCTATCTTTAGGATTCGCGTCAATTAGGGTGTATGTTCCCTAATTCTTAGATTACCAGACTTAATAAAAAGGGGCATATTCGATTTCGATAATTCAACCATAGAATGTAGTTTCACGTACTTGTGTCTATTTTGTAAATCATTTATAAAACCTGCATGTATTCTCATCCCAAAAATATTAGATTTTAAAAGTGGGACTATAACTCACTTTCACAAATTTTTACTTCGTCGGGAAGTAAGACTTGGCCACTGGTTGATTCACGAACCTATAACAATATATACATATATATCAAAGTATGTTCAAAATATATTTACAACACTTTTAATATATTTTGATGTTTTAAGTTTATTAAGTCAGCTGTCCTCGTTAGTAACCTACAACTAGTTGTCCAGAGTTAGATGTACAGAAATAAATCGATAAATATTATCTTGAATCAATCCACGACCCAGTGTATACGTATCTCAGTATTGATCACAACTCAAACTATATATATTTTGGAATCAACCTCAACCCTGTATAGCTAACTCCAACATTCACATATAGAGTGTCTATGGTTGTTCCGAAATATATATAGATGTGTCGACATGATAGGTCGAAACATTGTATACGTGTCTATGGTATCTCAAGATTACATAATATATAATACAAGTTGATTAAGTTATGGTTGGAATAGATTTGTTACCAATTTTCACGTAGCTAAAATGAGAAAAATTATCCAATCTTGTTTTACCCATAACTTCTTCATTTTAAATCCGTTTTGAGTGAATCAAATTGCTATGGTTTCATATTGAACTCTATTTTATGAATCTAAACAAAAAAAGTATAGGTTTCTAGTCGGAAAAATAAGTTACAAGTCGTTTTTGTAAAGGTAGTCATTTTAGTCGAAAGAACGACGTCTAGATGACCATTTTAGAAAACATACTTCCACTTTGAGTTTAACCATAATTTTTGGATATAGTTTCATGTTCATAATAAAAATCATTTTCTCAGAATAACAACTTTTAAATCAAAGTTTATCATAGTTTTTAATTAACTAACCCAAAACAGCCCGCGGTGTTACTACGACGGCGTAAATCCGGTTTTACGGTATTTTTCGTGTTTCCAGGTTTTAAATCATTAAGTTAGCATATCATATAGATATAGAACATGTGTTTAGTTGATTTTAAAAGTCAAGTTAGAAGGATTAACTTTTGTTTGCGAACAAGTTTAGAATTAACTAAACTATGTTCTAGTGATTACAAGTTTAAACCTTCGAATAAGATAGCTTTATATGTATGAATTGAATGATGTTATGAACATCATTACTACCTTAAGTTCCTTGGATGAACCTACTGGAAAAGAGAAAAATGGATCTAGCTTCAATGGATCCTTGGATGGCTCAAAGTTCTTGAAGCAAAATCATGACACGAAAACAAGTTCAAGTAAGATCATCACTTGAAATAAGATTGTTATAGTTATAGAAATTGAACCAAAGTTTAAATATGATTATTACCTTGTATTAGAATGATAACCTACTGTAATAAACAAAGATTTCTTGAGGTTGGATGATCACCTTACAAGATTGGAAGTGAGCTAGCAAACTTGAAAGTATTCTTGATTTTATGAAACTAGAACTTTTGGAATTTATGAAGAACACTTAGAACTTGAAGATAGAACTTGAGAGAGTTCAATTAGATGAAGAAAATTGAAGAATGAAAGTGTTTGTAGGTGTTTTTGGTCGTTGGTGTATGGATTAGATATAAAGGATATGTAATTTTGTTTTCATGTAAATAAGTCATGAATGATTACTCATATTTTTGTAATCTTATGAGATATTTCATGCTAGTTGCCAAATGATGGTTCCCACATGTGTTAGGTGACTCACATGGGCTGCTAAGAGCTGATCATTGGAGTGTATATACCAATAGTACATACATCTAAAAGCTGTGTATTGTACGAGTACGAATACGGGTGCATACGAGTAGAATTGTTGATGAAACTGAACGAGGATGTAATTGTAAGCATTTTTGTTAAGTAGAAGTATTTTGATAAGTGTATTGAAGTCTTTCAAAAGTGTATAAATACATATTAAAACACTACATGTATATACATTTTAACTGAGTCGTTAAGTCATCGTTAGTCGTTACATGTAAGTGTTGTTTTGAAACCTTTAGGTTAACGATCTTGTTAAATGTTGTTAACTCAATGTTTATAATATCAAATGAGATTTTAAATTATTATATTATCATGATATTATCATGTATGAATATCTCTTAATATGATATATATACATTAAATGTCTTTACAACGATAATCGTTACATATATGTCTCGTTTAAAAATCATTAAGTTAGTAGTCTTGTTTTTACATATGTAGTTCATTGTTAATATACTTTATGATATGTTTTCTTATCATAGTATCATGTTAACTATATATATATATCCATATATATGTCATCATATAGTTTTTACAAGTTTTAACGTTCGTGAATCACCGATCAACTTGGGTGGTCAATTGTCTATATGAAACATATTTCAATTAATCAAGTCTTAACAAGTTTGATTGCTTAACATGTTGGAAACATTTAATCATGTAAACATCAATCTCAATTAATATATATAAACATGGAAAAGTTCGGGTCACTACAACCAGTACACTGCACCATAACGCGGTCTCAAGCATTGCACCCCGCTTAAGGGATTCTTAGTTAATTAAGGAAATGTTTGTTTAGACACATAAAGGATTGGACCGATAGGATAACTGAACGTGTTCATGGAAGTCGACTTGACTTGGCCATGGTGTTCTTTATGGTTAAACTCTTTTTAAGGGCCTAACTATCTTTTACCAATCATTAACGAAAGCATTGAGGCACATCAAGTCTCTCGGATATGGTAAACCATATATTCTATTATGCTTAAGAAAGTTTAGACCATTTTGGAATGTTAATAAGTCACCCAACCGAGTCGCTCAATTGGATGAGCCGTCTAAATGTGTATGCCTGTAGTCAGACTGCACGGGCGTCGGGGGTAAGGGACGTTGCTGTCTATTCAGAATTTTCAAGCCTAACGCAGTACCCAGTGACATGTCTTATGACAGGGGCGTTTAGAACCAGTGTAATGAATATAGGGCCTCTGCCTATTCATGAGGCAGCATTCCATAATCTAGGCAACATAACTGATGAAATCATAGTATGCACTTACTTTAACCTTATCTGAATTACAAATTTTATCGCATTTACTTTATCTATCTTATTAAATTAGAAAATCCTAAAAAATAAATATCCACTACTCCCTAACTATCTTAGGCTAAAATATAGGTTCGATGTTACTGATATCTCAAAAATACGACTCTATGTCATACTTCCCTTACCTATAAGGAGTAGTAAGATTTAGGCCCCGCTAAATATAAATTTAAAATAGTACCCTCTCCCACGAGTGGCTGATCCTGGCGAGCCGCGGCCTAACGACACCGCGCAATAAAAACCGTCCGTTTCGGCCATATCAAGAGAGAATACTATAGTTTTTGGCGCCGTTGCCGGGGAACTGGTATCAGGCAATACTGCTCTCTATCAAACTTATTCACAAGCATTTAGTGGTGTCTAAGAAAGACAATTATACACGGACTTGGTTATTGGATTTTCCGAACAGTCGCCAATTATATTGGGACCAAAAGGGTCCTGCCTCTCCGTAGTCGGCCTGGCCACTTGGTTTGTTGAATAGTTCATGCGGAGCTCTGTTACCGAAATACCAGGGAATCAGTAGCCAGAACCAAAAACATATTCCACCATAGGATAGTTAGTTAATTAATTGAATTACTTTAGATTATTTAGACTACCTTAGATTAGATTACCTTAGATTACCTTAGATTAAATTAGATTACCTTAGAATTGGATTAACTTAGTTTAGTTTAGCTTATTAGAAGTTTAGTTTATTTGCGAACAATTAAAAACAAAAAGGCATACCTAGTGTATGACCCAAACCCGATCTAGACCAGGGCCGTTGTTATTCGTACCTGATCCAGACGCAATAATCTCTAAAGCACGCAAGGAAGCACGAATCAAAAACTAAATGGCGTTACGCGTTACTTTAGCAGAAAATACCAAACCCTCAATTGAAGGTCGAGGAGGACCAATCAGATTTCCAGAGATTCAAGGACACTAATTGGAGTTAAAACATCACATCATCCAGCTCATTCAGAATAGCTATCAGTTTCATGGATTACCGAATGACGATCCTAATTCTCACCTTGATAAATTCATATCTCTTTCGAACTCCTACAAACAGCCAGGGATAGGACAAGATATAGTCCGACTATACTTGTTCCCCTATTCTCTCACTCATCATGCTCAAACTTGGTTTGAAGGATTGGAAAAAGATTCCATCACGTCATGGACGGAGATGGCTACTAAATTCCTAACTAAATATTTCCCCCCTTCTAAACAAACCAAACTAAAGAATGACATCATTAACTTCAAACAAAGTTATGATGAATCTCTTTACACCGCATGGGAGCGATTCAAAATCCTGCTGAAGAAATGCCCTAATCACCAGCTAGAACAGTCAGCCCAAATCTGTACCTTCTACAATGGTCTAACGGTAAATCATAGGACGACGATCGATGCAGCAGCTCAAGGGACTATGATGAACCAAACCGCAGACGAAGCATGGGAATTGCTCGAAAACATGACAATGCATCATCATGACTGGAACAATGGTGAAACAACTTCATCATCTGCCCCACTCTTTGCACTTAACAATCAAACGGAGGCCATCAAATCCTTCACGGACAAGATGGAATCCCTTGCTAAACAACTCGGAGAATTGAAGACTCAGCCGCAACATGTTAACCAAGCTCAAGCTTGTGTTAATTGTACCAACCCGCAACCTACTGAAGATTATCAAGTTGAGTACGAAAACCCTGACGGTTCAGTCTGTTACGTCCAATACCCAGCTCGTCCACCAAATCCCGGATTCAATCAACCACCTAGGGTTAATCAATTTCAGCGAAGCAATCAACCTTTCTGCTATCGCTATCCTCCTTACCCAGCCCAACAATCTCAATTGACCTACGATCAACCACTTCCACTCACTAGTCCCCCAGTTGAGGAAATTCCCCTACCACCCAGATTACAAAAGCAACTAACCCCACTCTCGGAGCTGATGATCAGTTAACTCAGTTCATCCAAGGACAACAACAGCTAAATCAGAGAACTGCAACCAGACAAGATCAGACAAAGATACTAATGAGAAATTAATTGGCTCTGCTCAAAAGTTTGGAAACGCAGCTCGGACAGTTATCACAATGCCTTAAAACCCGACCACAGGGAAGATTGCCAAGTAATACTATCCAGAATCCCCACATAGAAGAGGCAAAGCAAATGGATTCCGTAATCCCAGAGGAAGAACCAAGGAGAAGATCAACTAGGCTCAAGAACAAATCGACATATACTCAGAAGCTGACCCCTGAAACTCCAGTTCGCGTACCTTATCCTGGAAGGTTACAAGAAGAACCATCCAAGCTTGATTCCTTCAAACTAGATGGCAGATTCTTGGACACCATGTCCAAAGTTCCCAACCAGAAGAGATACATCTGAAGGCTTATTTCTATAAAGGAGAGTGATAATGCTAAAAACGAACATATATTTCATAGCATTATCCCTCAAGAAAGACAAGCTTTTAGTTGCAATTGTTCTATTTACAAGTGATATTCGTTTAAATAATAAAAGGTGAAGACAAAAGACAAATTCGACGAATTAAAGATGCAAACGACCAAAAAGCTAAAAAGTACAAAGTACAATCAAAATGGTTCAAAATATTGATGAGAAACGTCTAAAAATTACAAGAGTACAAGCCGCAAAATGCAAAGTACAAGATATTAAATAGTACGAAAGGACGTTCAAAAATTCGGAACCGGGACCAAAGTCAACTCTCAACGCGCGACGCAACGGACTGAAAATTACAAGTCAACGGAGTACAAGAATATAATATAATTTATAATTAATTATATTATATTATAAATATTATAAAAATCCAGCACACCACGTTTTGGAACTACTTGGAACATTTTTTGGCTGCCATGCGATCGCATGGCTTTCATGAAGAAAACTCATGCGATCGCATGAGCTCCTGTAGCAGCTGACATCCTATAAATTTCGCGTGTTTTGGTCGAATGAAACACAGCTTTTTCTAATCTATCTCTCACTCTTACGATATATATATATATATATATATATATATATATATATATATATATATATATATATATATATATATATATATAAAATTTATAATTTTAATTTTAATTTAATATTAATAATAATAAGGGTATGTTAGCGAATGTTGTAAGTGTGTAAGTCGAAATTCTGTCCGTGTAACGCTACGCTATTATTAATTATTGTAAGTTATGTTCAACATTTTTAAATTAATGTCTCGTAGCTAAGTTATTATTATGCTTATTTAAATTAAAGTAATCGTGATGTTGGGCTAAAATATTAAAGACGGGGTAATTGGGCTTTGTACCATAATTGGGGTTTGGACAAAAGACCGACACTTGTGGAAATTGGATTATGGGCTATTAATGGGCTTTATATTTGTTTAATTGAATGATAGTTCGTTAATTTAATATAAAGATTTACAATTGGACGTACCTATAAATAACCCCATATACACTCGATCGGACACGATGGGCGGGATATTTATAAGTACTAATAATCGTTCATTTAACCGGACACGGGAATGGATTAATAGTCAATGGACTTATTAAAAAAAGGTGAATTACATACAAGGAAAATTGGTGTAATTATAGTTTAAGTGCCCAATTAGTTGGAATATTTGACTTCGGATATAAGAATAATTTGACGAGGACACTCGTACTTTATATTTATGACTGATGGACTGTTATGGACAAAAACCAGATGGACATATTGAATAATCCAGGACAAAGGACAATTAACCCATGGTAATAAACTAAAATCAACACGTCAAACATCATGATTATGGAAGTTTAAATAAGCATAATTCCTTTATTTTATATTTCATCGCACTTTTATTTACTGTCATTTTATTTATCGCACTTTTTATTATCGTACTTTTTAATTATCGCAACTTTTATTTACTGTAAATTTATTTATCGCACTTTAATTTATCGCACTTTAATTATTGTCATTTACTTTACGCTTTAAATTAAGTTATATTTATTTTTAATATTTTACATTAGGTTTAAACTGCGACTAAAGTTTTAAAATCGACAAATCGGTCATTAAAAGGTAAAAACCCCCCTTTTATAATAATAATACTACTTATAATATATATATATATATATATATATATATATATATATATATATATATATATATATATATATATATATATATATATATACACACATATACATACAATTATAGTTTTAAAAATATAGCGTTAAACTTGGCTAGATCCCTGTGGAACGAACCGGACTTACTAAAAACTACACTACTGTACGATTAGGTAGACTGCCTATAAGTGTTGTAGCAAGGTTTAGGTATTTCCACTCTATAAATAAATAAATAACTTGTGTAAAATTGTATCGTATTTAATAGTATTTCGTAGTAAAAATATAACTATTTCGTATACACCTCTACGCACATCAAGTATTTTTGGCGCCGCTGCCGGGGAAAAACAACGCCGAAAGCGAAACGCTATATAAAAAAAAATTAATAAATAAAATTCGGGCCTGGTACTGTAGCAGCCCATAATCTGGCTTGGAACCCTACTTCATGCGATCACATGGCCTGGTAACGTATATCTCATGCAGTCGCATGACCTGAAAAGACAGGTCTGGTACCTAGTTCGTACGAAATTAGGGTTAAGTTAATTATAATTATTATTATTATTATAAACCCTAATTAGGGTTAATTATAATATTAATTAGTTTAGTTTTTAGTTTTAATTTGTAATTTAAGTTATAATTAGTTTTAATAATTAATAAATTAATACTTTTATAAAATAAATAATATAAAAATAATATTTTTTATAAAAAATTGCATTTTTTATAACTTTAGTTTTATTTTTATATTTCCGTATCTTTTTATTAGTTTTTATTCGTAATATTTTTATTTTTATCGCTCGTAACTAGTTTTACGATATAGTGTTTGCCGTAGTTATTTTTATTTCTAGATTTTTAGACTTTGCCGTAAAATCCCTTAAGTGCTTTTTCTTTAGACTAAGATTTAGATGCTTTAGAATTTTGCGACGCCATTTTAAAATTTTAGTGCCTTTTTAAGTTATTGCCGTTTTGGATATAGAATTCCTTTTAAGCTTTAATACCTTTAGACGTAACTTTTAATTCTTAGTTTTTAGACTTTTAAGTTTCGACGAGCTACGTTCTTTTTATTATTTTTCGAACTTTTATTTTTTTCGACGTTTGTCGACGCAATCTTTTTCTTTCTTATTTCTCGCCGCTCTAGTTTTTAGGACATAGAATTTTCTATTTCTTCTCTAAAATTTCTTTAAACCTAGAAGAAAAATTATTTTAAGCGGTTAAATTGATAGACATCCAAAAATTTTCTGGTTCGTAGTAATAGTTGGATTTGTTAGTGGCGAGTTGTGGGCTTCCAATTTAAAGGGTCCTGGCTATCTGTTGCATCTATTGGCTATTCGAAACGTGGGCAAAATCAGAAAAGTCTATTAATTTGATAACTTATATAATTTTTATCTTTTATAACTAATAGGATATTCAGTGAATGCACCGAGCAAAACGTTCACCACCTTTTATACGTTCACCACCTGTAACTCGATCAAGACATCTAGCCAATATCGTCGCCGTTGATTTTTCTTTAGAGTCGTCATCCAGTCGACCAAGTGCTCCAATTCAAATTTCTGATAATCCGTTTTTTGAACCCGACCTCACAATTGAGAATCTGGAGGATATTCAGGGACAATTCAGAGATCCTGAACCATTAATCTTTCCTCCGAAACCACCAATCATTCAAATAGAGATTGTTGAGGAAGAAACCATTAAATCAGAATCCCTTAGTGATCCAGATTCAACAAATTCAATCATGGAAAATCTGGAACCTCTAAGTATGGAAGACTGAATGAGAGCTAAACGCACTGGCCAAGGTCACGCAATTACTCAACCAGACATTAATGCGCCAGATTATGAAATCAAAGGACAAATCCTACACATGGTAACTAATCAATGCCAATTTAGTGGTGCGCCGAAGGAAGATCCAAACGAACATCTTCGTACCTTTAATAGGATCTGTACTCTATTTAAAATCCGAGAAGTTGAGGATGAACAGATATATCTCATGTTATTTCCCTGGACTTTAAAGGGAGAAGCCAAAGATTTGTTAGAATCGTTACCTGAAGGGGCGATTGATACATGGGATGTTTTAGTTGAAAAATTTCTTAAACAATTCTTTTCGGCATCTAAAGCCGTGAGACTTCAAGGAGAAATTGTTACGTTCACGCAGAAGCCAAATGAAACTCTATATGAGGCGTGGACAAGATTTAGAAAGCTATTGAGAGGATGTCCTCAACATGGTTTAGACACTTATCAAATAGTACAAATATTCTAACAAGGATGCGACATCACTACACGAAAAGACATCGATATAGCAGCTGGTGGTTCCATTATGAAGAAAACCGCAACTGAAGTTTACAAAATTATTGATAACACTGCTTCCCACTCACATGAATGGCATCAAGAAAAAGATATCGTTAGATCATCTAAAGCGGCTAGAGCCGATTCTAGCCATGACTTAGATTCCATTTCCGAAAAGATAGATGTTGTCGAGAGACGAATGGAAAAGATGACTAAAGATATTCACTCAATACGAATTAGTTGTGAGTAGTGTGGAGGAACACATTTGACAAAAGATTGTCTCAGTATTGAACAAACAATGGAACAAAGAGAGAATGTTTCATATATGAATCAAAGGCCTGGAAATAATTATCAGAATAATTATCAACCGCCAAGACCAATCTACAATCAAAACCAGAATTATAACTAAAATGTTCCATACAACAATCAACAAGGTCCTAACAATCAACAAGTATCTAATAATACTTATAATCAGCAAAGACCTATTTTTCAAAATAAACCACCACAAACCAACGATAAAAAGCCAAATCTAGAAGACATGATGTCGAAGCTAGTTGAATCTCAAACGCAGTTTGTCACATCTCAGAAACAAACCAATGAACAAAATGCTTAAGCATTTAGAAATCAACAAGCTTCTATTCAAAATCTGGAACAAGAAGTAAGCAACCTAGTAAGGTTGATAGGTGAAAGAAAATCGGGAAGTCTACCTAGCGATACAAATGCTAACCCCCGGAATGAAATGGCTAAAGCCATTACCACAAGAAGTGGTATTACACTTAAACCACCTGAAATGCCTGTAATTTCTGATGACACTATTCCTACTCCACAGGCACCACAACCTGAACAAGAGAAGGAATCAGAACCGGTAGTTAAAAAGGTTAATGAATATAACACAGTTAAGGCAAAACCTTATGTTAAACCATACCAACCACCACTTCCTTACCCGAGTAAAATGAGAAAAGAAAGACTTGAAGCCGAGCAATCCAAATTCTTGGATATGTTTAAACAAATAAATGTAAATCTTCCTTTCATTGATGTGATTTCAGGAATGTCTAGATATGCTCAATTTCTGAAAGATCTAATCACAAATAGAAAGAAAATGGAAGAACTCTCGGCTGTTACTATGAATGCTAATTGTTCTGCGAAACTGTTGAATAAGATACCATAAAAATTATCAGATCCAGGAAGTTTCACAATTTCATGTTTTCTGGGTAGTCTTAGTTCAATAGAAGCATTGGCAGATTTAGGTGCTAGTATAAATTTAATGTCGTATTCAATATACGCTAAACTAGACCTTGGAGAATTAAAACCAACACGAATAAGCATACAACTAGCCGATCGATCAGTAAAATATCCTAGAGGGATAATGGAGAACATGCTAGTTAAAGTTGGTACTTTAGTATTTCCAGTAGATTTTGTTATTCTGGACATGGAAGAAGATTCTTGAGTTCC
Source organism: Rutidosis leptorrhynchoides (assembly GCF_046630445.1). Lineage (NCBI taxonomy): Eukaryota > Viridiplantae > Streptophyta > Magnoliopsida > Asterales > Asteraceae > Rutidosis > Rutidosis leptorrhynchoides. Next base: position 398,564,837 of record NC_092338.1, read on the forward strand.
TCTCATATTAGGAAGACCATTCTTAAACACGGCGTGTTCGGTAAGAAACTGACCCTAAGTATAGAGGATGAGAGTGTTACCTTTTCTGTGGATAGAGCCAGGCAACAACCGCAATCTGCAGATGATACATGTTATTATATTCAAACTATAGATTCACATGCAGAATTGTTAGAAGAATTTCCAGAATTACAAGGAACATGAGAATGTTCTTTAGGAGAAGGAACTGAACCAATTGATGAAGCTAAAATGTTAGGTGCACTCAGGGCTAATGGATATGAACTAACAACAGAAGAACTTCAAATATTAAAAGAGGAAAATAGATATCGATACAAATCATCGATAGAAGAACCACCGACATTAGAGTTAAAGCCACTTCCAAACCATTTGGAATATGCTTATTTACATGGTGAATCTGAATTACCTGTAATAATATCGTCTTCTCTTACTGAAAATGAAAAATCTCGACTCATTTCTGTGTTAAAAGCTCATAAACCAGCTATTGCATGGAAGATTCATGATATTAAAGGCATAAGTCCTTCGTATTGCACACATAAAATCCTTATGGAAGAAGGTCATAAAACGTATGTGCAACGCCAACGAAGACTAAATCCAAATATGCAAGATGTTGTTAAGAAAGAAATTATTAAACTGCTAGATGCAGGTTTAATTTATCCAATCTCTGATAGTCCATGGGTAAGCCCAGTTCAATGTGTACCTAAGAAGGGTGGCATGACTGTCATCACAAATGAAAAAATGAGCTTATTCCTACTAGGACTGTAACAGGATGGCGTGTTTGTATTGATTATAGAAAATTAAATGACGCCACCAGAAAAGATCACTTTCCCTTACCTTTCATTGATCAAATGTTGAAAAGATTAGCTGGGAATAGTTACTATTGTTTTCTTGACGGTTTTTCCGAATATTTTCAAATCCCAATAGCACCCGAGGACCAAGAGAAAACCACGTTCACGTGCCCTTATGGTACTTTTGCTTACAAACGCATGCCATTTGGACTTTGTAACGCCCCTGCAACCTTTCAAAGGTGCATGATGGCGATTTTTCATGACATGATAGAAGAATGCATGGAAGTTTTCATGGATGACTTTTCAGTCTTCGGTGACACTTTTGAAACATGTCTAGTTAATCTTGAACGAATGCTTATTAGATGCGAACAATCAAATCTAGTACTTAATTGGGAGAAATGCCATTTCATGGTTAAAGAAGGCATCGTTCTTGGACACAAAATTTCAAAGGAAGGAATTGAAGTGGATAGAGCTAAAGTAGATATAATTGCTAAACTTCCACATCCCACCAATGTTAGAGGAGTTAGGAGTTTTCTAGGGTATGCCGGTTTTTACCGACGTTTCATAAAAGATTTTTCTAAAATTGCCACTCCTATGAATAAACTCCTAGAAAAGGATGCTCCATTCATCTTTTCAAATGAATGCATCAAATCTTTTAATATTCTTAAAGAAAAACTCACTAATGCGCCGATCATGATAACTCCAAATTGGAATCTACCGTTTGAACTAATGTGCGATGCAAGTGATTTTGCAATGGGAACCGTTTTAGGACAAAGGATTAAAAAACGATTTCAACCTATTTATTACGCTAGTAAGACGTTACAAGGAGCACAAACAAATTACACAACTACTGAAAAAGAACTCCTTGCTATTGTCTTTGCTTTTGACAAATTTCGTTCATATTTCGTTCTAGCTAAAACGGTGGTTTATACCGACCATTCTGCTCTTAGATACCTATTTTCGAAACAAGATGCCAAACCACGATTAATCCGTTGGATCTTACTCTTACAAGAGTTCGATATTGAAATCCGAGACAAAAAGGGAGCAGAAAATCTCGCCGCTGGTCATCTTTCTCGTCTTGAAAATCCCGAATTAGAAGTTCTAAATGAATCAGCCATACAAGATAACTTTCCTGATGAATATCTATTGAAGATAGATTATAGTGAAATTCCATGGTTTGCTGACTATGCAAACTACTTAGTATGTGAATTCCTTGAAAAAGGGTTGTCGTACCAAAAACGAAAAAAATTCTTTAGTGATATAAAACACTATTTCTGGGAAGATCCACATTTGTTTAAAAGTTGTCCCGATGGAATAATACGCCGATGTGTATTCGGGGATGAAGCCAGTTAAATCTTAAACCATTGTCACACAGGACCAACAGGAGGGCATTATAGGCCTCAGCTCACAGCAAGAAAAGTCTATGATGCTGGATTCTATTGGCCTACAATTTTCAAAGACGCACACCTTTTTTGTAAATCCTGTGATGTTTGTCAAAGGGCCGAAAAAATAAGTCAACGTGATGAAATTCCACAAAATGTCATTCAAGTATGTAAAGTATTTGACGTTTGGGGTATTGACTTTATGGGTCCATTTCCAAAATATCATAATAATCTCTACATTCTCGTTGCTATTGATTATGTATCTAAATGGGCGAAAGCACAAGCTCTCCTAACTAACGATGCACGAGTTGTAGTCAACTTTTTAAAACGTCTTTTTGCAAGGTTCGGAACACCGAAAGCTTTAATAAGTGATCGGGGTACTCATTTTTGTAATAATCATCTTGAGAAAGTTCTCAAAAGATATGGAGTAACTCATAAAATCTCAACCGCTTATCATCCACAAACAAGTGGACAAGTTGAAAATACCAACTGAGCTTTAAAATGTATTCTAGAGAAAACCGTAGGATCAAATCCGAAGGAATGGTCCATGAAATTGGAGGATGCACTCTGGGCTTTTAGAATAGCCTACAAAACTCCAATTGGCACCACACCTTTTAAACTCGTTTACAGAAAAGCATGTCACCTTCCAGTAGAAATTGAGCACAAGACATTTTGGGCTTTGAAGACATGTAATCTTGATTTACATGAAGCCAGACATTTACGATTAAGTCAACTAAACGAATTAGAAGAATTAAGACATGAAGCATACGAAAATTCATTAATCTATAAAGAAAGAACGAAGAAATAGCATGATAAAAAATCAAAAGTTCAAAAGAATTTAAAGAAGGAGACAGAGTTTTTCTTTTCAATTCACGATTCAAGCTATTTCCTGGAAAATTGAAATCAAGATGGTCTGGACCATTCATAGTCAAAAGAGTTTTCCCATACGGAACAGCAGAATTAATAAATTCAAATGGGATTGAATTTAAAGTTAATGGTCACAGAGTTAAATATTACATAGATAATCTAATGGAAGTTGAAGATGAAGTTAATCACAATTTCGACACCACAGCTAACTAAGTGTGGGAAGGTTCGAATCTTTTTAGGATAATAGTTATTTCTGTTAGAGTTAGATATTCTGTTTTAGTGTAGTTCTCGAGAATGGAATCCGAATGGTCTTTCCCTAGCAGACCCTAAAGAACTAGTCTTCTCCCTCCATTCTGAATTTTTATTTTTTTTAGGTTTTACGAGATGAAGAATTCCTTTGATATGAACCATGGTCTACGGCTACATGCTATGATTACTAAACGTAATAATGACACACTTCCGAGTGAAGTGGTATCATTTATAAGAGGTAAAATGGACGAAGTGAGGAAAGAACTCAAAAAAGATCATCATAAGATACATTTTGGTAAAGGAAAATCAAAGTCCGCAACAAAAAGAAGAGCACGACACCTTGAAAGATGTCATAAATGCGGAAAATGGTCACACGAAGGTAAATGTTTGAACAAGCAAACATATTCAAATACCGAATTTGTTACTCTATACAGAGAAGGACCGTTATATGTTTAGAAGAAAAGATATTGAAGAATCGAGGTTATGCTTACGTAGCTATGGAGAACCAAATCACACGACTCTCCTATGAGTCGGCTAAAGCAGGTCACTGAGAATTCTTTCTCACAGGTAAGTATGTACAGTTTTTTTTATTGCTTTTAACCTTTTGATAATAAACGCTGAATCATTCGCTATAAAGTATTAAATTGGTATTCAATAAAATTAGGTATGCGTAACCGAAATTATTGATATCGTACAAAAATTTATTACATCACTGCGAAATTTACCGTTTATTCTTAAGGTATAATACTTTAATCAATCAACCCAAAATATTTCAAAAATTCGTCAGGAGTAAAACTAGGTTATGGAACCGAAATTACTTTACCGAAAAGAGGGGCGTATATTTTTGATAATATTTGATTGATTAAAGTGGGATAAAAGACCAAAAAGATTTTTAATTTTAATTTTTACCTTGTTTTTAAAATTAATATATAAAAATTAAATTAATATTGTAAACTTTTTAAAATCAATATATTTAAGTTTGTAAATAATTAAAAAATTAATATTTTCAATATAAGTTTGTAAAATTAATGTATAAAAATATTAATGATATTTATATGAATTTTTAATTTTATGCATTTTAAATTTAAGTCTGGTGTGAATTTAAAAACAAAAATTTACTTTATTTCATTAAATTAAAAATGTGATTTCTAAAAATTCGTCATGAGTTAAAAACTAGGTCGTTGAACCGAGATTGCTTTACCAAAGGGAGGGACGAGAAATTTTATTATCATTATTTTTAATCTTATTGAATTAAAGTATGCCAAAAACATTAAAAAACCCAAAAATCTTTGCTTTTAAAACAACGCTTTAAAGTGACAAATTTTAAAATTTTGTCGAAGGACGAACTAGGACTAAAATCCGAAACGCCCTCATTCTAAAAGAAACAAAATTTTAAATAAAATTAATTATTTGTTTTAAAAGTATAAGGTTTTTATAAATAAAAAAAAAAACAGACCCCATGCGATCGCATGGGTTTCCTCTTCATTTCCATGCGGTCGCATGGAGACTAAAAACTGGCCAGGATCAAAAAGAGCATTTGCTGCTTCTGCTCTTCACAATAACACACACATATACGAACATACACACACATATCACCCTAAAATCATCAATTTTTCACCAAATTCAACTAAATTTCTCACTATAATCCGCTTTAATCATGAATTTGTTAAGAAGTTTTTCAAGAAAGGTAACAATTACACCCCTAAACCTCTTTAAATTTGATTTTTAGTGTTCTTGAGCTATAATTTTACCTAATTTGATTTTGTTAATTTCTAGTGTAATTAGAGTTGAATTGTTAGTATATTATGCATGTATAACCTAGATTGATGCTATTTAACATGATTTGAAGCCAAAAACTTCAAAATTTTTAGAAATATTGTGTTTGTGTTCTTGAGCAATTTGGGGCTTTTTGATATAAACAGGTTATGGCCAATTTTTGTCATGAATTATTGCTAAATTAAGTAGTGTAACATGTTTAGGTAGCTAAATGATCCAAACTTTGATCCTAAACATGATTTTTGAGAATTAAAGTGGACTTTTTAGGTCTAAAATTCATGAACTTGATTAAATTGATGTAAATGCCATTTGAAACTTGTTTAATTGCTAGAAATGGTTATTTTAACATGTTATTTGAGTTGAATGCTTATGAACTTTGTAAAAATTTTCATATATGCTTATTTGAAAAAATGTAGAATTGTTAAAATTGTGAAAATGTGTAGAAGTTTAATTTTGATTGAACATGTTATTGTAATTGTTTCAAGTTGTTATTTTGCTAACACTAATGCATATTTGGATGCACAAATTTTGTGTTTAAAGTGTTTTTGTGACGATCGCTCCAAATCCATATGGACAAACACGTCATTCATCGATTTCATTGCGAGGTATTTGACCTATATATGATACGCTTTGTAAACATTGCATTCTTTTGAAAAGGCACACCATAAATGAATATTTAAATCAAAGGTTTTCGACATCTGATGATTTCTACATATAGACAATCACCGTAAATAATAGATTACAATAGTACTTCCATTGACAATGCAGTCAAAATAAGATACATGGTGATGATTTGGTGAATGCAACGTTTCCTTGAAAAATATGCCATGTACGACTCCATGCACATAGCTTGTCTAACATATAAGCAAACAGCGGAAGACTTCTAGGAAACCTGAGAATAAACATGCTAACAAGTGTCAACACAAAGGTTGGTGAGTTCATAGTTTTAGTGTTTCGCATAATCTGTATATAAAGGTGGATCACAAGATTTCAGTTGTTTCATCCAGAAACGTTTATCAAAATATTCTACGAAATTGAGCACCCTGGTAACTAAACTTAACGTATATATAATTTATACCCTTTGTATAATCATCTTAATAATACACGCAAACCAACGTGTACGCTTCTCAAATAGCATACGTCCGTTAAAAGGCTAGTGCTCTAGCTCGGACGGGGATATCAAGCCCTATGGATCCATATACTACTACTCGCACCCACCAGTTCTTATAACCGGCAGTTACTAGTTACCAAAGCTAAGGGATTTTCGGTTCAAACTCAGTATAGAATTTAGTATGTACTTGTATCCATTGCGTTTAAAATAAAGTGCATGTATTCTCAGCCCAAAAATATAGATTGCAAAAACAATTAAAAAGGGAGCAAATGAAACTCACCTTAGCAGCATATAAAGTCGTTCACCAAAATGTGACCGAAACTCAGATTACCAAATAAAAAACGTAGATCTCAACCTAGAGAACATATGTTGGTCAATAAATATCTATCAAGCTAGGTCAGGTCATAGTGTATCACAATCCTAATGCTCGAGATCGACATACAAAAGTTATCCAAAGTCGTTTCAAAAGGTTAATTTTGACAATAGTTCAACAAAACGAGACGTACCTTATATAAGGATTCATTTACTCGGTTGGTAATATTCAAAAATCTAATTTATCAATCTTACAAACAATTTGTTTAAATATTAATTGCAGATTCAAAAGCAATTCCAATTAACGTCAATCATAATTCAGTTGACCATATCTTTTGATTCGTTCATCGAAATTACGCGATTTCTAAATGAAAAGTTATTGATTTTTCGCCAGCTTTCTAAAAACATGCATATCATATACCTTTTATCAGTAATATATGTATTTAATTCGTGGTTCATCATAAACTGTTTAACGACGAAATTTAGCATACAAGCATGCATAAATATATATACTCGAGCACTAGACATGTATACACTATTAATATATAAAAGATAAGATATGAATGCTCACGTATCAATATTGTGATTCAATATTGCAGGAAAGTACGTAGACGCAACAGAGATGATAAACACTAGGTTTGACTTGTAAACAATACCCACGAATATTACCCATAACCTCCATAGCTATAACCCATAATTTCCTTAGCTCTATCCCGTTCGAAAAGCTTGTTTTGAAGTGACACACTCATGACCTCGTCGTAGTATTTTATGTATAATATTAATTAATAATAATAATAATAATAATAATATATAAAGAGAGCTGAGGATATATGTGTGTGTGATCGAGCAAAAATGAATTCAATTTATAGACTTTTCCTGAAATCTGACCCCATGTGATCGCATGGGTTTTATGCCTATTTTCCATGCGATCGCATGGCCCCAAAATCCAGCTCACAATTTTGTTGTTGTTTTGTTTGTCGATATATTTAAATATAATATATATAATATTTAAATTTAAATAATTAATTATATATTATATTAAATTCATGTGCATAGTTGACTTGTAATTTTCATTCCGATGACTCGTACGTTGTCACTCAACTTATGTCCCGGTTCCGGTTTCTCGAACGCATTTTTGTACGCTTAGAAAACTCGCAATTTACGTTTTGTGACTCGTACCTTTGTCAAAATATAGTCTTAAATATCAATAAACTATATCATTCAAAGTATATCTTAAACTTTCGAGTGTTTTGGTCATTTACTTTTATAAATCATTGTCTCGCTATTTGTTAATATATATATATATATATATAATAACAAACCGTTTTATGACCAAGTTAATATATATTTTCAACATTCATAAACACGTTTTAAATATACGTCGCAAATTATTCATACAATTAATATTCCAACTTATCATATATATTCAAATAAATATTTAAACCAATAAGTTTAATGTACAGTATCAAACAATTAATACATTGTTACGTTTTCAAGTTATAGTATATATATATGTATCTATATACATATAATTGTTCGAGAATTGTCAAGAACAACCGAAAGGTATTTGAATATATGAAAGTAGTTCAAAAATTTTGAGATTCAGCTTCATAGAATTTGCTTATCGTGTCGGAAACGTTAAAGATTAAGTTTAAATTTGGTCAGAAATTTCCGGGTCATCACAGTACCTCCCCGTTAAAGAAATTTCGTCCCGAAATTTGAGTGAGGTCGTCATGGCTAACAATAAAAATGTTTTCATGACGAATATGAGTTGATAAATAGAATTTTTATCACCGTTGAATAATATGGATAAAATAATCCAATTACTCGAAGCGTATGGGGGAAGTTATCATAATAGTGTGAAATGGAGAATAGAGATGTGTTTTTAACTCTTGACGTAGTAACGATTGATTTTCAGAATTTAAGGAATAGAAAATCTTCATAATTTAAATAAGATTTGATTCTTCGGAATTTAAGGAAATTAGGATTTCCTTTGATTAAATGCGTAATCTGCATCGATTGCTATGTCTGATATTTAGCTATAAATTGACCTCTTCTGTTTCATTTATTTTTACCACTCCTATAATCTTCTTTCTAATTTCATACTTACAAAAGATTTATGAAAATGCTTCATCCAGTTCTGATTCTTGATATTTTTTTGGCTATCATATCATATCATTCATTCTTCTTTTTCATCTGCCACCAAAGGAAATTATTTTCTTCTACTATTACCTTGGGGTTATAGTATTTTTCATTCTCTCGTGTCTTTATATTGCTATACGCATTGATATACACGGTTTGTAATATATGTGTTGTTGTCAGGCTTTATATTTTCCCTTATATTTCAAAGTTTCTGATTCTGTCTTCTATAATTATTATCATCCCCAGTTAATGCTTTCTTTTATTTGCTGCGATTTATACCCCAATTTATATTTCGGAGTTTTGTCCCTTCGTTTCTTCTTCTTGTGACTAAGCATTGCTTGTAATGGTCCAGAATTTGTAGGTATGGATTTTGAAATGAACATATTTAATGTTCTAAGAAGAAAATTGTAATGGCACGATTTTGATTTGTCAAATTACCAGAATATCCGAAAAAGACCGAATCATCAAGGAAATATTTTCTTGATATTCTTAGAGATTAACTAGAATACAAGAGTCGTATGACATAGCACATGATGACGTTATGATCTGTGAATCATCACGTTCCATTTAGAAACTCAGCATGACTTACTGTATTATAATTACGTTGATCAAGTGTCATTATATTATACTATCTCATGCTTCAGCTTCCAACACCACTTCAAAAATATTCATATTTTAAACTCGAAGGTTTTAGAATTTAGAAACTAAAATAGTTTCTTTTATGATGTAACACATATATCATAAGGAGAAAATTGATTTTCGATAAGAATGATTATGGAATTATCTCCAGAAATATGGAGGATATTTATAATGAAAGATATGATGATATCTTAGAATTTCTAATATCAGAGGATGATGAAGAATATTGTCCGCAAGGGTTTAGATTCAGAAGCAAGGTATTCGTTAATGGCTTCAGCAAATACTGAATCATTTGGATTCTTGGAAGGCAGATTTCGTCCTTGTGATTTATCCACAGCCTCCTTCATACTTTGCTCAATCCGTTTTTCAGTTCCAAACCTTTTCTTTTTTTGAGCTTTGCCAACACACTATTATTTATCATCAAACTTTTTACTGTTAAGGTCGTTTACAGTTTTTGCTGCTTCATCAGTACTTTTCAAAATTTCAGAGAACTAGTTCATAGTTTGGGATATTTTTCAGAAACTTCACATTCGAAGTATGTAAGTCTAGAAGATAGATGTTATCTATATATAACTGTTGTCGTAGAAAATGCTGCGAGATTCAAAATACTGATTGCTAATTCCCGGTGGTTGGTATGGCAATTATTGTTACAAGATGTGGATGAGTACATGATAGGGTTTCAATGAGTATAAGGATTTTTTGAAAGGTCAAGGATTAATAAGGTTGTTGGTAAATTTACTGCTAATGTGGTGGAACATGAAAGGTTCCCCAGTAACAAGAACGTATATGTTAAGGTTATAATAAGGTTAATCTGAAAAGTCGAAGTTGACTGGTTGGAAGTGTGATGAAAATTTGATATCTTGAAAAGAATTGCAAGATTATTTTCGGTAATAACAACGTTAAAGGATCTTGCACAGTTTTGAAGTCAAAGTATAGCTTTGAAAGATGTAGAGATCTAAGAATGATGTCACCGGTTCAGAGTTATGGCTTGGATTCTGATCCGTCAATATCAGAATATGTAATTGAATTTGTATGGAAACGATTGTATATTGCTGTGAGCATAGTTAATAATTTTTGAATCAAAGTTGAAGAATGTACAGTGTAACATATTAATTATGAACTTATATATTTTCCGGGTATTACCTACCCGTTAAAATATTCTCACCATTAACAGTTTGTACAAAATAATTTTCTTAATTACAATCTTTATGAAAATATACCTATATATATAGTTTCCTTAGATGTAATCATGGATTTAATGAGTTAACATAATATTAATCTCATCTGGTTTTTGACTAGGACTAGAATATATAATCTCTAACACTTTTAGAAACTACATATTCTCTGCAGAATATTTCTTCGATGAAGTTATGAATCAATACTTCATCGTTTGTTGTTGTTGGTATTCCTTGGTATCTATGGTGCGTATAATGTTGATGTTCGAGATACAGATTGTGATGTTGAGGTGTGGGATGCGGATGTTGTTATTGGTGGTAATGGTACTGTTGGTGTTGTTGTCGGAGGTACTGTTGATGCCGGTGATTCTGCTGGTGCTTGTAACCTTTGCACCATATTCTCCAAAGCCACTACCTGAGCGCGAAGCTCGTTGACTTCTTCTACTACACCGGGATGATTGGCGGTTTGGACGAGCGGATGAATAAGATCCAGAATTTGAGAGAGTATATGATCATGACGAGATATTCTGGAGATGAGAGAGAAAATGGTATTACGAACAGGTTCGCCGGTAAGTGCTTCAGGTTCTTCGCCAAGAGGGCAATGTGGTGGATGGAAGGGATCACCTTCTTCTTGTCTTCAATAATTAAGTAGGCTACGAACCCAACCCCAATTCATCCAGAATAGATAATGGCTAATTGGTTGATCCATTCCGGTTACACTGTCTTCGGAGTTCAGGTGAATATCCATATTGGAATAGCTGTCGGAGTTTAAGGAATTTGAACTAGATACGTGATCCATCTTATATAATCGGGGAACTGATTTTTGATATAAGATAGATTATAGAATTTATATTGGTACTCTTCAATACATAATTTACATATGTATATATAATACCAAAATTCCGTAAATTACAGAGAAATTTTCGGAAGATGTCAGGAAAAGTTTACAGTAACAGATACGCTAAGATATGTATTTTTGTCTATACACTATTTATGCAATAAATGCAGAAAAACGTGTCTAGACTTTAAGAATGATAAGCATGTAATTTTCGACAAGAAATAATAAGAAAAACTTTTAACATGCAGACATGGTCGAAGTCCAGACTTACTAATGAATCCTAACAACTATCAGTTAGACACACTCATGCAAGACCTGGTTCGCTAGGACCAACGCTCTGATACCAACTATGATGATCGCTCCAAATCCATGTGGATAAACACGTCATTCATCGATTTCATTGAGAGGTATTTGACCTATATATGATACGTTTTGTAAACATTGCATTCTTTTGAAAAGGCACACCATAAATGAATATTTAAATCAAAGGTTTTCGACATCTGATGATTTCTACATATAGACAATCACCGTAAATAATAGTTTACAATAGTACTTCCATTGACAATGCAGTCAAAATAAGATACATGGTCATGATTTGGTGAATGCAATGTTTCCTTGAAAAATATGTCATGTACGAATCCATGCACATAGCTTGTCTAACATATAAGCAAACAGCAAAAGACTTCTAGGAAACCTGAGAATAAACATGCTAACAAGTGTCAACACAAAGGTTGGTGAGTTCATAGTTTTAGTGTTTCGCATAATCTGTATATAAAGGTGGATCACAAGATTTCAGTTGTTTCATCCAGAAACGTTTATCAAAATATTCTACGAAATTGAGCACCCTGGTAACTAAACTTAACGTATATATAATTTATACCCTTTGTATAATCATCTTAATAATACACGCAAACCAACGTGTATGCTTCTCAAATAACATACGTCCGTTAAAAGGCTAGTGCTCTAGCTTGGACGGGGATATCAAGCCCTATGGATCCATATACTACTACTCGCGCCCACCAGTTCTTATAACCGGCAGTTACTAGTTACCAAAGCTAAGGGATTTTCGATTCAAACTCAGTGTAGAATTTAGTATGTACTTGTATCCATTGCATTTAAAATAAAGTGCATGTATTCTCAGCCCAAAAATATAGATTGCAAAAGCAATTAAAAAGGGAGCAAATGAAACTCACCTTAGCAGCATATAAAGTCGTTCACCAAAATGTGACCGAAACTCGGATTACCAAATAACCGTAGATCTCAACCTAGAGAACATATGTTAGTCAATAAATGTCTATCAAGCTAGGTCAGGTCATGGTGTATCACAATCCTAATGCTCGAGATCGACATACAAAAGTTATCCAAAGTCGTTTCAAAAGGTTAATTTTGGCAATAGTTCAACAAAACGAGACGTACCTTATATAAGGATTCATTTACTCGGTTGGTAATATTCAAAAATCCAATTTATCAATCTTACAAACAAGTTGTTTAAATATTAATTGCAGATTCAAAAGCAATTCCAATTAACGTCAATCATAATTCAGTTGACCATATCTTTTGATTCGTTCATCGAAATTACGCGATTTCTAAATGAAAAGTTATTGATTTTTCGCCAGCTTTCTAAAAACATGCATATCATATGCCTTTTATCATTAATATATGTATTTAATTCGTGATTCATCATAAACTGTTTAACGACGAAATTTAGCATACAAGCATGCATAAATATATATACTCGAGCACTAGACATGTATACACTATTAATATATAAAAGATAAGATATGAATGCTCACGTATCAATATTGTGATTCAATATTGCAGGAAAGTACGAAGACGCAACAGAGATGATAAACACTAGGTTTGACTTGTAAACAATACCCACGAATATTACCCATAACCTCCATAGCTATAACCCATAATTTCCTTAGCTCTATCCCGTTCGAAAAGCTTGTTTTGAAGTGACACACTCATGACCTCGTCGTAGTATTTTATGTATAATATTAATTAATAATAATAATAATAATAATAATAATAATAATAATAATAATAATAATAATAATAATAATAATAATAATAATAATAATAATAATAATAATAATAATAATAATAATAATAATAATATATAAAGAGAGCTGAGGATATATGTGTGTGTACTCGAGCAAAAACGAATTCAATTTATAGACTTTTCCTGAAATCTGACCTCATGCGATCGCATGGGTTTTATGCCTATTTTCCATGCGATCGCATGGCCCCAAAATCCAGCTCACAATTTTTTTGTTGTTTTGTTTGTCGACATATTTAAATATAATATATATAATATATTTAATTTAAATAATTAATTATATATTATATTAAATTCATGTGCATAGTTGACTTGTAATTTTCGTTCCGATGACTCGTACGTTGTCACTCGACTTATGTCCCGGTTCCGGTTTCTCGAATGCATTTTCGTACGCTTAGAAAACTCGCAATTTACCTTTTGTGACTCGTACCTTTGTCAAAATATAGTCTTAAATTATCAATAAACTATATCATTCAAAGTGTATCTTAAACTTTCGAGTGTTTTGGTCATTTACTTTTATAAATCATTGTCTCGCTATTTGTTAATATATCTATATATATATAAAAACTGACTCCCAGCTTCATAAATGAGCCAAATTTAGATTTGTAATTTATTAATTTATTTAAAACGCCATTAGGTCCATGCTGTTTAAAAAAAAAAAAAAACCTGCGTAAGAATCTAAAAAGAATTGAGAAAGGCTAAGCAACTTTGTTTAAGGATGGCTTTGTTTACTTGCTAAGCAACTTTGATGTCATATCTAATAGAGATGACTATCGGATCCTCAAGGACAACGCCCTAATGATTGAGCTCACTGGGTCCACAATGTTGAGAAAACAGCCAAATGTGGACACCAGCGCGTTCACCCGTCATCCCTTCCAATGTATTCAACTTGAGGACTTGGAACCAACTCTGGGAAAATTTGTTGTCGGTATGATTTATGCTGTAACTCAATGTATATTTATTTTACATTGTGTGATTGCTTTTACCTGCCTCATTATTTTGTTAGATGTGGTTGGCTACGCTGTCAATGTCACTAAACCCAACCCACGAGAATCTTCCAAAGAGATTGTTGAGTTTGACCTGGTTAATGAGCGATACATATGACATTTACATGTTTCATTTCAGCTCAATTTTATGCATGCCTATGTTTTTCGTTTTACGCATGATGCCTTGCCTTTGGTTTTCAGGGGTAAAACGATCCGTTCAACACTATGGGGCGACTTGGGTACCTCTTTTGTTAAAATACAGGTTGCAGCTCCATCGCATTACTACATCGTCTTAAGCTCTGTGGCAGTGAAAAAAGGCTTCAATGGTATGTTATGTGTAACGGTTAACAATTGTAATTCCCACGCTTTGCCATACATGTTGCTGATTTGAAACACCCCGCATTCGCAGGTGTTCTTTCGCTGTCTAGCACATCGTCAACGCTTATTATTGACAACCCAGAAATCCCCGCCATCATCGACTTTAAGGAAAGGATGAGGTATGCTTCCCGCACAGTTTTTATTTATTCCATAATGGCATTGCGTCGTTTGCACCCATTTCACATATTCAACTGTGTATTCTAATATGTTTCTCCTTTATTCTTTCAGTGGCATTCAATCCCCCGTAGTTATCGAGCCAGCTGCAGCGGGGTGGCAGCTCCCGCCGCCTCAGGACGGCACCCTCCATCAGCTCCTAGAAATGGCGCGGAAAGGGAAAAAAACATCGTAAGTGTTCCCTCGCAATGTCTTCCACCTTATACTCCATTTCAATCTACTACCCTACCTTTCATTAAATTAGATTTCTGCACCATGTAGACGGTCGACGTATTCAGGTGTACGGTCGAGATCCAAAACATCCACATGAAGAACTATTGGTACTACAACACCTGCAGTATCTGTAAAGCAAGGAAGGGCCTTGATAGGAGGTATGGCCAGCATTGGTGCAAATCCTGTAATGACACCGTCCCCGAACCGATCACCAGGTACTGATTTCGTCATCCTAGGATTTCAACCCGTATTAAAAAGAGATTTTCCATTCTAAAGGTAGGTCCATCACGGGTAACTCCTAGCTGCTCTCCATTTTTATAGGTACCGCATTATATGTGTCGTCAAGGATGACACCGCCACTACAGTTATGGTCCTCTTTGACGAGACGGCTGAGTCTGTAACCCAAACCACCGCCAAGACTTTGTTAGCTGAGGTTGATGAGGTACGGTGCTGCTTTTTAAAAAAATTTACCATCTGTTGCCCGGTGGCTTATGCGTCTCGGTGTATGCAGGAAACCTGTAACACAGTTCTTCCAAATGCGCTGGCTAATTTAATAGGCACAACAAGAATGGTTCTTTTGAAAGCGACTTCATACTATGATCAAGGCACATATGAGAGTTTCAATTGTATAAAAGTATATGCGCCTGATGCAGATGTAGAGGCCCCAACCCCGGCCTGTCCCTCCGGCCACACTGTTAGTGCTACGCCTTCTAAATCAGTTAGCACCGTCGCTGCATCGTCGTCGGCCCCCAAAGGGCAGAAGCTGAACATTGAGGTCCCAACACCCGCTAAGCAGTTAGAACGTAGTAGCCGGCGCAAGTAAACTTCATTCTCTATTATCTGACTTTTTCATATTCCTGGTATACACACACAAACACATACACACACACGCACACACATGCACATACATATATATATATATATATATATATATATATATATATATATATATATATATATATATATATATATACATACATACATACATACATACATACATACATACATACATATATCTTTATATACATGTATATACTGGTTTACAGCTGGCTCAGTACTTACCTACCCCATGTATACCTCTGTTTAGGTTTATTGTGACAAGCGACTCCGAGGATGACAACATCATTGCAGCTGAAAACAAGGATGTCAATGACAGTCAGTTGCCGAGCGGGTCAGAGGATGAAAACACTGTTGGAGAAGACAACAATAATGTCATCGTGAGCATGTTGCCCAAAAACTAGGTTTTCCTTTGTTCATGAATAAATCCCTCACTATGTTGAGGTGTCCTTTTGGTCGTGTCATTTTCACAGACATGGTTTGTTTACATTACGGTTTTTACTGTACGTGTAATGCATCTTTAATAAAATAACGTACGATTTTTCCAATCCCCCTCAGCTTACACCTTGGTTCATTTGCATTACAGCTCTTACATGTTCCTGCTTTTTCCCCCTTCCCTTCATCATATATGTGCGCGTATTATGGTTTGATTGGCCTAATGTACATACATACACACCCACATTGTATGTAAAGTGGTTCTATATGTACCAGTTAATTTTGGGTTTTTTGTTAACCCCAGTCTAATGGCCTGCAACTGCAACTGCAACTGCAGCCACCCCTGCACACATGTATATAGTTACATAGGTTTGCTAATATGCTGGTCCAAATGCAGCTATTAACTATACATGTCCAAAATGCACCCTCATATCCAGGCGCATATGTCTAAATACATTTTTTAGGTTTTATGGTTGTTTGACACAGACAATCTATTACTTTTGTTCTGTGTATTTGTGCACATTTGGTTACCTGTACATTGTATTAAATGATTGTTGAAAACGCTTAACATTAGATCTAACAATGCACCTTTATTGGCACTTTGTGTCTAATAAAAACTAGCATTCCATTGTATTCCCCCTAGGTTCCACTAGCGTGAAAACAACGTCCTGTCCAAACAATATCTACATCTGCCTTTCCCTTGCTGCTTTTATGAGGCAACCTACTCAGATTCTCTGCCCTGTATTTGGATTGTATATGATGTTACTAATCTACTGTCCTCCACTACATATATAAATGCATAAATGTATATATATGTACCTGTATATATATACCTATATACGATTCTCACAGCCTAGCAATAAACATGTGTGTCCCTTCCCTTTATTGTGCCATCCATTCATGTTCCTATGTTGTGGTTACCTACACCCCATTTATGCACTCTATGAGAAACTCCTTTGCCATTAAAAGCTTTGAGAACAGCAACAAATGTTGCCCCACCTTCTCATATCCTAAAAATAAAAAGTGGTGTCCCTTACCTTTAGTTTGCTACCTGTTCATGTTTCTTTTTCTAAATTGGTCACAGCCCATTTATGCAACTAATGAGAAACCCCCCCAGTCATTAAAATATTTGGAAATACCAACAGTTGCCCCCTCTTCATAGATTGGTTATATTATTAGCTGCAGGCTTTCATCCCATTTTGTATCTATAATATTTACAAGATTCATGTACCATGCTTTCACATGATATTCCCTCTTCATCTGCCAACACTTGCAAAGGTATGTTGTTCCATCCTTGCAGCTCCATCTTTTTACATCCCTTTTGATTAGTTTTCTCAACTAACATGTAATTACCAGGAACGGTGGACCACACAGCGTTCGAAGCCCTATTGAGCGGTCCTCTATCAATTTGTACATCAACAAGAACTACAGCTACTGGACATTTACAGTCCTATTGGGTCCTGAAATTAAACAACCCCACATCTGTAGCATCTGGTACTATATTAAACCCGCTTGAATATAAAATCATCCCAGCCCCATGTTCTAGGTCACTCCTACACATTTAATTAAGTCCCAATTCTATTGTTGCAGGTTATCAGGGTTTTAGAGGTCATGCCCCATCCAGCTCAGATCAAGCAACAGGTACGTTACATGTTCAATTGTACCCACTCCTTTAAAGTATGAAATATGCTTACCGCATTTCATTCTCAATTGTCAACTTCAGTTTTTAGAAATACGGAACATCACGAGAAAGCTGCGACCCCTATCCCACTCAACCCAACAGGTTACCACCTCTTTACTATATAGTTATACATGTCACTCAGGTTGTCCTCTATCATTTGTGATGTGTCTCATGCTCACATTCCTTCAGTCATAAGATTTCAAATTGTGAACATCATTTAATGTGCCCGTCTACATAAATTGCACATACGCACAACCAACATAGTATTGTTGGCCGGCACCGACCTGCATCCACATCACAGATTGTCGGTGGTGGTGACCTTGCATAGCCTCCGGGCTATATTAGGCCTTCTATTGCCTGGATCTAATACACCTGACCCTGCCCTACAAGCATTCTATTATCTCCCCTTTAAAAGTATACTATATATTTAATCAAATTCATTTACACCTGTGAGTTGTAGGGCCTACAAAGAAGAAACAACTCAAGAAAAATTCGGTTAAGATTGCATCGAGCGCTTCAGGTTACCTTCACTGTTCTGTTTACTTAAAGATGTCATCGTTTCGATTCAGCTGGTCATTTAGTCTAAAAGTCATATTTAACCACCTTAAAATATCCACTCATGTACGGTTCCAATATGCTTATAACTAAAATCTCATTAACTAACACTTCTTTGATAACGCAAACCTGAGTCCGATGCTTGACCACGTTTATAAACTGTCATGAAATTTATATCCCTTTATTCAGAGGTCTGTACAATAACAAATTTATACCCAACTGCTATTCATTCCAAAAAAATAGCCACCGGGTATCCATATATATGCAGATTTATTTTGATTTTCATTGACATGTAGCATCTTTAACCATCTCAATTTACTATTAACATCTAAAATTATTTGTTTTACATTTGCTAGGCGCCTCGGTGTGTTATCTTAATCACGGTCCACCCGCTCACAAATGTCGCAACTGTAACGCTACAATGTGGTATGAAGAGCGAAACAACAAGCCCAAAACCACCTCCAGCCCTGTCTTCTCAATGTGCTGCCAGAATGGTAAAGTACTCCTTCCAAAATTAATGGATCCTCCTCCACTTTTGCAAAGACTTCTCGACTACAATGACCCGGCAACTGCAAAATTCAGAGAGCAGATACGGATTTATAACAGTATGTTTTCGTTTACGTCTTTCGGGGCGAAAATAGATCATTCCGTCAACCGGGGGAGGCCCATATACGTTTAGAATTAGCGATCAGACATACCATAAAATTGGTTCGCTTCTACCGGAGTCAGGGAGTCAACCGAGATACGCACAATTGTATTTTTATGACACCCGCAACGAAGCCAAAAACCGCATGGCTGCTTTCCTGGGAACTAACTCAAGGGAGTCAATCGATGAAACGTTAACGAACGATCTTATTAGCATGCTTGACGAATCAAGCGCTGTGGCGCAGGCTTTTCGTATGGCCCGTGATTGGGCAGCTGACAATACAGAGTCTGAGTGTTGTATCCATTTACTTGTTAAAGCAACAAGCTCCCGTCAATACAACTCACCAAACGTTGCTGAAGTCGCTGCGCTCATCACCAGTGACTTCGGTCACTGCAACTCTACGCGAGATATTATTGTCCAGAAAAAAACTGTGCACCACAGAGAATCTCGGAACTACACCAGTTATACATGGCATTGCAATACCCGTTACTCTTTCCCTACGGGGAAACCGGCTACCATGAAGAAATACCATATCACAATAATTCTGGAAGGCGCCAAACAAACCGCGGTCACGTGACTATGAGAGAGTTCTATTGTTACAGAATCCAACATCGTGAAAGTGAGGCGACCACTATCCTCAGAGGTGGGCGCCTATTCCAACAGTACTTGGTGGACGCGTATACAGCTGTGGAAGAACAACGGTTGAAATGGCTACGCCACCACCAAAATGAACTCCGTGTTGACTTATACAACAATGTTTGTGATGCTGTCACAAGGGGCGACACATCGGCAACTTCTATCGGAAAGCGAATAATTTTACCCTCCTCCCACACAGGTAGTCCACGATATATGATCCAAAACTACCAAGACGCGATGGCGTTATGTCGGGAATATGACAATCCAGATTTATTCATCACCTTCACCTCTAACCCTAGGTGGCCTGAAATTGAGACTATGCTCTGCTATATTGATGGTCAGAGATCAGCCGACCGGCCGGATATTGTCGCTCGATTATTTAAACAGAAGCTAGACGCAATGATGATTGATATAATGAAAAACCATATATTTGGAACATGCCACGCAGGTTAGTTGTACATAAACTTTACTTATTGCCGTTACTTAAAATGGAGGTTGTCCAATCTGTTGTCATTGAATTATCGCTTGCCCTACATATACCTATGTGTATATATATATATATATATATATATACATATACACACACACACACATATATATATATATACATATATACACATACATACATATATATACATATATACACACACACACCCCTATATATATATATATATATATATATATATATATATATATATATATACATATATAGATATATATATATATATATATATATACATATATATATATACATATATATAGATATATACATATATATATATATACATATATATAGATATATATATACATATATATATATATACATATATATATATATACATATATATAGATATATATATATACATATATATATATATACATATATATATATATATATATATATATATATATATATATATATATATATATATATATATATATATATATATATACACTGCCCAATTTACAGTCCACAGATTTAGTTAACACAAATTTCATAATTTTACATTCCAGCATTCCCTACCGCCCAACCTACTGTAAGTTTTAAACTCCATAAATGAAATTTCATAATTTTACATTCCACCATTCCCGACCGCCCAAACTACTGTAAGTTTTAAACTCCATAAATGAGTTTTCCCCCGTTATACTCTGATAATGGAAGATGTCCAATCTGTTGTTATTGAGTTATCGCTTGCCCTACATATACCTATGTATGTATATATATATATATATATACATATACATATATATATACACATATATATATATACACATATATATACACACACATATATATACATATATACACACACATATATATATATATATACATATATACACACACATATATATATACATATATACACACACACCCCTATATATATATATATATATATATATATATATATATATATAACTTTCTCCTATTTAATAAAATCTGGAAGACGATTGTAACCTTAGCCTGGAAATTTACTTACTTCTGTGCCTTCTACTACTTAATCAATATTGTTGTTGAAAATTGAGGTAAACAAATATATTGACACCCTGTTTCTACGCTTACATTGTTGCAGGTATCTATATCATCGAATTTCAGAAGCGCGGGTTACCTCACGTACATATGTTAATATGGTTAATAGCTGCTCACAAATGTAGGACACCAGCTGATATTGACGACATTATTTCAGCGGAGATCCCGTCCCAAATAAACAATCCAGAGGGGTTCAAGGCCGTAACCGAGTACATGTTGCATGGTCCTTGCGGTGGAGCCAACATGGATGCTCCATGCATTATTGAGAAACAGTGTTCTAAACATTTCCCCAAACCATATAATGTGGAAACAACAATTGACGAAGAAGGATACGCTAACTACAGGAGTCGAAACAACGGGGTAAAATTCAAAAAAAACAACACCCCACTAGACAACAGCTTTGTGGTCCCGTATAACAGATATTTGCTCCTAAAATATAATGCTCATATAAATGTGGAGTGGTGTAATAGATCTCGCACAATCAAATACTTATTCAAATACTTGAACAAAGGGCCGGACCGCGCGACAATAGTGATACAAGAAAATTTGCTTCACAGCAGCGATTCCCGTTCAGAAAACATAATTGATGTTGACGAGATAACAAATTATTTGGATTGCCATTATTTATCGCCATGCGAAGCTGTCTGGAGACTGTTTTCGTATGACATCCATTATTCAAAACCATCAGTCATAAAATTGTCATTTCACCTGCCAAATCAACAATCAATAACACTTCGTGATTCACAACAACTACCTGCATTATTAAAAAGTGAGAGTGTTAGAGAAACAATGTTCACCCAATGGTTTGAACTTAACAAACATGATGAACTTGCACGGACGCTTACATACGTAAAGATCCCTAAACATTATGTTTGGAATAAGGATGCAAAAACGTGGACACCGAGAAAACTCCGGACCAGTATTGGCCGTATAGTATACTCAAATCCTTCCTCAGTCGAACGTTATTATCTACGTATGTTGCTTAATATAGTAAAGGGGCCACGTTCTTTTGATGAAATTCGTACAGTAGATTTTATATTACATCCAACATTTAAGGATGCTTGCTTTACTTATGGTTTGGTCAATGACGACAAAGAATGGACGCAGGCTATCACAGAGGCGACATTATGGGCAACGGGTGCGCAGCTACGTGAATTATTTGTCACCATCCTACTCTTTTGCAACGTCAGTAAATCGTTGCAACTCTGGGAGTTAAACTGGCAGGCTTTGTCGGACGACATCCTGCATAAAAGAAGAAAAATATTCAACTTCCCTGATTTGCTCCTGACCGATGAGCAGCTTAAGAATTATTGCTTGGTCGAAATTCAGGCCCTATTGAATAAAAATGGGAAGTTATTAAGTGATTACCCCGACCTCCCACAACCCGACCCATCTTTGCTAACCCAACTGGACAACCGGCTCATTCGTGAAGAGTTAAATTATAATATAAAAGAGATGCACACTCTACATGAAAGCCTTTTCAACTCCCTAAACCCTGAACAATTGGCTATTTATCACCAGGTATTTTTTTTTTTTAATTAGGGTTTCCTAACAATTTTGCCCTCCATGATTCATAAATATGCATATTGATCCAATGTCTTTATTAAACTAACCACTTAACGCAAAGTTAATTATGTAACAAGACACACATTTTTTGGGATAAAGGGTAACTTTCAATATTTATGATAAAATACTCAAATTACTAGCTCTAATTTGTGTATCATAAGTTAACTTACTCAATAACGAGTTTTTATGTGTTGACTTCTCAGTATCTATAATCCTTAATGCAGCGTTATATGATGGCCTATTAGAAACTAATGGTCCATTAATTTGACATGGTGACCTAATGCTTCAATTTTTTTAACAGTTAATTTCTTCCCTACTGTTACTACCTGGTGTTAGCAGCTGTTACCCACAATAAAGGAGGACTTTTTTTTTATATGGTCCTGGAGGCACTGGAAAAACGTTCCTATACACTGCTGTCCTTGCAAAATTATGGTCAGAGAAGAAGATTGTCCTCACGGTAGCATCATCTGGTATGTTTGTTTCTGAGTTATAACAGCCTGTTCATTTATTATTGGGCACCATTAACCCCTGCTACACTATACAGCATAATCAGCCATTTAAATAGATATACACATTAACCCACTAACACCGAACATAACCGCAGGTATTGCTTCACTCCTTCTACCTAGCAGAAGAACAGCTCACAGTCGATTCGTGATCCCCTGGAATTAATGGAAAACAGTACATGTGGTATAAAACAAAACACCCACTTGGCCGCCCTTATTCAGGAAGTCAGTTTAATAATTTGGGACGAGGCTCCGATGACTCAGAGATTTGCATTCGAAGCATTAGACAAAACATTACGAGACATTTTGGGTGCAAAGGACGACGCAAATAGATTGAAACTTTTTGGCGGTATGCCTATCTTATTGGGCGGCGACTTCCAACAAATACTACCCGTAATACCAAAAGGCAAGAGACAAGAAGTCATTCATGCATGCATCAACAGATCCGACCTTTGGCACCACTGTTAACTACATACACTTTCCCGTATAATGAGAGTTAATGAATATAGTGCTAACGGTTCACACGATGCCCGAAAACATGCATTCAATAAATGGGTCCTTGATGTTGGTGAAGGTAAAGTACCAGCACGATGTAAAGATGGAGAAGACGAGCCAATGTGGATAAAGATTCCTAATGAATTCATTGTAAAAACTGACAAACCTCCCATTGAAGCAATCGTTGACACCACATTTCAAGACTTCATAGTAAAACAAGAAGATGAGGAGTACTTGCGTGAACGGGCGATCCTAACACCACGGAATGAAGACGCAGCCCAGATTAACAAACATATGTTCAAGATACTCGAGGGTGCATCAATGACTTTCAAAAGCTCAGACGAGATTTGCAAGGGTTCAACCGACAACCTTGAACAACACCACGCATATCCCGTGGAATTTTTAAACAAATTAAATTTCCCCGGAGTCCCCCCCCCCCCAAGTTGAAATTAAAAATTGGGCAGCCAGTTATGTTATTAAGGAACCTATGCCCGAGCGCAGGCATGTGTAACGGAACACGTCTCATCATAACCGACTTTCAAAAGTTTGTGCTACAGGCTCGAATAATCACTGGCTCTCATATAGGGAAAACTGTCATAATACCGAGAATTGTCCTCACTTCCACCCAAACAAAGTGGCCGTTTGTCATGCAACGAATTCAATTCCCGGTCAGACCCTGTTACGCAATGACGATCAATAAAATCCAGGGCCAATCGTTAAAATTTGTTGGCCTCTATCTCCCTAAACCTATTTTCAGCCACGGTCAACTATACGTAGCTTTTTCAAGAGTAACCGACCCCAGTGGGCTGAAAATAGTAATGGTAGATGAGACCGATGAGCATTTGAAGGGCCACACAAGAAACGTCGTCTACAAAGAAACATTCTTCAACTTGAACCACGATTTATGAAGGTATTACTAAACCCTTATTGTGATCCTTGCTTTGATCAGTTTAATTGCCGAGTTTTGCTTATTACCAACTAGACACTAAATCCCTGTTTACTTTGGTTTTTGTTCTTTCAATTGTTTTCCCCAAGCACTACGTACGCATCTCATTTCAATTGATTTCTATATTAGCAGGTACCTACCATATGAGGTAACCCTATACATATATTATTTTCGGCTACGCCTGCTTCGGTGCATAAATCACCATTACAGAGAAAAACAAAAGACCCTCCCTATTCTAATTTTATGCGACCCGTTATGTGAATGTGTTATATCCACCAAATCATCCTACTGTTTATTGCTTTGTTAATCCAGCTCACCCCACTGAATCACAGCATACCCCTAAATGCAGGTACATCAGCAAACATTTCTGTCCATGGGCCTATCAGCTATTATATTACCACATGGTACCCTGTAATATTGACCTTTATATACCGAGTTATGCGGTTTCATTTACGACAAGGACAGTATATCACTCTGTACTTACAGGTATGGTCTATCTTCTTAGAATTTGCCTGTTTCATCTAAGTTTCTAACTCTGGAGGACCATCGCCTCAGGCCCCATATTATAGGATTTCTCATTTTAAACCTTCGTTGTATCGTGCCGGAAGACAAATGTGGGATTATAAGTTTCATTATTTACATGCATAGTACTTGCAAAACGCTAAAAAAAACACGTTTTATACTAATTTTCCCTAATTTGCCTACATGTGCTCTTTTGTTAGGTTTATGTGCACAACAGTTGAAAGCAGCAGCTCTCAAGCACGCTATACCGGGATCACGGGACACAGACACCATCCCTTTTACTTTCATAGATAACAAGGCTTGAGCCATATTTACATTTGCGTAGTATTTTGTGTTTTTGTAACGTTATTGTGTTTCTATACATTTGAAACAGGGCTTTCACATCATTGATTTCGTATTATTTAACATGTCGTCACTTAACCGTTCTTTCCGCCCAATTTACAGTCCAGTATATCATATCGCGTACATCTTTCATGCAACGCACGGGCACTACACCTAGTATATATAATAACAAATCGTTTTATGACCAAGTTAATATATATTTTCAACATTCATAAACACGTTTTAAATATACGTCGCAAATTATTCATACAATTAATATTCCAACTTATCATATATATTCAAATAAATATTTAAACCAATAAGTTTAATGTACAGTATCGAACAATTAATACATTGTTACGTTTTCAAGTTATAGTATATATATATATGTATCTATATACATATAATTGTTCGCGAATTGTCAAGAACAACTTAAAGGTATTTGAATATATGAAAGTAGTTCAAAAATTTTGAGATTCAGCTTCATAGACTTTGCTTATCATGTCGGAAACGTTAAAGATTAAGTTTAAATTTGGTCAGAAATTTCCGGGTCATCACAGTTTTGCAGAGATATACCGATACTGATGGTGCATCATCATCATCTAGGCAACCTGCTCCGGAACCACAACCAGAAATGCAATATAAGCCACAATATGAACCAGAACCTGAACAGGAACAACAACAACAACAACCTGATCAACACGTACCATATTATGATCCGCAGTAAGAATATGTTAATGCCTACGTACAATTTTCGATTCATCCGATAATAGAACACCCAACGATTCATGAAGAACAGTTGCATCCCAATTTGAGATTTGATCGAAGTTGGAGAGACTACCCGACGTATCAAAGTAACAAATTTAAACTGGTAACGAAAAATGTAGAAGTGCCGAGGGTAATCGATTGGGAGCCTTTGGAAAGGATCCAACTAGTTAACTCAGTTAGACAGCATCTGATCCAAAGGTATGGCATCTCTTCTTTTCCCGATTGGGAACGTTTATTCACCATTCGTAGGCCTCTATATAAGGAATGGTGTGTTGAGCTTATGAGTACTATATCACTTAATGCGGATGTAGTTAGGTTAGATGATAGAAGTTTTCTTAGATTTTTACTTGGCCGTAGGATGTACAGGATGTCCATACTGGACATGGCCAGGGCTTTACAGATTTACACTCTTGGTGAATTACTACTACCCGATTGTACAAATTTGATTTATCATGGGGAGCGGGTAGATAGGAATTTTGACGCGGACGCTATCTGGAGGCGTATGTCAAATTATAATGTTTTTTTGCTGGGAGGAAGATACTCCTATTTAGATATTAACAAAGCAGAGCTACGTATTATACATAGATTTTTAGCTAATTCGATTACACAAAGAGGTAAAAACAAGGAGAAGATGACCTTACATGACTTATTTTACCTTAAGTGTATTCGAAACACTAGAAGCTTTGTTAATATCCCCTATTGTGTTGGTTTTTATCTGCCCAAAATAGTGGCAGGGATACAGGACGGGGGAATAATAGGAGGAGGTATTTTTGTTACTCTCATTGGAGAGTATTTGGGTGTAGATAGGGATCAAGGGAGTCCACTGATGGTGTGTAGGGAACAGGTTGATACTTTAGAATTGAAGGTCTATCAGGGTGCAAAGGTATTAAAGAGCAGATGCAATCAGGCAGTACCATATGATGGCCGTCATCCACAGGTAGAGAGAGGTTCAGATGAGGAAATGGAGGAACCGGATGACATTAGGGATGTCATTAGGGAGGCTATGATTGACGTTTACCAGCGTATAGATGAGATAGAAATGACAAACGAGGCTAGACATAGTCAGTTCGAGCAGTGGCACGCCGAGAATGTGTACGAGCATTCTAGGCAACGACAGCATGATAGATGGCACTATCATCAGCATCAGATCATGAGCCAGCTATCACCTCAGGTACCAAATAACTACGTACCGACCCGACCTGCTTACTATCCTCCACACCAGCCCGATATGCGACCACCGTTTACTCTCTACGACCCTAACCAGGCCTATCAGTACACCTATAACCAACCATGGAACCCGCCCGACGACATGAACTGGAACCCCTATCCAGATTGATACAGTTCCCGTTGGTGATTTTTATCTTTAATTATTTTTATTTATTTATGTTTAAACATATAATATTGTGATACTTTTAATGTAATGTTTAATATTTTTATTGTTTTGTACTAATATTTCATATTTGATTTGAAAGTGGCATGTTAAGTCCCATTTCAAATTACCATGCATGTTATTATTTGTATGTATGTATATTATCAATTGTACACAACAGGGTAAAACAGCGCATTTTCAAAGACTGGCATTAAGTTCAGCAAAAGCTACTAATTTTGACGACAAAACGAAAAACAAATGAGATGTAACAACAAGACGGAATGAATAAATGATGTGCACCATTTATCATTCAGCAAACAAACGCCAATATGTTTGAAAACTTCGGTAAAATTTAATCATTTTTGTACGCTAATCACCCTCAATAATTTAAATTGTACTGATTTCTTGAAAATGAGGGCATTGCAAGATCTTAAGTGTGGGAAGGGGTTAAATTCTTTCGGATTTTTAAAATTTTTGACTTATACATTTGGTTACCATTAAAAATACTAGTAACGCAGTAGTTGTATTAGAACCTAGTGCTCTCTGATAATAAAGAACAGCCCTAGTCTTATATACTGACTACCCAATTCTAGTAAAAAAATTTAAAATTTTCAATTAAATGAACTCAAAATCATGTTTATACATATTTATGAGCGACACCAAAATTATTGTTACCTCGGAAAGAACATAAATTGAGAAACAACCCAAAATATTAGAATTTATTTAAAATGGAATACAGAAAAATAAAAAGGCAAAGAAAGGAAAATAAAAGCCAAGTGTGGGAAAAATTTACCAAGTTATTTAGAACATATATCACATATTTTTGTACAAATAATTGAAAATACTTTTATTTTGGACGATATTAATCAGTTTTACCCAGTTTATTGTAATTTAAAAGGAAGTAAAGTCTTCCGAAAGAAAAAGAAACACGCTTCTTGATTTAGGTCAGGAAGTTGTCGTCCAGACCAGTTGTAGAGTCTACGAAAAATCTTGAAAAGTTTTCTCGAAAATCAGCTGGAAATCCACGGACCTCAGCATCAAACAGGGTCGCCAAGTGGTCAGACTTATCCTAACCTTGAGAGGATCTGTCTCGTATAATGGGAGGCACCATGCAAATTAGCTTATAAGACTAATGAATTAGATCCCCAGAAAGGATAATCTCCTTAAAGATCAAAAATCAGCTTTTAAGACTGATATTACTCAATCCTTGAGATTGACTTTAAAGATTGAGAATTCAAACTCATGGAATTCGATGATATCTAAACTCGAGCTTGAACGAGAAAATATTTTGATCAAATTACAAACCGATTTGTTTTCTGAAAACCCATTTTTAATGCGTTCATTACCATTGAACGTAAAATCCTAGGAATTCACCTGGAATTCATTAGGTCACATGAACCAAATCGGGTGTCAACCGTATGAACGGTGGTTGCATAGCATGGTCAAAGACAGGACCTTGTGCCAGACCGAAAAACTATAGGGTGATCTTTACTATTGCTCCTACAAAGGATAGTGCTTGCATCCGACACGTTATAGACCATAATTAAAAACATGTCACGGTACATTGCCTTAACAGTTGCTTGTTCAACGCTTTCCTTTACAACCGGATGGTAGTTTACCGAAAGGTAATATACGGAACAAGTATACTGGACGTGTTGCTTTCCTAATACAAGATTAGCAAGTGGGTGACACAAAACCGCAAGTTTTAAGCTAAAATTTTCAAATCTGAAACCTACCAAACCCACAAAAACAATTTGCAAATACCAGTGAAGGGTTATTTCGGAAAACTTATCTAGGGTAAAAGCTAGATTGAATTTTCAAAAAGATCAAATGTTTTCATAAAGATCCAATTTCCTAAAGGATC
The DNA here is from genome assembly GCF_046630445.1 of Rutidosis leptorrhynchoides. Classification (NCBI taxonomy): domain Eukaryota; kingdom Viridiplantae; phylum Streptophyta; class Magnoliopsida; order Asterales; family Asteraceae; genus Rutidosis; species Rutidosis leptorrhynchoides. The sequence continues at coordinate 398,594,619 of NC_092338.1, forward strand.
TAAATTTTCATAGTCATGTGGGACTGTAAACCACATCGTTACTATCATTGTTTATACCGCCAAATCAAAATCACTGATGTACAAAGTGTGAAGAATAAAGAAGTGATTCTAGTATTTTTATTTCAAGACTATATTGCTTGAGGACAAGCAACACTCAAGTGTGAGAATATTAGATAATGCTAAAAACGAACATATATTTCATAGCATTATCCCTCAAGAAAGATAAGCTTTTAGTTGCAATTGTTCTATTTACAAGTGATATTCGTTTAAATAATAAAAGGTGAAGACAAAAGACAGATTCGACGAATTGAAGATGCAAACGACCAAAAAGCTAAAAAGTACAAAGTACAATCAAAATGGTTCAAAATATTAATGAGAAACATCTAAAAATTACAAGAGTACAAGCCGCAAAATGCAAAGTACAAGATATTTAATAGTACGAAAGGACGTTCAAAAATCCGAAACCGGGACCAGAGTCAACTCTCAACGCACGACGGAACGAACTAAAAATTACAAGTCAACGGAGTACAAGAATATAATATAATTTATAATTAGTAATATATAATTAATTATATTATATTATAAATATTATAAAAATCCAGCAGCCCACGTTTTGGAACTACTTGGAACAATTTTTGGCTGCCATGCGATCGCATGGCTTTCATGAAGAAAACTCATGCGATCGCATGAGCTCCTGTAGTAGCTGACATCCTATAAATTTCGCGTGTTTTGGTCGAATGAAACACACCTTTTTCTAATCTATCTCTCACTCTTACGAGATATATATATATATATATATATATATATATATATATATATATATATATATATATATATATAATTTATAATTATAATTTTAATTTTAATTGTAATTTAATATTAATAATAATAAGGGTATGTTAGCGAATGTTGTAAGTGTGTAAGTCGAAATTCTGTCCGTGTAACGCTACGCTATTATTAATCATTGTAAGTTATGTTCAACCTTTTTAAATTAATGTCTCGTAGCTAAGTTATTATTATGCTTATTTAAATTGAAGTAATCGTGATGTTGGGCTAAAATATTAAAGACGGGGTAATTGGGCTTTGTACCATAACTGGGGTTTGGACAAAAGACCGACACTTGTGGAAATTGGATTATGGGCTATTAATGGGCTTTATATTTGTTTAATTGAATGATAGTTCGTTAATTTAATATAAAGATTTACAATTGGACGTACCTATAAATAACCACATACACTCGACCGGACACGATGGGCGGGATATTTATAAGTACTAATAATCGTTCATTTAACCGGACACGGGAATGGATTAATAGTCAATGGACTTATTAAAAAAAGGGTGAATTACATACAAGGAAAATTGGTGTAATTATAGTTTAAGTCCCCAATTAGTTGAAATATTTGACTTCGGATATAAGAATAATTTGACGAGGACACTCACACTTTATATTTATGACTGATGGACTGTTATGGACAAAAACCAGATGGACATATTGAATAATCCAGGACAAAGGACAATTAACCCATGGTAATAAACTAAAATCAACACGTCAAACATCATGATTATGGAAGTTTAAATAAGCATAATTTCTTTATTTTATATTTCATCGCACTTTTATTTACTGTCATTTTATTTATCGCACTTTTTATTATCGTACTTTTTAATTATCGCAACTTTTATTTACTGTCAATTTATTTATCGCACTTTAATTTATCGCACTTTAATTATTGTCATTTACTTTACGCTTTAAATTAAGTTATATTTATTTTTAATATTTTACATTAGATTTTAACTGCGACTCAAGTTTAAAAATCGACAAACCGGTCATTAAACGGTAAAAAACCCCCTTTTATAATAATAATACTACTTATATATATATATATATATATATATATATATATATATATATATATATATATATATATATATATATATATATATATACAATTATAGTTTTAAAAATATAGCGTTAAACTTGGCTAGATCCCTGTGAAATGAACTGGACTTACTAAAAACTACACTATTGTACGATTAGGTACACTGCCTATAAGTGTTGTAGCAAGGTTTAGGTATTTCCACTCTATAAATAAATAAATAACTTGTGTAAAATTGTATCTTATTTAATAGTATTTCGTAGTAAAAATATAACTATTTCGTATACACCTCTACGCACATCAGAGAGGATACCAGACTCTAACAAAATTCCACTGAGTGAAGAATGCTTTGCATTACTCAGAAACTCTATACCACCAAAGCTAGGAGATATGGGCCGATTCGTTTTCCCGTGTTCAATCTACCAATCTGGAACCATTCATGCGCTAGCAGATTTAGGAGCAAGTATCAACCTAATCCCCCACTCTCTCTACAAGAGATTAGAGTTAGGAGACTTGTCACCAACCAAAATGACAATCCAACTTGCCGATCATACAATTTGGTATCCTAAGGGCATAGTTGTGAACGTCTTGGTGAAAGTTGACAAATTCTTGTATCCTACGGATTTCGTAGTGATAGATATCAAGGAAGACCTACACACCCAAATAGTGTTAGGGAGACCTTTCATGAATACGGCTAAGACTGTCATTGATGTGTACAATCAAACATTGATCTTACGATCACATGGGGAGAGCGTTACCTTTAAAATTAACCGACCAACCGATCTTTCTGGACAGGCAGAGATGTTTGCTATTTCCACCAGACGGATCACTTCCGATGACGAGTCACCACCAACCAATGATATCGAAATGGGTGTCGAATCACAGTCTGTAAACGACCCAGAAATGGAAGAAGAGGATCCCAGCGAAGAAATAGAGGAAGAGGAAGAATCTGAGGAGGAAGAGGAAATGGAAGACGTAAAAAAAAACTGCGACAGTACCCGTTCCAAGCATTGAGCGTCATGAAGAAATAATGAGGCTTGAGACGGAAGATCACAGTTTAATCATTCGCTTCAAGAAGAAGACCAACAAGGCTGAGGTTAAGGATATAGAAATTGATCCTGTAAGTATCAAAGTGGTGAATTAGAATACTGAAGAAACCCGTTCATCGGACGCATCCTCAGAGGAACCAGATACCGATGATGACGAGGAAGAGCATCATGAAGACATTCTAACTAACTCACACTCTCCAACCGAAGCAGATCAAGGGGGGGTCGGACTCTTATTCAGATCAAATTCCGGTTATATCCACACATGCAGACATGATCACCTTCATCAATGATACCGATGAATTTGAAGACATTCTCGAAGCCATCCGGAAGTTAACCATTGACTTTTTGCTACGCTTAACAGAACGAATTATGACTATCAGAGAAGAACACCACCTCTATCTCCGAAGAGAAGACAATGATGTTGAAATCCTAGAAGAACGCATTCAAGACTTTATCAATTATCTTCACGATCATATCTATCATGAAGAAAGGCAACGAGAGCATAATTCAGTGGTTCGCACTATTCTTGAGACAAGATTCTGTCGAGATCAGAAGATCATTTACTCTAGGGTTTACAACGCCTTAGCCAGATCTGCACTTCCGTTCTCACGAAACCAACGAGCACTACTGACACTCATCCAGAAGCATATGGATCTTTCCACCAGACGCCCGACTTATCACTCTGATTTGCAAATGATCGAGGATATTCACAGCTTTTTCGCCCTTCTGGATAGAGATAATTTCGAAAGCACACCAGACAGACTAGTGATTTACGTAACAATTGATCACCACGCTGATCTGATTATCAAAGAGTTACAAGACGCTGTTATGGAGAAAGCAAGGCGAAACAATCCGTTCTCTCATCTTAAACTAGATCGAGTCAACATTGCCACCTATGTTACGAAGCAGCTATCACGTATCTTTCACGAGTCCACAGATCCTAGTTTCACATTTAAAGCTGGATGTCGGGAGATATACTTAAAGACGATGAAACTTATACTCGGATCAGGATTACTGTTCACTTCTTTCCAGCTTCGTCTCTTAACTAATCTGTGCAAAGCTACCGACTCCTACTGTGGAGATCACCGTTCCGAAGACTTCGAGATTCTAAAGATACAGTTTCTTACGTTGTTTGAAGACCTCCGAAATGAGCATCCCATCAGAGAAATCATCAACACCAGCACTGGTTCTATGATTGACATTCATAGGTCAACCAGCAGGGCTGTGGATCATATTCTCATCGGACTTCAAGACCTATCAAGAGCCGAAACTGCGCACTACTTATCTTTCAGAAGATCTTCAAGAGAAGTACCGGACTTGTTACCACTATTGGTCCGACACTTTCTTAGGACTTATCCACCAAGACTTACATTCCCTCGAGAAGACCAAGATCACAACCATTAGCGAGGAATGTTTGCTTTTTGAAGCATCACTACAGTCGAGCTAACGACCTTAAACAAAAGCACTTCTCGGGAGGTAACCCATGCAATAAAGTAGAGTAGAAGAATAAAGGATGACAAATGAGCCGATAAAGAAGCAAGGAAGCCAGCCGCATCTGCTAGGGGTATTTCTTTCTTTTCACTACTAGCTCAAGATTCAAAATATGCCACATCTTAGCTTTTCACTAAGTGTGGGATAACACCCAATAAAAACACTAGACAAATACTCCCAAATCCTCAACTCCTAAGTATGGTACACTAGGAACATTGAGGACAATGTTCATCTAAGTGTGGGATGTTGGTATCTTTTTATGCTGTATTATAATAAACCATTACGAAGATTCCAAGTCCTTAAGCCAAATTTCAAAATTTTTGCGAAAGAAACCCTTTTCGAAAGAGTATTTTTGAAAACCTAAAACGTTTGTCAATAAAAATAAGGCTTAAGTAAGGTGGAATTCTTGTTAGATTGAAATCTCTAATAGAGCATTGCATGACTAAGGCATTATCGACCTAAATTGATTATGGTGAGGCACCCCAAATAAGACCAGCATTCATCTTTAATGCTTCACTATTTTCCGTTGAGAATGCCGATGTCTGTGCTCAGAATCAGAACTTGCTTTAGATCTACATCTTCAAGCAGCGAAACGCGATTCGATTGTAAATAGCTAGCCATTTGTCACACATAAACCTTCCGCACCTCCACTGCTTCTACTCCACCACCACATCTATATCACCTTTACCATCTCTCGAAAAATCCAGAAAATGAGATTCCTTCCGAAAATCCGATGTTATAAACCTCTCAAGTATCATGGCAAAGGTCTTGAAAATGTTTACCGACAAAAAGTTTCTCGAGATGAAGTCTCCAAAATATATATATATATATATATATATATATATATAATGAAGTTCTGAAAAAAGGAGCAGAACTAAATAAGAGAAATGTCGAAGAGAACTCGACCGAAAATGATTATCAAATGAAGAAAAAGTTCAAAAGTGCTTCTCAAAATACTTCAGCACTCCTATCTATCCGAATAAAAGTCTGTATAAAGACTACACTACCATTTTCTCACCCTTCAAAAACAACTTCACTACCACTCCAAAATTCCTTTCCCATCATTGACAAATGACCTATTAAGCTGAGATTACTACCGTTCTCGTGTTAGCAGTAAGGATTTGAGTCTTTATCAAGCCTATGACGATGGGTGCAGCATGACTGGCTATGAGCGTACTTCATTTCTTAGATCTATAGGGAACCCTAAACACCTGAGTGATTTGAGTGACCCGTGAAAGCTAGCCTATGTCATGTAACCTCCTCGCATGCTTGCAGAGATAATTTCAATCCTAACATAGATGACTCACCTTATCTTTTTGCTCTTATAATAAAAGCAACCCGCTTGGGCTACTGGAAAAGAAACACCGAAAAGATTCTTAAAAAAATGAGAGTTTGCTTGAGGACAAGCAAAGTCTAAGTGTGGGATATTTGATATCGGCTAAAAAGTCACGTTTTCACCCCGGTATTAAGGCCCAAAAATAAGAAAGATTCGAACTTTATTGGCAAAATACCCACTTCGTCGGTTAGAATTGAAGAACAAGTAATTACGAAGGCAGTGAAAAAAGAATCAAGAGAATCGGAGCTAAAACGAAGATTCTAGAGCTAAAACGGTAAAAGACAAGAAATCAAGTTACGATCCAGGGAATCAAGGCTGACCAGCACACCATACGGCTTGCCATACGGCCTGCCAGTATGGAAACGACCTGCCAGATACGTGCCAACAAACGGCTCACCATGCGGTCTGCCAGCCATACGGCCTGCCAAATACGCCTTGCCATACGCCCTGCCATGCGGCCTGCCAGGCGTATGCTGGCAATTTCCAAGTCTATTTAAAGGGTCTTTGTTATTCATTCCAACACACACTTCAATTCACTTCTTTCTCTCTCTTGTACAATATTAGTTATACTCTCAAGGCCTTCGACTCTGTGTGGGAAACCTAGTACCCGGAGAAGAACGCTGAAGATTGTATTAGGAGCGGTCTGGAGTCTTGAAGTTGTCACTTTTGTATTCGGAACTCATTTAATCTACTGGTACTTCTATCCTTTATCTTATATAATGTTTTATAATATTGTTGTCATGATTAGCGAGTAGTTATCTTTAGTGTATGCTATGATGTAAGCAGTTATAATGCCGAAATAATATTATGGTTTGTGTATGCTGTCGAAATGCTTTCCGATTATGCTTTAAACTCAATCGCTTTTCCAACTAATATAACGTAGTTATAAACTCTGTTATTGGGAAGTCGCGAACCCCGATTCAGAGTACACTATCTGTGTCACCCCTTGGTAAGAGAAGTCTATCGGATACAACGTAAGATTGACCGAGGCACACCGGTTGTAGTAAGTCTATCGAGCTTTAGATTCCGACTGAGGACTCTTTCGTAGTGAAACATCTGACTAGACCCTTAGTACATTGTCGGTCTTAGACCATGTTAGTGTAGTCACCAAGCATATAAACTTCGTACGTGCACGCTGAAGCACAGCGGTTGTTGTAAGCTATACCTCTGCTAAGTAAGGCCATGAAACACGGTTAGTGTTGACCAGTACACTGCACCATAACGCGGTCTCAAGTTTTCACCCCGCTTGAGGGATTCTTAGTTAATTAAGGAAATGTTTGTTTAGACACATAAAGGATTGGACCGTTAGGATAACCGAACGTGTTCATGGAAGTCGACTTGACTTGGCCATGGTGTTCTTTATGGTTGAACTCTTTTTAAGGGCTTAACTATCTTTTACCAATCATTAACGAAAGCATTGAGGCACATCACGTCTCTCAGATATGGTAAACCATGTATTCTATTATGCTTAAGAAAGTTTAGACCATTTTGGAATGTTAATACGTCACCCAACCGAGTCGCTCAATTGGATGAGCCGTCTGAACGTGTATACCTGTAGTCAGACTACACGGGCGTCGGGGGTAAGGGACGTTGCTGTCTATTCAGAATCTTCAAACCTAACGCAGTACCCAGTAACATGTCTTATGACAGGGGCGTTTAGGACCAGTGTAATGAATACAGGTCCTCTGCCTATTCATGAACCAGCATTCCATAATCTCGGCAACATAATTGACGAAATCATAGTATGCACTTACTTTAACCTTATCTGAATTACAAATTTTATCGCATTTACTTTATCTGCCTTATTAAATTAGAAAATCCGAAAAAATAAATATCCACAACTCCCTAACTATCTTAGGCTAAAATATAGGTTCGATGTTACTGATATCTCAAAAATACGACTCTAGGTTATACTTCCCTTACTTATAAGGAGTAGTAAGATTTAGACCCCGCTAAATATAAATTTAAAACAGTACCCTCTCCCACGAGTGGCTGATCCTGGCGAGCCGCGGCCTAACGACACCGCGCAATAAAAACTGTCCGTTTCGGCCATATTGTGATGACCCGGAAATTTCTGACCAAATTTAAACTTTATCTTTAAATGATTTAATGTTTCCGACACGATAAGCAAAGTCTATGAAGTTGAATCTTAAAATTTTAGAACTGTTTCATGTATTAAATTACATTTGACTGCTCTCGACGATTCATGAACAATTATATGTGTATATATATATATATATATATATATGTACAAGTAAAAACGACTTTCCTACCGTAAAACACTATTTGCTACAGTAAAATAACTTTCCGACCGTAAAACACTATTTGCTACAGTAAAACACTATTTGTTACAGTATTTTGCTACAGTGCTACAGTGAAAACGACTTTGCTACAGTAAACACTATTTGCTATAGTAAAACACTATTTACTACAGTTAACACTATTTGCTACAGTAAAACACTATTTGCTACAGTAAAACACTATTTGATGTCGACGAACTAGCAAACAAAAACAGGATAAGGCGGCCATGCTAAGGAAATTATGGGTTATTGTCTAGGAGGTTATGGGTAATGTTCGAGGGTATATTTTTGAATCAAATCTAGTGTTTATCATCTCTGTTGCGTCTACGTACTTTCCTACAATATTGAATCTCAATATTGATACGTAAGCACTCATATTTTATCTTTTATACATTAATTGTGTATCCATGTCTAGTGCTCGAGTATATATATTTATGCATGCTTGTATGCTAAATTTTGTCGTTAAACAGTTATAATGAATCACGAAGTAAATACATATATTACTGGTAAAAGGTATATGATATACATGTTTTTGGAAAGCTGGCGAAAAATCAATAACTTTTCATTTAGATATCGAATAATTTTGATGAACGGATTAAAAGATATGATCAACCGAATTATGATTAACGTTAATTGAAATTGCTTTTGAATCTACAATTAAGATTTAAACAACTTGTTTACGCGATTGATAAATTGGATTTTTGAATATTACCAACCGAGTAAATGAATCCTTATATAAGGTATGTCTCGTTTTGTTGAACTATTGTCAAAATTGACTTTTTGAAACGACTTTGGATAACTTTTGTATGTCGATCTCGAGCATTAGGATTGTTATACACTATGATCTGACCTAGCTTGATAGACATTTATTGACCAACATATGTTCTCTAGGTTGAGATCTACGGTTATTTGATATTCCGAGTTTCGGTCTCGTTTTGGTGAACAACTTTATGTGCTGCTAAGGTGAGTTTCATATGATCCCTTTTACCCTTTACATTTTTGGGCTGAGAATACATGTAAATGCTTTATTAACCGATATACAATATTTATATGAGTGAGTTTCATTTGCTCCCTTTTTAATTGCTTTTGCAATATATATTTTTGGGCTGAGAATACATGCACTAAAACAATATGAAACTATTGAATTATATATTTTCATAGTTTTAATGTTCATATATTGAATTATTTAAACGCAATGGATACAAGTGTAGTGACCCGAACTTTTCCATGTTTATATATATTAATTGAGATTGATATTTACATGATTAAATGTTTCCAACATGTTAAGCAATCAAACTTGTTAAGACTTGATTAATTGAAATATGTTTCATATAGACAATTGACCACCCAAGTTGACCGGTGATTCACGAACGTTAAAACTTGTAAAAAATATATGATAACATATATATGGATATATATATATATAGTTAACATGATACTATGATAAGTAAACATATCATTAAGTATATTAACAATGAACTACATATGTAAAAACAAGACTACTAACTTAATGATTTTTAAAGGAGACATATATGTAACAATTATCGTTGTAAAGACATTTAATGATATTCATACATGATAATATCATGATAATATAATAATTTAAAATCTCATTTGATATTATAAACATTGGGTTAACAACATTTAACAAGATCGTTAACCTAAAGGTTTTAAAACAACACTTACATGTAACGACTAACGATGACTTAACGACTCAGTTAAAATGTATATACATGTAGTGTTTTAATATGTATTTATACACTTTTGAAAGACTTCAATACACTTATCAAAATACTTCTACTTAACAAAAATGCTTACAAATACATCCTCATTCAGTTTCATCAACAATTCTACTCGTATGCACCCGTATTCGTACTCGTACAATACACAGCTTTTAGATGTATGTACTATTAGTATATACACTCCAATGATCAGCTCTTATCAGCCCATGTGAGTCACCTAACACATGTGGGAACCATCATTTGGCAACTAGCATGAAATATCTCATAAAATTACAAAAATATGAGTAATCATTCATGACTTATTTACATGAAAACAAAATTACATATCCTTTATATCTAATCCATACACCAACGACCAAAAACACCTACAAACACTTTCATTCTTCAATTATCTTCATCTAATTGATCTCTCTCAAGTTCTATCTTCAAGTTCTAAGTGTTCTTCATATATTCTACAAGTTCTAGTTACATAAAATCAAGAATACTTTCAAGTTTGCTAGCTCACTTCCAATCTTGTAAGGTGATCATCCAACCTCAAGAAATCTTTGTTTCTTACAGTAGGTTATCATTCTAATACAAGGTAATAATCATATTCAAACTTTGGTTCAATTTCTATAACTATAACAATCTTATTTCAAGTGATGATCTTACTTGAACTTGTTTTCGTGTTATGATTCTGCTTCAAGAACTTCGAGCCATCCAAGGATCCGTTGAAGCTAGATCCATTTTTCTCTTTTCTAGTAGGTTTATCCAAGGAACTTAAGGTAGTAATGATGTTCATAACATCATTCGATTCATACATATAAAGCTATCGTATTCGAAGGTTTAAACTTGTAATCACTAGAACATACTTTAGTTAATTCTAAACTTGTTCGCAAATAAAAGTTAATCCTTCTAACTTGACTTTTAAAATCAACTAAACACATGTTCTATATCTATATGATATGCTAACTTAATGATTTAAAACCTGGAAACACGAAAAACACCGTAAAACCGGATTTACGCCGTCGTAGTAACACCGCGGGCTGTTTTGGGTTAGTTAATTAAAAACTATGATAAACTTTGATTTAAAAGTTGTTATTATGAGAAAATGATTTTTATTATGAACATAAAACTATATCTAAAAATTATGGTTAAACTCAAAGTGGAAGTATGTTTTCTAAAATGGTCATCTAGACGTCGTTCTTTTGACTGAAATGACTACCTTTACAAAGATGACTTGTAACTTATTTTTCCGACTATAAACCTATACTTTTTCTGTTTAGATTCATAAAATAGAGTTCAATATGAAACCATAGCAATTTGATTCACTCAAAACGGATTTAAAATGAAGAAGTTATGGGTAAAACAAGATTGGATAATTTTTCTCATTTTAGCTACGTGAAAATTGGTAACAAATCTATTCCAACCATAACTTAATCAACTTGTATTGTATATTATGTAATCTTGAGATACCATAGACACGTATACAATGTTTCGACCTATCATGTCGACACATCTATATATATTTCGGAACAACCATAGACACTCTATATGTGAATGTTGGAGTTAGCTATACAGGGTTGAGGTTGATTCCAAAATATATATAGTTTGAGTTGTGATCAATACTGAGATACGTATACACTGGGTCGTGGATTGATTCAAGATAATATTTATCGATTTATTTCTGTACATCTAACTGTGGACAACTAGTTGTAGGTTACTAACGAGGACAGCTGACTTAATAAACTTAAAACATCAAAATATATTAAAAGTGTTGTAAATATATTTTGAACATACTTTGATATATATGTATATATTGTTATAGGTTCGTGAATCAACCAGTGGCCAAGTCTTACTTCCCGACGAAGTAAAAATCTGTGAAAGTGAGTTATAGTCCCACTTTTAAAATCTAATATTTTTGGGATGAGAATACATGCAGGTTTTATAAATGATTTACAAAATAGACACAAGTACGTGAAACTACATTCTATGGTTGAATTATCGAAATCGAATATGCCCCTTTTTATTAAGTCTGGTAATCTAAGAATTAGGGAACAGACACCCTAATTGACGTGAATCCTAAAGATAGATCTATTGGGCCTAACAAACCCCATCCAAAGTACCGGATGCTTTAGTACTTCGAAATTTATATCATATCCGAAGGGTGTCCCGGAATGATGGGGATATTCTTATATATGTATCTTGTTAATGTCGGTTACCAGGTGTTCACCATATGAATGATTTTTATCTCTATGTATGGGATGTGTATTGAAATATGAAATCTTGTGGTCTATTATTATGATTTGATATATGTAGGTTAAACCTATAACTCACCAACATTTTTGTTGACGTTTTAAGCATGTTTATTCTCAGGTGATTATTAAGAGCTTTCGCTGTCGCATACTTAAAAAAGGACGAGATTTGGAGTCCATGCTTGTATGATATTGTGTAAAAACTGCATTCAAGAAACTTATTTTGTTGTAACATATTTGTATTGTAAACCATTATGTAATGGTCGTGTGTAAACAGGATATTTTAGATTATCATTATCTGATAATCTACGTAAAGTTTTTTAAACTTTTATTGATGAAATTAAGGTTATGGTTTGTTTTAAAATGAATGCAGTCTTTGAAAAACGTCTCATATAGAGGTCAAAACCTCGCAACGAAATCAATTAATATGGAACGTTTTTAATCAATAAGAACGGGACATTTCAACAAGTACATACTAAATTCTACACTGAGTTTGAACCGAAAATCCCTTAGCTTTGGTAACTAGTAACTACCAGTTATAAGAACTGGTGGGCGCGAGTAGTAGTATATGGATCCATAGGGCTTGATATCCCCGTCTGTTCCAGGTATAGAAACCCTAGCCTGAACTATAAAACAGACGTATGCTATTTGAGTTTAGTACACGTTGGTTTGCGTGTATTGTACATGTTGGTTGCATGTATGTTAAAACAGGGGTACTTATTATAACGTTAAAGTTTAGTTACCAGGGTGCTCAATCTTGTAGAATATTTTGATAAACGTTTCTGGATGAAACAACTGAAATCTTGTGATCCACCTTTATACACAGATTATGCGAAACATTAAAACTATGAACTCACCAACCTTTGTGTTGACACTTGTTAGCATGTTTATTCTCAGGTTTCCTAGAAGTCTTCCGCTGTTGCTTATATGTTAGACAAGCTATGTGCATGGAGTCTTACATGACATACTTTTCAAGGAAACGTTGCATTCACCAAATTATCACCATGTATCTTATTTTGACTGCATTGTCAACGGAAGTACTATTGTAAACTATTATTTACGGTGATTGTCTATATGTAGAAATCATCAGATGTCGAAAACCTTTGATTTAAATATTCATTTATGGTGTGCCTTTTCAAAAGAATGCAATGTTTACAAAACGTATCATATAGAGGTCAAATACCTCGCAATAAAATCAATGAATGACGTATTGTCCATATGGATTTGGAGCGATCGTCACACATATCAAGAGAGAATACTCAAATAGTGTTTTACTGCAGCAAAGTCATTTTCACTGTAGCAAATAGTGTTTTACTGTAGCAAAGTCGTTTTTCACTGTAGCACTGTAGCAAAGTCGTTTTCACTGTAGCAAACAGTGTTTTACTATAGCAAAGTCGTTTTTACTGTAGCAAATAGTGTTTTACTGTAGCAAAGTCGTTTTTAGTTGTACATCTTATAATATATATATACATACATATAATTGTTCGTGAATCGTCGAGAGTAGTCAAAGGTAATTAAATATATGAAACAATACTAAAATTTTGAGACTCAATCTAACAGACTTTGTTTAACGTGTCAAACTAATAAATCGTATAGAGAATTGGTTTAAATAAGTCGAAATTTTTCGGGTCATTACAGCCATGCTCGGTCTATGTTTTGTATTAAACTAAAATGGGTCGAAATGGTCACTTTGTTGTAAATTGGGTCGATGTGGGCCCGGTGTTGTAAAACTTGTTTTATTATTAAAACGTGTTAGTTTTACTTACTTTAATGCATTGTGTAAACCGTTTCGTCTAAAAGTGTCGGGAAGTGGACGATCTTTTTGTCAAAAAAGGAAAAGAGTGGACAGGCCACTTTGGAGCGCCGCTCCACAGTGGGGCGCACTGCGCTGAATGCTGAACTTGACAGTTTTGATAAAAAAAATTAATCGCGTTTTGGTTGGATAACGGGTTGGGTTGTTACACATATGTATATATAATATCAAAATCCCATAAATTACGGAGGAATCTTTGGAAGATGTCAGGCAAAGTTCACAGTAACATATATGCTAAGATAGGAATTCGTCTATACACTATTTATGCAATAAATGCAGGAAAACGCGTCTAGACTTAAGAACGATAAGCAGGTAATTTTCGACAAGAAATGATAAGCAAAATTTATAATATGCAGATACGGTCGAAGTCCAGACTCACTAATGCATCCTAACAACTACTGGTTAGACACACTAATGTAAATTCTGGTTCGCTAAGACCAACGCTCTGATGCCAACTGTGATGGCCCGCCAAAATCCCTATTGACGCAGCACATCATTCATCGGTCCCATTGCGAGGTTTGCTCTCTATATGATACGTTTTACAAACATTGCATTCATTTCAAAAGACGCACTTTCTATATAAGAAAGTTTTTAAATTTGTATACATTTTTAAAGCATGTACATAAATGTTTTCGACTTGTGGTGATTTCTACATATAGACAATCCCAATAAATGATAGTTCATAATAATAAATCAGTTGACTAAACAGTCAAAATATAATACATATTAATGTTTGAATGCAAGTTTCCTTGAAAAATATGTCATGTAAGACTCCATGCACATAGTAGTTAAACAGCGGAAGCTTCTTTAATATCTGAGAATAAACATGCTTTAAAGTGTCAACCAAAAAGGTTGGTGAGTTCATAGTTTTATCATAAATAATGATTTTCAATAGTTGTAATAGACCACAAGATTTCAGTTTCATAAATATCCATACACTCGCAAGTGTATAAAAGCATTCTATAAGTTGTAGGCACCCGGTAACAAGCCTTAACGTTCATATTTTACCCTCTGAAAGTACACCGAATCAGGTGTGTTATATAAACCTCGAAGTACTAAAGCATCCCATAGTCAGGATGGGGTTTGTCAGGCCCAATAGATCTATCTTTAGGATTCGCGCCTACCAGTCATACACCAGTAGTTATAGTTACCAAGTTAAGGGGATATTTCCGGTTTAAACCCACGTAGAATTAATTTTAGTACTTGTGCCTATTTTATAAAATACGCATGTATTCTCAGCCCAAAAATATATAATACAAAAGCATTTAAAAAGGGAGCTATGAAAACTCACGTATCTTATATCGTGGTTCAATATTGTAGGAAAAGTATGTAGACGCAACGGAAATGATAAATGCAAGGTTGGCCTTTGATTCACGAACAATACCCCCGAACATTACCCATAACCTCCTTAGCTATAACCCATTTGAAAACCCGTTTGAAATCACCCGAGTATAACCCCGTCGTAGTATTTTATGTAATACTTATAATAATATTACCAATACTACTAATAACCTTAATAATATTAATCTTAATAACCTTAATAATAATAATAATAATTATTATATTAATATTAATTGTAATACTACGTAAAAACAAGACATAGATATGTGTTATGTCTTTGAGAAAATAAAAATATGGGAAAATTTTGAAACTCCATGTGTGTGTTCGATGACTCGATCATTCATATATATAAATTAATAAAATAATAATATAATAATTTTGAAATAAAATATAATAATTTAATAATAATCAATTATTCAATATAATAATAAAAAATTAAAATCTGAAAACGTGTGAATTTAAAAAGTAGTTGCCTTTGTCTCATTCTACCGACAGTTTTCACGGACCGGTATTTTGTACTCTGTTGCAAATAATTGACGGGTAAAAATATGGATAAAAATTCCACTTTTTATATTTGAATATATATATATATATATATATATATATATATATATATATATATATATATATATATATATATATATATATATATATATATATATTTATATATATCTGTTTTGGTCTTAAGCTTTATAAAATTAGTTGTAAAAAGGTTTGTTTATAAAGTTTGTACGCGTAATATGTGTTTTTTCTAGTTTTTAACTCAACAAAGATATATAATATATTATTAATTTAATTACAATAATATAATAAATATAATAATATTGAAATAGAATATAATAATATAATAATAATTTTGAATCAAATTTGAATCGTAAATTTTTAAAAATTCGTATTTATTAAATACTTCAAGGGTATATTATGTAATTTATAATTAATAATTTCTATCATGTCGCTTTCATGTGAATAGTAAATTAATTAATTTCGTTTCATTTACTATTCATATGAATAGTAAATGAATTAATTTTGATTCAACTATATAAGCTACACGTTGTTGTACGTTGTGCTTTACAAATTGTACATTTTTAATTTAACTTCGTTTCTTAAAAAAATTACAAAAATTATATCATAAAAATAAAACGACTTAATAAGTAAAATTTTTAATTTGAAATAGCATCGTTTAATAGTAAATTTTTTATCATTTCATATATAAATATTATAAAATTTAGTTTTCTAGAACTAATTATATTCAAAATCATTTTATTAAGAGGTTATAATAATAGAAATTATTATATCATAAAACGTTTTCTTTTAAGAAAGTAAAATCATATATAAATCATGACGGGTTCGAGTTTTAAATTATAGGTTGTTCGTGAATCGTAGGGTAAAGTCCAATGGTTAATTAAATGTATGAAAAATATTTTAATGCAACACATCAATTTTCTTATCTTGTAGGAGTTATCAGAGTTTAAATATGACCGAAATTTTCGAGTCATGACAGCATAGTTGGCACATTTATTTCAGCGGGTATTACAGCCTCGGACCCGTACACCAAACTAAAAGGTGTTTCATTAGTTGCGCCCTTTGGAGTTGTGCAGTGTGCCCACAAAACGTTAGGCAGTTCATCTATCCAACCCCTTCGACACAATCCCAGCCTTGCTTTGATTCCTAAAACGATATCCCGATTCGTAACCTCACACTGACCATTCGCCTGAGGGTGTGCGACTGATGTAAATGTTTGTTTTATATTCAATTCTTGGCACCAATCACTAAATGGATTACCTTCGAATAGCGTACCATTGTCGCTTACTATTTCATTTGGTATTCCAAATCGACATACGATGTTTTTCCACACAAAATTTTGAATTTGCTTGCCCAAAATTGTTTTTAGAGGTTTGGCCTCTACCCATTTCGTGAAATAATCAATGGCCACTACCAGAAATTTTACACCCCCTGGTCCTGCGGGGAATGGCCCTACTATGTCGATTGCCCATTTGCAGAACGGCCATGGAGACGCGATCGGTATCATTGGATGTCGCGGAGCCTTGCTTACCGGTGTATGAAGTTGACACGATTGACACTTGCGTATTACCTCTGCGGCATCTCTGTACATTGACGGCCAGTAATATCCAAGCCGCATTATTTTGGACGCAACTGTTTTGTGTCCCGAATGCAGAGCGCACATTCCCTCGTGTACTTCCCGTATGATTGACTCCGCTTGAGTTGGATTAAGGCACCGCAAATGAGGTCCCAGAAAAGACTTTCTATATAGAATTCCCTTGTCTAACAGATACATTGGTGCTTTCATCTTAATCTTTCTTGCTTCACTTGAATCTATCGGTAATGTACCTTTGGTTAGAAATTCTATTATTGGTGTCATCTAACTCTGCTCCTCTTCTTCAACTGCAGCCGAAACACTGTCTTCTTCAATAGATTTTACTTTAACTTCCTCAATCCAAATTTCTTTCTTAAAATGACTGAATGTTAATGCGGCTAACTTACTTAGCGCATCCGCCTTTTTATTCAGCGTCCTCGAAACTTGAGTTATCTGGAATAAATCGAAGTCAACTGCTAGCTCTTCACAAGCTTTAAGTATTTTTGCATTGATTCATCGTGTGCTTCGAATATTCTGTTAAATTGGTTTGTAACTAACTGTGAATCAACATATACTGACAGTTCTTTAATCTCCAAATATTTTGCTACCCGCATCCCAGATAACAATGCTTCATATTCAGCTTCATTATTTGAAACAGGGAAGCTGAATCGCAGTACGAAGGTGTTAGTCCCTAAAACATGAATGTGTATGAATATTGATGAACATGGTATGAATGTTGAGAGAATAACTCAAATGGTCAACATCTTTATTTCATAACAAGGGCTCAAATGGTGCAAGCACTTGATAAAGGGAGCATTGGGGTCTTATATATAGCCACATATATAAGACTCACATTACATGGCAAGGAAACATAATCTGGCTCATTTTAGAGTGTCAACAATCTCTTCCCATGAGATAGATTATGTTTCAAAAATTGCTCCTTGTCAAGTTTACATACAAAATTACATACAAGGAATCACTAGAGCTAAGTAACTAATTCCTATACAAATTAAGTATGTGCCATCGAATCTTGAATCCCAGATCTGATCTTCATCTTGATTCTTCAATGGTCTTTGAAGTTCGAGTTCTATACCGTACATGTATGGAAGTCTTTATATGAAGCGTGAGTCAAATACTGAGTGTATTGAAGTCATAATCTGACATTAACGATATTGTATATCTCCCCCAAAATGATGAATTTGTTGCTAAATATATCATTTTAATGTGGTTGATGGAGTCGGCAATCCCCATTAAAATTGAAGTTTCACCAAATATGGAATTGCCGAATCTTTTCGAAAATTTTCTAAGGTATAGGGTGAAAAGTGTGAAAGTTAACCTTGTTGGGTGTATGATTAAGATTTAAGAAAGCAGGGACTACTTAGCAATTAAATAAAGTGTTTCTTCTTTAATTGCTTTCGCACGAACACCCATGAAATCCACACAATGGTGATGTGGTGATGCATGACGAAGATGATGATAACTGGCTCAAATTATAACCAAAACACACGGAAAGGGAGCATGTATGTAAATTTACAAAAAATGTAAATTTTTCAAAGTTGAGAGGCTAAAAATGTAAATTTCAGAAAGTTCAGGGACTAAATTGAAAATTCTAAAAAATCTGTAAAGTTTTTGCACAGATGGTCCTTCGGGTTAACGATTATTAAAAAAATTTAATGAAATCAACTAACGGTCGTTAGTTTTGAAACGGATCAGAAATGGTTCAAAATTCGGGTTTGGATCCAGGTCTGAACTGGTTCACGGGTCAGGTACATGGTTGGTGGTTCAAGTTTAAAGTGGTGAAGGGGTGAATGGAGGGTTCATGGTTGATGGGGTCAGGTGACTGGTTCAGGTGATGGATGGTGGGGTTCGTTGATTGTGGATGGTTCAATGGTTGATCGGTTCAAAGGTTCAAGGGTGGTTGGTAGATCATGTAGTGAAGGGGTTCAAGAATGAGAGGAGTCAGGGGGTTCACGAATTAGGTGAGGGTTCAAGTAAAGGTTTGACCGGTTCAAAAGGGATTTGTTTAACAAACACGTCTACCTTCACCCTCTTTTCTTTTGTAAGGTGGAATGGGGAAGGAGACAAGCTTGTGGGCCTACTGCACAAAGTTCACATTGTTTACAGCAAATGTCCCCGTCTATATTCAGCTACTGTGTCTGTGTGTTCAATTATCAAACATTTCGAGCAGTTTTTTTTTTGTTCGAGCATCAACATTTCGAGAACCAATTTTTCGACAAGAATGTATTCGAGCATCATCATTTTGTGCACTAATTTTTCGAGCACAAAGTTTTTGAACACCTGCAGATGAAGAATAGAGTGGTGGCGGCTGGCGGTGGTGTAAGGTGGTTAGTGACGGTGATAATGGTAACAAGTTCAAAACACCACCAAACTTCACCAAAATTGCAGGAAGCTTCCTTGGGTATATTTCTCAAAAACACAACCAAGAACCCAAATTAAATCGAAATCAATGGGTATATTTCGAAAACAAAAAATCACGGATCTCCCTTGTTGTTTCGAATCTGAACTTGAAATTTGAAACACACAATCACAAGATGATTACCAAGCTTTCCTTTTAAACACAATTCCCAGATTTGCTCAAAATCTCATAACCCATAAAATGAAGAAAGTCGAATTTTTTTTATTTTTTTTATTTTTTTTGTTGTAAAACAGTAGCAGCAAGTAAAAAACCCCCAAATTAGATTTGGTGTTTTGTTGATGTAAACTGAGAATCAGATCAGATGTAATATGATTTTATGTTTTTTTGGATAAACAAGATGATAAGATCTGATAAAAAAAAATTGGGATCTTGGTGGTGTTTTTGGATAAAATATTCAAGCACAAACATGTTTTTCCTCTAGGATCGAGGTTTGAAAAGATCAAACACCCGCTCTGATACCAAATGTTAGTCCCTAAAACATGAATGTGTATGAATATTGATGAACATGGTATGAATGTTGAGAGAATAACTCAAATGGTCAACATCTTTATTTCATACCAAGGGCTCAAATGGTGCAAGCACTTGACAAAGGGAGCATTGGGGTCTTATATATAGCCACATATATAAGACTCACATTACATGGCTAGAAAACATAATCTGGCTCATTTTAGAGTGTCAACAGATGGTCTATTCCTCTCCTTCTGGACTTTTTAGGACTATTCCTGCCCCTGCGCCTTCTGGGCCACAAGCCCCGTCTGTGTGCATTTCCCATAGCTGTTCGGGCGGAGGTGGTATTTCTTTTTATTCATGTGAGACTTCGATATCTTCGGCTGTTTCAGCCAGATAATCTGCTAGGACTTGCCCTTTTACCGCACTTCGTGGTGAAAAGCTTATTTCATGCTCTCCCAATTCAATAGCCCATTTGGCCATGCGACCAGAATTTTCTGGTTTATATAGCACCTGCTCAACAAGTATCAGCGAATGTAAATTTGCTAGGATTTATCAAGCAAATTTATATTTGTTTGACGACAAATTGTTGTTTATCGTACCTGCTTTATCGGCTGATCTGTTAGGACCCTTATTGGGTGCGCTTGGAAATACCTTCGTAAGCGTCTAGCCGTATGCACGAGGGCATAAACCAGTTTTTCGATTGCAGGATAGTTTAATTTGCTTCCAGTTAAAGCTTTGCTAACATAAAATACAGGCATTTGTACCAATTCACACAGCATAATTATATAACTTTAAATGCCTATGATTGAAAATTAGCTATTTTTAATTTTATAGTGCGTACCTGTCCTCTGTCTGCTATTAATACTGAACTTATTGCTTCCTTCGACACTGCTAAGTATAGTATCAACGTTTCTCCCGCAATCGGTGCAGTCATTGTTGGCAGCTCTTTCAGCAACTTTTTCATTTCTTGAAACGCCACTTCTGCTTCCTCCATCCACTTGAAATCCGTTTTCTTTAAGCAATTCTTCAATGTCTCGAAAAAGGGGAGTGATCGCTCTGCGGATTTTGATAAGAACCTCGTTAATGCCGCCAACTTACCCGTTAAACTTTGTACTTCTTTTTTATTCCTTGGTGATGGCATATTCTCAATTGCCTCTATTTTCTTTGGGTTTGCACGTATCCCGAGCTCAGTTATTATATGACCATGAAACTTTCCTTCTTCCTCTCCAAAACTGCACTTTGACGGGTTGAGCTTCATATTAATCTTTCTTAACGACGCGAACGTTTCTAATATGTCTTCCAACAGACCTTGTTCTGTTGTGCTTTTTATAACTAGGTCGTCAACATATGCTTCCAAATTTCTCCCAATCTGACCTTTGAAATCTTCGTCTATTACCCGTTTGTATGTTGCTCCAGCATTTTTTAAACTGAATGGCATCTTGGTATAGCAGTATATGCCCTGGCTTGTGTGGAAAGCAGTCTTATCCTCGTCGTCCGCTGCCATCTGTATTTGATGGTATCCTTTGTACGCATCCAAAAAACATTTGTATCGGAAGCCAGCTAACGATTCAACTTTCCAGTCTATTTCTGGTAGAGGATAATTGTCCTTGGGGCAAGCTTTATTGATATCTGTGAAGTCAACACACATGCGCCAAGAACCATCGGGCTTTTTTACCAGCACTGGATTTGCTACCCACGTTTGGTACCTTACTTCTCGCAAGATGTTTGCTTTGACCAACTTATCAACTTCTGCCTTGAACCATTCGCTTCTTTCAGGAGCCATGTCGCGTTTCTTTTGTCGCACTGGCGTCAGACTAGGATTTGCGTTAAGCTTGTGCTCAGCAATTTCCCATGGTACGCCCGTCATGTCCGCTTCTTTCCATGCGAAGACGTCTGTATTAGAAGCTAATATATTACGAAGCTTAAACTTTGTCTCATCAGACAATCCTCCACCAAGTTTAATTTTCTGTTCTAGATGTCGCGGTTTGCGATGATCATGCAGCTTCGAATTTGATCTGCCTCACTCGGCTGTTGTCCTGCTTGTTCTATGGTCGCAATGCTTGCATCTTGCTTTTCTGACCTTATCGTTGCAATTCCTAACGGTATTGGGAACTTGATAAGGCCGTGTACCGTGGAAGGGATGGCTGTCAATTTTTGCAAAGTCGTGCGCCCTAAAAGCGCGTTGTATTTTGAGTAAGACCTTACGACGGAAAATTATACTATCGTGCTTCTCACTAACTCCTTATTATCATCGTCCACCAGCTCCAGCTCTAATTCGATGATCCCGATTGGCCATGTGGACTCCCCAGAAAATCCTGATAACGCAGTGTTAGGAGCCACTAGCTTGGCTCGCACAGCCCCTAGCAGCAAGCAGAAACAGTGCTCGTACATTATATCAACACCGCAACCGGTGTCTACATGCAATCGCTTGATGATGTACCCGCAACTTTTGACACGTCCTTTAATTGTGATGGGCGCATCCGAGGGTTCCTGTGCTATGGCCGGGAATATGATGGGAGTGTTTTCCCATTCCTCATATACCTCTAACTTGCGCCTCTGATTTGTCCGTCCGCTGGTTACCATGTTTATGGTTTTATCCGTTTCCTTTCCCTCATTCTTCTTTTGCCACAGATATTCTTTTTCTCCATTTGGCTGATCGACTTGTGCTCTTGCACTTTTCTTCAAGTGTTGCAATCTTCCTCTTTTGAGTTCAGCAACTACCCTTTTGATTAAGTGAGACATTCATTGGTCTCATGACCGTAATCATCGTGAAAATCACAAAATTTGCTTTTATCTCTGTTTCCATACTTTGACAAAGGTACTGGGGGGTCGAAGCTTTTACACACTGCCTCTGTAGCCAAAATTTCTTTTGGTGTTTTTGTGAGGTCTTTTATTAACGCAACATTTTCAGTGTGGCTGGTTTTGAACCTCTGACTTCCTCCCCCTTTATTGTTGTTGAATTTGCGATACTTATCATTATGATAGTTACCACTCCTAGGTTGGCCATTACCACCATAACGTTTGCCAGACTCTGACCCTCTTCCCTGCACTCGATAATAATCATCGTCGATGTCCATATTTGAAGAGGTACCTCCGCGATTCTGCTTTATATCTTCTTGTGCCCGCATGTAATCATGCTTTTCTTTTACGGCTTCCGCGAAGGTTTCTGGCACTCTTCTCCGTAACCATTGCCATAAGGACAGGTGTCTGTCGGTATCTATACAATGTATAAAGCCGGATACCTTCTGGCTTTCTGGCAAGTCTTGTATTTTAGCCACCTCCTTGGTATATCTGTCTATTATTTCTCCCAAGCTCTCTTTAGATTTCTGCTTAATGTCGTGACATTCGACATGTGTTCTTTTGCGTGCACGCAAATTGTGAAAGTTTAATAAAAAATTTGAGCGCAAATCCGCAAGACCTGTAATGCTTTGGGCTGGAAAATTATTGAACCATTCCCTTGCTACTCCTTGCAGCACTATTGGTAGCATATGGCATGCTACTGCATCACCCCAGCTGTGTGTTCTTGCATATCCTTCAAATTTTTGTAAAAAGTCATCCGGATCTGATAACCCATCATAACTTCCGAGTGTTAGAGGCAACACCGGTGCGATTGTGAAGGAATGATTGGCGATGTGTGGCACAAACTTTTCTGTTGTGGGAGCTAACTCAAGGTTTTGCTTAGCTTTTTGCCCTTGCATCACCGCGAACCAATTGCTCATAAATTCTTGTACCCGCGCTGGCTCATTGAAAGCGGGTGACAAAAGTGGTGACGCGACTTGCTGTAATTGAGATATGAAGCTATTTGACTGGGCTGCGGCATAGTGTGCCCCACTATATTGATTGCTTGCAACAGTATGGACTGGTTGCGAAGACGCACACGCCGTTGACCCTTGTTGTGGTGTTAGCATGATGTATGAACCATCTGGATTTCTCAGACCCATCTGCCTGATTCTTTCCTGAGCTTTCTCGGTAGTGACCCTTTCAATTTGTGTTTCGGGTTCAACCGAGGTAATAATTGGTATTGTACCCACACAGGTAGTTTTAACTTTAAAGCCTGGTGGAACCGTTTCACTTGGAGAACCGAAGCTCAGAATTTTTGGTGACAGATCCTCGAATGGTTTAAAGCTAGTTCCTGTTTCCAGTAAACTTCCATCGTGAGTGTGCCACCATCCCTTAGATGATTCATTCAGGACAGTTTCTGATGTAACCGGCCCTGTTTCAATACTTGGTGTCGATGGAGGCTTTGATGTGCCCTTGGTTGGTGTTGGTGGCGTCGACGGTGTGTTCGTAACAGTCGCCGTAGGTGTTTAAAACCCTGGACTTACTGGAGAGTCTGATCGCCCTTGGTTCTTTGCACTCTTACTTCCTCCACCCATTCTTGCTAACAATTAAAAACCTAAAAGTGACCGATTAGTTAAACAAAAAAGTTTTATGGAAAAAAGATACGTACAATAAATCATATACAACATAAATTCCAATCTTCTTTGTTTCATATAACCAGTCCCACGGATGGCGCCAAATGATCAAGCATATTTTCACGGGTCAAGGTGAACCTACGCTTGAGTGCATAAAGGGGTTTAAGGACTAACAATATTCGAACATCCGACTTTTAGTCGTGGATAACCCATATCGGTATCGTTTTGATTCCGACAGGGTGGCCGATTTGAGAGTCCACCAACAACCTAGCATACGAGGTTGAGTAGCCCTAAGATATGAAGGTTTTATAGTTCGAGACATACCTGAAAGTCTTTAAGATCGTAAGAAGCTTTATTCGTACGATGGAGATTTGTATGCTGTGGTTTACGTATGAGTAAAACGAATGAATATATCTGTATTAGGGTTTATGAGCTATGTATTTATAGGCTAATGAATTAGGGTTTCGGTAGAATCTCGTCCCTAATTAAATGTGATCTTGTCCCAACTAACTTTCGTTATTTAAGGAAAAGAATCCGAATTGATTATACCGTACATTCTTCTAGAATGTACTGGACCCTTATGCAAGTATACAAAACTCGCATCAGATGGTATAGGCGCATAGAGTGCGGCTATACCCGTGCCATATCTTTGACATCACAATTTTGTGTGCGGTTTAGGGCTTTGTATGCGCATCCCCATTGTCCTGCGTATATGCGTATCATTAACACGCTTAACGACCGAACACCAAAACCCATACACATGGCTTGGTAGAAACATTTCCCAACACTAAGGAATGATTGGTTGCACCAAGTCTTACGCCCTTCGCCCATTAATCAAAACATCACCGTAGGGTAATTCCATTAGGAATGTCACCCGTAACAATAATGTGCACAACACGATGCAATTAACAAACCCGAACTCAATCGGCACATAACAAATAATCAAAGGACATATTTATTAAAATAAAAATTACCTTAACGTCTCCTCGCCACACACTAACTCGGGACACTCCGACTTACGATGTCCTTCTTCTTGGCAATTAAAGCACACCGTGCCATCACCCTTTGGCACCGAACATTCCCAAGACTCCCCTCACGCCATAATTGTAACACCTAGACGCACTAGAATCTGATATACTCGTCAGTGTACCACCCGTGCTCACACTTGCGCCTTTAGTTCTCCTACTTGGAGCACCATACGAAACAACCCTTCTCTTACTTGAAGGTTCACTAATCACCAATCGCGAATACATTCTAAACCCCTAGCCACAACGAATAACTCCATAAACGATTTCGCCTGACCTCTGCTAATTTTGTCCTGCAAGTCATCATTCAAAGTTCGATAGAAATCTTCCATCAACATACGATCATTCCCAATATACTCTGGGCAAAAACGAGCCTTCGCCATAAAGGTCGTCTTGAGAGTATTCAAGTCCATAGATCCTTGTCGCAAATTTCGCAACTCATCACGTAATTCCACCAAATCGGCTTGCGTCCGGAACTCCTCGAAGAATTCCTTCTTAAAATCGTCCTACGACAACCCCATAAAAGCTTCACCACCAATGATATCAATTTTACCATCCAACCAATCCTTCGCCCTACCCCGCAACAAGCTAGTAGCGAGTCTTGTCCTCTTCTCGAGAGGGCAATCAATAGTACGAAAACATCCTTCGACATCCGAGATCCAAGTTGTGCTTACTAAAGGATCCGGTTTCCCGTCATACATCGGAGGTTTAGTCCTCATGAAGCTCTTATAACAACGCTCCATTTCACCACTATTTCGAAATTCGGAATACTTCATGTCCATTTCTTCTCGTAACGCACTCATTTGCTCCGCAACGGCCGCCTCAACTCTAGCGTTAAACTCATCGTCATTCGTCTCGATCTCGTTTCACGTCGTCATTCTAAAGAATGCAAAACGATTAGTCTACGAACGTATAAAACCACACGCATAACACAGCCCATCTTGCTAAACACTCATCGTACATCACTTGTTAGACACGATTTGCACCCGTAATAAGGTTTGTAAGTCCTTATTACGCACACACGCCGTATCAACTCGTTAGTACAACGACCATCTCGCTCGATGATATAAACCAACACAACAAAAATTCTACGCGGTATAAACACACGCAAGAATTTCATCACAACATAAGCCACAATCCTAGTTAGTTCACCTACACGCTAAGGCACTAACCAAGTCCCCGTCCGACCCGTTCACCTACAAGTCCCGCAACAAATAAGCACACACAAAAGTCTAAGTCTAGGCACCTATCTCAAGTCGCCTAAATTCCTTAGACCATGCTCTGATACCACTTGTAACGACCCAACCCGTCGTTTTTCGGCCCATAAAATTTCCCCCCTTAAATTACATCAATATTATTAACATTTAGGTCCCATTTATATTTTTGAAACGATTCCCTTACAATAATAAGTTTAGACAACTATAAAACGTTTAATACATAAATTTTAATATCCAAACGGGCATACATGACCCGACTATTTTAATATCCAACAAAACCGAGCATGGTGATTGGGGATACGCTACCCAATCCTAATCGAGTCCAAAAGCAAGATCTTCTAAAGTAACCTAGCCAAGATCTCTAATCCCCACGTTTACCCTAGCCACCATCACGAGAACCTATAAAAATATCAACAACGAGAGGGTAAGCTAACGCTTAGTGAGTGAGAATATACTACATACATATATATGCATAAAAAGGACACGCCACACAATAATAATCAAATAGCACATACCGGAGTCCATGCATAAAGGCAAGCTAATCTAAGCATACCATACAATCGCTAATACAACAAGCTAAAGATATCAACAAGGTAAGTTCACCAACAATGATATGTACCACGCCAATAAGCTACACCCGGAGGGTTAACTACAACACAACAATGCAATAATATATATACATATATATATCAAAAGCGTAAACCGCCCAAGGTTAACCCCTTAACCCAATACCAAATGAAGATTGTTCGAACTACACGAGCCTTAGTAAATCCGCATCCACACGAGACTACTATCTTCAATAACACAACAACATCGAGGTTGACCGAACTACACGAGCCTTAGTAAATCCGCATCTACACGAGATCACTACCTCAATAAGATGACCGAAACTACACGCGTCATCATGAATCCGCATCCACACGTGATCCACTTCCCAAATCAAAACCCACAGTCCCGGGATTATAGAAATCCATATCATCGGGGTTATCCAAAACACAAATCAATATCAACCCTTCACCATTGGGGTTATATAATTCTCATCACAAGCACATGTGATGAAGTACACACAAAGTGTGCACCTCGCCAAAGGTGGTCAACCAAAATGCACAACCGTGCCAATTGGACCCATTACACAAGTCCATCAAATCCACCTATATGTGAAGTAAGCTCTATAACCGAGAACCACTTCACCCGACCCGCACCCATCCTACACATACATATGCACATAGGATATTAACACTCACCTTGAAGTCTTGATGGATGCTAAACCAAAATCCGCAATCGCCAATGGAATGTAACTATCCCATTAATCTCAATACAAGCAATACAATTAGGTGGATTTACAAACCAACCCAATTGACACTTAGTGCAATTTCAACCCAAATGCACTTCCAAGCACAAACCGCGCCCAAACTAACCAATAATCACTAACACTAGTGACAATGGTTCTAATATGCCAATTAAACCCAAACACAAATGTTAAACACTTATCATTCTCAAAATCGCCCATAAACCCTAATTTTGACTCATTTCAAAATTAGCCTTTCAAATACACTAAAAATGGGTTCCAACACTTTCATAATCACTAAACCTAGTGATTAAACCCAATTTCAAGTCCTAATCATGGCCAAATCAGTTTCCAACCTAAAACCCAATAAACTTGAATCCTAGTTATCATCTTCCATTAACAACTACTGGGGTTCCATTTTTGAACATACAAACAAAAGCCCTAAATTTAGATGATGAACACGAAAAGGAAATTCGGAGTTAGAGCTTACCGCTAGTATCAGCTTGTAGCTAAGAACGAGGAGAACAAGGTTGCCTTTTACGCTTTCGAACGAATCCCACTTCTTCCTTTCCAAAATCCCTTTTGAATGATTTGAAGTATTTAAGTTTTGAGAGAAAATGAAGAAGAAAAGGTAAAAGAAATAAAGAAAATGAAATGGGTGGATGGGATTTAAGATCCCAAATCTGGCACACACGCGAAATGACCAAAATGCCCCTAAAAACCCTTAAAACTACGAAATCTGGAACCACACTACCAGAGGCGCCGCGCCGCGGCCCTCTTCCCCCGCGCCGCGAGATTTCACTTGGTCTGGGATCCATTTTATCGAGCTCCTGATCTTGATTTCCTATGAAATGTTGCGCCGCGACAAATCTGCCCACGCCGCGACCTTGAGCACGTTTCGTCCATTTTTTGCGTACTAAAACCATTCCACTCACTCGCGTCTCGTACCCTTCATACATCACACGTACATACACCTTAGAAAACTTATAACAACCTTCGATCAATTCTCGTAATCTTTATACATGCATGCACCAGTACTTAATCTCATGCACACACGTATACTCTCATGCCTCCGTATACACATACTCGATACACATATATATATACCCTTCACTTATATATATATATATATATATATATATATATATATATATATATATATATATATATATATATATATTCTTTATACATCGCACGTGCTCTTCATATGTGCATTGTATAAATAAATAGGTCTTACATGAATGCGGTTAATGCATATGACAGTTGTTAGCTTTTAAGAGGAATTCAAACGATGGATGGGGATGACGGTTTTTGGTTTTTGAAAGGGGGAAACTAACTTGCAAGCCCAAAACTGATTTTAAGCAATGGTTGATGGGTTGCATTTCAGGTTTTAGAGGGGTAATTTAGGAAGCACATGTCACGACCCTACTTTTTCCGTTATCTTTTACCGTTTATTATTTAACCCCCGTTAATTGTTATTCGTGCCATGTCATTTCTATGATCTATATTATTATTTTAGTAATAATATATTAATTATTATGTGTTATGTGAATATTTGTATTCATATTTAATTCTGTACGTTTCTACGTGTCGTGGATTTCTATCCGGCGAATCTTTTCGGTTTTCAAACCAACGGTCAGACTTTTGAGATTTTCGAATCCTAATTATTTTAAATATGATATTTTGATGTCATATGAATATATATAGTATTTATATATTTTATTTATCGCGTATATGTTATCTCTCTGAAGATTTAATCGCGTTGTAACGTTTTCGCGTTTCGGGCTTCGTTCGGGCTTTCGGGCCACAAGATTTTAGTCTTTAATCATATTGGGCTAGAGAGGGGCCCACCCTCTCACTTTATAGCCGAAAATTTCAAAGAGGAGGGGGTTAGGTTGTCAACTTTTCAATCTTGGGATTTATTTGATTAAAACCACTAAAATGCTTCTCATTTTAACCTAGCACCTTATTTTTTTTCTCTCCTCTCCTTGAACGACCCACAACTCCATATTCATCATCATAATCAGCCAACATCATCATAGCAAGGATTCTTCATCATTTCTCAAGGCTTGTTACATAATCGGGTTGCTATTTTCGCGTTCTTTCATCCTCTTCTTCTCAATTCTTGATTAGGGTATAAACCCTAACCTTAGATTTTTCATTTATACTTATTTTTACTGATTATGATCTTATTTTGATGCTATAGTAATTGTATGTTGTTGTATTGTTGAATTGATGCATAGAATCACTCGTTAATTCATGATTTCGGTTTGATTGATTTTGGACAGCAGCTTATTCGACCATTTCTATAAACTTAACTGATGTAAATGTTAAATTAAAGTGTCTAGATGTGTTCCTCTCATCAATACATTGATTTTAGACTCCGAATTCATGTTATTTCGATTCCCGAAACTTCAATTGTGATTAAAATGGTGTTTTCATGAAATCAAAATATAAGAACGAATGTGTTCAGGTTTGGTCCAACTTTGTGACCATTTTTGGAGTCTCTAGGGTGTACTAGTGTGTTAGGATTGATGATTGGATGAACATTCATGTTCGGGTCATCGAAATCCGAGCCACGGATCACCCGTTATGACTAAAACTTGTTTTTGATCGGATTAAAGTCCCAAGTTGAATTAGGGCTGATGGTCATGACTTGGTGGCTGTTCTTGGGGTGTTCTT
The DNA here is from genome assembly GCF_046630445.1 of Rutidosis leptorrhynchoides. Lineage (NCBI taxonomy): Eukaryota > Viridiplantae > Streptophyta > Magnoliopsida > Asterales > Asteraceae > Rutidosis > Rutidosis leptorrhynchoides. Next base: position 398,625,408 of record NC_092338.1, read on the forward strand.
GAGTGCACTAATGTGTCGGGTGGTTTGGTTAGGCGGAGATATATATAAGACTCGCCAAAAACCGATACCCGGGGCTAACCCGATGAACTTTTAATTAAAACTTATAGTTATAACATCATACTTATGATATAAAATAATGATTTTCATTATTATTAAATTACTTATGATACAAAAGTGATTAATTAAATTTAAGACTTATGATATACATATTTATTATATCATTATTAATTACATTTTGATTAATGAAACTTTTAATTAAACTTATGATTAATAATACTTTTATTATTAATGAAAAATACTTATGGTAAGTACTAAAATTATGTTATGAGATTATTATAATAGGACTTATAATAATGATTAATTAATTATTTATTTATTATAAGGCTTAGTTATTATTTAATTATAATTCAATTATTAAATACTTATGATTTAATAATTTTAATTAAAACTTATGATATGATTAATAATTCATTATTAATTAATAATACTTATGAGATGATTAAAATTTATTATTAATTAATAATACTTATGTTATGATTAATATTTAATTAATTAATTAAATACTTATGCTATATTAATTATATCTTTTAAACTTATGTAACTTTAATAATTCATTTTAATTTAATTAAACTTATGATATGACATGATTATACATATATGACTTTAAATAACATTATAACTTATATTATTAATATAATCTATACTTTAAAATTCAATGTTGACTATGTTTGACCAAGGTTGACTTTTGAGTTGACTTTCGGTTGACTTTGACTTTCAGTTGACTTTTGTTGACTTTCTAATTAAGAAAACTTTCCTAACTTATAAACTTTCCAAAAATAGCAACTTTCTAAATATGGAAACTTTACAGAAATAGAAACTTTCCTAAAATAGAAACTTTCCCAAAATAAAAACTTTCCTAAAATAGAAACTTTCCTAAAATTGAAATTTTCCAAAAATGTGAACCTGCTAAAAATAGAAACTTTCTAAAAATAGAAAGTACGTGTCCTTACGCTGTTCTGATCAAACCGAAGCATACCGAGTGTTGTTCTATGATTACTTGCAACAAGTACTATAGCTATCATACTAAGACTTGACCTAAGTTAGTTATTTAAATCGACCTGCTTTATTTATAGGTCGGCGTTGTGATCATTCTTGATCACTTTATCATTTGATGTTCGCATTTTTGTGTTATTGCTTCGTTTACGTAAAGGTGAGTTATAGTCCCACTTTTCTATTTTATATCTTTTAGGATGAGAATACAAGCATTTTATTTTATTTTTATTGGACACAAGTGGAAGTTGGTTTAAATTATTCATTGTGAGTTGAACGAAAATATTTCCTAGTCTGGTAACTGTAATCACTGGTTTCTACTGGTGAACGCGAATCCTATGGATAGATCTATCGGGTTTGACAACCCCATTTCGTGCTAGTCGCGCTAGCAATTTTTGAAGACGGAATGTATTAGTACTTCATAATTATTTGAAGATACACCTTTTCAGTGTATATTATGTTTGGTAAAGGTGGAATTGGTCAAGTGGTTACCAGGTGGCTCACGGGTTAATGGAATAATGTTTTATATGTTTTCGAGCATATAATTTTTGTTGTCCAAAATAAGGCTTTATGTTTTCAAACATAAATTTTTACGGTTTAAATTAAATATTGTTCGCAATATTAAACCTATAATTTACTCAACATTTTTGTTGACAGTTACTCGCATGTTTTATTCTCAGGTTCATGATTGATTGCTTCCGCTGTGCTTAGAGAGTCTGCATATTTATGATGGCAGCTTTTGTTAAACATTAACTTGCATTCTGAAATGTCCCGTTCTTATTGATTAAAAACGTTCCATATTAATTGATTTCGTTGCGAGGTTTTGACATCTATATGAGACGTTTTTCAAAGACTGCATTCATTTTTAAAACAAACCATAACCTTTATTTCATAAATAAAGGTTTAAAAAGCTTTACGTAGATTATCAAATAATGATAATCTAAAATATCCTGTTTACACACGACCATTACATAATGGTTTACAATACAAATATGTTACATCGAAATCAGTTTCTTGAATGCAGTTTTTACACAATATCATACAAACATGGACTCCAAATCTTGTCCTTATTTTAGTATGCAACAGCGGAAGCTCTTAATATTCACCTGAGAATAAATATGCTTTAAACGTCAACAAAAATGTTGGTGAGTTATAGGTTTAACCTATATATATATATCAAATCGTAACAATAGACCACGAGATTTCATATTTCAATACACATCCCATACATAGAGATAAAAATCATTCATATGGTGAACACCTGGTAACCGACATTAACAAGATGCATATATAAGAATATCCCCATCATTCTGGGACACCCTTCGGATATGATATAAATTTTGAAGTACTAAAGCATCCGGTACTTTGGATGGGGTTTGTTAGGCCCAATAGATCTATCTTTAGGATTCGCGTCAATTAGGGTGTCTGTTTCCTAATTCTTAGATTACCAGACTTAATAAAAAGGGGCATATTCGATTTCGATAATTCAACCATAGAATGTAGTTTCACGTACTTGTGTCTATTTTGTAAATCATTTATAAAACCTGCATGTATTCTCATCCCAAAAATATTAGATTTTAAAAGTGGGACTATAACTCACTTTCACAGATTTTTACTTCGTCGGGAAGTAAGACTTGGCCACTGGTTGATTCACGAACCTATAACAATATATACATATATATCAAAGTATGTTCAAAATATATTTACAACACTTTTAATATATTTTGATGTTTTAAGTTTAGTAAGTCAGCTGTCCTCGTTAGTAACCTACAACTAGTTGTCCACAGTTAGATGTACAGAAATAAATCGATAAATATTATCTTGAATCAATCCACGACCCAGTGTATACGTATCTCAGTATTGATCACAACTCAAACTATATATATTTTGGAATCAACCTCAACCCTGTATAGCTAACTCCAACATTCACATATAGAGTGTCTATGGTTGTTCCGAAATATATATAGATGTGTCGACATGATAGGTCGAAACATTGTATACGTGTCTATGGTATCTCAAGATTACATAATATACAATACAAGTTGATTAAGTTATGGTTGGAATAGATTTGTTACCAATTTTCACGTAGCTAAAATGAGAAAAATTATCCAATCTTGTTTTACCCATAACTTCTTCATTTTAAATCCGTTTTGAGTGAATCAAATTGCTATGGTTTCATATTGAACTCTATTTTATGAATCTAAACAGAAAAGTATAGGTTTATATTCGGAAAAATAAGTTACAAGTCGTTTTTGTAAAGGTAGTCATTTCAGTCGAAAGAACGACGTCTAGATGACCATTTTAGAAAACATACTTCCACTTTGAGTTTAATCATAATTTTTTGGATATAGTTTCATGTTCATAATAAAAATCATTTTCTCAGAATAACAACTTTAAAATCGAAGTTTATCATAGTTTTTAATTAACTAACCCAAAACAGCCCGCGGTGTTACTACGACGGCGTAAATCCGATTTTACGGTGTTTTTCGTGTTTCCAGGTTTTAAATCATTAAGTTAGCATATCATATAGATATAGAACATGTGTTTAGTTGATTTTAAAAGTCAAGTTAGAAGGATTAACTTTTGTTTGCGAACAAGTTTAGAATTAACTAAACTATGTTCTAGTGATTACAAGTTTAAACCTTCGAATAAGATAGCTTTATATGTATGAATCGAATGATGTTATGAACATCATTACTACCTTAAGTTCCTTGGATAAACCTACTGGAAAATAGAAAAATGGATCTAGCTTCAATGGATCCTTGGATGGCTCGAAGTTCTTGAAGCAGAATCATGACACGAAAACAAGTTCAAGTAAGATCATCACTTGAAATAAGATTGTTATAGTTATAGAAATTGAACCAAAGTTTGAATATGATTATTACCTTGTATTAGAATGATAACCTACTGTAAGAAACAAAGATTTCTTGAGGTTGGATGATCACCTTACAAGATTGGAAGTGAGCTAGCAAACTTGAAAGTATTCTTGATTTTATGAAACTAGAACTTTTGGAATTTATGAAGAACACTTAGAACTTGAAGATAGAACTTGAGAGAGATCAATTAGATGAAGAAAATTGAAGAATGAAAGTGTTTGTAGGTGTTTTTGGTCGTTGGTGTATGGATTAGATATAAAGGATATGTAATTTTGTTTTCATGTAAATAAGTCATGAATGATTACTCATATTTTTGTAATTTTATGAGATATTTCATGCTAGTTGCCAAATGATGGTTCCCACATGTTTTAGGTGACTCACATGGGCTGCTAAGAGCTGATCATTGGAGTGTATATACCAATAGTACATACATCTAAAAGCTGTGTATTGTACGAGTACGAATACGGGTGCATACGAGTAGAATTGTTGATGAAACTGAACGAGGATGTAATTGTAAGTATTTTTGTTAAGTAGAAGTATTTTGATAAGTGTATTGAAGTCTTTCAAAAGTGTATAAATACATATTAAAACACTACATGTATATACATTTTAACTGAGTCGTTAAGTCATCGTTAGTCGTTACATGTAAGTGTTGTTTTGAAACCTTTAGGTTAACGATCTTGTTAAATGTTGTTAACCCAATGTTTATAATATCAAATGAGATTTTAAATTATTATATTATCATGATATTATCATGTATGAATATCTCTTAATATGATATATATACATTAAATGTCTTTACAACGATAATCGTTACATATATGTCTCGTTTAAAAATCATTAAGTTAGTAGTCTTGTTTTTACATATGTAGTTCATTGTTAATATACTTAATGATATGTTTACTTATCATAGTATCATGTTAACTATATATATATCCATATATATGTCATCATATAGTTTTTACAAGTTTTAACGTTCGTGAATCACCGGTCAACTTGGGTGGTCAATTGTCTATATGAAACATATTTCAATTAATCAAGTCTTAACAAGTTTGATTGCTTAACATGTTGGAAACATTTAATCATGTAAATATCAATCTCAATTAATATATATAAACATGGAAAAGTTCGGGTCACTACAGTACCTACCCGTTAAATAAATTTCGTCCCGAAATTTTAAGCTGTTGAAGGTGTTGACGAATCTTCTGGAAATAGATGCGGGTATTTCTTCTTCATCTGATCTTCACGCTCCCAGGTGAACTCGGGTCCTCTACGAGCATTCCATTGAACCTTAACAATTGGTATCTTGTTTTGCTTAAGTCTTTTAACCTCACGATCCATTATTTCGACGGGTTCTTCGATGAATTGAAGTTTTTCGTTGATTTGGATTTCATCTAACGGAATAGTGAGATCTTCTTTAGCAAAACATTTCTTTAAATTCGAGACGTGGAAAGTGTTATGTACAGCCGCGAGTTGTTGAGGTAACTCTAGTCGGTAAGCTACTGGTCCGATACGATCAATAATCTTGAATGGTCCAATATACCTTGGATTTAATTTCCCTCGTTTACCAAATCGAACAACGCCTTTCCAAGGTGCAACTTTAAGCATGACCATCTCTCCAATTTCAAATTCTATATCTTTTCTTTTAATGTCAGCGTAGCTCTTTTGTCGACTTTGGGCGGTTTTCAACCGTTGTTGAATTTGGATGATATTCTCGGTAGTTTCTTGTATAATCTCCGGACCCGTAATCTGTCTATCCCCCACTTCACTCCAACAAATCGGAGACCTGCACTTTCTACCATAAAGTGCTTCAAACGGCGCCATCTCAATGCTTGAATGGTAGCTGTTGTTGTAGGAAAATTCTGCTAACGGTAGATGTCGATCCCAACTGTTTCCGAAATCAATAACACATGCTCGTAGCATGTCTTCAAGCGTTTGTATCGTCCTTTCGCTCTGCCCATCAGTTTGTGGATGATAGGCAGTACTCATGTCTAGACGAGTTCCTAATGCTTGCTGTAATGTCTGCCAGAATCTTGAAATAAATCTGCCATCCCTATCAGAGATAATAGAGATTGGTATTCCATGTCTGGAGATGACTTCCTTCAAATACAGTCGTGCTAACTTCTCCATCTTGTCATCTTCTCTTATTGGCAAGAAGTGTGCTGATTTGGTGAGACGGTCAACTATTACCCAAATAGTATCAAAACCACTTGCAGTCCTTGGCAATTTAGTGATGAAATCCATGGTAATGTTTTCCCATTTCCATTCCGGGATTTCGGGTTGTTGAAGTAGACCTGATGGTTTCTGATGCTCAGCTTTGACCTTAGAACACGTCAAACATTCTCCTACGTATTTAGCAACATCGGCTTTCATACCCGGCCACCAAAAATGTTTCTTGAGATCCTTGTACATCTTCCCCGTTCCAGGATGTATTGAGTATCTGGTTTTATGAGCTTCTCTAAGTACCATTTCTCTCATATCTCCAAATTTTGGTACCCAAATCCTTTCAGCCCTATACCGGGTTCCGTCTTCCCGAATATTAAGATGCTTCTCCGATCCTTTGGGTATTTCATCCTTTAAATTTCCCTCTTTTAAAACTCCTTGTTGCGCCTCCTTTATTTGAGTAGTAATGTTATTATGAATCATTATATTCATAGATTTTACTCGAATGGGTTCTCTGTCCTTCCTGCTCAAGGCATCGGCTACCACATTTGCCTTCCCCGGGTGGTAACGAATCTCAAAGTCGTAATCATTCAATAATTCAATCCACCTACGCTGCCTCATATTCAGTTGTTTCTGATTAAATATGTGTTGAAGACTTTTGTGGTCGGTATATATAATACTTTTGACCCCATATAAGTAGTGCCTCCAAGTCTTTAATGCAAAAACAACCGTGCCTAATTCCAAATCATGCGTCGTATAATTTTGTTCGTGAATCTTCAATTGTCTAGACGCATAAGCAATCACCTTTGTTCGTTGCATTAATACACAACCGAGACCTTGCTTTGATGCATCACAATAAATCACAAAATCATCATTCCCTTCAGGCAATGACAATATAGGTGCCGTAGTTAGCTTTTTCTTCAATAACTGAAACGCTTTCTCTTGTTCATCATTCCATTCAAATTTCTTCCCTTTATGCGTTAATGCAGTCAAGGGTTTTGCTATTCTGGAAAAGTCTTGGATGAACCTTCTGTAGTAACCAGCTAGTCCTAAAAACTGGCGTATGTGTTTCGGAGTTTTCGGGGTTTCTCACTTTTCAACAGTTTCTATCTTTGCCGGATCCACCTTAATACCTTCTTTGTTCACTATGTGACCGAGGAATTGAACTTCTTCCAACCAAAATGCACACTTTGAAAACTTAGCGTACAATTCTTCCTTCCTCAATACTTCTAACACCTTTCTCAAATGTTCACCATGTTCTTGGTCATTCTTTGAGTAAATAAGTATGTCATCAATGAAAACAATGACAAACTTGTCAAGGTATGGTCCACACACTCGGTTCATAAGGTCCATGAACACAGCTGGTGCATTAGTTAAACCAAACGGCATGACCATAAACTCGTAATGACCGTAACGTGTTTTGAAAGTAGTCTTTGGAATATCATCTTCTTTCACCCGCATTTGATGATACCCGGAACGTAAGTCAATCTTTGAATAAACAGACGAGCCTTGTAGTTGATCAAATAAGTCATCGATTCTCGGTAGTGGGTAGCGGTTCTTGATGGTAAGTTTGTTCAACTCTCGGTAGTCGATACACAACCTGAATGTACCATCTTTCTTCTTGACAAACAAAACAGGAGCTCCCCACGGTGATGTGCTTGGTCGAATGAAACCACGCTCTAAAAGTTCTTGTAATTGGCTTTGTAGTTCTTTCATCTCGCTGGGTGCGAGTCTGTAAGGAGCACGAGCTATTGGTGCAGCTCCTGGTACAAGATCTATTTGAAATTCAACGGATCGATGTGGGGGTAATCCCGGTAATTCTTTCGGAAATACATCAGAAAATTCTTTTGCGACGGGAACATCATTGATGCTCTTTTCTTCAGTTTGTACTTTCTCGACGTGTGCTAGAACAGCATAGCAACCTTTTCTTATTAGTTTTTGTGCCTTCAAATTACTAATAAGATGTAGCTTCGTGTTGCCCTTTTCTCCGTACACCATTAAGGGTTTTCCTTTTTCTCGTATAATGCGAATTGCATTTTTGTAACAAACGATCTCCGCTTTCACTTCTTTCAACCAGTCCATACCGATTATCACATCAAAACTCCCTAACTCTACTGGTATCAAATCAATCTTAAATGTTTCGCTAACCAGTTTAATTTCTCGATTCCGACATATATTATCTGCTGAAATTAATTTACCATTTGCTAATTCGAGTAAAAATTTACTATCCAAAGGCGTCAATGGACAACTTAATTTAGCACAAAAATCTCTACTCATATAGCTTCTATCCGCACCCGAATCAAATAAAACGTAAGCAGATTTATTGTCAATAAGAAACGTACCCGTAACAAGCTCCGGGTCTTCCTGTGCCTCTGCCGCATTAATATTGAAAACTCTTCCACGGCCCTGTCCATTCGTGTTCTCCTGGTTCGGGCAATTTCTAATAATGTGGCCCGGTTTTCCACATTTATAACAAACTACATTGGCATAACTTGCTCCGACACTACTTGCTCCGCCATTACTCGTTCCGACACCATTTGTTCCTTTCGTTCTATTAACCCCTGGTCCGTAGACCTCACACTTCGCCGCGCTATGACCATTTCTTTTACACTTGTTGCAAAATTTGGTGCAGAACCCCGAGTGATTCTTTTCACACCTTTGGCATAGCTGCTTCTGATTGTTGTTGTTGTTGTGGTTATTATTGTTGTTGGGATGATTGTTGTAGTTGTTGTTGTTGTTGTTGTTGTTGTTGTTGGGCCGTTTGTTGTAGTTGCGATTGATGTTGCGATTGTTGGGATAATTGTTGCGATTATTGTTGTAATTGCTGTTGTTGTTGTATTGGTGATTCTTATCACCGTTTTCCTCCCACTTTCTTTTGACTTGCTTCACATTGGCCTCTTCAGCAGTCTGTTCTTTAATTCTTTCTTCAATTTGGTTCACGAGTTTGTGAGCCATTCTACATGCCTGTTGTATGGAGGCGGGCTCGTGTGAACTTATATCTTCTTGGATTCTTTCCGGTAATCCTTTCACAAACGCGTCGATCTTCTCTTCCTCATCTTCGAATGCTCCCGGACACAATAGGCACAATTCTGTGAATCGTCTTTCGTACGTGGTAATATCAAATCCTTAGGTTCGTAACCCTCTAAGTTCTGTCTTGAGCTTATTGACCTCGGTTCTGGGACGGTACTGCTCGTTCATCAAGTGCTTGAATGCTGACCACGGTAGTGCGTACGCATCGTCTTGTCCCACTTGTTCTAGATAGGTATTCCACCATGTTAACGCAGAACCTGTGAAGGTATGCGTAGCGTACTTTACTTTGTCCTCTTCAGTACACTTACTTATGGCAAACACCGATTCGACCTTCTCGGTCCACCGTTTCAATCCGATCGGTCCTTCGGTTCCATCAAATTCCAAAGGTTTGCAGGCAGTGATTTCTTTGTAGGTGCATCCTACACGATTTCCTGTACTACTAGATCCAAGGTTATTGTTGGTATGTAGCGCAGCCTGTACTGCGGCTATGTTTGAAGCTAGAAAAGTACGGAATTCCTCTTCATTCATATTCACGGTGTGTCGATTAGTCGGTGTCATTTCCTTCAAAATAGTTAAATGGAACAAGTTAATCATACAGAATATTAAGAGTAGTTAATAGTATTTCGTAGCATAATATGAACTCATTTATAAAAGCTTTTTCTTCATATTAGCGTTTTATAAGTTTAAATTCGGGTAGTACCTACCCGTTAAGTTCATACTTAGTAGCTAATATACAATTCAACTACTACAATTCTATATGAAAAACTGATTATAATAATATTTCGCGTTCAAACTTTTATACAATATTTTACAAACTTACAATACCGCTTATTTTACATAAAGCATGAAATATAGCACACAATAACTTTGATACAAGATAGTTGTGAAGATAATTCTAGCTAGTACACAAGTCGTTCAGCAAAGGCAATAAAGACACGTAATTCATACGTCCAGAAACAAGTCATGCATTCTGGTTTTACTAGGACTACTTCCCATCCTTGGTCTTGTGCAACATAACCGTTATGGCCGTTGATAAGACAGCGTGTTGTAACGTCGTCAAAGGGACGAGGGTTACGTAATGTCCAACAGTCCCGTAATAATCTAAAAACCTCATTTCTTACCCCAATTACCGACTCCGTCACTTGTGGAAACGTTTTGTTTAATAGTTGTAGCCCGATGTTCTTGTTCTCACTTTGGTGAGAAGCGAACATTACTAATCCGTAAGCATAACATGCTTCTTTATGTTGCATGTTAGCCGCTTTTTCTAAATCACGAAGTCCAATATTCGGATATATTGAGTCAAAATAATTTCTTAACCCGTTGCGTAAAATAGCATTTGGGTTCCCCGCAATATATGCGTCAAAGTAAACACATCGTAACTTATGGGTTTCCCAATGTGATATCCCCCATCTTTCAAACGAAAGTCTCTTATAAACCAAGACATTCTTGGAACGTTCTTCGAATGTCTTACAAACTGATCTCGCCTTAAATAGTTGTGCCGAGGAATTCTGGCCGACTCTAGACAAGATTTCATCAATCATGTCTCCGGGTAGGTCTCTTAAAATATTGGGTTGTCTATCCATTTTGTGTTTTTAAACTGTAAAATAGACAAGAGTTAGATTCATAAAAAAAATATTTATTAATACAAGCAATTTTTACATATATCATAAAGCATAAGAACACTATATTACATATATTACACCACACGAATACAACTATCTTATTCCGACTCGCTCGTTTCTTCTTCTTCGGTTTTGGTTCGTTTTGCCAAGTTTCTAGGGATATATGATGTTCCCCTAATACAAGCCGTCGTTGTCCACATTGGTTTAGAAAAACCTGGTGGTTTAGAGGTTCCCGGGTCATTGTTACAACTTAAGGACTTCGGGCGTTGACGATACATATAAAGTTCATCGGGGTTGGAATTAGATTTCTCTATTTTTATGCCCTTTCCCTTATTATTTTCTTTTGCCTTTTTAAATTCAGTTGGGGTAATTTCTATAACATCATCGGAATTCTCGTCGGAATCCGATTCATCGGAGAATTGGTAATCCTCCCAATATTTTGCTTCCTTGGCGGAAACACCATTGACCATAATTAACCTTGGTCGGTTGGTTGAGGATTTTCTTTTACTTAACCGTTTTATTATTTCCCCCACCGGTTCTATTTCTTCATCCGGTTCCGATTCTTCTTCCGGTTCCGACTCTTCTTCCGGTTCCTCTTCGGGAACTTGTGAATCAGTCCACGAATCATTCCAATTTACATTTGACTCTTCATTATTATTAGGTGAGTCAATGGGACTTGTTCTAGAGGTAGACATCTATCACATAATATCAAACGCGTTAAGAGATTAATATATCACATAATATTCACATGTTAAAAATATATAGTTTCCAACAAAATTTGTTAAGCAATCATTTTTCAAGTAAACACGGTCGAAGTCCAGACTCACTAATGCATCCTAACAAACTCGATAAGACACACTAATGAAAAATTCTGGTTCTCTAAGACCAATGCTCGGATACCAACTGAAATGTCCCGTTCTTATTGATTAAAAACGTTCCATATTAATTGATTTCGTTGCGAGGTTTTGACCTCTATATGAGACGTTTTTCAAAGACTGCATTCATTTTTAAAACAAACCATAACCTTTATTTCATAAATAAAGGTTTAAAAAGCTTTACGTAGATTATCAAATAATGATAATCTAAAATATCCTGTTTACACACGACCATTACATAATGGTTTACAATACAAATATGTTACATCGAAATCAGTTTCTTGAATGCAGTTTTTACACAATATCATACAAACATGGACTCCAAATCTTGTCCTTATTTTAGTATGCAACAGCGGAAGCTCTTAATATTCACCTGAGAATAAATATGCTTTAAACGTCAACAAAAATGTTGGTGAGTTATAGGTTTAACCTATATATATCAAATCGTAACAATAGACCACAAGATTTCATATTTCAATACACATCCCATACATAGAGATGAAAATCATTCATATGGTGAACATCTGGTAACCGACATTAACAAGATGCATATATAAGAATATCCCCATCATTCCGGGACACCCTTCGGATATGATATAAATTTCGAAGTACTAAAGCATCCGGTACTTTGGATGGGGTTTGTTAGGCCCAATAGATCTATCTTTAGGATTCGCGTCAATTAGGGTGTCTGTTCCCTAATTCTTAGATTACCAGACTTAATAAAAAGGGGCATATTCGATTTTGATAATTCAACCATAGAATGTAGTTTCACGTACTTGTGTCTATTTTGTAAATCATTTATAAAACCTGCATGTATTCTCATCCCAAAAATATTAGATTTTAAAAGTGGGACTATAACTCACTTTCACAGATTTTTACTTCGTCGGGAAGTAAGACTTGGCCACTGGTTGATTCACGAACCTATAACAATATATACATATATATCAAAGTATGTTCAAAATATATTTACAACACTTTTAATATATTTTGATGTTTTAAGTTTAGTAAGTCAGCTGTCCTCGTTAGTAACCTACAACTAGTTGTCCACAGTTAGATGTACAGAAATAAATCGATAAATATTATCTTGAATCAATCCACGACCCAGTGTATACGTATCTCAGTATTGATCACAACTCAAACTATATATATTTTGGAATCAACCTCAACCCTGTATAGCTAACTCCAACATTCACATATAGAGTGTCTATGGTTGTTCCGAAATATATATAGATGTGTCGACATGATAGGTCGAAACATTGTATACGTGTCTATGGTATCTCAAGATTACATAATATACAATACAAGTTGATTAAGTTATGGTTGGAATAGATTTGTTACCAATTTTCACGTAGCTAAAATGAGAAAAATTATCCAATCTTGTTTTACCCATAACTTCTTCATTTTAAATCCGTTTTGAGTGAATCAAATTGCTATGGTTTCATATTGAACTCTATTTTATGAATCTAAACAGAAAAGTATAGGTTTATAGTCGGAAAAATAAGTTACAAGTCGTTTTTGTAAAGGTAGTCATTTCAGTCGAAAGAACGACGTCTAGATGACCATTTTAGAAAACATACTTCCACTTTGAGTTTAATCATAATTTTTTGGATATAGTTTCATGTTCATAATAAAAATCATTTTCTCAGAATAACAACTTTAAAATCAAAGTTTATCATAGTTTTTAATTAACTAACCCAAAACAGCCCGCGGTGTTACTACGACGGCGTAAATCCGATTTTACGGTGTTTTTCGTGTTTCCAGGTTTTAAATCATTAAGTTAGCATATCATATAGATATAGAACATGTGTTTAGTTGATTTTAAAAGTCAAGTTAGAAGGATTAACTTTTGTTTGCGAACAAGTTTAGAATTAACTAAACTATGTTCTAGTGATTACAAGTTTAAACCTTCGAATAAGATAGCTTTATATGTATGAATCGAATGATGTTATGAACATCATTACTACCTTAAGTTCCTTGGATAAACCTACTAGAAAAGAGAAAAATGGATCTAGCTTCAATGGATCCTTGGATGGCTCGAAGTTCTTGAAGCAGAATCATGACACGAAAACAAGTTCAAGTAAGATCATCACTTGAAATAAGATTGTTATAGTTATAGAAATTGAACCAAAGTTTGAATATGATTATTACCTTGTATTAGAATGATAACCTACTGTAAGAAACAAAGATTTCTTGAGGTTGGATGATCACCTTACAAGATTGGAAGTGAGCTTGCAAACTTGAAAGTATTCTTGATTTTATGAAACTAGAACTTTTGGAATTTATGAAGAACACTTAGAACTTGAAGATAGAACTTGAGAGAGATCAATTAGATGAAGAATATTGAAGAATGAAAGTGTTTGTAGGTGTTTTTGGTCGTTGGTGTATGGATTAGATATAAAGGATATGTAATTTTGTTTTCATGTAAATAAGTCATGAATGATTACTCATATTTTTGTAATTTTATGAGATATTTCATGCTAGTTGCCAAATGATGGTTCCCACATGTGTTAGGTGACTCACATGGGCTGCTAAGAGCTGATCATTGGAGTGTATATACCAATAGTACATACATCTAAAAGCTGTGTATTGTACGAGTACGAATACGGGTGCATACGAGTAGAATTGTTGATGAAACTGAACGAGGATGTAATTGTAAGCATTTTTGTTAAGTAGAAGTATTTTGATAAGTGTATTGAAGTCTTTCAAAAGTGTATAAATACATATTAAAACACTACATGTATATACATTTTAACTGAGTCGTTAAGTCATCGTTAGTCGTTACATGTAAGTGTTGTTTTGAAACCTTTAGGTTAACGATCTTGTTAAATGTTGTTAACCCAATGTTTATAATATCAAATGAGATTTTAAATTATTATATTATCATGATATTATCATGTATGAATATCTCTTAATATGATATATATACATTAAATGTCTTTACAACGATAATCGTTACATATATGTCTCGTTTAAAAATCATTAAGTTAGTAGTCTTGTTTTTACATATGTAGTTCATTGTTAATATACTTAATCATATGTTTACTTATCATAGTATCATGTTAACTATATATATATCCATATATATGTCATCATATAGTTTTTACAAGTTTTAACGTTCGTGAATCACCGGTCAACTTGGGTGGTCAATTGTCTATATGAAACATATTTCAATTAATCAAGTCTTAACAAGTTTGATTGCTTAACATGTTGGAAACATTTAATCATGTAAATATCAATCTCAATTAATATATATAAACATGGAAAAGTTCGGGTCACTACACATTCTATTTTGATACATTAATTTGTGGGTGTTGTTGACTTTGTTTTGGTCAACTTTTGATTAAGTATTTGTGCATGGTTTTTCTAAACTTACATATTTTGGTAGGTTTTCTTTATAGTAAATCATTTTTAAATAAAGAATGCAAGGTTATTTATTAAATTCATTTATGGTTATGATCAAGCTGTGGGACCAAGATAACGATGGTCGTCAAGTGTACTTTGACGGATCGTCAAAGCACACTTAAATCTAACATCAGACACTGAATTCTGACATCAGATAAATGTGAGCCTTTGAATCAATCAAGAATATTCTATTTTAAGGGTGGGGATCTATTTTTGTAAGGGATAATTTTAAAATCTGACTCAATTATAGCTTTGCTTTAATATATAGAGTAGATTGTATTTGAAGTCTCAATTCGAAAATTTATTTCACGATTAAGCTTTTGTTATATAAGGAGAGAGATAATTATTATTATTATTATTATTATTATTATTATTATTATTATTATTATTATTATTATTTATTAAGATTTTCTAAACGAAGCTATAAGGGCCATGTTTAAGAAGAATTTTGATGCTTAGATACAAAATATTTAGCGAGGTAGTTATAAGCAAATTAGTGGGGTGGTTATTACTTATTAGCATAGTATAAACAATCATTACATGTCTTAGATTCTTGGAGATAGTCTTTAGGGTTATTCTTATAAAATTTCTTATTATTATTTATGAATTTCTGTAAACTTTTTTAAAAAAGTTTACGACTAAATTACAGCATTTAATGACTTGCTATTCGAAATGCCCATCGTTTGCCGCAATGAAACAAGACCATAAAAAAAATTTTCATCCTTTTAATTATGGATACGACGAACGCATTTTTGCAATTTGAACGTTGATCTTTGTATATGTCTAAGATTTTTTTTTCTTACTGAATTTTTTCTTAAACATATAACTATTTTCTTTTATGTTACGTTAGTCTCATTAATGTTAAATTATTTTTTATTGAAAATATATAGTTATGTACAAAAAAAGCTTTCACGCGCATCGAAGCGTGCTGAATAAATACTTGTTCATTTCAAATATTAATACATTAATTTTACATAATTCATACAATTTATTAAAAATTATTATCAAACAACTTATTGCCCAATAAAGATCAATTAAAGTTTTTAATTAATTATATATTTATTTATTAGAAATGTAATTGTTAAGTACATCTCATATTTTATTTATTTATTAGTTATTATTTATATTTATAATTATAATTATTTTTTACTTATTTAATTACATCTAATAACGCACTCGTAGGATACCAAACTCATTAAAGAAAAATAACGGTTTTTTAGACACATTAATTTGTAACTGTTCATCAATCTTTTTGGGTGTGTTTGGGTGACGAGCTTGTTGGAGCTTATGGGAGCTTATAGGAGCTTGAGCTTATGATTTTAATAAGCTCCAAGTCATAAGCTTCGTTTGGTAGAGAAAAAAAGTAGAGCTTATGAAAATCATAAGCTCTGAAAAAACAAGCTACTTTTAGTAGCGTATGAAAAAAGTAGAGCTTATGAACTGGAAAATAAGCTCCAGCTAGTTTACCAAACACTTATAAAAAATAATAAGCTCCAGATACCAGCTTAAAAAATAAGCTCCAGCTCCAGCTCTATCTCATAAGCTCCAGCTCCAGCTCCAGCTACAAGCTCCAGCTCTAGCTACTTTCATCCAAACACACCATTTGTCATGTTTTTTCGTTCTTACCGAAACTTCGGATGGTAAGGTTGAATGGGTGGGCAATGTGTCACGGAAAGGATCGTCGAAGAAAGCTTAGTTCGGCTCGGTTAAGGTTGTATGTCGTTTACTTTGTTCATAGGTTTGTGAGGTTGACTCAATTTTAGTTAGTACTTGTATTGTGTTTATTGTCTTCGAGCCATTTCTTTCTCGTTTCGTTCTGTATTAATTTTTAGGTTCTTTCATCTTTCGGTAAATGATAAACGTTGTTTGTTTTACGGTAATCATTATTTTATTTAAAAAAAAGAAGAATAAATAAAAATAAAAAGAAGAACAAGGGCGTGTTTGGATGAAACTAGCTGGAGCTGGAGCTTATGAGTTAGAGCTGTAGCTTATTTTTAAAGCTGATAGCTGGAGCTTATTATTTTTTATAAGTGTTTGGTAAACTAGTTGGAGCTTATTTTTCAGTTTATAAGCTCTACTTTTTTTCATAAGCTACTTTAAGAGTGTGTTTGACGCAAGAGCTTACGAGAGCTTATGGGAGCTTGATCTTATGATTTTAATAAGCTCCAAGTAATAAACTTTGTTTGGTAGACATAAAAAGTAAAGTTTATGAAAATCATAAGCTCTAGAAAAATAAGCTGTTTCTAGTAGCTTATGAAAAAAGTAGAGCTTATGAATTGGAAAATACGCTCCAGCTAGTTTATCAAACACTTCTAAAAAATAATAAGCTTCAGCTACCAGCTTTAAAATAAGTTTCAGCTCCAGCTCCAGCTACAAGTTCCAGCTCCAGCTACAAGCTCCAGCTCTAACTAATTTTGCCCAAACACACCCTAAGTAGCTTATTTTTTAAGAGCTTATGATTTTCATAAGGGGGATGATTCTCACACACACTTTTTTGATCCTCACACACCTATTTTAACCTTTTACTCTTCTAATAATACTCAATTGGTGTGTGATGATCAAAAAAAGTGTGTGTGAGAATCATCCTCCTTTTCATAAGCTTTACTTTTTATGTCTACCAAACAAAGCTTCTGACTTAAAGCTTATTAAAATCAGAAATTTAAGTTTCAATAAGCTTATGCGTCAAACACACCCTAAAAAGAAAAAAAAAAAAAAAATAAAAAAAAATAATCTGGCCCATGTTTGCATGAGAAAGGGGAGTCACGATGCCCGAACTATAAATAATTCTATTTTAATTACCAGCCTCACAATACCCCCAATCTTCAACCTTATTTATTTTTCTAGGGTTTTCATAACCCTTCGTTCAATTCTCTCTATCCTTTTCCTAATCAATCAATGGCCGAGGAACCGCAATATTCTTCCGGCGGAGACTTCTCCTCCGCCAAACGCAAGTATGACGACACAACCACCACTCCGCCGCCCCGTCGTCCTACCGGATTCTCCGCTCCGATCCTCTCCTCACAATCTCCTGATCCCGCTTCCGCCTACAACAGCGTACCTCCGCCTGTTGATGAGATCGAACTTGCTAAACAAAAAGCTCAAGAGATCGCTGCTCGTTTATTCAACTCTGCCGAAGCTAAACGCCCTAAATTTGAAAACGGCGGCGGCGGCGGCGGTTATGATTCTAACGATAGCAAAGGTTTTAGCTCTGGACCTACTGGTTAGATCCTTTACTTTTATTCAACACATATATATGTATATATGTTTATATGTATGCTTTAGGGTTTGTGGTTGTGATATATAGTTAAGTATTAAGTTACAAGTATATTAGTATATATGCTGTGATCTAAATGTGTTTAGTATATATGTAGATTATGGACAGAAGCCTTATTCATCGAATCCTGTATCCTCTGGTTATGGTTATGGTAATCCAAGTAAAAAGATTGATATACCTAATGGGAGAGTAGGTGTGATTATTGGTAAAGGTGGGGAAACTATCAAGTATCTTCAGTTGCAGTCTGGGGCTAAGATTCAGATTACTAGGGATATGGATGCTGATCCGAATTCGCAAACTAGAGCCGTCGAGCTTACTGGTTCGTCGGAATCGATTGCTAAGGCTGAGCAGCTGATAAAGGATGTGCTAGCTGAGGTATATATCAATATATGTGTCTATGTATATGTATTCGTTGTGATAATTTATTTTGTTAGCGTTTGTAAAGTTAGTTACTTAAATGGTTTTCGCAATTTAGGCCGAGTCTGGAGGTTCTGGTACAGTTTCTAGAAGGTTACCTGGTCAGCAAGGTGGTGCGGAACAGTTTTCAATGCAAGTGCCGAATAATAAGGTAGTGTGTGCTTGAAAGTGGTTAGAAGCTTGCTGGACGTTTGTTACATTTGGGCTATAATTGTTGTGGGTTACATTATTGTTTGTAGGTTGGTCTTATTATTGGTAAAGGTGGTGAAACTATTAAAAGTATGCAGGCCAGTACCGGAGCTCGAATTCAGGTGTTGCATAATCTTTAATAACTTTATTTTGATTTCATGTATTATAAATTGTTGTTGAAATATTTTTTTTTGGATTTTAGTACAGTGAGTTTGATTTATGTATAGTGAGTCATTCATGCTAGCTGTAGGTCTATAGTACATTTTGTTTAAACTTTTAAAAGTAATTTCAAACTTTATGTTTTAATGGTGTTTGCTAAAATGATTGTAACAATTATCAGGTTATACCTCTTCACCTGCCCCCTGGTGATACAAGAACTGAAAGAACTGTACAGATAGATGGATCCAGTGATCAGATTGAGGCTGCAAAACAGTTGGTTAATGAAGTAATTAGTGAGGTATGTGTATGTATGCAAGGAACCCAAGTGGATACTTGGTTTAAGAAACTGCATGCTAAACTTCACTTGATCTTTATTAGAATATATTCTTTTGTGAACGTATGGGGCATCTTTAATCTGACATGGGTATGATTTACTTTGATTGCTCTGATATGATAATTACATGAATCTGATGGTTGCTTACTAACTCAAATTGGTTTATAATATTGAATGTATAGAACACTGCTACCTCATGAAAGGCTGGGTCTAATATCTTCTTTCTATTCTCTTTCCCTTTTATGTGGTCTATTATCTTCTAGTGATTTGAGGAATAGGAGACCTTTATAATCCTAATCTGACCAAACATAGAAGTATTGTAAATGTAAATGTAAATTCTTATATTATCGAGATCATCATAGCATTATCCACTACCACCACCTGCTTCTCTACCTGTATTCCACTTGTAAAATCTGAGGTTGCAGATTCTGCTTTTGCTGCTCGAGGTTGACTTTCTTCCTGCTGCAACCTGAAGTAATTTTTCTGACGGTAACGGTAAATGTGTGTAGATACACATGTCTTCCTTTATATTAAATAGAAGAGCCACTTTGTATATTGGATTGCGTCTGCAGGGCTATTGGACCTTTGTCAAGCACACTTTACAGTTACTGATTAAGTTTGATTACCACTCATTTATAAGTTTGTTGTTTTTTTAGAACTGCAAATACTATAGAACTGCAAATTTATTATCACTATGGAGTTTATAGGTTTGCTATTCATGTAGGTCATTTTGTTCTGATATTATATACTGAATGTACTCTTTTAGGTTTTTCAAAATAAATACTATATGATAATACGTATTCATGTCGACGCTTTCTTGTCATTTTAACAACTGTATAGGGTCTGCAATATACTATATATGCTCGTTGAAAAATATTGTATAGTTTTGTGTTGTGTTTTGTACCCATTCACTTCGAATAGGGAGAGCATGGGCTTCCGCTGGAGTATCTCCCTCGGTAAAATCACCCTACCCAAACGGTATGTAGGCAACTAAATCCGTCTTGATATAATGAATATATAATTAATAATTATTGTCTCCGTGCTTTTCTCTTGATATATTGAGATATTTGTGCTAGTTGTATTCAGTTTCAGATATTTTCCTGCCTATATGCAAGTATGCTAATTATATCATTGTCGCTTTATATAAATGTTCTATCTTGTGATGCCCAATGTAAGTGTAGCTTCTTGATTCATTTGAGTTTTTAATAATTTTTGCAGAATCGATTGAGAAACCCAATGGGCAGTGGTGGATATTCACAGCAAGGTTACCAAGCTCGCCCACAGACAAATTGGGCACAACCAGGTCAACAAACTCAGCAACAGGGTTATGGTTACATGCAACCTGGATCTTACCCTGGTCAACCAGGTCAGTATTCACAACCACCATATGGTGGTTATCCTCGTCAGCCAGCTTCAGGTGGTTATGCTGCTGGCTGGGACCAGTCAGCACCTGGAGCTGCACCAGGTCAGCAAACTACTCAACCAGGTGGTGGTTATGACTACTACAACCAGCAACAAGCTCCACAAACCCAACCACCTGGTGGTCCAGCCGGCCCTACAGATGCATCGGCCTATGGTTACGGTCAACAAGGTCAAACTTATGGTCAAGATGGGTATGGAGGATATGGAGCTCCTCCTCAATCTGGTTATGGTCAGCCACAAACGGGTTATGATCAACAGGGTTATGCTAATACAACGTCTGGATACAATGCCACTAGTGAATCAACTGAAAATCAAACTGCTTCATATGAGAATGCTAATCAAGCTCCACCACCAGCATCTGCACCTCAATCTGGTTATCCTCCTCAGGCAGGCGGCTATGGGGCGGCCCCGCCAACATCTCAGCCAGCATACGGGGCGGCCCCACCTTCTGGATATGGTGGTTATGGACCTCCACCAACACAGAAACCTCCAGTAACACCGACTGCTGGTGGTTATGGTCAATCACCACAAGGTGGTTATGCCCCACCAGCTGCTTATGCTGGTGGTTATGGTGCCGGTGGGTATCCTCAAGCACCGTATGGACAGCAGCCACCGGCGTATGGCGGCTCGTATGGAAGTGGTTATCCCCAGCAACCACCTGCTTATTCTGGTGATGCTGCTGCCGCCACTTCAGCACCTCAAGCTACTCAGCCTAGTGGTGTACCAGCTGCCAAAGCTTCACCTCAGCAGGGTTGATCCTTTGAGAGTAGTGTCTTTCGATGTTGGTCATATCTGTGATCTTTTTTTGTTAGTTGAATGTTTTGTATTTTTCTTTATTATTATTATTATTTTTTTTTTTGTTGAAGTATCAAGTATCTGTGTGGATCCGATCCCTTTTATTAGACATGTTTAATATTGCTACCTATTGTTACATTTCTGTTATGCTATAATATATTTGTTTAATTAGTGATACTGATTGATGATGGGCGATGAAGGTTTGCTACTCGTTCATTGGGATGGCTGATTGATGATGGGCGATGAAGGTTTGCTACTCTTTCATTGGGATGGCAAAATGACCCGCACCCGATGGGGAACCCGAAACCCGTTATAATTGGGCCGGGTCTAACCCGAGTCCGTCGGGTCATGGGCCGGGTATGAGGATGGTTACAAAAAAAATTCTGGGTTTAGGTTCGGGTATGGTTTTGGATACAAACCCGTTTACCCGACCCACAAACCCGTATACCCGACCCCGGGAATTTTAATAATAATTTTTATGTAAAATTTTAGTATTAGTATTATCTCTTCTTCTCTTCTATACATTAAAATAAAGTCTTAATTGAGATATCATTTTTAACAACTCTTAATCTAGACCATTAGATCACACTAATGACAACCACTACCCTTACCTCTAAATCATTGATTTAATTATAACTCAATAAGTCAAACTTACGCAAGTTTTTATCCTCAATAAATCACAGAGCGATCTGTGATTTACAACACTCTTAGAACGGGTCGTCTTCTTCAACAATACATTGTTTCTGCGTACTGTAGTATTGAATTGGACCACATTGATTTTATCAGAAGCCACCAAGCCACCAACAGGATATAAGGAACGATTATCTTAGTGGCTTATATGATGCTGTTAGTCATGGCGATTATAGTGGTTCTTAAGTTGGTTCACGTGTAATATTGCCTTCTTCTTTTACCAGTGGTCCAATATACATGTACATCCATTATTTAGATACGCTAGCTATATGTAGGGTATATGGAAATCCACTAAGATTTCTAACACTTTTACGTGCAACCCTATATGGCATGAGATCAGAAGGTTTATGCAAAACTATCCTTTGTTGACTGCTGCAGACAGGGCTGATATTGTATCTCGGATATTTCACATGAGAGTTACACGATTCGTCAAATACCTAAAAATGGAAAAGCCTTTCAGCCATGTTAGAGGAGGTATTTTTCTCTAGCATACATTTTCATCCTTTTATCACTCTCAAAAATTTGGATATGTTGCAACTAACTTTAATATTGTGTTATTTATCATTTATTTCTATATTATTTATCATTTATCATTTATTTCTATATGGGAGTTATTTGTGCCATGAATTGTAGCTTAGTCTTTTGTCGTCAGATTAGATGGTCATTTTTCTTTAAAGGCGGCTCTCGTGGTTCTTGATTTTAAGGACACTCAATTGTGCTTAGAGAAGGTATACTTTTCATAACCACTAGATCTATCAAGATTTAGATATTAGGTAAAGGGTCAAAATGGGATATTTTTATTACAGGTCAATGGGTTGGGTTGACCCGGTATTTATATTCACTGCTAATAACAATTATTATAATTTTTTAGAAGAGTATTTTGATTCTTTAAATACATGAGCCATTTCCCTTTTAGCATTTATACTCTACCCATTTGACCAACTTATTAGTTCGGGATAGCCCAGAATGCAGATTGACCCATTCATAAGTAATTGGGTCCAAATTGTCACTCTAGGTAACAACAAAGCGTAACTCCGTAAGCCAGTTCTTACTCACGGACAGTTGTACGTAGCAGTTTCTCGTGTTACTAGCAAAAAGGGTTTAAAGTGATCATATTAGATGAGAACGGAAATGATTCCAACATGCAAAGAATGTAGTGTACAAAGAAGTATTGCAGTCCGTATGAATCACAGGTATTAATGTAACATTGATAATGCTAAAAATGAACACATATTTCATAGCATTATTCCTCAAGAAAGACAAGATTTTAGTTGAAAATTGTTCTATTTACAAGTGATATTCGTTTAAATATTAAAAGGTGAAGACAAAAGGCAGATTCGACAAATTGAAGACGGAAAGGTCCAAAAAGCTAAAAAGTACAAGATACAATCAAAAAGGTTCAAATTATTGATGAAGAACGTCTAAAAATGACAAGAGTACAAGTTACAAAACGCAAAGTACACGATATAAAATAGTACGAAAGGACGTTCGAAAATCTGGATCCGGGACATGAGTCAACTCTCAACGCTCGACGCAACGGACCGAAAGTTACAAATTAATTATGTATATAAATATAATATATAATTAATTATATAAATTATATAATATATAATTAATTATATAAATTATATATTTATATTATTAAAATCCGTCGGCAAGTAAAGATCCAAAATGGATGAGCTGTAAAGTCGAACTCCGCGACTTGCGGAGTTTGAAGAACAAGAGTGCCGCGACTCGCGGAGATACCTGGTCCCAAACTGCCTATAAAAGGCCACGCATTTTTCGAGTTTTAAATATCCATCCATCTCTCTATCTCACATACGATAAAATTATAATATAAATATATATATATATATATATATATATATATATATATATATATATATTATATTATAATTTTAATTTTAATTTTAATTTCTAATAAAAAGGGTATGTTAGCGAATGTTGTAAGGGTGTAAGTCGAAATTCTGTCCGTGTAACGCTACGCTATTTTTAATCATTGTAAGTTATGTTCAACCTTTTTACATTAATGTCTCGTAGCTAAATTATTATTATGCTTATTTAAGCCGAAGTAATCATGATGTTGGGCTAAAAAAAAAATACTAAAATTGGGTAATTGGGCTTTGTACCATAATTGGGGTTTGGACAAAAGAACGACACTCGTGAAAATTAGACTATGGACTATTAATGGGCTTTATATTTGGTTAACTAAATGATAGTTTGTTATTTTTAATATGAAGATTTACAATTGGACGTTCCTATAAATAACCATATACACTCGATCGGACACGATGAGTGGGGTATTTATATGTACGAATAATCGTTCATTTAACCGGACACAGGAATGGATTAATAGTCTATGGAATTATTAAAACAGGGGTGAAATTATGTACAAGGACACTTGGCATAATTGATAACAAAGTATTAAAACCTTGGGTTACACGCAGTCGATATCCTGGTGTAATTATTAAACAGAGTAATAAAACCTTGTTACAGTTTAAGTCCCCAATTAGTTGGAATATTTAACTTCGGATATAAGGATAATTTGACGAGGACACTCGCACCTTAAATTTATGATCAATGGACTGTTATGGACAAAAACCAGACGGACATATTAAATAATCCAGGATAAAGGACAATTAACCCATGGGCATAAAACTAAAATCAACACGTCAAACATCATGATTACGGAAGTTTAAATAAGCATAATTCCTTTATTTTCATATTTAATTGCACTTTTAATTATCACATTTTTATTTATTGTCATTGTATTTAATTGCACTTTTAATTATCGTACTTTTTAATTATCGCAATTTTATTTCATCGCACTTTTATTTATCGCAATTTCATTATCGTTATTTACTTTACGTTTTAAATTAAGTCTTTTATATTTTTAATATTTTACATTAGGTTTTAACTGCGACTAAAGTTTTAAAATCGACAAACCGGTCATTAAACGGTAAAAAACCCCCCTTTTTAACAATAATATTACTTATATATATTTGTATTTTTTATAAATTAAAACTAATATAGCGTTTAACTTTGTTTAAAAGATTTTCCTGTGGAACGAACCGGACTTACTAAAAACTACACTACTGTACGATTAGGTACACTGCCTATAAGTGTTGTAGCAAGGTTTAGGTATATCCATTCTATAAATAAATAAATATCTTGTGTAAAATTGTATCGTATTTAATAGTATTTCGTTGTAAAATTTAATAGTATTTTATACCCCTTAGCTTTAACATCAAGTATTTTGGCGCCGCTGCCGGGGAACGAAGAAGCGAAACGCCACATAAACACATAAAAAAATAACCGAATATATATATATATATATATATATATATATATATATATATATATATATAAATCTATTTTTAAGATTTTTATAAAATTATAAAGTATTTCTATTTTTATTTTAGTTTTTAAAACATAAGTTTTTATTTAATTTATATAAATATTTTATTTAATTATTAAAACAGAAAAAATAAAATAGAAAAATATAAAAAATATATAATAAAAACTGAACCTGTCAAATTTGAACCTGGTACACGTTAAACCTGCAATCTCCGCGACTTGCGGGGGTTTTGAACTGGGTTCACCGCGACTCGCGGAGCCGCCCAGACAGGTCACACAGAAACCCTAGTAAGCATTAATTACGGAGTATTTATTATTATTATTATCAATTATGGTTAATTAGTTTAATATTTAATTTAAGTTTCAATTTAATTAGTAATAATTAATTATAATTAGTTTATTTATATATAAAAATTAATACTTTTATAATATAAATATATAAAAATAATATTTTTATAAAATTAAATAATTTTATCAATTTTAATGTTATTTTTATTCTTGTATTTTTTTATCGTTTATTCGTAATTTTTGTATTTTTATCATTCGTATTTAGTTTTAAGTCATAGTTTTTGCCATAGTTATTTTTACTTCTAGATTTTTAGGCTTTGCCGTAAAATTCCTTAAGTGCTTTCTCTTTAGACTAAGATTTAGGTGCTTTAGAATTTTGCGACGCCTATCTAAGTTTTAGTATTTTTTTTAAGATATTGCCATTTGGGATATAGTTTTACTTGTAAGCTTTAATATTTTTAGACGCAACTTTTAATTCTTAGTTTTTAGTTTTTTTTTTAAGTTTCAACGCGCTACTTTCTTATTTTTATTTTTCGACGCCTTTTACCTATGTATCAATTATCACTCCAATTAGTAATCTCAATTTGAAATTTTAATTTTAAGTTAGTGATAATAATAAGGTTGGGTTAGTCGAGTGTTTTAAAGTTTTATAAGTCGTTCTTTTTCTTTCTTATTTCTCCAATTTTAATATCGACGCGCTCTTTTTCTTTCTTATTTCTCGCCATTCTAGTTTTTAGGACTTAGAATTTTTTCTATTTCTTATCTAAAATTTCTTTAAATTACGAAAATTTATTTTAAGTGGTTAAATTGATAGACATCAAAATTTTCTGGTTCGTAGTAATAGTTGGATTTGTACGTGGACCGGGTTATTGGAGCCAAACAGTACTCAATTATATTGAGACCAAACGAATCCTGCCCCTCTGCTGCATCTTTTGGCTATTCGAAACGTGGGCAAAATCAGAAAAGTCTATTAATTGGATAACTTATATAATTTTTCTTTCCTTTTTAAAAACTAATAGGATATTCAGTGAATGCACCGAGCAAGACGTTCACCACCTTTTGTACGTTCACCACTTGTAACTCGATCAAGACATCTAGCTAATATTACCGCCATTGATTTTTCTTTAGAATCGTCATCCAGTCGACCAAGTACTCCAGTTCAAATTTTCGATAATCCATTCTTTGAACCCGACCTCACAATTGAGAATCCGGAGAATATTCAGGGACGATTCATAGATCCTGAACCATTAATTTTTCCTCTGGAACCACCAATCATTCAAACAGAGATTGTTGAGGAACGAACCATTAAATCAGAATCCTCTAGTGATTCAGATTCAACAAATTCAATCATGGAGAATCTGGAACCTCTAAGTATGGAAGACCGAATGAGAGCTAAACGCACTGGCCAAGGTCACGAAATTACTCATCCAGACATTAATGCGCCAGATTATGAAATCAAAGGACTAATTCTACACATGGTGACTAATCAATGCCAATTTAGTGGTGCGCCGAAGGAAGATCCAAATGAACATCTTCATACATTTAATAGGATCTGCACACTATTTAAAATAAGAGAAGTAGAAGATGAACAGATATATCTCATGTTATTTCCTTGGACTTTAAAGGGAGAAGCCAAAGATTGGTTGGAATCGTTACCTGAAGGGGCGATTGATACATGAGATGTTTTAGTTGAAAAATTTCTTAAACAATTCTTTCCGGCATCTAAAGCCGTGAGACTTCAAGGAGAAATTGTTACGTTCACACAAAAGCCAAATGAAACTCTATATGAGGCATGGACCAGATTTGGAAAGTTATTAAGAGAATGTCCGCAACATGGTTTCGACACTTGTCAAATAGTACAAATATTCTACCAAGGATGCGACATCACTACAAGAAAAGACATCGATATAGCAGCTGGTGGTTCCATTATGAAGAAAACCGAAACTGATGTTTACAAAATTATTGATAACACTGCTTCCCACTCACATGAGTGGCACCAAGAAAAAGATATCGTTAGATCATCTAAAGCAGCTAGAGCCGATTCTAGCCATGACTTAGATTCCATTTCTGCAAAGATAGATGCTGTCGAGAGACGAATGGAAAAGATGACTAAGGATATTCACTCAATACGAATTAGTTGTGAGTAGTGTGGAGGACCACATTTGACAAAAGATTGTCTCAGTATTGAACTAACAATGGAACAAAGAGAGAATATTTCATACATAAACCAAAGGCCTGAAAATAATTATCAAAATAATTATCAACCGCCAAGATCAATTTACAATCAAAACCAGAATTATAATCGAAATATTCCATACAACAACCAACAAGGTCCTAGCAATCAACAAGTATCAAATAATACTTACAATCAGCAAAGACCTAATTTTCAAAACAAACCACCACAAACCGATGATAAAAAGCCGAATTTAGAAGATATGATGACGAAGCTAGTTGAAACTCAAACGCAGTTTTTCACATCTCAGAAACAAACCAATGAACAAAATGCTCAAGCATTTAGAAATCAACAAGCTTTTATTCAAAATTTGGAACAAGAAGTAAGTAACCTAGCAAAGTTGATAGGTGAAAGAAAACTGGGAAGTCTACCTAGTGATACAAATGCCAACCCCCGGAATGAAACAGCTAAAGCCATTACCATAAGAAGTGGTATTACACTTAAACCACCTGAAATACCTGTAATTTCTGATGAAGCTATTCCTACTCCACAAGAACCACAACCTGATCAAGATAAGGAAAAAGAACCGGTAGTTGAAAAGGTTAATGAAGGTAACACAGTTAAGG
This sequence comes from Rutidosis leptorrhynchoides, assembly GCF_046630445.1. Classification (NCBI taxonomy): domain Eukaryota; kingdom Viridiplantae; phylum Streptophyta; class Magnoliopsida; order Asterales; family Asteraceae; genus Rutidosis; species Rutidosis leptorrhynchoides. The sequence continues at coordinate 398,654,150 of NC_092338.1, forward strand.
CTAAACCTTATGTTAAACCATACCAACCACCACTTCCTTACCCGAGTAAGATGAAAAAAGAGAAACTTGAAGCCGAGCAATCCAAATTCTTGGATATGTTTAAACAGATAAATGTAAATCTTCCTTTCATTGATGTGATTTCAGGAATGCCTAGATATGCTAAATTTCTGAAAGATCTAATCTCGAATAGAAAGAAAATGGAAGAACTCTCGGCCGTTACTATGAATGCAAATTGTTCTGCAGTGCTGTTGAATAAGATACCAGAAAAATTATCTGATCCAGGAAGTTTCACAATTCCATGTTTTCTGGGTAGTCTTAGTTCAATAGAAGCATTGGCAGACTTAGGTGATAGTATAAATTTAATGTCGTATTCACTATACACTAAACTAGACCTTGGAGAATTGAAACCAACAAGAATAAGCATACAACTAGCCGATCAATCAATAAAATATCCTAGAGGAATAATGGAGAACATGCTAGTTAAAGTTGGTACTTTAGTATTTTCAGTAGATTTTGTTGTTCTAGACATGGAAGAAGATTCTCAAGTTCCTCTCATATTAGGAAGACCATTCTTAAACACGGCTAAAGCAATGATAGATGTGTTCGGAAAGAAACTGACCCTAAGTATAGAGGACGAGAGTGTTACCTTTTCAATTGATAGAGCAATGCAACAACCGCAATCTGCAGATGATACATGTTATTATATTCAAACTATAGATTCACATGCAGAATTGTTAGAAGAATTTCCAGAATTACAAGGAACAGGAGAATGTTCTTTAGGAGAAGGAACTGAACCAATTGATGAAACTGAAATGTTAGCTACACTAATGGCTAATGGATATGAACCAACAACAGAAGAAATTCAAATGTTAAAAGAAGAAGACAGATATCGATATAAATCATCGATAGAAGAACCTCCGACATTAGAGTTAAAGCCACTTCCAAACCATTTGGAATACGCTTATTTACATGGTGAATCTGAATTACCTGTAATAATATCGTCTTCTCTTACTGAAAATGAAAAATCTCAACTCATTTCTGTGTTAAAAGCTCATAAACCAGCTATTGCATGGAAGATTCATGACATTAAAGGAATAAGTCCTTCGTATTGTACACATAAAATCCTTATGGAAGAATATCATAAAACGTATGTGCAACGCGAACGAAGACTAAATCCTAATATGCAAGTTGTTGTTAAAAAAGAAATTATTAAACTGCTAGATGCAGGTTTAATTTGTCCAATTTCTGATAGTCCATGGGTAAGCCCAGTTCAATGCGTGCCTAAGAAGGGTGGCATGACTGTTATCACAAATGAGAAAAATGAGCTTATTCCTACTAGGACTGTAACAGGATGGCGTGTTTGTATTGATTATAGAAAATTAAATGACGCCACCAGAAAAGATCACTTTCCCTTACCTTTCATTGATCAAATGTTGGAAAGATTAGCCGAAAATAGTTACTATTGTTTTATTGATGGTTTTTTCGGATATTTTCAAATTCCAATAGCACCCGAAGACCAAGAGAAAACCACATTCACGTGCCCTTATGGTACTTTTGCTTACAAACGCATGCCATTTGGACTTTGCAACGCCCCTGCAACCTTTCAAAGATGCATGATGGCGATTTTTCACGACATGATAGAAGAATGCATGGAAGTTTTCATGGATGACTTTTCAGTCTTCGGTGATACTTTTGAAACATGTCTGGCTAATCTTGAACGAATGCTTATTAGATGCGAACAATAAAATCTAGTTCTTAATTGGGAGAAATGCCATTTCATGGTTAAAGAAGGCATCGTTCTTGGTCATAAAATTTCAAAGGAAGGAATTGAAGTGGATAGAGCTAAAGTAGATGTAATTGCTAAACTTCCACATCCCACCAATGTTAGAGGAGTTAGGAGTTTTTTAGGGCATGCCGGTTTTTACCGACGTTTCATAAAAGATTTTTCTAAAATTGCCACTCCTATGAATAAACTCCTAGAAAAGGATGCTCCATTCATCTTTTCAGATGAATGCATTAAATCTTTTAATATTCTTAAAGAAAAACTTACTAATGCGCCGATCATGATAACTCCAAATTGGAATCTACCGTTTGAACTTATGTGCGATGCAAGTGATTTTGCAATGGGAGCCGTTTTAGGACAAAGGATTGAAAAACGATTTCAACCTATATATTATGCTAGTAAGACGTTACAAGGAGCACAAACGAACTACACAACTACTGAAAAAGAACTCCTTGCTATTGTCTTTGCTTTTGACAAATTTCAATCATATCTCGTTCTAGCTAAAACGGTGGTCTATACCGACCATTCTGCTCTTAGATACCTATTTTCAAAACAAGATGCTAAACCAAGATTAATCCGTTGGATCTTACTCTTACAAGAGTTCGATATTGAAATCCGAGATAAAAGAGGAGCAGAAAACTCGCCGCTGATCATCTTTCTCGTCTTGAAAATCCTGAATTAGAAGTTCTAAATGAATCGGCCATACAAGACAACTTTCCTGATGAATAGCTATTGAAGATAGATTATAATGAAATTCCATGGTTTGCAGACTATGCAAACTACTTAGTATGTGGATTCCTTGAAAAAGGATTATCGTACCAAAAACGAAAGAAATTCTTCAGTGATATAAAACACTATTTCTGGGAAGATCCACATCTGTTTAAAAGTTGTCCCGATGAAATAATATGCCGATGTGTATTCGGAGATGAAGCCAATCAAATCTTAAACCATTGTCACACAGGACCAACAGGAGGGCATTATGGGCCTCAACTAACAGCAAGAAAAGTTTACGATGCTGGATTCTATTGGCCTACAATTTACAAAGACGCACACCTTCTTTGTAAATCCTGTGATGCTTGTCAAAGGGCCGAAAAAATAAGTCAACGTGATGAAATGCCACAAAATCTCATTCAAGTATGTGAAGTATTTGACATTTGGGGTATTGACTTTATGGGTCCATTTCCAAAATCTCATAATAATCTCTATATTCTCGTAGCCATAGATTATGTATCTAAATGGGCGGAAGCACAAGCTCTTCCAACTAACGATGCACGAGTTGTAGTCAACTTCTTAAAACGTCTTTTTGCAAGGTTTGGAACATCGAAAGCTTTAATAAGTGATCGGGGAACTCATTTCTGTAATAATCAACTTGAGAAAGTTCTCAAAAGATATGGAGTAACTCATAAAATCTCCACCGCATATCATCCACAGACGAGTGGACAAGTTGAAAATACCAACCGAGCTTTAAAACGTATTCTAGAGAAAACCGTAGGATCAAATCCGAAGGAATGGTCCATTAAATTGGAGGATGCACTCTGGGCTTTTAGAACAGCCTACAAAACTCCAATTGGAACCACACCTTTTAGACTCATTTACGGAAAAGCATGTCATCTTCCAGTAGAAATTGAACACAGAGCATTTTGGGCTTTGAAGACATGTAATCTTGATTTACATGAAGCCGGACGTCTACGGTTAAGTCAATTAAACGAATTAGAAAAATTAAGACATGAAGCATACGAAAATTCATTAATCTATAAAGAAAGAACGAAGAAATGGCATGATAAAAGAATCAGAAGTTCAAAAGAATTTAAAGAAGGAGACATAGTTCTTCTTTTCAATTCACGATTCAAGCTATTTCCTGGAAAATTGAAATCAAGATGGTCTTGACCATTTATAGTCAAAAGAGTTTTCCCATACGGAACAGTAGAATTAATAAATTCAAATGGGATTGAATTTATGGTTAATGGTCACAGAGTTAAACATTACATAGATAGTCCGATGGAAGTAGACAACGAAGTTAATCACAATTTCGATACCACAGCTAACTAAGTGTGGGGAGAATTAAGTCTTTAAAGGATAATATGTATTTCTGTTAGAGTTAGATTTTCTGTTTTCGTGTAGTTCTCGAAAATGGAACCCGAATGGTCTTTCCCTAGCAGACCCTAAAGAACTAGTCTTCTCCCCCCATTCTGAATTTTTATTTTTTTTTAGGTTTTTACGAAATGAAGACTTCCTGTGAACTAAACCATGGTCTAATGCTACACGCTTTGATTACTAAACGTAATAATGACACACTACCGAGTGAACTGGTATCAGTAATCAGAGAAAAATTGGACGGAGTAAGAAAATAATCCAGATGCGAAAATAATAAGTTACAATTTGGTAAAGGAAAATCAAAATCCATAGCAAAAAGAAGAGCACGACACCTTGAAAGATGTCACAAATGCGGAAAATGGTCACACGAAGGTAAATGTTCAAATAATCAAACCTATTCAAACAACGAATTTGTTACTTTATGCAGAGATGGACCGTTCATATGTTTAGAAGAAAAAACATTAAATGCTCGAGGTTACGCCTATGTTGTAACATCCCGACTTTTTCCGTTTACTTTTCCGTTTAATTATTTAATGTCCGTTATATGACTATAACATCTCCCGTTAATACGCGTTTTAAATTATCTCGTTTAGATAATTCACGCACCCGAACGAAAGTTGAGGGACTAAACTTGACAAGGGATCAAACCCTTGACTAGGTCAAAGGGTCAAACCCCTTTCATCCATTCATTTCATCCTCTTCTTTTACTACTTCCAAATCCTCTCAACATTCAATCCTTAATTCATCATCTAAATCCGATTTTGGAGGCTAACATCAAAACAAATTACATATTTGGAATCCTCTCTTCATTCTCTACGTTTTGATACTAATTTCATTACATTTGGGTAACTTTCTAAAATCACTAGATTTTGTGTTCTTGATGTTTTTAACTTATAAAGTTGTTAGTTAGTGTCTATGGCTCAAGTCTAACATGAATATATGATTTATATGCTCGATCTCGTTATTTTAGTGTAACTAGCATGAACATGAATAGTGTGTGCTTGATTTTGAGTTTTGGATGATTTAATGTTGTTGTTATGATAAAGTGCAAGTATAAAATGTGTTCCTAGAATCACTAGCTTCAATTTGATGTGTAGGTTGCTTTAGAAAACTTCATGAACTTGATTAGTGATTTTGGTGAAATTGGGTTAGGGTTTGATGAACGTGAAATGGACTTTTGATGCTTGGAATGACATGAAATATTATTAGTAATTATTAGGTTGTATTGTATGTTTGATTACCTTCGAGACGGAATATCATTCATGTAAATTGGTTGCCGAATCATTGATTTGCATTTATGAACTTGAATGCATTAAATGATTGAGCATTCAATGTGATTTTGGTTGTTGTAAAGGTAAATGTGATTGATGAAATGTGTTTAGATGTTTTCCTCGTCAAAATACCTTTCCGATGATATAAGATACATGTTTTGGTTGTTTGCGGATCATAAAATGTATTAGTTTGGTTTTTGGTTCGTGCACTTAGAAGTTTTCTGCATCAGACTTGAATACCAATCTGGACGCCGTCCAGACCCTTGGACGCCGTCCCAGATTTCAAAGCTGGACGCCATCCAGATATTTAGACGCCGTCCCAGCCTTCAAAGCTGGACGCCGTCCAGACAATCTGGACGCCGTCCAGATACACTGGCAGGCTTCTATCTTCATTGGTCATTTTACGGAAAATGTTTGTTATGCTATGGAACTCCGATTCACATGTAACCCGAACGTGTTGACTTTTTCATTGACTTTGACCCGACCTAAGTTGATTTTTAATCAAACTTAACCAAATGTTTGTGCAATCGTTCTAACATGCTTTTATACTTATACCTTGCATGAAACATGACAATTTGATTCACATGCTATTATGATCGAGTCTTAACGAGCCATAGGACTAATTGAACACTTTGACCTATCGTGTTTACCAATATTGATATAAACCTATTTGTTTAGGTCAAGACTAGCATTGTTCTTTGCACACATTACTTGTTGAAGTACTTATTTGCTCTTGCGCTCAAGGTGAGATCATAGTCCCACTTTTACTCTTTTGCACTTACATTTGGGATGAGAAAACATAAACGTATCTTTTTACTAAGTGAACACAAGTACAGGAAAACAAACATTCTACATACGAGTTTGAACAAAAATCCTCAATTCAATTATCATTAGTTACACTTGCCGGGTGTAAGCAAGAACTTATGTTATATGGCCATATGGGTTTGACAAACCCTCATTCAAACGGTTCGCTACCGTTTACGAATGAAATATATTTTCAAGAAACAGTGTATGTTCTAACACTATTGTGATGAGGTTCTATGGAAGGAATGTTAAGCATTGATAATTGGGTGCTCGTGAAACAAACTTTTGGAATGTATTACTATTATATCATTGTTGCAAATCTTGTGGTTCACTTGTACTTACTTACTCAAACCTATGATTTCACCAACGTTTTCGTTGACAGATTTCTATGTTTTTTTCAGGTCCTTGAACATTTGTGTGATACATGCTTCCGCTCATTACTTTTGATACTTGCTTGGATGTCGAGTAAACATGCATACGTGGAGCGTCTTTTGGCTACTTTTATTTGTGTCGCATATGTTTAAATTGTACTTTAAACTTTGTTATATAACTAGTTGTCAAACTACCTTGTAAACCTTGAAACATCTTTACTTTTGAAATGAATGCCACATACTTTTGGTCAAACGTTGTTTTAAAGACTTATGACCACGTAACGGGACCTAAGTAGATGGCGCCGTCAAATGACGATTTTGTTGGGTCGCTACAGATGGTATCAGAGCGTTGGTTGTAGGGATTTAGAGTTCATTGGTGTCAACCCCGAGTCATAGGGTACATTAGTGAGTCTAGACTACAACCGGCATATAGACTTGAAGTAGGAATTACTTGACTACTTGTGCATTATACTCGAACGTTTCTACTCATATCTACTCTTGTTTCATCTTAACCTCACGTTGTTTAATTTGATTGACGCGTCACCTTGACTATATGAAATGATGTCGAATGCACATATGAATCAGGGTAATATAATTTCCGGGATTATATTACGGTGACTCATATGAACGTTCCGATATTGTGGCATAAAGAATTTAAGGCGAGTCAAGGAAAATTTTTCTCTCTATCCTTATTCCATATCATGATTAGTATTATTGAAAATACTAATCAACGGTATTCTTGTGTTTTGAAGGAACAATGCCTCCTCGTCTTATGCCACGCCATGAGACTCCCGAACAAGCTCTACAACGAATGATAGCCACCGCCGTGGAAGCGACCATGGCTGATCACTCCTCCAACAATAACAACAACCACAACAACAACAATCAAGGAGCCGGTAACTCAAGTGAGGGATGCTCCTATAAAGCCTTCATGGGGTGCAAACCTCACACTTTTGATGGAACCGGGGGACCGGTTGTACTCACTCGATGGTTCGAACAAACGGAAGCCGTTTTTAGCATAAGCGGTTGTCGAGACCAAGATAAAGTCAAATATTCCACCCACACCCTTGCCGGTATCGCCCTCACGTGGTGGAACACCTATGTACAATCGGTGGGTACCGATGAAGCGCACGCCCTCTCTTGGGCCGACTTGAGGGAAAAGATGATTGTCGAATATTTCCCTCGTGAAGAAACCCAAAGGCTCGAACAAGAGCTAAGAAATTTAAAGGCGTTCGGAAATGATCTCAAGGCTTATAATCAACAATTTTCCGAACTAGCCTTGATGTGCCCAAATCTTGTGAACCCCGAAGCTTTAAGGGTTGAACTTTACATGGATGGTCTTCCAAAGAGCATCAAACACGGAGTAATGTCATCCAAACCCACTAATCATCAAGAAGCTTTGAACATGGCCCACAAATTGATAGAAACGGTGGACGAAATTGTAGTGCCGGCACCTAAAGCCGAGGATAAGTCGGGTAACAACAAAAGAAAGTGGGAAGCCCCCAAATCAAGCAACAACAACTTTGCTAAGAAGCCTTACACCTCCGACGGCAAGAAGGGTTATGCCGGGAACCTACCTCTTTGCAACAAATGCAACAAACATCACTTTGGTGAATGTGGCAAGTTAATTTGTCACCGGTGCCAAGGAGTTGGTCATAAGGCCAATGAGTGTAAAAGTGTTGCCCCCATCGCTCGAAAGGGGCCCAATGCACCAAAAACGGGCACTTGTTATGAATGTGGCCAAACGGGCCATTATAGAAATGCATGCCCGAAGAGGAAAGATAACCCCAATACGCGCGGCCGAGCTTTCAACATCAACACCGAGGAAGCCCGAGATGACAATGAATTAGTCACGGGTACGTTTCTCCTCAACAACACTTATGTTACTTGTTTATTCGATTCGGGTGCCGATAAATGCTTTGTATCCGAGACTTTGATTCATTCTTTTAGCACTCCACCACTCCCACTAGATACCACTTATACCATTGAAGTGGCCAACGGGAAACTATTGAGTGCTGACACATATTACCAGGGGTGTACGTTAAACATTTTGGGTAAAGAGTTTGAAATTGACTTGATACCCATGGAACTAGGAAGCTTTGATGTAATAATCGGTATGAATTGGTTAGCCAAAACGAAATCTCACATCCTTTGTGATCTTAACGCAATACGGATTCCTATCGAGAATGGTGAACCCTTGATTGTTTATGGCGATAAGAGTTGCACCGGACTCAACCTCGTTTCATGCATTAAAGTTAGAAAACTACTCCGTAAGGGTTGTTTTGCGATCCTTGCTCACGTTAAGAAAGTCGAGTCCGATGAGAAGCACATCGATGATGTGCCAATTGTTAGTGACTATTCCGATGTATTTCCCGACGAATTGCCGGGTCTTCCACCTCATCGACCGGTTGAATTCCAAATCGATCTTATTCCGGGAGCCGCACCCGTAGCACGTGCACCATATAGACTCGCTCCATCCGAAATGCAAGAATTGCAAAGTCAAATCCAAGAACTACTTGATCGTGGTTTTATCCAACCTAGCCATTCACCTTGGGGCACTCCGATTTTGTTTGTTAAAAAGAAAGACGGATCCCTACGAATGTGCATTGATTATCGTGAACTAAACAAATTGACGGTTAAGAACCGATATCCTCTTCCTCACATCGATGACCTCTTTGATCAACTACAAGGGTCTTGTGTATATTCGAAAATCGATCTCCGCTCGGGTTATCATCAATTAAGGGTTAAGGGGGAAGATGTCTCCAAAACCGCTTTCTGAACTCGTTATGGTAGTTATGAATTCCTTGTCATGCCATTTGGTCTCACTAACGCACCGACGATGTTCATGGATCTTATGAACCGCGTGTGCAAACCGTATCTTGACAAATTCGTTATCGTGTTCATCGATGATATTTGGTTTATTCCAAAAGCGAAGAAGAACACGAGGAACATCTCCGACTTGTGCTTGAACTCTTGAGACAAGAACGACTCTATGCCAAATTCTCCAAGTGTGAATTTTGGTTGAAGGAAATTTAGTTTCTTGGTCATGTTGTAAGTGATCAAGGTATTAAAGTCGATCCATCAAAAATCGAAGCCATTAGTAAATGGGAGACTCCTACTACTCCTACTCACATTCGTCAATTTTTGGGTCTAACCGGATACTATCGTAGATTCATCAAGGATTTCTCTTTGGTTGCTCGTCCTCTAACCACGTTAACTCATAAGGGAAGAAAATTCGTTTGGGCAACCGAACAAGAATTCGCATTTCAAATCTTGAAAACGAAGCTAACCACCGCTCCTATCTTGTCACTTCCGGAAGGCAACGATGATTTTGTTGTGTATTGCGATGCCTCGAAACATGGTTTTGGGTGTGTGTTGATGCAACGAACGAAAGCCATTTCTTATGCTTCTCGACAACTCAAAATTCATGAACGAAACTATACGACACATGATCTCGAACTCGGAGCCGTTGTCTTTGCACTTAAAATGTGGAGACACTATCTTTATGGAACCAAGAGTACTATATTTACCGATCACAAAAGTCTCCAACACATCTTCGACCAAAAGCAACTAAACATGAGACAACGAAGGTGGATTGAAACCTTAAACGATTACGATTGCGAGCTTCGTTACCATCCCGGGAAGGCAAATGTAGTAGCCGATGTCATAAGTCGAAAATAAAGAGCGGTGCCTCTTCGTGTCCGAGCCTTAAACATCACCATCCACACCAACCTTAATAGCCAAATTCGGGTAGCCCAAGATGAGGCTCTCAAGGATGAAAACGTTTCACACGAGCTCTTGAACATTCTCGTCTCTCGATTCAAAATTAGGGAGACCGGACTCCAATATTACGCCGGAAGGATTTGGGTGCCTAGCTATGGGGACCTACGAAGCCTTATTTTAGATGAAGCCCACAAATCACGATACTCGATTCATCCCGGTGCCAATAAGATGTACCACGACCTTAAAGAACAATATTGGTGGCCGAACATCAAAAGGGACGTAGCTACTTATGTTTCCAAGTGTTTGACATGTTCGAAAGTCAAAGCCGAACACCAAAGACCGTTCGAACTACTTCAACAACCCGAGATCCCGCAATGGAAGTGGGAAAGGATAACGATGGATTTTATCACCAAGCTACCAAAAACGACGGGCGGTTATGATACCATTTGGGTTATTGTTGACCGTCTCACCAAATCCGCACACTTCCTTGCCATGAAAGAAACGGACTAAATGGAGAAACTTGCACAACTTTACATTAAGGCGATCGTAGCCTGACACGGTGTACCTTTATCGATTATCTCTGACCGAGATGGCCGTTTCGTTTCTAGATTTTGGCGTACTTTACAAGAAGCATTGGGAACGCGTTTAGACATGAGCACCGCATATCATCCTCAAACCGGGCGAACGTACAATTCAAACCTTAGAGGACATGTTACGAGCTTGCGTGGTTGATTTCGGAAAAGCTTGGGACAAGCACTTACCTCTCGCCGAGTTCTCTTACAACAATAGTTATCACGCGAGTATTAAAGCCGCACCTTTTGAAGCGCTATATGGCCGAAAATGTCGTTCACCTCTTTGTTGGGCCGAGTTAGGTGACGTGCAAATCACCGGACCCGAACTCATTCACGAAACCACCGAGAAAATCGTTCAAATCCGAGATAGGCTTAGGACGGCCCGAAGTCGTCAAAAGAGCTATACCGACAAACGACGCAACGACCTCGAATTTCAAGTCGGTGACCGAGTAATGTTAAAAGTCGCGCCTTGGAAAGGTGTAATCCATTTTGGGAAACGCGGGAAGCTGAATCCTAGGTATATTGGTCCTTTCGAAATCTTGGAGCGTATTGGAACCGTTGCTTATCGTTTAGATCTTGCACCTCAATTGAGCTCCGTTCATCCTACCTTCCATGTATCTAACTTGAAAAAGTGTCTTGCCGAACCCGATATCGTCATCTGAAATGTCCCGTTCTTATTGATTAAAAACGTTCCATATTAATTGATTTTGTTGCGAGGTTTTGACCTCTATATGAGACATTTTTTCAAAGACTGCATTCATTTTTAAAATAAACCATAACCTTTATTTCATAAATAAAGGTTTAAAAAGCTTTACGTAGACTATCAAATAATGATAATCTAAAATATCCTGTTTACACACGACCATTACATAATGGTTTACAATACAAATATGTTACATCGAAATCAGTTTCTTGAATGCAGGTTTTACACAATATCATACAAACATGGACTCCAAATCTTGTCCTTATTTTAGTATGCAACATCGGAAGCTCTTAGTATTCACCTGAGAATAAACATGCTTTAAACGTCAACAAAAATGTTGGTGAGTTATAGGTTTAACCTATATATATCAAATCGTAACAATAGACCACAAGATTTCATATTTCAATACACATCCCATACATAGAGATAAAAATCATTCATATGGTGAACACCTGGTAACCGACATTAACAAGATGCATATGTAAGAATATCCCCATCATTCCGGGACACCCTTCGGATATGATATAAATTTCGAAGTACTAAAGCATCCGGTACTTTGGATGGGGTTTGTTAGGCCCAATAGATCTATCTTTAGGATTCGCGTCAATTAGGGTGTTTGTTCCCTAATTCTTAGATTACCAGACTTAATAAAAAGGGGCATATTCGATTTCGATAATTCAACCATAGAATGTAGTTTCACGTACTTGTGTCTATTTTTTAAATCATTTATAAAACCTGCATGTATTCTCATCCCAAAAATATTAGATTTTAAAAGTGGGACTATAACTCACTTTCACAGATTTTTACTTCGTCGGGAAGTAAGACTTGGCCACTGGTTGATTCACGAACCTATAACAATATATACATATATATCAAAGTATGTTCAAAATATATTTACAACACTTTTAATATATTTTGATGTTTTAAGTTTATTAAGTCAGCTGTCCTCGTTAGTAACCTACAACTAGTTGTCCACAGTTAGATGTACATAAATAAATCGATAAATATTATCTTGAATCAATCCACGACCTAGTGTACACGTATCTCAGTATTGATCACAACTCAAACTATATATATTTTGGAATCAACCTCAACCCTGTATAGCTAACTCCAACATTCACATATAGAGTGTCTATGGTTGTTCCGAAATATATATAGATGTGTCGACATGATAGGTCAAAACATTGTATACGTGTCTATGGTATCTCAAGATTACATAATATACAATACAAGTTGATTAAGTTATGGTTGGAATAGATTTGTTACCAATTTTCACGTAGCTAAAATGAGAAAAATTATCCAATCTTGTTTTACCCATAACTTCTTTATTTTAAATCCGTTTTGAGTGAATCAAATTGCTATGGTTTCATATTGAACTCTATTTTATGAATCTAAACAGAAAAAGTATAGGTTTATAGTCGAAAAAATAAGTTACAAGTCGTTTTTGTAAAGGTAGTCATTTCAGTCGAAAGAACGACGTCTAGATGACCATTTTAGAAAACATACTTCCACTTTGAGTTTAACCATAATTTTTGGATATAGTTTCATGTTCATAATAAAAATCATTTTCCCAGAATAACAACTTTTAAATCAAAGTTTATCATAGTTTTTAATTAACTAACCCAAAACAGCCCGCGGTGTTACTACGACGGCGTAAATCCGATTTTACGGTGTTTTTCGTGTTTCCAGGTTTTAAATAATTAAGTTAGCATATCATATAGATATAGAACATGTGTTTAGTTGATTTTAAAAGTCAAGTTAGAAGGATTAACTTTGATTTGCGAACAAGTTTAGAATTAACTAAACTATGTTCTAGTGATTACAAGTTTAAACCTTCGAATAAGATATCTTTATATGTATGAATCGAATGATGTTATGAACATCATTACTACCTCAAGTTCCTTGGATAAACCTACTAGAAATGAGAAAAATAGATCTAGCTTCAAAGGATCCTTGGATGGCGTGAAAGTTCTTGAAGCAGAATCATGACACGAAAACAATTTCAAGTAAGATTTCCACTCGAAATAAGATTGTTATATTTATAGAAATTGAATTAAAGTTTGAATATGATTATTACCTTGTATTAGAAAGATAACCTACTGTAAGTAACAAAGGTTTCTTGATCTTGAATGATTACTTGGAATGGATTTAGAAAACTTGGAAGTAAACTTGCAATCTTGGAAGTATTCTTGATTTTATGAAACTAGAACTTTTGGAATTTATGAAGAACACTTAGAACTTGAAGATAGAACTTGAGAGAGATCAATTAGATGAAGAAAATTGAAGAATGAAAGTGTTTGTAGGTGTTTTTGGTCGTTGGTGTATGGATTAGATATAAAGGATATGTAATTTTGTTTTCATGTAAATAAGTCATGAATGATTACTCATATTTTTGTAATTTTATGAGATATTTCATGCGAGTTGCCAAATGATGGTTCCCACATGTGTTAGGTGACTCACATGGGCTACTAAGAGCTAATCATTGGAGTGTATATACCAATAGTACATACATATAAAAGTTGTGTATTGTACGAGTACGAATACGGGTGCATACGAGTAGAATTATTGATGAAACTGAACGAGGATGTAATTGTAAGCATTTTTGTTAAGTAGAAGTATTTTGATAAGTGTCTTAAAGTCTTTCAAAAGTGTATGAATACATATTAAAACACTACATGTATATACATTTTAACTGAGTCGTTAAGTCATCGTTAGTCGTTACATGTAAATGTTGTTTTGAAACCTTTAGGTTAACAATCTTGTTGAATGTTGTTAACCCATTGTTTATTATAACAAATGAGATGTTAAATTGTTATATTATCATGATATTATGATATATAATATATCTTAGTATGATATATGTACAGTTAAATGTCGTTACAACGATAATCGTTACATATATGTCTCGTTTCGAAATCATTAAGTTAGTAGTCTTATTTTTACATATGTATTTCATTGTTAATACACTTAATAATATATTTACTTATCATTTAACATAATTAACCAAGTGTATCAATATCTTAATATGATTCATATGTACCTAGTAAGACGTTGTTATAACGATAATCGTTATATATATATATCTTTTTCGAGTTTCTTAAATTAATAGTCTCATTTTTATGTATATAACTCATTGTTAAAATACCTAATGAGATACATACTTATAATAAAATCATGTTAACTATATATATAACCATATATATGTCATCGTATAGTTTTTACAAGTTTTAACGTTCGTGAATCACCGGTCAACTTGGGTGGTCAATTGTCTATATGAAACCTATTATAATTAATCAAGTCTTAACAAGTTTGATTGCTTAACATGTTGGAAACACTTAATCATGTAAATAACAATTTCATTTAATATATATATAAACATGGAAATGTTCGGGTCACTACAGTACCTACCCGTTAAATAAATTTCGTCCCGAAATTTTAAGCAGTTGGAGGTGTTGCGTATCTTATGGAAATAAATGCGGGTATTTCTTCTTCATCTGATCTTCACGCTCCCAGGTGAACTTGGTCCTCTACGAGCATTCCATCGAACCTTAACAATCGGTATCTTGTTTTGTTTAAGTCTCTTAACCTCACGATCCATTATTTCGACGGGTTCTTCAATGAATTGAAGTTTTTCATTGATTTGGATTTCGTCCAACGGAATAGTGAGATCTTCTTTAGCAAAACATTTCTTCAAATTTGAGACGTGGAAAGTGTTATGTACAGCCGCGAGTTGTTGAGGTAGCTCCAGTTGGTAAGCTACTGGTCCGACACGATCTATAATCTTGAATGGTCCAATGTACCTTGGATTTAGTTTCCCCCGTTTACCAAATCGAAGAACGCCTTTCCAAGGTGAAACCTTAAGCATGACCATTTCTCCAATTTCAAACTCTATATCTTTTCTTTTACTGTCCGCATAGCTCTTTTGTTGACTCTGGGCGGTTTTTAATATTTGTTGAATTTGGATGATTTTCTCGGTAGTTTCTTGTATTATCTCCGGACCCGTAATCTGTCTATCCCCCACTTCACTCCAACAAATCAGAGACCTGCACTTTCTACCATAAAGTGCTTCAAACGGCGCCATCTCAATGCTTGAATGCTAGCTGTTGTTGTAGGAAAATTCTGCTAACGGTAGATGTCGATCCCAACTGTTTCCGAAATCAATAACACAAGCTCGTAGCATGTCTTCAAGCGTTTGTGTCGTCCTTTCATTCTGCCCATCAGTTTGTGGATGATAGGCAGTACTCATGTCTAGACGAGTTCCCAATGCTTGCTGTAATGTCTGCCAGAATCTTGAAATAAATATGCCATCCCTATCAGAGATAATTGAGATTGGTATTCCATGTCTGGAGACAACTTCCTTCAAATACAGTCGTGCTAAGTTCTCCATCTTGTCATCTTCTCTTATTGGCAGGAAGTGTGCTGACTTGGTGAGACAATCAACTATTACCCAAATAGTATTGATGTTTCGCGAGGTGTATATAAAATAGCTTATATTTTTACAGGAAATACTATTAAATACGATACAATTTTACACAAGATATTTATTTATTTAGAGAATGGATATACTTAAACCTTGCTACAACACTTATAGGCAGTGTACCTAATCGTACAGTAGTGTAGTTTTTAGTAAGTCCGGTTCGTTCCACAGGGAAATCTTTAAACAAAGCTTAACGCTATATTAGTTTACTTTTATAAAAATACAAATATATATATAAGTAATATTATTATTATAAAGGGGGGTTTTTACCGTTTAATGACCGGTTTGTCGATTTTAAAACTTTAGTCGCAGTTAAAACCAAATGTAAAATAATAAAAATAAATACAAGACTTAAATTAAAGCGTAAAGTAAATAACGATAATGAAATTGCGAATAATAAAAGTGCGATAAAATAAACTTGCGATAATTAAAAAGTACGATAATTAAAAGTGAAATTAAATACAATAACAATAAAAATGCGATAATTAGAAGTGCAATTAAATATAAAATAAAGGAAATTAAATATGAAATAAAAGAATTATGCTTATTTAAACTTCTGTAATCATGATGTCTGACGTGTTGATTTTAGTTTTATGCCCATGGGTTAATTGTCCTTTGTCCTGGATTATTTAATATGTCCGTCTGGTTTTTGTCCATAACAGTCCATCAGTCATAAATATAAAGTGCGAGTGTCCTCGTCAAATTATCCTTATACCCGAAGTTAAATATTCCAACTAATTGGGGACTTAAACTGTAACAAGATTTTAATACTTTGTTTAATAATTACACCAGGATGTCGACTGAGTGTAACCCAAGGTTTTAATATTTTGTTATCAATTATACCAAGTGTCCTTGTACATAATTTCACCCCTGTTTTAATTATTCTAGCGGCTATTAATCCATTCCCGTGTCCGGTTAAATGAACGATTATTCGTACATATAAATACCCCGCCCATCGTGTCCGATCGAGTGTATATGGTAATTTATAGGGACGCCCAATTGTAAATCTTTATATTAACATTAACAAACTATCATTTAGTTAAACAAATATAAAGCCCATTAATAGCCCATAGTCTAATTTCCACAAGTGTCGTTCTTTTATCCAAACCCCAATTATGGTACAAAGTCCAATTACCCAATTTTAGTAATTAGCCCAACATCATGATTACTTCGGATTAAATAAGCATAATAATAACTTAGCTACGAGACATTAAATTAAAAAGGTTGAACATAACTTACAATGATTAAAAATAGCGTAGCGTTACACGGACAGAATTTCGACTTACACCCTTACAACATTCGCTAACATACCCTTATTATTAGGATTTAAAATTAAAATTAAAATTAAAATATAAATTATATATATATATATATTTACGTATATGAGAGAAGAGAAAGATAGATTTATGAATTTTGTGGTGCACCAAAGCTCGATTTTTATAGGCATGTGGGCTGGAACTGGGGCTCATGCGATCGCATGGATTTATGCCTTCCAGGCCATGCGATCGCATGGCCAGCTGGGGAGGCTCATATTTGGTTGTTTTCTTCTGCCGACGGTTTTATAAATAATATAATATATTAAATAATTATAAGAATTATTTAAATATTATATTATATTTATGTGCATAGTTGACTTGTAATTTTTAGTCCGTTGCGTCGAGCGTTGAGAGTTGACTCTGGTCCCGGTTCCGGATTTTCGAACGTACTTGCGTACAATTTAATATCTTGTACTTTTTGTTTTGAATCTTGTACTCTTGTAATTTTGAGACGTTTCTTATCAATAATTGGAATCTCATTGATTGTATTTTGTACTTTTGAGCTTTTTGGTCGTTTGCGTCTTCAATTCGTCGAATCTGTCTTTTGTCTTCACCTTTTATTATTTAAGCAAATATCACTTGTAAATAGGACAATTGTAACTAAAAGCTTGTCTTTCTTGAGGAATAATGCTATGAAATATATGTTTGTTTTTAGCATTATCAAATATTCCCACACTTGAGCGTTGCTTGTCCTCAAGCAATATCGTCTTGAAATACTAGAATCACTTCTTTATTCTTCACACTTTGTACATCAGTGACTTCTATACGGCGGTATAAACAATGGTAGTAATGATGTGGTTTACAGTCCCATATGACTATATAAAAATTTAGATCCATTAAGGAAATTGGATCTTTATGAAAACATTCGATCTTTTGAAAATTAAATCTAGTTTTTACCCTAGATAAGTTTTTCGAAATAACCCTTCACCGGTGTTTGAAAAATATTTTTGTGGGTTTGGTGGGTTTCAGATTTGAAAATTTTAGCTCAAAACTTGCGGTTTTGTGTCACCCACTTGCTAACCTTGTATTTGGAAAGCAACACGTCCAGTTTACTTGTCCCGTATATTACCTTTCGGTAAACTACCGTCCGGTTGTAAAGGAAAGCGTTGAACAAGCAACTGTTAAGGCAATGTCCCCTGACATGCTTTTAATTATGGTCTATAACGTGTCGGATGCAATTACTATCCTTGGTAGGAGCAATAGTAAAGCTCACCCTTAAAATTTTTCGGTCTGGCACAAGGTCCTGTCTTTGACCACTATGCAACCACCGTTCTTACGGTTGACACCCGATTTAGTTCAGGTGACCTAATGAATTCCAGGTGAATTCCTAGGATTTTACGTTCAATGGTAATGAACGCATTGAAAATAGGGTTTTCAGAAAACAAATCGGTTTGTAATTTTGATCAAAATATTTTCTCGTTCAAGCTCGAGTTTAGATATCATTGAATTCCATGAGTTTGTAATTCTCAATCTTTAAGGTCAATCTCAAGGATTGAGTAATATCAGGCTTAAAAGCTGATTTTTGATCTTTTAAGGAGATTATCCTTTCTGGGGATCTGATTCATTAGTCTTATCAAGCTAATTTGCATGGTGCCCCCCATTGTACGAGATAAATCCTTCTCATGGTTAGGATAAATCTGACCACTTGGCGACCCTGTTTAATGCTGAGGTCCGTGGATTTCCTGCTGATTTTAGTGATGACTTTTCTAGATTTTTCGTCAACCTACAGCTGGTCTGGACGACAACTTCTTGACCTAAATCAAGAAGCGCGTGTCTTTTTCGGACGACTTTACTTCCTTTTAATGATGGAATTGATTCATCGTGTAGATCCATCTCTTCTTTTCTTTCATCGGGTAAAATAGTTTAGTTTAGTCCAAAGCAAAAGTATTTTCAGTTTATTTGTTACAGAAATATGTGACATATGTTTAAGATAACTTGGTAATTTTTCCCACACTTGGCTTTTATTTTCCTTTTTATTGTACTCTATTCCATTTTAAATGAATTTTAACATTTTGGTTTGTTTCTCAATTTATGTCCTTTCCGAGGTAACAATAATTTCGGTGTTAACACCTAGTTTTATCGTTCATAAATATGTATAAACATGATTTTGAGTTCATTTAATTGAAAATTTTGAAAAATTTTACTAGAATTGGGTAGTCAGTATATAAGACTAGGGCTGTTCTTTATTATCAGAGAGCACTAGATTCTAATACAACTACTACGTTACTAGTATTTTTAATGGTAACCAAGTGTATAAAGATAAAAATTTTAAAAATCTGAAAGAATTTAACCCCTTCCCACACTTAAGATCTTGCAATGCCCTCATTTGCAAGAAATCAGTACAATTTAAATTATTGAGGGTGATTAGCGTAGAAATGATTAAATTTTACCAAAGTTTCCAAACATATTGGCGTTTGTTTGCTGAATGATAAATGGTGCATATCATTTGTTCATTTCGTCTGTTGTTACATCACTTTTATTTGTCATCTTGTCGTCAAAATTAGTAGCTTTTGCTGAACTTAATGCCAGTCTTTGAAAATGCGCTGTTTTACCCTGTTTTGTACAATCGACAATATACATACATACAAATATAATCATGCATGGCAATTTGAAATGGGACTTAATATCCCACTTTCAAATTCTAAATATGAAATATTAGTACACAATAATAATAAAATAATAAAAATTACACAAATATATCCAATAACATAAGTTTAAACATGAAAAAGTCAAAAGATAAAAACATAAAAATTATAAAAATAACCAAATGGAACTAAATCAGTCTGGATAGGGGTTCCAGTTCATCTCATCGGGTGGGTTCCATTGTTGGTTATAGGTGTTCTGATAGGCTTGGTTATAGTCATACCGGTTAAAGGGTGGTCGGATATCGGGGCTATGTGGCGGAAAATGAGCAGGTCGAGTAGGTACATAGTTATTTGGTACCTGATATGATAGCTGGCTCATGATTTGGTGCTGATGAACTAACCAGCTATCGTGTTGGCGTCGCCTATAATCCTCGTATACTCGCTCGGAGTTCCACTGCTCATACATACTATGTCTGGCCGCGTTCGTCATTGCTTCCTCATCTATACGAACGTGGACGTCAAGAATAGCATCTCGAAAGACATCCCTAATGTCTTTCGCCTCCTCCATTTCCTCGTCTGAGCCTCTCTCTACCTGAGGATGAGATCCCTCATAGGGTACTGCCTGGTTACGTCTACTTTTCAATACCTTAGCACCCACATAAACTTTCAATCCTAAGGGCTCAACCTGTTCTCTACAAATCTGTAATGGACCCCCTTGGTTCCTATCAACACCTAAATACTCTCCAATGAGAGTAACAAAAATACCTCCTCCTATTATACTCCCGTCCTGCATTCCCTCTACCATTTTAGATAAATAAAAAGCAACACAGTAAGGGATATTGACAAAGCTTCTAGGATCCCGAATACACTTTAGGTAGAATAAATCATATAAGGTAATTTTTTCTTTATTATGACCTCTTTGTGTAATTGAGTTAGCCAAAAATCTATGAATAATACGAAGCTCGGCTCTGTCAATATGTGTATAGGAGTGTCCTCCTACTCGTGTAAAAACATCAAAATGTGACATACGCCTCCAAATGGCGTCAGCGTCAAAGTTACTATCTACCCGTTCACCATAATGAATCAAGTTTGTACAATCGGGTAATAGCAACTCACCAGGAGTATATACCTGTAAGGCCCTGGCCATGTCCAGCATGGACATTCTGTACATCCTACCGCCAAGGATAAACCTAAGAAATCTTCTATCATCTATTCTAACTATATTTGTATCAAGTGATACAGTACTCATCAACTCAACACACCATTCCTTATATACAGGTCTACGAATGGTGAAAAGACGTTCCCAATCTGTAAAAGAAGAACTGCCATACCTTTGAACTAAAAGCTGTCTAACACGGTCAGCTAGATGGACCGTTTCCAAAGGGGACCAATCAATTACCCTTGGCACCTCTACATTTTTTGTTACCAATTTGAATTTGTTCCTTTGATATGTCTCGTAATCTCTCCATCTTTTATCAAATCTCAGATTAGGATGTAGAATGTGCTCAGGAATCGTTGGGAATTCTACTGGCGGCCTCATTGGGAATACTATGAATTCATCAACAAACTGTACCGGATCATAATAAGGTATGTGCTGATCAGGCTGTTGTTGTTCCTGTTGTGGTTCTTGTTCACGTTGCATTTCTGGTTCTGGTTCTGGTGCTGGTGCTGGTGCTGGTCGTCTAGATGATGATGCTCCTGAACCTCCAGTATCGGCTTTCTGCAAAACACATTAAACACAAAATTTGTGCATCCAAATATGCATTAGTGTTAGCAAAATAACAACTTAAAACAATCACTATAACATGTTAAATCAAAATTAAACTTATACACATTTTCACAATTCCACACTTTTTAAATAAGCACATATGAAAATGTATACAAAATTCATAAGCATTTAACTCAAATAACATGTCAAAATATTCATTACTAATAATTAATTAAATTTTAAAAATTTTGTTTTCCTTTAGGAGCTAGGGCGTTTCGGATCGTTGTCCTAGTCTGTCCCTCGACAAAATTTTAAAATTTGTCAAATCAAAGCGCGGTTTTTAAAAGTAAAGATTTTTGGGTTTTTAATGTTTTTGGCATACTTTTATTCAATAAGATTAAAAATAATGATAATAAAATTTCTCGTCCCTCCCTCGGGTAAAGCAATTTCGGTTCAAAGACCTAATCTTCAACTTACGACGAATTTTAAAAATCATATTTTTAACTTAATGAGATAAAGTAAATTTTTGTTTTTAAATTCACACAATTTAAATATAAAATTCAAAATTAATATTAAAATTCACACCAAACTTAAAATTTAAAATGCATAAAAATTAAAAATTCATATTTTAAAAATTAAAAATTCACACCAAACTTAAATTAAAAATTCATATTATAAATTCACACCAAATTTACAATTTAAAATGCATAACATTAAAAATTCACACCAAACTTATATTAATTTTTTCAAATATTTACAATTTTAAAAATATTGTTTTTACAAAGTTTACAATATTAATTTAAGATTTATATATTAATTTTAAAAACATGGTAAAAATAAAATTAAAAATCTTTTTGGCTTTTTATCCCACTTTAATCAATCAAATATTATCAAAAATATGCGCCCCTCTTTTCGGTAAAGTAATTTCGGTTCCAAGACCTAATTTAACTCATGACGAATTTTTGAAATATTTTGGGTTGATTGTTTAAAGATATTTATACCTTAAGAATAAACGTTAAATTTCGCAGTGATGTAATAAATTTTTGAATGATATCAATAATTTCGGTCGCCAAACCTAATTTTATTCAATACCAATTTAATACTTTATAGCGAACAAATTAGCGTTTATTATCAAAAGGTTAAAAATAAAAAAAATAAAATAAAAACTGTACAAACATACCTGTGAAATAGATTTCTTAGTTATATGATCTATCCCATTCATAAGATAGTCGGTTTAATTGGTTTTCCATAGCTACATAGGCGTAACCTCGAGCATTAAGTGTCTTTTCTTCTAAACATATGAACGGTCCGTCTCTGCATAAAGTAACAAATTCGGTATTTGTATAGGTTTGATTATTTGAACATTTACCTCCATGTGACCATTTCCCGCATTTGTGACATCTTTCTAGGTGTCGTGCTCTTCTTTTTGCTGCGGATTTTGATTTTCATTTACCAAATTGTAACTTATTATCTTTGCATCTGGATTCTTTTCTAACTCCGTCCATTCTTTCTCTGATTACTGATACTATTTCACTCGGAAGTGTGTCATTATTACGTTTAGTGATCAAAGCGTGTAGCATTAGACCATGGTTTAGTTCACAGGCAGTCTTCATTTCCTAAAAAAAATAAAAATTCAGAATGGGGGGATAAGACTAGTTCTTTAGGGTCTGCTAGGGAAAGACCATTCGGGTTCCATTTTCGAGAACTACACGAAAACAGACAATCTAACTCTAACAGAAATACATAAACCCCTTGATTCTCCCCACACTTATTTAGCTGTGGTGTCGAAATTGTGATTAACTTCATTGTCGACTTCCATCGGACTATCTATGTAGTGTTTAACTCTGTAACCATTAACTTTAAATTCAATCCCGTTTGAATTTATTAATTCTATCGTTCCGTATGGGAAAACTCTTTTGACTATGAATGGTCCAGACCATCTTGATTTCAATTTTCCAGGAAATAGCTTGAATCGTGAATTGAAAAGAAGAACTTTGTCTCCTTCTTTAAATTCTTTTAAACTTTTGATTCTTTTATCATGCCATTTCTTCGTTCTTTCCTTATAGATTAACGAATTATCGTATGCTTCATGTCTTAATTCTTCTAATTCGTTTAGTTGACTTAATCGTAGACGTCCGGCTTCATGTAAATCAAGATTACATGTCTTCAAAGCCTAAAATGCTTTGTGTTCAATTTCTACTGGAAGATGACATGCTTTTCCATAAACAAGTCTAAAAGGTGTGGTTCCAATTGGAGTTTTGTAGGCTGTTCTAAAAGCCCAGAGTGCGTCCTCCAATTTAATGGACCATTCCTTCGGATTTGATCCTACGGTTTTCTCTAGAATACGTTTTAAAGCTCGGTTGGTATTTTCAACTTGTCCACTTGTTTGTGGATGATATGCGGTGGAGATTTTATGAGTTACTCCATATCTTTTAAGAACTTTCTCAAGTTGATTATTACAGAAATGAGTACCCCGATCACTTATTAAAGCTTTCGGTGTTCCAAACCTTGCAAAAAGACGTTTTAAAAAGTTGACTACAACTCGTGCATCGTTAGTTGGGAGAGCTTGTGCTTCCGCCCATTTAGATACATAATCAATGGCTACGAGTATATATAGATTATTATGAGATTTTGGAAATGGACCCATAAAGTC
Source organism: Rutidosis leptorrhynchoides (assembly GCF_046630445.1). Classification (NCBI taxonomy): domain Eukaryota; kingdom Viridiplantae; phylum Streptophyta; class Magnoliopsida; order Asterales; family Asteraceae; genus Rutidosis; species Rutidosis leptorrhynchoides. Next base: position 398,678,210 of record NC_092338.1, read on the forward strand.
AATACCCCAAATGTCAAATACTTCACATACTTGGATGACATTTTGTGGCATTTCATCACGTTGACTTATTTTTCCGGCCCTTTGACAAGCATCACAGGATTTGCAAAGAAGGTGTGCGTCTTTGTAAATTGTAGGCCAATAGAATCCAGCATCATAAACTTTTCTTGCTGTTAGTTGAGGCCCATAATGCCCTCCTGTTGGTCCTGTGTGACAATGGTTTAAAATTTTACTAGCTTCATCTCCAAATACACATCGGCATATTATTCCATCGAGAAAACTTTTAAACAGATGTGGATCTTCCCAAAAATAGTGTTTTATATCACTGAAGAATTTCTTTCGTCTTTGGTACGATAATCCTTTTTCAAGGAATCCACAAACTAAGTAGTTTGCATAGTCTGCAAACCATGGAATTTCTTTATAATCTATCTTCAATAGATATTCATCAGGAAAGTTGTCTTGTATGGTCGATTCATTTAGAACTTCTAATTCGGGATTTTCAAGACGAGAAAGATGATCAGCGGCGAGATTTTCTGCTCCTCTTTTATCTCGGATTTCAATATCAAACTCTTGTAAGAGTAAGATCCAACGGATTAATCTTGATTTGGCATCTTGTTTTGAAAATAGGTATCTAAGAGCAGAATGGTCGGTATAGACCACCGTTTTTGCTAGAACGAGATATGATCGAAATTTGTCAAAAGCAAAGACAATAGCAAGGAGTTCTTTTTCAGTAGTTGTATAGTTCGTTTGTGCTCCTTGTAACGTCTTACTAGCATAATATATAGGTTGAAATCGTTTTTCAATCCTTTGTCCTAAAACGGCTCCCATTGCAAAATCACTTGCATCGCACATTAATTCAAATGGTAGATTCCAATTTGGTGTTATCATGATCGGTGCATTAGTGAGTTTCTCTTTAAAAATATTAAAAGATTTGATACATTCATCTGAAAAGATGAATGGAGCATCTTTTTCTAGGAGTTTATTCATAGGAGTGGCAATTTTAGAAAAATCTTTTATGAAACGTCGGTAAAAACCGGCATGCCCTAGAAAACTCCTAACTCCTCTAACATTGGTGGGATGTGGAAGTTTAGCAATTACATCTACTTTAGCTCTATCCACTTCAATTCCTTCTTTTGAAATTTTATGTCCAAGAACGATGCCTTCTTTAACCATGAAATGGCATTTCTCCCAATTAAGAACTAGATTTGATCGTTCGCATCTAATAAGCATTCGTTCCAGATTAACTAGACATGATTCAAATGTATCACCGAAGACTGAAAAGTCATCCATGAAAACTTCCATGCATTCTTCTATCATGTCGTGAAAAATCGCCATCATACAGCTTTGAAAGGTTGCAGGGGCGTTGCAAAGTCCAAATGGCATGCGTTTGTAAGCAAAAGTACCATAAGGGCACGTGAATGTGGTTTTCTCTTGATCCTCGGGTGCTATTGGAATTTGAAAATATCCGGAAAATCCATCTAGAAAACAATAGTAACTATTTTCGGCTAATCTTTCCAACATTTGATCAATGAAAGGTAAGAGAAAGTGATCTTTTCTGGTGGCGTCATTTAATTTTATATAATCAATACACACACGCCATCCTGTTACAGTCCTAGTAGGAATAAGCTCATTTTTCTCATTTGTAATGACAGTCATGCCACCCTTCTTAGGCACGCATTGAACTGGGCTTACCCATGGACTATCAGAGATTGGATAAATTAAACCTGCATCTAGCAGTTTAATAATCTCTTTCTTAACTACATCTTGCATATTAGGATTTAGTCTTCGTTGGCGTTTCACATACGTTTTATGACCTTCTTCCATAAGGATTTTATGTGTGCAATACGAAGGATTTATTCCTTTAATATCATGAATCTTCCATGCAATGGCTGGTTTATGAGCTTTTAACACAGAAATGAGTTGTGATTTCTCATTTTCAGTAAGAGAAGACGATATTATTACAGGTAATTCAGATTCACCATGTAAATAAGCGTATTCCAAATGGTTTGGAAGTGGCTTTAACTCTAATTTCGGAGGTTCTTCTATCGATGATTTGTATCGATATCTGTCTTCTTCTTTTAGCATTTGAATTTCTTCTGTTGTTGGTTCATATCCATTAGCTATTAGCGTAGCTAACATTTCAGCTTCATCAATTGGTTCATTACTTTCTCCTAAAGAACATTCTCCTGTTCCTTGTAATTCTGGGAATTCTTCTAATAATTCTGCATGTGCATCTATAGTTTGAATATAATAACATGTATCATCTGCAGATTGTGGTTGTTGCATTGCTCTATCAACTGAAAAGGTAACACTCTCATCCTCTATACTTAGGGTCAGTTTCTTACCGAACACGTCTATCATTGCTTTAGCCGTGTTTAAGAATGGTCTTCCTAATATGAGAGGAACTTGAGAATCTTCTTCCATGTCCAAAACAACAAAATCTACTGGAAATACTAAAGTACCAACTTTAACTAGCATGTTCTCCATTATCCCTCTAGGATATTTTATTGATCTATCGGCTAGTTGTATGCTTATTCTGGTTGGTTTCAATTCTCCAAGGTCTAGTTTAGCGTATAGTGAATACGGCATTAAATTTATACTAGCACCTAAGTCTGCCAATGCTTCTATTGAACTAAGACTACCCAGAAAACATGGAATTGTGAAACTTCCTGGATCAGATAGTTTTTCTGGTATCTTATTCAACAGCACTGCTGAACAATTAGCATTCATAGTAACAGCCGAGAGTTCTTCCATTTTCTTTCTATTTGAGATTAGATCTTTCAAGAATTTAGCATATCTAGGCATTCCTGAAATTCGGCTTTTTATCATATCTTCTAAATTCGGCTTTTCTGGTAGCTTTGTCATCATATCTTCTAAATTCGGCTTTTTATCATCGGTTTGTTGTGGTGGTTTGTTTTGAAAATTAGGTCTTTGCTGATTGTAATTATTATTGGATACTTGTTGATTGCTAGGACCTTGTTGGTTGTTGTATGGAATATTTCGGTTATAGTTCTGATTTTGATTGTAAATAGGTCTTGGCGGTTGATAATTATTCTGATAATTATTTCCAGGCCTTTGGTTTATGTATGAAATATTCTCTCTTTGTTCCATTGTTAATTCAATACTGAGACAATCTTTTGTCAAATGTGGTCCTCCACACTGCTCACAACTAATTCGTATTGAGTGAATATCTTTAGTCATCTTTTCCATTCGTCTCTCGACAGCATCTATCTTTGCGGAAATGGAATCTAAGTCATGGCTAGAATTGGCTCTAGCTGCTTTAGATGATCTAATGATATCTTTTTCTTGGTGCCACTCATGTGAGTGGGAAGCAGTGTTATCAATAATTTTGTAAGCATCAGTTTCGGTTTTCTTCATAATAGAACCACCAGCTGCTATATCTATGTCTTTCCTTGTAGTGATGTCGCATCCTTGGTAGAATATTTGTACTATTTGACAGGTGTCTAAACCATGTTGCGAACATCCTCTTAATAACTTTCCATATCTTGTCCATGCCTCATATAGAGTTTCATTTGGCTTCTGTGTAAACGTAACAATTTCTGCTTGAAGTCTTACGGCTTTAGATGCCGGAAAGAATTGTTTAAGAAATTTGTCAACTAAAACATCCCATGTATCAATCGCCCCTTCAGGTAACGATTCCAACCAATGTTTGGCTTCTCCCTTTAAAGTCCAGGGAAATAACATGAGATATATCTGTTCATCCTCCACTTCTCGGATTTTAAATAGTGTGCAGATCCTATTAAAGGTACGTAAATGTTCATTTGGATCTTCCTTCGGCGCACCACTAAATTGGCATTGATTAGTCACCATGTGTAGAATTTGTCCTTTGATTTCATAATCTGGCGCATTAATGTCTGGATGAGTAATTGCGTGACCTTGGCCAGTGCGTTTAGCTCTCATTCGGTCTTCCATACTTAAAGGTTCCAGATTCTCCATAATTGAATTTGTTGAATCGGAATCACTAGAGGATTCTGATTTAATGGTTCGTTTCTCAACAATCTCTGTTTGAATGATTGGTGGTTCCGGAGGAAAGTTTAGTGGTTCAGGATCTACGAATCGTTCCTGAATATTCTCCGAATTCTCAATTGTGAGGTCGGGTTCAAAAAATGGATTATCGTAAATTTGAACTAGAGTACTTGGTCGACTGGATGACGATTCTAAAGAAAAATCAACGGCAGTAATATTTGCTAAATGTCTCGATCTAGTTACAGGTGGTGAACGTACAAAAGGTGGTGAACGTCTTGCTCGGTGCATTCACTGAATATCCTATTAGTTTTTTAAAAGGAAAGAAAAATTATAATAAGTTATCCAATCAATAGACTTTTCTGATTTTGCCCACGTTTCGAATAGCCAAAAGATGCAGCAGAGGGGCAAGATTCGTTTGGTCTCAATATAATTGAGGACTGTTTGGCTCCAATAACCCGGTCCACGTACAAATCCAACTATTACTACGAACCAGAAAATTTTGATGTCTATCAATTTAACTACTTAAAATAAATTTTCGTAATTTTAAGAAATTTAGATAAGAAGTAGAATAAAAATCTATGTCCTAAAACTAGAATATCGAGAAACAAGAAAGAAAAAGAGTTCGTCGGAAAAAGATCGAAAAAGAAAAATAAGAAAGAAAGATAAAAGGCGACGGAAAAATAAAAGAAACTTATAAAACTTAAAAATACTTGACTAACCTAACCTTATTACTACAACTAACTTAAAATTATAATCGCAAATTGAGATTACTAATTGGAATGATAATTGATACATAGTAAAAGGTGTCTAAAAATATTAAAGCTTACAGAAAAAACTATATCCCAAATGGAAATAACTTAAAAAGAAACTAAAACTTAAAAAGGCGTCACAAAATTCTAAAGTACTTAAATCTTAGTCTAAAGAAAAAGCACTTAAGGAATTCTACGGCAAAGCCTAAAAATCTAGAAGTAAAAATAACTATGGCAAAAACTAAGTTTAAAACTAAATATGAGCTAAAAATACAAATATTACGCTAAAACGATTAAAAAGGGACAAAATATAAAAATATACAAAAAGTTGTAAAAATTACAATTTTTATAAAAATATTATTTTTATATTATTTATTTTATAAAACTATTAATTTTACAATTTAAATAAACTAATTAAACTAAAAATACAAATTAATTAATATCTAAAATTAATTAATATAATAACTAACCCTAATTAGGGTTTAATATTAATAATAATTAATAATAATCCGTAATTAATGCTGTCGACAGGTTCAGTAGGGCGTGTCAGATGGGCTCATGCGATCGCATGAGTCCTCAGTTGCCCAGCCATGCGATCGCATGGGCTAGGGTTTCGGGCCACAGAGTGGGCTGCTACAGTACATGCCGATTTAAAATTTTTTTTTTTTTCTGTTTTTGCTGTAAAATATAAAATATATTTATTAATTAAATAAAACTTATATTTTTACAAACAAAAAAAAAATAGAAATAAAGAAACTTTATAAAACTTAAATATTTACCAAACTCTAAAAAAAATATTTATATTTTTGTTTTTCTTTTTATATTTTCGAATATTTAAAACGTATTTTTATAAAAACGAATTTTAATAAAAGTAAACTAATTTTTTTTTTATATTAGCATTGCGCTTCCGGCGTTTAAGAGGTCCCCGGTAGCGGCGCCAAAAATAACTTGATGTTTCGCGAGGTGTATATAAAATAGCTTATATTTTTACAGGAAATACAATTAAATACGATACAATTTTACACAAGATATTTATTTATTTAGAGAATGGATATACTTAAACCTTACTACAACACTTATAGGCAGTGTACCTAATCGTACAGTAGTGTAGTTTTTAGTAAGTCCGGTTCGTTCCACAGGGAAATCTTTAAATAAAGCTTAACGCTATATTAGTTTACTTTTATAAAAATACAAATATATATATAAGTAATATTATTATTATAAAGGGGGGTTTTTACCGTTTAATGACCGGTTTGTCGATTTTAAAACTTTAGTCGCAGTTAAAACCAAATGTAAAATAATAAATATAAATACAAGACTTAAATTAAAGCGTAAAGTAAATAACGATAATGAAATTGCGAATAATAAAAGTGCGATAAAATAAACTTGCGATAATTAAAAAGTACGATAATTAAAAGTGCAATTAAATACAATAACAATAAAAATGCGATAATTAGAAGTGCAATTAAATATAAAATAAAGGAAATTAAATATGAAATAAAAGAATTATGCTTATTTAAACTTCTGTAATCATGATGTCTGACGTGTTGATTTTAGTTTTATGCCCATGGGTTAATTGTCCTTTGTCCTGGATTATTTAATATGTCCGTCTGGTTTTTGTCCATAACAGTCCATCAGTCATAAATATAAAGTGCGAGTGTCCTCGTCAAATTATCCTTATACCCGAAGTTAAATATTCCAACTAATTGGGGACTTAAACTGTAACAAGATTTTAATACTTTGTTTAATAATTACACCAGGATGTCGACTGAGTGTAACCCAAGGTTTTAATATTTTGTTATCAATTATACCAAGTGTCCTTGTACATAATTTCACCCATGTTTTAATTATTCTAGCGGCTATTAATCCATTCCCGTGTCCGGTTAAATGAACGATTATTCGTACATATAAATACCCCGCCCATCGTGTCCGATCGAGTGTATATGGTAATTTATAGGGACGCCCAATTGTAAATCTTTATATTAACATTAACAAACTATCATTTAGTTAAACAAATATAAAGCCCATTAATAGCCCATAGTCTAATTTCCACAAGTGTCGTTCTTTTGTCCAAACCCCAATTATGGTACAAAGCCCAATTACCCAATTTTAGTAATTAGCCCAACATCATGATTACTTCGGATTAAATAAGCATAATAATAACTTAGCTACGAGACATTAAATTAAAAAGGTTGAACATAACTTACAATGATTAAAAATAGCGTAGCATTACACGGACAGAATTTCGACTTACACCCTTACAACATTCGCTAACATACCCTTATTATTAGGATTTAAAATTAAAATTAAAATTAAAATATAAATTATATATATATATATTTACGTATATGAGAGAAGAGAAAGATAGATTTATGAATTTTGTGGTGCACCAAAGCTCGATTTTTATAGGCATGTGGGCTGGAACTGGGGCTCATGCGATCGCATGGATTTATGCCTTCCAGGCCATGCGATCGCATGGCCAGCTGGGGAGGCTCATATTTGGTTGTTTTCTTCTGTCGACGGTTTTATAAATAATATAATATATTAAATAATTATAAGAATTATTTAAATATTATATTATATTTATGTGCATAGTTGACTTGTAATTTTTAGTCCGTTGCGTCGAGCGTTGAGAGTTGACTCTGGTCCCGGTTCCGAATTTTCGAACGTACTTGCGTACAATTTAATATCTTGTACTTTTTGTTTTGAATCTCGTACTCTTGTAATTTTGAGACGTTTCTTATCAATAATTGGAACCTCATTGATTGTATTTTATACTTTTGAGCTTTTTGGTCGTTTGCGTCTTCAATTCTTCGAATCTGTCTTTTGTCTTCACCTTTTATTATTTAAGCGAATATCACTTGTAAATAGGACAATTGTAACTAAAAGCTTGTCTTTCTTGAGGAATAATGCTATGAAATATATGTTTGTTTTTAGCATTATCAAGTATCATAACTACTTGCAGTACTTGGCAATTTAGTAATGAAATCCATGGTAATGTTTTCCCATTTCCATTCCGGGATTTCAGGTTGTTGTAGTAGACCTGATGGTTTCTGATGTTCAGCTTTGACCTTAGAACACGTCAAACATTCTCCTACATATCTAGCAATATCGGCTTTCATACCTGGCCACCAAAAATGTTTCTTAAGATCCTTGTACATCTTCCCCGTTTCAGGATGTATTGAGTATCTGGTTTTATGAGCTTCTCTAAGTACCATTTCTCTCATATCTCCAAATTTTGGTACCCAAATTCTTTCAGCCCTATACCGTGTTCCGTCTTCCCGAATATTAAGATGCTTCTCCGATCCTTTGGGTATTTCATCCTTTAAATTTCCCTCTTTTAAAACTCCTTGTTGCGCCTCCTTTATTTGAGTAGTAAGGTTAGTGTGAATCATTATATTCATAGATTTTACTCGAATGGGTTCTCTGTCCTTTCTGCTCAAGGCGTCAGCTACCACATTTGCCTTCCCCGGGTGGTAACGAATCTCAAAGTCGTAATCATTCAACAATTCAATCCACCTACGCTGCCTCATATTCAGTTGTTTCTGATTAAATATGTGTTGAAGACTTTTGTGGTCGGTATATATAATACTTTTGACCCTATATAAGTAGTGCCTCCAAGTATTTAATGCAAAAACAACCGCGCCTAATTCCAAATCATGCGTCGTATAATTTTGCTCGTGATTCTTCAATTGTCTAGACGCATAAGCAATCACCTTCGTCCGTTGCATTAATACACAACCGAGACCTTGCTTTGATGCGTCACAATAAATCACAAAATCATCATTCCCTTCAGGCAATGACAATATAGGTGCCGTAGTTAGCTTTTTCTTCAATAATTGAAACGCCTTCTCTTGTTCATCCTTCCATTCAAATTTCTTCCCTTTATGCGTTAATGCAGTCAAGGGTTTTACTATTTTGGAGAAATCTTGGATGAATCTTGGATGAATCTTCTGTAGTAACCAGCCAATCCTAAAAATTGACGTATATGCTTCGGAGTTTTTGGGGTTTCCCACTTTTCAACGGTTTCGATCTTTGCCGGGTCCACCTGGATACCTTCTTTGTTTACTATGTGACCGAGGAATTGAACTTCTTCCAACCAAAATGCACACTTTGAAAACTTAGCGTACAGTTTTTCTTTCCTCAATACTTCTAGCACTTTCCTCAAATGTTCTTCGTGCTCTTGATCATTCTTTGAGTAAATAAGTATGTCATCGATGAAAACAATGACAAACTTGTCAAGATATGGCCTACACACTCGGTTCATAAGGTCCATGAACACAGCTGGTGCATTAGTCAATCCAAACGGCATAACCATAAACTCGTAATGACCATAACGCGTCCTAAAAGCAGTTTTTGAAATATCATCCTCCTTTACTCGCATTTGATGATATCCAGAACGTAAATCGATCTTCGAATAAACCGACGAGCCTTGTAGTTGATCAAATAAGTCATCAATTCTCGGCAGTAGATAACGGTTTTTGATGGTAAGTTTGTTCAACTCTCTGTAGTCAATACACAACCTAAATGTACCATCCTTCTTCTTGACAAACAAAACAGGAGCTCCCCATGGTGATGTGCTTGGTCGAATGAAACCACGTTCTAATAGTTCTTGCAGTTGGCTTTGCAGTTCTTTCATCTCGCTGGGTGCGAGTTTATAAGGAGCACGAGCTATTGGTGCAGCTCCTGGTACAAGATCTATTTGAAATTCAACAGATCGATGTGGAGGTAGTCCCGGTAATTCTTTCAGAAATACATCGGGAAATTCTTTTGCGACGGGAACATCATTGATGCTCTTTTCTTCAGTTTGTACTTTCTCGACGTGTGCTAGAACAGCATAGCAACCTTTTCTTATTAGTTTTTGTGCCTTCAAATTACTAATAAGATGTAGCTTCATGTTGCCCTTTTCTCCGTACACCATTAAGGGTTCTCCTTCTTCTCGTACAATGCGAATTGCAATTTTATAACATACGATCTCTGCTTTCACCTTCTTCAGCCAGTCCATGCCAACTATTACATCAAAACTCCCTAACTCTAATGGTATCAAATCAATCTTAAATATTTCGCTACCCAGTTTAATTTCTCGATTCCGGCATATATTATCTGCTGAAATTAATTTACCGTTTGCCAATTCGAGTAAAAATTTACTATCCAACGGCGTCAATGGACAACTTAATTTAGCACAAAAATCTCTACTCATATAGCTTCTATCCGCACCCGAATCAAATAAAACATAAGCAGATTTATTGTCAATAACAAACGTACCTGTAACAAACTCCGGGTCTTCCTGTGCCTCTGCCGCATTAATATTGAAAACTCTTCCGCGGCCTTGTCCATTCGTGTTCTCCTGGTTCGGGCAATTTCTAATAATGTGGCCCGGTTTTTCACATTTATAACAAACTACATTGGCATAACTTGCTCCGACACTACTTGCTCCGCCATTACTCGTTCCGACACCATTTGTTCCTTTCGTTCTGTTAACCCCTGTTCCGTAGACCTCACACTTCGCCGCGTTATGACCATTTCTTTTACACTTGTTGCAAAATTTGGTGCAGAACCCCGAGTGATACTTTTCACACCTTTGGCATAGCTGCTTCTGATTGTTGTTGTTGTTGCGGTTATTATTGTTGTTAAGATGATTGTTGTAGTTGTTGTTGTTGTTGTTGTTGGGCCGTTTTTTGTAGTTGCGATTGATGTTGTGATTGTTAGGATAGTTGTTGCGATTATTGTTGTAATTGTTGTTGTTATTGTATTGGTGATTCTTATCACCGTTTTCCTCCCACTTTCTTTTGACTTGCTTCACATTGGCCTCTTCAGCAGTCTGTTCTTTAATTCTTTCTTCAATCTGGTTCACTAGTTTATGAGCCATTCTACATGCCTGTTGTATGGAGGCAGGATCGTGTGAACTTATATCTTCTTGGATTCTTTCCGGTAATCCTTTCACAAACGCGTCGATATTCTCTTCCTCATCTTCGAACGCTCCCGGACACAATAGGCATAATTCTGTGAATCGTCTTTCGTACGTGGTAATATCAAATCCTTGGGTTCGTAACCCTCTAAGTTCTGTCTTGAGCTTATTGACCTCGGTTCTGGGACAGTACTTCTCGTTCATCAAGTGCTTGAATGCTGACTACGGTAGTGTGTAAGCATCATCTTGTCCCACTTGCTCTAGATAGGTATTCCACCATGTTAACGTAGAACCTGTGAAGGTATGCGTAGCGTACTTCACTTTGTCCTCTTCAGTACACTTACTTATGGCAAACACTGATTCGAGCTTCTCGATCCACCGTTTCAATCCGATCGGTCCTTCGGTTCCATCAAATTCCAAAGGTTTGCAGGCAGTGAATTCTTTGTAGGTGCATCCTACACGATTTCCTGTACTGCTAGATCCAAGGTTATTGTTGGTATGTAGCGCGGCCTGTACTACGGCTATGTTTGAAGCAAGAAAGGCACGAAATTCCTCTTCACTCATATTCAAGGTGTGTCGAGTAGTCGGTGCCATTTCCTTCAAAATAGTCAAATGAAACGAGTTAATCATATAGAATATCAAGAGTAGTCAATAGTATTTCGTAGCGTAATATGAACTTATTTATAAAAGCTCTTTCTTCATATTAGCATTTTATACTCTTTAATTCGGGTAGTACCTACCCGTTAAGTTCATACTTAGTAGCTAACATACCATTTCAACTACTACAATTCTATATGAAAAACTAATCACAAAAAAATATATATCATATTCAAACCTTTATACAATAACTTGCAAACTTACAATACCGCTATTTTACATATAGCATGAAATATAGCACATAAAACTTTGATACAAAGTAGTTTCGAAGATAATTCTAGTTAATAAATAAGGCGTTCAGCAAAGGCAACAAAGACACGTAATTCATACGTCCAGAAACAAGTCATGCATTCTGGTTTTACTAATACCACTTCCCATCCTTGGTCTTGTGGAACGTAACCGTTGTGACTGATAGTATGACAACGTGTTGTAACGTCGTCAAAAGGATGAAGGTTATGTAATGACCAACAGTCTCGTAATAACCTAAAAACCTCATTTCTTACCCCAATTACCGACTCCGTCACTTGTGGGAACGTTTTGTTTAATAGTTGTAGCCCGATGTTCTTTTTCTCACTTTGGTGAGAAGCGAACATTACTAACCCGTAAGCATAGCATGCTTCTTTATGTTGCATGTTAGCCGCTTTTTCTAAATCATGAAGTCCTATATTCGGATACATTGAGTCAAAATAATTTCTTAACCCGTTGCGTAAAATAGCATTTGGGTTCCCCGCAATATATGCGTCAAAGTAAACACATCGTAACTTATGGGTTTCCCAATGTGATATCCTCCATCTTTCAAACGAAAGTCTCTTATAAACCAAGACATTCTTGGAACGTTCTTCGAATGTCTTACAAACTGATTTCGCTGTAAATAGTTGTGCCGAAGAATTCTGACCGACTCTAGACAAGATTTCATCAATCATGTCTCCGGGTAGGTCTCTTAAAATATTGGGTTGTCTATCCATTTTGTGTTTTTATACTGTAAAATAGACAAGAGTTAGATTCATAAAAAAAATACTTATTAATACAAGCAATTTTTACATATATCATAAAGCAAAAGCACTCTATATTACATATATTACACCACACGAATACAACTATATTATTCCGACTCGCTCGTTTCTTCTTCTTCGGTTTTGGTTCGTTTTGCCAAGTTTCTAGGGATATATGATGTTCCCTTAATACGAGCTGTCGTTTTCCACAACGGTTTAGAAAAACCTGGTGGTTTAGAGGTTCCCGGGTCATTGTTACAACTTAAGGGCTTCGGGGGTTAACGATACATATAAAGTTCATCGGGGTTGGAATTAGATTCCTCTATTTTTATGCCCTTTCCCTTATTATTTTCTTTTTCCTTTTTAAATTCAGTTGGGGTAATTTCTATAACATCATCGGAATTCTCATCGGAATCCGATTCATCGGAGAATTGGTAATCCTCTCAATATTTTGGTTCCTTGGCGGAAACACCATTGACCATAATTAACCTAGGTTGGTTGGTTGAGGATTTTCTTTTACTTAACCGTTTTATTATTTCCCCCACCAGTTCTATTTCCTCCTCCGGTTCCTCCTCTTCCGGTTCTGATTCTTCTTCCGGTTCTGATTCTTCTTCCGGTTCTTATTCGGGAACTTGTGAATCAGTCCAATATATATTCGACTCTTCGTTATTATTAGGTGAGTAAATGGGATTTGTGCTAGAGGTAGACATCTATCACACAATATCAAACATGTTAAGAGATTAATATATCACATAATATATACATGTTAATAATATATAGTTTCTAACAAAAATGTTAAGCAATCATTTTTAAAGAAAACACGGTCGAAGTCCAGACTCACTAATGCATCCTAACAAACTCGATAAGACACACTAATGCAAATTTTCTGGTTCTCTAAGACCAACGCTCGGATACCAACTGAAATGTCCCGTTCTTATTGATTAAAAACGTTCCATATTAATTGATTTCGTTGCGAGGTTTTGACCTCTATATGAGACGTTTTTTCAAAGACTGCATTCATTTTTAAAACAAACCATAACCTTTATTTCATAAATAAAGGTTTAAAAAGCTTTACGTAGATTATCAAATAATGATAATCTAAAATATCCTGTTTACACACGACCATTACATAATGGTTTACAATACAAATATGTTACATCGAAATCAGTTTCTTGAATGCAGTTTTTACACAATATCATACAAACATGGACTCTAAATCTTGTCCTTATTTTAGTATGCAACAGCGGAAGCTCTTAGTATTCACCTGAGAATAAACATGCTTTAAACGTCAACAAAAATGTTGGTGAGTTATAGGTTTAACCTATATATATCAAATCATAACAATAGACCACAAGATTTCATATTTCAATACACATCCCATACATAGAGATAAAAATCATTCATATGATGAACACCTGGTAACCGACATTAACAAGATGCATATGTAAGAATATCCCCATCATTCCGGGACACCCTTCGGATATGATATAAATTTCGAAGTACTAAAGCATCCGGTACTTTGGATGGGGTTTGTTAGGCCCAATAGATCTATCTTTAGGATTCGCGTCAATTAGGGTGTTTGTTCCCTAATTCTTAGATTACCAGACTTAATAAAAAGGGGCATATTCGATTTTGATAATTCAACCATAGAATGTAGTTTCACGTACTTGTGTCTATTTTGTAAATCATTTATAAAACCTGCATGTATTCTCATCCCAAAAATATTAGATTTTAAAAGTGGGACTATAACTCACTTTCACAGATTTTTACTTCGTCGGGAAGTAAGACTTGGCCACTGGTTGATTCACGAACCTATAACAATATATACATATATATCAAAGTATGTTCAAAATATATTTACAACACTTTTAATATATTTTGATGTTTTAAGTTTATTAAGTCAGCTGTCCTCGTTAGTAACCTACAACTAGTTGTCCACAGTTAGATGTACAGAAATAAATCGATAAATATTATCTTGAATCAATCCACGACCCAGTGTATACATATCTCAGTATTGATCACAACTCAAACTATATATATTTTGGAATCAACCTCAACCCTGTATAGCTAACTCCAACATTCACATATAGAGTGTCTATGATTGTTCCGAAATATATATAGATGTGTCAACATGATAGGTCGAAACATTGTATACGTGTCTATGGTATCTCAAGATTACATAATATACAATACAAGTTGATTAAGTTATGGTTGGAATAGATTTGTTACCAATTTTCACGTAGCTAAAATGAGAAAAATTATCCAATCTTGTTTTACCCATAACTTCTTTATTTTAAATCCGTTTTGAGTGAATCAAATTGCTATGGTTTCATATTGAACTCTATTTTATGAATCTAAATAGAAAAAGTATAGGTTTATAGTCAGAAATTTAAGTTACAAGTCGTTTTTGTAAAGGTAGTCATTTCAGTCGAAAGAACGACGTCTAGATGACCATTTTAGAAAACATACTTCCACTTTGAGTTTAACCATAATTTTTGGATATAGTTTCATGTTCATAATAAAAATCATTTTTACAGAATAACAACTTTTAAATCAAAGTTTATCATAGTTTTTAATTAACTAACCCAAAACAGCCCGCGGTGTTACTACGACGGCGTAAATCCGATTTTACGGTGTTTTTCGTGTTTCCAGGTTTTAAATCATTAAGTTAGAATATCATATAGATATAGAACATGTGTTTAGTTGATTTTAAAAGTCAAGTTAGAAGGATTAACTTTTATTTGCGAACAAGTTTAGAATTAACTAAACTATGTTCTAGTGATTATAAGTTTAAACCTTCGAATAAGATAGCTTTATATGTATGAATCGAATGATGTTATGAACATCATTACTACCTCAAGTTCCTTGGATAAACCTACTGGAAATGATAAAAATAGATCTAGCTTCAAAGGATCCTTGGATGGCTTGAAAGTTCTTGAAGCAGAATCATGACACGAAAACAATTTCAAGTAAGATTTCCACTCGAAATAAGATTGTTATAGTTATAGAAATTGAATTAAAGTTTGAATATGATTATTACCTTGTATTATAAAGATAACCTATTGTAAGTAACAAAGGTTTCTTGATCTTGGATGATTACTTGGAATGGATTTAGAAAACTTGGAAGTAAACTTGCAATCTTGGAAGTATTCTTGATTTTATGAAACTAGAACTTTTGGAATTTATGAAGAACACTTAGAACTTGAAGATAGAACTTGAGAGAGATCAATTAGATGAATAAAATTGAAGAATGAAAGTATTTATAGGTGTTTTTGGTCGTTGGTGTATGGATTAGATATAAAGGATATGTAATTTTGTTTTCATGTAAATAAGTCATGAATGATTACTCATATTTTTGTAATTTTATGAGATATTTCATGCTAGTTGCCAAATGATGGTTCCCACATGTGTTAGGTGACTCACATGGGCTGCTAAGAGCTTATCATTGGATTGTATATACCAATAGTACATACATCTAAAAGCTGTGTATTGTACGAGTACGAATACGGGTGCATACGAGTAGAATTGTTGATGAAACTGAACGAGGATGTAATTGTAAGCATTTTTGTTAAGTTGAAGTATTTTGATAAGTGTCTTAAAGTCTTTCAAAAGTGTATGAATACATATTAAAACACTACATGTATATACATTTAAACTGAGTCGTTAAGTCATCGTTAGTCATTACATGTAAATGTTATTTTGAAACCTTAAGGTTAACGATCTTGTTGAATGTTGTTAACCCATTGTTTATTATAACAAATGAGATGTTAAATTGTTATATTATCATGATATTATGATATATAATATATCTTAGTATGATATATATACAGTTAAATGTCGTTACAACGATAATCGTTACATATATGTCTCGTTTCGAAATCATTAAGTTAGTAGTCTTATTTTTACATATGTATTTCATTGTTAATACACTTAATAATATATTTAATTATTATTTAACATAATTAACCAAGTGTATCAATATCTTAATATGATTCATATGTACCTAGTAAGACGTTGTTATAACGATAATCGTTATATATATCGTTTTCGAGTTTCTTAAATTAATAGTCTCATTTTTATGTATATAACTCATTGTTAAAATACCTAATGAGATACATACTTATAATAAAATCATGTTAACTATATATATAACCATATATATGTCATCGTATAGTTTTTACAAGTTTTAACGTTCGTGAATCACCGGTCAACTTGGGTGGTCAATTGTCTATATGAAACCTATTTCAATTAATCAAGTCTTAACAAGTTTGATTGCTTAACATGTTGGAAACACTTAATCATGTAAATAACAATTTTATTTAATATATATATAAACATGGAAAAGTTCGGGTCACTACATCATCCCTCTCGAGGAACTTACTATTGATGACAAACTTCATTTTATGGAGGAACCGGTTGAAATTGTGGACACCTCCGTCAAGACATTGAAACAAAGCCGAATTCCGATTGTTAAAGTCTGTTGGAACGCCAAAAGGGGACCCGAGTTTACTTGGGAAAGGCAAGATCAAATGCAAAGGAAATACCCTCACTTATTCCCGGTTCCGGAAACGCAAGATTTCGAGGAAGAAACAACGACTACAACGCCTACTTAAATTTTGGGACGAAATTTCTTTTAAGGAGTAGGTAAATGTAACATCCTGCCTTTTTCCGTTTACTTTTCCGTTTAATTATTTAAAGTCCGTTATATGACTATAACATCTCCCGTTAATACGGTTTTAAATTATCTCGTTTAGGTAATTCACGCACCCGAACGAAAGTTGAGGGACTAAACTTGACAAGGGATCAAACCCTTGACTAGGTCAAAGGGTCAAACCCCTTTCATCCATTCATTTTCATCCTCATCTTTTACTACTTCCAAATCCTCTCAACATTCAATCCTTTATTCATCATCTAAATCCGATTTTAGAGGCTAACATCAAAACAAATTACATATTTGGAATCCTCTCTTCATTCTCTACGTTTTGATACTAATTTCATTACATTTGGGTAACTTTCTAAAATCACTAGATTTTGTGTTCTTGATGTTTTTAACTTATAAAGTTGTTAGTTAGTGTCTATGGCTCAAGTCTAACATGAATATATGATTTATATGCTCGATCTCGTTGTTTTAGTGTAACTAGCATGAACATGAATAGTGTGTGCTTGATTTTGAGTTTTGGATGATTTAATGTTGTTGTTATGATAAAGTGCAAGTATAAAATGTGTTCCTAGTATCACTAGCTTCAATTTGATGTGTAGGTTGCTTTAGAAAACTTCATTAACTTGATTAGTGATTTTGGTGAAATTGGGTTAGGGTTTGATGAATGTGAAATGGACTTTTGATGCTTGGAATGACATGAAATGTTATTAGTAAGTATTAGGTTGTATTGTATGCTTGATTACCTTCGAGACGGCATATCATTCATGTAAATTGGTTGCCGAATCATTGATTTGCATTTATGAACTTGAATGCATTAAATGATTGAGCATTCAATGTGATTTTGGTTGTTGTAAAGGTAAATGTGATTGATGAAATGTGTTTAGATGTTTTCCTCGTCAAAATACCTTTCCGATGATATAAGATACATGTTTTGATTGTTTGCGGATCATAAAATGTGTTAGTTTGGTTTTTGGTTCGTGCACTTAGAAGTTTTCTGCATCAGACTTGAATACCAATCTGGACGCCGTCCAGACCCTTGGACGCCGTCCAGATATTTGGACGCCGTCTCAGCCTTCAAAGCTGGACGCCGTCCAGACAATCTGGACGCCGTCCAGATACACTGGCAGGCTTCTGTCTTCATTGGTCATTTTACGGAAAATGTTTGCTATGCTATGGACCTCCGATTCACTTGTAACTTGTTCTAACATGCTCATATATGATTAAAAACCTCAGAAAAATAGTTCGGGACCCGACCCGAACGTGTTGACTTTTTCGTTGACTTTGACCCGACCTAAGTTGATTTTTAATCAAACTTAACTAAATGTTTGTGCAATCGTTCTAACATGCTTTTATACTTGTACCTTGCATGAAACATGACAATTTGATTCACATGCTATTATGATCGAGTCTTAACGAGCCATAGGACTAATTGAACACTTTGACCTATCGTGTTTACCAATATTGATATAAACCTATTTGTTTAGGTCAAGACTCGCATTGTTCTTTGCACACATTACTTGTTGAAGTACTTATTTGCTCTTGCGCTCAAGGTGAGATCATAGTCCCACTTTTACTCTTTTGCACTTACATTTGGGATGAGAAAAAATAAACGTATCTTTTTACTAAGTGAACACAAGTACAGGAAAACAAACATTCTACATACGAGTTTGAACAAAAATCCTCAATTCGATTATCATTAGTTACACTTGCCGGGTGTAAGCGAGAACTTATGTTATATGGCCATATGGGTTTGACAAACCCTCATTCAAACGGTTCGCTACCGTTTACGAATGAAATATATTTTCGAGAAACAGTGTATGTTCTAACACTATTGTGATGGGGTTCTATGGAAGGAATGTTAAGCATTGATAATTGGGTGCTCGTGAAACAAACTTTTGGAATGTATTACTATTATATCATTGTTGCAAATCTTGTGGTTCACTTGTACTTACTTACTCAAACCTATGATTTCACCAACGTTTTCGTTGACAGATTTCTATGTTTTTCTCAGGTCCTTGAACATTTGTGTGATACATGCTTCCGCTCATTATTTTTGATACTTGCTTGGATGTCGAGTAAACATGCATACGTGGAGCGTCTTTTGGCTACTTTTATTTGTGTCGCATATGTTTAAATTGTACTTTAAACTTTGTTATGTAACTAGTTGTCGAACTACCTTGTAAACCTTGAAACATCTTTACTTTTAAAATGAATGCGACATACTTTTGGTCAAACGTTGTTTTAAAGACTTATGACCACGTAACGGGACCTAAGTAGACGGCGCCGTCAAATGACGATTTTGTCGGGTCGCTACATATGTAGCCATGGAAAATCAATTAGTCCGACTATCTTATGAGTGGGCTAGAGCATATCACTAAGAAATCTATTTCACAGGTAAGTTTGTACAGTTTTTATTTTTATTTTTATTTTTAACCTTTTGATAATAAACGCTAATTTGTTCGCTATAAAGTATTAAATTAGTATTCAATAAAATTAGGTTTTGCTACCGAAATTATTGATATCATACAAAAATTTATTACATCACTGCGAAATTTAACGTTTATTCTTAAGGTATAAATATCTTTAATCAATCAACCCAAAATATTTCAAAAATTCGTCATGAGTTAAATTAGGTCATGGAACCAAAATTACTTTACCGAAAAGAGGGGCGTATATTTTTGATAATATTTGATTGATTAAAGTGGGATAAAAGCCAAAAAGATTTTTAATTTTATTTTTACCATATTTTTAAAAATTAATAAATTAATATTAAAATAATATTGTAAACTTTTTAAATTAATATATATTTAAAATTGTAAATATTTGAAAAATTAATATTTTTAATTAAGTTTGGTATGAATTTTTAATTTTATGCATTTTAAATTTAAGTTTGGAGTGAATTTTTAATTTTTAAAATATGAATTTTTAATTTTATGCATTTTAAATTTAAGTTTGGTGTGAATTTAAAAACAAAAATTTACTTTATTTCGTTAAGTTAAAAATATGATTTTTAAAATTCGCCGTGAGTTGAAGACTAGGTCGTTGAACCGAAATTTCTTTACCCGAGGGCGGGACGAGAATTTTTATTATCATAATTTTTAATCTTATTGATTTAAAGTATGCCAAAAAAGTTAAAAAAAACCCAAAAATCTTTGCTTTTAAAACAATCGCTTGAAAAAGACAAATTTTAAAATTTTGTCGAGGAGCGGACTAGGGCATCGATCCGAAACGCCCTCATCCTAAAAAGAAAACAAAATTTTAAAATTAATTTATTAATATTGTTTTTATAAGTTAAGATTTTTATAAAAAAAAATAAATAATACAAACACCGCGACTCGCGGAGTTTGTAATGGGTAAATACCGCAACTCGCGGAGGTTGAAAAATCCAGAAAAAAATAAAACGGCCGATCAGATCAGTTTGCACACAACCATACTCAAAATACTGCGAAAAAACCCACCAAAACACTCTCAAATTCGAAATTTTTCACCAAAAATAATCAAATCTTTCACAAAATCACAATAAGGAGACTATTAACAAGGACTTTCTCAAGGAAAACGGTAATTTCTTCATCAAAACACCCATTTAATCCGAAAATTAGTGTTCTTGAACAAATTTATACCCAATTCGATTTTGATGCTTTTTAGTGTAATGATGCTTAAATTGCTTATATATTATGCTTGTATAACCTAGATTGATGTTATTTAACATGATTAGAAGCCTTAAACTTCAAATTTTGAGTAATTTAGGGTTTGTGTTCTTGAGCAATTTGGGGCTTTTTGATATAAACAGGTTATGGCCGATTTTTGTCATGAATTATTGCTAAATTAAGTAGTGTAACATGTTTAGGTAGTTAAATGATCCAAACTTTGAACCTAAACATGATTTTTGAGAATTAAAGTGGACTTTTTCAAGTCTAAAATTCATGAACTTGATTTTTGAGAGATAATGCCATTTGAAACTTGTTTAATTACTAATAATGATTATTTTGACATGTTATTTGAGTTGAATGCTTATGAACTTGGCGAACATTTTCGTATATGCTTATTTGAAAAAGTGTAGATTTGATAAAAATATGAAAATGAGCATAAGTTTGATATAAATTGAACATGTCATTGTAATTATTTTGATTGATGATTTTGCTGACACTAATGCATATTTGGATGCACAAAAATTGTGTTTGATGTGTTTTGCAGACTGAAAGGGGTGAATCTTTATCCCAAGCTCGCATTGCTCCTCCTGAGAATGAGGAACAACAGGATGTTGATAACTATTACAAACAAGATATACCTCATCCAGTTATGACATTTTCAGATATGCACGTGGAAGATTTGCACCCGAACTTGAGATTAGACAGACGTTGGATAGATTATCCAAAATACCAAAGGGGCTTGCACACTCTTCATTCTAAAGCTGTTGAAGTACCTAGGGTAATAGAATGGGAACCGTTAGAAGCTGTAGGATTAGGCGAACGGATTAGAGAATTACTTACACAGAGGTATGGTAATTCTACTTTTAACGATTGGGTACGATTATTCAACATGCGTAGACCTGTATATAAAGTATGGTGTGAAGAATTATTGTGTAGTATAGAAATAAATGATTGGGTAGCTACTTTAACCGATCGAACTTTTATTAGATTTTTGTTAGGAGGTTCGATGCGCCACATGTCTCTACTAGACATGGCTCATGCCTTACGTATATATACGCCTGAGGAGCTTGCATCTGCCGATTGTCAAGGGTTGATATTAAATGGTAGGAAGATTGATGAAAATTTTGATACGCATGGTGTATGGAGTCAAATGACTAGCCATCACCGATTTAAAGGGGGAAATTACTCTTATACGGATATAGATAGATCTGAGTTAAGAGTAATTCACAGGTTTCTAGCCAACTCGATTACACAGCGAGGTAAAAATAAGGAAAAGGTAAATGAGCAAGATTTATTTTACCACATGTGTATTCGAGACCCACAAAGCACTGTAAGTATACCTTATTGTGTGAGTTATTATTTATCGGCTATGGTTAGGGGGATGAGACCGCACAGTATAATAGGAGGTGGTATATTTATTACATTAATTGCTGAGTATCTCGATGTGGATATAAGTCGGGGGGGGGGGATTATTAATCGAAGAACCAGAACCCCACGATACAATTGGTTTAAATGTATATCATGGTGCTAAGGTTTTGAAGAGGCGAAATAACGCCGCAGTACCATATAATGGAAGACATCCACAGGTTGAAAGAGATCAACAGCCAGGTAATGTGGGAGGGGGAAATGAAATGACAGAAATGCAAAGGTTTATAGCTTCACAAGAGTATGAAAATGCTAGACATCGAGCATTTGAAGATTGGCAAGTTCATCAAAACCACATCATAGCTCATTACCAACATGTAGGTAGAAACTATATTCCTACTCCAAAGCCCGTATTTCCTCCCTGGTCTATAGAGATTCAACCACCGTATCCTACTTATAACCCAGCTGAAGCATTCTATAACACATACGGTTATGCATGGAACCCCTACTGGTATCAGTATCAACCCTAGTTTATTTAGTTTTATTTATTTTATTTTTGTAATGTTACTACATTTAGCACTTATGTTGATATTTTAATAGTTTTTATAATTTTCTAACTTTTATTATTAGATTTTAATAATTTTTGAATGTGGGGTAATATACCAAACTTCAAAAATATGTATATATGTTTGCAGTTTATCTTATGTACACAACAGGGTAAAACAGCGCATTTTCAAATACTGGCATTAAGTTCAGCAAAAGCTAGTTTTGACAACAAGATGAAAAATAAATATGATGTAACAACAAGACGGAATGAACAAATGATGTGCACCATTTATCATTCAGCAAACAAACGCCAATATGTTTGGAAACTTTGGTAAAATTTAATCATTTTTCTGCGCTAATCACCCTCAATAATTTAAATTGTTACTGATTTCTTGCAAATGAGGGCATTGCAAGATCTTAAGTGTGGGAAGGGGTTAAATTCTTTCGGAATTTTTAAAAAAATTTTGACTTATACACTTGGTTACCATTAGAAATAGTAGTAACGCAGTAGTTGTATTAGAATCTAGTGCTCTCTGATAATAAAGAACAGCCCTAGTCTTATATACTGACTACCCAATTCTAGTAAAAATTTTTAAAATTTTCAATTAAATGAACTCAAAATCATGTTTATACATATTTACGAACGATGAAAACTAGGTGTTAATACCGAAATTGTTGTTACCTCGGAAAGGACATAAATTGAGAAACAACCCAAAAATGTTAGAATTCATTTAAAAATGGAATAGAGGAAAATAAAAAGGCAAAGAAAGGAAAATAAAAGCCAAGTGTGAGAAATTTTTACCAAGTTATTCAAAATATATATCACATATTTTTGTACAAATAATTGAAAATACTTTTGTTTTGGACGATAATTAACTGTTTTACCCGATGAAAGAAAAGAAGAGATGGATCTACACGATGAATCAATTCCATCATTTAAAGGAAGTAAAGTCTTCCGAAAAAGACACACGCTTCTTGATTTAGGTCAAGAAGTTGTCATTCAGACCAGCTGTAGGTTGACGAAAAATCTAGAAAAGTCATCACTAAAATCAGCAGGAAATCCACGGACCTCAGCATCAAACAGGGTCGCCAAGTGGTCAGATTTATCCTAACCATGAGAAGGATTTATCTCGTACAATGGGGGGCACCGTGCAAATTAGCTTGATAAGACTAATGAATCAGATCCCCAGAAAGGATAATCTCCTTAAAAGATCAAAAATCAGCTTTTAAGACTGATATTACTCAATCCTTGAGATTGACCTTAAAGATTGAGAATTCAAACTCATGGAATTCAATGATATCTAAACTCGAGCTTGAACGAGAAAATATTTTGATCAAAAATTAAAACCGATTTGTTTTCTGAAAACCCATTTTCAATGCGTTCATTACCATTGAACGTAAAATCCTAGGAATTCAACTGGAATTCATTAGGTCACCTGAACCAAATCGGGTGTCAACCGTAAGAACGGTGGTTGCGTAGCATGGTCGGAGACAGGACCTTGTGCCAGACCGAAAAATCATAGGATGATCTTTACTATTGCTCCTACCAAGGATAGTACTAGCATCCGACACGTTATAGACCATAATCATCTGCATGTCACGGGACATTGCCTTAACAGTTTCTTGTTCATCGCTTTCCTTTACAACCGGACGGTAGTTTACCGAAAGGTAATATACGGAACAAGTAAACTGGATGTGTGCTTTCCGATACAGGGATAGCAGTGGATTACACGAGCCTAAAAGTTTTAGCCAAAATATTAATCCACAAATATATTTTGCAACACCGATGGTGGATCAAATCAGAAAACTTGTCTAGGGTAAAATCTAGCATGAATTTTCAAAAGATCAAATGTTTTCATAAAGATTCAATTTCCTAAAGGATCTAAATTTTTATAGTCATGTGAGACTGTAAACCACATCGTTACTATCATTGTTCATACCGCCGTATTGAAATCACTGATGTACAAAGTGTGAAGAATAAAGAAGTGATTCAAGTATTTTTATTTCAAGACTATATTACTTGAGGACAAGCAACGCTTAAGTGTGGGAATATTGATAATGCTAAAAATGAACACATATTTCATAGCATTATTCCTCAAGAAAGACAAGATTTTAGTTGAAAATTGTTCTATTTACAAGTGATATTCGTTTAAATATTAAAAGGTGAAGACAAAAGGCAGATTCGATAAATTGAAGACGGAAAGGTCCAAAAAGCTAAAAAGTACAAGATACAATCAAAAAGGTTCAAATTATTGATGAAGAACGTCTAAAAATGACAAGAGTACAAGTTACAAAACGCAAAGTACACGATATAAAATAGTACGAAAGGACGTTCGAAAATCCGGATCCGGGATATGAGTCAACTCTCAACGCTCGACGCAACGGACCGAAAGTTACAAATTAATTATGTATATAAATATAATATAATATATAATTAATTATATAAATTATATATTTATATTATATTTATATTATTAAAATCCGTCGGCAAGTAAAGATCCAAAATGGATGAGCTGTAAAGTCGAACTCCGCGACTTGCGGAGTTTGAAGAGCAAGAGTGCCGCAACTCGCGGAGATACCTGGTCCCAAACTGCCTATAAAAGGCCACGCATTTTTCGAGTTTTAAATATCCATCCATCTCTCTATCTCACATACGATATATATATATATATATATATATATATATATATATATATATATATATATATATATATATATATATATTATAATTTTAATTTTAATTTCTAATAAAAAGGGTATGTTAGCGAATGTTGTAAGGGTGTAAGTCGAAATTCTGTCCGTGTAACGCTACGCTATTTTTAATCATTGTAAGTTATGTTCAACCTTTTTACATTAATGTCTCGTAGCTAAATTATTATTATGCTTATTTAAGCCGAAGTAATCATGATGTTGGGCTAAAAAAAATACTAAAATTGGGTAATTAGGCTTTGTACCATAATTGGGGTTTGGACAAAAGAACGACACTTGTGGAAATTAGACTATGGGCTATTAATGGGCTTTATATTTGGTTAACTAAATGATAGTTTGTTAATTTTAATATGAAGATTTACAATTGGACGTCCCTATAAATAACCATATACACTCGATCGGACACGATGGGCGGGGTATTTATATGTACGAATAATCGTTCATTTAACCGGACACGGGAATGGATTAATAGTCTATGGAATTATTAAAACAGGGGTGAAATTATGTACAAGGATACTTGGCATAATTGATAACAAAGTATTAAAACCTTGGGTTACACGCAGTCGATATCCTGGTGTAATTATTAAACAGAGTAATAAAACCTTGTTACAGTTTAAGTCCCCAATTAGTTGGAATATTTAACTTCGGATATAAGGATAATTTGACGAGGACACTCGCACCTTAAATTTATGACCGATGGACTGTTATGGACAAAAACCAGACGGACATATTAAATAATCCAGGATAAAGGACAATTAACCCATGGGCATAAAACTAAAATCAATACGTCAAACATCATGATTACGGAAGTTTAAATAAGCATAATTCCTTTATTTTCATATTTAATTGCACTTTTAATTATCACATTTTTATTTATTGTCATTGTATTTAATTGCACTTTTAATTATCGCACTTTTTAATTATCGTACTTTTTAATTATCGCAATTTTATTTCATCGCACTTTTATTTATCGCAATTTCATTATCGTTATTTACTTTACGTTTTAAATTAATTCTTTTATATTTTTAATATTTTACATTAGGTTTTAACTGCGACTAAAGTTTTAAAATCGACAAACCGGTCATTAAACGGTAAAAAACCCCCCTTTTTAATAATAATATTACTTATATATATTTGTATTTTTTTATAAATTAAAACTAATATAGCGTTTAGCTTTGTTTAAAAGATTTCCCTGTGGAAAGAACTAGACTTACTAAAAACTACACTACTGTACGATTAGGTACACTGCCTATAAGTGTTGTAGCAAGGTTTAGGTATATCCATTCTATAAATAAATAAATATCTTGTGTAAAATTGTATCGTATTTAATAGTATTTCGTTGTAAAATTTAATAGTATTTTATACCCCTTAGCTTTAACATCAAACATACACTATATTTTTAAAAAATTATTTTTGGTTTACTAAACAATTATTAACATCTTCAAGGTATAGATCAACAATATCTGATGCGGAGTACTATTTGCTGCATGTAAATACTTTTAACATTTGACATGCTCCAACACTATTACCAAATAGATTTTAATGCATGCTACTGCTTTTGTTCACCTGCTATCCTAACTACTTGCAGAATAATAACTGACAAGTATTCCAGTAAACTACCAAATGAGAAGATGCTCCAAGTCATTGTGGATTTTTCAAATTTCATGCAACTATTGTTTATATCATTGTTTAGGTATGTTTCCTCTTTTTGTCCATCAATGTGTTTAACAAGTACATTTAAAATTTGTTTAAGAACTATGTTCCAGTTTGTTAACATTTCAGTGTCATCCAAGATACTTTGTGTCTAGACAATTAATCTTATTTTATTTTTTATAAAAGTAGGTCTAGTTTACTACTGCTAAGTAAATTTTGGTACCATTTTTCTAAATTACTCAGTAAAATAAGTTCTATTATTGATTATTGATTGACTAATGAATCTTTTTTTATAGTTTATTTATCGAATTTTTAATTTAAAATTTAAGAATTGTTAAACTATGGAAACTACTTTAATTAGTTTAAACTATTTACGCATTTTTGCTGTGATTTAGTTTTAATGATCATCATGATTTGTTAACAACTATTGTATTGTGATAAACATTAATGTTTCTTTTTTTCTGAATATATTGCGATTTTATTCTATCAAAGTGAATAAACATAAAGATTTATGTAAATGCACAAAATAACTTCCTTATAAACGTTTATAAATAAATACCTCATTTTCTTTTTTTTAAACCACAACATATAAAAACTTTCCGAGTCGTTTTATCATTTAATAGGGAGATCAATCTCGAAATTGACATTGCTCCTTGCTTTTTTACGTTTGTTGATCATAAGGGTGGTTTTAGTCTGAAAACATGAAAGAGTACTACGGTGGGTCCAAACAAACGTTAAATGGGTCAATTTAATTTGAGTTCAACCTCAAACGTGTTAAGTGGGAGAGCAGGTCACCGGTTAAAGGATGTACGCAATATATCTTAAACATATACATGCAAATTAGTACAAAAAGTTGTTTGTGGGTCGACTAAGATGAGACTGACCTGTTTAGACTTGTACTAGAATGACCCGTTTCAACACATGTGCTTCTACTACTAAAATGGAATGTTGGTCCTTATGCAAATTTAAGCGTGATGTATATGGTGGACACACTTAGAAACATGGATCATGGTGTTGTTACTTTACAGGTACGTGTAATTTTTAGTTACAATGCTAACATACTAAGAACAGAGCATTATCAGATTCTAAATTTTACTTAAATAAATTACACATGAAGCTGGTAAAAATTTGCCAAGAACTTGCACAAACCACCTTGATCCCACTTTTTTAAGGGAGCTGTTATAAAGTACATCATTTGTTTATTTTATTTTTTGAACCGCACCATTTGTTATGAATATTAGATTATAACTCTCTTGTGGCGTATGAACCTTGGGTTATGGATGTTTTGCTGGAGAAATGTGTTGAACTGGAGCAAACAGCTAAAGATCAAGCAACATATAATGCCATTCTTGACCTGCTTCGAAAAGTGTTTAGTTTTCTACATGAATTTGATGAAATTATACCCATTTAATAATGAATGGATCAATGAATTCAATGCTTTATTTTATTTTTGGATAAAGATCTATGCTTTATCTTAAACGGATAATTATTGGGTCAAATGGATAGCGGGTTAAGAGTTGTCAAAAGTGTGTTTAGTGTAGAACACCCATAAAGTCTATAAAATAATGTAGTTAGCGTTTGTGCTTCCCCACATGTAGAATCTATATTACTCATTTTGACCTATTATAGAACCAGTCAACTAAGCGCCTGAAGTATGAAGTAATAAATAGCTAAATACTTTATTTGATACTAATAAGTTGTTTAAACTCTATTGTAGATTATTCAAGTTGAAATTTCACAAACGTTGTTTGAAGAGCAATGCAGGCAACTTTGTGGAGCTAGACTTCTACA
Organism: Rutidosis leptorrhynchoides; assembly: GCF_046630445.1. NCBI lineage: Eukaryota > Viridiplantae > Streptophyta > Magnoliopsida > Asterales > Asteraceae > Rutidosis > Rutidosis leptorrhynchoides. The sequence continues at coordinate 398,706,874 of NC_092338.1, forward strand.
AATATAGGTCTAGATGCATACCATTGTTATTCTATTTGTTTAAGTCCATAGTCCATATTTTAATCAAGGTTTAAATAAGTTAAAATGCAAATTTCAGACAGTTTCCTTTTTGAAACCCACAATGATCTTTTATATTAAATTTATGTTGAAAATGTGGTTAAAAAGAGTGCTCCTTTGACCCTGAAAAGTCAAATATGTGATCCTTTGTGTTTTAAATCTAATTCACATGCAGGCAAACATAACATGAAGAACTATTAGCATCGCTTTCAAGCCCAAGGGCTGTAAGAGATCACTTGGAAAACCAGAGGGAAAACATAGAAAGTATAATCAAGCAGAATTTTGCAGTTGGGGACATTTTCAAACGCGCAAATCTGCAGGTTCGCAAATTCTTTAAGTATTCAAGTATCGCAACATGTGTCTTGCGACATTTTACTAATAATTCGATTTTAGTATTGAACCGTTGATCTTGTGAAAGAGGTCAAGACCTCTGTTGCTGAGTTTAAAAAACACATCCAAGAGTACAATGAGGAGAGAGTTCGGAGCAGGTCTTTTACCCATCCCCTAGATTTTTTTATTTTATTATTAGTTTTTGATTTCCCTCAAAAGGAACACCTATACTTTTTTGATTTATCAATAAATTAACAGACATTGTGGGTTCGTTGAATACTGTTTAGGTGTAAGAGGTATTAGAGGGAGCTAAAGTACTTGAATAGTTGAGAGTAAATACAAATATCCAATATGTTACCAAAATTTTAAACATAAAGTAGCAGCTACAAGTCATTACCTGCATGATGTGGCATCCGAATAGACATTTTTGTTCCCAGGTGTCAAATACAGTTTACAAAGCCTTTTGTTCATAATATTATCGGTTACATTGAAAATATTAAATACAAAATTTTGTCAAATACCATGTTACAAAGCCTTTGGTTCATTTGCTTATCTTTGTTTAGTGATCCTTTGAACATTACCATACTTTGAGTATCTTTAGATTAGTATATTTGTTTCTACTATCTGGTTCTACTTCATCATTTGCATACATATGTATTTATGAGAAATTTTTGTATACATAACTAATTACATTTACACTTTTTATTGACGAAACCCGCAATTTTGCGGGTTTAAAGCTAGTATTGTTAATATATGAAAGATTTCTCTTATTTATTTTGAAAACGGGTATAATTTTATTCAATATAATCATATACAACAAGTTTTCGAGACGTGATATTTTATAAACTTTGCGTATTTGAGTATTTTAGAAACTTTTCAATCAACTTTTTGTATGTGGTATTTTATAATACTTTAAACATGAAGTAGTTAAGTTATTTTGCGATATTTTGATTTGGTAACTTATTAAAAATAGATACAGAATGACTAATCGGCTATACCCGTTTACCCGTGGGGAAACCCGAAACCCGATAGTATGTAAGTAAATGGAGACCCGATGGGTTTCGGGCGGGGTTTCTTAATCGGGTTCGGGTCCGGGATTACCTAAACCCGACCCGATGCCATCATTGCGGACGAACAATATTTAACTTTCTGTTCTGACCAGTATAAAAATGAATTCCGGTAAATGATTATATATTTATTTATTTATTTAGAAAAATACCCAACGTAGAGTATCATTGTGATTACACGCAAAAATGTATTAACCGTCGTTATTATAAGATTAATAATAAAAATAAATAATGATACGTAGTAATAATTACTCCGTACTACTGTACTTATTTGTATACGATAATTTTGTGCGTGTAACGACGATTTATAATGGTTATTTACAAATGAGAGCTCAGTTCGTTAAATACATTAAGTATTTTTTACGAGCGTTTGTAAACACGTAGATTATTAATCGGTTGTAAGTGACTCACGCTAGCGTTATCTTAGTAAAAAAACTATATATCCGGGTGGCCCGAGCGTTAAAATTTTTATCAGTTTACCGTTTAATCAGGGGCGGACCAAAGAAGGGGTAGGGGGCGCCCGCCCCCGGTGGATTTACAATTTTTAGTGCAAATTTTCTCAGTTTTTCGATTTTGCCCCCGGTGGATTTTTTTTTTTTTTGCTCCAAACCTTCATATTTTGCCCCAAAACCTCCATATTTTGCTCCAAAACTTTCGTATTTTGCCCAAAAACCTTCCAAATTTTTCTCAAAAAACTTTTTTTGTCCCAAAACCTCCATATTTTGCCAAAAAAATCCTTACATTTTAAAAAAAAAAAATTCGCCCCCAGTAAAAAAAATTCCTGGCTCCGCCACTGCGTTTGATAACGTAGACATTGTCATTTTTATTGAGTATCACTTCACAGATGATTGTCGTGATATGATACAATTATTATACATAATGTAGACATGAATGGTACAACTTGTCGTAGCATATGATAAAGCTACTAATTTCATAAAAGCCAACATAAATTTGGAATATCAAACATTACAGACTTTGGTGATACATTAATGTTTCAAATTATGAAAATAAGATGGAATAACTTATAAAAACCCAACACATACAAAAATAAAAAAATAAATAAATCGATGCTATTAAGCACCCGGTCCTTGCTAGCACTACAACTATCCCAGGTTATAATATTCTCAAATGAGCTATTAAAACTCAGCTCCTTTGAATCTCTGCAGAAAGTAGCAATATGCATATGTGGCAAAAAACTAGTCTTTTGGACCTTAGGCTTTATTGTTACATTATTAATGAAAGAAAAGCACACTAGAAAAGATCTTCTCTCAATGCAAAAACCTATGAAGAAAAGTCTTATTTCCTAAGCTTTATAAATAACTACTTATAACAACTTCAAACGTATTTTGGTTTTAGAAAATAAAGGTTGACACTTGAAAAATCTACGCGCAAAAGCAGCATTTTTCATATGTAATGAATTAATGTTATGGTCCTGTTTTATTAGCAAATTGGTTTAATGTTTTTTACCTACGGATCCCAGAGGGGATAATCTGGTATTTCTTCCCAGTCACCCATAGGATCAAAGTTATTAGTGTTAGAAAAATACAACTTTTGCTCTACCATAAGAGCATCACTTAATTCTACCCATAATTTAGGTGAATCAAGTGGTGAATCATTTATAGCTTGAATTTGGCTAGGTGAAAGTTGAACATTGACCGGTACTGTGTGACCCGAGCTTGACCCACCGTGCTCTTGCTCGTTTATTAGCATATCGGGTCTGAACCGCATGGCTGCTTCTTGGGCCGCCATGCGTATGCATTCGGCACTAGTGCTAACGGGCCTTGGGAGGCCATTCGCTCTTTCGGGGAAATTAAGTTTGGCCAAATCGCCTCTGAGATAAAATGCAGCTGCGTCATACGCAGCTGCCGCCATTTCTGGTGTCTCAAAACTCCCGAGCCAGATTCGGGAATCTTTCCTAGGCTCACGAATTTCAGACACCCATTTGCCCCATTTCCTCTTGCGAACACCCCGGTAAACCGAAGATGTACCACCTCCATTTGTGGTTCGGTGACCGTTTTCGTTCATGATTAATGTTGTTTGTTAGAATATTCTATGGTAATGGTAATGTTTTAGATGTTAATCCTGGAATGTATATATAGATGCTGATGGATAAAATCAGTGTCCAACTCATTAATATTAAAATATGTAGATATTTAAGTTGTTGAAGTGAGGTTCTAAGTAGTTTCAATATACTTTAATTAAGAATCATCAAAACATTTTTATGTTTATAATCTTTTAGCATAAAGACAATGATGTTTGGACTACTTAAGAGCATGGACATTTGTCCCTCCATGTCTGTTTTGTTCATGGAATCTTGAATAGATATTGACCCTTTTCTTCTTTTGCTTTTTCACAAAAACATATTAAAATATAGTAGTAATAAAAGATTTAGCACCTGAAGTCGGAAGAGAGAGATTTAGTTCTACTGTTTATAACGCGGTTTTCCTTGGCCAACGTAATACTGAATACCTTTTTAACTAGGATCTAAGTCATCCTATATCTCTATGTCAAAAGAATATTCCCTTCTAAGAATCCAAGAGCATACAGTATCGTGGGTCGGATCCGATATCGGATTTCGGCGTCGGTTGTGACTGACTGTCGGTCAACATCGGCCTGACATCGGTATGGCGTCGTTGGTGTAAAAGCCGGGGTGTAAAAGCCGGGTGCTAGACGTTGGAAACTAGTTGTTGAGTGGGTTTCAATTTTTGAATTTCTATCCGTTAGACTTGTACTATAAATGCTATACCATTTAACTCATTTTATAACAATTTTAATACTCAATTGACTCATAAAAAAAATACAATCATCAATTATAAACTACAATGTCGACTTTCTCTTCCTCCAACGATAAAATATATGTGTCTTGTTGTTGATATTTTAAATCGAGTTGACGATGAGGCAGAAAGTTCAAACACACAATTTACTCAACGTTATATTAATTGGGAGCACCATCTTGCACGTCAATGACTAATGGATGGCTACTTTGTTAAAAACTCAAAATACCACGTTGTCGAGTTCAAACGACGATTTCACGTGAGACGATGTGTGATCATCTGAATTATGGACGATACTTTCAATTATTCCGCACAACCTTTACCCGGTTATTTTAGATGGTTTTATCGAAGGCGTAATGCTCATAGCGAGTTAAGTATTTCGACTCATTTAAAATTATCTCAGTGATACGTCAATTGGCATACGATAATGCAACGAATGCATTTGACGAGTATTTGCAAATGCCGGGACGGATGTCATGTGAAAGTCTACAAAATCTTACAAAGTGTATTATTGATTTATATGAAAAGGTTTATTTGCGGCAACCTACTCATGACATGCTACGTTTGTCAGGACCGTCTCATTAATTTTGAAAGCACTATTCGAGATATAAATTACGCCTTCATAGAAATTGAACTTTTCAATATACATAAAAATTTAAGGTTACTGAAAGTAATAAACAAAAAAAAAATTTAAAAAAAAAACACATCAAAATGTTTTATTCTCGAATAGTTGTCATCTCGTTTTGTTTTAAATTATTTTTAATTAAAACGACACTCATAACATTTTTAAACTCAAAGTTGTTAAAACTCTTTCTATTTAATACTCTTAAATATATCATTGCCAATAACTATTAACGTTTATTCTAGTTACGACTCTTAATTAAATTAATAAATGATCATTGAAAACATATATATGAGTTAAAACTTAATAAATCCTCAATCAATTAACAGGATTTATACATATCTTTTTGTATCTTCATAATCTTTGAGTTGTTCTCCAACTTTTCATTTAGTTGCGTATAACAATTTTTGAACTGATATGTTTTTTCGTTCCATCATTGAAAGAATAATATATGAGTCATCCAAAATTTAGGACCATTTTAAAATTATGGGCCATGTACGATTGCCGACACTCGCACACCTTCTAAGACGCCCATGATGTTTGTATGACACTCACGAGGAACTTCATGACTTTCCCGGAATGATCAGTAGTATTTATTGTATGCATCGGGAATTGGAAAAATTACCAGTTGCATGGAGAGGGCAATTTACTAGAGGGGATCACGGTTATCCAACTATTATGCTTGAAGTCGTTGTCTTTTACGACAACTGGATTAGGCATGCTTATTTTGGGGTTGTGGGATTAAACAACGACTTAAGCGTTTTACACGCTAGTCCTTTGTTCAACTTGATGCTTAATGATGAAATGCTAGTCATCCCTTTTGATGTTACATTATCGAGTACAAAAGAGGTTATTACTTAGCTGATGGAATTTACCCAACATATGCATCATTCGTTAAGGCGTTTTCTAGTGAAGCTAATAAAAAACGATGTTACTTTTCAAGGAAACAAGCTCCTACACGCAAAATCTTGTGAGAACCTTTGATATCTTACCGGGACTTTGGCATAATAGACACGAGCTTATAAAGTTAATGCTATTCAAAGGAGCATGTATGTGTGTATCACAATGTACAGCATGATTGTTTTGAATATAACGAGTATAACATTGACGAGAATTAAGAGGTTGATGAACTGGTTGTGAATATGCAAACTGCTTGGATCGATAGTTGTGACACGTACAATAGAAAGATGAAGGAATTACAACATGGAGAGGTTCACGAAGGTTTACGATCCGATTTGGTAGTACATCTTTAGGCTATACGTGAGTTAGTTATTCAAGAGTAGTGATTTGGTGTTTTATGAATTGTCGTTTATTTTTTAATGAATTATAATTTTTTTCTATTTAACCTAAATTTTATTTTATTTCTTTTGTCTAGTTTTATTCTATAATTGATATACTTCGTAATTAATTAAAAAATCAAATAAATAATAAAAAATAAATATTTTCTCTCTAAAAGACATTGAAAATTAACACTGAATGATTTCTCTACATTTTTTAGTAATGTCAGTTTTTCAGTGTCAATTCAGTCATCGTTCAGTCATGAAAGACTTTGAAAATTGATCATCAGAAACCGAGTGCTCTAATGCAATTTGTGCATTATATACTTTACACTTCATGTATAAACGTTAATAATCGAGCTTGACCTCTACTAAGTTTGAGTTCGACTTTCTTAATATTTAAAGAGTTTTAAATTTGCCTCGATCCGAGATTAATATAGTAAGTTCGAGTTCAACTTTGTTGATATGCTCGAGTTTGACTCGTTATAATCATATATTATATTATTTATTATATTAATATTATTACAATTATAATGATTAATTAATATAAATGAATAAACGTCTATTTGAGCTTGTAAGCTTGTTAGAACTCGATAAGTAAATTGAACTCGAGCTCTTGTAAGATCACATGACAGCTGGGGATGGCAATGGATGTTCCATTCATGAACATCCACCCGATCCGATCCATTCATAATGGATATAGATGATGTAAATGGATGATTAACGGATATGGATATGGATATGGATGATCGAAATATTGCGTGGATCGGATATGGATAACAAATTTTCATCCACGGATATATCCATTATCATCCGAAATACATCTATATATAAATATTCACGTACTAAAATATATGCATATACATCTACATATCGATATACATATACATATAACGTACAAATTCTTAAATTATTAACGAAAATAAGGGTTGTGATAGTTACAATTATTAAATTGTTACCAACAATATTTAAAATTACATATTTTGATTAGTTAAAACGTATATTTACTTGAATTATAACGTATTTTGCTCAATTAAATTCACAATCGGCGATATATTACAATCAAAACATGTGCAATAAATCAAAAACATAAATATTAAACATTTACATTTGTTATAGTCTATATTAAATTGATAAAATCGTCATATCTAATGGATATCCATTAACCCGCTTAATCTATCGGATATGGATATGGACGGATGAACTAAAATTAAATGGATATGGATAGGGATATGGATGAACAAAAAATAAATGGATATGAATATGGATATGACATCATCCGATTCATTGCCATTCCTAAATTGAAAGTTATCATCCCCGGTTATTGTCATGGTGACATCATTGTTTGGTTTTACTACTTGAAGATGGTCAAGTTTGAATTTATTAATGTGAAGGGGAAGTATGATGTAGGTTTTGAAAATAAGTACGCTCCACTTTTATTGGAGTAGTAGTTTGTCGAGAACAGCTGGTTATTAGTAAGTTTCCACACAATCAGTCGTTTTCTCTTGCAATGTCTTTTGTCTCAGTTTTCACTAGTTTATTGACTAATTTAACACGTTCGTGCAATGTCACTACTCACTCTTCTTTAATCATTATTAAAAATGTTATTAATAATTAATAAGAACCTTAGAGCAATTTTAACGAATGCATCAAAACACACAATTTATGTTTTAGTGTAATATTCATCTTCAATCTCCAATCTTCAATTCAATCAAGATTTTGAATTGATGCTATATCAAGGTTTTTGCCAATTTACACCAAATTAGATTATAAAACATCAAAAATTACACCAAGTATATTAAAGTCATGTTATAACCCTTATCATCAATATCCTTTTTATTACTGTATAAATCTTACTCTTATACCAAATTTTTTATTAATTATTTGTAACTAATTACTAATCGGAATATATATAGCTAAATTACATGTTTCAAAACAAATCGATAAAATCATTTTACTATATGAATTGATTTTTTAGTGTCATATCAACATTAAGACTACAACGTTGAATTAAGATTAAACATATCTATCGTGACAGTAGAATTGACATGAACATACAATTATCATGTCGTTTTCAAGGAGACAAAACTCCTCAAGAAGTTCTTCAAAACTAGATGGCCAATGGTGGAACTTGAACTCGACCACATATGGGGCGAGTACAAAAATTTATTTAATTTTTCGTTGAAGCTGAGTCGAACATTAAAAAAAACCTTATTTTTTAGTATAATTTTTTTTAGTGTAAATATTTTTTTAAAAATAAATTTATCTGGGGTAGATGTCCCGCCCTGTCTCCACAATGCTCCGCCCCTGTAGTTGGCGCTCATAGTCTAGTTTAAAAGACGGTGCACAAAGTGTTCTAATAGGGTTCAACGCATACATTTTAGATTAACTTAAATTTTAATGTGAACACATTATTTAGATTGATCATGGATAGATATGGTAACACATGTCCTCCCTTTTGTGAGTCAAAGTGAGTCGTTTTTTGTAGATTTTGTGGGACTCATCAATTTCAATTCCTGAATATAATAACTATAGTTATATTTATAATTATATAATCATATATGTATGGAGAATAATACTCCATATTAAAATGGTTTGGTTCCATTGTTTTCTTTGAACATCGATTATATCTATATACAGATTTTAGCCGATCATGGAGAAACGGTAACCAGATTACATCATGTTGATACCAGCATGACGTCTGCTATTTTGTCTTGTAGTGATTTTTTTTTAGAAAATCGTTTACTCAGCCCAATTATTTGATGCAACAAAGTGGGCTCCAGGCCTCTCACTAGTTAAAAAAAACAGCTAGACAAAAAACAAAGGATTGCAAAATGCTAAGAAGCCATGAGTTTTCCAACTCAAAACTAATTTACTTCTAGCCTTTAATCTAGAATTAAAAAGAAACAGCTAGACAAAAAATAAAGGATTACAAAATGCTAAGAAGCCATGAGTTTTTCAACTCAAAACTAATTTACTTCTAGCCTTTAATCAAGAAAAAATAATAATACATCTATTATAGTCGAAAGTAATTCATTTCTTGATATCTTTTGGGCCAAAAAGATTATCATTTCAATATCTCCATAACCATCATAGGGTAGTGATCGAGCATATTTCTTTCCTTAGCGGATTAAAACAAACTCGAGTACAAAAAGAATGGAGATTTTGTTTCGATGTTTAAAGGACCATACGATCAATACTTGAAGATTATTCATCTTCAAGTATGTAACCATCACGTCCCCAAACATGAAGATCCATTTGATCGTATTCATACTCCTTGAGAGTATATTACCTTTAATGTAAAGACGGAGCATATCATAAATGATAGTGGTCAACCCCTTAATGAGTTAATAACACTTATATTTATAGTACTTTGGGAATCAGTCATGTACGCCTATTGCAATATGCACTTATATTAACGAAAATACGCATCATGATTACGCATAATAATGTTGCGGTACGGATATGCGCAGCCGCATATACAATCAGGTAGATATGCCGATTTCTGTTTGCGTAACTAGATGTATGCATATCCAGCCACTCGAAAAGATCTTTAACATGATTAAAGTTACAGCCAGTCAATCTCAATACATGAACACGACCCCTTATTACATGACAAGTGGTTCCTTTGCACTTATATTAACGAAAATACGCATCATGATTACGCATAATAATGTTGCGGTACGGATATGCGCAGCCGCATATACAATCAGGTAGATATGCCGATTTCTGTTTGTGTAACTAGATGTATGCATATCCAGCCATTCGAAAAGATCTTTAACATGATTAAAGTTACGGCCAGTCAATCTCAATACATGAACACGACCCCTTATTACATGACAAGTGGTTCCTTTGCACTTATATTAACGAAAATACGCATCATGATTACGCATAATAATGTTGCGGTACGGATATGCGCAGCCGCATATACAATCAGGTAGATATGCCGATTTCTGTTTGCGTAACTAGATGTATGCATATCCAGCCACTCGAAAAGATCTTTAACATGATTAAAGTTACGGCCAGTCAATCTCAATACATGAACACGACCCCTTATTACAGACAAGTTTGCCTATTTGGAAATTGCCAAAAGGATCCCTATGTGTTATTTCTAAAAAAAATGTACTCCGTAACATAATGCTCCAAGTTAAAACAAGATAACCCGATGATGTCATTGCACGAATATTTTTTCGAGTATAATTGTTGATCAAATCAAACGATAACAAAATTCGAGGCCCACTTGTACGATACTTTGTTTATCAATAGGAAGTACTCCATAAAGTTCTTTTTGACTTTGAAAGTGTTGTAATAACAAGCCTTATTATTATTATTAAAAAAAAAAAAAAAAAAATAGACTAGAAAATCGGTGATTATGTGATGACCTACCTTTAACTATATCCAAGGTTGTAAAAGTCGCGAGTCGGGGACGCATCGGTCGAAACCTAAAAAGGACGCGTCGGTCGAGTCGGGGGACGCGTCGGGGACGCATCGGTCGTTGACCAATGTTGACTTTATTAATAATTTCTTATATATATATATATATATATATATATATATATATATATATATATATATATATATATATATAAAGTAGTTGATTATGTACCATAAATTTCTTAAATAAGAAATTGAATTTAAAAACAATCAAATTTCAAACTCAATTAATGTTACCGAGTACATAATCAGTAAGGACGCAAAGAAAAGAGCGGCCCAAAAAATAAAAACAACCCCTAATTTTAAAATATATCAGATCTTGACGAAAATTTGACTGACTTTGATCATTTTTGACCGTCTTTGACAGACTTTGACCGAACTTTTAGCTCTTACCGTCTTTTGAGTCGCTTTCTGAAAAAACGGGACGGAGAACCCAAAAAAACGACGCATCGGCTGACGCGTCGGTCAAGTCGGCCGACTTTTACAACACTGACTATATCTCAGACTCATTTCTAGAACAAATGAATTACTATTCTATAAAATAGATTTTAGTAGATAAAGTCGGTGATATTTTCATAAGTACAACCCATTTCTTTAAGTAATTTTTATAAGGTTTATTAAGTTTTTATGTTTAGAAGAGATTACTAGTATATGTACACAGTAAAAGAGACACAAAACACATAAAATTAATAAATAAAATAAAAGAACATCATCATTTTCGATAATTATAACTAGTCCGGGTCCGGCCCGCGCGATGCGGCGGGGGCTTTCGGCATGCGTATTCATATTTAACGTAGCTTTATGTATTTACAGAAGGGAAAACGGTCAATGTGTTAAGCGCCGTTGTTGGTGTTGTCGTCTTTACTGTTTCTTAAAATCTGTCCGGTTCAAACGTAGTTAGTTTCGTTTTGTTGATAAAATTATTTCGAGTCTGACGGTGGTGGGAAAAAAATACAACTCGCGGCGAACAGGAAGATACGGGCTGTCGTTGTTTTTAGCGTTTTTTAAAAAGTGTCCGTTTCAAACGTACTTTTTATCGTTTTGTTCATAAAATTATTTCGAGTATGACACTCATGTCGAAAAATTTAACTCGCGGCGAGCGGAAAGATACGTGCTGTCGTTGTGTTTAGCGTTTTTTGAGAAGTGTCCGCTTCGCGTATAGTTAGTCCCGTTGGGTTCGTGAGTTTTTTTCGAGTTGAACGGTGGTTTCGGAAAAACTTAAGTCGCACCCAGCTAGAAGATAGGGCCTGTTATAAATTTGGGTGGAATTAGTTTCTTTTATTTTCATAAAATTATATATTTATACTTTTTACTCCTGAAAAAGTATAAATTTGAGGAACCGTTGTGTAAATATAGCCGAAGTTGAGGGACCGATTGTAACGTGAACGCAAATTCAAAGCGACAATTCAGTATAACTGAAACTACAAAGCCAGCCACCTCTTTTAGTAGTATATAAGGGTTAAGGTTAATTAATTAATTAATGTTTTTTTTTTTTTTTTTTTTTTTTTTTTTTGTTGTTGCATATTTTCTTGAGGAATTTACTACTCCTTGTATACTTGAAATAAAGATTTAATCCAAAATATTTTAAAAGGTTGATCAAGTACTTGCAAAGTACATGAAACTGTAATCATTGGAACAATTCATCAATCAATTCCAATTAAAAATAGAATTTCTTCAAAATCACCAAAGGCAACAAATTCAAACGTCTAAAGCAACAATAAGTATTCGGACCCAACCCAACCCAACCCAACCCAACCCTTTGAGTAACAAAGTAGTGTCCGTTTTGACCCAAACTTGTCCAGACCCATTACACACCCCACTCAACCTGCATGGTACCCTCCCCTGGGTTTTATGGATCTCTAATTTCTAACTTAACCATATCCAATTCTCTCTTCACGTATGCACCCACATACACACACAAAAAAGGAACAGAACGTTGTAAGTAGTCAAAGTTAACAACTGCGTAAAATTATTTGTCAGTGGTTCTGACACATTCGTTCTCGGAAACATTATTCCTTATGTTAAATTCGTTTACTAAGAAAAGCGACATTTCTATGCGGGCTAACTTTGATTGCAGATTAAACATGGTAACCGGTAACAGTAAATCCTCGACCTATAATTTCTCCAGCCCAATACCAAGCGAAACACTCGACCCCGAAAAGTGCAGCAATGCCCATATCTTCAGTTTTAAGCTCCTTTCTCCTTTTTACAAGTTGCTTCAATTGATTTAACTCCTTCCAGAATGCATCGTAGCGATTTGGAATGCTGATTCAAGATTACAAGTATTTGATTAATAGAAACCAAGTATAGAGATGGGTCTAAAACAGGCAAATTGGGTAACGGGTCAAACGTGTCAATTTAGGTCAATTCATCACACTTAGGCGACTGTTGGCCTCTTTAACCCATTCAACTTTGTGTTTGTCTGATGTTGAAATGCAATTTTCAGCTACAACTATATTCCCTTCCCATGAAGTAGATAATAGGCTAGTTATTTATTAAAATACAAATATCTATTTAGACAACAAACTGTTACGTAAATCATATAAGTTTTTTGCTTTGGCATGCACAGATCAAACATTGAAATGTTTAAAAGCTTTATAGATGGATACAACTATTATTTTTCGTGAAATCATTATACTTCAATATCTTTTACATAATTGAGGAGCTTGTTAACTTTTTATCGGGTTCATATTTGCAGATTTGAACTTCGAAAGAAACTTAGAGTTGATCTAATATATGTTAATTTGTTGTCTAAAAATGACAAATATGGGCAAACCTGGCAAGACGAGTGTAAAGTAACTGATTTGATAACTGCTGACATTTTTCTATAGTTGGTGGATCCTGAATGTATTGTTTGTTCTTCTCTAGTGCCTCCTTGTAGTATTTGGTCCCATTCTTGGATAAAAAACTTGAGACTTCAGCTGCCTTTGAACGTAACATATGCAATTTTGATGCCATAACTCGTACACTAGAACAGTATAAAAACAAGCTTAATACAAACAGGGAGAGGGTGTCGAAATTCGTAAAATATTCCAATTCGTGTGCTTGTATCACTAACATTGTATTAAAAATGCCTCCCTTTAGGGCATTGTCAAAAGTCAAAACTAGCTTAAAGTTGGAACTTATATTACAGCTGAAAGATAGCAGCAATTGGAGCTTAAAAACGCTACAATGACATTAAAAGACACGGTAATAAAATCCGTTATAATGTAACTTATCCTAAATTGGAGCATGTATTATTTTCAAATATGGTGGATACAAGTATACAACATAACACAACTAGTAAATGAATAATTCAACAAATATACAATTTGAGGCATATGATCAACCATTATAAACAGAGAAAACGGTCACCTAAGTTATAAACATTTCAAAGATGATTTAACAAAAGCTAAAATATATTCGTGTACGTGTAATTTTATAACCAGCTGCAACTTTCACCGTATTGTATCCTAATTTACACGAGCTAAAAATTAATCAAATATTATCAGGCATATACTGATAAACACGAAAAAAATGTAAAATAATCAAAGCTATTGCACAGAAATTAGCGATCAATTGATCATATTAATACAATCGCATGATACATGTTGCAATTAGACAATAGCGATCAATTGATCATATTAGTTATAATACATTTTACTCATCTATTATAAAACAAAAACGAAAGAATATATAATTTAATTATATATACATATACGTATAACCTAGATTGTAAATTGTTAAAATTTAACTGACAAAAATGATTAGTTCAAAGAATCGGATTTTACCTTCACTTTTCTGGAATTTGGTATTGGTACTCGTTCAACAGAGTGAGGGAGTGCGATAACAAGGGTTTTGAGCGTGTTTTATACCCTCACATGTTTCACCCTTTATTATTTATAATTGACTATAAGGTACCTAAAGTTTCGTGTCTGTTAATTAAATGGATTCTTCCTAACCTTCTGATATTAGTTAGGGAGCACTAAACTTCTTTACTATTATTACTCCCTATATTATTTTGGAATCATTATACAACGTATGAACTAATAAAATGCATAACATAAGCCAACAGTTAGGTGAAAAAATTAGATTCGATCTGTGAATGAAATAACCGACTAATGGTGTGTTTCCTTCTATTTTTTAAGTTGTTTTCTGAAATGAATGAATATACGACGGTGTTTGTGGACTTGGCACTTAGCAATCAGTGATTGAAACGCTCAAGTGAAACTGAAATTGAAGCGCGAAAGTGACACTGAAATGCAAAACTGAATCGCGAAACTAAAACCTGAAACTAAAACAAAAACACAAAATTGAAACGCAAGACCCGTTGGACGAATATTGATGTACGCAGAGGTGTATACGAAATAGTTATATTTTTATTGTAGAATACTATTAAATATGCTACAATTTTACACAAGTTATTTATTTATTTATAGAATGGATATACGTAAACCTTGCTACAACACTATAGGCAGTGTACCTAATCGTAAAGTAGTGTAGTTTTTAGTAAGTCCGGTTCGTTCCACAGGGAGCTAGCCAAGTTTAACGCTATATTTTTTTAAAACTATATTTGTATATATATATATATATATATATATATATATATATATATATATATATATATATATATATATATATATAGTGGTAGGATCAAGAGGGAAGTAACCATTCGGGGGGAAGCGGGGGGAAGCAAATTTTTTTTTTCGTTTTTTGAAAAAACTTTGTTCACGAACATTATAGATGAGATAAAAATATGAACATTTAGTAGAGACACTTTGTGATAAATGTTTTTATTTTGGCAGGAAAACGCTCGAAGAAGTAATATATAACAATTATCGTGTTTTTCGAGCGTATTTTGAGGTTTTAGCTATTGGGGTTTAGATATTAGGGTTTAGATATTAGGGTTTATAGGGTTTAGATATTAGGGTTTAGAAATTTAGGGTTTATGGTTTAGATTTAGGGTTTAGATTTAGGATTTAGATTGAGTTTTTAACACGAACGGTTTAGAGTTTAGGGTTTAGGGTTTGGTATTTTGAGTTTATGGAATAAAGCCAAAACACCAAACCCTAAACCCTAAACCCTAATCGGGCTAAATTTTACTTCACAAAACATGAAGAAAAAAAAACGTTCATATTCTTCACGAACAATATTATCTTGAATGTTATTTTTTTTGATCGTTTTTTCGCCTAAATAATAACATTCATCACGAAGTGTCTCTTCTAAATGTTCATATTTTTGTGTGATCTTGATGCCGGAAAAAAAAAAGTTCAAAAAAAAGGAATTTTTTTTTTTTGCTTCCCCCCGCTTCCCCCCGATTGGTTACTATATATATATATATATATATATATATATATATATATATATATATATATATATATATATATATATATATATATATATATATATATATATATATATATATATATATATATAAGTAGTATTATTATAAAAGGGGGTTTTTACCGTTTAATGACTGGTTTGTCGATTTTATATTTTAAGCGTAAAGATAAATGACGATAATATAAATGACAGAATTTAAATTGCGATAAAGTAAATTGCAGTAATTAAAATGACAGTAAATAAAGGTACGATGAAATATGAAATAAAAGTATTATGCTTATTTAAACTTCCGTAATCATGATGTTTGACGTTTTAATTAATTGTTACCCGGGTTAATTGTCCTTTGTCCTGGTTTATTTGATACCTATCTGGTTTTTTGTCCATAATAGTCCATCGGTCATAATTATAAAATATTCGTCAAATTAACCTTATTTCCGAAGTCAAATATTCCAACTAATTATGGATTCGAACTGTAACAAGGTTTTAATACTTTGTTAATAATTACACCAGGTTATCGACTGTGTGTAATCCAAGATTTTAATACTTTGTTAGCAATTACACCAATTATCCTTGTATGTAATCCACCCCTGTTTTAATGAGATATGAATATTAATTTACCCACTTGATCAGAATGAATAATCAATTACCTAACCCGAATAATTAATTAAATGATCGTAAAAGATGTCGTATAAACGTCACTAAATAGAACATACATAATCATTTTAAGAATTATTAGATTAACTAATTTGAAGATAGGTTCGACAGATTCTAATGAGTTGTCATTCGATTAGACAATACCCCCTATCTATTAATAGTCAATAGTCCAATGTCCACAAGTGTCGTTCTTTTGTCCAAACCTTAATTATGGTACAAAATCTAATAACCCCGTCTTAATATTTAGTCTAACATCACGATTACTTTGGCTCAAATAAGCATAATAATAACTTAGTTACGATACATTAATTTAAAAAGGAAGAACATAGCTTACAGTGGTGATTAATCGCATAGCGTTACACGGACAGAGTTCCGACTTACAAAACCTTAAAACATTTCTTACAATAACCCATTTATTATTAAACTTAAATTAAACTTTAAATTATAAATATATATATATATTATCGTTACAGAGAAGGAAAAGAAAAAGATGTGTGTAAAATTCGTCCAAAAACTGCTCGATTTATAGACTTGGCCAGGATTTTCCCTCCATGCGATCGCATGGATTTTAGGCATCCTGGCCATGCGATCGCATGACCAGCTGGATCTAGCCCAATTACTTTGTTTTCTAGTTTTGCCGACGTTTTATTATATAATATAATATATATATATATATAATTTTAAGAATTATTTATATATTATATTATATTTATGTGCATAGTTGACTTGTAATTTTAGCTCCGTTGCGTCGCGCGTTGAGAGTTGACTCTGGTCCCGGTTCCGGATTTTCAAACGTCCTTTCGTACGCGGAGATATCTTGTACTTTGCGTTTCGCGGCTTGTACTCTTGTAATTTTTAGATGTTTCTCATCAATAATTCGAACCACTTGGATTGTACTTTGTACTTTTTAGCTTTTTGGTCATTTGCGTCTTCAAATCGTCATTTTCTTCTTTTGTCTTCGCACTTATTTATTTAAACGAATATTACATAAAAATAGAACAATTACAACTAAAAGCTTTACATATTGGAAGGATATTGTGCCTAAATATATGTTCATTTGGAGCACTATCAAATATCCCCACACTTGAGCGTTGCTTGTCCTCAAGCAATACATAACTTGAAATAAAATCACACTTCACTCGAATCACTTTTTTTTATTCTCACACTTTATACATTAGTGATTTTGATACGGCGGTATAAACAATGATAGTAACGATGTGGTTTACAGTCCCACATGACTATTAAAAATTTAGATCCTTTAAGGAAATTGGATCTTTATGAAAACATTTGATCTTTTGAAAATTTATTCTAGCTTTTACCCTAGATAAGTTTTCCGGAATAACCCTTCACCGGTGTTTGCAAAATATTTTTGTGGGTTGTGTGGGTTTCATATTTTAAAATTTTAGTTCAAAACTGGTTTTGTGTCACCCACTTGCTAACCTTGTATTAGGAAAGCACACGTCTAGTATACTTGCTCCGTATATTACCTTTCGGTAAACTACCGTCCGGTTGTAAAGGAAAGCGTTGAACAAGCAACTGTTAAGGCAATGTCCCGTGACATGCTTTTGATTATGGTCTATATCGTGTCGGATGCAATTACTATCCTTTGTAGGAGCAATAGTAAAGATCACCCTATAGTTTTTCGGTCTGGCACAAGGTCCTGTCTTTGACCATGCAATGCAACCACCGTTCTTACGGTTGACACCCGATTTGGTTCAGGTGACCTAATGAATTCCAGGTGAATTCCTAGGATTTTACGTTCAATGGTAATGAACGCATTGAAAATAGGTTTTCAGAAAACAAATCGGTTTTAGTTTTGATCAAAATATTTTCTCGTTCAAGCTCGAGTTTAGATATCATCGAATTCCATGAGTTTGTAATTCTCAATCTTTAAAGTCAATCTCAAGGATTGAGTAATATTAGGCTTAAAAGCTGATTTTTAATCTTTTAAGGAGATTATCCTTTCTGGAGGTCTGATTCATTAGTTTTATCAAGCTAATTTGCACGACGCCCTCCCCATTTTACGAGACAGATCCTCTCATGGTTAGGATAAGTCTGACCACATGGCGACCCTGTTTGATGCTGAGGTCCGTGTATTTTCAGCTGATTTTCGAGAAAACTTTTCAAGGTTTTTCGTAGACTCTACAACTGGTCTGGACGACAACTTCCTGACCTAAATCAAGAAGCGCGTGTCTTTTTAGGAAGACTTTACTTCCTTTTAATGATGGAATTGATTCATCGTGCAGATCCATCTTTCTTTCAAATATATTACAGTAAATTAGGTAAAACTGATTAAAATCGTCCAAAACAAAAGTACCTGTAATAATCTTGTACAAACATATGTGATATGTGTTTTAAATAACTTGGTAAATTCTTCCCATGTAACACCCGTTTTTCAGTTACACGTTATTTCGAGCGTCATTCGAAATACGAGGCATGTAAGCGTATATTTGGATCCCAAATAAAATTAGAGTTGATGTTCTAAAACCTTACCATTGGATAGTAAATCTCATTACATTTCCAACGATATTTGGTTCATCAAAAACGGAGCTACGGTTTGAAAGTTACGACTAAAACAAGTTCAGTTTCAGGCTTAGTTCATTGGGACTCCGTCCAGACTTTGGGACGCCATCCAAGAATGAAGGGTGGGACGCCGTCCGGCCATTTTGGACGCCGTCCAAAGTGCCTGACAGGCCAGAAGCTGTATTTTAAAGGTTTTAAAAGAGGGTATTTGAGTCTTTTCACTTGGGGGTCGGTTTTGAGCCATTAAAACTGATCCACTCTCATTCTTATCCCCATTTCACCTTCTCAAACACTCTCATCAAACCCTAGTGAGAGAGAGAGGTTCTAGCGAGAGAGAGTTGGGGATTTGGAGAAGAAGAAGTGTGATTCGGGTCGGGTCTCAAGAGTTAAAGTTGTTCACCTCGTTCACGGCTACGTGGTGGTAGTGTTGGTAAGCTCTAAATCCGAATTTCTTTGTTAAGATTATTGTTTGAGTTAAAGTTTGTGCTAGTTAGAGTTATAACCCATTTATTGTGAAGTTTGGGGGGTTTTTGGGAAAGATTCATGTATGTAAACCCGAATTGGTGACTTAGGGTTTCAATTGTTGGAATTGTTAGTTTGGACCTTGCATGTGTTAGTTAAATCTTAGAACACTTGTGTTGACTTGATTTTTGGGTGTAAACCCTAATCTAGGTCAAAATGGGTCGAATGGGTATTTTGGGTCAAGTAAGCTTGATTCGGTGTCAAACTAAGTTATGGGTCAAGATTTGATGAACCAAGTATATAAATGTTTGATTCGAGTGTTAAATGGTATTTTGGAAAGTTAGTCACTAGCCGTTAGTGATTAAAGATGTTTTTGGGACTTATGTCAAAATGGGTTGACTTAGATGGGTCAAATTTGGTAATGACTTTAATTTTGGATTAATTGGATGATAAACAATTTTGGTTAAGACCTAGATTGGTTTAAATGGTGTCAAATATAATTTTGGTTAAATTGTACTTGTTGGATGGGTCGGAATTACCACCCGTAGTGGTAATTGGTGAAGTCCACTTTATGTGTCTAAATGGGCGGTTTGTGGTGATAGGTGTAAACCCTTGGTTAAGGGTGTTGAAGTCGAATTCTCTCGTAGAGAATGTATGTTGATTGTTTGTATATCTATATGCGTATTATAGGTAAAAGGTTTGGTCGGTTGCTTTTGGAGGCGATTTACGTTTATGACTTGTGCGGGCAATTCGAGGTGAGTGGAATAATTATATGCGTAGGTATATAATGTATCTATTTGTTGTAGCGTGAAATGTGTAGTGTCGAGGTGTTAAGACACCACATTTCACGTGAAGAGTGTAGCATCGAGGTGTTAAGATGCCACTCGGGTGTAGCATCGAGGTGTTAAGATGCCACCTAGGAGTGTAGTGTCGAGGTGTTAAGACACCACTCCGTAAAATGATGAGTGAAGCATCGAGGTGTTAAGATGCCACTCGAGGTGAAGTGTCGAGGTGTTAAGGTGCCACCCTAGGGGTTAGTGGTGCGAGGTGTTAAGTGCCCTAACGGATGTTGTGAACACCGATGGCGTTTTTGCGAGCGCCGTTCCCTTGTACTATTGGTTAACCATGGTTATTTGTGTTGTGAGCATATTATATTATTTGAGTTATATTTATATGCGGTTGTTATGCTAGCTTGGGGGTATTGGTGAATTATAGCTTGTTATTGCGATGATAAGCCAATTGTGTTTGCTAGCATGTTTGCGGTATTTGTGTAAGTGATTGCAAGTAGGTATATTATATATGTATGTGTATAATTATTGCATTCACTAAGCTTTATGCTTACCCCTCTCGTTGTTTACCTTTTTACAGGTATTGTGTTAATGATGCTAGCTAGTTGTTAGACTAGACGTGCAGGAGCGGTTGGGCTTGATGGGGTAGCTTTCGGATAATTGGACGCGGATGGGGGTTTTTGGTAGTCCCCGGGATTATGCTCTTGGTATCGGGTTGGGTTGTGGAGTCCTAATCCGTCTAAAGAGATAAATGGGTCGAAATCGCTACACTATTTGTAAAACGGGTAATTGTGGGCCCAGTGTCGTAAAACTTGTTTTTGTGGTGGAAACATCTTAGTTTTACTTAATATGACATATTGTGAAATTGGTTACGTTTAAAAGTGTCGGGAAGCGGGTTTTCCACTCGCGTGTAAATAAAAACTGATCAGTCCACTTTAGTTCATTTGGACGCCGTCCAGAATCATGGGACGCCGTCCTGGTCTTTATCTCTGGACGCCGTCCAGATTATGGGACGCCGTCCAGATACGCTGTCTGACAAATTTTTTTTTAGGTGTGTTTTTGGTAAAACGATGTCGGGTTGTTACAAGTGGTATCAGAGCATAGTCTAAGGGAATTAGGTGACCTTGAAATAGGTGCCTAGTCTTAGACTTATTGGTGGTTGTGCGTTATTTGCGGGACTTGTAGGATTACGGGTCGGATTGAGATTTGTTAGTGCCTTAGAGTAGGTGACTAACTAGGACTTATTTTTGTCTAAAGTGTGATGATGTGGGGCCTTATTTCACGTGTAAATTAGTGCCTTAGATTGCTAGTGCCTAAGGTAAGTAGGCAAACTTGGACGTTGTTTTAGTGATAGTCACCTAGGTTGTAGGTTGACTTGTCGTTGTGGTGTACTTGTGTACGTTTATTACTATTGTATATTGGTGTATATATATATATATATACAGGTATCTAATTGGTGCGTTGTCTTAGAGATGAATCTATTGGAGAGATTCAAAGGTTTGGCGGTTTTGAGTGATCAAGTTCACGGTAAGGACTTTGGTCATTCGGGTACTAGGAGTTATCGCGTGTTATTTTGTGTGAATGTTGCGTCAGTCCAGGTAAAGTACTTTGCGTGACCATGTGGAAATGGTAAGATACGCATTTGTAATAATGACCGATCACCATTATTACGAAAGTGTATCTTGACACTAAACATGACATGACAAGTACCGAACGGAGGAGACGTGGCATGGTTGGGGTAGAACGGGACGAATTAGGAATCTTTTATTGGTTCCTAGGATATAGTAGTCTCGAGTGATGTGCTTGTTATCACATCAGGTTCTTTGTGAGTCGGGAAGTGTACGATGGAATCGGTTAGTTAAGTGTGCGAGCTAACTCACGAGTTTGGTGCGTGCTTAGCCACCCTAAGTAGTGGGTGCATTATTGAGATTGTAATTGGTTTTAGTTACCCATCGTAACTAGGATGACCGATTTACGCTTGCGTGTGTGCGACGAGGACTTGAATTCCGTAATGGAATGCGACAAGTCTAATGATTGTAGTTTTGAGTTACACTCGGTAGAGTGTGTGGTTAGAGAATCGTGTTAGGATTCTTGTTGTGAGTCGCCTTGGAATTGACGAATCGAGGAGTCTTCGGGTCGTTAAACTCATGGGAGTGGGACCCGTGTAATGTTGATTGCGTTAGTGTGTTGTAGATTATAGGGCAACATTCCTAATGGAATATCCCTTGTAGTAGTGGTTTTATCGAGATGTAGAAGGGTGTAAGACTTGGTATCCCCGAGCATCTCCTTGTGTTAGATAAAGGGCCTCATTAGGCTATATCGTTTGGCCTTGTGGAAACTGCGGGTAGCGTGTGATCGCTAGGAACTTTCGATAAGACAATAAACCGTAAGGTTGTCGGGTAGGTATGACTTCGGGTCATTATTATAGAGAGATGGGTGACATCGGGTGTATGGAACCTAAAGATCGATTTTCTAAAATTCATTTAATTGTGGTGGGAGTCTGCATGACACTGCGTCAGGTGCCTTTTTATACCTGCTAGTGTAATGTTCAACTCCGGTAGTGGTGTGATCACTTTGTGCTTAGGGTGCCCGTGAGATACCCTTGGAAGCATCGGAGATTATAATAGTGATCGACGGGTGATGGTAATTCGACGGTTGCGAAAGTCGAAGTTTAAGAGCATTGTGACGAATACTTCTTATGAAGTGACGGGTGAGCGAATCTTGTTGCTCTTAAGTGATAGACGGGTAGAGATGACCGGTGAGCCGGTGACGGACTTAATGGTCGGTTAGTCCGAAGG
Organism: Rutidosis leptorrhynchoides; assembly: GCF_046630445.1. Lineage (NCBI taxonomy): Eukaryota > Viridiplantae > Streptophyta > Magnoliopsida > Asterales > Asteraceae > Rutidosis > Rutidosis leptorrhynchoides. Next base: position 398,729,982 of record NC_092338.1, read on the forward strand.
ATATGATGAAGTGTTGACATTGTGGTGGACGCAATTATGGTGTCGAAATTGGTCACTCTTCTCCATGAGAGTGAGCAATTGTTGAAAAAGTTCATTGCGTTGAAGGGCGGGTGATCTCGACTGAGAATCACGACTAAGTAAGCGGCGTGACATATGCCTAGGCTTAGAGGCATATGTAAGACTTTGGTGGAGTTTGCTTTTCGAACGATTAAGGTAGTTAGTTGTGAATTGTGGTATGAAGGTGCGATTTCATCGCGTGTACGACGTCTCAAGTGATTGTGCATGTCGGCTCTGAGAGCCTAAAGCGAATTTGCGGTGAATTGATGTTTATGACCAACGGTGAGAATGGTCAGGTGTGACGTGGAATTACAATTCCGAGGGATGTTATCATCTTGGCGGTGAGAATAGGGAGATAAATCCTAAGTGGGGGAGTTTTTACTGCCGCCCGAGGAAAACTCCAGTGGTGTTATGTGAAAGGACCCGTTCATATACATTATAAACGATTCACAATAGTTGATTACATCGTGAGGTATTTGACCTCTATATGATACATTTTACAAACATTACATTCGTTTTTAGAAGACAAACTTTCTTTACAATGAAAGTTGACGACATGCACACCATTTCATAATACATCCAACTATAATTGGCTTAATAATAATCTTGATGAACTCAATGACTCGAATGCAACGTCTTTCAAAATATGCCATGAATGACTCCAAGTAATATCCTTAAAATGAGCTAATGCACAGCGGAAGATTTCTTTAATACCTGAGAATAAACATGCTTTAAAGTGTCAACCAAAAGGTTGGTGAGTTCATAGGTTTATCATAACAATCATTTCAATATATTAATAGACCACAAGATTTCCGTTTATAAATATATGTACACTCGCAAGTGTATAAAAGTATTCTATAAGTTGTAGGCACCCGGTAACAAGCCTTAACGTTCATGTTTTACCCTCTGAAGTACACCAGATCAGGTGTGTTTAAAATAACCTCGAAGTACTAAAGCATCCCATAGTCAGGATGGGGTTTGTCAGGCCCAATAGATCTATCTTTAGGATTCGCGCCTACAGTACATAGACAAGTAGTTTAATATTACCAAGCTAAGGGTATATTTCTGGTTTAAACCCATGTAGAATTAGTTTTAGTACTTGTGCCTATTTCGTAAAACATTTATAAAAACAGCGCATGTATTCTCAGTCCCAAAAATATATATAAAAGGGAGCAAATGAAACTCACAATACTGTATTTCTTAGTAAAAATACATATAACGTCATTTAACAAGTGCAAGGTTGGCCTCAGATTCACGAACGTATCAATATTGAGATTCAATATTGCAGGAAAGTACGTAGACGCAACGGAGATGATAAACACTAGATTGACCTCACGAGCATACCCATGAACCATACCCATCACCTCCATAGCTATAACCCATAATTTCCTTAGCTTCGACTCATTAAAAAAAAACTATTTTGAAATCACTCGGACAGCACTCCATCGTAATATTTTATGTATACTAATAATATCTTGAAATAATACAGAGCAAAAATATATATATATATATATATATATATATATATATATATATATATATATATATATATATATATATATATATATATATATATATATATATATATATATATATATATATATATTGAGAGAGTTTAGAGAAATATATTTTCAAGTTTCTATGAAATAATGAAACCTATTGAATTCTATTTATAATAGATTTTTGAATTATTAAAGTGAATTATTAAAATATGAATTATTAAAGTGAATTATTAAAGTATGAATTATTAAAGTAAATTATTAAAGTATGAATTATTAAAGTGAATTATTAAAGTATGAATAATTAAAGTGAATTATTAAAGTATAAATTATTAAAGTGAATTATTAAAGTTAAAGTAAAGTAAAAGTAAAGTAAAGTTAAAGTATAGCAAAAGTATAAAAACTATGCATATATAATACGCGTATAAATATATATAATATTAATTTAAATCGTTATATATATTTAATGAAATAAAATATAAATATCGTTATATTTATTATACTAGTTAAGTAATGAGTTGTCAAAAGTGATTCTAGATATTTATAAAAGTTATATACGTTTTAATAATAAAGTTCTTTTTAAACTGAAAACGTGTTTGTACGTTTGAAAATAGATTAATAGAATATTATGGAAACCAATTCTTCACTAACTTTTGTCTAACTTTCGTAAATAACACTTTTTGTTTTTTATTTATAAATAGCTTTACAAATTATTCTGAATATCGTTAAGAGGAATAGATTTTCTCAAATCATAGTGGACCTCTCAACAGAGACTTGTAATCATAATTGATAATTCAATCATTTAATATATTTTTTTAATTTCGTCGAAAATCATATTGAAACAAATATGTTCGTGTAAAATATTATACGTTTAATACTTTATTAATATTCTCAAGTTATAATATATATATACATATACATATCTATTTATATATAATGGTTCGTGAATCGTCGGAATTTGGTCGAGGTTATAATGAATGTATGAACAAAGTTTAAAATTCTTGAGATTTAACTTAACAAACTTTGCTTATCGTGTCGGAATAATATAAAGATTAAAGTTTAAATTTGGTCGGAAATTACCGGGTCGTCACAGTACCTACCCGTTAAAGAAATTTCGTCCCCGAAATTTGATTGAGGTCGTCATGACTAACAATGAGAATGTTATTATAACGATTATAGAGTTTTATCATGTTCAAGAAGAATGGATAAAATAATTCGATTACTCGAAGCGTGTGAGTGAAGTTATCGTAAATGAATGAAATATGATAATAGTGATTCGTCGTATCTTTTGACGTCATCACGATTGATCTCCGAAAAGAAAATCTTTGTAATCTATATTGGATTTGATTATTCGGCGATTAAGGAAATTATGATCCTCTTCGAATTAATGCGATAATCCATTTTGATTTCTCTGTCGGATATTTCACTATAAATCCACCTCATTTGTTTTCTTACAACTCACACCTTCTCAACTCATATTTTAAAGTATTTGTCAATATGCTTCATCCAGTGATGATTCTTGATATACTCCTCACTTTCATATCTGTCGCTCTTCTTTTTCATCTGCCTCCGGAAGAATCTATTTACTTCTACTATACTCTTGGTTTTATAGTGTTTTTAGTTCTACCGTGTCTTTATATTGGTATATGCATTGATATATACGGTTTGTGATTTCTGGGTTATTGTTGGGTTTTATATCTTCCCTTATATTTCAAAGTTCTTGCTTCTTCTATAATCATTGTCATCCACAGTTAATGCTCCCTTCTATTTGCTATGATTTATACTCCCATTTCTAGTTCGGAGCTTTGTCCTTTCGTTTCTTCTTCTTGCGATTAAGCACCGTTTGTAATGGTCCAGAATTCGCAGATATAAATTTCGGAATGAACATTGTTAATGTTCTAGGAAGGAACTTGTAATGACACGATCTTGACTTGTCAAATTACCAGAATACCTCGGAAAATGCCGAATCATCAAGAAATATTTTCTTGATATTTAGAGATCAAAGAGAATACAAGAGTCGTGTAACATAGCACATGATGACGTTATGATCTGTGAATCATCATGTTCTATTTAGAAACTCAGCATGAATTACTGTAATATAATCACGTTGATCAAGTGTCATTATATTATACTAACTCATGCTTCAGCTCCCAACACTTCTTCAAGAATATTCCTATTTTAAACTCGAATGTTTCAGAATTTAGAAACTAAAATAGTTTCTTTTATGATATAATACAGATAGCGCGAAGAGTTAAATGATTTCAGATAAGAATAATTATAAAAATATCTTCAGAAGTATGGATGATATTTATAATGAAAGATACGATGATATCTTAGAATGTCTAATATCAGAGGATGATGAAGGATATTGTCCGCAGGGGTTTAGAGTCAGGAGCAAGGTATTCGTTAATGACTTCAGCAAGTACTGAATCATTTGGATTCTTTAAAGGCAGGTTCAGCCTTTGTGATTTGTCCACAGCCTCCTTCATACTTTGCTCAATCCATTTTCCAGTTCCAAAGCTTCTCTTTTTCTGAGCTTTGCCAATATACTATCCTTTATCATCTAACTTTTTACTGTTAAGGTCGTTTATAGTTTTTTCTGCTTCATCAGCATTTTTCAAAATTTCGAGAACTGGTTCGCAGTTTAGGGTGTTTTTCAGAAATTTCTCATTCAAAGAATGTAAGTCTTGGAGGTAGACGTTGTGTGTATATGTAATTGTTGATGTAGACATGCTGCGAGATTTCAAAATACTGATTGCTGATTCTCAATAATTGGTATGGCAATTCTTGTTATAAGGTACAAATGAGTATATGATAGGGTTTCGATAATTATAATGATTTTTTTTTTGGAAAGTCAAAGATCAGTGAAGTTGTTGGTAAGTTTATTGATAATGTGGTGAATATAAACGATTCCCCGGTAACGTTGGCGAAAGGGCAACGTATCTATCGAGGTTATAATAAGACTGTTTTGATTGAGAAGTCGAAGTTGACTTGCTGGAGCTGTGACAAAACTGTCTATTTTGAAACGGAATTGAAAAGTTATTTTAGCTAGTAAATGCCAAAGGGTCTAACACGGATACGTGTCGAACTATGACTTGGGTTTTGAGAGTTTTTCAGGTGTATAACTGTGGGTAACATGTGGTTGGATCATCATCTCGATTGTTCCTTAGTTGAAGTGTCTTCAGGAATTTCGAAGGGTTTGAGCACATATTATAATCGTTAATACATATGATGTTCTAACACAGTTTTGAAGTCAAAGTATAGCTTTGAAAGATATAGGAATCTAAGAGTGATGATACTGGTTATATTTCGAATTGAATTATGCGATTTCAAAATCAGAATATGTAATTGAATTTGAATGAGTATGATTGTTTTGATTTATATGAAAGAATGGATATTGTTGTGAAAGTAGGGAGTATAGTTTATGATTGCTAAATCAGTTTCGAAAAATGTAATATATTAATTGTGAATTTATATATCTCTCGGGTATTACCTACCCGTTAAAAAAATTTTCACATTTAATATTTTGTACAAAAGAAGTTTATTACAGTCTTTATGAAAATATATGTGTATATTTTCTTTAGATGTAATATAGATTTAATGAGTTAATATTAAATTAAACTCATTTGTTTTATGGTTGGAACTAGAATTGAGTAATCCCTAAAACTTTATAAATTGCATAAGTATTTCTTCAATAATATTGAAATTATGAATCATTACTTTGTTATTTGTTGGTTTTTGTGAAATTCTTGTGAACTTCGCAAGGTACGAATGATGTTATTTGAAAAGTTTCGAGTACATCGATGATGAAAGTGTAAAATCTAACATATATTCGAATAATACACTTGATTTATTATGAATTAGATTTTTATTGAATTGAGACAGAGATTGTAATTAACGATGGTTAAGTTGCGGACGAAGGACGTACATCATTGCATATTTGTAATATGAATTAACTGAGTAGTTAAGATTCACACATAATAGCTTAGTACGGGAAGATTTATTATGGTTTAAAAATTTATACATATAAAATATACATATAAATCTTTCGATTGGAAATGAGTTAATACTTCATAACTCGTTGATACAATATATTTGTTGTCGATTCGTAATGATGTCCACAATGATTCTTGAACTGACAGAGTTTGTGATGTTACAGGTGCTGTTGATTCTGACGATACTGACGGCACTGACTGTGTTGATGATGCTACGGTCCTGTTGATGCTGTTGGTAAAACAATTCTAGCTTGTAAATCGTACACCATTTTCGATCAAAGTTTCTACTCTACCATCTCCGTTCACTCATCCGATTTACGGTCAGAATTAAATAATCTCTAAGATTTTGGAGATTACATAACTGCCGCAGAGATATCTCTTCAATGAAGTTTATGAATTAATACTTCATCGTTTGTTGTTGTTGATATTCCTGGATATTTCCAGGGCATATGACGTTGATGTTTGAGATACAGATTGTGATGTTGCGGTGTGGGATGTGGATGTTGTTGTTGGTGGTGCTGATGGTACTGTTGGTGTTGCTGATGGTGGTACTGTTTATGCTGCTGGTGCTGGTGTTGGTGTTTGTAACCTTTGCACCATATTCTCCAAAGACACTACTCGAGAGCGAAGCTCGTTGACTTCTTCTATTACACCGGGGTGATTGTCGGTTCGAACGAGCGGATAAATAAAATCTAGAATTTGGTGTAGTATGTAATCGTGACGAGATACTCTAGAAATAAGAGAGAAAATGGTGTTTCGGATAGGTTCGCCGGTAAGTGCTTCAGGTTCTTCGCCAAGAGGGAAATGTGGTGGATGGAAGGGATCACCTTCTTATTGTCTCCAATGATTAAGGAGGCTATGAACCCATCCCCAATTCATCCAGAATAGATGATGACTAATTGGTTGATCCATTCCGGTCACACTGCTTTCGGAACTTGAGTGGGATTCCATTTCAGAATCCGAGGGACTTGAACTAATGATGAATTCCATTTCGTACGATTGAATAAAGAATTTTTCAATATGAAATGATTTTCCGGCTATTGGGTGGTATTCTAATTATATAGAGCAAAAGGTTTCGTAGAGTATGGAGGAATTTACGGAATATGTCAGGCAAAGTTTACAGTAACAGATACGCTAAGATATGAATTAGCAGATGCGCTAAGATATGAATTTTGTCTATACACTATTCATGCAATCAATGCAATAAGATGTGTCTAGACTAAGAATGATAAGCAGGTAATTTCCGACAAGAATGATGAGCAAAACTTTTAAAATGCAGACACGGTCGAAGTTCAGACTCACTAATGCATCCTAACGACTATCAGTTAGACACACTAATGCAGACCTGGTTCGCTAAGACCACCACTCTGATACCAACTGAAAGGACCCGTTCATATACATTATAAACGATTCACAATAGTTGATTACATCGCGAGGTATTTGACCTCTATATGATACATTTTACAAACATTGCATTCGTTTTTAAAAGACAAACTTTCTTTACAACGAAAGTTGACGGCATGCACACCATTTCATAATACATCCAACTATAATTGGCTTAATAATAATCTTGATGAACTCAATGACTCGAATGCAACGTCTTTCAAAATATGCCATGAATGACTCCAAGTAATATCCTTAAAGTGAGCTAATGCACAGCGGAAGATTTCTTTAATACCTGAGAATAAACATGCCTTAAAGTGTCAACCAAAAGGTTGGTGAGTTCATAGGTTTATCATAACAATCATTTCAATATATTAATAGACCACAAGATTTCCGTTTATAAATATATGTACACTCGCAAGTGTATAAAAGTATTCTATAAGTTGTAGGCACCCGGTAACAAGCCTTAACGTTCATGTTTTACCCTCTGAAGTACACCAGATCAGGTGTGTTTAAAATAACCTCGAAGTACTAAAGCATCCCATAGTCAGGATGGGGTTTGTCAGGCCCAATAGATCTATCTTTAGGATTCGCACCTACCGTACATAGACAAGTAGTTTAATGTTACCAAGCTAAGGGTATATTTCTGGTTTAAACCCACGTAGAATTAGTTTTAGTACTTGTGCCTATTTTGTAAAACATTTATAAAAACAGCGCATGTATTCTCAGTCCCAAAAATATATATAAAAGGGAGCAAATGAAACTCACAATACTGTATTTCGTAGTAAAAATACATATAACGTCATTTAACAAGTGCAAGGTTGGCCTCAGATTCACGAACGTATCAATATTGAGATTCAATATTGCAGGAAAGTACGTAGACGCAACGGAGATGATAAACATTAGATTGACCTCACGAGCATACCCATGAACCATACCCATCACCTCCATAGCTATAACCCATAATTTCCTTAGCTTCGACTCATTCAAAAAAAACTATTTTGAAATCACTCGGACAGCACTCCGTCGTAATATTTTATGTATACTAATAATATCTTGAAATAATAAGAGCAAATATATATATATATATATATATATATATATATATATATATATATATATATATATATATATATATATATATATATATATATATATATATATATATATAAATCGATTGAGAGAGTTTAGAGAAATATATTTTCAAGTTTCTATGAAATAATGAAACCTATTGAATTCTATTTATAATAGATTTTTGAATTATTAAAGTAAATTATTAAAATATGAATTATTAAAGTGAATTATTAAAGTATGAATTATTAAAGTAAATTATTAAAGTGAATTATTAAAGTATGAATTATTAAAGTGAATTATTAAAGTATGAATTATTAAAGTGAATTATTAAAGTATGAATTATTAAAGTGAATTATTAAAGTTAAAGTAAAGTAAAGTTAAAGTATAGTAAAAGTATAAAAACTATGCATATATAATACGCGTATAAATATATATAATATTAATTTAAATCGTTATATATATTTAATGAAATAAAATATAAATATTGTTATATTTATTATACTAGTTAAGTATTGAGTTGTCAAAAGTGATTCTAGATATTTATAAAAGTTATATACGTTTTAATAATAAAGTTCTTTTTAAACTGAAAACGTGTTTGTACGTTTGAAAATAGATTAATAGAATATTATGGAAACCAATTCTCCACTAACTTTTGTCTAACTTTCGTAAATGACACTTTTTGTTTTTTATTTATAAATAGCTTTACAAATTATTCTGAATATCGTTAAGAGGAATAGATTTTCTCAAATCATAGTGGACCTCTCAACAGAGACTTGTAATCATAATTGATAATTCAATCATTTAATATATATTTTTTTAATTTCGTCGAAAATCATATTGAAACAAATATGTTCGTGTAAAGTATTATACGTTTAATACTTTATTAATATTCTCAAGTTATAATATATATATACATATACATATCTATTTATATATAACGGTTCGTGAATCGTCGGAATTTGGTCGAGGTTATAATGAATGTATGAACAAAGTTTAAAATTCTTGAGATTTAACTTAACAAACTTTGCTTATCGTGTCGGAATAATATAAAGATTAAAGTTTAAATTTGGTCGGAAATTACCGGGTCGTCACATTATGTATAGTGAAATGTTGGAGCGTACCGTGCTAAGCCTCAATGGGTATTCGGAGCTCCTAACGAGGAAGAGTGACGGGTTGCTAATGTCGACTTGAGATCGTGCTTTACGATTGTGAGTTACAACTCGAGAATGTTATGCGTGAAGATTGTGATGATGGGATCGAAGGAAGTGTAAGACTTCCTATGTAAGGTGGTCGTGTAGTACCAATGTGCGGTATGAGACCAAATGTGAAGTTTGAGATCCCGGAGTGAGAGAATGAAGTTGTCGTTGCGGGTGCTCCCGTAGTGAAAAATCTGGGTTGTCGTGAAACCCGGACAGTATAATTGAATGAGAACGAGTTCGATATCGTGGCGAATATCGTATTTTCCCTGTCGGGAAATGCAATCGTGAAGATTGTCAGTGGATTATTCCACTTTATGGACGAATGTGAGGCGGAGAGTGTCGATTTTGACTGTCTCACATCGAGACACGCAGATGTTGTTTGTTTGCGAGAGTGTGCTCCCTAGTGATGCGACTATTAGTTGCATTGAAATATTGAGACCATCCTTAACGGACGGTCTAGGTAGGAAAGTTCACCTGGCGTGGTGAATATTTTTGTGAGTCGTGTGGCGAATTGCGGAGATTTTGTGATGATGATTCGCCGTTGACGGGATTTTAGTATACGAATAGCTTCTATGCTAGTACTAGGAAGCCGTATTGTATGGTTCAGAGGAGAAACCCTATGACGATGTGTTGATGTTTCGTCTAATTCGTGGTTTATTATTGTCGTCCTGGATTAATCCAGTGACGTATAGTCGTGTGTGGATCGATCGGCGGGAAAGTGGTGCTTCTTAAGTGTTATTGCGGGGTTATTAAAATTTTTTCGTTGAAGGAATGATCCGGTGTAGAGCCGGAGGGAGTTTGGTTCTTGGCCTAAAGAATATTCAGGAATGATCGGTCGAGTAGTACGGTTATGAACCGAATGAGTACGAAATTTTAAGGAAGCATGAATCCTTCTCGATTTGGATTAATGTAAGACTTGGTTCGCGGCGTAGTGAATTTAGAAGATCGCATAGGGCGATATAGTTATGGATGACGCTTGTTGCGTGTTGCAGCCGTGAGAACTTGAAGGAAAATGTGGTATTTTTCGTATTTCCTAAATGGAAATTCTGGACGTTGAGTGTGTGAGATATCGTTTATTGCGGTAGTGCACGCTAGTGATCATTAGCGTGTGGTGAGATCTTAGAATTCACGGATGATGTTATGGATGACGGGCTTTGTTGTGTTTTGTAGGAATCGTGAGGTGTGACGATGATGGTTGCCGGTGAATTGTCCTTCTTTTAGGACGATTGTGAAGTACGGTTGTTGTATTATGATGCGTTAGTGCACGAAGAGAGGATTCGGATGAGTTTACTACTTGTGTGACTCCGCGTTGGAAGCGGAAATGTTCGTGGGAGAAGTGCTTAACTTCTAGTGTTTGTGCGGATCACGAGGACGTGATCCAATTTAAGTGGGGGAGAGTTGTAACACCCGTTTTTCAGTTACACGTTATTTCGAACGTCATTCAAAATACGAGGCATGTAAGCGTATATTTGGATCCCAAATAAAATTAGAGTTGATGTTCTAAAACCTTACCATTGGATAGTAAATCTCATTACGTTTCCAACGATATTTGGTTCATCAAAAATGGAGCTACGGTTTGAAAGTTACGACCAAAACAAGTTCAGTTTCAGGCTCAGTTCATTGGGACTCCGTCCAGACTTTGGGACGCCGTCCAAGAATGAAGGGTGGGACGCCGTCAGGCCATTTTGGACGCCGTCCAAAGTGCCTGACAGGCCAGAAGCTGTATTTTAAAGGTTTTAAAAGAGGGTATTTGAGTCTTTTCACTTGGGGGTCGGTTTTGAGCCATTAAAATTGATCCACTCTCATTCTTATCCCCATTTCACCTTCTCAAACACTCTCATCAAACCCTAGTGAGAGAGAGAGGTTCTAGCGAGAGAGTTGGGGATTTGGAGAAGAAGAAGTGTGATTCGGGCCGGGTCTCAAGAGTTAAAGTTGTTCACATCGTTCACGGCTATGTGGTGGTAGTGTTGGTAAGCTCTAAATCCGAATTTCTTTGTTAAGATTATTGTTTGAGTTAAAGTTTGTGCTAGTTAGAGTTATAACCCGTTTATTGTGAAGTTTGGGGGTTTTTGGGAAATATTCATGTATGTAAACCCGAATAGGTGACTTAGGGTTTCAATTGATGGAATTGTTAGTTTGGACCTTGCATGTGTTAGTTAAACCTTAGAACACTTGTGTTGACTTGATTTTTGGGTGTAAACCCTAATCTAGGTCAAAATGGGTCGAATGGGTATTTTGGGTCAAGTAAGCTTGATTCGGTGTCAAACTAATTTATGGGTCAAGATTTGATGAACCAAGTATATAAATGTTTGATTCAAGTGTTAAATGGTATTTTGGAAAGTTAGTCACTAGCCGTTAGTGATTAAAGATGTTTTTGGGACTTATGTCAAAATGGGTTGACTTAGATGGGTCAAATTTGGTAATGACTTTAATTTTGGATTAATTGAATGATAAGCAATTTTGGTTAAGACCTAGATTGATTTAAATGGTGTCAAATATAATTTTGGTTAAATTGTACTTGTTGGATGGGTCGGAATTACCACCCGTAGTGGTAATTGGTGAAGTTCACTTTATGTGTCTAAATGGGCGGTTTGTGGTGATAGGTGTAAACCCTTGGTTAAGGGTGTTGAAGTCGAATTCTCTCGTAGAGAATGTATGTTGATTGTTTGTATATCTATATGCGTATTATTGGTAAAAGGTTTGCTCGGTTGCTTTTGGAGGCGATTTACGTTTATGACTTGTGCGGGCAATTCGAGGTGAGTGGAATAATTATATGCGTAGGTATATAATGTATCTATTTGTTGTAGCGTGAAATGTGTAGTGTCGAGGTGTTAAGACACCACGTTTCACGTGAAGAGTGTAGCATCGAGGTGTTAAGATGCCACTCGGGTGTAGCATCGAGGTGTTAAGATGCCACCTAGGAGTGTAGTGTCAAGGTGTTAAGACACCACTCCGTAAAATGATGAGTGAAGCATCGAGGTGTTAAGATGCCACTCGGGGTGAAGAGCCGAGGTGTTAAGGTGCCACCCTAGGGGTTAGTGGTGCGAGGTGTTAAGTGCCCTAACGGATGTTGTGAACACCGATTGCGTTTTCGCGAGCGCCGTTCCCTTGTACTATTGGTTAACCATGGTTATTTGTGTTGTGAGCATATTATATTATTTGAGTTATATTTATATGCGGTTGTTATGCTAGCTTGGGGGTATTGGTGAATTATAGCTTGTTATTGCGACGATAAGCCAATTGTGTTTGTTAGCATGTTTGCGGTATTTGTGTAAGTGATTGCAAGTAGGTATATTATATATGTATGTGTATAATTATTGCATTCACTAAGCTTTATGCTTACCCCTCTCGTTGTTTACCTTTTTATAGGTATTGTTTTAATGATGCTAGCTAGTTGTTAGACTAGACGTGCAGGAGCGGTTGGGCTTGATGGGGGTAGCTTTTGGATAATTGGACGCGGCTGGGGGTTTTTGGTAGTCCCCGGGATTATGCTCTTGGTATCGGGTTGGGTTGTGGAGTCCTAATCCGTCTAAAGAGATAAATGGGTCAAAATCGCTACACTATTTGTAAAACGGGTCATTGTGGGCCCAGTGTCATAAAACTTGTTTTTGTGGTGGAAACATCTTAGTTTTACTTAATATGACATATTGTGAAATTGGTTACGTTTAAAAGTGTCGGGAAGCGGGTTTTCCACTCGTGTGTAAATAAAAACTGATCAATCCACTTTAGTTCATTTGGACGCCGTCCAGAATCATGGGACGCCGTCCTGGTCTTTATCTCTGGACGCCGTCCAGATTATGGGACGCCGTCCAGATACGCTGTCTGACAAATTTTTTTTTTTAGGTGTGTTTTTGGTAAAACGATGTCGGGTTGTTACATCCCACACTTAGCTTTTATTTATTTTTTTCTTTGCCTTTTTATTTTCCTCTATTCCATTTTAAATGAATTCTAACGTTTTAGGTTGTTTCTCCATTTATGTTCTCTCCGAGGTAACAATAATTTCGGTATTAACACCTAGTTTTATCGTTCATAAATATAAACATGATTTTGTCATTTAGTTGAAATTTTTTCAAATTTTCACAAAATTTGGCAATTAAACCAAGTGTAAACCCGAGAGAATTTATAACCCTTCCCCACACTTGAGATCTTGCAATGCCCTCATTTGCAAGAAATCAGTAAAAATTTAAATTCATGAGGGTGATTAGCGTAGAAGAATGATTAAAAATACCGAGTTTGCAAATATATTGTTTTATATCACATTTGATATTTTACGTCTTGTCGTTAAAATTAGTAGCTTTTGCTGAACTTTAATGTCAGTCTTTGAAAATGCGTTGTTTTACCATGTTTTGTACATAAGATAAACTACAAACATATATATAATATATATATATATATATATATATATATATATATATATATATATATATATATATATATATATATATATATTATATATTATAAAACCTTTATTTATTAAAACAATTTAAATGAATAATTTTTTAAAATTTTGTTTCCTTTTACTTTAGGTAGTTTCGGTATGTTTACCTAGTCCGTCCCTCGACAAAATTTAAAATTTGTCGTTTTTAAAGCGATTGTTTTAAAAACAAAGATTTTTGAGTTTTTTAATTTTTTTTGGGTATACTTTAGATCAATAAAATTAAAAATAATGATAACAAAATTTTTTGCCCCGCCCTCAGGTAAAGCAATTTCGGTTCCATGACCTAGTCTTCAACTTACGATGAATTTTAGAAATCATTTTTTAAACTTAATGAAATAAAGTAATTTTTGTTTTTTAAATTCACACAAAACTTAAATTTAAAAATGCATATAAATTTCATATAAAACCTATAAAACAAAAAATTTAGAATGGGGGGAGAAAAATAGTTCTTTAGTGTCTGCTAGTGGAAAAGACCAATCGGATTTCATTCTCGGAACTACACGAGAACAGAACAACTAACCCTAGACAGCATTATTTCTTAGAACATTTGAATTTCCCCACACTTAGGTAGCTGTGGTGTCGAATTTGTGATTAACTTCATTGTCAATTTCTCTTGGACCATAATCAATTTGCATATCTGTGACTTTTGCTTTAAGCCATTGGTCGGATTCCTGTGTAATATCCACAAATTCAACTAGTTTCGCCTTTTCTTTAGGCGATAGATTGGATACTAACCGGTTACATAACTTAAAGTTCCCCTTGGTTCTAGCATCGCGAATCCGTTTAATAAGTTTCTTCATTGAACTGTTAATAACGGAGTCATTTAATTTCATATCAACAACGGGGTTCTTTGTTATCAAGTCATCATTAGGTGTTACTTCATCTTCCCCACACGTAGGCGTTTTATTATTGTTAAGCACTACCGTTGGAGTTGGTAAAACAACATGGTTCTTACCAATCGTTTTTGTTAGTTCAATGGTTTTGGTTGGTGGAGATTTAGACTTTCGACTCACAAAGGTGATCGATTTTTCACCATCACTAAGTGTCATTCTACCCTCTCTTACATCAAATAACGCCCTGGTAGATGCTAAGAATGGTCGACCTAAAATTAGAGGAATGTTTGGGTCCTCTTCTATGTCAATGACAATAAATTCGACTAGAAAGGTTAAATTACCTACTTGAACGGGTAGGTTTTCAGTAATTCCAACTGGGTGCCTAATGGTTTGATCAAAGAGTCGAACACTCATCTCTGTTGGACTTAACTCACCTACTCCTAATCTCTTATATAATGAAAGAGGCATAACACTCACACTCGCACCTAAATCTGCTAGTGCATCATACATGACACAATCACTAAGTAGACAAGGAACAATAAATTCACCCGGACCACCCACCCTGGGTGGAGGTTTCGGTGGAACTGTCTTCACTGGGTTTATCTTTACGGTGTTTGTTTCTTGTACTTTCTTATTCTTCTTCTTCTTTTCAGAGGTATCACAAACTTTATTACCTATTACTTGCTCATACTCAACTCCTTTTCTTGGAAACTGGATGGGTGGTCTGTATGGTGCCACCACTGGCTTTACATACTCGGGTGGTGGTGGTGGTGTAACTTCTTCATTGTTACTCACATGTAAAACCTTCCCATTTTCTGATGCTGGTTTTTCAGAATTCATTGAAACCATATTAACATTCTCATTCCGAGGATTTACTTCAGTATTACTCGATAGCTTTCCTTGTTCCCTCTCACTCATCATGATAGCAAGAGTACCTACGTGTTTTTCTAGATTCAAAATGGAAGCTTGTTGAGTTCTTAATGACTGATCAAACCTCTCATTTGTTTGGGTTTGAGATGTAATAAATTGTGTTTGAGATTCCATCAGCTTTGCCATCATTTCTTCCAGATTTGGTTTTTTCTCTTCGATTTGTTGTGGTGGTTTATACAAGCTAGGTCTTTGTTGATTGAAAGTGTTGTTTTGAGTTGGTTGGTTATTCAGACCTTGTTGGTTGTACGAGTTATTGTTTGGCCCATTTGGATTGTAAAGAATGTTTTGATTTCGATTGAAGTTTGGCCTTAGCGGTTAGTAATTATTCTGATAATTATTTCCCGGCCTTTGGTTCATGTAGAAAATATTCTCTCGTTGCTCCATCGTTTGCTCAATGTGACAATCTTTCGTTAAGTGTGGTCCACCGAATTGCTCACAACTGATTCGTATTGCGTGAATATCTTTATTCATCTTTTCCATTCATCTCTCGAAAGCATCTATTTTTGCGAAAACTGAATCAAAGTCATTGCTAGAATCGGCTCTAGCCGCTTTAGATGAACGAAAGATATCTTTTTCCTGGTGCCACTCATGCGAGTGGGAGGCTGTGTTATCAATAATCTTGTGAGCTTCAGTTGTGGTTTTCTTCATAATGGAACCACCAGCTGTTATGTCGATGTCTTTTCGTGTAGCAATGTCGCATCCTTGGTAGAATATTTGTACTATTTGATAAGTATCTAAAACATGTTGAGGACATCCTCTTAACAACTTTCCAAATCTTGTCCACGCCACATATAGAGTTTCATTTGGCTTTTGTGTGAACGTAACTATTTCTCCTTGAAGTCTCACGGCTTTAGATGCCGGAAAGAATTGTTTAAGAAATTTTTCAACTAAGACATCCCATGTATCAATCGCCCCTTCAGGTAACGATTCTAACCAATCTTTGGCTTCTCCCTTTAAAGTCCAGGGAAATAACATGAGATAGATCTGTTCATCATCAACTTCTCTGATTTTGAATAGAGTACAAATCCTATTAAAGGTTCGAAGATGTTCGTTTGGATCTTATTTTGGCGTACCACTATATTGGCATTGATTAGTTACCATGTGTAGGATTTGTCCTTCGATTTCATAATCTGGCGCATTAATGTCTGGTTGAGTAATTGCGTGACCTTGGCCAGTGCGTTTAGCTCTCATTCGGTCTTCCATACTTAGAGGTTCCAGATTCTCCATGATTGAATTTGTTGAATCTGAATTACTAGAGGATTCTGATTTAATGGTTCCTTCCTCGACAATCTCTGGATAAGTGATTTGTGGTTCCGGAGGAATGATTAGTGGTTCAGGATTTCTGAATTGTCCCTGAATATCCTCCAGATTCTCAATTGTGAGGTCGGGTTCAAAAAATGGATTATCGGAAATTTGAATTGGAGTACTTGGTCGACTGGATGACGATTCTAAAGAAAAATCAACGATGACATGTTGGCTAGATGTCTTGATCGAGTTACAGGTGGTGAACGTATGAATGGTGGTGAACGTTTTGCTCGGTGCATTCACTGAATATCCTATTAGTTATAAAAGATAAAAACTATATAAGTTATCAAATTAATATACTTTTTTGATTTTGCCCATGTTTTGAATAGCCAATAGATGCAGCAGGTAGCCAGGACCCTTTAAATCGGAAGCCCACAACTCGCCACTAACAAATCCAACTATTACTACGAACCAGAAAATTTTGGATGTCTATCAATTTAACCACTTAAAATAATTTTTTGTCGAAATTTAAAGAAATTTTAGAGAAGAAATAGAAAATTCTATATCCTAAAAACTAGAGCTTAGAGAAATAAGGAAGAAAAAGAGCGCTTCGAAAAACGTCGAAAAAAATAAAAGGTCAAAAAATAAAAATAAGAAAGAAAAACGTCAAAACTTAAAAGTCTAAAAACTAAATATTTAAAGTTGCGCCTAAAGGTATTAAAGCTTAAAAGGAAATCTATATCCAAAACGGCAATAACTTAAATAGGCACTAAAATCTATTAAATATTAAAGCGATAAGCGATGTCGTAAATTTCTAAAGCGTCTAAATCTTAATCTAAAGAAAAAGCACTTAAGGGATTTTACGGCAAAGCTTAAAAACTAGAAATAAAAATTAACTACGATAAAATACTAATCTTAAAACTAATTACGAATGAAAAATATACAAATTACGAATTAAACGATTAAAATATACAATTTATAAAAAGAAATAAAAATGATAAAATTACAATTTTATAAAAATATTATTTTTATATTTATTTTATAAAAGTATTAATTTATATAATTAATAATAATATTAAAACTTATAATATTACTAAATATAAATTAAAACTAAATTTAAAAACTAATTAATTAATTAAAACCTAATTAGGGTTAATTAATAATAATAATAAATAATAAAACCCTACTGCGTAATAAATGCTGGGATCCGACCTGTCAGACAGCCTCATGCGATCGCATGAGTGTTATGTAGCTGGGCCATGCGATCGCATGGCTTCGGATACCAGGCCAGGTTTTGGGCTGCTACAGTACCAGGCCCGAATGCTTATTTATATTTATTTTTTTACGTTTTCCTTTTTTTTATCTTTACAAATTAATACAAGTAAAATTTATTAAAGTAAACTTAATTTTTTTTTTTGTAAAAACTAAAGAAAAATACTTGTATACTTTTATAAAAATATATTTTCTTTTTATCTAAACACTTAAATAGAGATATATATATATATATATATATATATATATATTTTTATATATTTTTATATTTCAATATTTATATGAAAAATATTTTTACAAAAATAACTTAAAACTTAAAATATTTTTTTTTATAGCGTTTCGCTTTCAGGTCCCCGGCAGCGGCGCCAAAAACTTGATGTACGCAGAGGTGTATACGAAATAGTTATATTTTTATTGCAGAATACTATTAAATATGCTACAATTTTACACAAGTTATTTATTTATTTATAGAATGGATATACCTAAACCTTGCTACAACACTATAGGCAGTGTACCTAATCGTAAAGTAGTGTAGTTTTTAGTAAGTCCGATTCGTTCCACAGGGAGCTAGCCAAGTTTAACGCTATATTTTTTAAAACTATATTTGTATATATATATATATATATATATATATATATATATATATATATATATATATATATATATATATATATATATATATATATATAGTGGTAGGATCAAGAGGGAAGTAACCATTCGGGGGGAAGCGGGTGGAAGCAAAAACTTTTTTTTTTCGTTTTTTGAAAAAACTTTATTCACGAACATTATAGATGAGATGAAAATATGAACATTTAGTAGAGACACTTTTTGATAAATGTTTTTATTTTGGCGGGAAAACGCTCGAAGAAGCAATATATAACAATTATCGTGTTTTTCAAGCGTATTTTGAGGTTTTAGCTATTGGGGTTTAGATATTAGGGTTTAGATATTAGGGTTTATAGGGTTTAGATATTAGAGTTTAGAAATTTAGGGTTTAGGGTTTAGGGTTTAGATTTAGGGTTTAGATTTAGGGTTTAGATTGAGTTTTTAACACGAACGATTTAGAGTTTAGGGTTTAGGGTTTAGGGTTTGGTGTTTTGGGTTTATGGAATAAACCCAAAACACCAAACCCTAAACCCTAAACCCTAAACTCTAAATCGGGCTAAATTTTACTTCACAAAACATGAAAAAAAAAACGTTCATATTCTTCACGAACAATATTATATTGAATGTTATTTTTGTCGATCGTTTTTCTGCCTAAATAATAACATTCATCACGAGGTGTCTCTTTAAATTGCGATAAAGTAAATTGCAGTAATTAAAATGACAGTAAATAAAGGTACGATGAAATATGAAATAAAAGTATTATGCTTATTTAAACTCCCGTAATCATGATGTTTGACGTTTTAATTAATTGTTACCCGGGTTAATTGTCCTTTGTCCTGGTTTATTTGATACCTATCTGGTTTTTTGTCCATAATAGTCCATCGGTCATAATTATAAAATGCTCGTCAAATTAACCTTATTTTCGAAGTCAAATATTCCAACTAATTATGGATTCGAACTGTAACAAGGTTTTAATACTTTGTTAATAATTACACCAGGTTATCGACTGCGTGTAATCCAAGGTTTTAATACTTTGTTAACAATTACACCAATTATCCTTGTATGTAATCCACCCCTGTTTTAATGAGATATGAATATTAATTTACCCACTTGATCAGAATGAATAATCAATTACCCAACCCGAATAATTAATTAAATGATCGTAAAAGATGTCTTATAAACGTCACTAAATAGAACATACATAATCATTTTAATAATTATTAGATTAACTAATTTGAAGATAGGTTCGACAGATTCTAATGAGTTGTCATTCGATTAGACAATACCCCCTATCTATTAATAGTCAATAGTCCAATGTCCACAAGTGTCGTTCTTTTGTCCAAACCTTAATTATGGTACAAAATCTAATAACCCCGTCTTAATATTTAGTCTAACATCACGATTACTTTGGCTCAAATAAGCATAATAATAACTTAGTTACGATACATTAATTTAAAAAGGAAGAACATAGCTTAGAGTGGTGATTAATCGCGTAGCGTTACACGGACAGAGTTCCGACTTACAAAACCTTAAAACATTTCTTACAATAACCCATTTATTATTAAACTTAAATTAAACTTTAAATTATAAATATATATATATATATATATTATCGTTACGGAGAAGGAAAAGAAAAGGATGTGTGTAAAATTCGTCCAAAAACTGCTCGATTTATAGACTTGGCCAGGATTTTCCCTCCATGCGATCGCATGGATTTTAGGCATCCTGGCCATGCGATCACATGGCCAGCTGGATCTAGCCCAATTACTTTGTTTTCTAGTTTTGCCGACGTTTTATTATATAATATAATATATATATATATAATTTTAAGAATTATTTATATATTATATTATATTTATGTGCATAGTTGACTTGTAATTTTAGCTCCGTTGCGTCGCGCGTTGAGAGTTGACTCTGGTCCCGGTTCCGGATTTTCAAACGTCCTTTCGTACGCGGAGATATCTTGTACTTTGCGTTTCGCGGCTTGTACTCTTGTAATTTTTAGACGTTTCTCATCAATAATTCGAACCACTTGGATTGTACTTTGTACTTTTTAACTTTTTGGTCATTTGCGTCTTCAAATCGTCATTTTCTTCTTTTGTCTTCGCACTTATTTATTTAAACGAATATTACATAAAAATAGAACAATTACAACTAAAAGCTTTACATATTGGAAGGATATTGTGCCTAAATATATGTTCATTTGGAGCACTATCAAATATACAAGAATCAATATACAAGAACCGTTAAACGCGCTACTATTTAGAGCTCTAGGTGTGGTCACCGTCACTTTGGCGTCGCCACCCCAAAAAACTGCAACTGACCGTCGGCCGATACCGACTCGGTGTCGGTTCGGCGTCGCAAGCACCGACGTCGACTGCAAGACTTTGGTTTTTAATCCGTTAGTGGGCCCCAATTTCAAATTATATCCGTTGCTTTTTTTTCAAATAAAATTTTAACATTATATATACACACCGTATCCCCATTTCATTACACACACAATTTCTTCAATTAAAACACACACTCCACAATTCTTACTATGAATCCACACAACACTAATCATCCACAACACCCTATGAATCTAAGCAATGCATTTGGCCAAAATTGGAATTGGAGTAATCCTAATACTTGGGTTATTAAGCAAAATGAAAGTGGTACACAATATGGTTCGTTTGGTAGTCAATATGGTTCGATTAATCAAACTCAAGTGCCACAAACTCAAGATGACTACCGCGAATTTTTGGCTTGGAAAGCTTTCAACAATCAAGGAAGAAGCGACTCACAACATTACTATGACGACCCGGAAATTTCCGACCAAATTTAAACTTAATCTTTATATATTTCCGACACGATAAGCAAAGTCTGTAATATTGAAATATCAAAAACTTTGAACTGTGTTCATGTATTCATTGACCTTCGACCATTCTCAACGATTCCCGAACCATTATATGTAAATAAATGTGTATACATATAAAAATAAATATAAATATATGTATAAAGTATATTAAAAATAATTATTTAATGATTGTAATACTCGTTGGACGTTTCGATTATTATTTAGAGAAGTTTAATTCGAACTTATATGATTTTAAAATAAATGGTGATCCGAAAGTGAGTTCTATAAATTTTAGGCTTATTAAAAATGTATTTATGAACTATTTAATAAATTTTAAAACTTTTTTATATTTTACTTGGGATTGGGAGTGAATAATTAATGTAATTTTTATTTAATAGTAGATGATCGAATTTTATACATAATGACCAAAATAAATAGAACTAATTAATTTAAAAATATGAGATTTTTTCCGAAGACTTTTTATTTGCCACTGAGTGATCAACGGAGCACGAATTTCAGCCCGTAAATGAAATAGTAAGCGACGGCTAATTTAATCATACGTTTTAAAATTCGTTTGATTATTTTAATTATAATATTGTTACTTTCTATCAATTACTGTATGTAATTGCTTTGATTGATTAATGATTAATAAATATCTATGCAGATTGTATATACATATTACTTCCATATGAATTGATTCCTCGCCATCTTCATTACCTCTTACTTAAATCAATACTTTCTTGTTTCTGTTTACGGTTGAAAAACAATTCCAAACCCCAAAAACAACATTATATATATATATATATATATATATATATATATATATATATATATATATATATATATATATATATATATATATATATATATATATATATATATATATATACATAACATACATAGGAATTTATAGCAATCAAGAACCCATTACAATTCATGTTCATGAATTGGTTCAAGAATCAAATCACCATCTCCACTCTTACTACAACCCGACACCACCACCTAGTTAATAACCCTACGGTCACCATTCGTTCTGCTTGTTTACTATCATCGAAACCCACTTCAAAATTTAGTGCGTTTTTGTTTTGGATTCACCATTTGAGCAAACCACCAACTTCCATTGTGAATATCACCACCACCAAGGTTCCATCACCTTCTTTATCTTATTTTTGTTTTTGTTGCTTTCGTTTACAACCCCATTGAAACCTTCTTAACCACTATCTAAACTACTCCTATTATCATCAACATAACTTGCATCGTTATCTATTACTATTTCAATTGACTCTGTGTTCTACAAAGAGAAAGAACAACAAAACATAACCTGTACATTGAACTTTAACATCACCTGTATCATGAACTGTAGTTCGATCATCATCATAAAACATCCATCATCATAACGTGTTCCTAATTATGTTTATTAATCGAAGTACCAAACCAAAACCCACGTTCCTTCACTGCTACTATTTTTCCCCCTATTTTGTTTTTTCGAAGATCACCCAAAACCGAACCATAAAAGTGAACCTGCTATAGTCATACCTTTCGTGACACAAAACACACCCACATGAAGAACCACCACTTCACAATAAACCGCCACCACAAACCATTTAAACCATACCACTAACCGTCATCTCAATCCTTCTCCCTATCTCCCTCCTCTTCTTCTTCGTGATTATGCGAAACCCCAATCATCACCTCCTTCAACCCACTCTTTATAGATAATTACTATTTATAAACAAAAACCAATTATTCTATTGTTTGCAGCTGTAAACAAAACCTTATAAACTACCCCCACCGATCGGACAACTACAATTTCTATACGTATATTTTTTTTCTTATTTCTGTTTCCTTCGAACCATGTTGCAACTCGATTCCTATTTTCCTGTTTCTCCAAACTGAAAACAAACCCATCTGTTGCAGTCATGAACCATGATGGTAATACGGTAATAAAAATAAATGATAATGAACTGTGGTAATTAAACGATGAAGATGAAGACACGAATATTATTATGATTTTAAGATGATGATAAGCCTGTGAGATGGATGAGCATGATGGTGAACAGATACGATAGGGGGAATGATAATCATAAGATAATTAGAGTAATAATTGATGACAACCAATGATTAGTGCTGCTTTATGAATGGGTAGGTTTAAAGTTAGGATAAAAAAAATAATAAATAAATAATAATAAAACAATTACAGAAACCCTACTTTTAGAATCGGTTGCTAAAGTTGCTGCTATTGGACTGATTTTGGACTGCTATGCATCGGTTTCTGTTGGGCTTCCATGTTTGGTTTTATTTGGGCCTGTTACAAATAGATTTGGATTAGGGTTAAATAGATTTAAGGAAGTAATAAAATCAGGAAAATCGAATTAGATCATATGGTTAAGGGTGTTTGTGTGGAACAAGAGGTCTCGGGTTCGAGTCCCGTTCATGACAGATTTTTATAAAAGCTTTAAAGGTAGTCCATTTCATTTGTTATCATATTTATTATTATTATTATTATTATTATTATTATTATTTTTATTATTATTATTATTATTATTATTATTATTATTATTATTATTATTATTATTATTATTATAATTATGATTATGATTATGAGATGATTAGTATTACTATTATTATTATCATTAAAATGAGCATTAGGATTATTATTACTATTATTATTATTATTATTATTAATATTGTTATTAGTATTATCTCTAAAATTATCATTGTTGAAATTATTATTATTAACAAAAGTTTTTTTATAGTAAAATTACTATTTTCATTATCATTATAAGTATTATTATTTTTATTATCATTACTAACATTATTATTATTATTATTACTATTATTTTTATCACTTTTATTATTAGTATCATTATTAACAATATCATTTTTTATTATTAGTATTATCATTATTAATGAAGTTATTATTATTATTATTAGTAAATTATTATTTTCAAAACTATCATTTTAACAAATATATTTTGAATATAAAAATATACTTATTACATATACTATAACTATATTAATAATACATATACATTATAAATTAAACCTAATAACATTGTTTACATAAATATTTACATATAACAAATTTTTGATTTAATAATATAATACTAATTATATAGATATATATGTATAAATATTAAAAAGTAAATATATATAACCTTTGAAATAACAAATATAGTACTAAATTAAATAAGTAATATACATAAACTAGTTTGATTATTATTACATGTTAATTATATGTGTTAATATATATATACTTAATATAGGTTCGTGAATCAGAGGCCAACCCTGCACTTGTTCAATGTCGTCATATATATTTTTACTACAAAATACAGTATTGTGAGTTTCATTTGCTCCCTTTTTAAATGCTTTTGCAATATATATTTTTGGGACTGAGAATACATGCACTGTTTTTATAGATGTTTTACGAAATAGACACAAGTAATCGAAACTACATTCTATGGTTGGATTATCGAATCGAATATGCCCCTTTTTAGCTTGGTACCCTAAGAATTAGGGAAATGGCCCCTAATTGACGCGAATCCTAAAGATAGATCTATGGACCTTGACACGTCTCATTCGGGTTACGAATGCTTTAGTACTTCGATTATCATGTTCGATGAGAGTCCCGGAATGATGGGGATATTCTATATGCATCCTGTTAGTTCGGTTATCAAGCGTTCACCATATGAATGATTTTTATCTCTATGCAGTTTGCGAAATGCCTGATATGAGATGATGTTTATGAAAAATGAAATGAAAATCTTGTGGTCTATTAAATTAATGGAAATGATTGTTATGATAAACTAATGAACTCACCAACCTTTTGGTTGACACTTGAAAGCATGTTTATTCTCAGGTATGAAAGAAATCTTCCGCTGTGTATTTACTCATATTAGAGATATTACTTGGAGTCATTCATGACATATTTCAAAAGACGTTGCATTCGAGTCGTTGAGTTCACCAAGATTATTATTAAGTCAATATAGTTGGATATATTATGAAATGGTATGCATGCCGTCAACTTTCGATGTAAAGAAAGTTTGTCTTTTAAAAACGAATGCAATGTTTGTAAAATGTATCATATAGAGGTCAAGTACCTCGCGATGTAACCAAATGTAATGTATTTGTCCAGATGGATTAGGACGGGGCATTATAGGTGGTATCAGAGCGGTGGTCTTAGTGAACCAGGTCTTACATTAGTGTGTCTAACTGATAGTTGTTTAGATGCATTAGTGAGTCTGGACTTCGACCGTGTCTGCATGTCAAAAGTTTTTCTTATCATTTCGTGTCGAAAATTACCTGCTTATCATCCTTAGGAAATTACCTGCTTATCATTCTTAGTCTAGACACATGTTACTGCATTAATTGCATGAATAGTGTATAGACAAAATTCATATCTTAGCGTATCTATTACTGTAAACTTTACCTGACATATTCCGTGAATTCCTCCGTAATCCACTAAATCTTTTGTTCTATATATATAGATATTCTATGTAATTAGAATACCATCCGATGGCCAGAAAATTATTTCATATCAAAAACCCTTTATCTAAACCGTACAAGATGGAACTTGCAACTAGTTCAAATTCCTTAGATTCCGACAGCTATTCCGATATGGAGTTTCACTCGAGCTCCGAAAGCAGTGTCACCAGAATGAACCAACCAATCAGCCATCCCCAATTCATCTGATGGGTTCGTAGCCTACTTAATCATTGGAGACAAGAAGAAGGCGATCCTTTCCACCAATCGAATTCACCTCTTGACAATGAACCTAAAGCACTTACCGGTGAACCTATCCAAAATACCATTTTCAGCTTCATTTCCAGGGTAACTCGTCACGATTATATTCTATCCACAATTCTAAACCTTATTCATCCGCTCGTTCCGACCAACAATCATCCTGGAGTAATGAAAGAAGTCAACGAACTTCGCGCTCGAGTATTGGCTTAAGAGAATATGGTGCAAAATTTACCAGCTTCAATAACATCACCGGCACCAACAGTACCACCAACATCAACACCAGTACCACCAACAACCCAAGTTTCAACATCACATGCCTCAATATCTCATTCTGTACCTCGAGTATAATCATCGTTCTACGTATCATTCTACATCAATTATCTTCGTTCTTCATGGCGATTAAGTAATCTATAATGTTTTAGAGATTATGTATTCTAGTTCTAACAATAAACCAAATGATTTTAATATCATATTAACTCATTAAATCCATGATTACATCTGAAGAAAATATATATGTATATATGTTTTCATAAAGATTGTAATTAAAAATTCTTTTGTACAAACTGTTAATGGTGAAAATATTTTAACGGGTAGGTAATACCCGAGGAATATTTAGATTTTACATTAATAAGTTACACTGTACATTCTTCGAATCTGATTCAACAATCATTTATTATCCTACTTACATTCACAGATATACGAATCCATTCACCACAAAGTAACCATTTTCATCCAATTTCATATTTGGATTTTGATTTACCAGAATCCAACAAGTGGCATAATGAAGAAAACGTTGGACAAAATAAAATTTGTTAGAAATAAACAAATTAACTATGAGAAATTTTGTTAAGAATCCACGCTAACTGTTCCTAGCTAACTGATTACATTTTATTTATCGCAATTTAATTATCGCAATTTATATTCTCGCAATTTTATTTGTCGTCATTTAATTTCTGTTATTTCTTTTACGCACTTTAAATATCGGGACACGTATACAAGGTTTTGACATATCATATCGACGCATCTATATATATAATTTGGAATAACCATAGACACTCTATATGCAGTAATGCTTGAGTTAGCTATACAGGGTTGAGGTTGATTCTACAATAATATATATACTTTGAGTTGTGATCGAGTCTGAGACATGTATATAACGGGTCATGACACGTATTAATTAATTCGAATATTATATATTAAACTATATATGAATTGTTGAACTACAAATTGTGGACTGCTAACCGTGGACTGTCAATATTGGACAATTAAAAAAAATATTGATTATAACATATGAAACTAAACAATTCTTCAAGTTTGCCACTTGATTTCATCTTAAACATCATTTGAATCTTAACGATTACAATCTGCGTTCAAACCTTTCATGAATCTTGAAAACACCTCAATCGAGAGGATGAACCAACCGCACTTCATCTACGGAAGAAAAGATTTATGCATATAGTGATGCACCTGAAAAATTCTCGCAACCTAAGTAAACGTTTAACACGTATCTGTGCTAGCTCCTTTGGCATTGTTATTTTCGAAAATAACAATGCAATTCCTTTTCAAATTAGCAAATTTTTTCACAGCTCCAGCAAGTCAACTTCAACTTTTCAATCGTACTAGTCTTATTATAACCTTGTTATATAAGTTGCTTTTTGTCATCGCTACCGGAGAACCGTTTATATCTCACTACATTAGCAGTAAACTTACCGACAACTTCGTTGATCTTTGAATTCCTGAAAAATCATTATATTATCGAAACCCTATCATATACTCATCCGCATCTTATAATGAGAATTGCCATACCAGTTACTGAGAACTAGCAATCAGTATTTTGAAATCTCGCAGTGTTTCTACATAAACAGTTATATGTATACATATAACCTTTATCTCTTAAAATTATGATCTTCCATTCTGAAATTCTGAAAAGCACCCAGTCTACGAATCAATGCTTCGGATTTTGAAAAGCTGAAAGAAGCAGTAGAAACTATAGACAACCGTAAACGACCTTAACTTTCGGAAGTTTGATGATAAAGAATAGTATGTTGGAAAAGCTCAGAAAAGTTGAAACTGGAAAACGGATTGAGCAAACCATGAAGGAGACTGTGGATAAATCACAAAGACTAAACCTGCCTTCAAAGAATCCAAATAATTCAGTATCTGCTGAAGTCATTAACGAATATCTTACTCAAAACCTTTACGGACAAATCTTCTTCATCATCCATCGATATTAGAAATCCTAAGATATTATCGTATCTTTCATTATTAATATCCTCAATATTTTTGAAGATATCTTCATAAATATTATTGTCCGATATTATTTATCTCTCTGCGTTATCTGTATTGCATCATGAAAGAAACTGTTTCAGTTTCTAAAATTCTGAAAAATTCGAATTTAAATTATGAATGTTTTGAAGTAGTGTTGGAAACTGATGCATGAGTTAGTATAATATAATGACACTTGATCAACGTGATTATATTACAGTAGGTCATGCCGAGTTTCTAATGTAACGTGATGATTCACAGATCATAACGTCATCATGTACCATGTTACACAACTCTTACATTCTATCTAATCTCTAAACATATCATGAACATAATCTCTTGATATTTCTATCTTTTCCATGAATTCTGGTAATTTAACAAATCAAATCATGTTATTTCCTTTCCTTCCTACCTAGTATATTATGATCATTTAAAACTTCATACATACGAATTCTGAACCATTACTTGCTTGACTTCAAGTCAGGAAGAGAAAATAAATGGATGGAACTCCAAAATATAAAGGAAACGAAAGGGGTGGATTATAGTGAAGTATCAGACAGAACAATCAAGACAGATCATCGCATTTAATCAAAGAGGATTCTAATTTCCTTAATTACCGAAGAATCAAATCTTATTACGAAGATTTTTTTTTCTAAGTCCCTTGAAATCCGGAAATCAACCGTGACTACGTCACCGGTTAAGTCAAACATGCATTTACTCATTTCACTCTTTTGTGATAGCTTCATTCGTACTCTTCGGATAATCGAATTATTTTATCCTTATTAATCAGTGGTAATAAAATTCTATTTATTAGCTTATATAAGTCATGAGAACATATTTATTGTCAGCCATGACCATCCTAATCAAATTTCGGGACGAAATTTCTTTAACGGGTAGGTACTGTGACGACCCGGAAATTTCTGACCAAATTTAAACTTAATCTTTATATATTTCTGACACGATAAGCAAAGTCTGTAATATTGAAATCTCAAAAACTTTGAACTGTGTTCATGTATTCATTGACCTTCGACCATTCTCGATGATTCACGAACCATTATATGTAAATAAATGTGTATACATATAAAAATAAATATAAATATATGTATAGAGTATATTAAAAATAATTATTTAATGATTGTAATACTCGTTGGACATTTAGATTATTATTTAGAGAAGTTTAATTCGAACTTATATGATTTTAAAATAAATGGTGATCCGAAAATGAGTTCTATAAATTTTAGGCTTATTAAAAACGTATTTAGGAACTATTTATTAAATTTTAAAACTTTTTTATATTTTACTTGGGATTGGGAGTGAATAATTAATGTAATTTTTATTTAATAGTTAATGATCGAATTTTATACCATAATGACCAAAATAAATACAACTAATTAATTTAAAAATATGGGATTTTTTCCGAAGACTTTTTATTCGCCACTGAGTGATCAACGGAGCACGAATTTCAGCCCGTAAATGAAATAGTAAGCGACGGCTAACTTAATCACACGTTTTAAAATTTGTTTGATTATTTTAATTATAATATTGTTACTTTCTATCAATTACTGTATGTAATTGCTTTGATTGATTAATGATTAATAAACATCTATGTAGATTATATATACATATTACTTGCATATGAATTGATTCCTCACCATCTTCATTACCTCTTACCTAAATCAATACTTTCTTGTTTCTGTTTACGGTTGAAAAACAATTCCAAACCCCAAAAACAACAATATATATATATATATATATATATATATATATATATATATATATATATATATATATATATATATATATATATATATATATATATATATATATATATAACATACATAGGAATTTATAGCAATCAAAAACCCATTACAATTCATGTTCATGAATTGGTTCAAGAATCAAATCACCCTCTCCACTCTTACTACAACCCGACACCACCACCTAGTTAACAACCCTACGGTCACCATTCCTTCTGCTTGTTTACTATCATCAAAACCCACTTCAAAATTTACTGCGTTTTTGTTTTGGATTAACCATTTGAGCAAACCACCAACTTCCATCGTGAATATCACCACCACCAAGGTTCCATCACCTTCTTTATCTTATTTTTGTTTTTGTTGGTTTCGTTTACAATCCCATTGAAACCTTCTTAACCACTATCTAAACTACTCCTATTATCATCAATATAACTTGCATCGTTATCTATTACTATTTCGATTGAGTCTGTCTTCTACAAAAAGAAAGAACAACAAAACATAACCTGTACATTGAACTTTAACATCACCTGTATCATGAACTGTAGTTCGATCATCATCATAAAACATCCATCATCATAACGTGTTCCTAATTCTGTTTATTAATTGAAGTACCAAACCAAAACCCACGTTCCTTCACTGCTACTATTTTCCCCCTATTTTGTTTTTTCAAAGATCACCCAAAACCGAACCATAAAAGTGAACCTGCTATAGTCGTATCTTTCGTGACCCAAAACACACCCACATGAAGAACCACCACTTCACAATAAACCGCCACCACAAACCATTTAAACCATACCACTAACCGTCATCTCAATCCTTCTCCCTATCTCCCTCCTCTTCTTCTTCGTGATTATGCGAAACCCCAATCATCACCTCCTTCAACCCACTCTTTATAGACAATTACTATTGATAAACAAAAACCCAATTATTCTGTTGTTTGCAGCTGTAAACAAAACCATAGAAACTACCCCCACCGATCGAACAAGCATAATTTCTATACGTATATTTTTTTCTGATTTCTGTTTCCTTCAAACCATGCTGCAACTCGATTACTATTTTCCTGTTTCTCCAAACTGAAAACAAACCCATCTGTTGCAGTCATGAACCATAATGGTAATATGGTAATAAAAATAAATGATAATGGACTGTGGTAATTAAACGATGAAGATGAAGACACGAATATTATTATGATTTTAAGATGATGATGAGCCCGTGAGATGGATGAGCATGATGGTGAACAAATACGATAGGGGGAATGATAATCATAAGATAATTAGAGTAATAATTGATGACAACCAATGATTAGTGCTGCTTTATGAATGGGTCGGTTTAAAGTTAGGATAAAAAATAATAATAATAAATAAATAATAATAAAACAATTATAGAAACCCTACTTTTAGAATCGGTTGCTAAAGTTGCTGCTATTGGACTGATTTTGGACTGCTATGCATCGATTTCTGTTGGGCTGCCATGTTTGGTTTTATTTGGGCCTGTTACAAATAGATTTGGATTAGGGTTAAATAGATTTAAGGAAGTAATAAAATCAGGAAAATCGAATTAGATCATATGGTTAAGGGTGTTTGTGTGGAACGAGAGGTCTCGGGTTCGAGTCCCGTTCATGACAGATTTTTTTTAAAAGCATTAAAGGTAGTCCATTTCATTTGTTATCATATTTATTATTATTATTATTATTATTATTATTATTATTATTATTATTATTATTATTATTATTATTATTATTGTTATTATTATTATTATTATTATTATTATTATTATTATTATTATTATTATTATTATTATTATTATTATAATTATGATTATGATTATGATTATGAGATGATTAGTATTATTATTATTATCATTAAAATGAGCATTAGGATTATTATTACTATTATTATTATTATTATTATTATTAATATTGTTATTAGTATTATCTCTAAAATTATCATTGTTGAAATTATTATTATTAACAAAAGTATTTTCAGTAAAATTACTATTTTCATTATCATTATAAGTATTATAATTTTTATTATCATTACTAACATTATTATTATTATTATTACTATTATTTTTACCACTTTTATTATTAGTATCATTATTAACAATATCATTTTTTATTATTAGTATTATCATTATTAATGAAGTTATTATTATTATTAGTAAATTATTATTTTTAAAACTATCATTTTAATAAATATATTTTGAATATAAAAATATACTTATTACATATAATATAACTATATTAATAATACATATACATTATAAATTAAACCTAATAACATTGTTTACATAAATATTTACATATAACAAATTTTTGATTTAACAATATAATACTAATTATATAGATATATATGTATAAATATTAAAAAGTAAATATATATAACCTTTGAAATAACAAATGTAGTACTAAATTAAATAAGTAACATACATAAACTAGTTTGATTATTATTACATGTTAATTATATGTGTTAATATATATATATACTTAATATAGGTTCGTGAATCTGAGGTCAACCCTGCACTTGTTCAATGTCGTCATATGTATTTTTACTACAAAATACAGTATTGTGAGTTTCATTTGCTCCCTTTTTAAATGCTTTTGCAATATATATTTTTGGGACTGAGAATACATGCGCTGTTTTTATAGATGTTTTACGAAATAGACACAAGTAATCGAAACTACATTCTTTGGTTGGATTATCGAATCGAATATGCCCCTTTTTAGCTTGGTAGCCTAAGAATTAGGGAAATAGCCCCTAATTGATGCGAATCCTAAAGATAGATCTATGGACATTGACACGTCCCATTCGGGTTACGAATGCTTTTGTACTTCGATTATCATGTCCGATGAGAGTCCCAGAATGATGGGGATATTCTATATGCATCCTGTTAGTTCGGTTATCAAGCGTTCACCATATGAATGATTTTTATCTCTATGCAGTTTGCGAAATGCCTGATATGAGATGATGTTTATGAAAAATGAAATGAAAATCTCGTTTTCTATTAAATTAATGGAAATGATTGTTATGATAAACTAATAAACTCACCAACCTTTTGGTTGACACTTGAAAGCATGTTTATTCTCAGGTATGAAAGAAATCTTCCGCTGTACATTTGCTCATATTAGATATATTACTTGGAGTCATTCATGACATATTTCAAAAGTTGTTGCATTTAAGTCGTTGAGTTCACTAAGTTTATTATTAAGTCAATATAGTTGGATATATTATGAAAAGGTATGCATGCCATCAACTTTCGTTGTAAAGAAAGTTTGTCTTTTAAAAACGAATGCAATGTTTGTAAAATGTATCATATAGAGGTAAAGTACCTCGCGATGTAACTAAATGTAATGTATTCGTCCAGATGGATTAGGACGGGGCATTATAATTACTCAAATAATCTATCAAACAATCAATCCGTAGATGAAGTGCCGTCCCCAACGTCTCAAAAAAAGCCAAAGCAAAGGAAAGGAAAGAAGCCGATGCATGAAGAAGGTTCGAGCCGCAACCAAACCACGTGGGATGCCGATGACTAGTTACGTTTGGCTCAATGTTGGATACATGTTTCTGAGAACTCGATTGTAGGAAACGCAATGACCGGTATATACGCATTATCTATATATATATTTTACATGTTTATACTATATATTTACACGTACATTATATTTATACGCATTATTTATTATATATATGTATGTGTATATATTTATTATATATGTATGCGTATATATTTATTATATATGTATGCGTATATATATGTTATATATTATATATGTATGCGTATATATATTATATATGTATGCGTATATATTTATTATATATATGTATACACGCATTATTAATTATTATATATATGTATACGTATGCGTATATTATTATTTATATATATAACTATAGATACACTGACAACGTTTATACGTATAGGGAAAACCTTTTGGTACCAAATTGTTGAAGAATACAACAAATGTAATCCACCATGTGCTCGTACGAAAGATGCATTGTCTTCAAAGTGGACCAAGTTGAATGCTGATTGTAATAAGTATAATGGTATTGTGAACCATTTGAAGGCAGCGTGGAGTGTAACACCCCAGCTTAACATGACCACAATATTGTCCGCTTTGCCCGTAGGCGCACGACTTTTTCTTGGAGACCACACACGAGAAGCACTTTCCCAGGAGGTCACCCATCCCGGTAGTGCTCTCGCCCGAGCATGCTTAACTGCAGCGTACTCACACATCTGCTCAGCCTATGGTCCCAAAACGCGTTGTGTCATTTAAGCGTGAGTATTACCTTATAATCCCATGATCACTCATGTCCGTGGGCGATGTGGGATTTGCCTAGAGTGTTACATTTACCCCTCTCAGGGACTCATCGTCCTCGATAAGGTTTGCTCCACCACCTCCAACGGCACAGGAGTGGCTCTGATACCATTCTGTAACACCCCAGCTTAACATGACCACAATATTGTCCGCTTTGCCCGTAGGTTCACGGCTTTTTCTTGGAGACCACACACGAGAAGCACTTTCCCAGGAGGTCACCCATCCTGGTAGTGCTCTCGCCCGAGCACTCTTAACTGCAGCGTACTCACACATCTGCTCAGCCTGTAGTCCCAAAACGCGTTATGTCATTTAAGCGTGAGTATTACCTTATAATCCCATGATCACTCATGTCCGTGGGCGATGTGGGATTTGCCTAGAGTGTTACATGGAGGAGCAGGGCAAATGATAACATTTTTCGCGCCAGGTGTGACGATCAGTTTAGGTTCGAGATGGGGAAGAGTTTTGCGAATTATAAGGTGTGGGACTTTTTGCAAGACAAACCAAAGTGGCTACATCCTGATTCCGTTGTTATTGGTAGGTGAAACAAGCAAGTGCCTAATCTCGTTGCTGATGAAACTGATTTTGACTTGAACCGAGATGAAGAAGTTGAAACAAATCCAAATGAGGTGCTATTTGGCAGAGATCGACTACAACGTCCACCCGGCAAACCAAGGAATGCTAGCTCAAGGAAATCAAGGAAGACCTCAAGTGATTCAGTCGCATCATCCCGTGAGTCTTTACACGTGTCCATGAAGGAACACTTTGAAGATGTGTCTCGAGAAAAGAAATCGTACTACTCTCAAATGAAGATGGAGTTGCAGTTGAGGATTTTGGCTATTGATACGGACAATTTGAATGA
This sequence comes from Rutidosis leptorrhynchoides, assembly GCF_046630445.1. Classification (NCBI taxonomy): domain Eukaryota; kingdom Viridiplantae; phylum Streptophyta; class Magnoliopsida; order Asterales; family Asteraceae; genus Rutidosis; species Rutidosis leptorrhynchoides. Next base: position 398,765,291 of record NC_092338.1, read on the forward strand.
ACGTGATATGAGGGCAATCGAGAAAAAGAAGGAGAGGATTCGTCAAGAAATGTCTTTGGAAGACTCATACTCCGACTTCGATGATGAAGAATGAAGAATCGTATTTGTGTTTGAATTATGTTATTTATGTTTCAATAATTGTATTTGTGTGTTAATAATCGTAGTTGTTGTACTAGGATTTTTAATTTGAATAAACTAGGACTTTTAAATTTTGTGCAAGTTTTATTTTATTTATCATTTATATTTTATCAAATAATTAAATTAATTTTAAAAAATAATTAAATAATAAAAACATGAATATTTTTTCTTTCCAATGGACCACAACCCAAAAGCTCTTCACAATGGACGTGATTTACCTACATGATAAGCCGGGACCCGATAATTGTCCCCAGCAGGTGTATGATGGTCTGGTGGATGCTCTTGAGCAGGTCAGTGAATATGAGGGTTATATATTGGAGAGTGGGCAGGGTCTGACCCGTGTCCTTTTCCGTCACATGTGTATGCTCCTATCACACCCTCAACAACGTTGTGTTGAAGATTATATTGATATACCCAAATCGTTTACAAAGAAGTCACCCACAGTGGATACAGCCCCTGCTGCAGATATAGAATGTGTTCCTGTTTCCAGTCAGTGATTTGTTTCGGGTAATGTAACTAAAACTAGTTTAATACCCGCGAATTCGCGGGATTAAGAAAGTAAAATTTTAATAACAATGTATTTTAATGGGATGGTGTAATAAAATCATTCCACTAAGTAGGTTTAAACTAATTTGTTGTTGAATATTTCAAGTCACGACATTTCAATATCACAAATACTCCATGGTGACATTTGATTGTATGTTTTACGATTCCGCTACAAAATAAATTATCTTCCAAACCCATTTGGGTTACGGACAAATTTAGAAACAAAAATAAGAAGCAATATCCATTACCTATCACAAAACATATTTTACCTCATCATGCTACACTATTGATGGAATCCATAAAAATGTCACTTTGTTCATTTTACCTAGAGAAACACAAACATAACCCTTTTAATTATTTGTTGCTATATATCGTACCTATTGTTACAAAGTTTAATTCTTTGTTGTTGTATATCTACCCACTGAGGAGTACAAAACAAAACATGGAGTATTTTGCTAAATATCATGAAATACTACACAATTTATAATAATAATAATAGTAGTAGTGATTATAATTGTGATGAAGCTAAAAATGATTCAAGCAATCTAAAAGAGTTTAAGATTATAATTGTGATGAAGCTAAAAATGATTCAAGCAATCCAAAAGAGTTTAAATCACTATTTTCATGAAGCTAAAAGTGATTCAAGCAATCTAAAAGAGTTTAAATCACTATTTTCTAAGTGGGAGATAGATCTTACAAATGTGGAAGTCACAAATCAAACTAAAAATGAAAGTCATAGATGTTAACATATAATGACAACAAGAAGGGCAATTTGGATAATGGGTACCAAAAGGGTCCTTTTAGTGTAGTCAAGATGTGTCGAATCACAAAGACTTCTTTTTGTAACTTACTTTTATGATCCATTCATTGTTATGATGAAGGATCAAGTTATATTATGATATGATTCTCTTTTAGCCGAAAAAAATACAAAGACTTCTCTGCCTATCATTAAGCTTTCTTAAATTTACCAAAATTGAAGTAGATCATTATGAAAGTTAATTATTTAATTTTGAGTCTCGCAAATTGCAATTAACTAACTTTCACGTTTAACATGTCAATCAATGTTAATTAATTATAATTATTTCAACTTGAATTAATTATTTCAATTTGAATTAATTAGTTTGAAACCATAATGCTCATTTAATCACCTTCTAATTGTAAATCCAAACATCCCTTAATTAAAATAATCTAAAACCAGATGAATCGAATGGATTAATTTATGAAGTTACGTATATTTTTCATTTTACTAAATATAACAAAGGGTATTGAATCATATGTCATAAATCATTATTATTATCAGATTTTAATTACTATGAAGGCTTAGAAATTGACAACTACTATAATGCAACAAAAATTCATTAGTTTTTAAGCAATAATAAAACACGTATGCAACCCATTTGGTCCTTCCGTGAGGCGTCAAATAAGAACCCAAAATCATGATTGTGAAATCTTAATTAGCCCACAAATAGGGAAACCGTTAAGTTGGACTCAAGTGAAACTTCTTAATTTGAACAGATTCTTCTTTCCAGCTCATACATATTTAACTTTTAATTTAAAGATGTATGTCTGAAATATGTATTGTCCACTAACTGTTATTCTGCTCGACTAAAACCCAAACTACATCTCTATCAAATTACGGGTTTAGCACACCATAAACCATCAAACATAATCTAGACATAATTGTTGTATTAAGTGCAATTGCGTAAAAAAAATGAATGTGCCTCAAACCGGATGATAACATATATAGATCCATGAACAGCCTTAGATTCGTTACAACAACAGATCCTATCAGTCTCTCAGACTATACCATCAACTAAAACCGTAATATAATTCTATTCTCTTACTGATTATACAGTGAGGCCCTGTGGTGCACCAGCCACAGGTGCCTTAGGCTTAGCTTTCTCGACCACAATAGCCTGAGTGGTCAGGACCATTCCAGCAACCGAAGCCGAATTCTGCAGGGCACATCTTGTCACCTTTGTAGGGTAAATCACCCCAGCCTGTAGCAAATTCTGAAACTTATCATTCATTGCGTTGCATCTCATTTCTCATTAGCTCGCCTTTACCTTTTCTACAACTACCTCACCTTCAACTCCAGCATTTTGCACTATCAACGATGCCGGTGCCACCAGTGCCTGCAAGAATTCAAAGTTAGAAACAAACTATCAAAGTAAGTACAGTACCGCTTAATGTTATACCTTTTGTATGATGTCAGCACCTAGTCGTTCATGTGCATCATCAAGCTTATCCTAGATGGCAGGAACAAAAGTCAAAAGATGGACTAACGCAGCACCTCCTCCAGGTACAATTCCTTCCTCGATAGCAACAAACTTTGCATTTTTAGCATCCTCGATACGAAGCTTACGGTCCTCCAACTCGGTTTCGGTTGCGGCACTGACTTTAATAACAACAACACCCCAGACAACTTGGTGATTCGTTCTGAAAGTTTCTCAGTGCGTTTTTGACAACTCCTTTTTGATATGGTTAATCCTAGACAGTATCTCATCCTTCGATGCAGTATCAGTGATGATTGTTGTCGAGTCCTTGCTGATTGTAATCTTCCTGGCTGTACCAAGCTGTTTGACTGACGTGTTTTCAATTAACAAACCCAAGTCACTGGCTTGGTACTCAGCACCTATTACAAACCATAACAGATCCATAATCAAAAACACATTTACTGAAAGATCAGACACAAACATATAATAATAAATAAGCAATAATCATTTACCCATCACGATGGCAATATCTTGAAGAAGGGCTTTCCGTCTCTCATCAAAACCAGTGCTTTAATTTATTGGCAGCAACGTTAATCAAGGACACCACACGACTTGTAAACGATAAGAATAGTCAAAGCTTCTCCGCTAACATCTTCAGCGATAATTAGCAGTGGTGCTCTCAACTGAGTAGTTTTTTCGAGCAACGGGATTATGTCCTTAATAGAAGATATCTTTTGGTAAGTGACCAACACTCTTGCATTCTCAAATTCAACTAATAGTTTCTTAGAGTTCATAACAAATTGTGGGGAAATATATCCTCTACCAATCTGCAACACAAAATTTTAAGCATCACTCCATTAATTTGAAACATCATAATGATAAGTTGATAAATAATAAAGAACAAAAAAACATACCTCCATTCCTTCTTCAACATCAACAGTTGTCTCAAAAAATGATGACGATTCAATTGATAATACACCATCAGATCCAACCTTATCGATAGCATCAGCAGAGTATGAATTTGACGATTTTGAAGGAAAAAAAAGAAGAATTATTTTTTTTAATAAAATCAATAGCTCTTAAGGTTATCAATTACTGAGTATCAATTTCGTCCGAAATAAGAATATGTCTGTCTAAAATCATGCCATTACAACTTTAAATTTTATATCTATATCTAATTCGGATCAAATAATAGCAAAGAATTCAAATATATAATTTATTTGAATATAGCTACAATTGAATTAAAAAATAAAGATCACATATGCTATCTTTTACAATAGATTTAAAAATGAAGATCAAGTATACCTCAATAACCTATCTGCACGATGACAATTCTTCAATCATGACACATTCTTTCTGACATATAGTAGTGAGACTTATGCCGACCTTCTACAATAGATTGAATCTGTACAAATTCCTTATATGCAAACGTTTAATCGCATGAGAATCATGATCGATTTGAATATAATTGATAATTGTGTTTAGGGTTTCATGAAGTGAAGGATGTATACTGAAAGAACGAATGGGTTTTTTATTAAAGGTGTGGAGGTTAATTGACTGGTAGCTGTTGTAGTATACTAAAAAATATGAGGGTATCTTAGTCATTTTATTGGATGATTAGCTAATCTAATTCTTTTGTTAGCTAATACCCCAAATGAATGGTTGTGATTAAAACTTAGGAATGATCCTATGGTCATAAAGGAGTTAGCTTGTTTGATTAGGAGAGATAATGATTCTCTTTTAATGTTTAAAAGAGATGTGGAATTTCTTGTTTAAAACTGCCGCTGTTATGCTTAACATAATTGGCGTACTTTTTAAAATATTATGCATCTGGTGCTATTATTTTGTGTTCGGGTTAATGTATCTAGTTTTAGATGGTTAAGGCACGTGCCCCATGATTGTTAATTGTTATTATACTTAATCCATGGTGAATAATCCCTTGTATACTTTCAAGTGGTATAAAACTATATTAGTCAATTTAGCTTTCAAACAAACACTTGTAAGCTTTTATATAATACGGAGTAATATATACATGAATTATAGGTGGTGGAGATGAAAACTATTTTTTTTTTGGGTGTTGTTGGGGGGGGGGGGGGTGTAATTCACAAAATATAAAATTAGAAATGAGGGATTGAACGACGACTGATTAATTCAAGATATAAAATTAGAAATGATAAGCAAAATATTGATGAAACCATCTTATAGTTTGGATTATGTGTTTATGACTTGATTCTGCAAGAAATTAGTAAAACAAGTAAAGATATTGTAATATATTGGCCGATAACATTAATTAATAACTTCTTTCCGTACACATACATCGATGTTCAATTCGTTACTAATCAACCACTACCAGTTTCTTGTACTCCTCGCTAGAAAGTGCACTCTCGAGCACACCTTCAGGGTTCATACCCTTTCCTCCGTCTTCCATAAACAACGTCATCAAGTTCTTTGAAAACCCGCTAACAAGCGCCACCCCACTCTATTTCCCAAAAACCGGAGTCGCTCTTGAATTCCTTAGATTCTAAAACACTATCTCCGGCACCGAGTCTCCGTACCTATTTTCTTTAAACTTTCTCTTGATCGCTTCATAATCCGTCTCCCATGGATTCTCTGAAGCTTGATCGAATTCCATATCACTAAATACAAACACCCTCTTTATCATATCCCTTTTCCTCAAATTTGCCTTCTTAGCCACCTTGAGTATCATATCAAACACCTTTTGGAAATTAGTGTTCGTACCCCATTCCATTTTTCTCACAAACTGAGTCTTTGATTTCAGATCATCTCCTTCCACTGTCTGCAACATCGGGTTTGCACTAAACGTAATCACTTTCCCTTTCCAAGGCTTCTTGCTTAGTTCAGAAACAAGAAGCCCCAAAGCCACACACACTGTAGTGACCTGAACTTTTCCATGTTTATATATATATTAAATGAAATTGTTATTTACATGATTAAGTGTTTCCAACATATTAAGCAATCAAACTTGTTAAGACTTGATTAATTGAAATAGGTTTCATATAGACAATTGACCACCCAAGTTGACCGGTGATTCACGAACGTTAAAACTTGTAAAAACTATATGATGACATATATATGGTTATATATTTAGTTAACATGATATTATGATAAGTAAACATATCATTAAGTATATTAATAATGAACTACATATGTAAAAACAAGACTACTAACTTAATGATTTTGAAACGAGACATATATGTAACGATTATCGTTGTAACGACATTTAATGTATATATATCATATTAAGAGATATTCGTACATCATAATATCATGATAATATAATAATTTAAAATCTAATTTGATATTATAAACATTGGGTGAAAAACATTTAACAAGATCGTTAACCTAAAGGTTTCAAAACAACACTTACATGTAATGACTAACGATGACTTAACGACTCAGTTAAAATGTATATACATGTAGTGTTTTAATATGTATTCATACACTTTTGAAAGACTTCAAGACACTTATCAAAATACTTCTACTTAACAAAAATTCTTACAATTACATCCTCATTCAGTTTCATCAACAATTCTACTCGTATGCACCCGTATTCGTACTCGTACAATACACAGCTTTTAGATGTATATACTATTGGTATATACACTCCAATGATCAGCTCTTAGCAGCCCATGTGAGTCACCTAACACATGTGGGAACCATCATTTGGCAACTAGCATGAAATATCTCATAAAATTACAAAAATATAAGTAATCATTCATGACTTATTTACATGAAAACAAAATTACATATCCTTTATATCTAATCCATATACCAACGACCAAAAACACCTACAAACACTTTCATTCTTCAATTTTCTTCATCTAATTGATCTCTCTCAAGTTCTATCTTCAAGTTCTAAGTGTTCTTCATAAATTCTACAAGTTCTAGTTTCATAAAATCAAGAATACTTCCAAGTTTGCTAGCTTACTTCAAATCTTGTAGAGTGATCATCCAACCTCAAGAAATCTTTCTTATTTACAGTAATATATCTTTCTAATACAAGTTAATACTCATATTCAAACTTTGATTCAATTTCTATAACTATAACAATCTTATTTCGAGTGAAAATCTTACTTGAACTGTTTTCGTGTCATGATTCTGCTTCAAGAACTTTCAATCCATTCAAGGATCCTTTTGTAGCGACCCGACAAAATCTTCATTTGACGGCGCCGACTACTTAGGTCCCGTTACGTGGTCATAAGTCTTTAAAATAACGTTTGACCAAAATATGTCGCATTCATTGCAAAAGTAAAGATTGTTCCCTAGTTTACAAGAATTGTTCATCTAAAAGTTACGTTACAAAGTTATAAGTACAAATGAAACCTATGCGACACAATTTAAAAGTAGCCAAAAGATGCTCCATGTATGCATAAATACTCGACATCCAAAGCAAGTATCAAAATAATGAGCGGAAGCATGTAACACATATCGTTCAAAGACCTGAGAAAAACATAGAAATCTATCAACGAAAACGTTGGTGAAATCATAGGTTTAAGTAAGTAAGTGAGTAAATAAGTAGATTGAACCACAAGATTTGCAACATCGAAATAATAGTTAACCATTCCAAAATTTGTTTCGCGAGCACCCAATTATCAATGCTTAACATTTCTCCCATTGAACCCCATCACCTTAGTGTTAGAACATACACTGATTCTCGAAAATATATTTCATTCGTAGACGATAGCGAACCGTCTGAATGAGGGTTTGTCAAACCCATATGGATCCACATAACATAAGTTCACGCTTACACCCGGCAAGTGTAACTAATGATAATTGAATTGAGGATTTTGTTCTAAACTCGTATGTAGAATGTTTGTTTTCCTGTACTTGTGTTCACTTAGTAAAAAGAAACGTTTATGTTTTCTCATCCCAAATGTAAATTCAAAAGAGTAAAAGTGGGACTATGATCTCACCTTGAGTGCACGAGTAATAAAGTACTTCAACAAGTAAACGTGTGCAAAGAACAATGCTAGTCTTGACCTAAACAAGTAAGTTGTATCAATAATGGTAAACGCGATTGGTCAAGGATGTTCAATTAGTCCTATGGCTCGTTACGACTCGATTAAGTAGCATGTAAATCAAATTGTCAAGTTTCATGCAAGATACAAGTATAGAAGCAAGTTAGAGAGATTGCATAAGTATTCGGTTAAGTTTGGCTATAGGTCAAACTTGGTCGGGTCAAAGTCAACGAAAAAGTCAACACGTTCGGGTCGGGTCCCGAACTATTTTTCTGAGGTTTTTAATCATATATAAGCATCTTAGTCAAGTTTCATGTTAATCGGAGGTGCGTAGCATAGTTAGAATTTATCAAAAAACGACCAAATTGGATAGCATCTGATAGGCCATCTGGACGGCGTCCAAAAGACTGGATGGCGTCCAAGTCTGAAGGGCTGGACGGCGTCCAAGAATCTGGATGGCGTCCAGATCTGTATCCAGGCCCTGTTTTGCTGCAACAAAGAAATGCACGAACCAAAACTCAAACAATCCCAATTTATGACCCGCAAACAATCAAAACATGTATCCTATATCATCGGGAAGGTATTTTGACAAAGGATACAACTAACCACATATCATCAATCGAGTTTATTATTTACAATAACCGAATTCTCGTCAAGTGATCATTTAGAGTTCGTTTTCCAAGTTTCAAGTTCACAACTTCATTTCATGATTCGGTAGTCCAATCTACACATACGATATGCCGTTTCGAAGGTAATTAAACGTACATTGCAACTAAACACTTACTAACAACATTGACAAGCATTCAATGCATCAAAAGTTCATTTTAAGGTTCATCAAACCCTAATTAAGAATCACAAAATCAATAAACATGTTAACGCAAGGTTTTCATATCATCCAACATACCAAAACGAAACTAACGATGCTAGTAACACTTTTAACACAATGGGTTTAACATCTAACAACATTTAATCAATCAAAATCAAAGATTAAACTAACCCATTTCAAGTGTTCATGCTAGTTACACCAAATAACAAGATCGAGCATACAATTTACATACACGACATCACAATGAGCCATAGACACTAACTAACACCATTTCAAGTCAAAAACACGAATTTAGAGAAATCTAGAGTTTTAGAAATGTTACCCAAACGAGATAAAGTTGGTACCAAAATGAAGAGGATGAAGAGAGGATCACGAATATGTAATTTATTTTGTTGTAAGCCTCCTAGATCGAATTTAGATGATGATTGAATGAATTTGGTAAATGTGTGTGTGTTCTTGCTAGAGAGAAAGAGAGAGAGAGATGGAGATGATTGAATGGTGGTGATTGGGGTGGACTAGTTGACCTAGTCAACTAGTTTGCCCCGTGTCAATTTTAGTCCCTCGAGTTTAAAAGCGGGTACGTGATTTAATCGAACGAATATCTTAAATAAGCGAGAGTAAACGGAGGTTGTTATAATTCAATAACGAAAAATATTAAGAACGTTAGCTAACGAAGGATACGAATCTATATACGGAAGATATTATTAAAATAAAAAGACGGGCGTTAAAATAATTTAACGGAAAAATGCGGGATGTTACATTACCCACACCTTAAAAGAAATTTCGTCCCGAAATTTAGTTGAAAGTAATAGTCGATGTCTCTTCCTTGAGACCTTGCATTGTCAATGCTATGAATAAGTGAAAATACGTCTTTGGGCATTCCCACGAATTTGGACAGTCGGGGTTTTATGTTGTATTAAGGCTTGGTTTTACGATCCACAATTTCAACCAGTCTTTCTACGAAGAGGAGTTGTCATCAATAGTAAGTTTATCTAGAAGGATAGCACGTTCCTGTTCCGCAGGACACGTATCTAAGTTTGTTACATGGAACGTAAGGTAAACGGAAACTTAATTGAGTCGGAAGTTCTAAACGGTAGGAAGCGGTTCCAATACGCCCCAAGATTTCAAAAGGATCAATATTGCGGATATAAATTTCCTCGATTTCCCGAAACGGATTACACCTTTCCAAGGTGTGGTTTTCAATATTACACGGTTACTGACTTTAAATTTGAGAGATTTTCATCTAACATTGGTATAACTCCTTTGGCGACCACGGGCCGTCTTGAGCCCTTCTCGGACTTGAACTATCTCAAAGGTTATTTCTTGAATGATTTCAGATCTGATGATTTGCTTGTCACCTACTTCGGTCCAACGAATAGGAGAACAACATTTGTGGTTATATAAAGTTTCGAAAAGTGCGCGTTAACACGCGAGTGGTAACTACTGTTGTAAGAGGGATCAACTAAAGGTGACAATACAAGTTTGTAACATGTCTTTCAAAGATGTAAATTGTTCGTTTGCTTAGCTCGTCTGTTTGTGGAAGATATGCAGTACTCACGTCTAAACGTGTTCCGAAGGCTTCTTGTAAACAAGATGTGTAACGAGTATTTTCGATCTGGGATAATTGACAATGATACACCGTGTTGGAATATAATTTCTTAAGATATGCTTGGACAAGTTAGTTAGGGTTCGAAAGCGTTTGTTGGAACAGGTTTCATGTCGGCTACTGAAAAATGTTCGTAAGGGCTAGTCACCCTCGTGGCGAATACTAGTAACACGTGAAGAGTCTCTCTCTCCATTGAGAAATTATATAAAAAGGTTTCCATATACGGAAGTACGAGCTAGAAGATAGGAGTGAAATGAGAACTTAGAATAGGATGAGTTCACATTTTGAGGTAGCCATATCGCGCATCTAGTGGCCAAATGTTGAGACTTGGTGGGAAACGAGATAGTACACGTAGTTGTATAGCTCGGGGTTGAGTAGTAGTTGGCCGTATAACAGAAGCACAAGGACGTCAAGTCAAAGAAGAAAGGGGTATCCTTGGATTGTGTGTTATCTTTGGTCCCAGTAATATCAGACGGTAATAGTGAAATAGCAGAGCTATGTATCGTGGTACGCGATGACGAGAAGATTGATCGGATCCATAAATAAGTATTCAAATTCTCCGTGTAAAATAACGAATTTCAGCTTCCTTGATTTCGAGTCGAGAGGGGTTGCCTTTCAGGCGTTCATGTAGAAGTATTTCTATATTTGAGTTCCATTTTGTGCCACACGAATTTATCTAGTAAGGTTGGTGTGAAAAATCACGTTCAAAGTCCGGACACGGAAAATGTTTAATTCTTTCCCTTAGTACGTTAACGAGGTTAAAGGACGAGCGATACGGGAAAAATCAGAAATTAATCTTTGGTAATAATCGCGAGATCCAAAATTTTACGAATACAAGTCGGAGTCGTGAGGGTTTCTCCAAAATTAATTAAGATCTACTGTAATACCTTGACCACTAACAACATGGTTTAGAATTTGGACTTCGTTTAACCAAAATTCTCACTTGGAGAATTCGGCATAGAGTTGCTCTTTTCTCAAGAGTTCGAGCGTAAGACGGAGACGTTGTTCGTTTTTCCTTTCCGCTTGAATAGCTTAAAACATCAATTATAAGTACGGTAACGGATTTGTCTAGATAAGTTTGCATACGCGGTTCCGGAGGTCTATGAATACGGGCGGAGCCTTAGATAAACTGAGCGGCACTAAAAGAAATTTATAACTATCGTAGCGAGTTCGGAAAGCAGTTTAGGAGACATCTTCTCCCTTAACCCTCAATTGATGATAACCAGAATGAAGGTCGATTTTGGAATATACGTGAGATTCTTGTAAAGGTTCAAGAGGTTGTTGATACGGGGAAGAGGATATCGGTTCTTAAACGGAAAATATTTAGTTCACTATAATCACATATATGTGTGGAAAACATTCCCTTCCTAACGTATAGGTTTTGGGCTCCCTAGTTCTATAGATGTCAAATCAAAGTTCAAATTACCTACCCAATAAGTTTGACGTACACTCTCCGATAAATTTGTCGGTACGCAATAGTTTTCCGTTGGTCACCTGAATGGCCTAAGTAATATCTAGGGGGGGGGGGGGTGGTGGAGTGCAAATAGTGGGCTCCAAAGCCTTGGATACAAAACATTTATCAACATCCGAATCGAATAAACATGAAGTATAGGAGTTGTTAAGAAGAAACGCACCCGTGACTAGTTCATGTCGTCTCGGGCATCCTCGGTGTTAATGTTAGAAGTTCGGCCGCGTGTGTTGGGGTTGGCTTTCTTCGTTGGACACGCATTCCTAAAATGACCCGGTTGGCAACATTCGAAACAAACACCCGTTTTTGGTACATTGGGCCCCTTTTGACTGACGGGGGCGGTACTTCCACAATATTTGGCAATATGACCACTTCCCTGGCACCGGTGGCAAATTAGCTTGCCACATTCACCAAAGTGATGCTTGTGGCATTTGTTGCAAAAAGGTCGAGTTCCAGCATAACTTTTCTTGCCGACGGAGGTGAAAGGTTCCTTGGCAAAGTTGTTGCTGGATTGAGAGGCTTCCCATTTTCTTTTGTTGTTACCCGGTTGGTCCTCGGCCGTTGGTGCCGGTGCTTCAATTTCATCCACCGTTTCTATAGATTGGTGAGCCATCGTTAAAGCCTCTTGTAGGTTGGCGGGTTTGGATGACATTACCCTGTGTTGAATGCTCTTCGGAAGGCCATCCATGTAAAGTTCAACTCTTAGGGACTCGAGAGTCATGAGGTTTGGACACATTAAGACTAGTTCAGCAAACCGTTGATTATAAGCTTCGATGTCATTCCGGACCGTTTGTAAATTTCTTAGCCCCTGTTCGAGCCTTCGAGTCTCGTCACGCGGAAAGTATTCGGTGATCATTCTTTCTCTTAATTCGGTCCAAGAGAGTGTGTGGGCTTCATCGATACCCACTGATTGTACATACGTGTTCCACCATGAGAGAGCAATACCGGTGAGAGTGAGGGTGGAAAACTTGACCTTATCTTGGTCCCGACAATCGCTTATGTTAAAAACGGCTTCCGTTTGTTCAAACCATCTGGTGAGAGCAACCGGTCCCTCGGTTCCATCGAAAGTGGGAGGTTTGCACCCCATGAAGTTCTTGTAGGAGCACCCCTCATTTGAATTACCAGCTTCATGATTATTGTTGTTGGAAAAGTAATCGGCCACGGCCGCACCCACGGCGGTGGTTATCATTCGTTGAAGAGCTTGTTCGAGAGTTTTGGAAGGAGTATTGGGTTGACCTTGGTGAGCCATTGTTCCTTCATGACACAAGAATACCGTTGTTTAGTATTATCAATAATACTAATCGTGATATGGAAATCAAGATAAAGAGGAAATTTTCCTTGACTCGCCTTAAATTCTTTATGTCATAATGTCGGAATGTTCATATGAGTCACCGTAATATAATCCCGGAAATTATATTACCCTGATTCATATGTGCATTCGACATCATTTCATATAGTTAAGGTGGTGTGTCAATCAAATCAACCACGTGAGATTAAGGTAGAATAAGAGTTAGATGTGAATAGAAGAGATCGAGTATAAATGCACAAGTAGTCAAGTAATTCCTACTCCAAGTCTATATGCCGGTTGTAGTCTAGACTCGCTAATGTACCCTATGACTCGGGGTTGACACCAATGAACTCTAAATCCCTACAACCAACGCTCTGATACCAATTGTAGCGACCCGACAAAATCGTCATTTGACGGCGCCGACTACTTAGGTCCCGTTACGTGGTCATAAGTCTTTAAAATAACGTTTGACCAAAATATGTCGCATTCATTGCAAAAGTAAAGATTGTTCCCTAGTTTACAAGAATTGTTCATCCAAAAGTTACGTTACAAAGTTATAAGTTCAAATGAAACCTATGCGACACAATTTAAAAGTAGCCAAAAGATGCTCCATGTATGCATAAATACTCGACATCCAAAGCAAGTATCAAAATAATGAGCGGAAGCATGTAACACATATCGTTCAAAGACCTGAGAAAAACATAGAAATCTGTCAACGAAAACGTTGGTGAAATCATAGGTTTAAGTAAGTAAGTGAGTAAATAAGTAGATTGAACCACAAGATTTGTAACATCGAAAAAATAGTTAACCATTCCAAAATTTGTTTCACGAGCACCCAATTATCAATGCTTAACATCTCTCCCATTGAACCCCATCACCTTAGTGTTAGAACATACACTGATTCTCGAAAATATATTTCATTCGTAGACGGTAGCGAACCGTCTGAATGAAGGTTTGTCAAACCTATATGGATCCACATAACATAAGTTCACGCTTACACCCGGCAAGTGTAACTAATGATAATTGAATTGAGGATTTTGTTCTAAACTCGTATGTAGAATGTTTGTTTTCCTGTACTTGTGTTCACTTAGTAAAAAGAAACGTTTATGTTTTCTCATCCCAAATGTAAATTCAAAAGAGTAAAAGTGGGACTATGATCTCACCTTGAGTGCACGAGTAATAAAGTACTTCAACAAGTAAACGTGTGCAAAGAACAATGCTAGTCTTGACCTAAACAAGTAAGTTGTATCAATAATGGTAAACGCGATTGGTCAAGGATGTTCAATTAGTACTATGGCTCGTTACGACTCGATTAAGTAGCATGTGAATCAAATTGTCAAGTTTCATGCAAGATACAAGTATAGAAGCAAGTTAGAGAGATTGCATAAGTATTCGGTTAAGTTTGGCTATAGGTCAAACTTGGTCGGGTCAAAGTCAACGAAAAAGTCAACACATTCGGGTCGGGTCCCGAACTATTTTTCTGAAGTTTTTAATCATATATAAGCATGTTAGTCAAGTTTCATGTTAATCGGAGGTGCGTAGCATAGTTAGAATTTATCGAAAAACGACCAAATTGGACAGCACCTGATAGGCCATCTGGACGGCGTCCAAAATGGCTGGACGGCGTCCAGTATTGAAGTACTGAACGGCATCCAAAAGACTGGACGGCGTCCAAGTCTGAAGGGCTGGACGGTGTCCAAGAATCTGGACGGCGTCCAGATCTGTATCCAGGCCCTGTTTTGCTGCAACAAAGAAATGCACGAACCAAAACTCAAACAATCCCAATTTATGACCCGCAAACAATCAAAACATGTATCCTATATCATCGGGAAGGTATTTTGGCAAAGGATACAACTAACCACATATCATCAATCGAGTTTATCATTTACAATAACCGAATTCTCGTCAAGTGATCATTTAGAGTTCGTTTTCCAAGTTTCAAGTTCTCAACTTCATTTCATGATTCGGTAGTCCAATCTACACATACGATATGCCGTTTCGAAGGTAATTAAACGTACATTGCAACTAAACACTTACTAACAACACTAACAAGCATTCAATGCATCAAAAGTTCCTTTTAAGGTTCATCAAACCCTAATTAAGAATCACAAAATCAATAATCATGTTAACGCAAGGTTTTCATATCATCCAACATACCAAAACGAAACTAACGATGCTAGTAACACTTTTAACACAATGGGTTTAACATCTAACAACATTTAATCAATCAAAATCAAAGATTAAACTAACCCATTTCAAGTGTTCATGCTAGTTACACCAAATAACAAGATCGAGCATACAATTTACATACACGACATCACAATGAGCCATAGACACTAACTAACACCATTTCAAGTCAAAAACACGAATTTAGAGAAATCTTGAGTTTTAGAAATGTTACACAAACGAGATGAAGTTGGTACCAAAATGAAGAGGATGAAGAGAGGATCACGAATATGTAATTTATTTTGTTGTAAGCCTCCTAGATCGAATTTAGATGATGATTGAATGAATTTGGTAAATGTGTGTGTGTTCTTGCTAGAGAGAAAGAGAGAGAGAGAGATGGAGATGATTGAATGGTGGTGATTGGGGTGGACTAGTTGACCTAGTCAACTAGTTTGCCCCGTGTCAATTTTAGTCCCTCGAGTTTAAAAGCGGGTACGTGATTTAATCGAACGAATATCTTAAATAAGCGAGAGTAAACGGAGGTTGTTATAATTCAATAACGAAAAATATTAAGAACGTTAGCTAACGAAGGATACGAATCTATATACGGAAGATATTATTAAAATAAAAAGACTGGCGTTAAAATAATTTAACGGAAAAATGCGGGATGTTACACCTTTGAAGCTAGATCCATTTTTCTCATTTCCAGTAGCTTTATCCAGAAAACTTGAGGTAGTAATGATGTTCATAACATCATTCAATTCATACATATAAAGCTATCTTATTCGAAGGTTTAAACTTGTAATCACTAGAACATAGTTTAGTTAATTCTAAATTTGTTCGAAAACAAACGTTAATCCTTCTAACTTGATTTCAGATCATCTCCTTCCACCGTCTGCAACGTCGGGTTTGCACTAAACGTAATCACTTTCCCTTTCCAAGGCTTCTTGCTTAGTTCAGAAACAAGAAGCCCCAAAGCCACACACACTGTAGTGACCTGAACTTTTCCATGTTTATATTTATATATATATTAAATGAAATTGTTATTTACATGATTAAGTGTTTCCAACATATTAAGCAATCAAACTTGTTAAGACTTGATTAATTGAAGTAGGTTTCATATAGACAATTGACCACCCAAGTTGACCGGTGATTCACGAACGTTAAAACTTGTAAAAACTATATGATGACATATATATGGTTATATATTTATTTAACATGATATTATGATAAGTAAACATATCATTAAGTATATTAATAATGAACTACATATGTAAAAACAAGACTACTAACTTAATGATTTTGAAACGAGACATATATGTAACGATTATCGTTGTAACGACATTTAATGTATATATATCATATTAAGAGATATTCGTACATCATAATATCATGATAATATAATAATTTAAAATCTAATTTGATATTATAAACATTGGGTTAAAAACATTTAACAAGATCGTTAACCTAAAGGTTTCAAAACAACACTTACATGTAATGACTAACGATGACTTAACGACTCAGTTAAAATGTATATACATGTAGTGTTTTAATATGTATTCATACACTTTTGAAAGACTTCAAGACACTTATCAAAATACTTCTACTTAACAAAAATTCTTACAATTACATCCTCATTCAGTTTCATCAACAATTCTACTCGTATGCACCCGTATTCGTACTCGTACAATACACAGCTTTTAGATGTATATACTATTGGTATATACACTCCAATGATTAGCTCTTAGCAGCCCATGTGAGTCACCTAACACATGTTGGAACCATCATTTGGCAACTAGCATGAAATATCTCATAAAATTACAAAAATATAAGTAATCATTCATGACTTATTTACATGAAAACAAAATTACATATCCTTTATATCTAATCCATACACCAACGACCAAAAACACCTACAAACACTTTCATTCTTCAATTTTCTTCATCTAATTGATCTCTCTCAAGTTCTATCTTCAAGTTCTAAGTGTTCTTCATAAATTCTACAAGTTCTAGTTTCATAAAATCAAGAATACTTCCAAGTTTGCTAGCTTACTTCAAATCTTGTAGAGTGATCATCCAACCTCAAGAAATCTTTCTTATTTACAGTAATATATCTTTCTAATACAAGTTAATACTCATATTCAAACTTTGATTCAATTTCTATAACTATAACAATCTTATTTCGAGTGAAAATCTTACTTGAACTGTTTTCGTGTCATGATTCTGCTTCAAGAACTTTCAATCCATTCAAGGATCCTTTTGTAGCGACCCGACAAAATCTTCATTTGACGGCGCCGACTACTTAGGTCCCGTTACGTGGTCATAAGTCTTTAAAATAACGTTTGACCAAAATATGTCGCATTCATTGCAAAAGTAAAGATTGTTCCCTAGTTTACAAGAATTGTTCATCCAAAAGTTACGTTACAAGTTATAAGTACAAATGAAACCTATGCGACACAATTTAAAAGTAGCCAAAAGATGCTCCATGTATGCATAAATACTCGACATCCAAAGCAAGTATCAAAATAATGAGCGGAAGCATGTAACACATATCGTTCAAAGACCTGAGAAAAACATAGAAATCTATCAACGAAAACGTTGGTGAAATCATAGGTTTAAGTAAGTAAGTGAGTAAATAAGTAGATTGAACCACAAGATTTGCAACATCGAAATAATAGTTAACCATTCCAAAATTTGTTTCACGAGCACCCAATTATCAATGCTTAACATTTCTCCCATTGAACCCCATCACCTTAGTGTTAGAACATACACTGATTCTCGAAAATATATTTCATTCGTAGACGATAGCGAACCGTCTGAATGAGGGTTTGTCAAACCCATATGGATCCACATAACATAAGTTCACGCTTACACCCGGCAAGTGTAACTAATGATAATTGAATTGAGGATTTTGTTCTAAACTCGTATGTAGAATGTTTGTTTTCCTGTACTTGTGTTCACTTAGTAAAAAGAAACGTTTATGTTTTCTCATCCCAAATGTAAATTCAAAAGAGTAAAAGTGGGACTATGATCTCACCTTGAGTGCACGAGTAATAAAGTACTTCAACAAGTAAACGTGTGCAAAGAACAATGCTAGTCTTGACCTAAACAAGTAAGTTGTATCAATAATGGTAAACGCGATTGGTCAAGGATGTTCAATTAGTCCTATGGCTCGTTACGACTCGATTAAGTAGCATGTGAATCAAATTGTCAAGTTTCATGCAAGATACAAGTATAGAAGCAAGTTAGAGAGATTGCATAAGTATTCGGTTAAGTTTGGCTATAGGTCAAACTTGGTCGGGTCAAAGTCAACGAAAAAGTCAACACGTTCGGGTCGGGTCCCGAACTATTTTTCTGAGGTTTTTAATCATATATAAGCATGTTAGTCAAGTTTCATGTTAATCGGAGGTGCGTAGCATAGTTAGAATTTATCAAAAAACGACCAAATTGGACAGCACCTGATAGGCCATCTGGACGGCGTCCAAAATGGCTGGACGGCGTCCAGTATTGAAGTACTGGACGGCGTCCAAAAGACTGGATGGCGTCCAAGTCTGAAGGGCTGGACGGCGTCCAAGAATCTGGATGGCGTCCAGATCTGTATCCAGGCCCTGTTTTGCTGCAACAAAGAAATGCACGAACCAAAACTCAAACAATCCCAATTTATGACCCGCAAACAATCAAAACATGTATCCTATATCATCGGGAAGGTATTTTGACAAAGGATACAACTAACCACATATCATCAATCTAGTTTATTATTTACAATAACCGAATTCTCGTCAAGTGATCATTTAGAGTTCGTTTTCCAAGTTTCAAGTTCACAACTTCATTTCATGATTCGGTAGTCCAATCTACACATACGATATGCCGTTTCGAAGGTAATTAAACGTACATTGCAACTAAACACTTACTAACAACATTGACAAGCATTCAATGCATCAAAAGTTCATTTTAAGGTTCATCAAACCCTAATTAAGAATCACAAAATCAATAATCATGTTAACGCAAGGTTTTCATATCATCCAACATACCAAAACGAAACTAACGATGCTAGTAACACTTTTAACACAATGGGTTTAACATCTAACAACATTTAATCAATCAAAATCAAAGATTAAACTAACCCATTTCAAGTGTTCATGCTAGTTACACCAAATAACAAGATCGAGCATACAATTTACATACACGACATCACAATGAGCCATAGACACTAACTAACACCATTTCAAGTCAAAAACACGAATTTAGAGAAATCTAGAGTTTTAGAAATGTTACCCAAATGAGATGAAGTTGGTACCAAAATGAAGAGGATGAAGAGAGGATCACGAATATGTAATTTATTTTGTTGTAAGCCTCCTAGATCGAATTTAGATGATGATTGAATGAATTTGGTAAATGTGTGTGTGTTCTTGCTAGAGAGAAAGAGAGAGAGATGGAGATGATTGAATGGTGGTGATTGGGGTGGACTAGTTGACCTAGTCAACTAGTTTGCCCCGTGTCAATTTTAGTCCCTCGAGTTTAAAAGCGGGTACGTGATTTAATCGAACGAATATCTTAAATAAGCGAGAGTAAACGGAGGTTGTTATAATTCAATAACGAAAAATATTAAGAACGTTAGCTAACGAAGGATACGAATCTATATACGGAAGATATTATTAAAATAAAAAGACGGGCGTTAAAATAATTTAACGGAAAAATGCGGGATGTTACATTACCCACACCTTAAAAGAAATTTCGTCCCGAAATTTAGTTGAAAGTAATAGTCGATGTCTCTTCCTTGAGACCTTGCATTGTCAATGCTATGAATAAGTGAAAATACGTCTTTGGGCATTCCCACGAATTTGGACAGTCGGGGTTTTATGTTGTATTAAGCCTTGGTTTTACGATCCACAATTTCAACCAGTCTTTCTACGAAGAGGAGTTGTCATCAATAGTAAGTTTATCTAAAAGGATAGCACGTTCCTGTTCTGCAGGACACGTATCTAAGTTTGTTACATGGAACGTAAGGTAAACGGAAACTTAATTGAGTCGGAAGTTCTAAACGGTAGGAAGCGGTTCCAATACGCCCCAAGATTTCAAAAGGATCAATATTGCGGATATAAATTTCCTCGATTTCCCGAAACGGATTACACCTTTCCAAGGTGTGGTTTTCAATATTACACGGTTACTGACTTTAAATTTGAGAGATTTTCATCTAACATTGGTATAACTCCTTTGGCGACCACGGGCCGTCTTGAGCCCTTCTCGGACTTGAACTATCTCAAAGGTTATTTCTTGAATGATTTCGGATCTGATGATTTGCTTGTCACCTACTTCGGTCCAACGAATAGGAGAACAACATTTGTGGTTATATAAAGTTTCGAAAAGTGCGCGTTAACACGCGAGTGGTAACTACTGTTGTAAGAGGGATCAACTAAACGTGACAATACAAGTTTGTAACATGTCTTTCCAAGATGTAAATTGTTCGTTTGCTTAGCTCGTCTGTTTGTGGAAGATACGCAGTACTCACGTCTAAACGTGTTCCGAAGGCTTCTTGTAAACAAGATGTGTAACGAGTATTTTCGATCTGGGATAATTGACAATGATACACCGTGTTGGAATATAATTTCTTAAGATATGCTTGGACAAGTTAGTTAGGGTTCGAAAGCGTTTGTTGGAACAGGTTTCTTGTCGGCTACTGAAAAATGTTCGTAAGGGCTAGTCACCCTCGTGGCGAATACTAGTAACACGTGAAGAGTCTCTCTCTCCATTGAGAAATTATATAAAAAGGTTTCCGTATACGGAAGTACGAGCTAAAAGATAGGAGTGAAATGAGAACTTAGAATAGGATGAGTTCACATTTTGAGGTAGCCATATCGCGCATCTAGTGGCCAAATGTTGAGACTTGGTGGGAAACGAGATAGTACACGTAGTTGTATAGCTCGGGGTTGAGTAGTAGTTGGCCGTATAACAGAAGCACAAGGACGTCAAGTCAAAGAAGAAAGGGGTATCCTTGGATTGTGTGTTATCTTTGGTCCCAGTAATATCAGACGGTAATAGTGAAATAGCAGAGCTATGTATCGTGGTACGCGATGACGAGAAGATTGATCGGATCCATAAATAAGTATTCAAATTCTCCGTGTAAAATAACGAATTTCAGCTTCCTTGATTTCGAGTCGAGAGGGGTTGCCTTTCAGGCGTTCATGTAGAAGTATTTCTATATTTGAGTTCCATTTTGTGCCACACGAATTTATCTAGTAAGGTTGGTGTGAAAAATCACGTTCAAAGTCCGGACACGGAAAATGTTTAATTCTTTCCCTTAGTACGTTAACGAGGTTAAAGGACGAGCGATACGGGAAAAATCGGAAATTAATCTTTGGTAATAATCGCGAGATCCAAAATTTTACGAATACAAGTCGGAGTCGTGAGGGTTTCTCCAAAATTAATTAAGATCTACTGTAATACCTTGACCACTAACAACATGGTTTAGAATTTGGACTTCGTTTAACCAAAATTCTCACTTGGAGAATTCGGCATAGAGTTGCTCTTTTCTCAAGAGTTCGAGCGTAAGACGGAGACGTTGTTCGTTTTTCCTTTCCGCTTGAATAGCTTAAAACATCAATTATAAGTACGGTAACGGATTTGTCTAGATAAGTTTGCATACGCGGTTTCGGAGGTCTATGAATACGGGCGGAGCCTTAGATAAACTGAGCGGCACTAAAAGAAATTTATAACTATCGTAGCGAGTTCGGAAAGCAGTTTAGGAGACATCTTCTCCCTTAACCCTCAATTGATGATAACCAGAATGAAGGTCGATTTTGGAATATACGTGAGATTCTTGTAACGGTTCAAGAGGTTGTTGATACGGGGAAGAGGATATCGGTTCTTAAACGGAAAATATTTAGTTCACTATAATCACATATATGTGGGGAAAACATTCCCTTCCTAACGTATAGGTTTTGGGCTCCCTAGTTCTATAGATGTCAAATCAAAGTTCAAATTACCTACCCAATAAGTTTAACGTACACTCTCCGATAAATTTGTCGGTACGCAATAGTTTTCCGTTGGTCACCTGAATGGCCTAAGTAATATCTAGGGGGGGGGGGGTGGTGGAGTGCAAATAGTGGGCTCCAAAGCCTTGGATACAAAACATTTATCAACATCCGAATCAAATAAACATGAAGTATAGGAGTTGTTAAGAAGAAACGTACCCGTGACTAGTTCATGTCGTCTCGGGCATCCTCGGTGTTAATGTTGGAAGTTCGGCCGCGTGTGTTGGGGTTGGCTTTCTTCGTTGGACACGCATTCCTAAAATGACCCGGTTGGCAACATTCGAAACAAACACCCGTTTTTGGTACATTGGGCCCCTTTTGACTGACGGGGGCGGTACTTCCACAATATTTGGCAATATGACCACTTCCCTGGCACCGGTGGCAAATTAGCTTGCCACATTCACCAAAGTGATGCTTGTGGCATTTGTTGCAAAAAGGTCGAGTTCCAGCATAACTTTTCTTGCCGACGGAGGTGAAAGGTTCCTTGGCAAAGTTGTTGCTGGATTGAGAGGCTTCCCATTTTCTTTTGTTGTTACCCGGTTGGTCCTCGGCCGTTGGTGCCGGTGCTTCAATTTCATCCACCGTTTCTATAGATTGGCGAGCCATCGTTAAATCCTCTTGTAGGTTGGCGGGTTTGGATGACATTACCCTGTGTTGAATGCTCTTCGAAAGGCCATCCATGTAAAGTTCAACTCTTAGGGACTCGAGAGTCATGAGGTTTGGACACATTAAGACTAGTTCAGCAAACCGTTGATTATAAGCTTTGATGTCATTCCGGACCGTTTGTAAATTTCTTAGCCCCTGTTCGAGCCTTCGAGTCTTGTCACGCGGAAAGTATTCGGTGATCATTCTTTCTCTTAATTCGGTCCAAGAGAGTGCGTGGGCTTCATCGATACCCACTGATTGTACATACGTGTTCCACCATGAGAGAGCAATACCGGTGAGAGTGAGGGTGGAAAACTTGACCTTATCTTGGTCCCGACAACCGCTTATGTTAAAAACGGCTTCCGTTTGTTCAAACCATCTGGTGAGAGCAACCGGTCCCTCGGTTCCATCGAAAGTGGGAGGTTTGCACCCCATGAAGTTCTTGTAGGAGCACCCCTCGTTTGAATTACCAGCTTCATGATTATTGTTGTTGGAAAAGTGATCGGCCACGGCCGCACCCACGGCGGTGGTTATCATTCGTTGAAGAGCTTGTTCGAGAGTTTCGGAAGGAGTATTGGGTTGACCTTGGTGAGCCATTGTTCCTTCATGACACAAGAATACCGTTGTTTAGTATTATCAATAATACTAATCGTGATATGGAAATCAAGATAAAGAGGAAATTTTTCCTTGACTCGCCTTAAATTCTTTATGTCATAATGTCGGAATGTTCATATGAGTCACCGTAATATAATCCCGGAAATTATATTACCCTGATTCATATGTGCATTCGACATCATTTCATATAGTTAAGGTGGCGTGTCAATCAAATCAACCACGTGAGATTAAGGTAGAATAAGAGTTAGATGTGAATAGAAGAGATCGAGTATAAATGCACAAGTAGTCAAGTAATTCCTACTCCAAGTCTATATGCCGGTTGTAGTCTAGACTCGCTAATGTACCCTATGACTCGGGGTTGACACCAATGAACTCTAAATCCCTACAACCAACGCTCTGATACCAGTTGTAGCGACCCGACAAAATCGTCAGTTGACGGCGCCGACTACTTAGGTCCCGTTACGTGGTCATAAGTCTTTAAAATAACGTTTGACCAAAATATGTCGCATTCATTGCAAAAGTAAAGATTGTTCCCTAGTTTACAAGAATTGTTCATCCAAAAGTTACGTTACAAAGTTATAAGTACAAATGAAACCTATGCGACACAATTTAAAAGTAGCCAAAAGATGCTCCATGTATGCATAAATACTCGACATCCAAAGCAAGTATCAAAATAATGAGCGGAAGCATGTAACACATATCGTTCAAAGACCTGAGAAAAACATAGAAATCTGTCAACGAAAACGTTGGTGAAATCGTAGGTTTAAGTAAGTAAGTGAGTAAATAAGTAAATTGAACCACAAGATTTGTAACATCGAAAAAATAGTTAACCATTCCAAAATTTGTTTCACGAGCACCCAATTATCAATGCTTAACATCTCTCCCATTGAACCCCATCACCTTAGTGTTAGAACATACACTGATTCTCGAAAATATATTTCATTCGTAGACGCTAGCGAACCGTCTAAATGAAGGTTTGTCAAACCCATATGGATCCACATAACATAAGTTCACGCTTACACCCGGCAAGTGTAACTAATGATAATTGAATTGAGGATTTTGTTCTAAACTCGTATGTAGAATGTTTGTTTTCCTGTACTTGTGTTCACTTAGTAAAAAGAAACGTTTATGTTTTCTCATCCCAAATGTAAATTCAAAAGAGTAAAAGTGGGACTATGATCTCACCTTGAGTGCACGAGTAATAAAGTACTTCAACAAGTAAATGTGTGCAAAGAACAATGCTAGTCTTGACCTAAACAAGTAAGTTGTATCAATAATGGTAAACGCGATTGGTCAAGGATGTTCAATTAGTACTATGGCTCGTTACGACTCGATTAAGTAGCATGTGAATCAAATTGTCAAGTTTCATGCAAGATACAAGTATAGAAGCAAGTTAGAGAGATTGCATAAGTATTCGGTTAAGTTTGGCTATAGGTCAAACTTGGTCGGGTCAAAGTCAACGAAAAAGTCAACACATTCGGGTCGGGTCCCGAACTATTTTTCTGAAATTTTTAATCATATATAAGCATGTTAGTCAAGTTTCATGTTAATCGGAGGTGCGTAGCATAGTTAGAATTTATCGAAAAATGACCAAATTGGACAGCACCTGATAGGCCATCTGGACGGCGTCCAAAATGGCTGGACGGCGTCCAGTATTGAAGTACTGAACGGCATCCAAAAGACTGGACGACGTCCAAGTCTGAAGGGCTGGACGGCGTCCAAGAATCTGGACGGCGTCCAGATCTGTATCCAGGCCCTGTTTTGCTGCAACAAAGAAATGCACGAACCAAAACTCAAACAATCCCAATTTATGACCCGCAAACAATCAAAACATGTATCCTATATCATCGGGAAGGTATTTTGACAAAGGATACAACTAACCACATATCATCAATCGAGTTTATCATTTACAATAACCGAATTCTCGTCAAGTGATCATTTAGAGTTCGTTTTCCAAGTTTCAAGTTCTCAACTTCATTTCATGATTCGGTAGTCCAATCTACACATACGATATGCCGTTTCGAAGGTAATTAAACGTACATTGCAACTAAACACTTACTAACAACACTAACAAGCATTCAATGCATCAAAAGTTCCTTTTGAGGTTCATCAAACCCTAATTAAGAATCACAAAATCAATAATCATGTTAACGCAAGGTTTTCATATCATCCAACATACCAAAACAAAACTAACGATGCTAGTAACACTTTTAACACAATGGGTTTAACATCTAACAACATTTAATCAATCAAAATCAAAGATTAAACTAACCCATTTTAAGTGTTCATGCTAGTTACACCAAATAACAAGATCGAGCATACAATTTACATACACGACATCACAATGAGCCATAGACACTAACTAACACCATTTCAAGTCAAAAACACGAATTTAGAGAAATCTAGAGTTTTAGAAATGTTACCCAAACGAGATGAAGTTGGTACCAAAATGAAGAGGATGAAGAGAGGATCACGAATATGTAATTTATTTTGTTGTAAGCCTCCTAGATCGAATTTAGATGATGATTGAATGAATTTGGTAAATGTGTGTGTGTTCTTGCTAGAGAGAAAGAGAGAGAGAGAGATGGAGATGATTGAATGGTGGTGATTGGGGTGGACTAGTTGACCTAGTCAACTAGTTTGCCCCGTGTCAATTTTAGTCCCTCGAGTTTAAAAGCGGGTACGTGATTTAATCGAACGAATATCTTAAATAAGCTAGAGTAAACGGAGGTTGTTATAATTCAATAACGAAAAATATTAAGAACGTTAGCTAACGAAGGATACGAATCTATATACGGAAGATATTATTAAAATAAAAAGACGGGCGTTAAAATAATTTAACGAAAAAATGCGGGATGTTACACCTTTGAAGCTAGATCCATTTTTCTCATTTCCAGTAGCTTTATCCAAAAAACTTGAGGTAGTAATGATGTTCATAACATCATTCGATTCATACATATAAAGCTATCTTATTCGAAGGTTTAAATTGTAATCACTAGAACATAGTTTAGTTAATTCTAAACTTGTTCGAAAACAAACGTTAATCCTTCTAACTTGACTTTTAAAATCAACTTAATACATGTTCTATATCTATATGATATGCTAACTTAATGATTTAAAACCTGGAAACACGAAAAACACCATAAAACCGGATTTACGCCGTCGTAGTAACACCGCGGGCTGTTTTGGGTTAGTTAATTAAAAACTATGATAAAATTTGATTTAAAAGTTGTTCTTCTGGAAAAATGATTTTTCTTATGAACGTGAAACTATATCCAAAAATCATGGTTAAACTCAAAGTGGAAGTATGTTTTCTAAAATGGTCATCTAGACGTCGTTCTTTCGACTGAAATGACTACCTTTACAAAAACGACTTGTAACTTATATTTCCGACTATAAACCTATACTTTTTCTGTTTTGATTCATAAAATAGAGTTCAATATGAAACTATAGCAATTTGATTCACTCAAAACGGATTTAAAATGAAGAAGTTATGGGTAAAACAAGATTGGATAATTTTTCTTGTTGTAGCAACGTGAAAATTGGTAACAAATCTATATTAATCATATCCTAGCTAACTTATATTGTATTATACATGTATTCTAATATATTATGTAATCTTGGGATACCATAGACACGTATGCAAATATTTTGACATATCATATCGACCCATGTCTATATATTATTTGGAACAACCATAGACACTCTATATGCAGTAATGTGGGAGTTAGCTATACAGGGTTGAGGTTGATTCCAAAAATATATATACTTTGAGTTTTGATCTAGCTTGAGATGTGTATACACTGGGTCGTGGATTGATTCAAGATAATATATATCAATTTTTTTCTGTACATCTAACGTTGGACAACTAGTTGTAGGTTACTAACGAAGACACCTGACTTAATAAACTTAAAACATCAAAATGTATTAAAAGTGTTGAAAATATATTTTGAATATACTTTGATATATATGTACATATTTGTTATAGGTTCGTGAATCGACCAGTGGCCAAGTCTTACTTCCCGACGAAGTAAAAATCTGTGAAAGTGAGTTATAGTCCCACTTTTAAAATCTAATATTTTTGGGATGAGAATACATGCAGGTTTTATAAATGATTTACAAAATAGACACAAGTATGTGAAACTACATTCTATGGTTGAATTATCGAAATCGAATATGGCCCTTTTTATTAAGTATGGTAATCTAAGAATTAGGGAACAGACACCCTAATTGACGCGAATCCTAAAGATAGATCTATTGGGCCTAACAAACCCCATCCAAAGTACCGGATGCTTTAGTACTTCGAAATTTATATCATATCCGAAGGGTGTCCCGGAATGATGGGGATATTCTTATATATGCATCTTGTTAATGTCGGTTACCAGGTGTTCGCCATATGAATGATTTTTATCTCTATGTATGGGATGTATATTGAACTATGAAATCTTGTGGTCTATTGTTACGATTTGATATATATAGGTTAAACCTATAACTCACCAACATTTTTGTTGACGTTTAAAGCATGTTTATTCTCAGGTGAATATTAAGAGCTTCCGCTGTTGCATACTAAAATAAGGACAAGATTTGGAGTCCATGTTTGTATGATATTATGTAAAAACTGCATTCAAGAAACATATGTCGATGTAATATATTTCTATTGTAAACCATTATGTAATGGTCGTGTGTAAACAGTATATTTTAGATTATCATTATTTGATAATCTACGTAATGCTTTTGAAACCTTTATTGATAAAATAAAGGTTATGGTTGTTTTAAAAATGAATGCAGTCTTTGAAAAACGTCTCATATAGAGGTCAAAACCTCGCAACGAAATCAATTAATATGGAACGTTTATAATCAATATGAACGGGACATTTCAGTTGGTATCCGAGCGTTGGTCTTAGAGAACCAGAATTTTGCATTAGTGTGTCTTATTGAGTTTCTTAGGATGCATTAGTGAGTCTGGACTTCGACCGTGTTTACTTGAAAAATGATTGCTTAACAAATTTTGTTGGAATCTATATATTTTTAACATGTGAATATTATGTGATTTATTAATCTCTTACCGCGTTTGATATTATGTGATAGATGTCTACCTCTAGAACAAGTCCCATTGACTCACCTAATAATAATGAAGAGTCAAATGTAAATTGGAATGATTCGTGGACTGATTCACAAGTTCCCGGAGAGGAACCAGAAGAAGAGTCGGAACCGGAAGAAGAATCGAAACCGGAAGAAGAATTGGAACCGAAAGAAGAAATAGAACCAGTGGGGGAAATAATAAAATGGTTAAGTAAAATAAAATCCTCAACCAACTGACCAAAGTTAATTATGGTCAATGGTGTTTCCGCCAAGGAAGCAAAGTATTAGGAGGATTACCAATTCTCCGATGAATCGGATCCCGACAAGGATTCCGATGATGTTATAGAAATTACCCCAACACAATTTAATAAGGCAAAAGAGAACAATAAGGGAAAGGGCATAAAAATAGAGAAATTTGATTCCAAACCCGATGAACTTTATATGTATCGTCAACACCCGTATTTCTTAAGTTGTGACAATAACCCAGGAACCTCTAAACTACCAGGTTTTTCTAAACCAATGTGGAAAACGACGGCTCGTATTAGGGGAACATCATATATCCCTAGAAACTTGACAAAACGAACCAAAACCGAAGAAGAAGAAACGAGCAAGTCGGAATAAGATAGTTGTATTCGTGTGGTGTAATATATGTAATATAGTGTGCTTATGCTTTATGATATATGTAAAAATTGCTTGTATTAATAAGTATTTTTTTTTTATGAATCTAACTCTTGTCTATTTTACAGTATAAAAACACAAAATGGATAGACAACCCAATATTTTAAGAGACCTACCCGGAGACATGATTGATGAAATCTTGTCTAGAGTCGGTCAGAATTCCTCGGCACAACTATTTAAGGCAAGATCAGTTTGTAAAACATTCGAAGAACGTTCCAAGAATGCCTTGATTTATAAAAGGCTTTTGTTCGAAAGATGGGGGATATCACATTGGGAAATCCATAAGTTACGATGTGTTTACTTTGACGCATATATTGCGGGGAACCCAAATGCTATTTTACGCAACGGGTTAAGAAATTATTTTGACTCAATATATCCGAATATAGGACTTCGTGATTTAGAAAAAGCGGCTAACATGCAACATAAAGAAGCATGTTATGCTTACGGGTTAGTAATGTTTGCTTCTCACCAAAGTGAGAACAAGAACATCGGGCTACAACTATTAAACAAAACATTCCCACAAGTGACGGAGTCGGTAATTGGGGTAAGAAATGAGGTTTTTAGGTTATTACGAGACTGTTGGTCATTACGTAACCTTCATCCTTTTGACGACGTTACAACACATTATCTTACTATCGGTCACAACGGTTATGTTCCACAAAACCAAGGATGGGAAGTGGTATTAGTAAAACCAGAATGCATGACTTGTTTCTGGACGTATGAATTACGTGTCTTTATTGCCTTTGCTAAACGCCTTATTTATTAACTAGAATTATCTTCGCAACTTCTTTGTATCAAAGTTTTATGTGCTATATTTCATGCTATATGTAAAAAAAAGCGGTACTGTAAGTTTGCAAGTTATTGTATAAAGGTTTGAATATGATATTTTTCTTTTTTGTGATTAGTTTTTTATATAGAATTGTAGTAGTTGAAATAGTATGTTAGCTACTAAGTATGAACTTAACGGGTAGGTACTACCCGAATTAAAGAGTATAAAATGCTAATATGAAGAAAGAGCTTTTATAAATAAGTTCATATTACGCTACGAAATACTATTGACTACTCTTGATATTCTATATGATTAACTCGTTTCATTTGACTATTTTGAAGGAAATGGCACCGACTACTCGACACACCTTGAATATGAGCGAAGAGGAATTTCGTGCCTTTCTTGCTTCAAACATAGCCGCAGTACAGGCTGCGCTACATACCAACAATAACCTTGGATCTAGCAGTACATGAAATCGTGTAGGATGCACCTACAAAGAATTCACTGCTTGTAAACCTTTGGAATTTGATGGAACCTAAGGACCGATCGGATTGAAACGGTGGACCGAGAAGGTCGAATCGGTGTTTGCTATAAGTAAGTGTACTGAAGAGGACAAAGTAAAGTACGCTACGCATACCTTCACAGGTTCTGCGTTAACATGGTGGAATACCTATCTAGAGCAAGTGGGACAAGATGATGCTTACGCACTACCGTGGTCAGCATTCAAGCACTTGATGAACGGGAAGTACCGTCCTAGAACCGAGGTTAATAAGCTCAAGACAGAACTTAGAGGGTTACAAACCCAAGGATTTGATATTACCACGTATGAAAGACGATTCACAGAATTATGCCTGTTGTGTCCGGGAGCGTTCGAAGATGAGGAAGAGAAGATCGACGCGTTTGTGAAAGGATTACCGGAAAGAATCCAAGAAGATATAAGTTCACACGAGCCCGTCTCCATACAACAGGCATGTAGAATGGCTCATAAACTAGTGAACCAGATTGAGGAAAGAATTAAAGAACAGACTGCTGAAGAGGCCAATGTGAAGCAAGTCAAAAGAAAGTGGGAGGAAAACGGTGATAAGAATCACCAATACAACAACAACAACAGAAATTACAACAATAATCGCAACAACTATCCCAACAATCGCAACATCAATCGCAACTACAACAAACGGCCCAACAACAACAACAACAACAACAACAACAGCAACTACAACAATCATCCCAACAATAATAATAACCGCAACAACAACAACAACAACCAGAAGCAACCATGCCAAAGGTGTGAAAAGTATCACTCGGGGTTCTGCACCAAATTTTGCAACAAGTGTAAAAGAAATGGTCATAGCGCGGCGAAGTGTGAGGTCTACGGACCAGGGGTTAACAGAAGGAAAGGAACAAATGGTGTCGGAACGAGTAATGGCGGAACAAGTAGTGTCGGAGCAAGTTATTCCAATGTAGTTTGTTATAAATGTGGAAAACCGGGCCACATTATTAGAAATTGCCCGAACCAGGAGAACACAAATGGACAAGGCCGTGGAAGAATTTTCAATATTAATGCAGCAGAGGCACAGGAAGACCTGGAGCTTGTTACGGGTACGTTTCTTATTGATAATAAATCTGCTTACGTTTTATTTGATTCGGGTGCGGATAGAAGCTATATGAGTAGAGATTTTTGTGCTAAATTAAGTTGTCCATTAACGCCTTTGGATAGTAAATTTTTACTTGAATTAGCAAATGGTAAATTAATTTCAGCAGATAAAATATGTCGGAATTGAGAAATTAAACTGGTTAGCGAAACATTTAAGATTGACTTGATACCAGTAGAGTTAGGGAGTTTTGATGTGATAATCGGTATGGACTGGTTAAAAGAAGTGAAAGCAGAGATCGTTTGTTACAAAAATGCAATTCGCATTATACGAGAAAAAGGAAAACCCTTAATGGTGTACGGAGAAAAGGGCAACACGAAGCTACATCTTATTAGTAATTTGAAGGCACAAAAACTAATAAGAAAAGGTTGCTATGCTGTTCTAGCACACGTCGAGAATGTACAAACTGAAGAAAAGAACATCAATGATGTTCCTGTCGCAAAAGAATTTCCCGATGTATTTCCGAAACAATTACCGGGATTACCCCCACATCGATCCGTTGAATTTGAAATAGATCTTGTACCAGGAGCTGCACCAATAGCTCGTGCTCCTTACAGACTCGCACCCAGCGAGATGAAAGAACTGGAAAGCCAATTACAATAACTTTTAAAGCGTGGTTTCATTCGACCAAGCACATCACCGTGGGGAGCTCCTGTTTTGTTTGTCAAGAAGAAAGATGGTACATTCAGGTTGTGTATCAACTACCGAGAGTTGAACAAACTTACCATCAAGAACCGCTACCCACTACCGAGAATGAACGACTTATTTGATCAACTACAAGGCTCGTCTGTTTATTCAAAGATTGACTTACGTTCCGGGTATCATCAAATGCGGGTAAAAGAAGATGATATTCCAAAGACTGCTTTCAGAACACGTTACGGTCATTACGAGTTTATGGTCATGCCGTTTGGTTTAACTAATGCACCAGCTGTGTTCATGGACCTTATGAACCGAGTGTGTGGACCATACCTTGAAAAGTTTGTCATTGTTTTCATTTATGACATACTTATTTACTCAAAGAATGACCAAGAACACGGTGAACATTTGGGAAAGGTGTTAGAAGTATTGAGGAAGGAAGAATTGTACGCTAAGTTTTCAAAGTGTGCATTTTGGTTGGGAGAAGTTCAATTCCTTGGTCACATAGTGAACAAAAAAGGTACTAAGGTGGATCCGGCAAAGATAGAAACTGTTGAAAAGTGGGAAACCCCGAAAACTTCGAAACACATACGCTAGTTTTTAGGACTAGCTGGTTACTACAGAAGGTTCATCCAAGACTTTTCCAGAATAGCAAAACCCTTGACTGCATTAACGCATAAAGGGAAGAAATTTGAATGGAAGGATGAACAAGAGAAAGCGTTTCAGTTATTGAAGAAAAAGCTAACTACGGCACCTATATTGTCATTGCCTGAAGGGAATGATGATTTTGTGATTTATTGTGACGCATCAAAGCAAGGTCTCAGTTGTGTATTAATGCAACGAACGAAGGTGATTGCTTATGCGTCTAGACAATTGAAGATTCACGAACAAAATTATACGACGCATGATTTGGAATTAGGCGCGGTTGTTTTTGCATTAAAGACTTGGAGGCACTACTTATATGGGGTCAAAAGTATTATATATACCGACCACAAAAGTCTTCAACACATATTTAATCAGAAACAACTGAATATGAGGCAGCGTAGGTGGATTGAATTGTTGAATGATTACGACTTTGAGATTCGTTACCACCCGGGGAAGGCAAATGTGGTAGCCGACGCCTTGAGCAAGAAGGACAGAGAACCCATTCGAGTAAAATCTATGAATATAATGATTCACAATAACCTTACTACTCAAATAAAGGAGGCGCAATAAGGAGTTTTAAAAGAGGGAAATTTAAAGGATGAAATACACAAAGGATCGGAGAAGCATCTTAATATTCGGGAAGACGGAACCCGGTATAGGGCTGAAAGGATTTGGGTACCAAAATTTGGAGATATGAGAGAAATGGTACTTAGAGAAGCTCATAAAACCAGATACTCAATAAATCCTGGAACGGGGAAGATGAAAAAGGATCTCAAGAAATATTTTTAGTGGCCGGGTATGAAAGCCGATGTTGCTAAATACGTAGGAGAATGTTTGACGTGTTCTAAGGTCAAAGCTGAGCATCAGAAACCATCAGGTCTACTTCAACAACCCGAAATCCCGGAATGGAAATGGGAAAACATTACCATGGATTTCATCACTAAATTGCCAAGGACTGCAAGTGGTTTTGATACTATTTGGGTAATAGTTGATCGTCTCACCAAATCAGCACACTTTCTTCCAATAAGATAAGATGACAAGATGGAGAAGTTAGCACGACTGTAGTTGAAGGAAGTCGTCTCCAAACATGGAATACCAATCTCTATTATCTCTGATAGGGATGGCAGATTTATTTCAAGATTCTGGCAGACATTACAGCAAGCATTAGGAACTCGTTTAGACATGAGTACTGCCTATCATCCACAAACTGATGGGCAGAGCGAAAGGACGATACAAACGCTTGAATACATGCTACGAGCATGTGTTATTGATTTCGGAAACAGTTGGGATCGACATCTACCATTAGCAGAATTTTCCTACAACAACAGCTACCATTCAAGCATTGAGATGGTGCCGTTTGAAGCACTTTATGGTAGAAAGTGCAGGTCTCCGATTTGTTGGAATGAAGTGGGGGATACACAGATTACGGGTCCGGAGATAATACAAGAAACTACCGAGAAGATCATCCAAATTCAACAACGGTTGAAAACCGCCCAAAGTCGACAAAAGAGCTACGCTGACATTAAAAGAAAAGATACAGAATTTGAAATTGGAGAGATGGTCATGCTTAAAGTTGCACCTTGGAAAGGTGTTGTTCAATTTGGTAAACGAGGGAAATTAAATCCAAGGTATATCGGACCATTCAAGATTATTGATCGTGTCGGACCAGTAGCTTACCGACTTGAGTTACCTCAACAACTCGCGGCTGTACATAACACTTTCCACGTTTCGAATTTGAAGAAATGTTTTGCTAAAGAAGGTCTCTCTATTCCGTTAGATGAAATCCGAATCAACGAAAAACTTCAATTCATCGAAGAACCCGTCGAAATAATGGATCGTGAGGTTAAAAGACTTAAGCAAAACAAGATACCAATTATTAAGGTTCAATGGAATGCTCATAGAGGACCTGAGTTCACCTGGGAATGAGAAGATCAGATGAAGAAGAAATACCCACATTTATTTCCAGAAGATACGTCAACACCTCCAACTGCTTAAAATTTCGGGATGAAATTTAGTTAACTGGTAGGTACTGTAGTGACACGAACTTTTCCATGTTTATATATATATTAAATGAAATTGTTATTTACATAATTAAGTGTTTCCAACATATTAAGCAATCAAACTTGTTAAGACTTGATTAATTGAAATAGGTTTCATATAGACAATTGACCACCCAAGTTGATCGGTGATTCACGAACGTTAAAACTTGTAAAAACTATATGATGACATATATATGGTTATATATATAGTTAACAT
Organism: Rutidosis leptorrhynchoides; assembly: GCF_046630445.1. Classification (NCBI taxonomy): domain Eukaryota; kingdom Viridiplantae; phylum Streptophyta; class Magnoliopsida; order Asterales; family Asteraceae; genus Rutidosis; species Rutidosis leptorrhynchoides. The sequence continues at coordinate 398,800,533 of NC_092338.1, forward strand.
GATATTATGATAAGTAAAAATATCATTAAGTTTATTAATAATGAACTACATATGTAAAAACAAGACTACTAACTTAATGATTTTGAAACGAGACATATATGTAACGATTATCGTTGTAACGACATTTAATGTATATATATCATATTAAGAGATATTCGTACATCATAATATCATGATAATATAATAATTTAAAATCTAATTTGATATTATAAACATTGGGTTAACAACATTTAACAAGATCGTTAACCTAAAGGTTTCAAAACAACACTTACATGTAATGACTAACGATGACTTAACGACTCAGTTAAAATGTATATACATGTAGTGTTTTAATATGTATTCATACACTTTTGAAAGACTTCAAGACACTTATCAAAATACTTCTACTTAACAAAAATTCTTACAATTACATCCTCATTCAGTTTCATCAACAATTCTACTCGTATGCACCTGTATTCGTACTCGTACAATACACAGCTTTTAGATGTATGTACTATTGGTATATATACTCTAATGATCAGCTCTTAGCAGCCCATGTGAGTCACCTAACACATGTGGGAACCATCATTTGGCAACTAGCATGAAATATCTCATAAAATTATAAAAATATGAGTAATCATTCATGACTTATTTACATGAAAACAAAATTACATATCCTTTATATCTAATCCATACACCAACGACCAAAAACACCTATAAATGCTTTCATTCTTCAATTTTATTTATCTAATTGATCTCTCTCAAGTTCTATCTTCAAGTTCTAAGTGTTCTTCATAAATTCTACAAGTTCTAGTTTCATAAAATCAAGAATACTTCCAAGTTTGCTAGCTTACTTCCAATCTTGTAGAGTGATCATCCAACCTCAAGAAATCTTTCTTATTTATAGTAATATATCTTTCTAATACAAGGTAATACTCATATTTAAACTTTGATTCAATTTCTATAACTATAACAATCTTATTTCGAGTGAAAATCTTACTTGAACTGTTTTCGTGTCATGATTCTGCTTCAAGAACTTTCAAGCCATCCAAGGATCCTTTGAAGCTAGATCCATTTTTCTAATTTCCAGTAGCTTTATCCAGAAAACTTGAGGTAGTAATGATGTTCACAACATCATTCGATTCATACATATAAAGCTATCTTATTCGAAGGTTTAAACTTGTAATCACTAGAACATAGTTTAGTTAATTCTAAACTTGTTCGCAAACAAAAGTTAATCCTTCTAACTTGACTTTTAAAATCAACTAAACACATGTTCTATATCTATATGATATGCTAACTTAATGATTTAAAACCTGGAAACACGAAAAATACCGTAAAACCGGATTTACGCCGTCGTAGTAACACCGCGGGCTGTTTTGGGTTAGTTAATTAAAAACTATGATAAACTTTGATTTAAAAGTTGTTCTTCTGGGTAAATGATTTTTCTTATGAACGTGAAACTATATCCAAAAATCATGGTTAAACTCAAAGTGGAAGTATGTTTTCTAAAATGGTCATCTAGACGTCGTTCTTTCGACTGAAATGACTACCTTTACAAAAAACGACTTGTAACTTATATTTCTAACTATAAACCTATACTTTTTCTGTTTAGATTCATAAAATAGAGTTCAATATGAAACTATAGCAATTTGATTCACTCAAAACGGATTTAAAATGAAGAAGTTATGGGTAAAACAAGATTGGATAATTTTTCTTGTTGTAGCAACGTGAAAATTGGTAACAAATCTATATTAATCATATCCTTGCTAACTTATATTGTATTATACATGTATTCTAATATATTATGTAATCTTGGGATACCATAGACACGTATGCAAATGTTTTGACATATCATATCGACCCATGTGTATATATTATTTGGAACAACCATAGACACTCTATATGCAGTAATGTGGGAGTTAGCTATACAGGGTTGAGGTTGATTCCAAAAATATATATACTTTGAGTTGTGATCTAGCCTGAGACGTGTATACACTGGGTCGTGGATTGATTCAAGATAATATATATCAATTTTTTTCTGTACATCTAACGTTGGACAACTAGTTGTAGGTTACTAACGAGGACAGCTGACTTAATAAACTTAAAACATCAAAATGTATTAAAAGTGTTGAAAATATATTTTGAATATACTTTGATATATATGTACATATTTGTTATAGGTTCGTGAATCGACCAGTGGCCAAGTCTTACTTCCCGACGAAGTAAAAATCCGTGAAAGTGAGTTATAGTCCCACTTTTAAAATCTAATATTTTTGGGATGAGAATACATGCAGGTTTTATAAATGATTTAAAAAATAGACACAAGTATGTGAAACTACATTCTATGGTTGAATTATCGAAATCGAATATGGCCCTTTTTATTAAGTCTGGTAATCTAAGAATTAGGGAACAGACACCCTAATTGACGCGAATCCTAAAGATAGATCTATTGGGCCTAACAAACCCCATCCAAAGTACCGGATGCTTTAGTACTTCGAAATTTATATCATATCCGAAGGGTGTCCCGGAATGATGAGGATATTCTTATATATGCATCTTGTTAATGTCGGTTACCAGGTGTTCGCCATATGAATGATTTTTATCTCTATGTATGGGATGTATATTGAACTATGAAATCTTGTGGTCTATTGTTACGATTTGATATATATAGGTTAAACCTATAACTCACCAACATTTTTGTTGACGTTTAAAGCATGTTTATTCTCAGGTGAATATTAAGAGCTTCCGCTGTTGCATACTAAAATAAGGACAAGATTTGGAGTCCATGTTTGTATGATATTATGTAAAAACTGCATTCAAGAAACATATGTCGATGTAATATATTTCTATTGTAAACCATTATGTAATGGTCGTGTGTAAACAGTATATTTTAGATTATCATTATTTGATAATCTACGTAATGCTTTTGAAACCTTTATTGATAAAATAAAGGTTATGGTTGTTTTAAAAATGAATGCAGTCTTTGAAAAACGTCTCATATAGAGGTCAAAACCTCGCAACGAAATCAATTAATATGGAACGTTTATAATCAATATGAACGGGACATTTCACACACCTCCATTGGTGTCCCAATCATACTGCCCGAAACATCACAAATCGCTAAGCAGTTATTTAACTTGCCTTTCTTTGTCATATCATCCACCATTCTTTTCCATTGAAGCTCTGCCACTTGTCCCCCATCACAGTCCCTTAAACATGATATGATCTCGTGTGGAAGCAATGTGCCCGCTGCAATTGTTGCCTTACCCAACTTCACATTTTTTAGATACTCTTCAAATCTAGATTTGTCGTGCTTTAAAAACTTGTCTTTGTAGAGTTTCATGGCGACTGAAGCTACTCTATTGTACGGGATCAATCCCCATTGGTTCTGTCCTATGTATACCTAGGGTAACTTTAACGCTTTCCGAAGAGGCACCAATATTTGTTTTCTTAGCCTGTCACGAACAACGTACGCGTAATAGGCTTCTTCAACACCCTCATATTCTTTGTATTCTTGCCGAGGGAATACCTGTTAATTGGAAATCGGATCCATCTTTAATAACTCACAAACTAAATTAATAATTAATTAATAAATAATTAACAATTAATAATTACTACAGTAATCACTAACAACAGATCGATTAACCCTATTAATATATACCTACTTTGCAATGGCTTCACAAAGCAGAGTTGACCGGTCAAATGAAGAATCCAAAGAGGGACACCATTTAGCAGCAAGTGTGATATGTTTTGAATGATCTCCTTCCGCCTTCAACAACTTGATATTAGATCGGAGGCAGTGAGTGAAAAGAACTGAAACACGATCGTGTAACAATCTGAAATGCGGGTCACGGTTATATCTTGTAATGGCCTTAAGAGCCATTAAAAGCCTCTTCTCTCATCTAACTTTGCTTGCAACTGCCATCTCCGTCTCCACTTTTTTTCTTCTCCGCCAATAATCTAACCTCTCTTGGCACACTTTTCCTATTCTTTCGCTTAATCCTATCAGCTGAAATGTCCCGTTCATATCGATTATAAACGTTTCATATTAATTGATTTCGTTGCGAGGTTTGACCTCTATATGAGATGTTTTTCAAAGACTGCATTCGTTTTATTTAAAAACAAACCATAACCTTTATTTTATCAATAAAGGTTCAAAAACCATAACATAGATTATCAAGTAATGATAATCTAAAAGATAATGTTTTACACACGAATATTACATATTGGTTTACAACAATATTACACATCGATTTAAATCTCCGAATGTAGTTTTTAAACAATATATTACAAGCATGCTGACTCCAATTCTTGTCCTTAAATTAGAATGCAACAGCGGAAGCTCTTAATAATCACCTGAGAATAAACATGCTTAAAAGTCAACAAAAATGTTGGTGAGTTATAGGTTTAACCTATATATTTATCAAATCGTAATAATAGACCACGAGATTTCCATTTCCATTTTTCAATAACATGCAACTGCATAAAAACCATTCATATGTTAAACACCTGGTAACCGACATTAACAAAATGCATATAGAATATCCCCAAAACAGAAATCCATCTGTATTAATAATTTGAAGTACTAAAGCATACCATTTTCCAGTATGGGGGGAGTTAGTGCCCGTAGATCTACCTTTAGGATTCACGTCAATTAGGGTGTCTGTTCCCTAATTCTTAGGTTACCAAGCTAAAGATAAGTAATTCATAGGTCCAGAATCAAGTCATGCATTCGGGTTTTACTAATACTATTTCCCATTTTTGGTCTTGTGAAAAATAACCGTTATGGCCGTTGGCTAGGCAGTGTTGTAACGTCATCAAAAGGACGAGGGTTACGTAATGCCCAACAGCCCCGTAACAATCTAAAAACCTTATTTCTCACTTCAACTACTGAATCCGTCACTTGTGGGAATGTTTTATTTAGAAGTTGCAACTTGATGTTCTTTTTCTCAATTTGGTGAGAAGCGAACATCACTAACCCGTAAACATAACATGCTTCTTTATGTTGCATGTTTGAAGTTCTTTCTAAAGAACGAAGTCCTATGTTGGGATAGGTAGAGTCAAAATAGGCTCTCAACCCGTAGCGTAAAATTGCATCTGGGTTCCCCGCATTCAATGCTTTAAATAAAACACGGCGTAACTTATGGTCTCCCCAATGTGATACACCCCATCTATCAAAGGAAAGCCTTTTATTAACTAAGGCATTCCTTGAACGTCTTTCAAATGTTCGGCAAACTAATTTCGCTGTAAATAATTGTGCCGATAAATTCTGACCGACTCTAGACAAGATTTCATCAATCATAACCCCTGGTAGGTCTTCTAAAATTTTTGGTTGTCTATCTGTAATGACCCGGAATTTTCCAATCGTTCTATACTTATGAGATTAATATTTACATAAATTAAACCTTACCAACATGATAAGCAATCCAAACTGTTGAGACTTATATTTTTGAAAAGAGTTTTACACAACGTTTGACCGTCCAATTTGACCGATGATATCACGAACTATATAACACAAGATAATTATACGATTATGTATATGTACATATCTATACATATTTAACATGATATTAGTATGGTTTAACATTTCATTGTGAACTAACAACAATGAGTTATAAGTATACTTTGAGACCACTAACTTAAGTTTTCAAAACGATAACTATATGTAACGTTCTTTGACATATATACTTACAATCTATAATGTGTTGTGATTTATGTCACCAATATGATTTAAGTGTAATGAGATTAATTTGTAACCAAAATAATCTTGATAAATATCGAACAAGTTTGGGGAAGTGTGGAGTGCACACTTGTTTGAACTTATCTTGATTATGACGGGGGTTCGGGGGCAGCGCCCCCGATAAGCGGGGTCCAAGGGGTGGCAACCCCTGGCTTAAAATTTTATTTTTGGCCCGGTTGGACCCAAAATAAAAGCCCGATTTTGAGCTTCTTTTACCGTATCATATCCATCATCTATACGTATTTACTATTGGTAAATACACATCAAATCAATATCCTTATCAGCCTTAGATCTGCCCTAGATAAGAGGGAATCTTATTTGTAAGCTAGCATACATTATTACTCAAAAATTCAACACAATAATTTGTCCTTGTTCCCTCAACAACCAGGCTGTCCTATAAGTATCACCATCACCTTGGTTTTTCATTTCATTCTTACAACCATCTTTCTCTAACCAAAAACACACTCTTAGGAACTTTAAGTGTTCTTCACAATCTCAGCAAATACTCATGAAGAACTAGCTTCATGAACAACCTATAATCATCATAAGAAAGTTTGATCAAGATTATTTTCTATCTTTTCCAGTAGCTTTATCCAAGTAACTTGAGGTAGTAACCTTATTCATAATCTTATTCGATTCATATTTATATAGTTATCTTATTTTGTGTTATAAAATTTTTAACAATAAGAACATAGTTTGAATGATTTCAAACCTGTTCGCAAACTAAATAGATCCTTCTAATTTGATTTTTAAAACACTTCAAAACCTGTAATATATCATATTATGACAAAATCGGATTAATCATATCTTGGCTAATTAACATAATATTTAATATATATTTACTTATGATTTGATTTTATATATTTCAGGACCACCCGTAAATAACACGAGAAGATTAATCATAAGACCTCATGATTGTACGCAACACGTCATCTGACAACACGTTACTTTATGTACGCAACACGTCATTTGATAACATGGTACCATGGGTCGAGATTAATTCTGGTCAATACGAATACGATGGGGTCTTTATTTATTTTATTGAGCAACTAATTGTGGACCATTAACAACAGACTGCTAACTACGGACTAAGAAAATATTAAAAGTATTATAATTATATATATATATATATATATATATATATATATATATATATATATATATATGTAACGATTACTTGAAAAGAAAATATGTTGATATATTATATATATGGTTAGGTTCGTGATATCTATCGGAGACCAATTAGAGTTAAATACCTTCAAGGAAAAGGTGAGTATATAGTCCCACTTTTAAACTCTAAATATTTCGGGATGAGAATACATGCATTTTATGATTTACGTTATGGACACAAGTGATTAAAATTATATATTCTACGTTGAGTTGTACCACTGGCATATCTCCCTGTAACTTGGTAACTACTATTTACATGCGGTATTGTAAACGCGAATCACTACTTCGTTTCGGTGACTACACTTGGTACGGTGTAGTAAGATTTCATAATAAAGGGAATATGTGACGTTGATTAAATGTTAAGTATGGTTATCAAGTGCTCAACAACTTAGAATATTTTTAATAAATTGTTTATATATGAAATCTTGTGGTCTATATTCATAACGCTGCCGGCATTAAACCTATATCTCACCAACTTTATGTTGACGTTTTAAGCATGTTTATTCTCAGGTGATAACTAAAAGCTTCCGCTGCAACATGTTGAATTTAAGCAAGATCTTGAGTATGCATATTTGTGTCAAAAATAAAACTGCATATCGGAGGATTTGTAATGTAAAATATGTTGGAAGTCGTATTGTTATTATCACATGTAAAGTTTGTAAGTCTAAGATTATCGCTAAACGATAATCATCATTATCTTGTTTAAACCTTGTATTTGTAATAAAAGTTATGGTTTGTATTGTAAAAACGAATGCAGTTTTTGAAAAACGTCGCATATAGAGGTCAATACCTCGTGATGAAATCATATGTTATTGTATTCGTCCTTATGGTTAAGGTCGGGTTATGACACTATCCTTAACGTCCATTGTGTGTTTTATACTGTAAAATAGACAAGGATTAGATTTGTAAAAGATAATTAACAAACAATACAAGCAATTTTTACATATAACATAAAAATACAAGCATGCTACAATACATATATTACACAATATGATTACAACTCTTTATTCCGACCCACTCGTTTCTTCCTCCTCGAACTTGGTTCGTTTTGCTAACTTCCTAGGGATATATGGTGCTCCTCTAATGCGAGCCGTCGTTTTCACAAATGGTTTAGAAAAACCTGGTGGTTTAGATGTTCCCGGGTTATAGTGAAAGTTTAAGAAATACGGGTGTTTACGTTACACCCCATAGGGTATTTCATGTTAACGTAGAGTTCATCGGGGTTGGAATTAGGTTTGTCTATTTTGATGCATTTTCCCTTATTATTTTCTTTTGCTTTTTCAAATTGGGTCGAGGTAATTTCTATAACATCATCGGAATCCTCATCGGGATCCGATTCATCAGAAAATTGGTAATTTTCCCAATATTTTGCTTCCTCTGCGGAAACACCATTGACCATTTTTAACTTTGGTCCATTGGTTGAGGATTTTCTTTTATTTAACCATTTTTCTGTAGTTATTAATATTTCTTCCTCCAGAACCTCTTCTTCTTCCGGTTCCTCCTCTTCCGGTTTCTCCTCTTTGGGTTCCTCTTCTTCCGGTTCCTCTTCTTCCGGTTCCTCTTCGGGAATTTATGAATCTTCCCAAAATACATTTGGCTCTACATTATTATTAGGTGAGTCGATGGGATTTGTACTAGAGGTAGATATCTATCGCACAATATCAAACACGTTAAGAGATTAATATATCACATAATATTTACATGTAAAAATATGTAGTTTCCAACAAAAGTGTTAAGGAATCGTTTTTCAAGTAAACACGGTCGAAGTCCAGACTCACTAATGCATCCTAACAAACTCGGTTAGACATACTAATGCAAATTTCTAGTTCTCTAAGACCAATGCTCAGATACCAACTGAAATGTCCCGTTCATATCGATTATAAACGTTTCATATTAATTGATTTCGTTGCGAGGTTTGACCTCTATATGAGACGTTTTTCAAAGACTGCATTCATTTTATTTAAAAACAAACCATAACCTTTATTTTATCAATAAAGGTTCAAAAACCATAACGTAGATTATCAAGTAATGATAATCTAAAAGATAACGTTTTACACACGAATATTACATATTGGTTTACAACAATATTACACATCGATTTAAATCTCCAAATGCAGTTTTTAAACAATATATTACAAGCATGCTGACTCCAATTCTTGTCCTTAAATTAGTATGCAACAGCGGAAGCTCTTAATAATCACCTTAGAATAAACATGCTTAAAAGTCAACAAAAATGTTGGTGAGTTATAGGTTTAACCTATATATTTATCAAATTGTAATAATAGACCACGAGATTTTCATTTCCATTTTTCAATAACATGCAACTGCATAAAAACCATTCATATGTTGAACACCTAGTAACCGAAATTAACAAAATGCATATAGAATATCCCCAAAACAAAAATCCATCTGTATTAATAACTCGAAGTACTAAAGCATACCATTTTCCAGTATGGGGGGAGTTAGTGCCCGTATATCTACCTTTAGGATTCGCGTCAATTAGGGTGTCTGTTCCCTAATTCTTAGGTTATCAAGCTAAAGATAAGTAATTCATAGGTCCAGAATCAAGTCATGCATTCGGGTTTTACTAATACTATTTCCCATCCTTGGTCTTGTGGAAAATAACCGTTATGGTCGTTGGCTAGGCAGCATGTTGTAACGTCATCAAAAGGACGAGGGTTACGTAATGCCCAACATCCCCGTAACTGTAGAGACCCGTCCTAATCCATCCGGACTAAGTCCATATCGATTATAAACGATTAACAACAGTTGATTACATCGCGAGGTACTTGACCTCTATATGATACATTTTACAAACATTTCATTCATTTTTGAAAAGACAATCTTTCATTTCATCGAAAGTTGACGGCAGGCATACCATTTCATAATATATCTAACTATAATTGACTTAATAATAATCTTGATGAATGCAACGACTTGAATGCAACGTCTTTTGAAATATGTCATGAATGACTCCAAGTAATATCTCTAAAATGAGCCAATGCACAGGGGAATATTTCTTTCATACCTGAGAATAAACATGCTTTTAAGTGTCAACCAAAAAGGTTGGTGAGTTCATTAGTTTAACATAAATAATCATTTCATAATTTTAATAGACCACAAGATTTCATATTTCCATTTCTCATAAACATACGTCCCATGCATAGAGACAAAAATATCATTCATATGGATTGAACACCTGGTAACCGACATTCACGATATGCATATAAGAATATCCCCATCATTCCGGGATCCTCCATTGGACATGATATAAATTTTGAAGTACTAAAGCATCCGGTACTTTGGATGGGGCTTGTTGGGCCCGATAGATCTATCTTTAGAGTTCTCGTCAATTAGGGTGTGTGTTCCCTAATTCTTAGATTACCAGACTTAATAAAAAGGGGCATATTCGATTTCGATCATTCAACCATATAATGTAGTTTCGATTACTTGTGTCTATTTCGTAAAACATTTATAAAAGCGCATGCATTCTCAGTCCCAAAAATATATATTGCAAAAGCATTTAAAAAGGGATTAATGAAACTCACCTACTGTATTTTGTAGTAAAAATACATATGACGACATTAAACAAGTGTAGGATTGGCCTTGTATTCACGAACCTATATCATTTATATATATATTAACACACATGATTGAAATCGAACAAATTTATGTATTAATCTTAGTGATATAATTATTATATTCAATAATTTATAGGTTTCCTTAATAATTTAGTTAGATATATTTACTTTATTTACTTTAGATAGATAATTATTATTTATTATAAAAATACTAATAGGGTTATGTTATATGTATTAAATATTAGGGTTTATTTGTTATAATGATAATAATAAGAATATTATTAATAATAATGATAATTAATGGTAATAATAATGATAATAAAACTAATTATACATATAATAATGATAATACTAATAATGTTAATATGGATAATAAAAATGATAATAATAATAATAATAAAATATATAAAAATTTTAATGATGATAGTAATAATAACAAAATAAAAAGTTGTACTATTTTTACAGTAAAAATACTAATTTGATAGTAATTCTTAATACTAAAAATACTTAATAACAATACTTTATTATAATAATACTTATTTTAATAATAATAGTAGTAATAATAATAATAATAATTATTATATGTATTTTTATACGTATCCTTATAACTTATAAACTTTGTAAGAGTAGCTAAATATCGTAGTTTACATTATTTTTGTAATCTTATCATTTTATTACTATTTAGATTAATACTTTCAATTTCTAAGACCAATCTCATTAATATTAAAACTATCTTAATTAATGATAATGATAATAATAATAATAATAATAATAATAATAATAATAATAATAATAATAATAATAATAATAATAATAATAATAATAATAATAATAATAATAATAATAATAATAATAATAATAATAATAATAATAATAGAAAACGCTACCTCAATGTAATAGGCCCTTTAAAAAAAATAAACGCCTTCGCCCAGGCTCGAACCCACGAACTCTCGCTCACCCATAACACCCAAGACCACTCCACCAAATCCATTTTTCTGATAGTATATGGAACTAAATATTTATAACCCGTGTACACATTCTCGGCCCAACACACATAAACTCTTTGGCCCAACATTTAAAAATATGGGACACGGCCCAAGAGAAAAAATTATACGGCCCAACTATATAATCAAAATCATGTGGCCCAATCCCTTTAACAAGTTAAATGGTACAGTTAACAACTAAATTGGTGGGTTTGGCTTTTGGCAAAACAAATGAAATTCATCATCTCCTCATCATCAAACGTTATCGTCTCATCATCTTTATTTTTGTTTACGTATAATTCTTTCCGGCACCTATTCTATTTCTTGAACTCGCTTATTCATTCACAGTTATCATCGTCCTTCATCCTTACTCATCTCAGCTCGTATAAAACAGTTACTGTTACAGCGAGTAAAATGGGAGTGATATTGCAGCAGTAACAATCGATCCACAAGGCCTGTTGTCTGACTGTTTTGGGTCTGTTTTCGAACAGCAGACACAACAATGGTATCTTTTTAGGGTGGTTATTTTGGGTGGTTTATAACAATAATAAACATGGGTTCCATGGTTTGGTTTTGGATTGACAGAAAAAAATGGGTTTAGATTAGTGAGGGTGTCGATGAAGGTGGGGGTGATTCTTGAACGAGGATAGGAGAGAGAGAGAGATAGAAAGAGAAGAGAAAGATAACGCAGGTGTAACCGTAGGAGTACAATAACAGTTGCTTCCATGTGTGGAGCTCGATTAAACGGAGACTGATACAGAAGCTGTTTGTATACAGCTGTAGCTGCGACAGGAATGGAAAGAACAACAACAAAAATATGCGACAAAAAGAAAAAAAAAATTATATAAAGGTGATGACTGATGAGGGTGGTGGTGGTTTTCTGGTTGACGGTTTACAAAAAAAATAACTATATCACAGGTATAATGGCTAGCATCGATGGTGTGTGTGGTGTTTGAGGTTGATTCTTGAACTATCAATAATAGTAACCATGCTGTAACCATGGTGTGTGTTCGATGGTGATTTGAAAAATATATAGCGAGTTATAAAATAATGGAAAAGAGATGGTGTTGTAACCATAAACCGAATAGGACATATTGTTGATGCTCTTGGTTATGTTGGCCGAAAATGATGGGTTTTGAAGTGGTGTTCCTGGTGATGTTTCGAACATAAATGGCGGTGAAAGTGATGGTGAGTTCTTAAGGAAGAAGAAGGGATGTGGTGGTTGGGTTGTGACTTGAGCAGGAATTAAATGGGTGTTTGTTTGTTATAGTAAAAATGTATATGAATCTATATCTAAGTGTTTATGTTCATGTATATAAATATAGATTGAGTAGGGAACCAATAAAGTAAGTCATTTTGTTTGAATATGATAATGATTGTGAATTGTGGTTATATTTTCAACAAAACAACTGTAAATGATAATATAAAGATAATAAGATGCATGAATGAAATAATAATAATAATAAAATAATAATTATAATAATCAACAAGAATATAAACGTGTAGTTTGATAGCCGTCGCCTACTATTTCACTCATGGACTAAAATTCATGCTCCATTGCTAAACAGTTAAAATATAAAAGTGTTCCTAAAAAATCCAAACTTTTAGATTAAATATATTTAATTATTTCACTCATTAACTGTTTGAAACCTGATCAGAAAGGTTCGATAATTATTTATTTTATGTTCCAATTTATATGCACGTAGTACAAATATTTAAACTTAAAAAGGTAAAAATATTTTTAACAAATCTGCCATCTTCGTAATCGATTTACAGTTCAACTTTTATTTCAATCCAACATGAACAAGTACTATATCTATATTAAAATTTACAAAACGTCAACCGAGTGTTACTAACGTTTACTAATTAAGCTCGAACTCAATTATTTTTAATATGTTCACATTCTATATAAAAACAGTTTTAAAATTAGTAAGTTTAATTACTAAAACAAATATATTATATATTTTTAAATAATTACATTTAATATAACTTTATATATTTACAAATAATATTTACATACATAATTATATATATATCTATATATTTATAAATATTGTTTCCATTACATTGCATGTTATTTTACATATTTAATTCTAACAGTTTAATCATATATTATTTCAATAATATCTATATGCATCTATTTATATAGTTGTTCGTGAATCGTTGGGAATAGTCGAAGGGTAATTGATTACATTAACACAATTCAAAGTTTTTGAAAACATTAACATTACAGACCTTGCTTATCGTGTCAAAACTATATAAAGATTAAGTTTAAATTTGGTCGGAAATTCCCGGGTCATCACAGTACCTACCCGTTAAAGAAATTTCGTCCCGAAATTTGAGTGAGGTGGTTATGGCTAACAATAAAAAATATTTTCATGACCAATATGAGTTGATAACTAGAGGTTTATCATCATTGAATAATAATGATGAAACAATTCGATTATTCTAAGAATACGAATGAAGCTATCGCAAAATAGTGAATTGAAGAAAATAAGATCTTTCCTTAGCTTTTGACGTAAACAGGGTTGAATTCCGGAATTTATGGGATTTATAGAAAATCTTCGAAATCAAAAAGATTTGATTCTTCGGTGAGTAAGGAAATTAAGATCTCTATAATTAAATACGGTGATCTGCCTCGATTACTCTGTCTGATATTTCCATTATAAATTAAGCTCTTCCGTTCCATTATTCTCACCATTCTTATACTTTCTTTCTTAGTTCATACATCCCAGAAAATTGTGAAAATGCTTAGTCCAGTTCTGATTCTTGTCCTCATTCTTACTATCGCAACAATCATTCTCTTTTTCCAACTTCCACCAGAGGAATCTTCCTTCTTCTACTTCGCCCTTGGGATTATAATACTTATAATTCTCCCGTGTCTTTATGTTGCGATAAACATTGATATACACGGTTTGTAATTTAGGTGTTGTTATCGGGCTTTATATCTTTCCTTATATTTCAATGTCCCTATATCTGTTTTTCTATAATCATTGTCATCCACGGTTAATACTCCTTCCTCTTTGCTGCGATTTATACCCCAATTTCTATTTCTTTTGGAGCTTTGTCCCTTCGTTTCTTGTTTTTACGATTGGACACCTCTTGTAATGGTCTAAAATTCGTAAGTATGGAGTTTTGAATGAATATAATGTTCTAAACAAGAAAGAACGTAATAACACGATTTGATTTGTCAAATTACTAGAGTCACTGAGAATAGAACTATCAAGAATATATTTTCTTGATATGTTCAGAAGTTAATCAGAATGAAAGAGTTATGTAACATGTCACATGATGACTTTGTAATCTGTGAATCATCATGTTCCATTTAGAAACTCAGCATGACTTACTGTAATATAATCACGTTGATCAAGTGTCATTATATTATACTAACTCATGCATTAGTTCCCAACATTACTTCAATAACATTCATATTTTTAATCTTGAAAGTTTACAGAATATAGAAACTAACAGTTTCTATATGATGTAACACGGATATCAGGAAAAGATTAATAATTTCAGATAAGAATAGTTATGAAAATATCTTCAGAAATATGGAGGATATTTATAATGAAAGCTACGATGATATCTTGGAATTTCTAATATCAATAGATGCTGAAGAAGATTTATTCGTAAGGGTTTAGAGTAAGGAGCAAAATATTCGCTAAAGACTTCAGCAGTCATTGAATCTTTTGGATTCTTTGAAGTTAAACTTATTCTTTGTGATTTGTCCACGGCTTCCTTCATAGTTTTTCATAATCCGCTTTTCGGTACTAAATTTTCTATTGAATGTTTCCAATATAATGATACACAGGAAGCACGAAGAGGTATATAATTTCGGACGAGAATATTTATGAAAATATCCTCAGAAATATCGAAGATATTGATGATGATATTTTGAAATTTCTAAGTTCGATGGTTGATGGAGAAAGATTTTCCGCAAGATTTTAACATGACATCGGAGCAAGATATTCTTTGAAGGTTTCATCGGATCCAGAATTACCTGAATTCTTTGAATATATGGTATGATCCTTGTATTTATCCTCGGTCTCCTTCGTGGTTAGCTCAATCTGTTTTCCAGTTCCAACTTTTCTGAGCTTTTCCAACATACTATTCTTTATCATCAAACTTCCAATGATTATGGTCGTTTACGGTTGTCTATGGTTGCTGCTGCTTCATTCAGCTTTTTCAACATTTAGAGTATTGATTTGCGACTAAGTGCTTTTCAGAATTCCAGAAGGAGAGATCATAATTCTAAGAGATAAATTTCATACATATAACTGTTGATGTAGATATGCTGTAAGTTTTCAAAGTACTGATTGCTGATTCCCGGTAATTGGTATGGCAGTTCTCGTTACAAGATGCGGATGAGTATATAATAGGGTTTCAATGAATAAATATAATGATTTGTCAGAGAGATTTAAGCCAAGAAGTAACGAGGTTGCTGGTATGTCTGCTGGTAATATGGTGGAATATAAAAGAATTCTCGGGTATCAAAAGGGTAATCGTATATATATCAGGATTATAGTAAGGCTACTTCGAATGAAAAGTCGAAGTTTACTTGCTGGAGCTGTGACAAAATTGGCTACCCTGAAAAGGGATCGCAAAAATTATTTTTGCTAATAAATGCCAAAGGATCTGACGCGGCTACGTGTTAAACTTTTACTCAGTTGCCGAGAGTTTCTCAGGTGCATAACTATATGCATAAATTTTTCCTTCCGTAGATGAAGTGCGGTTGGTTCATCCTCTCGATTGAGGTGTTTTCAAGAATCATGAAAGGTTTGAACGCAGAATGTAATCGTGAAGATACAAATGAGGTTTAAGACGAAATTAAGTGGCAAACTTGAAGAATTGTCTAGTTTCATATGTTATAATCAATATTTTAATTCATTTTAATTGTCCAATGTTGATAGTCCACAGTTACTAGTCCACAATTAGCATTTCAATAATTCATATATAATATTCGAATTAATTAATACGTGTCGTCACCCGTATACGTCTCAGACTCGATCACAACTCAAATTATATATATTATTGTAGAATCAACCTCAACCCTGTATAGAGAACTCGATCATTACTGCATATAGAGTGTCTATGGTTATTCCAAATAATATATATAAATGCGTCGATATGATATGTCAAAACCTTGTATACGTGTCCCGATATTTAAGGTGCGAAAAGTAAATACAGAAATTAAATGACAATAAATAAAGTGCGTAAAGTAAATAACAGAAATTAAATGACGATAAATAAAATTGCGAGAATATAAATTGCGATAATTAAACTGCGATAAATAAATTAAATGGTAATAAGGAATTAACAGTTAGCTAGGAACAGTTAGCTAGGATTTTGTTAGCGTGGATTCTTAATAGAATTTCATGTTGTTAATTAGTCTGTTTTTAATCAATTTTTATTGTGTTTATTATTTCTTCATTATGCCACTTTTTGGATTCTAGTAAGTCGAAATCCAAATATGAAATTGAATTTGAATGAAAATGGTTATTCTGTGGTGAACGGATTCGTATATCGGTAGATGTAAATAGGATAGTAAATGACTGTTGAATCAGATTCGAAGAATGTACAGTGTAATTTATTAATGCGAAATCTAAATATTCATCGGGTATTACCTACCCGTTAAAATATTTTCACCATTAACAGTTTGTACAATAAAAGTTTTAATTATAATTTTTATGAAAACATATATACATATATATTTTCTTCAGACGTAATTATGGATTTAATGAGTCAATGTGATATTAAACTCATTTGGTTTACCATTAGAACTAGAATACATAATCTCTAAAACATTTAGAGATTACTTAATCGTCATGAAGAAAGAAGATAATCGATGTAGAACGATGATTATACTCGAGGTACATAATGAGATGTTGAGGCATGGATTGTTGATGGTACTGGTGCTGTAACTGATGGTACTGTTGGTGCCGATGATGTTGATGAAGCTGGTACATTTTGTACCATATTCTCCAGATTGATTACTCGAGCGCGAAGTTCGTTGACTTCTCCTATTATTCCAAGATGATTGTCGGTCGAAACAAGCAGATGAATAAGGTTCAGAATTGTGGATAGAATATAATCTTGTCGAGTTTCTCTGGAAATAAGACTGAAAATGGTGTCTCAAACAGGTTCGCCGGTAAACGCTTCAGGTTCATTGTCAAGAGGTGAATTCGGTTGGTGGAAGGGATTGCCTTCTGCGCGTTTCCATTAATTAAGTCGACTACGAACCCATCAGATGAATTGATAATGGCTGATTGGTTGATTCATGCCGATGACGCTATTTTCGGAGTTTAGGTGAACGTCTATGTCGGAATAGATGTCGGAATAACTATCGAAATAGCTATCGGAATCTGAGGGACTCGAACTGGTTGAGGGATTCATCTCGTACGATCAGATGAAGGATTTTCGATAATAAATAGATTATAGGATGTAGATTAGTACCCTGTAATACATAATTTACATATGCATATATATAATACTAAAATCCCATAAGTTACGGAGGAATCTACGGAAGTTGTCAGGAAAAGGTAACAATAACAGATACGCTAAGATATGAATTTATCTATACACTGTCTATGCAATAGAGGCAGTAAGACGTGTCTAAACTTTAAGGATGATAAGTAAATAATTTTTGACACGAAATGATAAGCAAAACTTTTGACATGCAGACACGGTCGAAGTCCAGACTCACTAATACATCTAAGTAACTATCAGTTAGACACACTAATGCAAGACCTGGTTCGCTAAGACCACCGCTCTGATACCAACTGTAGAGACCCGTCCTAATCCATCCGGACTAAGTCCATATCGATTATAAACGATTCACAACAGTTGATTACATCGCGAGGTACTTGACCTCTATATGATACATTTTACAAACATTGCATTCGTTTTTGAAAAGACAATCTTTCATTTCATCGAAAGTTGACGGCAGGCATACCATTTCATAATATATCTAACTATAATTGACTTAATAATAATCTTGATGAACGCAACGACTCGAATGCAACGTCTTTTGAAATGTGTCATGAATGACTCCAAGTAATATCTCTAAAATGAGCCAATGCACAGCGGAAGATTTCTTTCATACCTGAGAATAAACATGCTTTAAAGTGTCAACCAAAAAGGTTGGTGGGTTCATTAGTTTAACATAAATAATCATTTCATAATTTTAATAGACCACAAGATTTCATATTTCCATTTCTCATAAACATACGTCCCATGCATAGAGACAAAAATATCATTCATATGGATTGAATACCTGGTAACCGACATTCACGATATGCATATAAGAATATCCCCATCATTCCGGGATCCTCCATCGGACATGATATAAATTTCGAAGTACTAAAGCATCCGGTACTTTGGATGGGGCTTGTTGGGCTCGATAGATCTATCTTTAAAGTTCGCGTCAATTAGGGTGTGTGTTCCCTAATTCTTAGATTACCAGACTTAATAAAAAGGGGCATATTCGATTTCGATCATTCAACCATATAATGTAGTTTCGATTACTTGTGTCTATTTCGTAAAACATTTATAAAAGCGCATGCATTCTCAGTCCCAAAAATATATATTGCAAAAGCATTTAAAAAGGGATTAATGAAACTCACCTACTGTATTTTGTAGTAAAAATACATATGACGACATTAAACAAGTGTAGGATTGGCCTTGTATTCACGAACCTATATCATTTATATATATATTAACACACATGATTGAAATCGAACAAATTTATGTATTAATCTTAGTGATATAATTATTATATTCAATAATTTATAGGTTTCCTTAATAATTTAGTTAGATATATTTACTTTATTTACTTTAGATAGATAATTATTATTTATTATAAAAATACTAATAGGGTTATGTTATATGTATTAAATATTAGGGTTTATTTCTTATAATGATAATAATAAGAATATTATTAATAATAATGATAATCAATGGTAATAATAATGATAATAAAACTAATTATACATATAATAATGATAATACTAATAATGTTAATATGGATAATAAAAACGATAATAATAATAATAATAAAATATATAAAAATTTTAATGATGATAGTAATAATAACAAAATAAAAAGTTGTACTATTTTTACAGTAAAAATACTAATTTGATAGTAATTCTTAATACTAAAAATACTTAATAACAATACTTTATTATAATAATACTTATTTTAATAATAATAGTAATATTAATAATAATAATAATAATAATAATAATAATAATAATTATATGTATTTTTATACGTATCCTTATAACTTATAAACTTTATAAGAGTAGCTAAATATCTTAGTTTACATTATTTTTGTAATCTTATCATTTTATTACTATTTAGATTAATACTTTCAATTTCTAAGACCAATCTTATTAATATTAAAACTATCTTAATTAATGATAATGATGATAATAATAATAATAATAATAATAATAATAATAATAATAATAATAATAATAATAATAATAATAATAATAATAATAATAATAATAATAATAATAATAATAATAATAATAGAAAACGCTACCTCAATGTAATAGGCCCTTTAAAAAAAATAAACGCCTTCGCCCAGGCTCGAACCCACGAACTCTCGCTCACCCATAACACCCAAGACCACTCCACCAAATCCATTTTTCTGATAGTATATGGAACTAAATATTTATAACCCGTGTACACATTCTCGGCCCAACACACATAAACTCTTTGGCCCAACATTTAAAAATATGGGACACGGCCCAAGAGAAAAAATTATACGGCCCAACTATATAATCAAAATCATGTGGCCCAATCCCTTTAACAAGTTAAATGGTACAGTTAACAACTAAATTGGTGGGTTTGGCTTTTGGTAAAACAAACGAAATTCATCATCTCCTCATCATCAAACGTTATCGTCTCATCATCTTTATTTTTGTTTACGTATAATTCTTTCCGGCACCTATTCTATTTCTTGAACTCGCTTATTCATTCACAGTTATCATCGTCCTTCATCCTTACTCATCTCAGCTCGTATAAAACAGTTACTATTACAGCGAGTAAAACGGGAGTGATATTGCAGCAGTAACAATCGATCCGCAAGGCCTGTTGTCTGACTGTTTCGGGTCTGTTTTCGAACAGCAGACACAACAATGGTATCTTTTTAGGGTGGTTATTTTGGGTGGTTTATAACAATAATAAACATGGGTTCCATGGTTTGGTTTTGGATTGACAGAAAAAAAATGGGTTTCGATTAGTGAGGGTGTCGATGAAGGTGGGGGTGATTCTTGAACGAGGATAGGAGAGAGAGAGGGATAGAAAGAGAAGAGAAAGATAACGCAGGTGTAACCGTAGGAGTACAATAATAGTTGCTTCCATGTGTGGAGCTCGATTAAACGGAGACTGATACAGAAGCTGTTTGTATACAACTGTAGCTGCGACAGGAATGGAAAGAACAACAACAAAAATATGCGACAAAAAGAAAAAAAAATTATATAAAGGTGATGACTGATGAGGGTGGTGGTGGTTTTCTGGTTGACGGTTTACAAAAAAAAATAACTATATCACAGGTATAATGGCTAGCATCGATGGTGTGTGTGGTGTTTGAGGTTGATTCTTGAACTATCAATAATAGTAACCATGCTGTAACCATGGTGTGTGTTCGATGGTGATTTGAAAAATATCTAGCGAGTTATAAAATAATGGAAAAGAGATGGTGTTGTAACCGTAAACCGGATAGGACATATTGTTGATGCTCGTGGTTATGTTGGCCGAAAATGATGGGTTTTGAAGTGGTGTTCCTGGTGATGTTTCGAACATAAATGGCGGTGGAAGTGATGGTGAGTTCTTAAGGAAGAAGAAGGGATGTGGTGGTTGGGTTGTGACTTGAGCAGGAATTAAATGGGTGTTTGTTTGTTATAGTAAAAATGTATATGAATCTATATCTAAGTGTTTATGTTCATGTATATAAATATAGATTGAGTAGGGAACCAATAAAGTAAGTCATTTTGTTTGAATATGATAATGATTGTGAATTGTGGTTATATTTTCAACAAAACAACTGTAAATGATCATATAAAGATAATAAGATGCATGAATGAAATAATAATAATAATAAAATAATAATTATAATAATCAACAAGAATATAAACGTGTAGTTTGATAGCCGTCGCCTACTATTTCACTCATGGACTAAAATTCATGCTCCATTGCTAAACAGTTAAAATATAAAAGTGTTCCTAAAAAATCCAAACTTTTAGATTAAATATATTTAATTATTTCACTCATTAACTGTTTGAAACCTGATCAGAAAGGTTCGATAATTATTTATTTTATGTTCCAATTTATATGCACGGAGTACAAATATTTAAACTTAAAAAGGTAAAAATATTTTTAACAAATCTGCCATCTTCGTAATCGATTTACAGTTCAACTTTTATTTCAATCCAACATGAACAAGTACTATATCTATATTAAAATTTACAAAACGTCAACCGAGTGTTACTAACGTTTACTAATTAAGCTCGAACTCAATTATTTTTAATATGTTCACATTCTATATAAAAACAGTTTTAAAATTAGTAAGTTTAATTACTAAAACAAATATATTATATATTTTTAAATAATTACATTTAATATAACTTTATATATTTACAAATAATATTTACATACATAATTATATATATATCTATATATTTATAAATATTGTTTCCATTACATTGCATGTTATTTTACATATTTAATTCTAACAGTTTAATCATATATTATTTCAATAATATCTATATACATCTATTTATATAGTTGTTCGTGAATCGTTGGGAATAGTCGAAGGGTAATTGATTACATTAACACAATTCAAAGTTTTTGAAAACATTAACATTACAGACCTTGCTTATCGTGTCAAAACTATATAAAGATTAAGTTTAAATTTGGTCGGAAATTCCCGGGTCATCACCGTAACAATATAAAAACCTTATTTCTCACTTCAACTACTGAATCCGTCACTTGTGGGAATGTTTTATTTAGAAGTTGCAACCCGATGTTCTTTTTCTCAATTTGGTGAAAAGCGAACATCACTAACCCATAAACATAACATGCTTCTTTATGTTGCATGTTTGAAGCTCTTTCTAAAGAACGAAGTCCTATGTTGGGATAGGTAGAGTCAAAATAGGCTCTCAACCCGTAGCGTAAAATTGCATCTGGGTTCCCCGCATTCAATGCTTTAAAGAAAACACGGCGTAACTTATGGTCTCCCCAATGTGATATACCCCATCTATCAAAGGAAAGCCTTTTATTAACTAAGGCAATCCTGGAACGTCTTTCAAATGTTCGGAAAACTAATTTCGCCGTAAATAATTGTGCCGATGAATTCTGACCGACTCTAGACAAGATTTCATCAATCATATCCCCTGGTAGGTCTTCTAAAATTTTTGGTTGTCTATCCTTAACGTCCATTGTGTGTTTTATACTGTAAAATAGACAAGGATTAGATTTGTAAAAGATAATTAACAAATAATACAAGCAATTTTTACATATAACATAAAAATACAAGCACGCTAAAATACATATATTACACAATATGATTACAACTCTTTATTCCGACCCACTCGTTTCTTCCTCCTCGGACTTGGTTCGTTTTGCTAACTTCCTAGGGATATATGGTGCTCCTCTAATGCGAGCTGTCATTTTCACAAATGGTTTAGAAAAACCTGGTGGCTTAGATGTTCCCGGGTTATAGTGAAAGTTTAAGAAATACGGGTGTTTACGATACACCCCATCAGGGTATTTCATGTTAACGTAGAGTTCATCGGGGTTGGAATTAGGTTTATCTATTTTGATGCCTTTTCCCTTATTATTTTCTTTTGCTTTTTCAAATTGGGTCGAGGTAATTTCTATAACATCATCGGAATCCTCATCAGGATCCGATTCATCAGAAAATTGGTAATTTTCCCAATATTTTGCTTCCTCTGCGGAAACACCATTGACCATTTTTAACTTTGGTCCATTGGTTGAGGATTTTATTTTATTTAACAGTTTTTCTGTAGTTATTAATATTTCTTCCTCCAGAACCTCTTCTTCTTCCGGTTCCTCCTCTTCTGGTTCCTCCTCTTCGGGTTCCTCTTCTTCCGGTTCCGTTTCCTCTTCTTCCGGTAAGGTTATGGTTGTTTTAAAAATGAATGCAGTCTTTGAAAAACATCTCATATAGAGGTCAAAACCTCGCAAAGAAATCAATTAATATGGAACATTTATAATCAATATGAATGGGACATTTTAGTTGGTATCCGAACGTTGGTCTTAGAGAACCAGAAAATTTGCATTAGTGTGTCTTATCGAGTTTGTTAGGATGCATTAGTGAGTCTGGACTTCAACCGTGTTTTCTTTAAAAATGATTGCTTAACATTTTTGTTGGAAACTATATATTATTAACATGTAAATATTATGTGATATATTAATCTCTTAACATGTTTGATATTGTGTGATAGATGTCTACCTCTAGCACAAATCCCATTAACTCACCTAATAATAACGAAGAGTCAAATATATATTGGTAAGATTCACAAGTTCCCGAAGAACCGGAAGAAGAGGAAACGGAATTGGAAGAAGAGGAACCGGAATAAGAGGAACTAGAAGAAGAGGAACCGGAAGAAGAAGAGGTTCCGGAGGGGGAATAGTAGGAACCACAGAAAACCGGTCAAATAAAAGAAAATCCTCAACCAATGGACCAAAGTTAATAATGGTCAATGGTGTTTCCGCTAAGGAAGCAAAATATTGGGAAAATTACCAATTTTTTGATGAATCGGATCCTGATGAGGATTCCGATGATGTTATAGAAATTACCCCGACCCAATTTAATGAGGCAAAAGAAAATAATAAGGGAAAAGGCATCAAAATAGAGAAATCTAATTCCGACCCCAATGAACTTTATATGTACCGTCAACACCCGTATTTTCAATATCGTTACAATAACCCGGGAACCTCTAAAGCACCTGGTTTTTCTAAACCAATGTGGAAAACGACAACTCGTATTAGAGGAACATCATATATCCCTAGAAGATTAGGAAAAAGAACCAAGTCCGAAGAAGAAGAAACCAGTTATTTAGATTAGAGGGGTGTGAGCATGTTGTGTAATAAATGTATTGTAGTGTGCTTGTACTTTTATGTTCTATGTAAAAATTGCGTGTATTGTTTGTTATTACGAATCTAATCCTTGTCTATTTTACAGTATAAAAACAAAATGGACGTTAAGGGTAGACAACCGAATATTTTAGAAGACCTACCAGAGGATATGATTGAGGAAATCTTGTCTAGAGTCGGTCAGAATTCATCAGCACATTTAGTTATGGCGAAATTAACTTGTCAAACATTTGAAAGACTTTCCAGAAATGCCTTAGTTTATAAAAGGCTTTCCTTTGATAGGTGGGGTATATCACATTGGGGAGACTTTAAGTTACGCCGTGTTTTTTTTAAAGCGTTAAATGCGGGGAACCCAAATGCAATTTTACGCTACGGGTTAAGAACCTATTTTGACTCAACATATCCCAACATAGAATTTCGTGAATTAGAAAGAGCTTCTAACATGCAACATAAAGAAGCATGTTATGCTTACGGGTTAGTGATGTTCGCTTCTTACCAAAGTGAGAAAAAGAACATCGGATTGCAGCTTTTAAATAAAACTTTCCCACAAGTGACGGATTCAGTAGTTGGGGTGAGAAACAAGGTTTTTAGATTATTATGGGGATGTTGGACATTACAAAACCCTCGTCCTTTTGACGACATTACAACATGCTGCCTAGCCAATGGTCATAACAGTTATTTTCCACAAGACCAAGGATGGGAAGTCGTCTTAGTAAAACCAGAATGCATGACTTGTTTCTGGACTTATGAATTATGTGTCTTTATTTCCTTTGCTGAACAACTTGCGTATTAACTAGATTTATCTTCAAAACTGTCCTGTATCATAGTGTACTTTATTTCATGTTATATGTAATATAGCGATGTTGTAAGTTTGAAGAATATTTGTATGTGATATATTATTATAATCAGTTTTTCATATGGAATTGTAGTAGTTGAATTGTATATTAGCTACTAAGTATGAACTTAACGGGTAGGTAGAACCCGAATTTAAACTTATAAAACGCTAATATGAAGAAAAAGCTTTTATAAATGAGTTCGTATTATGCTACGAGATACTATTGACTACTCTTAATATTCTGTATGATTAACTTGTTTCATTTGACTATTTTGAAGGAAATGGCACCGACTACTCGACACACCTTGAATATGAGCGAAGAGGAATTTCGTGCCTTTCTTGCTTCAAATATAGCCGCAGTACAGGCCGTGCTACATACCAACAATAACTCTGAATCTAGCAATACAGCTAACGGCGAAAGAAATCGTGTAGGATGCTCCTACAAGGAATTCACTGCCTGCAAACCTTCAGAATTTGATGGGACCGAAGGACCAATCGGATTGAAACGGTGGACCGAGAAAGTTGAATCGGTGTTTACCATAAGTAAGTGTGCTGAAGGAGACAGAGTGAAGTACGCTACGCATACCTTCACAGGTATTGTGTTAACATGGTGGAATACCTATCTAGAGCAAGTGGGACAAGATGCTGCTTACGCGCTATCGTGGTCAGCATTCAAGCACTTGATGAACGAGAAGTACCGTCCCAGAACCGAGGTCAATAAGCTCAAGTCAGAACTTAGAGGGTTACGAACACAGGGATTCGATATTACTTCGTACGAAAGACGATTCACAGAATTGTGCCTATTGTGTCCGAGAGCGTTCGAAGATGAGGAAGAGAAGATCGACGCGTTTGTGAAAGGGTTACCGGAGAGAATCCAAGAAGATATAAGTTCACACGAGCATGCCTCCATACAAAAGGCATGTAGAATGGCTCACAAACTAGTGAACCAGATTGAGGGAAGAATTAAAGAACAGGCGGCCGAAGAGGCCAACGTGAAGCTAGTCAAAAGAAAGTGGGAGGAAAACGGTGATAAGAGTCACCAAAACAACAACAACTATCCCAACAATCACAACATCAATCGCAACTACAACAAACAGCACAACAACAACAACAACAACTACAACAGTCATCCCAACAACCGCAACAACAACAACAATCATAAGCAGCTATGCCAAAGGTGTGAAAAGTATCACTCGGGGTTCTGCACCAAATTTTGCAACAAGTGTAAAAGAAATGGTTATAGCGCGGCGAAGTGTGAGGTCTACGGACCAGGGGTTAACAGAACGAAAGGAACAAATGGTGTCGGAACGAGTAATGGCGGAGCAAGTAGTGTCGGAGCAAGTTATGCCAATGTAGTTTGTTATAAATATGGAAAACCGGGCCACATTATTATAAATTTCCCGAACCAGGAGAACACGAATGGACAAGGCCGCGGAAGAGTTTTCAATATTAATACGGCAGAGGCACAGGAAGACCCAGAGCTTGTTACGGGTACGTTTCTTATTGACAATAAATCTGCTTACGTTTTATTTGATTCGGGTGCGGATAGAAGCTATATGAGTAGAGATTTTTGTGCTAAATTAAGTTGTCCATTGACACCATTGGATAGTAAATTTTTACTCGAATTAACAAACAGTAGATTAATTTCAGCAGATTATATATGCCGAAATCGAGAAATTAAACTGGGTAGCGTAATATTTAAGATTGATTTGATACCAGTAGAGTTAGGGAGTTTTGATGTAATAGTTGGCATGGACTGGCTGAAGGAGATGAAAGCAGAGATTGTATGTTACGAAAATGCAATTCGCATTGTACGAGAAGAAGGAGAACCCTTAATGGTGTACGGAGAAAAGGGCAACACGAAGCTACATCTTATTAGTAATTTGAAGGCACAAAAACTAATAAGAAAAGGTTGCTATGCTGTTCTAGCACACGTCGAGAAAGTACAAACTGAAGAAAAGAGCATCAATGATGTTCCCGTCGCAAAAGAATTTCCCGATGTATTTTCGAAAGAATTACCGGGACTACCTCCACATCGATCTATTGAATTTCAAATAGATCTTGTACCAGGAGCTGCACCAATAGCTCGTGCTCCTTACAGACTCGCACCCAGCGAGATGAAAGAACTACAAAGCCAACTGCAAGAATTATTAGAACGTGGTTTCATTCGATCAAGCACATCACCATGGGGAGCTCCTATTTTGTTTGTCAAGAAGAAGGATGGTACATTTAGGTTGTGTATTGACTACAGAGAGTTGAATAAACTTACCATCAAAAACCGTTATCCACTGCCGAGAATTGACGACTTATTTGATCAACTACAAGGCTCGTCAGTTTATTCGAAAATTGATTTACGTTCTGGATATCATCAAATGCGAGTAAAGGAGGATGATATTCCAAAAACTGCTTTTAGGAAGCGTTATGGTCATTACGAGTTTATGGTTATGCCGTTTGGATTGACTAACGCACCAGCTGTGTTCATGAACCTTATGAACTGAGTGTGTGGGCCATATCTTGATAAGTTTGTCATTGTTTTCATCGATGACATACTTATTTACTCAAAGAATGATCAAGAGCACGAAGAACATTTGAGAAAAGTACTAGAAGTATTGAGGAAAGAAAAACTGTACGCTAAGTTTTCAAAGTGTGCATTTTGGTTGGAAGAAGTTCAATTCCTCAGTCACATAGTGAACAAAGAAGGTATCCAGGTGGACCCGGCAAAGATCGAAACCGTTGAAAAGTGGGAAACCCCAAAAACTCTGAAGCATATACGTCAATTTTTAGGATTGGCTAGTTATTACAGAAGATTCATCCAAGATTTCTCCAAAATAGCAAAACCCTTGACTGCATTAACGCATAAAGGGAAGAAAATTGAATGGAAGGATGAACATGAGAAGGCGTTTTTGTTATTGAAGAAAAAGCTAACTACGACACCTATATTTTCATTGCCTTAAGGGAATGATGATTTTGTGATTTATTGTGACGCATCAAAGCAAGGTATCGGTTGTGTATTAATGCAACGAACGAAGGTGATTGCTTATGCGTCTAGATAATTGAAGATTCACGAGCAAAATTATACAACTCACTATTTGGAATTGGGTGCTGTTGTTTTTGCATTAAAGACTTGGAGGCATTATTTATATGGGGTCAAAAGTATTATATATACCGACCACAAAAGTCTCCAACATATATTTAATCAAAAGCAACTGAATATGAGACAACGCAGGTGGATTGAACTGTTGAATGATTATGATTTTGAGATTCAATACCACCCGGGGAAGGCGAATGTGGTAGCCGACGCTTTGAGTAGAAAGGACAGAGAACCTATACGGGTAAAAGCTATGAATATAATTATTTGTACTAACCTTACTACTCAAATAAAGGAGGCGCAACAGGGAGTTGTAAAAGAAGGAAAGTTGAAGAATGAGATACCCAAAGGATCAGAGAAACATCTTAATATTCGAGAAGACGGAACCCGATATAGGGCTGATAGAATTTGGGTACCAAGGTTTGGAGATGTGAGAGAAATGGTACTTAAAGAAGCACATAAAACCAGATATTCAATACATCCTGGAGCGGGGAAGATGTATAAAGATCTCAAGAAACACTTTTGGTGGCCGGGTATGAAAGCCGATATTGCTAAATATGTAGGAAAATGTTTGACGTGTTCTAAGGTCAAAGCTGAACATCAGAAACCATCAGGTCTACTACAACAACCTGAAATCCCAGAATGGAAATGGGAAAACATTACCATGGATTTCATTACTAAATTGCCAAGGACTGCAAGTGGTTATGATACTATTTGGGTAATAGTTGATCGTCTCACCAAGTCAGCACACTTCCTGCCAATGAGAGAAGATGACAAAATGGAGAAGTTGGCGCCATTGTATTTGAAGGAGGTTGTCTCCAGACATGGAATACCCATCTCTATTATCTCTGATAGGGATGGTAGATTTGTTTCAAGGTTCTGGCAGACGTTGCAACAAGCATTGGGGACTCGTCTAGACATGAGTACTGCCTATCATCCACAAACTGATGGGCAGAGCGAAAGGATGATACAAACGCTTGAAGACATGCTACGAGCATGTGTTATTGATTTCGGAAACAGTTGGGATCAACACCTACCGTTAGCAGAATTTTCCTACAACAACAGTTATCATTCTAGTATTGAGATGGCACCATTTGAGGCACTTTATGGTAGAAAGTGCAGGTCTTCAATTTTGTTGGAATGAAGTGGAGGATAGACAGATTACGGGTCCGGAGATAATACAAGAAACTACCAAGAAAATCATCCAAATTCAACAACGATTGAAAACAGCCCAGAGTCGACAAAAGAGTTACGCGGACAGTAAAAGAAAAGATATAGAGTTTGAAATTAGAGAAATGGTCATGCTTAAGATTTCACCTTGGAAAGGCGTTGTTCGATTTGGTAAACGGGGGAAACTAAATCCAAGGTACATTGGACCATTCAAGATTATAGATCGTGTCAGACCAGTAGCTTACCGACTGGAGCTACCTCAACAACTCGCGGCTGTACATAACACTTTCCAAGTCTCGAATTTGAAGAAATGTTTTGCTAAAGAAGATCTCACTATTCCGTTGGACGAAATCCAAATCAATGAAAAACTTCAATTCATTGAAGAACCCGTCGAAATAATGGATCGTGTGGTTAAGAGACTTAAGCAAAACAAGATACCGATTGTTAAGGTTCGATGGAATGCTCGTAGAGGACCTGAGTTCACCTGGGAGCGTGAAGATCAGATGAAGAAGAAATGCCCACATCTATTTCCAGAAGATTCGTTAATACCTTCAACAGCTTAAAATTTCGGGACGAAATTTATTTAACGGGTAGGTACTGTAGTGACCCGAACTTTTCCATATTTATATATATTAATTGAGATTGATATTTACATGACTAAATGTTTTCAACATGTTAAGCAATCAAACTTGTTAATGTGATGACCCGGAAATTCCGATCAAATTTAAACTTTAATCTTTATATGTCTCCGACACGATAAGCAAAAATCTGTAATGTTGAGTCTCGAAAAGTTTGAAACTATATTCATGTAATCAATTACCCTTGACCATGCCTGACGATTCACAAACTTTTATGTGTATACTGATATGTATATATAATGTATACTTATTAATTGAAAACGTTAACAAAGTATTAGATATATAATACTTTACATAAATGAGTTTGTTTCGAAATTTGTTCAATATAGTTAGTGACGGAATTAAAAGATAATATCATATGATTGAATTATCAGATACATTGAATTATGATTACGAGTCTCTGTTATGAGGTCCACGTTGATTTGAGAAATCGTTTCTTTTTAACGATATTCGAAATAAATGGTAAAGTGATTTTACAAGTAAGACAAATGTGTCAATTAACGAAAGTTACACAAAAGTTAGTGGAGAATTGAATTTCATAATATTTTACTTATCTATTCTCAAATGTGCGGAAACGCTTTTCGACCCAATAGAATTTGATTATGAAAATGTCGGTTTAAATAACATAATTTGAATATATAAATAGGATATCAGTTATTAGAAGTAAATATATAAATAACTCACAACGTGTATTTAAAATGTGTTTATGAATATTGAAAATATAAATGATTTTAAAATAAACGGTGCTTCAAAAATGAGTTCTATAAATTTTAGGCTTGCTAAAAATGTATTTAGGAGCTAGTTATTAAATTTTAACATTTTTTTATATTTTACCCAGAATTGGGAGGGACAATTGATGTAATTTTTATTTAACAAATTAAAATCGAATTTTATACCTTAATGACTGAAATAAATAAAGGAATTTAATTTAAAAATTTGGGATTTCTTTCTGAAGACTTTTTATCCGCCAGTGATTAACAACGGAGTACGAAATCCAGTCCGTGAAAGGAATAGTAGACGACGGCTAACAATTTACACGTTTATATTTTAAATTATATTATAATCATTATTATATTATATATTATTATTCGATTACAATTTTTCTTTGTTTTATTTTCCCACTAGCCTCCTTTCTGTTTCATGTCCATTTCAGAGTAATATTACTCTTATATTATTGTTGTTGTTTGATGATTGCATTTAACTTACTCTATATATAACATATACATTTATATGCACACTTAGATGACCACATTCCAAGCTCCCTCCTCCTGCTACTTCAATTTTTTTTTTACGAACCCATCACCTTACTAGTCATCTCCCTCGTGAAACTCGGCATAACCACACTCTCTCTCCCTTCTAGTCTCGTTCGATTACCATCAACTTAACCATATGATCGTCTTATATCTTCTCTTCAACCATTTAACCACCTAGCCTTTATTTTTTTCTCACTACTAGGATAATCGACAACCACCACTAACATCATTTTATTTTATTTCGTTTTTGGTTCCTTTGAAACAACCACCCAAGAACCCACCGCTGCTGCGTTTTCTCTTGTGTTTCTAACGATAGAACCACACCACCACAGCCCACCAATTGGTCACCAATAACCACCACTCTATCTCTTCTCTCTCTCTTTTTTTCTCTCTCTCTTACAAACTCGCAAATGTTAACCACTACTGTTTCCTGTCGAGAAGATCAAGCCATCATCAAGTTGTTTATTGTTGTTGTTGTTTACTACTTGAAACCTTAGTGTTGCAGCTGCGTTGTTGCTGCCTTCAGTCCTAAAGCCACCTCAACCAACACCCTTGAACACCCATTTATGTTTACTGTTACAATTACATCTGTTTTGTTTCGATTCTCAACCAAACCAAACACCCATTTAACCATCATCAAGTGGAACCCACTTGGGATAACGAAACCCACCTTAAAGGAAACAATTGCTCAAAATATCACATCGGTTAAACTATTGTCGCCGTACATTTTCTATTTTATTTTGTTACAATAATGATGTCGATGATAATGATAAACGAGGGAGAAGATGAACGATGATGAAGATGATACGATACAGTGATACGATGATGGATAATGATAAGTTGATGAATCTGTGAAACAAAGTTGGTACAATGATGAAACAATATACAATATTCAATGATGTTTCGTTTTTCAGTAATAAAGAAGAAATAGAAACAAATAACAAAAGGGTAAAAATTAAATGGATTTCGTATAATCTCAGAAAAACACAATAGAGCAGCTGGTTAGGAGGGAAGTCGTAAAACGAGAGGTCACGGGTTCGAAGCTAGTCCACTGCGGATATATATTTTTTTATTAAAAGATGGCTGGGCTGTGTTTCCTTTTCTGTTGGGCTGCCCTTCTTTGTTGGGCCGTATAAGTTAATTGGGCTGTGACTTTACTTGGGCCTAGTCAATGGCTGCAATCATTTGGCCTGTTATGATTTTGATTAAACTTTGAGAAGAAGATGAGAACGGAACAAATAAATATCGGGTTCATATAGAAATAGAAAAACAGAAATGGTGCCATGGCTTGAGAGTGTTTTGGGTGATCGGGAGGTCGTGAGTTCGAGTCCAGTTTGGCGCAATTCTTTTTAGAAAAACTTCCTAAGGGTATGTGCACTTTTATCTTAAATCTATTAATATTATTACTATTGTTATTATCATTGTTATTATTAGAAATTGTTATTATGACTAATATGATAGTTATTATTATTACTATTACTAATAAAAGTATTAGTTATCATTTATTATTAGTATTACGATTATAGTCACAAATATGAATAATAATATTATTATTATTATTATTATTACTAATTTATCATTTTAGTTTATTATAATTATATTTAGGATTATTGTTGTTGTTGTTGTTATAAGAATAATACAAGTTATTATTATTATTATTTTCACTAATATTAGTATTAATATCATTTTTGTAAATATTGGTATTATTATTATTATTAACACAAGTACCATTTTTAACAATATCATTATTATTATTAGTATTATCAATATGAAGAAAATTATTTTATTAGTAAATTATTATTCTCAATACTATTATATATTTTTTTAACAGATAAATATTTTGTATCTAAAATATACTTATTACATATACTGTGATAATAGTAACAGTTTATATACCTATATATCAAATATATTAACATTATGTATATAAATACTTAAATATAACAAACTAATGATTTTTTTATATACTAACCACACACACACACACACACACACACACACATATATATATATATATATATATATATATATATATATATATATATATATATATATATATATATATATATATATATATATATATATATATATATATATATATATATATATATATTAATATAACTAAATATATAGATATTAAACATTTTAAATTTATATACAACATAAATATATATATAACCTATAATTTAAGATATAATATGAATATTTGTTCTTAATGGAATTTAGTATAAATTCTATATAACTAAAAATATAAAGATTAATACATTCTATTAAAGGAAATCATGTGATTCCAGTATGTGTATTAATATATATACAAATGATATAGGTTCGTGAATCTAAGGCCAACCCTGCATTGTTCAATATAGTCACATGTATTTTTTACTACAAAATACATTCGGTGAGTTTCATTTGCCTTTTTACCCTTTATATTTTTGGACTGAGAATACATGCGAAATCTTTATAAATGTTTTACGAAATAGACACAAGTAACTAAAACTACATTATATGGTTGAATGATCGAAGCCAAATATGCCCCTTTTTATTAAGTCTGGTAATTTAAGAATTAGGGAACAGACACCCTAATTGACGCAAACTCTAAAGGTAGATCTATCGGGCCCAACAAGCCCCATCCAAAGTACCGGATGCTTTAGTACTTCGAAATTTATATCCTATCCGAAGGAGGATCCCAGAATGATAGGGATATTCTTATATGTATATTGTGAATGTCGATTATCAGGTGTTCAATCCATATGAATGATATTTTTGTCTCTATGCATGGGAAGTATATTTATGAGAAATGAAAATCTTGTGGTCTATTATAATGATGGAAATGATTATTTATGTTAAACTAATGAACTCACCAACCTTTTGGTTAACACTTGAAAGCATGTTTATTCTCAGGTATGAAAGAAATCTTCCGCTGTGCATTTACTCATTTTAAAGACATTACATGGAGTCGTTCAAGGGATATAGTGGTCCGTTCATCGCGATGGTACCATATGTTATTGTATTCGTTCAGAAGATTTTGGACGGGGTATGACATGTGGTATCAGAGCGGTGGTCTTAGCGAACCAGGTCAACATTAGTGTGTCTAATAGGTAGTTGTTAGGATGCATTAGTGAAGTCTGGACTTCGACTTAGTAGTTGTTAGGTTATATTAATGAGTCTGGACTTGAACCTGGTCTGCATGTCAAAAGTTTTGCTTATCATTTCTTGTCGAAAATTACCTGCTTATCATTCTTAGTCTAAACACGTCTTATTGCATTGATTTCATGAATAGTGTATAGAAAAAATTCATATCTTAGCGTATCTGCTAATTCATATCTTAGCGTATCTGTTACGATAAACTTTGCCTGACGAATTCCGTAATTTCCTCCGTAATCTACGGGATCTTCTGTACTATGTATAGGTATTCTATGTAATTAGAATATCATCCAATATCCGAAAATCATTTCACATCGAAAATCCTTTATCTAACCATGCTAGATGAATTCTGCAACCAGTTCAAGTTCCTCGGATTTCGACAGCGATTCCGATATGGATTTCCACTCGAGCTCCGAAAGCAGTGTAACCAGAATGAATCAACCAATCAGCCATCATCAATTCTGGATGAATTAGGGCTGAGTTCGTAGTCAACTTAATCAATGAGACGAAAAGAAGGCGATCATTTCCACCAACCAAATTCACCTCTTGGCAAGAAACCTTAATCACTTACCGGTGAACCTATCTGAAACACCACTTTCACCCTCATCGCCAAGATATCTCGCAACGATTACATAATATCTACAATTCTAAACCTAATTCATCCACTTGTTTAAACAGCCAATCATCCCGGAATAATAGAAGAAGTCAACGAACTTCACGCTCGAGTAATCAATTTGAAAAATATGGTGCAAAACGTACCAGCTTCAGCAACATCAACGGCACCAACAGTACCACCAACATCAATACTAGTACCATCAACACCACAATCTGTACCTCGAGCATAATCATCATTCTACATGACGTTCTACATCATTTATCTTCGTTCGACATGACGATTATGTAATCTCTAATGTTTTAGAGATTATGTATTCTAGTTATAACGGTAAAACAAATGAGATTAATATTATATTAACTCATTAAATCGGTATTACCTCTGAAGAAAATATATATGTATATATATTTTTCATAAAGACTGTAATTAAAAATTCTTTTGTACAAACTGTTAATGGTGAAAATATTTTAACGGGTAGGTAATACCCGAGGAATATTTAGATTTCACTTTAATAAGTTATACTGTACATTCTTCGAATCTTATTCAACAGTCATTTACTATCCTATTTACAACCTCCGATATACGTATCCGTTCACCAAAGAATAACTATTTTCATTCAAATTCAACTTCATATTTGGATTTTGACCTATCAGAATCCAACAAATGGCATAATGAAGAAATAATGGACACAATAAAAATTGATTAGAAACAGACTAATTAACAATATGAAATTTTGTTAAGAAACCACGCTAACAAGATCCTAGCTAACTGTTAATTCTGCATCACATTTTATTTTATCGCAATTTATTTATCGCAATTTATATTCTCGCAATTTTATTTATCGTCATTTAATTTCTGTTCTTTACTTTACGCACTTTATTTATCGTTATTTAATTTCTGTTATTTATTTTACGCACTTTAAATATCGGGACACGTATACAAGGTTTTGACATATCATATCGACGCATCTATATATATTATTTGGAATCACCATAGACACTCTATATGCAGTAATGATCGAGTTCTCTATACAGGGTTGAGGTTGATTCTACAATAATATATATAGTTTGAGTTGTGATCGAGTCTGAGACATGTATACGGGTCACGATATGTATTAATTAATTTGAATATTATATATTAAATTATAAATGAATTATTGGACTGTCAACTGTGGACTGGCGACATTGGACAATTAAAATAAATTAAAATAATGATTATAACATATAAAACTAAACAATTCTTCAAGTTTGCCACTTGATTTCATCTTAAACTTCATTTGTATCTTAACGATTATAATCTGCGTTCAAACCTTTCATGATTCTCGAAAACACCTCAATCGAGAGGATAAACCAACAGCACTTCATCTACGGGAAGGAAAGAATGATGCATATAGTTATGCACCTGAAAACTCTCGGAAACTGAGTAAACGTTTAACACGTATTTGTGCTAGCTCCTTTGGCATTGTTATTACTGAAAATAACATTTCAATTCTTTTTCAAATTAGTCAATTTTGTCACAGCTCCAGCAAGTCAACTTCGATTTTCATTCGAATTAGCCTTACTATAACCTTGATATATATACGTACTCTTTTATTGTTACCGGGAAACCTTTTATATTCCACCATATTACCAGCAGATGTACCAGCAATTTCGTCGCTCCTTGGTTTAAATCTCTTCGACAAATCACTATATTTATCTATTGAAGTCTCATCATGTACTCATCCGCATCTTGTAACGAGAACTGACATACCAATTACCGGGAATCAGTAATCAGTACTTTGAAAACTCACAGCATATCTACATCAACAGTTATATGTATAATTCATCTCTTAGAATTGTGATCTTTCATCTGAAATCCTGAAAAGCACTCAGTCTACAAATCAATACTCTGAATATTGAAAAAGCTGAATGAAGCAGCAGAAAACTGTAGATAACCGTAAACGACCTTAATCGTCGGAAGTTTGATGAGAGAATAGTACATTGGAAAAGCTCAGAAAAATTGGAACTGGAAAGCGAATTGAACTAACCACGAAGGAGACCAAGGGCAAATACAAGGACCAAACCCTATATTCAAAGAATCTAGGTAATTCTGGATCCGATGAAATCTTTAGAGAATATCTTGCTCCGAAGTCATGTTAAAATCTTGCGAAAAATCTTTCTTCATCAACCATCGAACTTAGAAATTCCAAAATATCATCATAAATATCTTCGATATTTCTGAGGATATTTTCATAAATATTCTCGTCCGAAATTATATACCTCTTCGTGCTATATGTATTACATCATATTGAAAACTGTTTTAGTTTTCAATATTCTGTAACATCTAAGTATAAATTATGAATGAATTCTGGAGAAGTGTTGGGAATTGAAGCATGAATTAGTAAAATATAATGACACTTGATCAACGTGATTATATTACAGTAAGTCATGCTGAGTTTCTAATGAAACGTGATGATTCATAGTACCATCATCATGTGCCATGTTACACGACTCTTACATTCTACCCAATCTTCAAACATATTAAGAACATATCTTCTTGATAGTTCTATTTTTTTCGGATATTCTGGTAATTTGACAAATCAAGATCGTGCCATTACGATTTCCTTCTTAGAACATTAACTATGTTCATCCAAAACTTCTTACCTACGAATTCTGGACCATTATTCGCTTGACTTGAAGTCGGGAAGAGGACACAAAAGTATGGAACTCTTGAATATAAAAGAAAATATAAAGCTCGACAACAACACATAAATTACAAACCGTGCATATCAATACGTATTGCCACGTAAAGGCACGGGAGAACTAAAAATACTATAAACCCAAGGGTATAGTAGAATTAAATAGATTCTTCCGGTGGCAGATGAAACAGAAGAATGACAGATATGAAGGTTAGGAGTATGTCGAGAACCAGAACTGGATGAAGCATATTGACAAATGATTCAAAGTACGAATTAAAGGAGAAAGAATAGAAGGTGTGAGTTGTAAGGAAACGAAGGGGGTGGATTTATAGTGAAATATCCGACAGAGCAATCGAAAAAGATTAGTGCATTTAATCAAAGAAGATCCTGATTTCCTTAATCGCCGAAGAACCAAATCTTATTACGAAGATTTTCTTTAAATTCCATGAAATCCGAAAATCAATCGTAACTACGTCATCGATTAAAATGAATATACATTTATTCATTTCACTTTTTTGCAATAGCTTCACTTATACTCTTCGCGTAATCAAATTGTTTTATCTATATTACACAATTATGATAAAACTCTATTTATCAACTCATATTCGTCATGAAAACATTTTTTATAATTAGCCATGATGACCTCGATCAAATTTCGGGACGAAATTTCTTTAACGGGTAGGTACTGTGATGACCCGGAAATTTCGATCAAATTTAAACTTTAATCTTTATATGTCTCCGACACGATAAGCAAAAATCTATAATGTTGAGTCTCGAAAAGTTTGAAACTATATTCATGTAATCAATTACCCTTGACCATGCCTGACGATTCACGAACTTTTATGTGTATACTGATATGTATATATAATATATACTTATTAATTGAAAACGTTAACAAAGTATTAGATATATAATACTTTACATAAATGAGTTTATTTCGAAATTTGTTCAATATAGTTATTGACGGAATTAAAAGATAATATCATATGATTGAATTATCAGATACATTGAATTATGATTACGAGTCTCTGTTATGAGGTCCACGTTGATTTGAGAAATCGTTTCTTTTTAACGATATTCGGAATAAATGGTAAAGTGATTTTACAAGTAAGACAAATGTGTCAATTAACGAAAGTTACACAAAAGTTAGTGGAGAATTGAATTTCATAATATTTGACTTATCTATTCTCAAATGTGCGGAAACGCTTTTCGACCCAATAGAATTTGATTATGAAAATGCCTGGTTTAAATAACATAATTTGAATATATAAATAGGATATCAGTTATTAGAAGTAAATATATAAATAACTCGCAACGTGTATTTAAAAAGTGTTTATGAATATTGAAAATATAAATGATTTTAAAATAAACGGTGCTCCGAAAATGAGTTCTATAAATTTTAGGCTTGCTAAAAATGTATTTAGGAGCTAGTTATTAAATTTTAACATTTTTTTATATTTTACCCAGAATTGGGAGGGACAATTGATGTAATTTTTATTTAACAAATTAAAATCGAATTTTATACCTTAATGACTTAAATAAATAAAGGAATTTAATTTAAAAATTTGGGATTTCTTTCTGAAGACTTTTTATCCGCCAGTGATTAACAACGGAGTACGAAATCCAGTCCGTGAAAGGAAGAGTAGACGACGGCTAACAATTTACACGTTTATATTTTAAATTATATTATAATCATTATTATATTATATATTATTATTCGATTACTATTTTTCTTTGTTTTATTTTTCCCACTAGCCTCCTTTCTGTTTCATGTCCATTTCAGAGTAATATTACTCTTATATTACTGTTGTTGTTTGATGATTGCATTTAACTTACTCTATATATAAAATATACATTTATATGCACACTTAGATGACCACATTCCAAGCTCCCTCCTCCTGCTACTTCAATTTTTTTTTACGAACCCATCACCTTACTAGTCATCTCCCTCGTGAAACTCGGCATAACCACACTCTCTCTCCCTTCTAGTCTCGTTCGATTACCATCAACTTAACCATATGATCGTCTTATATCTTCTCTTCAACTATTTAACCACCTATCCTTTATTTTTTTCTCACTACTAGGATAATCGACAACCACCACTAACATCATTTTATTTTATTTCGTTTTCGGTTCCTTTGAAACAACCACCCAAGAACCCACCGCTGCTGCGTTTTCTCTTGTGTTTCTGACGATAGAACCACACCACCACAGCCCACCAATCGGTCACCAATAACCACCACTCAATCTCTTCTCTCTCTCTTTTTTTCTCTCTATCTTACAAACTCGCAAATGTTAACCACTACTGTTTCCTGTCGAGAAGATCAAGCCATCATCAAGTTGTTAATTGTTGTTGTTGTTTACTACTTGAAACCTTAGTGTTGCAGCTGCGTTGTTGCTGCCTTCAGTCCTAACGCCACCTCAACCAACACCCTTGAACACCCATTTATGTTTACTGTTACAATTACATCTGTTTTGTTTCGATTCTCAACCAAACCAAACACCCATTTAACCATCATCAAGCGAAACCCACTTGGGTTAACGAAACCCACCTGAAAGGAAATAATTGCTCGAAATATCACATCGGTTAAACTATTGTCGCCGTACATTTTCTATTTTATTTTGTTACAATAATGATGTCTGTAATGCCCCGTCCTAATCCATCTGAACGAAGTCCATATCGATTACAAACGATTCACAACAGTTGATTTCATCGTGAGGTAATTGACCTCTATATGATACATTTTACAAACATTGCATTCGTTTTTAAAAGACAAACTTTTGTTACATCGACAGTTGACAGGCATGCATATCATTTCATAATATATCCAAATATAATTGACTTAATAATAATCTTGATGAACTCAACGACTCGAATGCAACGTCTTTTGAAATATGTCATGAATGACTCCAAGTAATATCTCTAATATGAGCAAATGCACAGCGGAAGATTTCTTTTGTACCTGAGAATAAACATGCTTTCAAGTGTCAACCAAAAGGTTGGTGAGTTCATTAGTTTATCATAAATAATCATTTCATAAATTTAATAGACCACAAGATTTCATATTTCCATTTCTCATAAACATACGTCTCATGCATAGAGACAAAAATCATTCATATGGATTGAACACCTGGTAACCGACATTCACAAGATGCATATAAGAATATCCCCATCATTCCGGGATCCTCCTTCGGACATGATATAAATTTCGAAGTACTAAAGCATCCGGTACTTTGGATGGGGCTTGTTGGGCCCGATAGATCTATCTTTAGAGTTCGCGTCAATTAGGGTTTCTGTTCCCTAATTCTTAGATTACCAGACTATATAGCGTGATATTCGATTTGATAATCCAACCATAGAATGTAGTTTCGATCACTTGTGACTATTTCGTAAAGCATTTAGAAAAGCATCGCATGTATTCTCAGTCCCAAAAATATATATTGCAAAACATTTAAAAAGGGATTAATGAAACTCACCTAATGTATTTTGTAGTAAAAATACATATGACTATATTCAACATGCAGGGTTGGCCTCAGATTCACGAACCTATATTATTCATGTGTATATTAATACATATAATCGTATTCGAACAAATTTATATCGTATAACTTGAATTATATATTATACTTACTTAATTTGTGTATATATTAAAATGTTTAATATCTATATATTTGGTTATATTAATATATCTATGTTTGTATACATACTTGTTTAATGTTGTATTTAAAATTTGATAGTTTGTTATTTGTAAGCAATTATATAAATAATACTAGTAGGTTTGAGATACATAGTTATGTGAAATTTTAATATAATTATAGTATATATAATAAGTATATTTTATGTACAAAATATTTATCTGCTTAAAATGATGGTTTTAATATTAATGGTTTACTAATAATAATAATTACTTTATAAAATAAATAATATTAATAATAATATTAATATTGTTAATAATAATACTAATATTTACAAAAGTGTAACTAATACTAATTTTAATGAAAATAATGATAATTTGCATTATTTTCATAATAATGATAATAAGAATGACCCTAATCATAATGATAATAATAATAATACTTATATTAATAGTAATCATAATAATAATAATATTTAGTGGTAATACTAGTGCTAGTAATGATAATGATATTATTATTAGTGATAATATCAATAATACTAACTAATAATACATAGTAATGATAATAATAATAAGTTGTAGTATGAGAGTTATAATAATACTTATCTTGTCAATAATAATAATAATATGTTCATTTTTGTAATTATATCATAATAATAATAAAAATATAATATTTACTACTCGTATTATTAGCAATACCAATAATAGTACAAATAATAATAATAATGATATTACTAAATATGATAATTATAATAGTTATACTAATCGTATTGATAATAATAATAATAATTCTATTTCTAATATCATAATAACATAATAAAAAAAATGATTTATAACAAATAACAACAATAATAATAATAATAATAATAATAATAATAATAATAATAATAATAATAATAATAATAATAATAATAATAATAATAATAATAATAATAATAATAATAATAATAATAATAATAATAATAATAATAGTAATAATAATAATAATAATTGAAATAAAGATAATAAAAGTGTATACCATTTGAAAAGCCTTTCTAAAAAAAATTGCCCATGACAGGGCTCGAACCCCCGACCTCTTGGATTCCCGCAAAAACCTTAACCATTCAAGCAATTTTGTTTCTCTGATTAAACCCCTTCCCATATCTATATAACCCGTATATAAAGTTTATGCTCAACTTCATCTTCTTCAATTGCATCGACCAATCCAAACACCCAGTTAATTTAGTGAAATCACTAATTGATTTTAGGATTTAAAAACTGAAATAAAATAATTAATGATCGATTAAAATAAAGAATAAAAAGAATGTAAAATAAAAAAAAATTAAAACAAGTGTATCGCTGCTGTCGCAGCAGGTTTTAAAAAAAAATATTGCTTCTAACCTCGATCATGTTTTGGACGAATTTTATAAAATGAAATAGGTAGTAAATTATCTATAGAAACTTATATAATCATCAATTTAACTGGAAATCCAAACACGAACTATAATTTTCACGAAGAACACGAGTTTTGACTTTTTGGAATTAAGGTTTGACTTGAAAATTCGAAAGCTATACATAGAATTGAGACATGAGATTTGTTTGAATAGATTCACGACAAGATTTAGAACTCTTCTGCATTTAAGGTTTTTGAAGTAGGATTCAAATTCGAATTATGAGCAAAAAGGTAGCACGTACAGAGGTTATTGAAAAATAACAAAAAAAATTTGATTAAATTAAAATTCGATTCTGTTTTAAAAAGATATATAACTGTAATTGATATGGAGAGACGAGTTAAATAAAATCAGTATGATTGAATTCGAATGTTTTATAGGAAGAAAGGGTGTCGACACAGAATTTTTATTCAGGCAGAAGAATACAACAACAAAAAAAAATAAAGGAAGAAAGAGACCCCTAACAGATTTTGACCCTTACTGTAAAGTAACCCGTGATTAGTACCTTATTTTAATAAATAAATAAATAAATAAATAAAAGAAAGCAATTGTTAACTGATTTTGTTGAGTTGCTCAGATGGAATCATCTGTATCCAGCTTTTGAAGACAAAAACAAATTCACAAATAGTTTGATAGGTGTGTGAAACAGATTACTTACCATTCTCTCTTTATTTATGATTCATAAGATTAGATTTTTTTTAATAAG
Source organism: Rutidosis leptorrhynchoides (assembly GCF_046630445.1). Taxonomy (NCBI): domain Eukaryota; kingdom Viridiplantae; phylum Streptophyta; class Magnoliopsida; order Asterales; family Asteraceae; genus Rutidosis; species Rutidosis leptorrhynchoides. The sequence continues at coordinate 398,844,303 of NC_092338.1, forward strand.
TCTTACAAATAAATATAAATACAATAATAATAATACTCTTGATATTGTAACTAATTATAACACAAATATAATAGTAATAATAATATTATTACTAAGGATAACAATGTTAATTACAATGAAATGTATATCATTAATGTTATTAATAATAATAATACTAATAATAACATATCCATATATATATATATATATATATATATATATATATATATATATATATATATATATATATATATATATATATATATATATATATATATATATCAATTTCTATATTATATTATCTATTGATAATAATAACATGTCTAACCTTGATGTTAATAATGATAATGAAAATAGTTTTATTTTAAATGGCACTAATAATATTATTAGTTAACTTTACTGATAATAATCTTAATAATACTAATATAACCACTTATGCTTATATACTTTCATATATATATATATATATATATATATATATATATATATATATATATATATATATATATATATATATATATATATACTTTATATAATAATAGTGATGATACAAATATTAATATTAATATTATTAATAATAATGAAAGTAATGATAATAATATTAATATAGCATTTACACTTAAAATTATAATTAAATTTAATATGTTACAATTTATTATATCATTTTTACCAATAATATAATATATTGAATCTTTAGTATTTATTTTATATTTAATATTTCTTATGTATAGAATTTATACATACTTATATATATATATATATATATATATATATATATATATATATATATCTACTCATATGTATATATATTTACATATTTATTTACACACAGATGTTCGTGATTCGTCGAGCATAGTCAAAGGTCAATTGAATATATGAACATCGTTCCAATGTTTTCTAGACTCAACATTACATATGTTGCTTATCGTATCGAAATCATATAAAGATTAAGTTTAAATTTGGTCGGAAATTCCCGGGTCATCACAGTACCTACCCGTTAAAGAAATTTCGTCCCGAAATTTGAGTGAGGTCGTCATGGCTAACAATAAATATGTTTTCCTGACGAACATGAGTTGATAAATAAAGTTTTATCATTATTGAATAATACAGATAAAATAATTCGATTATTCGAAGAGCACGAATGAAGATATCACAAAAGATTAAAATGAGGAAAAATAAGATTCGCCTTAGCTTTTGACGTAATCAGGGTTGAATTTGGAAAGTAAGATACATCTTATCTTTTGAATTAGTCCCGATTGAGTTTAGCAAACATGATGCGTCTTAACTTTTGACGTTGTTTTGGTTGAATTCCGGAATTTAAGGGATTTGAAGAAAATCTTCGAAATCTAAAAGATTTGATTCTCCTGCGAATAAGGAAATTTAGATTTCTATAATTAAATGCGGTGATCTGCCTCGATTCTTCTGTCTGATATTTTTACTGTAAATTTTACCTTTTCCGTTCTATTAATTTTCACCACTTCAATACTAAATTTCCAAATTCAAAAGATCGTGAAAATGCTTAATCCAGTTCTGATCCTTGTCGTTATCCTGATTATCGCATTAATCATTCTCCTTTTCCAACTTCCACCGAAGGAATCTGTTTTCTTCTACTTCGCCCTTGGGGTTATAGTGTTTTTGATTCTCCCGTGTCTTTATGTGGTGATAAACATTGATATACATGGTTTGTAATTCCTATGTTTGTGATCGGCTTTATATTTTTCCTTTATTTTTCGGAGCTCCATGCTCTTGTTTTCTCTTCCCGACTTCAAGTCAAGCGAATAATGGTCCAGAATTTGTAGATATAGAGTTCTAAATGATTATAATGTTCTAAGCAGGGTGGAACGTGATAGCACGATTTGATTTTCAAATTTATCAAAAATACAGACGATAGAACTATCAAGAATATATTCTTCTTGATATGTTCGGAGGTTATGTAGAATGAAAGAGTTATGTAACATGACACATGATGATGGTATAATCTACTGTGAACCATCATCAGGTTTCATTAGAAACTCAGCATGACTTACTGTAATATAATCACGTTGATCAAGTGTCATTATATTATACTAGCTCATGTATCAGTTCCCAACACTACTTCAAAAACATTCATATTTTAAGCTCGAAAGTTTACAGAATATAGAAATTAACAGTTTCTATATGATGTAACACTGATAGCACTAATAGATTAATGATTTAGATAAGAATAGTTATGAAAATATCTTCAGAAATATGGAGGATATTTATAATGAAAGATACGATGATATCTTGGAATTTCTAAGATCAGAGGATGATGAAGAGTACTGTCCGCAAGAGTTTAGAGTAAGGAGCAAAATATTCGCTAAAGACTTCAGCAGGTATTGAATCATTTGGATTCTTTGAAGTCAAACTTATTCTTTGTGATTTGTCCTCGGCTTCCTTCATAGTTTCGCATAATCCGCTTTTCGGTACTAAATTTTCCATTGAATGTTTCCAACATAATGATACACAGGAAGCACGAAGAGGTATATAATTTCGAACGAGAATATTTATGGAAATATCCTCAGAAATATCGAAGATATTGATGATGATATTTTGAAATTTCTAAGTTCGATGGTTGATGAGGAAGATCTTCCGCAAGATTTTATCACGAGTACAGAGCAAATTATTCATTGAAGGTTTCATCGGATCTAGATTTATCTGGGTTCTATGAATTTAGGGTATGTTACTTGTATTTCTCCTTGGTTTCCTTTATGGTTAGTTCAATTCGCTTTCCTGTTCCAACTTTTCTGAGCTTTTCCAACATACTAATCTTTATCATCAATCTTTCCATGTTTATGGTCGTTTACGGTTATCTACAGTTTCTGCTGCTTCATTCAGCTTTTTCAACATTCAGAGTATTGATTTGTGACTGAGTGCTTTTCAGAATTTCAGAATGAGAGATCATAATTCTAAGAGATAAATGTCATACATATAACTGTTGATGTAGATATGCTGTGAGTTTTCAAAGTACTGATTGCTGATTCCCGGTAATTGTTATGGCAGTTCTCCTTATAGGATGCGGATGAGTATATGATAGGGTTTCAATGAATAAATATAACGATTTATCAGAGAGATTTAAGCCAAAAAGCAACGAGGTTGCTGGTACGTCTGCTGGTAATATGGTGGAATATAAGAGAATTCTCCGGTATCAAAAGGGTAATTGTATATATCAGGATTATAGTAAGGCTACTTCGAATGAAAAGTCGAAGTTGACTTGCTGGAGCTATGACAAGATTTGCTACTTTGAAAGGGATTACCAAGTTATTTTGGGTATTAATAATGCTAAAGGAGCTAACACAGATACGGGTTAAACGTTTTACTCAGGTTCCGAGTATTTTCAGGTGCATAACTATATGCGTCAATCTCTTCTTCCGTAGATGAAGTGCGGTTGGTTTATACTCTCGATTGAGGTGTTTTCAAGAATCATGAAAGGTTTTTGAACGCAGATTGTAATCGTCAAGATACAAATGAGGTTTATGATGAAATCAAGTGGCAAACTTGAAGAATTGTTTAGTTTCATATGTTATAATCAATATTTTAATTCATTTTAATTGTCCATTGTTGGTAGTCCTCAGTTGATTAATCCACAATCAGCTAAAAATAGTTAGCTAGGATTTTGTTAGCGTGGATTCTTAACAAAAAAAAAATTTTCATAGTTAATTTGTTTGTTTCTAACAAATTTATATTTTGTCCAATGTTTCCTCATTATGCCACTTGTCGAATTCTGATAGGTTAAAATTCAAATATGAAATTGAATGAAAAAGGTTATTCTGTGGTGAACGAATACGTATGTCTGTGGATGTAAGTAGGATAGTAAATGATTGTTGAATCAGATTCGAAGAATGTACAATGTAACTTATTAATGTGAAGTCTAAGTATTCTTCGGGTATTATCTACCCGTTAAAAATATTTTCACCATTAATAGTTTATACGAAAGAATTTTTAATTACAATCTTTATGAAAATATATATACATATATATTTTCTTCAGATATAATCATGAATTTAATGAGTTAATGTGATATTAATCTCATTTGATTTACCATTAGATCAAGAATATATAATCTCTAAAATATTAGAGATTACATAATCGCTATGTCGAACGAAAATAAATTAGATAGAACGATATGTTGAACGATGATTATACTCGAGGTACAGAATGAGATGTCGAAGCTGGTGATGCGGATGTTGTTGTTGGTGGTACTAATGCTGTTGGTGCTAAGGTTGGTGATGTTACTGGTGTTGGTGATATTGCTGATGTTTGCAAATTGTGTACCGTGCTTTCTAAAGTTAACACTCGAGCTCAGAGTTTTTTAACTTCTTCTATTAACCCTGGTTGGTTGTCAGTGTGAGGTAGAGATCGGATATCTTTTCTAGTTCCGTTAATGGTAGTCTCAAGATGAAAAATTCTGGCAAAAAGGGTATAAACGGTGTTGCGAACAGGTTCGCCGGTGAGCGGGTCGAGTACTCCAAGGTTAGGTGGTAGATTCGGTTCATGATATGGAGTACCTTCTTCCCTTTTCCATAGGGTGAGTATGTCGCAAACCCACCCCCATTTTCTCCAGTAATCACGGTAGTTAATTGGTTGGTGTGCTCCTGTCACGCTGTCTTCGGAGTCAGAGGAACTTGGTCGATTCGTAGAGGCCATCTTACGTGATCTCAGGAAAGATTTTTGATATGAAGAGTTTAGTGACAGTAATTGATAGTTGGATGGTATTCTCAATGCATGATTTACATGGATATATATAGTACCGGAATCCCTTAAATTAAGGAGGAATTTACGAGAGATATCAGGCAAGGTCTACAGTAACAGATACGCCAAGATATGAATTGTCAGATACGCTAAGATATGAATTTTGTCTATACACTATTCATGCAGTCAATGCAGTAAAACATGTCTAGACTAAGAATAATGAGTAGGTAATTTCCTAAGGATAATAAGCAGGTGATTTCCGACAAAGATGATAAGCAAAACTTTTTGACATGCAGACGCGGTCGAAGTCCAGACTTACTAATGCATCCTAACGACTTATCAGTTAGATACACTAATGCAGACCTGGTTCACTAAGACCTCCGCTCTGATACCAACTGTAATGCCCCATCCTAATCTATCTGAACGAAGTCCATATCGATTACAAATGATTCACAACAGTTGATTTCATCGTGAGGTAATTAACCTCTATATGATACATTTTACAAACATTGCATTCGTTTTTAAAAGACAAACTTTCGTTACATCGACAGTTGACAGGCATGCATATCATTTCATAATATATCCAAATATAATTGACTTAATAATAATCTTGATGAACTCAACGACTCGAATGCAACGTCTTTTGAAATATGTCATGAATGACTCCAAGTAATATCTCTAATATGAGCAAATGCACAGCGGAAGATTTCTTTTGTACCTGAGAATAAACATGCTTTCAAGTGTCAACCAAAAGGTTGGTGAGTTCATTAGTTTATCATAAATAATCATTTCATAAATTTAATAGACCACAAGATTTCATATTTCCATTTCTCATAAACATACGTCTCATGCATAGAGACAAAAATCATTCATATGGATTGAACACCTGGTAATCGACATTCACAAGATGCATATAAGAATATCCCCATCATTCCGGGATCCTCCTTCGGACATGATATAAATTTCAAAGTACTAAAGCATCCGGTACTTTGGATGGGGCTTGTTGGGCCCGATAGATCTATCTTTAGAGTTCGCGTCAATTAGGGTTTCTGTTCCCTAATTCTTAGATTACCAGACTATATAGGGTGATATTCGATTTGATAATCCAACCATAGAATGTAGTTTCGATCACTTGTGTCTATTTCATAAAGCATTTATAAAAGCATCGCATGTATTCTCAGTCCCAAAAATATATATTGCAAAACATTTAAAAAGGGATTAATGAAACTCACCTAATGTATTTTGTAGTAAAAATACATATGACTATATTCAACATGCAGGGTTGGCCTCGGATTCACGAACCTATATTATTCATGTGTATATTAATTCATATAATCGTATTCGAACAAATTTATATCATATAACTTGAATTATATATTATACTTACTTAGTTTGTGTATATATTTAAAATGTTTAATATCTATATATTTGATTATATTAATATATCTATATTTGTATACATACTTGTTTAATGTTGTATTTAAAATTTGATAGTTTGTTATTTGTAAGCAATTATATAAATAATACTAGTAGGTTTGAGATACATAGTTATGTGAAATTTTAATATAATTATAGTATATATAATAAGTATATTTTATGTACAAAATATTTATCTGCTTAAAATGATGGTTTTAATATTAATGGTTTACTAATAATAATAATTACTTTATAAAATAAATAATATTAATAATAATATTAATATTGTTAATAATAATACTAATATTTACAAAAGTGTAACTAATACCAATTTTAATGAAAATAATGATAATTTGCATTATTTTCATAATAATGATAATAAGAATGACCCTAATCACAATGATAATAATGATAATACTTATATTAATAGTAATCATAATAATAATAATATTTAGTGGTAATACTAGTGCTAGTAATGATAATGATATTATTATTAGTGATAATATCAATAATACTAACTAATAATACATAGTAATGATAATAATAATAAGTTGTAGTATGAGAGTTATAATAATACTTATCTTGTCAATAATAATAATATGTTCATTTTTGTAATTATATCATAATAATAATAAAAATATAATATTTACTACTCGTATTATTAGCAATACCAATAATAGTACAAATAATAATAATAATGATATTACTAAATATGATAATTATAATAGTTATACTAATCGTATTGATAATAATAATAATAATTCTATTTCTAATATCATAATAACATAATAAAAAAATGATTTATAACAAATAACAATAATAATAATAATAATAATAATAATAATAATAATAATAGTAGTAATAATAATAATAATAATTGAAATAAAGATAATAAAAGTGTATACCATTTGAAAAGCCTTTCTAAAAAAATTGCCCATGACAGGGCTCGAACCCCCGACCTCTTGGATTCCCGCAAACACCTTAACCATTCAAGCAATTCTGTTTCTCTGATTAAACCCCTTCCCATATCTATATAACCCGTATATAAAGTTTATGCTCAACTTCATCTTCTTCAATTGCATCGACCAATCCAAACACCCAGTTAATTTAGTGAAATCACTAATTGATTTTAGGATTTAAAAACCGAAATAAAATAATTAATGATCGATTAAAATAAAGAATAAAAAGAATGTAAAATAAAAAAAAAATTAAAACAAGTGTATCGCTGCTGTCGCAGCAGGTTTTAAAAAAAAATATTGCTTCTAACCTCGATCACGTTTTGGACGAATTTTATAAAATGAAATAGGTAGTAAATTATCTATAGAAACTTATATAATCATCAATTTAACTGGAAATCCAAACACGAACTATAATTTTCACGAAGAACACGAGTTTTGACTTTTTGGAATTAAGGTTTGACTTGAAAATTCGAAAGCTATACATAGAATTGAGACATGAGATTTGTTTGAATAGATTCACGACAAGATTTAGAACTCTTCTGCATTTAAGGTTTTTGAAGTAGGATTCAAATTCGAATTATGAGCAAAAAGGTAGCACGTACAGAGGTTATTGAAAAATAACAAAAAAAATTTGATTAAATTAAAATTCGATTCTGTTTTAAAAAGATATATAACTGTAATTGATATGGAGAGACGAGTTAAATAAAATCAGTATGATTGAATTCGAATGTTTTATAGGAAGAAAGGGTGTCGACACAGAATTTTTATTCAGGCAGAAGAATACAACAACAAAAAAAAAATAAAGGAAGAAAGAGACCCCTAACAGATTTTGACCCTTACTGTAAAGTAACCCGTGATTGGTACCTTATTTTAATAAATAAATAAATAAATAAATAAAAGAAAGCAATTGTTAACTGATTTTGTTGAGTTGCTCAGATGGAATCGTCTGTATCCAGCTTTTGAAGACAAAAACAAATTCACAAATAGTTTAATAGGTGTGTGAAACAGATTACTTACCATTCTCTCTTTATTTATGATTCATAAGATTAGATTTTTTTTTAATAAGTCTTACAAATAAATATAAATACAATAATAATAATACTCTTGATATTGTAACTAATTATAACACAAATATAATAGTAATAATAATATTATTACTAAGGATAACAATGTTAATTACAATGAAATGTATATCATTAATGTTATTAATAATAATAATACTAATAATAACATATCCATTTATATATATATATATATATATATATATATATATATATATATATATATATATATATATATATCAATTTCTATATTATATTATCTATTGATAATAATAACATGTCTAACCTTGATGTTAATAATGATAATGAAAATAGTTTTATTTTAAATGGCACTAATAATATTATTAGTTAACTTTACTGATAATAATCTTAATAATACTAATATAACCACTTATGCTTATATACTTTCATATATATATATATATATATATATATACTTTATATATATATAGTGATGATACAAATATTAATATTAATATTATTAATAATAATGAAAGTAATGATAATAATATTAATATAGCATTTACACTTAAAATTATAATTAAATTTAATATGTTACAATTTATTATATCATTTTGACCAATAATATAATATATTGAATCTTTAGTATTTATTTTATATTTAATATTTCTTATGTATAGAATTTATACATACTTATATATATATCTACTCATATGTATATATATTTACATATTTATTTACACACAGATGTTCGTGATTCGTCGAGCATAGTCAAAGGTCAATTGAATATATGAACATCGTGCCAATGTTTTCTAGACTCAACATTACATATGTTGCTTATCGTATCGAAATCATATAAAGATTAAGTTTAAATTTATTCGGAAATTCCAGGGTCATCACAATGTCGATGATAATGATAAACGAGGGAGAAGATGAACGATGATGAAGATGATACGATACAGTGATACGATGATGGATGATGATAAGTTGATGAATCTGTGAAACAAAGTTGGTACAATGATGAAACAATATACAATATTCAATGATGCTTCGTTTTTCAGTAATAAAGAAGAAATAGAAACAAATAACAAAAGGGTAAAAATTAAATGGATTTCGTATAATCTCAGAAAAACACAATAGAGCAGCTGGTTTGGAGGGAAGTCGTAAAACGAGAGGTCGCGGGTTCGAAGCTTGTCCACTGCGGATATATATATTTTTTATTAAAAGATGGATGGGCTGTGTTTCCTTTGCTGTTGGGCTGCCCTTCTTTGTTGGGCCGTATAAGTTAATTGGGCCGTGACTTTACTTGGGCCTAGTCAATGGCTGCAATCATTTGGCCTGTTATGATTTTGATTAAACTTTGAGAAGAAGATGAGAACGGAACAAATAAATATCGAGTTCATATAGAAATAGAAAAACAGAAATGGTGCCATGGCTTGAGAGTGTTTTGGGTGATCGGGAGGTCGTGAGTTCGAGTCCAGTTTGGCGCAATTCTTTTTAGAAAAAATTCCTAAGGGTATATGCACTTTTATCTTAAATCTATTAATATTATTACTATTGTTATTATGATTGTTATTATTAGAAATTGTTATTATGACTAATATGATAGTTATTATTATTACTATTACTAATAAAAGTATTAGTTATCATTTATTATTAGTATTACGATTATAGTCACAAATATGAATATTATTATTATTATTATTATTACTAATTTATCATTTTAGTTTATTATAATTATATTTAGGATTATTATTATTGTTGTTGTTATAAGAATAATACAAGTTATTATTATTATTATTTTCACTAATATTAGTATTAATATCATTTTTGTAAATATTAGTATTATTATTATTATTAACACAAGTACCATTTTTAACAATATCATTATTATTATTAGTATTATCAATATCAAGAAAATTATTTTATTAGTAAATTATTATTCTCAATACTATCATATATTTTTTTAATAGATAAATATTTTGTATCTAAAATATACTTATTACATATACTGTGATAATAGTAACAGTTTATATACCTATATATCAAACATATTAACATTATGTATATAAATACTTAAATATAACAAACTAATGATTTTTTTTATATACTAACCACATATATATATATATATAGATATATTAATATAACTAAATATATAGATATTAAACATTTTAAATTTATATACAACATAAATATATATATAACCTATAATTTAAGATATAATATGAATATTTGTTCTTAATGGAATTTAGTATAAATTCTATATAACTAAAAATATAAAGATTAATACATTCTAATAAAGGAAATCATGTGATTCCAGTATGTGTATTAATATATATACAAATGATATAGGTTCGTGAATCCAAGGCCAACCCTGCATTGTTCAATATAGTCACATGTATTTTTTACTACAAAATACATTCGGTGAGTTTCATTTGCCTTTTTACCCTTTATATTTTTGGGCTGAGAATACATGCGAAATCTTTATAAATGTTTTACGAAATAGACACAAGTAACTGAAACTACATTATATGGTTGAATGATCGAAGCTGAATATGCCCCTTTTTATTAAGTCTGGTAATCTAAGAATTAGGGAACAGACACCCTAATTGACGCGCACTCTAAAGGTAGATCTATCGGGCCCAACAAGCCCCATCCAAAGTACCGGATGCTTTAGTACTTCTAAATTTATATCATGTCTGAAGGAGGATCCCGGAATGATGGGGATATTCTTATATGTATATTGTGAATGTCGGTTACCAGGTGTGCAATCCATATGAATGATATTTTTGTCTCTATGCATGGGACGTATATTTATGAGAAATGAAAATCTTGTGGTCTATTATAATGATGGAAATGATTATTTATGTTAAACTAATGAACTCACCAACCTTTTGGTTGACACTTGAAAGCATGTTTATTCTCAGGTATGAAAGAAATCTTCCACTGTGCATTTACTCATTTTAGAGACATTACATGGAGTCGTTCAAGGGATATAGTGGTCCGTTCATCGCGATGGTACCATATGTTATTGTATTCGTTCGGAAGATTTTGGACGGGGTATGACAGTTAAGACTTGATTAAATGAAATAAGTTTCATATAGACAATTGATCACCCAAGTTGACTGGCGATTCACGAACGTTACAAAATTGTAAAAACTACATGTTGTGGTATATATAGACATATATATATGGTTTACATGAGATTTTGATGAGTAAGTATCTCACTAAGTATATTAACAACGTGTGATATACATAAGACTTGAGATTACTAAGTTAAGAAACTCGAAATGATATATATAACGATTATCGTTATGATAACGTCTACTAAATACATATGTATCATATTAAGATATTGATACACTATATTTAACATGATAAAATGATATTCAAATATATCATTAAGTGTGTTAACAATGAACTACATATGTAAAAACAAGACTACTAATTCAAGAATTACGAAACGAGACTTATATGTAACGATTATCGTTGTAACGATATTTTAATGTATGTATCATATTAAGAGATATTCATACATCATAATATCATGATAATATAATAATTTAACATCTCATTTGATATAATAAACATTGGGTTAACAACATTAATTTAGATCGTTAACTTAAAGGTTTCAAAACAACACTTACATGTAACGACTAACGAAGACTTAACGAATCCATTATAATGTATATACATGTTGTGTTTTGATATGTATTCTTACACTTTTGAAAGACTTTAAGACACATATCAAAGTACTTCTACTTAACAAAAATGCTTACAATTACATCCTCGTTCAGTTTCACCAACAATTCTACTCGTATGCACCCGTATTCGTACTCGTACAATACACAACTTTTAGATGTATGTACTATTGGTATATACACTCCAATGTTCAGCTCTTAGCAGCCCATGTGAGTCACCTAACACATGTGAGAACCATCATTTGGCAACTAGCATGAAATATCTCATAAAATTACAAAAATATTAGTAATCATTCATGACTTATTTACATGAAAACAAAATTACATATCCTTTATATCTAATCCATATACCAACGACCAAAAACACCTACAAACACTTTAATTCTTCAATTTTCTTCATATAATTGATCTCTCTCAAGTTCCATCTTCAAGTTCTAAGTGTTCTTCATAAATTCCATAAGTATAGTTTCATAAAAGTCAAGAATACTTCCAAGTTTGCAAGTCTACTTCCAAGCTTTCTAATCCATTATAAGTAATCATCTAAGATCAAGGAACCTTTGTTATTTACAGTAGGTTATCTTTCTAATTCAAGGTAATATTCATATTCAAACTTTGATTCAATTTCTACAACTATAATAATCTTATTTCAAGTGAAAATCTTACTTGAACTATTTTCGTGTCATGATTCTGCTTCAAGAACTTTCAAGCCATCCAAGGATCCTTTGAAGCTAGATTCATTTTTCTCATTTCCAGTAGTTTTATCCAGAAAACTTGAGGTAGTAATGATGTTCATAACATCATTCGATTCATACATATAAAGCTATCTTATTCGAAGGTTTAAACTTGTAATCACTAGAACATAGTATAGTTAATTCTAAACTTGTTCGCAAAAAAAAGTTAATCCTTCTAACTTGACTTTTAAAATCAACTAAACACATGTTTTATATCTATATGATATGCTAACTTAATGATTTAAAACCTGAAAACACGATGAACACCATAAAATCGGATATACACCGTCGTAGTGAAACCGGGGGCTGTTTTGGTTTGGATAATTAAAAACTATGATAAACGTTGATTTAAAAGTTGTTCTTCTGGGAAAATAATTTTTCATATGAACATGAAACTATATCCAAAAATCTTGGTTAAACTCAAAGTGAAAGTATGTTTTTCAAAATGGTCATCAAGATGTCGTTCTTTCGACGGAAATGACTACCTCTTTAGTAATTGACATGTAACTTAAATTTTCGACTATAAACCTATACTTTTTTTGTTTGGATTCTTAAATTAGAGTTCAATACGAAACCATAACAATTTGATTCACTCAAAACGGATTTAAAATGAAGAAGTTATGGGTAAAACAAGATTGGATATTTTTGATCTTTTTAGCTACGGGAAATGTTTAAAAAATCTATACAAATCATATCCTAGCTAACTTATATTGTATTATACATGTATTCTAATATATTATGTAATCTTGGGATACCATAGACACGTATGCAAATGTTTTGACATATCATATCGACCCATGTATATATATTATTTGGAACAACCATAGACACTCTATATGCAGTAATGTTGGAGTTAGCTATACAGGATTGAGGTTGATTCTAAAAATATATATACTTTGAGTTGTGATCTAGCCTGAGATGTGTATACACTGGGTCGTGGATTGATTCAAGATAATATATATCGATTTATTTCTGTACATCTAACTGTGGACAACTAGTTGTAGGTTACTAGCGAGGACAGCTGACTTAATACACTCAAATCTTTAAAACATAATAAAAATGGTTGTAATTATATTTTGATCATACTTTGATATATATGTACATATTTATATAGGTTCGTGAATCGATCCGTGGCCAAGTCTTATTTCCGAGGAAGGAAATATCTGTGAAAGTGAGTTATAGTCCCACTTTTAAAATCTAATATTTTTGGGATGAGAATACATGCAGGTTTTATAAATAATTTACAAAATAGACACAAGTACGTGAAACTACATTCTATGGTTGAATTATCGAAATTAAATATGCCCCTTTTTATTAAGTCTGGTAATCTAAGAATTAGGGAACAGACACCCTAATTGACGCGAATCCTAAAGATAGATCTATTGGGCCTAACAAACTCCATCCAAAGTACCGGATGCTTTAGTACTTCGAAATTTATATCATATCCGAAGGGTGTCCCGGAATAATGGGGATATTCTTATATATGCATCTTATTAATGTCGGTTACCAGGTGTTCACCATATGAATGATTTTTATCTCTATGTATGGGATGTGTATTGAAATATGAAATCTTGTGGTCTATTGTTACGATTTGATATATATAGGTTAAACCTGTAACTCACCAACATTTTTGTTGACGTTTAAAGCATGTTTATTCTCAGGTGAATACTAAGAGCTTCCGCTGTTGCATACTAAAATAAGGACAAGATTTGGAGTCCATGTTTGTATGATATTGTGTAAAAACTGCATTCAAGAAACATATGTCGATGTAATATATTTCTATTGTAAACCATTATGTAATGGTCGTGTGTAAACAGTATATTTTAGATTATCATTATTTGATAATCTACGTAATGTTTTTAAAATATTTATTGATAAAATAAAGGTTATGGTTGTTTTAAAAATGAATGCAGTCTTTGAAAAACGTCTCATATAGAGGTTAAAATCTCGCAACGAAATCAATTAATATGGAACGTTTATAATCAATATGAACGGGACATTTCAGTATTGGGGACGACGTGGTAGAAGAAATCGAGACATGGGTTGCCGCTGGATAAATATGTCGGTGACATGTTTTCAGTGTAACCCATCATGGGTGGTGGTTTTGGGGATGAGGTACTAATGTTAATGGAGTTATTAAACTTGGCCAAGATCATGGGATCAATTAAGGAACGGTTGAGTACATCCGCATAAGATGGTTTTGAGTTGTTGGACGGTGGTGGGTGGATCTCGGGTGGTCCAAGGAGGGAGGTGTTGGTCGTGGGTGCCATTTCTAATGTGTATGTATAAAGTTCATAATGTGGAATGTATTAATAGATGAGTGTAACTACTTGTAGCTCAAGTATTACGTCGAGAGCAAGTTCACATTTGAATTGAATAGGATACGTAAAATATTTACTAAAAACGTTAGCTCACCTTTAAATTCATGGTTATAGGTACGTTATAAGTAAAAAAACGTATGTATTGTGGCGGTCTAAGCACAATTAAGAGTGCAGCAGCAATTGGGTAACATATAAAACACAAAAATACGCCAACGATCTCTCATGATTTGTTACCAAAATAAAGGGATCAACTACCAACTTAAAATATATATATCGACTGTGGTCCTTATTAATTGTTACTGAACTTGTAACGATTAATTGATAGTTGTTATAATTCAGTAGGCTTATAACTACCTTTAGTGGTTTGGTTCGTGACTATAGGTTACTAATAAACTTAAAATAAGAGAGAGTAAAAGAATGGTGATGAAATATATTCTATATGTGTGAATTAGTTTATCATTGATTACAATCGATCACATATATATAGTACAATAATTCACTGTGTAGAACAGTAATATCCGTGAATGATTTTGTGATTCATCATATTTGTTGATTACCAACTTTACTTTAATATTGTCGGCCACTTGACATATAACACTCCCCCTTGGACGACAATTTTGTTTTATTAAGATCAACTACAAGTTACTGCCTCATTAAAAACCTTGCTAAAGAAAAACCCAGTGGGATAAAAACTTTAGCCAAGGGAAAAAGAGTACAGCATAGAGTTGACTCCCCCTCAAGTAGACATTGCTAAGTCGTCACATCTTTTGAATATGCCTCATGCCAATATTGTGAACATGCGTTTTGAAAATAGCAGTTGGAAGTGCTTTGGTGAAAAGATCGGCAGAGTTCTTGCTGGATTGAACATATCTCATTTCAATCTGATTGTCTTTGATGAGATTTTGTGTATATGAGAAGAATCTAGGAGGTATGTGTTTTGTTCGGTCACTTTTGATATACCCTTCTTTCATTTGTGCTATACAAGCTGCATTATCTTCATAGATAGTTGTTGGACTTTTATCGCGTTCTAGTCCACAAGAATCAGTAATGAGTTGTGTCATTAATCTCAACCAAAAACATTCCCGAGTAGCTTCATGTAATGCAATCACTTCGACATGATTTGATGATGTTGCAACAAGTATTTGTTTTATTTGTTTTTGAGAACGCCATGATATTGCGGTACCTCCATTTAGGAATATATATCCATTTTGAGATTTAGCTTTATGTGGATCAGATAAATAACCTGCATCTGCATAACCAACCAAATCTTGTTTTGATTCGTTAGAATAAAATAATCCTAAATCAGTAGTTCCTCGAAGGTATCGAAATATGTGTTTGATCCCATTCCAGTGTCTTTTGGTAGGAGCTGAGCTGAATCTTACCAACAAATTAACTGTAAAAGAAATGTCAGGTCTTGTACAATTTGTAAGATACATAAGAGCTCCAATTGCACTAAGATATGGTACTTCTGATCCCAAGATATCTTCATGATCTTCACAGGGACGAAATGGATCAGTGTCAACATTAAGTGATCTAACAACCATAGGAGTACTTAATGGTTTTGCCTTGTCCATATTGAAATGTTTTAAAATCTTTTTCATATAAGTTGTTTGATGTACAAGTAAACCATTAGGCATATGCTCAATCTGCAAACCAAGGCAATACTTGGTTTTTCCTAGATCTTTCATTTCAAATTCTTTCTTTAGAAGTTGAATGGCTTCATGGATCTCTTTATTTGTACCTATGATGTTAAGATCATCAACATAAACGGCTATGATCACATATCCAGATGTTGTTTTCTTAATGAATACACATGGGCAAATAAGATTATTTGTATACCCTTTACTTTTCAAGTAATCACTTAATTGTTTATACCACATGCGACCTGATTGTTTCAACCCATATAAAGACCTTTGTAACTTGATTGAGTACATTTCTTTGGGTTTTGCATTGGTTGCTTCTGATACCTTAAATCCTTCAGGTATCTTCATATATATATCACTATCAAGTGATCCATATAGATAAGCAGTCACAACATCCATGAGATGCATTTCTAAATTTTTAGAAACTGCCAGGCTGATTAAGTATCTAAAAGTAATTGCATCCATAACAGGGGAATAAGTTTCATCATAATCAATTCCCGGTCTTTGAGAAAAACCTTGAGCTACAAGTCTAGCTTTATACCTTGTAACTTCATTTTTCTCATTTCTTTTTCGCACTCAGCTCGTATTGCTCCTTTCCAATGATCCCAATCATGTCTATTTTGACATTCCATGACGGATTTTGTTTCTGGATCATCATCATCATTCATGATGTCATATGCAACATTATATGAAAATATCTCATCAAGATTTTTCATTTCATTTCGGTTCCATAATATTTTTGAATGTGCATAATTGATTGAAAATTCTGTATTGACATCATCAATCTCCTCTGCAGAAGGAGTATTGATTTGTGGTTCTTCTTGAACACTTTCTTTTACCTCATTATCAGCTGATTTTCTTTTTCGAGGATTTTTATCTTTGGAACCAATTGGTCTCCCACATTTCTGGCGTGGCAAAGACTCAAGAGTGACTTTATTGTCAGCTTTTGGAATTTCAATTCGAGCTAGAGCATTTGCTGCTGGTATATATGATTTAGTCACCCTTTTTGTATCTGTAAATGCATCGGGTAATTTATTCGCAAGTTCTTGCATATGCATTATTTTATGAACTTCAGTCTCGCATTCTTTTGTACGAGGATCAAGATACATTAATTGAGGTTCACACCATGAAATATCATTTTCTTTATTTTTTATTTCTCCCCCTGATCTAGGGAACAATGTTTCATTAAAGTGACAATCAGCAAAACGTGCTGTAAAAACATCACCCGTCATGGGTTCAATATATCTTATTATTGAAGATGTTTCATATCCAACATATATTCTCATCCTTCTTTGAGGACCCATTTTAGTGCGTTGTGGTGGTGCGATATGGACTTAAACTGCACAACCAAATGTTCTAAGATGAGAAATATTTGGTTGATGGCCAAAAGCAAGTTGCAAGGGAGAATATGTATGACTTGCACTTGGTCTAATGCGAATCAATGATGCAGTATGCAAAATTGCATGGCCCCATACAGATACTGGGAGTTTTGTTCTCATTATCAATGGTCTAGCTATTAGCTGCACTCGTTTAATTAATGATTCAGCTAAACCATTTTGTGTATGCACATGGGCAACGGGATGTTCAACAATAATCCCAATAAACATGCAAAAGTTATTAAATGCTTAAGACGTAAACTCACCGGCATTATCAAGTCTCACCCTTTTAATAGTATAATCAGGGAAATGTGCTCTCAATTTAATAATTTGAGCAAGAAATTTTGCAAATGCCACATTTCGACTTGATAATAGACAAACATGAGACCATCTACTAGATGCGTCTATTAGAACCATAAAATATCTAAATGGTCCACATGGTGGATGAATTGGTCCACATATATCACCTTGAATTCTTTCAAGAAACATTGGTGATTCTTTTTCAAGCTTAAGAGGTGATGGTCTTATTATCAACTTTCCAAGTGAGCATGATGTACATGGGATAAGTGCATCATGAGGGATCCTTTGATCCGCCAATGGATGTCCATGTGTATTTTGTATTATTCTTTTCATCATTGTTGATCCTGGGTGACCTAATCTCTCATGCCACAAACTGATCATTACAGTCATTAACTACCACATTTACTTCAGGTATATTTATATGTGTATAATGTAAACCAGAATGAAGTCTTGGTAGTTTTTCAATTACACGATTCTTATCAGTGATACTTAAATATTTTTCATTTTCTGTTGTCACTGACTGATAATCATATCCATTTTGGTATATGTCAGAGAAACTTAATAAATTTCTCTTTGACATGGGAGAAAATAAGACATTATTTATCAGAAAATTCGTACCATTTGGTAATATGAATTTTGCCTTTTCCATTCCTTTTATTAAATCCGTAGGACTTGATATAGTATGTACCGTTCCTTCTGTTGCTTTAAAATCAGTGAAATATTTTTTAGATTTGAGTATAGTGTGTGTGGTACCACTGTCTGCAATACAAAGATCTCCACCATTTGACTGATTTTTCACTCCAGCAGTATACATGATGAACTTTAGAAAAAAAACATGAGAAACAAATAATGAGTACATAGTTCATCAATATATTATATTCAAAATATGTTACAAACGATAGCACATAATAAGGAAATATGTAGTAAACTAGATATGGTGTAGATTGAAAGTCTACAACCATTTATATATATATATATATATATATATATATATATATATATATATATATATATATATATATATATATATATATATATATATATATATATATACATATATATATATATACATATATATACATATATATATACATATATATATATACATATATATATATATAGATATTAGAAATTTATTCATTAAAGTAGTCACAAGTTGGCTCAGTGATTTTTGTATCAAGGTCATCCACAAGGTTTGCTTCTTTTCTTTTTCCCTTTAGGGATTCTTGAAACCGATTAACAGTATGCTGATTTGTTCGGCAGTTTTTAGACCAGTGGCCAATTTTACCACATCGGTAACAAGAATTTTCAACATTCTTTGAAGAGCCTTCTTCAACATTGTGATTTGTGGGATTGTATGGTGTTTGAATTTTATAATTTTGTGGATTATTATTTCTTTGTCCACGATCGCGACCACCACGACCGCGACCACGACCAGGACCGCGACCACGACCATTACTATAAGGGTGATTTCGAACATAGTTATGATTTTTATTATTGTTATGGTAATTTCCATGATGATGGTTTTGGCCAATATGACCACGACCTTGTCCACGTCCTCATCCATGTGCATTTCTTCTTTTATTATTATTATTGTTAATAGCATTAGCTTCAGGAAATGCTAGCGCACCGGTAGGACGAGATTCTTGATTTTTCATCAGTAATTCTTTATTCACTTCTGCAACTAAGAGATAAGTTTGAAGTTTGGAAAAAGTTTTGTAATTCTGCAATCTTAAATTTTCTTGCACAGTTATGTTTGCAGAATGCATTGTGGAGAAAGTTTTCTCCATCATATCAGCATCACTTATTTCTTGACCACAGAATTGAAGCTTTGAACGGATCTTGAACATGGTCGAGCTGTATTTACTTACCTTTTTGAAATCTTGGAACCTTAGATTTCTCCATTCTTCCCTCGCAGCTGGGAGTAATATTTCCTTTTGATTATCGAATATACTCTTGATACTTTCCCATAAAACATGTGGATCTTTGATAGTGAGAAACATATGTTTTAAGGTGGTATCAATATGTTTGCGAATAAAAGCAATTGATTTTAATTTATCTTGATCGGAACAAGTATTGTTTTCTTTTAAAGTTTCTAGAATACCCAATGATCCAAGATTTATTTCTACGTCCATAACACATGATGTGTAGTTTGTTCCCGATACGTCTAAGGCATCAAACTCAAGCTTTGATAAGTTTGACATTTTCTATTTTCAGAAAGATGAACAACATAAATCATAATCATAATCATAATCAATTTTTTTTTTCATAGACAAATAACAACATGAAATTAGAATTAGTTTAGATTCATAAATAGCAAACAACGGAATAATGGTATGATTACAAATAATAAAACCATAAGGGAAGGATAGATTATATGTTCATCTAGTGGTGTACAAGCAACAAGGATGATAGCTATTATGACCAATACAGTAGGGAAAATCATCCTTGAGTTAATCATCTTTTAAAATATTTTTTGAGAGTAGTAATTTGAGAAAATGAAGATTGATTTGTGAAAATGTGAAAACGAGTATGTTTAATTTATATTTGAAAAATATAGTCGTTGTAACGTCGTCAATCGACGTTAACAACCGTTATGTATATATATGACCGTTGTACCGTTGTTAATTAATGTTAATCGACCGTTATGTACTCGTTGTATTAATTATAATTTTAATAAAAGAATTTTATTAGTATAAATATGATTACTATAAAATACATTTAGTATAAATATGTTTAGTATAAATATGAATATTAAGAGAATAAACATATTATGCATAAATAATAAATTTAAGAATAAACATTAGTATGCATGAAATAAATAATGATTAATTGCATAAATAATTATAAATGTTAGATAACATAAATATAAATGTTAGTGAAGTTAATAAGAGTTAGATTACAGAAATATAATTCAGGCGGTATAACCGACCATATATAACATAAATATAAATGTTAATGAAGTTAATAAAAGTTAGATTACAGAAATATAATTTAGGCGGTTTAACCGACCATATATAACATAAATATAAATGTTAATGAAGTTAATAAAAGTTAGATTACAGAAATATAATTTAGGCGGTATAACCGACCATTATAACATAAATATAAATGTTAGTTATGATGATAATAATATTTATCTTAGTAATAAATAATAGAAGATATCGTTAAAGAATTTTTTTTATTACCTTGATTATACGGAGCACTTCGTGCTGATAACGTGTTATAATTCAGTAGGCTTATAACTACCTTTAGTGGTTTGGTTCGTGACTATAGGTTACTAATAAACTTAAAATAAGAGAGAGTAAAAGAATGGTGATGAAATATATTCTATATGTGTGAATTAGTGTATCATTGATTACAATCGATCACATATATATAGTACAATAATTCACTGTGTAGAACAGTAATATCCGTGAATGATTTTGTGATTCATCATATTTGTTGATTACCAACTTTACTTTAATATTGTGGGCCACTTGACATATAACAATAGTCTAATTATACGGCATGAAGTTGAAAATCAGAGAAATTTACATGTAAGGGTAAAAAAATGTGAAAAGTTTTAATAATTTCCAAAGCATGTAGCACATCTTTAAAAAATAAGTATGTCATGTAGTTCATAATACCATTCTAATCATACAACATTAATTTTAAATCAGTCCTCAATGTTATTCGAAAATAAGCTACATATAATTAGCAATGACGCAATATAGGCCACTTAAAAAACAAACCAACGTTCGAATTATTATTGTGTACTGTTTTCTCTTAATTTCAAATTTTAATCTTTATTTGTTTGAGCTTTTACAAAGGAGTATGACAAACAAAATAAAACTTATTGGACCACAAGCTGCGGTACGTTACCGTCTCAAATCTTTTTCTTAATTTTTTGAAAGACAAAACCCTAAAATATAACTATTGGATCAGTTCCCGGGAGTACCCTCAAAAAAAGGAACATTGGCCATTTCGGGTTAAGAAGATGTCAAAGCGCCTTTCTCTCTCTAAGAACGGCGCGTTCCGTGGTGTGAAGTGGGAGAGAAGGGATATAATTTGGATACTGTCGGCGAGGCGCTTCAAATTTTAGACCCCAAAAGTCTAGCTAGACAAATTTATGGATACTAACGCTCACAATGCGGCTTCAAATCTGATGCGTTTGTTGGCGTCTGCTAAATTAGATATCTGACGGGTATTTTTTTGGGTGGTTTGCTATTTTTCATCCAAATAAAAAACAAGTGTAAATGTATACAATTAAGAAATAATTACATGTAGGGCCCTTGCGATTTACTTCAAATTTCATTCGAGGTCCCTAAACTTTGAATTTTGACAAGAGGGTCCTCATACTTCACACTTGTTTTACGAGGGGTCTCTTTGACTAAAAACCGTTACTTTTTCGTTAAGCAATAGCATGTGCACGACCGTTACTTTTCGTTAAGTGGTAGCATGTGCACAACACGCAATGCTACATTCGGAGCTTTCTCTATTATATATAACTAGAAAAAAAAATTGACCGCGCGTTGCTGCGGTTGTATTCAACGCGCGGTCGAATTTGGATATACGTTGTTTAGTACTTAATATATCTAGTAGGTTGGGTTGTTTGTTAGACGTGTACGTATATGTATGAAATATAGCCCAAAATATTTAGTTTTTTTTTTAACGATTTCTGTTTCGCGTATAGTTAGTCCCGTTGTGTTCGTAAAATTATTTCGAGTTGAACGGTGGTCTCGGAAAAATTTAACTCGCACCGAGCGCGAATATAGGGCCTGTTATTTAGTTTTTTTTTAACGATGTCCGTTTCGCGTATAGTTATTCGCGTTGTGTTCGTGAGATTTTTTCGAGTTGAACGGTGGTCTCGGAAAAATTTAACTCGCACTGAGTGAGAAGATAGGGCCCGTTATAAATTCGGGTGGAATAAGTTTCTTATATTTTAATAAAATTATATATTTACACTTTTTACTCCTGAAAAAGTGTAAAGTAAAGGGGTTGTTGTGTAATTTGAGCGGAAGTTGAGGGACCATTTGTAGTGTGAACGCAAACTCAAAACGACGTTCCGTTAAAGCTAAAGCGACCAGAATTTTGGTCACTTTTAGTATTTATTCGCGTTGTGTTCGTGAGATTTTTTCGAGTTGAACGGTGGTCTCGGAAAAATTTAACTCGCACCGAGTGAGAAGATAGGGCCCGTTATAAATTCGGGTGGAATAAGTTTCTTTTATTTTAATAAAATTATATATTTACAATTTTTATCCCTGAAAAAGTGTAAAGTGAAGGGGTGATTCTGTATTTTGAGCGGAAGTTGAGGGACCATTTGTAGTGTGAGCGCAAATGCAAAGCGAAGTTTCGTTAAAGATAAAGCAACCAAAATTTTGGTTTCTTTTAGTATATAGGTAAAATAAAATAAAATAAAATAAAATAAAATAAAATAGTAATAGTAATTTTGAAATATGCGCTGATTTTAATTTAATTTATTATTTAAAAAAAATGAAGGATCTTTAATGTTGGAGGTCAAAGTTGGATGCTCAAGTTTAGAGTTACCGTGATGTAAGTACTTAATTTCATGTTTTCATCAACTTTTATGTATGTATCTATATTTTGTTTGGTTTACTGGTACTGGATCCATCAAGTATGTAATAATGCCAACTTGAAATGCTACAAGTTTGATAAGAGTTAGATGATTGTTGAAAAATTGTGAAATTGTAATTGAAAGACAAACTATTCTGTTTTCCCAAAACAGTTTGATATGATTCTGGGGATGTCAATGTTGACTGTGGTTAGTTATTAGTAAGAAGTTACATTTAGAATGTGTAGTCACTAATGGTGTCACTCGTTGTTTAGATCCATGGATCATGTTGTTGTCTAACAAATAACATCGTAGCCAATCTCGAGCTTAAAGTATCGTCAAGTTCAATATGGGATTTACATAGTTTTTATAAAGATTACCTGTAAACCGACAAAAACGTTTACACATAAGAACCAGTCTACAGAAACAACAAGAAGATGTAACCAGGCATCAGTTTAAAGAACCTTGGGGTAAACTTCTACCTGCAGTTTCGTCTTGTCAAATTTTGTTCAAGGTAGCAAAATGGGCGGGTCGGGTATCTTGTGGAGATGGGTCTGCATGGGTTGGCTCATTATCAATGTTCGTTATTTTAAGAGGATACAATTAGTTATTAATCAAAATATGATTACAGAAGATGATTTTTTTATAGTAATATGTACTACTAAATTTTTCTTCAAATCAAACGGGTTAGAGATTCTAATGAGTTGAACAGGCTACTTTATTTGACCCATTGACCTTGCAGTCAAGATTTTTTTTACCAATTTAACCAACCCATAATCAAGTAGTTATAGTCTGGATTGACCTGTTTTCATGTAGATAAGTTGAAATTGCTACCTATGCGTATTGCTCTAGATATAGAATTATGGAATCTGAATTTGTTTGTCTTAAACTCATGTATAGCTGCAAAATGTTTCTGGAGATGTTAAAGATACTGAAGATTCAAAAGTCAAAGAAAAGAAACCGTAAAAAAAACTTAATCCAAAGTTTCTATGAAGTGGTCATGTCAAAAATATCATATTTGTCATGTTTCAATATCGTATTTTATGATGATCTTGATATTATCTTCCATGCTAGATGATTTAAAGCATATCTGTACATTTGTATTGGTGAGTCTTGTGATGCAAGAATTGTGTACATCATTTAAATGAATTTTGACCGTCGGCATTGTAGATTCATTGCAGATTAAACGAGTAGATTAGATCAGCATTCAAGCAAGTTGATTCGTCTACTGATAATATTATGTGCTACTCAAGGTGTTGTAAAACTCCAAATATCCACCGTTTGTACATCTGTTCATGAAAAATACTGAACTAGTCAACTACATTACACTCGCAAATAAATACAACAAGAAGATCGAATTCAAAATTGAAATGTAGTGGAATTGTATCGGTACCAAACCAATTTTATAAATACAGTATTTGGTTCTTAAGTTAAGGTCAAAAGAATAGCAGTACCAAGCGGTTCGGTACCGGTAGAATATCATGTTCATCCGGATGCATTTAAATTGATTTAAAGTCAAACAATGTCGACTTTAAAATGGCAATGTTCATACATGCGTTTACTTTCAGGTCAAGCATTCACTCAATTATGTGATTATTATGCTTTAGTTGACTTTGTAGCACATTTTGACTTTTTTGAAGGAAATGGAGGCTAATATGGACAAGAATTATATCACTAATTTCCGATACTTTCAAATACATCAAACATTTACATCACTTGGCAATTGTTATTTATTATATTTTAAACCAAATTAAGCTAAATATTCAATTTCATTCTCTATCAAAATGCATTGGGATTCTCCTCAAGAAGCCATGCCATGGGTGGGGTTGTATGTTGGTGTAGCATCATTAGTTTGCACTTTAGCAATGGCAGCCGATCTCTTTCAAGGTTTCCGACAACGCAAACTTTGGTTTCCATGCAAATTTTTCACTCTCAATGCTGCTTCCATCACGCTAATAGCAATAGCCATGAAACTACCTGTCGATCTAACTAGCGACATGTCTAGTTTGAACGACAAGAATGCAAAGCTTGCCAGTATGCTTTTCTTGTTCACCCTTTTAGCTAACTTACTCCCGTCTTTAGGGCTAATGAATGATAACGAACTTCTTACAAACATCATAGCTTTGGGTATTCTCATAATCACCATTATTGTAAATGTATTCATTCAATCTGGTACTAACGTGTTTCTCGGAACAACTATAGAATTGCCTGTAATAATATTTCCTCTTCTTTTGCCTTTTTCATTAGCTTTAACAGTTCCAACATTAAGAAGACTATTAGAGCACCAGTATAACGAGTTACATAAATCGGCATCAACTGGTTTAGAGATCGAATTTCCGTACCAAGAATTTGTACATTACGTTAAAAAGTATTGGATGATGGCAGAAACTGGTAACCCTCAATTTGTACTTGCTTGTTCGCCGTTTTGTTCTGCTTCCGGGGTTATATGCTCGGTATATGTGGTAACTGCGTTTGGTAATTTGGTAAACCAGATCAAAAACTCATCGATTTTTTCGAATGCAAAGTCAGATTATAAGTGGTCAATTAATGTGATCATTTTCGTGCAGTCGATTGGGATTGTTGTAGGTAGTATAGCCCCAATATTTAGATCTTTTACTGCTTTCGGTGTTTTCAGCCTTTCGAGAAAATGGAGTATGAAACATGTAAACATGTTTAAAGTCGAAAAGCATTGGACTCAAAGGCTTCGACAGTGGAAGCGCAGTCATGTGCGTTCACATATCCCTGGCCGACATTGCAAAAAGGTTTTCCATATTGTTAAAAACATGTTTTTGAACATCTGTTTAGCACTTCATGTAACAATTGTGGTTATTTGTAAAACCTTGCGTCTCATTCCCAGTTCTTCGGTGATCATGTTATCGTCTTCTTGTTATCTCTGCAAGTTATTCTTAAAAAGGTTCAAAAGGGACTCCAATGCATCAAACAGTGACGCAAGATCGGAGATGAAAGAGTATACTAACCATGTTATACAGCTTGAAAGAGAGGCGAAGCTTTCGAACAGAGTATTGAAAAGTATGCTCAAATCTATAACAAAACTTCTAGTAGAGTCCGAAGGAAAAGAACCCAGAAATCTTATTAAGTTTCTAGAAAAATCTATAGGTTTCGACGGGGTAGTAGATTTCGTAAGTGACGAGGTTCCGGCTTTACAATCGGAAGAAACCCTAAATTGTTGGAGTCTAGTAGTAGTGACACTAACTGCCATAGCTATTGCACTTCCTAACATTGCAAATAGTAACATCAATGTGCTACTTTCGAGTATGAAGGAAGGTCTACAACTTGTACGACACATCGAAGAAAGTTTAAATGCAAATGGCGAATTGTTAAAGGCAAGAAAAGCAGCTAGACGAGTATGGACAAACGTTGAATTATACCGAAGGTGGTTAGAGATTGATCTTCAAAAGAAGGCTCATAAAGGGAAAACGTCAAAGGAAATTCTTCAATGGTTGGGCGATGAAGCTGTAAAAATTGTGATACAGTTCAAGAAATGCAAAAACGGAAATCTAGAGCAGTCACATCATAAGTTCATCGCTGCGAATACCATGTACAAAATTAGCCAAACTGTATTGCTACATTGCAATGAGGTAGAAAATTGGCCGAGAGATGAGGAACTTTTTGAGTGGATATCGATTACAATTGCAGATATATTATGTGCATGCTTTACTAATTTACCGCGGGTCATAACTATGAAATGCCATGATGGTTCCTTAGAGAAGCGAGAAGAAAGCATTCAGACTGCAGCCCAACTTCTTGGTAAATCGAAAAAGATTTTGAATATCGTTAAAACGAACCAACTTCCTACCTTAGATCCGGACACAATGGCTTACATTGATGAGTGGCATGCATTATTAAAAAGTCAAAATCCCAATGGTTGTGCTTCTTTAGCCAGGATTGAATCAGGTTCTTCAAATTCTAATGAATGGGTTGTAACAATTTAACAATGATAACGGTATATTGTTTGATCTTAAACTCTTAAGATAATATTTGAATGCATAAATTTCAAGTGATTATTAGTACTTAAACACAGAATTTGACTTTAATCTGATAGCAAGAAAAAGCGACTAAAATTTCATCAACATCATAATCATAAAGATAATGAAATATAAGGTAAACTTCCAAATAATACAGTGGGAAGAAAATTGCAGGTGTCTTAGTTGGGTGTTTTTAATTAAGCTTTTGCTATAGTTGCTTGTTCTTAAATGTTACCATTTACAGATTTGCATATTCTTTAAATTGGTATCCAATGGTTCGTCATTCAAACTTGACTAAAATAATGGCTGTAACGTCTACTTGGAACTTCAAAATCACACAAGGTTGCCCATTTACCCTTGAATTTCACCCAAGGGTGCCTTCCGCACATCGCGCTACGGGGGCAGTATGAGAGAGGAGGTTTTACCGTCCATGCCCTATGCCCTCGGATTGGGCCAGGTTTCATTCTAGACAGAAGTTGGGGGCGGGTTATGCAACTGTGGGAGATGAACGAGTGGGTGGTTAAGTCCCCCTGGAAGATCTTGTTAGTACATTTTATGAGATGTCCATCGCTGTCGAATAGTCTGAGAATGGTTTAGGTCTACGTTACCTAGGATTGTATTGAACAAGAAAACTCATGTCGCAGGAGCATATGTGACCAAACGTTGTAATATAGATCTGTCACTCGAGTGACAGAAGTCACTCGTGCGGTTGCGTGCTCAACCGTGCGTGTGAGCTGACAGTAGGCAGACACTATAAATAGAGTTTTCTAGGTTCTTTGTCATTTGAGCACCTAGTGAGAGTTGAGACAAATGTAGAGAGAGGTGAGCTCCACCTCTTCACCTTCATGGTGGAGAGGATCCTTGGTGGATTGATGCTCCAACCACCATGAAAATTAAAGCTCGTTAGTCTAGATTCATGTAATGTTTAGTGTAACCATGTATCCTTTTTATTGCATGTAATTGTGACTAACAATATATAAAACATTATTTCAAAATTACCAAATAAGTTATTGTTATTCAGAAACAATTCTATTCATAATCTTTGAATCATTTAGATTATGATTCATTCAGCGTTTAATCATTTAGTTTTTATCAAACGCACGCTAAGTTTACCATTAGGCCACCATTAGGGGCGCATCTAGAGCTTAAGGAGTGGGGTCCTATGACCCGACTAGTGTGAAGATTTTTTATACAATATTATTTTCAAATTGTATAGGGCACCATTAAATATAACTATAGGACCTCACATATTTTTTAAATTTTTATTGAATTTTCATCCTGTATTCGTTAGGGGTGTGCACCATTTGGTTTCAAACCGAATAAACCAAATATCGAATCGAATCCAAATAAAAAGAAAAAAGAAAAAAAAACAAACCGAATTTTTTAAACGGTTTTCGGATCGATCGAAACCGAAACCAAATTCGTAATTCGGTTTTTGGTTGGGTTTTCGGTTTTGATTTTATAAGTTTCAAAATCGGAAAACCGAACCGAATAAATCAAAAAACCAAAAACCTAACCGCTGAACACACCTCTAGTATTCGTCACTGGCCATCATCCTCAAGTCTTACATGCGTTTACTTTCGGTCAAGCATATTGTGTGATTATTATTCTTTCATTGACTTTGTAGCATGCATTATTGACTTTTTTTGAAGAAAATGGAGGCTAATATGGACATGAATTATAATACTTATTCCCGAAAGTAACAAATACGGAGTACTTATTCTCGAAACTTTCAAATACATCAAACATTTACAATTTACATCACTTGACTCTTGTTATACTAAATTAAGCTGAATCTTCAATTTCATTGTATAGCAAGATGCATTGGGATTCTCCTCAAGAAGCCATGCCATGGGTGGGGTTGTATGTGGGTGTGGCATCTTTAGTTTGCACTCTAGCAATGGCAGTTGATCTCTTACAAGGCTTCCGACAACGCAAACTTTGGTTTCCATGCAGATTTTTCACTCTCAATGCTGCTTCTATAACACTAATAGCAATAGCTATGAAGCTACCAGTCGATCTAACTAGCGACATGTCTAGTTTGAACGACAAGAATGCAAAGTTTGCAAGTATGCTTTTCTTGTTCACCGTGTTAGCTAACTGTCTCCCGTCTTTAGGGCTAATGAATGATAAGGAACTTCTTACAAACATAGTAGCTTTGGGTATTCTCTTAATCGCAGTTATTATAAATGTAATCATTCAATCTGGTACTAACGTGTTTCTCGGAACAACTATAGAATTGCCTGTAATAATATTTCCCCTTCTATTGCCTTTTTCATTAGCATTAACAGTTCCAACATTAAGAAGACAATTAGAGCACCAGTATAACGAGTTAAACAAACGGCATCAAGGTGTCAAGAGACAGAATTTTCGCACCAAGAATTTGTACATTATGTTAAAAAGTATTGGATGATGGCGGAAACTGGTAACCCTCAATTTGTACTTGCTTGTTCGCCTTTTTGTTCTGCTTCCGGGGTTATATGCTCAGTATACGCGGTAACTGCATTTGGTAATTTGGTACATCAGTTCAATAACTCATCAATTTTTTCTTATGCAAAATCAGATTACAAGTGGTCAATTAATGTGATCATTGTGGTGCAGTCAATTGGGGTGGTTGTGGGTAGTATAGCCCCAATATTTAGATCTTTTACTGCTTTCGGTGTGTTCAGCCTTTCGAGAAAATGGAGTATGAAACATGTAAACCTGTTTAAAGTCGAGAAGCATTGGACTCAAAGGCTTCGACAGTGGAAGCGCAGTCATGTGCTTTCACGTATCCCTGGCCGACATTGTAAAAAGGTTTTCCATATTGTCAAAAACATGTTTTTAAACCTCTGTTAAGGACTTCATATTTCAGTTGTGGTTATTTGTAAAACCTTGCGTCTCATTCCCAGCTTGTCTATGATCGTGTTATCGTCTTCTTGTTATCTCTGCAATTCGTTCTTAAAAAGGTTTAAAAGGGACTCGAATGAATCAAGCAGTGACCCAAGATCGGAGATGAAAGAGTATAATAACCATGTTATACAGCTTGAAAAAGAGGCAAAGCTTTCAAACAGAGTATTGAAAAGTATGCTCAAATCTATAACAAAACTTCTGCTCGAGTCCGAAGAAATAGAACCGAGAAATCTTATTAAGTTTCTAGAAAAATCTACAGGTTTCGACGGAGTAGTAGATTTCGAAAGTGACAAGGTTCCACCTTTACATTCGGAAAAAACCCTAAATTGTTGGAGTCTAGTAGTAGTGACACAAACCGCCATAGCTATTGCACTTCCTAACATTGCATATAGTAACATCAATGTGCTACTTTCGAGTATGAAGGAAGGTCTACAACTTGTACGACACATCGAAGAAAGTTTAAATGCAAATGGCGAATTGGTAAAGGCAAGAAAAGCAGCTAGACGAGTATGGACAAACGTTGAATTATAGCGAAGGTGGTTAGAGATTGATCTTCAGAAGAAGGCTCGTAAAGGCAAAACGTCAAAGGAAATTCTTCAATGGTTGGGTGATGAAGCGGTAAAAATTGTGATACAGTTCAAGAAACGCAAAAACGGAAATTTAGAGCAGTCACGTCATAAGTTCATTGCCGCGAATACCATGTACAAAATTAGCCAAACTATATTGATACACTGCAATGTGGTAGAAAATTGGCCGAAAGATGAGGAACTTTTTGAGTGGATATCGAATATGATTGCAGATATATTATTTGCGTGCTTTACTAATTTACCGCAGGTCATAACTATGAAATGCAATGAAGGTTCTTTAGAGAAGCGAGAAGAAAGCATTCGGACTGCAGCCCAACTTCTTGGTAAATCGAAAAAGATTTTGAATATCCTTCAAATGCGCCATCTTCCTACCTTAGATCCGGACACGATGGCTTACATTGATGAGTGGCATGCATTACTAAAAAGTCAAAATCCCAATGGTTGTGCTTCTCTAGTCAAGATTCAATCAGCTTCTTCAAATTCTAATGAATTCGTTGTAATAATTTAACGATGTGCTTATGTATTTCGGTTGACGTTGAACTCTTAAGAAATTATTTGTATGCATAAATCCGGAAACGTTGGGTATTTTTATTTAGCTTTTGCTATAGTTATTTGTCTTTAAAAGTTACCATTTACAGATTTGCATATTCTTTAAATTGGTATCCAATCCAATGGTTCTTCATTCAAACTTGACTAAAATAATGACTGTAACGTCTACTTGGAACTTCAAAATCAGTCCCAAAATGATACACATCAAATGGTTCTACATGTAAAGGGGAAACAAGTATATTGATGGTCAATAAAAGTAACCAAGAACCTGACCACCAACGTTCTGTCGAATTGCCTCTTCATGGTCCAACACGCCGTTTGGAGTTGTTATCACCACATACCCCCACTGCATCATTGATAGCAATAAAAAAATTAATAATAAAAGAAATGTAAACCCAGCCATAGATAGATGACAGTATCTTTTCATAAAGATAATGAATAATGATAATGATGATTATATCAATCAGAAATCAAGTCAATATAATAAAACCCAACTCATATGAGCAGATAAGTATAGTGCACCGTACACCTCCCAACAGTATAGTTATCCGATTGAAAACTAGAAACTATTCCAAAGTATTTAGCACTTTATGCTTCAGGTCAGCAGTGCATAGCAGAGTAGCAAGTGGCTGATACCTTAAGGAACATTACTAGTATTAAAACTTATTTTAGGTCACATTATTTTACATTCATGGAAGCATTTTTTTTATTAAGTATACAACGACATGAGTAATTTTGCAGTTCTTTAGACAGTTACTCAGCAATACATATCAGTTTTATCTCTAGTAATCTAGGAAGACAATTAACTTAAAGTGGAAAAGCAACAGCAAGAATCAACACTAAGCAAGCACTTTCATTTACACATCCAATTTATCATGCTCCATAAATAACACATAATAAATTTCAAGTTCCGCAACATGGGAACTTACTGATACAATTGACAATGTAAGCATCCAAATGAGAAAGATTGCTTTAGTGAATTAATGCATCTGCACAACTCCCTAGTAATGAATATTCAATATCCAAAGCAAGTAAGCAACTTTAAAAGGGAAAAAAAAGCTTTTTTACGTGCAACCTTGAGTTATTAGGACTATCATAAGTCTAGAAATATCCCCACCTTACGTGCAATTAGGATTTAAGACTATCATTAGGTACATGTTTGGCCAATGTATCAGATCCCTATAAAAACTATGACTTTCTCCCGAAATCCTCCCACATTTGGTGTAACACTTCTGTAGAGAAATTAGACACGGAACCTAAGTGACATGTCCTAATAGCTAACAAGTGAAAACATGTCCCAAGGTTGCTTCAAATAATTCACATTTGAACCAACGTTTTCCCTAAATAATTTAAAGTATCTAAGTAATCTTACACGCTAAATCCATGAGCAATAAACATACACCAATAACATACTTTTATCATGTAGATAACAAAAGCACAAAACAGGCAAACAAAATTCATAGCTATCACACACAATAATCAACACATGAAAATACAATAACACAGTGAACTTTATAATAGTACGAGAAGTTATCGATAGTAAACCTGTTGTGTCGGAAGGGTACGTTTTCTATAATTCTCAATCTCATGAGCCTTGATATCTTGTCTATACGTAATAGCTCGACAATCTTTAATCCTACCAGACAAATCAACTTTTATCTTCCCCACTCTGTGTGGATCATACACTTCAAAATTCTTAACATACCCTGTCATTCAAAAAAAAAAAAAAAAAAACATAAAACGACAAAATAGCCTAACAATCAGCTACCATATCAATATCACCACTCAAATTCCACTATGATGACTGTTTTAAGTGACCTTTTTATGCTATTTCATATCAACTAAGTCTTAATTGTACAAAAATGTAACATTAGACATGAATTTTTGCACAATTACATGTATGACAACAATGTTACATACAATTTCAAAGGGAAAAAAAAGGATTATATAAATATAAAAAGATTATAAAAAGGTGAAGATTAATAATAATAATAATACCTCGTTGTTTCATGATAGTAAGAAATGAAGAGATGACATTTGAAATAGGCTGAAGCTGAGCGGATGCAAAACCTCGTTTTTCGGCGTTAACCATTGTTCGCAGCGCGTCGTTTAATATCCTTCGTCCCATTTCGATTTGATTTGCACCCGAATGAAAGAAATAACTATTGTGTTTGTGATACGCAAGACTGCAAACAATAGTTAGCTAATCCAAAACCCTAGACCCCGCCCCGATTAATTTGGATATGGAGCTTTATTGTTGTGCCCGGCTGTTTTTGTTTACTAAAAGGCATGCCAATTTTGATCGTTTACACCTCCTAAAAAGTATCAAACGACACCCAAATTTAACCCCCATCTTTCACTAACACCCCCTCAAGTTTATATTCAATTTGTAACTTTGCAAAATAATTTACAACTTTAGACCCTCAAATAGGGGTGTTAAATATAATTTTTAATTTAATACAATACCCATAAATAAAAACTCACCCAAATCTTTGACGTGATTTATCTTTTTTCTCGGCGTTAGTTACGTTTCTCCGTTACCATCATTCAACTCGAAATAATTTTACGATCAAAACGCAATTAACTACATTCGAAACGGAATTTTTAATCAGCTTATAAGTTGGTAATCAAAACGACCTGAATTTGAGTCCTTCTGACCCCTTTTTTCTTTTTGTTCGTATTTTTTCATCAATTCTCATTCAACATTAGTTTTATAAAAAACGTTAACATGTTCCGCTGCAACGCGCGGATCCAATTTTTTCTAGTTATTATCTATATCTATGATATATTATAATAATTTTAAATTTAATTATATATATATATATATATATATATATATATATATATATATATATATATATATATATATATATATATATATATATATATATATATAGGCAGGATCAATGGGGAAGTAACCAATCGGGGGAAGCAAATTTTTTTTCTTTTTCTTTTTTTTTTGGAATTGTTTTTTCCGGCATCAAGATCACACGAAAATATGAACATTTAGAAGAGACACTTCGTGATGAATGTTATTATTTAGGCGGGAAAACGATCGACAAAAATAACATTCAAGATAATATTGTTCGTGAAGAATATGAACGTTTTTTTTTTCTTCATGTTTTGTGAAGTAAAATTTAGCCCGATTTAGAGTTTAAGGTTTAGGGTTTAGGATTTGGTGTTTTAGGTTTATTCCATAAACCCAAAACACCAAACCCTAAACCCTAAACTCTAAACCGTTCGTGTTAAAAACTCAATCTAAATTCTAAATCTAAACCCTAAACCCTAAATTTCTAAACCCTAATATCTAAACCCTAATATCTAAACCCCAATAGCTAAAACCTCAACATACGCTCGAAAAACACGATAATTGTTATATATTACTTCCTCAAGCGTTTTCCCGCCAAAATAAAAGCATTTATCACAAAGTGTCTCAACTAAATGTTCATATTTTCATCCCATCTATAATGCTCATGAACAAAGTTTTTTCAAAAAATGAAAAGAAAAAAAAAGTTTTTGCTTCCCCCCGCTTTCCCCCGATTGGTTACTTCCCTCTTGATCCTACCACTATATATATGAGAGTGTGTGTGTGTGTATATATATATATATATATATATATATATATATATATAGTAGAGGGATCAAATGAGAACTTTTTAGCAATGAGAACCCTGAGAACTTTTCTATTCGAGCAAAAAAAATTAACGGGACCGAACAAAAAACTACCCTAGTCGAACAATTTTTATTTTTTATCTTTAGATGCATTTGTTTGCTTGGTTCTACATTTTATGTAGAACATGATGTAGAACAGCATGTAGAACATGTTGTTCTACACTTGTTCTACATCAATTTCATCAAACTAAGTTAGGGTTTAGATTTAGGGTTCTAGGTTTTAGATTTTAAGATTTAGGGTTTAGATTTTAGGGTTTAGGGTTTAGATTTAGGGTTTAGAATGAGTTTTTTACTCCGTAAACCCATAACCCTAAACCCTAATCCTTAAACTCTAAACCGGACTAAATAAAAAAAATTGATTTTGATGTAGAACGTGTGAAACTCTAACAAAAATGGTGAAATTCGAACTAATTTGGAGAAATTTGAACATATTTATGTTCTAAAAAATTATAATTAGAAGAAAATCAGGTCCAATTTGAAATTTTTTTTGAAAATTCGAACATGTTCTACATTTTTCTGTTCTACATTATGTGTTCTACCTCCATGTCGGCCATCACCTTCCCCAATTGGTCTTGGCTCTTTTCGACCTTAGCCAATCGGGCATGAACAGATGCTTGCTCCATATCCCATAGGAGATCTTGAACAAACTTCATGAAACCTTCAATCACTTTTTTCTTTTGTTTTTGGTCCTTGATATAAACAGACATGAAATCAAATATGCTCTATTGCTCCTTTGCCAACCTATCTTGGCGTTTAATGATCATTGCCAAGTCGGTGGTGTCTTGTTTCTTAGAAGGACCGGGGATATCTTAGTGGGGGTCTCGGGCTCCTTCCTCATCAAAGAGGGAGGTAGGTCAACAGAGGGTTCGAATTCGGGTTCTTCCTCCTCATCATCCCTATCATAGTTAGCCTTTGTGCGGGATTCTTCCATAGGAGGGGAGTGTGGTGGAGTAGCGGGCGTGTAAACAGGTGACGTGGGCGGTGTAGCAGGTTCATAAACCGGTGATGTGGGTGGAGTAGTAGGTGTATAGACCGGTGAGTTAACGGATCCTTCGGACTCATTGTCGGGGATGATGATCGGGCTAAAGCGACACATCCTAAAAGACACGAAAGAACGAAGTTAGGCAAGTTCTAAGGAAGACGTAAAGGCACTAAGTAAAATGTAAAGGGAAAGGCACTAGAAACCAAAACAGGAAAGGTTATAGACCTATAGATTGCTAAGGCATCTAACTAACACATAAGGCACACATAAAATTCAATCCTGGTTCTCTATAACAACCTGGCTCTGATACCAATCTGTCACACCCCCTAAATGGGACCGGGGGTCATATGTGACTAACCAATATCATAACACAAGTGTAAAGCGAGAACGACTCTATATGAGACGTTTTAATTAAAAACCAATGTATTAAAGCAGCGGAAAGTATAAGTCATTACAATTGAATCCTTAAAAATGTAAATGTAAACTAAAGTGTTTTAATGCAATAACATAAATGATAAAATGCAGACTCCAAAAGCAGCAAAGTCCAAATAGCACAAAACCCTTAGCAATCTTCACCTGAGACAAAACATGCTTAAAGTGTCAACCAAAAATGGTTGAGTGAACAACATAGGTTTAATATAGTTTTAGACCACAAGATTTAGTTATAAAGTTTAATCAGTTCGTTAGTAGTACTGAGGTGTATGATATCGAGACTAAACAAAGTTACCCCGTGAACACTTTATTCGTTCTTGTTGTTAAATCATTATTATGTAACCAAAGACCAACGGTCAAATGGTTAGAGACGTCACTCTCAATAGCGCTACCCACAACAATTAGGCTTGCCTAATTCCAGCAACTAACGATATCATGGCAGGGATTAAGCATGAAACAAAGCATGTCATAGCACAGTTTGAACTAATTAAAATAAAGTTTTCGTGTACTTGTGTCTAAGCGTAAAACAGTTTGAAAGCAAGCATGTGTCTCACCCCAAAAGTTCAAAATAAGTAATAGAGAAAGTTAAAAAGTGGGGCTATGAAATTCACCTTAGTAGCAAGTAAGTAATTCCACGCAAGTAGTATGAACGGAGTATGTAAACGGAGATCTCAACCTAGAGATATAACGTTTAATTAGTTAATGTCTAATAGATATAAAGTTTATTTATTAATATAGCAAACTATATTAACAGTGACGATTTTCGAGAAAAGTTCCTATTTCTCAAAAGTTTCTATTTTTGGAAACTTACTATTTATGGAAAGCTTCCACTTATAGTAAGCTTCTAATTTAAGAAGTTCGGGTTATAATTCTTAACAAAGATGTTGTACAATCTCGCCCAAACTTCGTTGCTACCATGCAAGTCACTCGAATGATCTATTGTTACCTGGCGCCTGGGACTCTTGACCAGAATCTAAGTCTTGGCATTCGAGATCCACAAGCGTGTCCCATAATGGCAACAAGGATCACCCTAGGCCACAAGTAGCGGTGATGTTTGTAGTCTTTGTACGTTATCTTAATTATAACCTTCACATTAAAGGTGTATACACATAACAAGTTATTAATATACTTGTTAGTTATATATATATATCTATATGTATATATATATATATATATATATATACATATATGTATATATGTATATATATGTATATATATATATATATATATATATATATATATATATATATATATAAGTGATAATATACTTAGTATAATTAAGTGTTACTATATAGTTAAGTGTATAAATTATATTAATAATATTATTATCTAATTAATCACCCATTATGTAATCTTATCATTATGTTACGTGTATGAATATACCTATATGATACATACATATATATTCTTTATTATTATTATACATGTATGTGTTCATAGCTATATGATATATATATATATATATATATATATATATATATATATATATATATATATATATATATATATATATATATATATATATATATATATATATATATATATATATATATATATATATATTTATATATATATTAGGTGTATGTGTTACATATATATAAGTGTAAGATGATACATATATATATATATATATATATATATATATATATATATATATATATATATATATATATATATATATATATATATATATATATATATATATATATATATATATATATATATGCACTTATTACTTTTCTTATTATGTTTACTAACCTTATGTAACTTACATAATACACATTCATACATACATACACACGTACATATACATACATATACACACATATATATACACGTATGTATATATTTACATATACACACACACATATACCTACAATGTATACATGCACATGCGTACGTATGCATGCATATACATCATGATCATTATTACTTCCTAATCAAGATTCATGCACATAAAATCATATCTTTTATTCATATTCATAACCTAATAACATAATACTACATAATTAATCATACAATATTCATCAACCCTAATCTTAATATTCATAATCAATTCTTTTGCATTATCTTTATCTATACCATTAACCTTATTCGTAACCCTTTTAATATCATCACTAACTTTTGCATAATCAAAATCATAATTCAACAACCTTAACTTTTTTAATAATCATACATCTTTTATCTTTTAACCTTATTACCAACACATAATACTTCATGATCATACCTAAATTCAACATGAAATCATAAACTTTTATTCATTAAACTTTAACATCTAACATCATACTTAATATAATACTTATAACAAGATACTTAATTATAACTTTAAAAGTAATTAAATTAAGAACAAGATTAAACTAGGGTTTTAGACTACCTTAGTAGAAGATAGAGATCAAGAATATGGGGATGGAATGCAACAGAAGACAGAACCCTGGCAGCAACAATTCACGACCCAAACCAAGTCTTTTGGGTCGGTTTTGGATTCGACAGAAAGCAGCAACACAGCAGCAACTATGCAGCAACAATCATGACTTCAATGAAGGGTTTCTTGGCTTGTTTGAACTCGACAGCAGCAGCAGGAACAATGGGATCAATGGGCTGTTTTGAAGGTGACTAGCAGCAAGATAACAGGCTGCTTTGATCACGCGTTTACAGCAGAAATTTGGAGCAGGAAGGGTGGCGATTTGCAGGAGGGTTTTGTGAGGGTTATTTAGTCGACAAACAGGAGAGAAAAGTGCAGATGGTTGACGTATCGAAAGCTGTGGAGGACTGATGTTGATCGACTAATTATGCAGCAGATTTAGAGGTTTTATTTTGTGGTGAAATACTTGGAATACATGATGGTTTTTATAGGTGTGTTTAGTTTCCTAATCTCACTCAAATTACTTGAAGACCAAGGATGGTAATTAGAATTAAACTAGGATTATTAACTTAGTGATCAAGTTTATTATATATTTTTTTAAAACAGCCGATCCTATATATGCTAATACACATTTATATATTTTTTTTATTATTTTACACGACATTTAATTTATTTATGTATTATATATATATATATATATATATATATATATATATATATATATATATATATATATATATATATTATTGTTATTATTATTATTATTAATATTATTAATATTAGGGTTACATTTTATTTAATTATTAACCCCTAACTTTTATTAATTTTTATTAAGTTCATATTAATTCTTATTATTACTTAATTCTTAATAGTTTCTAAATTAGTTTTTAATTTATAATTATAACACTTAAGTTAATACATATAGTTTATATAATATAAATCACACAAATACATAAACTTTATATAACAGGAAATATCGATCAAATATATTATTTAATCAAAGCTTTGTTGAATAAAGTTCATGAGTACAAGAAGTCTTAATAGTGGAACAGTAAACAAAAATGGAAAATTGAGGGTCGTCATAGTACCTCCTCGTTAATAAAAACTTCATCCCGAAGTTTTAGGTGGACTTCTCGGATGCACCTGCGGTTGAGAAGAGATGGGGATATTTCCGTCTCATTTGGTCTTCACGTTCTCAGGTATACTCGGGGCCTCGTCGTGAGTTCCAACAGACTTTAACAATAGGTATAGTGCTTTGTTTCAAGATTTTTTCAGTTCGATGCATGACCTTAATTGGTTCTTCTATGAAGTGCATCTTATCATCAATGTGAATGTCATCCAAAGGAATAACGAGTGTGTCATCAATAAGACACTTTTTCAGATTTGAGACATGAAACACGTCGTGTACATTACTAGGCTCAGCAGGTAGTTCTAATCGATAAGCCACGGGACCTATTCTGTCGATAATCTTGAAAGGTCCAACAAAATGCGGACTTAGTTTGCTTCGTTTACCAAAACGAACGACGCCTTTCCAAGGGGATACTTTCAACATGACCTTATCACCAACTTGGAATTCTAAATCTTTCCGACGAATATCAGCATAGTTCTTCTGTCGGCTGCGGGTAGTTTCTAATCGTTTCTTAATTTGAACGATTTTCTCGGTAGTTTCATGAATGATTTCTGGACCAGTTAATTGTCTATCCTCTAGTTCCAGTGGGGATCTACATTTTCGTCCATACAAGGCTTCAAAAGGTGCAACCTTAATACTTGAGTGATAGCTATTGTTGTAAGAGAATTCAGCTAAAGGGAAGTGTCTATCCCAACCTTTGCCAAAATCGATAACACAAGCACGAAGCATATCTTCCAATGTTTGAATGGTTCGCTCACTTTGACCATCGGTTTGCGGATGATAAGCAGTACTCATGTCGAGTTGAGTTCCAAGAGCAGATTGTAAAGTTTTCCAAAATCTGGAGATAAATCGACTGTCTCGATCGGAAATGATAGAAATAGGGACTCCATGACGTGAGAAAATCTCTTTGATATAAAGTTGTGATAATTTCTCCATCTTGTCGGTTCCTTTGATTGGTAAGAAGTGTGCAGATTTAGCAAGACGATCCACTATGACCCATATAGTATCATTGACGTTTGAAGTCTTGGGCAACTTGGTGATGAAATCCATAGTGATACATTCCCATTCCACTGCGGAATATCCGGCTGTTGAAGTAAACCAGATGGCTTTTGATGCTCGGCCTTAACCTTTAAACAAGTAAGGCACTTGCTCACGTAATCGGCAATATCGGATTTAAGATTAGGCCACCAATAAAACTCTTTCACATCGTGATACATTTTACTAGAGCCTGGGTGAATAGAATACCTAGTCTTATGTGCTTCATCCAAGACTAGTTCTCAAAGATTTCCAAAGATCGGGACCCAAATTCGGTTATTAAAATACCTTATTCCGTTTCCCTTAAGTTCAAGTTGCTTTACGAGACCTTTAAGTCCCTCGAGTTGGACATTCTCTTCCTTTAATGCCTCAAGTTGTGCTTCACAAATTTGAGATGTAAGATTCGTACGAATACGTATATTTAAAGCTCGAACTCGGATCGGTTTGACACGATCCTTTCTACTAAGGGCATCGACAACTACATTCGCCTTACTAGGATGATATTTAAGCTCACAGTTGTAGTCATTTAATAACTCGACCCTACGCCTTTGTCTCATGTTTAGTTACTTCTGATCAAAGATGTGTTGAAGACTTTTATGATCCGTAAACACCGTAAATTTAATTCCGTAGAGATAATGTCTCCACATCTTCAATGCGAATACCACAGCTCCTAACTCTAAGTCATGCGTGGTATAGTTCTTCTCATGTTTCTTCAATTGTCTAGATGCATAAGCTATAATTTTGTTACGTTGAATTAAGACACATCCGAAACCTTGGTTCGAGGCATCACAATAGAATACAAAATCGTCGTTGCCATCGGGTAATGATAGAATAGGGGTTGTGGTCAATTTATCCTTTAGAACCTTAAAAGCAGATTCCTGTTCTTCGGACCACTCAAACTTCTTCCCCTTGTGAGTTAGCTTAGTGAGAGGTTTGGCTAGAATAGAAAAATCTTTGATGAACCTTCGGTAATAACCAGCAAGTCCTAAAAATTGGCGAATATGTTTTGCACTCTTAGGCACTTTCCAGTTTTGAATAGCAGTGATTTTCGCCGGATCGACATGTATTCCTTCACTATCAACTACATATTAAAGAAATTGTACGGTTCGCAGCCAGAATTTACATTTAGAGAACTTGGCATACAGTTGTTCATTCTTTAAGATTTATAGAATCAATCGCAGATGTTGCTCATGCTCTTTCTTGTTCTTGGAATAGATTAGAATGTCATCGATGAAAACAATTACGAATTTATCAAGATAAGGTTTGTATACACGGTTCATAAGATCCATGAATACGGCAGGAGCATTGGTTAAACCAAAAGGCATGACAAAAAACTCATAATGCCCATAACGTTTTTGGAAGGCAGTCTTAGAAACATCGGTTTCCTTGACTCTCAATTGATGATAACCCGGCCTAAGATCAATCTTCGAATAAATACTTGACCCTTGCAGTTGGTCAAACAGGTCATCAATGCGCGGGAGTGGATAACGATTCTTGATGGTTAGCTTTTTGAGTTCTCGATCATCAATACACATTCTCAACATGCCATCTTTCTTCTTGACAAATAGCACGGGTGCTCCCCAAGGAGACGAGCTAGGATGAATAAAACCTTTCTCCAAAAGTTCTTGAAGTTGGCTAGATAATTCCTTCATTTCGGATGGAGCTAGTCGGCATGGTGCTTTTGCAATCGGTGCAGCACCGGGAGTTAAATCAATTTGAAACTCAACCTGTCGTTGGGGAGGGAGACCAGGGAGTTCTTGGGGAAATACTTCGGGAAAGTCTCTAACCACCGGTACATCTTCAATATGCTTCTCTTCCGGTTCGACTTTCTTAACATGAGCTAAGATGGCTTGATATCCCTTCATTAGATATTTGCAGGTTTTGATTCAAGAGATGATATTAAGTTTAGAACCACTTGTCTCTCCTTGAACGATTAGGGTTTCACCATTTTCAAGAGGAATGTTAATGGTTTTCTCATAGCACATGATTGCAGCTCTTAATGGGCGTAACCAATCCATTCCTACGACTACGTCAAAGCTTCCTAACTCAACTGGCAATAGGTCGATCTTAAAGTGTTTGTCGGCTAGAATCAGATCACAGTTTTTATACACGTTGTCTACTTTCATAACCTTACCATTTGCTACTTCTACAAGTCGTTTAATTTCTAAGGCTTGTGGTTTTTTGGTGAATAGGGCACAAAATTCAGTAGACACATAACTTCTATCGGCACCAGAATCAAATAAAACAGTAGCATAGATGTTGTTAACAAGAAACATACCCGTTATCACTTCATCATCCTCACGGGATTCTTCGACAGTCATCACAAAGGCACGGCTCTTAGCATTACCATTATCACCCTTGTTCTTTGGACACTAATTGCGGAAATGTCCAACTTCTCCACAACCATAGCAAGTTGGAACAA
Organism: Rutidosis leptorrhynchoides; assembly: GCF_046630445.1. Lineage (NCBI taxonomy): Eukaryota > Viridiplantae > Streptophyta > Magnoliopsida > Asterales > Asteraceae > Rutidosis > Rutidosis leptorrhynchoides. Next base: position 398,888,066 of record NC_092338.1, read on the forward strand.
ACGCGTTTGATTTTGTAGCAGGAGTAGCAGAAGCTCTACAATACTTAGTTATATGACCCACCTTTTTGCACTTGGTGCACTGATCCATACACTTCCCATGATGATGCTTATCACAGCGACTACATTGTGGTTTTGTCCTAGCATAACCACTTCTAGAACTATCAGCAGCTCTCTTGTTTGAACCTTGGCTTGAACCTTGAGATGGTTCAAACTTTCTCTTTCCTTCACTAGACTTAGCCTCGGCTTGTTTATTAGCCACGGCCTTTCTCCTCTTAGCCATCATCAAGTTTTGAGCCATAAGTATCACTGCATTTAAGGTCTCTTTACAAGCAGCAATAACGTTTCCTTGAATCTCATCAGGAAGGCCTTCTATGTATCGCTCAATCTTCTTTTGTTCAGTGGGTAACATGTCCGGACACAATGAAACCAACTCTATAAACCTGTTGGTATAAGCCTCAATATTAGTACCATTGACCTTCAATTCCCAAAACTCTAATTCTAGCCTTTGAATTTGGTTCCTTGGGCAAAACTTATCCGTCATCATTCTTTTCACAACAGCCCATGGAATAGCATTAGTAGCATCTAGCCCCACAGTTTGGGAATAAGTATTCCACCAAGTCAAAGCAAGGCCACCTAGTGTGTGAGTGGCATACTTCACTTTGTCGGCCTCCGCACAGTTACAGATACGAAAGATTGATTCGAGTTTTTCGAACCAACGAGTTAACTCGACTGCTTCCTCATTCCCATTGAAGGATGGAGGCTTACAGTTCATAAAATCCTTGTAGGTACATGATGTAGGTGGATTCCCTTGGTTATTCCCTTGATCATTGTTGCCTTGAGCGGCAGCAAGCAGTTGTTGAAATTTTGCGGGAGTCAAAGTGACATTTGGAAGAGCACCACGAGTTGCATGAGACATGATCTTCAATACACAAAAATAGTATTAGTTGAAGAGTTATGGTGCTAGTAAGTTATGAGTTGTTTAATAAATGCACAAATTTTACACAACAAAGTAATAGGGAAATATATAAGAGAAAACAACGAGATGTAATAAAAACACTTAAATTTTATTAAACATCACAAGGATAACTGATGTGTGCGAGGTGTAGTACGAAATAGATTATATTTTTGTTACGAAATACTATTAAATACGATACAATTTTACACAAGTTATTTATTTATTGAATGGATATACCTAAACCTTGCTACAACACTTATAGGCAGTGTACCTAATCGTAGAGTAGTGTAGTTTTTAGTAAGTCCGGTTCGTTCCACAGGGAGCTAGCTGAGTCTAACGCTATAATTATTTTAAACTATATTTGTATAAAAATATATATATAAGTAATATTATTATTGTTATAAAAGGGGGGTTTTACCGTTTAGTGACCGGTTTGTCGATTTTGAGTCTTAAGTCACAATTAAAACCTAATGTAAAATATTAAATATAAATACAACTTAATTTAAAGTGAAAAGTAAATGACGATAATTAAAAGTGCGAATAAATAAAAGTGTGATAAATAAAATGACGGTAAATAAAAGTGCGATGAGATATAAAATAAAGAGAATTATGCTTATTTAAACTTCCGTAATTATGATGTTCGACGTGTTGATTTTAGTTTATTACCAAGGGTTAATTGTCCTTTGTCCTGGATCATTTGATACGTCCATCTGGTTTTTGTCCATAATGGTCCATCAGTCATAAATATAAAGTGCGAGTGTCCTCGTCAAATTAACTTTATACCCGAAGTCAAATATTTCAACTAATTGGGGACTTAAACTTTAACAAGGTCTTAATACTTTGTTAATGATTACACCAGGTTGTCGACTGCGTGTAACCCAAGGTTTTAATACGTAGTTAACAATTACACCAAGTGTCCTTGTATGTAATCCACCCCTGTTTTAATGAGTCCATTGACTATTAATCCATTCCCGTGTCCGATTAAATGAACGATTATTAGTATTTATAAATATCCCGCCCATCGTGTCCGATCGAGTATATGTGGTTATTTATAGATACGTCAAATTGTAATTCTCTATTGCAAAATTAACGAACTATCATTCAGTTAAATAAATATAAAGCTCATTAATAGCCCATAGTCCAATTTCCACAAGTGTCGGTCTTTTGTCCAAACCCCAATTATGGTCCAAAGCCCAATAACCCCGTCTTAATATTTAGTCCAACATCACGATTTCTTCGGCTTAAATAAACATAATAATAACTTAGCTACGAGACATTAATTTAAAAAGGTTGAACATAACTTACAATGAGTATTAATCGCGTAGTGTTACACGGACAGAATTTCAACTTACAAACTTAAAACATTCGCCACTATAACCTTATTATTATTAAACTTAAATTAAAATTAAAATTAAAATTATATATATATATATTTTACGTAGATAGAAAGAAAGAAAAAGGTATAATGAATCGAGCAGAATGCGCGGCCTTTTATAGGCCCCCTTTGAACTGTACAGCTCCGCGAGTGCGGTACTTTTCTTCTTCACAGCTCCGCAGTCGCGGAGCTTTGGATTCCAGCTCACCAAACGAATTAAACGTGGGCTGCTGATTATTTATAATATATAACATCATATATAATTAATTATATATTATATTATATTCTTGTGCATAGTTGACTTGTAATTTTAGCTCCGTTGAGTCGTACGTTGATAGTTGGTTTATATCTTAGTTCCGGATTTTCGAACGTCCTTTCGTACGATTTAATATCTTGTACTTTGCATTTTGCGGCTTGTACTCTTGTAATTTCTAGGCGTTTCTCATCAATAATTTGAACCACTTGGATTGTACTTTGTACTTTTTAGCTTTTTGGTCGTTTGCGTCTTCAAATTGTCGAATTTGTCTTTTGTCTTCAGCTTTTATTATTTAAACGAATATCACTTGTAAATAGAACAATTGCAACTAAAAGCTTTACAATCGGACGGTAGTTTACCGAAAGGTAATATACGGAGCAAGTATACTAGACGTGTTGCTTTCCTAATACAAGGTTAGCAAGTGGGTGACACAAAACTGCAAGTTTTGAGCTAAAATTTTCAAATCTGAAACCCACAAAACCCACAAAACCCACAAAAACAATTTGCGAACACCGGTGAAGAGTTATTCCAGAAAACTTATCTAGGGTAAAAGCTAGATTGAATTTTCAAAAGATCAAATGTTTTCATAAAGATCCAATTTCCTAAAGGATCTAAATTTTTATAGTCATGTGGGACTGTAAACCACATCGTTACTACCATTGTTCATACCGCCGTATTAAAATCACTGATGTACAAAGTGTGAAGAATAAAGAAGTGATTCTAGTAAAGTTATATTCAAGTTCTATATTGCTTGAGGACAAGCAACGTTCAAGTGTGAGAATATTTGATAATGCTAAAATGGTAATGAACACATTGAAAATGGGTTTTCAGAAAATAAATCGGTTTGTAATTTTGATCAAAATATTTTCTCGTTCAAGCTCGAGTTTAGATATCATTGAATTCCATGAGTTTGTAATTCTCAATCTTTAAGGTCAATTTCAAGGATTGAGTAATATCAGACTTAAAAGCTGATTTTTGATCTTTAAGGAGATTATCCTTTCCGGGGATCTAATTCACTAGTCTTATAAGCTAATTTGCACGGTGCCCCCCCCCCCATTGTATGAGATAGATCCTCTCATGGTTAGGATAAGTCTGACCACTTGGCAACCCTGTTTGATGCTGAGGTCCGTGAATTTCCAGCTGATTTTCAAGAAAACTTTTCAAGGTTTTTCGTAGACTCTACAACTGGTCTGGATGACAACTTCCTGACCTAAATCAAGAAGCACGTGTCTTTTTCTTGGAAGACTTTACTTCCTTTTAAATCAAGTGGCACATTTCTTTCAAATTCATTATAAGAAATTGTGATGACCCGGGAATTTCCGACCAAATTTAAACATAATCTTATATGATTCGACTCGATAAGCAAAGTCTATTAAACCGAGTCTCATTATGTTTGAACTATTTCATGATAACATTTGACCTTTAACTATTTCCGACGATTCACGAACCTTTAATTGTAACTAAGAATGTAAATATAAATAATTATATATAAAACTAATTATATTAGTATTAATGAACTATTAAGTAATTTTGTTATTATAAAAGATAACATTTAATAACTAAAGATTTTCATTTTGAATATATATAGTATATTGTATATAAATGATTCAAACATATTTTACCAACGTTATCAAAATATTAAATGTACAATGTTATACTTTGTAGTTAATTGTTTAATATACATAATTAATCATCTACTCAACATTTAAAACATGATTTTATATATATGGTAGTATACATATATACATAAATATAACTATATATATATGATTTTATACATAATTATTATATTATGTATATGTAGAAATTTATAATATATCTATGATGAAATAATGTACTATTTTAATAAATATATATAATACTTACATATATAAAACATTTATATTTTTCATAATTACATACATAAGTATAATATAATTAGTATGTAAATAAATATTATAATATATTTATATTAAAATGCATAAATATATAATATTCAGTATATGTTACAATACATATTACATAATTATTAAATATTACATAATAATAGATGATATTAATAAATTAAATTTAAATACAAATATAGTTGTTGTAGTAATGTTATTTGTATCGTCAAATATCAATATTTGTATTCATAATATCACTTTATATCATATAAAGATGAAATTGGATGTATAAATTAGATTATTATTACTAATATTATTATTATCGATAAAATATTAATATTATCATAATTAGTATGGTATTATTATTATTATTATTATTATTATTATTATTATTATTATTATTATTATTATTATTATTATCATTTTTACAATTATTATTATCATTAATATTATATTTATCATTATTATTAATTTTATTAATATTATTAGATATTAATAGTATTGTTATTATATATTATTATTATTAATTAAAAAAAAACAGTAGGGATCTATATTATACGCTTGACCTCTGTATCCTTTATCTCTATTATTATTATTTTTTTTGTTTCTTTCCTGCTCCAAACTCGTGAACCTGTGTTGACATTTTCTCCATTTTTTATCAACCGATCTCTATTATTACAAAATGATTATGTATAATTGCAAATCAAATAAAAAGGAAATCCAATGGGATTAAAGAGCACAGCGATATTTTTTTTTCTTCTTCTCTGCACGCTCCAATTTTTTTTTCTCTTAATTCAATTTCGAATAAAGTTTCAAAATCTAAAAATGCAGAAAGGTTAGAAATCTTTCTTTGAATCTATCTGCAAAATCTCAACTCTCAAATCTTTATATCGATCTTGAATTTTGAAGTCAAAGTTTAGTTTAAAAAAAGTCAACAATTGTTCTTGAGACAAATTCGCGTTCGTGTATATGTTTCTGATCAAATTGACGATTCCAGTAGTTTTTATACATGTTTAGAAAACTATTTCGTGTTATAAACATTATCTATAATGTTATCTATTACGAAATTAATTTTTTTTGTTTTGTTCCAAGAACCGACGCTGCAGTAGGCCTTTAGTGTTTTTTTTTTTATTTTAGAACCCAAATTATTTTTTTTCTGTAATGTTTTGAAGCTTTAAAAGGAACCCTGATTTTTTTTTTTTTTTTTTTTTGTTATTGATGTTTTGTTGAATCCATGAGACTTGTGGAGAAGAAGAAGAATAGAAGAAAAACAGTTTATATATAAAATTTAAATTCGATATTAGTACAGAGAATTAGAATTGGTGGGATGGTCGAGAGTGTTTGCGTGTGAGCATGTGGTCACGAGATCGAGTCCAGAGGACGGTAGTTTCTTTTTTTTTTTGAAACTCTTTTCATGTGAGGTAGTTTTCTTTTCTAATTTTATTATTGTTATTATATATTAATTATTATTAGTATTATTATTATTATTGTGATTGTTTTGATTGTTATTGTTATTGTTATTGTTATTATTAGTATCATATTTGTTATCATATTTGAAAGTATTATAGACATTACTATTATTATTATGATAGGTATTAATAATATTATTATTAGTAATAAACTTATCATTTTAGTATTTTATCATCATTAGGATTATGATTATGATTATCATTATTATTATTATGAAGGAAATAAAAATATATTATTATCATCAATATTAGAATTTGTACCGGTTTATAAATAATAGTATCATCAGTACATTTACAATTAATAATATCATATTTATCAGTATCATCATTAATATTTACTAGTATTATTATGATTATCATTTATCATTTTATAAATATTAGAACCCTTATTATTAACATAAGTATGGTATTAGTATTAATATTATTTTAGAGTTATTATTATTAGTATCATTAACAGTTATCATTTTCATTTTTTTTGCTATTAGTATTATCATTATTAATAAAATTATTATTATTATTAGTAAATCATTATTATCTAAATTATTATTTTAACAAATAAATTTTTTGTACACTATATATATACTTATGGTATATACTAGGATTGTATTAATAATTCACATAACAAACTAATAAAATTTCATAAATACAATACTAACCACAAATATATGTATATAAATATATTAATGTCACTATTTATATAAACGTAAATCATTATAGATATATATACATAAAATCGATATATATATAAAATATAACTTAAAATATAATATAAGTATACGTTTTAAAATAAAGGTTAGAATAAATTCTACAAAACTATAATATATAAATAATACATATTAATAAATGAAATTTTGTAACTTACATTATACGTATTAATATATACACAATTGATATAGGTTCGTGAATCCGAGGCCAACCCTGCATTGTTCAATGACGTCATATGTATTTTTACTACAAAATACAGTATCGTGAGTTTCATTTGCCTTTTTACCCTTTATATTTTTGGGCTGAGAATACATGCGCAACTTTTATAACTGTTTTACGAAATTGACACAAGTACGTGAAACTACATTCTATGGTTGGATTATCGAAGTCGAATATGCCCCTTTTTATTAAGTCTGGTAATCTAAGAATTAGGGAACAGACACCCTAATTGACGCGAATCCTAAAGATAGATCTATCGGGCCCAACAAGCCCCATCCAAAGTACCGGATGTTTTAGTACTTCGAAATTTATATCATGTCCGAAGGAGGATCCCGGAATGATGGGGATATTCTTATATATGAATATTGTTAATGTCGGTTACCAGGTGTTCAATCCATATGAATGATATTTTTGTCTCTATGCATGGGACGTATGTTTATGAGAAATGGAAATCTGAAATCTTGTGGTCTATTAAAATGATGGAAACGATTGTTTAAGTTAAACTAATGAACTCACCAACCTTTTGGTTGACACTTTAAAGCATGTTTATTCTCAGGTACGAAAGAAATCTTCCGCTGTGTATTTGCTCATTTTATAGATATTACTTGGAGTCATTCATGGCATATTTCAAAAGACGTTGCATTCGAGTCGTCGAGTTCATCAAGATTATTATCAAGTCAATTATAGTTGGATATATTATGAAATGGTATGCATGCCTGTCAACTTTCGATGTAATGAAAGTTTTTCTTTTCAAAAACGAATGCAATGTTTGTAAAATGTATCATATAGAGGTCAAGTATCTCGCGATGTAATCAACTGTTGTGAATCGTTTATAATCGATATGGACTTCGTCCGGATGGATTAGGACGGGTCTTCACAGTTGGTATCAGAGCGGTGGTCTTAGCGAACCAGGTTTTGCATTAGTGAGTCTAACTGATAGTCGTTAGAATGCATTAATGAGTCTGGACTTCGACCGTGTTTGCATGTCAAAAGTTTTGCTTATCATTTAGTGTCGAAAAATTATTTGCTTATCATCCTTAAAGTCTAAGACACGTCTTACTGCCTTTATTGCATAGACAGTGTATAGTTAAATTCATATCTTAGCGTATCTGTTATTGTTACCTTTGCCTGACAGCTTCCGTAGATTCCTCCGTAGCTTATGGGATTTTAGTATTATATATGCATATGTAAATTATGTATTGCAGGGTACTAATCTACATCCTATAATCTATTTCTTATCGAAAATCCTTCATCTGATCGTACGAGATGAATCCCTCAACCAGTTCGAGTCCATCTGATTTCGATAGCTATTTCGATAGTTATTCCGACAGCTATTTCGATATGGATTTTCACTCGAGCTCCGAAAGCAGAGTAACAGGAATGAATCGATCAATTAGCCATCATCTATTCTGAATGAATTGGAGATGGGTTCGTAGTCGACTTAATCAATGGAAACGCGAAGAAGGCGATCATTTCCACTAACCAAATTCACCTCTTGACAATGAACCTAAAACGTTTACCGGCGAACCTGTTCGAGACACCATTTTCTCTCTCATTTCCAAAGTATCTCATCACGATCATATACTATCTCAGATTCTAAACCTCATTCATCTGCTCGTCCGAACCGACAATCATCCCGGTGTAATAGAAGAAGTTAACGAACTTCGCGCATAAGTTGTAGTCTTGGAAAATATGGTGCAAAACGTACCAGCTTCATCCAAATCACCGGCACCAACGGTACCACCAACAACCCAAATTTCAATATCACATGCCTCAACATCTCAATCTATACCTCGAGTATAATCATCATTCTACATGACATTCTACATCAGTTATCTTCGTTCGACATGGTGATTATGTAATCTCTAATGTTTTAGAGATTATTTATTCTAGTTCCAACTGAAAACTAAATGAGTTTAATATCATGTTAACTCATTAAATTCATGATTACATCTGAAGAAAATATATATGTATATATGTTTTCATAAAGATTGTAATTAAAAATTCTTTTGTACAAACTGTTAATAATAAAAATATTTTAACGGGTAGGTAATACCCGAGGAATATTTAAATTTCACATTAATAAGTTACACTGTATATTCTTCGAATCTGATTCAACAGTTATTCACTATCCTATTTACAACCACCGGGATACTTATCCGTTCACCAAAGAATAACTATTTTCATTCAAATTCAATTTCATATTTGAATTTTGACCTATCAGAATCCAACAAGTGGCATAATGAAGAAATAATGGACACAATAAAAATTGATTAGAAACAGACTAATTAACAATATTAAATTTTATTAAGAAACCACGCTAACAAAATCCTAGCTAACTGTTCCTAGCTAACTGTTAATTCCGTATTACATTTTATTTCTCGCAATTTATTTATCGCAATTTATTTTATCGCAATTTATATTCTCGCAATTTTATTTATTGTCATTTAATTTCTGTTATTTACTTTACGCACTTTATTTATCGTCATTTAATTTCTGTTATTTATTTTACGCACTTTAAATATCGGGACACGTATACAAGGTTTTGACATATCATATCGACACATCTATATATATTATTTGGAATCACCATAGACACTCTATATGCAGTAATGATCGAGTTCTCTATACAGGGTTGAGGTTGATTCTATAATAATATATATACTTTGAGTTGTGATCGAGTCTGAGACATGTACACGGGTCACGATACGTATTAATTAATTCAAATATTATATATTAAACTATATATGAATGATTGCACTGTCAACTGTGGACTATCGACTGTGGACTAATAACATTGGACAATTAAAATGAATTAAAATATTGAATATAACATATGAAACTAAACAATTCTTCAAGTTTGCCACTTGATTTCGTCTTAAACCTCATTTGTATCTTCACGATTACATTCTGCGTTCAAACCTTTCATGATTCTTGAAAACACCTCAATCGATAGGATGAATCAACCGCACTTCATCTACGGAAGGAAAGATTTATGCATATAGTTATGCACCTGAGAAACTCTCGGCAATTGAGTAAAAGTTCAACACGTAGCCGCGTCAGATCCTTTGGCATTTATTAACAAAAACAACTTTGCGATCCCTTTTCAAAATTAGCCAATTTTGTCACAACTCCAACAAGTCAACTTCGACTTTTCGTACGAAACAACCTTATTATAACGTTTATATATACGCGTGCTCTTTTATTGTTACCAGGTAACCTTTCATATTCCATCATATTACCATCAGCGTTTAATCATCTAAAAACACAATTCTCCTGAAACCACCTCGGATTAATAACCGATGATTCAGATATCATAGCATTAAATGCAGAGGAAACAGAAAAATGGTAGATGGTCTAAACGGACAAAAGTTTGATGATAAAGAAAGGAGTGTTAGGAACGCTCGATAGAAAATTGGGTATTGAAAAACAGATTGAGTTACCCATGAAGGAGACCAAGGACAAATACAAGGACCAAATCCTATATTCAAAGGATTCAGGTAATTCTGGATCCGTTGAAATCTTTAGAGAATATCTTGCTCCGAAGTCATGTTAAAATCTTGCGGAAAATATTTCTCCATCAACCGTCGAACTTAGAAATTCTAAAATATCATCATCAATATCTTTGATATTTCTGAGGATATTTTCATAAATATTCTCGTCCGAAATTATATACCTCTTCGTGCTTCCTGTGTATCAATATATTGGAAACATTCAATAGAAAATATAGTACCGAAAAGCAGATTATGCGAAACTATGAAGAAAGCCGTGGATAAATCACAAAGAATAAGTTTGACTTCAAAGAATCCAAATAATTCAATGTCTGCTAAAGTCTATAGTGAATAACTTGCTCCTTACTCTAAACCCTTGCAGACAATAGTTTCTATCATCCTCTGATCTTAGATATTCTGAGATATTATCGTACCTTTCATTATAAATATCCTCCATATTTCTGGAGATATTTTTATAACTATTCTTATCTGAAATCATTAATCTTTTCGTGCTATCAGTATTACATCATATAGAAACTGTTAGTTTCTATATTCTGTAAATTTTCAAGCTTAAAATATGAATGTTATTGTAGTAATGATGGGAACTGATGCATGAGTTAGTATAATATAATGACACTTGATCAACGTGATTATATTACAGTAAGTCATGCTGAGTTTCTAAATGAAACGTGATGATTCACAGATCATAACGTCATCGTGTGCCATGTTACATAACTCTTTCATCCTACTTAACTCCGTAACAAATCAAGAAAATGTATTCTTGATGGTTCTATCTTCCGTGATGTTGATAAATTTGAAAATCAAATCGTGCTATCACGTTCCTTCATGCTTAGAACATTATAATCATTCGAAACTCTATATCTATAAATTCTGGACCATTATTCGCTTGACTTGAAGTCGGGAAGAGAAAACAAAAGCATAGAGCTTTGAAATATAAGGGAGAATATAAAGTCCGATAACAACACATAAATTACAAACCGTGTATATCAATGTTTATCGCAACATAAAGACACGGGAGAATTAAAAACATTATAATCCCGAGGGCGAAGTAGAAGAAAGCAGATTCCTCTGGTGGAAGTTGGAAAAGGAGAATGATTGTTGCGATAGTAAGGATGAGGACAAGGATCAGAACTGGATTAATCATTTTCAGAATCTTTTGGATGTATGAACTAAGAAAGAAAGTATAAGAATGGTGAGAATAATGGAAAGGAAGAGCTTAATTTATACTGGAAATATCAGACGTAGTAATCGGGGCAGATCACCGTATTTAATTAAAGAGATCTTAATTTCCATAAATCCCGAAGAATCAGATTTTATAGATCTTCAAGATTTTCTTTAAATCCCTTAAATTCCGGAATTCAACCAAGGCAATGTCAAAAGTTAAGACGCGCCTTATTTTCTAAATTCAAACCTGACTACGTCAAAAGTTAAAAACAAATCTTTGTTTCTCATTTCATCCTTTTGTGAATAGCTTCATTCGCACTCTTCGAATAATCGAATTATTTTTATCCATATTACTCAATGATGATAAAACTCAAGTTATCAACTCATATTCGTCAGGAAAACATATTTATTGTTAGCTATGACGACCTCACTCAAATTTCGGGACGAAATTTCTTTAACGGGTAGGTACTGTGATGACCCGGGAATTTCCGACCAAATTTAAACATAATCTTATATGATTCGACTCGATAAGCAAAGTCTATTAAACCGAGTCTCATTATGTTTGAACTATTTCATGATAACATTTGACCTTTAACTATTTCCGACGATTCACGAACCTTTAATTGTAACTAAGAATGTAAATATAAATAATTATATATAAAACTAATTATATTAGTATTAATGAACTATTAAGTAATTTTGTTATTATAAAAGATAACATTTAATAACTAAAGATTTTCATTTTGAATATATATAGTATATTGTATATAAATGATTCAAACATATTTTACCAACGTTATCAAAATATTAAATGTACAATGTTATACTTTGTAGTTAATTGTTTAATATACATAATTAATCATCTACTCAACATTTAAAACATGATTTTATATATATGGTAGTATACATATATACATAAATATAACTATATATATATGATTTTATACATAATTATTATATTATGTATATGTAGAAATTTATAATATATCTATGATGAAATAATGTACTATTTTAATAAATATATATAATACTTACATATATAAAACATTTATATTTTTCATAATTACATACATAAGTATAATATAATTAGTATGTAAATAAATATTATAATATATTTATATTAAAATGCATAAATATATAATATTCAGTATATGTTACAATACATATTACATAATTATTAAATATTACATAATAATAGATGATATTAATAAATTAAATTTAAATACAAATATAGTTGTTGTAGTAATGTTATTTGTATCGTCAAATATCAATATTTGTATTCATAATATCACTTTATATCATATAAAGATGAAATTGGATGTATAAATTAGATTATTATTACTAATATTATTATTATCGATAAAATATTAATATTATCATAATTAGTATGGTATTATTATTATTATTATTATTATTATTATTATTATTATTATTATTATTATTATTATTATTATCATTTTTACAATTATTATTATCATTAATATTATATTTATCATTATTATTAATTTTATTAATATTATTAGATATTAATAGTATTGTTATTATATATTATTATTATTAATTAAAAAAAAACAGTAGGGATCTATATTATACGCTTGACCTCTGTATCCTTTATCTCTATTATTATTATTTTTTTTGTTTCTTTCCTGCTCCAAACTCGTGAACCTGTGTTGACATTTTCTCCATTTTTTATCAACCGATCTCTATTATTACAAAATGATTATGTATAATTGCAAATCAAATAAAAAGGAAATCCAATGGGATTAAAGAGCACAACGATATTTTTTTTTCTTCTTCTCTGCACGCTCCAATTTTTTTTTCTCTTAATTCAATTTCGAATAAAGTTTCAAAATCTAAAAATGCAGAAAGGTTAGAAATCTTTCTTTGAATCTATCTGCAAAATCTCAACTCTCAAATCTTTATATCGATCTTGAATTTTGAAGTCAAAGTTTAGTTTAAAAAAAGTCAACAATTGTTCTTGAGACAAATTCGCGTTCGTGTATATGTTTCTGATCAAATTGACGATTCCAGTAGTTTTTATACATGTTTAGAAAACTATTTCGTGTTATAAACATTATCTATAATGTTATCTATTACGAAATTAATTTTTTTTGTTTTGTTCCAAGAACCGACGCTGCAGTAGGCCTTTAGTGTTTTTTTTTTTTATTTTAGAACCCAAATTATTTTTTTTCTGTAATGTTTTGAAGCTTTAAAAGGAACCCTGATTTTTTTTTTTTTTTTTTTTGTTATTGATGTTTTGTTGAATCCATGAGACTTGTGGAGAAGAAGAGGAATAGAAGAAAAACAGTTTATATATAAAATTTAAATTCGATATTAGTACAGAGAATTAGAATTGGTGGGATGGTCGAGAGTGTTTGCGTGTGAGCATGTGGTCACGAGATCGAGTCCAGAGGACGGTAGTTTCTTTTTTTTTTTGAAACTCTTTTCATGTGAGGTAGTTTTCTTTTCTAATTTTGTTATTGTTATTATATATTAATTATTATTAGTATTATTATTATTATTGTGATTGTTTTGATTGTTATTGTTATTGTTATTGTTATTATTAGTATCATACTTGTTATCATATTTGAAAGTATTATAGACATTACTATTATTATTATGATAGGTATTAATAATATTATTATTAGTAATAAACTTATCATTTTAGTATTTTATCATCATTAGGATTATGATTATGATTATCATTATTATTATTATGAAGGAAATAAAAATATATTATTATCATCAATATTAGAATTTGTACCGGTTTATAAATAATAGTATCATCAGTACATTTACAATTAATAATATCATATTTATCAGTATCATCATTAATATTTACTAGTATTATTATGATTATCATTTATCATTTTATAAATATTAGAACCCTTATTATTAACATAAGTATGGTATTAGTATTAATATTATTTTAGAGTTATTATTATTAGTATCATTAACAGTTATCATTTTCATTTTTTTTGCTATTAGTATTATCATTATTAATAAAATTATTATTATTATTAGTAAATCATTATTATCTAAATTATTATTTTAACAAATAAATTTTTTGTACACTATATATATACTTATGGTATATACTAGGATTGTATTAATAATTCACATAACAAACTAATAAAATTTCATAAATACAATACTAACCACAAATATATGTATATAAATATATTAATGTCACTATTTATATAAACGTAAATCATTATAGATATATATACATAAAATCGATATATATATAAAATATAACTTAAAATATAATATAAGTATACGTTTTAAAATAAAGGTTAGAATAAATTCTACAAAACTATAATATATAAATAATACATATTAATAAATGAAATTTTGTAACTTACATTATACGTATTAATATATACACAATTGATATAGGTTCGTGAATCCGAGGCCAACCCTGCATTGTTCAATGACGTCATATGTATTTTTACTACAAAATACAGTATCGTGAGTTTCATTTGCCTTTTTACCCTTTATATTTTTGGGCTGAGAATACATGCGCAACTTTTATAACTGTTTTACGAAATTGACACAAGTACGTGAAACTACATTCTATGGTTGGATTATCGAAGTCGAATATGCCCCTTTTTATTAAGTCTGGTAATCTAAGAATTAGGGAACAGACACCCTAATTGACGCGAATCCTAAAGATAGATCTATCGGGCCCAACAAGCCCCATCCAAAGTACCGGATGTTTTAGTACTTCGAAATTTATATCATGTCCGAAGGAGGATCCCGGAATGATGGGGATATTCTTATATATGAATATTGTTAATGTCGGTTACCAGGTGTTCAATCCATATGAATGATATTTTTGTCTCTATGCATGGGACGTATGTTTATGAGAAATGGAAATCTGAAATCTTGTGGTCTATTAAAATGATGGAAACGATTGTTTAAGTTAAACTAATGAACTCACCAACCTTTTGGTTGACACTTTAAAGCATGTTTATTCTCAGGTACGAAAGAAATCTTCCGCTGTGTATTTGCTCATTTTATAGATATTACTTGGAGTCATTCATGGCATATTTCAAAAGACGTTGCATTCGAGTCGTCGAGTTCATCAAGATTATTATCAAGTCAATTATAGTTGGATATATTATGAAATGGTATGCATGCCTGTCAACTTTCGATGTAATGAAAGTTTGTCTTTTCAAAAACGAATGCAATGTTTGTAAAATGTATCATATAGAGGTCAAGTATCTCGCGATGTAATCAACTGTTGTGAATCGTTTATAATCGATATGGACTTCGTCCGGATGGATTAGGACGGGTCTTCACAGAAATCGGGTAAAACTAATTAAAATCGTCCAAAACAAAAGTACCTTCAATTATTTGTACAAAAATATGTGATATATGATTTAAATAACTTGGTAAATTTTTCCCACACTTGGCTTTTATATTTCTTTCTTTGCCTTTTTATTCTCTTCTATTCCATTTTAAATGAATTCAAGCGTTTTGAGTTGTTTCTCAATTTATGTCTTTTCGAGGTAACAATAATTTCGGTGGTAACACCTAGTTTTATCGTTCATAAATATGTATAAACATGATTTTGAGTTCATTTAGTTGAAATTTTTTTTTTTTAAATTTTACTAGAAGTGGGTAGTCAGTATATAAGACTAGGGCTGTTCTTTATTATCAGAGAGCACTAGATTCTAATACAACTACTGTGTTACTAGTAAAGTTTAACGGTGGCTATTAAACCAAGTGTATAAGTCAATTTTTTAAAATCCGAGAGAATTTAATCCCTTCCCACATTTAAGATCTTGCAATGCCCTCATTTACAAGAAATCAGTTACAATTTAAATTATTGAGGGTGATTAGCGTAGAAAAATGATTAAATTTTACCAAAGTTTCCAAACATATTGTTGTTTGTTTGAATGATAAATGGTGCACATCATTTGTTCATTCCTGCAGTTGTTATATCACATTTATTTTACATCTTATCGTCAAAATTAGTTGCTTTTGCTGAACTTAATGCCAGTCTTTGAAAGTGCGCTATTTTACCCCGTTGTGTACATGAGATAAACTACAAACATATATATACATATTTTTGAAGTAGGGTATATCACCCCACATTCAAAAATTATTAAAATCTAGTAATAAAAGTTAGAAAATTATAAAAACTATTACAGTATCAAAAGAAGTATTAAAAGTATAAAATTACAAGTTACAAAATAAATAAAAATAGGAATAAAAGAAAATTACGGTTGATGAGGATGGTTCCAGTAGGGATTCCATTCATAGCCGTAAGTGCTGTAGAATGCTTGAGCTAGGTTATATGTAGGGAACGGTGGTCGGGTCTGTATAGTCCAGGAGGAAATATGGCCGGTTGAGTAGGAATGTAGTTTATATTTAGGTAGGCACAATGGCTTATGATTTGGTTTTGATGATATTGCCAATCTGCATTTTTATGTAACATCCCGCATTTTTCCGTTTACTTTTCCGTTTAACTATTTAAATTCCGTTATATGTTTATGACATCCCTCGTTAATACGCATTTTTAAAATATCTCGTTTAGGTAATTCACGCACCCGCAACCGAACTAGAGGGACCATTGTTGCCAAGAGAGCAAAGAGGTAACTAGGTCAATTAGTCAACCCTTCACTCTCATCCATTCATTATCTCTTTCATTTTCCCTTTTTCTTTAATACTTCCACAAAATCTCTCAAACACCAATCCAAGAAATCATCATCTAAATCAAATCGAGCAAGCATCAATTAAAACAAATTACATATTTGGAATCCTTGCAACTTCCTCTTCGATTCCATACCAATTTCATTACATTTGGGTAACTTTCTAAAATCACTAGATTTTGTGTTCTTGATGTTTTTAACTTATAAAGTTGTTAATTAGTGTCTATGGCTCAAGTCTAACATGAATATATGATTTATATGTTGGATTTTGTTATTTGAAGTAACTAGCATGAACATAAACTTTGGTGTGTTTGATTTGGTGATTTGGTTGATTGAATGATGTTAAATGCCATAAATGCATGTATTAAATGTGTTCCTAACATCACTAGCTTCAATTTCATGTGTAGGTTGCTTGAGAAAACTCCATACACTTGATTAGTGATTTTGGTGAATTTGGGTTAGGGTTTGATAAGCTTGAAATGAATATTTGATGCATTGAATGCCATGATTTATTGTTAGTAAGTAGTTAGTTGTATTGTATGCTCGATTACCTAAAAAACGGCATATTGTATGTATGCATTAAATGCCCGAATCATAAATGTGCACTTATCAAATTTGAGTATTAAATGTGTGCATTAATT
The DNA here is from genome assembly GCF_046630445.1 of Rutidosis leptorrhynchoides. Taxonomy (NCBI): domain Eukaryota; kingdom Viridiplantae; phylum Streptophyta; class Magnoliopsida; order Asterales; family Asteraceae; genus Rutidosis; species Rutidosis leptorrhynchoides. Next base: position 398,905,887 of record NC_092338.1, read on the forward strand.
GATCATTTACTTTGGAAAGCCGATCGTTACAAATAACGTTTTTGGTTGGTGAAATGTATTTAGTTGTGTTCTTTGTCAAATTACCTTTCTAACGATATAAGATACGAGTTCTAAGTATTAGCGGTTTGCGAGTTATGCTTGAAAGTGTTTTGAATTGAGACTTGGACATTTGAGACTGACCAGGTACCAGTTCCCGTGTATTGTCATGGCGCGGCAATCCTGGGTCGCGGCGCGGCCTAAGCCGTGTTCAGGTTCTGACCTACATGTCAATTATATGAAAAATGTTTGGCACCCTATGGACCTCCGATTCACATGAGACTTGTTCTAACATGTTTATATATGAATAAAAACCTCAGAAAAATAGTTCGGGACCCGACCAGAACGTGTTGACTTTTTCGTTGACTTTGACCGAGCAAAGTTTGGCTTTTGTTCAAACTTAACCAAATGATTATGCAACCTTCCTAACTTGTTTCTATACTTGTATCTTGCATGAAACTTGACAATTTGATTCACATGCTACATAATCGAGTCGTAACGAGCCATAGGACTAATTGAACATCTTTGACCTATCGGGTTTACCGTTATTGATATGACCTATTTGTTTAGGTCAAGACTAGCACTATCCTTCGCACACGTTACTTTGTGAAGTACTTTTCATACGTGCACTCAAGGTGAGATCATAGTCCCATCTTTCAAACAACTTTTATGCTTTAAACTATGGGATGAGAAACATATACGTATCATACTTTTATACTTTGAACACAAGTACGAAAACGAACATTCCACGTACGGGTTTGAACGAAAATCCTCAATTCAATTATCATTAGTTACACTTGCAGGGTGTAAACGTGAACTTATATTATGTGATCACATGGGCTTGACGAGCCTCATTCGGACGGTTCGCTACCGTTAGCGGATGAAATATATTTTCGGGTCTAGTGTATGTTAGAACACTACGCAAAGGGTGCAAAACAGTTAAGTTTGATAATTGGGTGCCCGCGAAACAAATAACAACTTTGGAATGCAAATGATTTAGATAATCATATTATATTAAATCTTGTGGTTCAAATGCAACGTTTACTAAAACACCTATGATTTCACCAATGTTTTCGTTGACAGTTTTCTATATGTTTTCTCAGGTCCTTGAAAGCTACTTGATACATGCTTCCGCACTCTTTTTGATTCTTGCTTGGATGTCGAGTATACATGCATAGTTGGAGCGTCTTTTGACTACTTTAAATTGTGTCGCATAGGTTTCATTCGTACGTTAAACTTTGTAATGTAACTAGTCTTTTGAACTACATTTGTAAACTTGAAATATCCTTTTACTTATGAAATGAATGCGACATATTTTGGTCAAACGTCATGTTAAAGACTTATGACCACGTAACGGGACCTAAGTAGTCGGCGTCGTCAAACAAGATTTGGTCGGGTCGCTACAGATGGTATCAGAGCATTGGTTGTAGGGATTTAGAGTTCATTGGTGTCAACCCCGAGTCATAGGGTACATTAGTGAGTCTAGACTACAACCGGCATATAGACTTGAAGTAGGAATTACTTGACTACTTGTGCATTATACTCGAACTCGTCTATCATATCTAATTCTTATTCAATCTTAATCTCACATTACTTGATTCAATTGACGCGCCACCTTGACTATATGAATTAGTGTCGAATGCACATATGAATTAGGGTAATATAATTTCCGGGATTATATTACGGTGACTCATATGAACATTCCGACATTATGACATAAAGAATTTAAGGCGAGTCAACGAAAATTTCTCTCTATCCTTATTCCATATCATGGTTAGTATTATTAAGAATACTAATCAACGGTATTCTTGTGTTTTAAAGGAACAATGCCTCCTCGTCGTGTGCCATGCCATGAGACTCCCGAACAAGCACTACAATGAATGATAGCCACCGCCGTGGAAGCGGCCATGGCCGATCACTCCTCCAACAATAACAACAACCACAAAAACAATCAAGGGGCCGGTAACTCAAGCGAAGGGTGCTCCTACAAAGCCTTCATGGGGTGCAAACCTCACACTTTTGATGGAACTGGGGGACCAGTTGTACTCACTCGATGGTTCGAACAAACGGAAACCGTTTTTAGCATAAGCGGTTGTCGAGACCAAGATAAAGTCAAATATTCCACCCACACCTTTGCCGGTAACGCCCTCACATCGTGGAACACGTATGTACAATCGGTGGGTACCGATGAAGCTCACGCCCTCTCTTGGGCCGATTTGAGGGAAATGATGATCGTCGAATTTTTCTCTCGTGAAGAAACCCGAAAGCTCGAACAAGAGCTAAGAACTTTAAAAGCGGTCGGAAACGATCTCAAGGCCTACAATCAACGATACGCCGAGCTATCCTTGATGTGTCCCAACCTCGTGAACCCCGAATCTCAAAGGGTTGAACTCTATATGGATGGTCTTCCAAAGAGCATCAAACAAGGAGTGATGTCATCCAAACCCGCTAACCTACAACAAGCTTTGAACATGGCCCGCCAATTGATCGAAACGGTTGACGAAATCGTAGTTCCGGCTCCTAAGGCCGAGGATAAATCGGGCGGCAACAAAAGAAAATGGGAAGCCCCCCAATCAAGCAACAACTACAACAACAACTTCACCAAAAAGCCTTTCACCTCCGACGCCAAGAAAAGTTATGGCGGAAATAAACCATTTTGCAACAAATGCCACAAACACCACTATGGTGAATGTAGCAATCTATTTTGCCACCGGTGCCAAAGGGGTGGTCATGTGGCCAACGATTGTAGAAGTGCCGCCCCCGTCGCTCAAAAGGTGCCCAATGCACCAAAACCGGGTACTTGTTATGAATGTGGCCAAACGGGTCATTTTAGAAATGCGTGTCCGAAGAAGAAAGCCAACACCAACACGCGCGGACGAGCTTTCAACATCAACACCGAGAAAGCCCGAGATGACAATGAATTAGTAACGGGTACGTTTCTCCTCAACAACACTTATGTTACTTGTTTATTCGATTCGGGTGCCGATAAGAGTTTTGTATCCAAGACTTCGACTCATTCTTTTAATACTCCACCACTTCCACTAGATACCACTTATACCATTGAAGTGGCCAACGGAAAACTATTGAGTGCCGACACATATTACCGGGGTTGTACGATAAACATTTTGGGTAATGAGTTTGAAATTGACTTGATACCCATGGAACTAGGAAGCTTCGATGTAATAATCGGTATGAATTGGCTAGCCAAAATGAAATCTCACATCCTTTGTGATCTTAACGTAATCTGAATTCCTATCGAGAATGGTGAACCTTTGATCGTCTATGGCGATAAGAGTTGCACCGGACTCAACCTCGTTTCATGCATTAAAGTTAGAAAACTACTTCGTAAGGGTTGTTTTGCGATCCTTGCTCACGTTAAGAAAGTCGAGTTCGATGAGAAGCACATCGATGATGTGCCAATTGTTAGTGACTATTCCGATGTATTTCCTGACGAATTGCCGGGTCTTCCACCTCATCGACCGGTTGAATTCCAAATCGGTCTTATTCCGGGAGCCGCGCCCGTAGCACGTGCACCATATAGACTCGCTCCATCCGAAATGCAAGAATTGCAAAGTCAAATCTAAGAACTACTTGATCGTGGTTTTATCCAACCTAGCCATTCACCTTGGGGCGCTCCGATTTTGTTTGTTAAAAAGAAAGACGAATCCCTACGAATGTGCATTGATTATCATGAACTAAACAAATTGACAGTTAAGAACCGATATCCTCTTCCTCGCATCGATGACCTCTTTGATCAACTACAAGGGTCTTGTGTATATTCAAAAATCGATCTCCGCTCGGGTTATCATCAATTAAGGGTTAAGGGGGAAGATGTCTCCAAAACCGCTTTCCGAACTCGTTATGGTAGCTATGAATTTCTTGTAATGCCATTTGGTCTCACTAACGCACCGGCGGTGTTCATGGATCTTATGAACCGCGTGTGCAAACCGTATCTTGACAAATTCGTTATCGTGTTCATCGATGATATTTTGGTCTATTCAAAAAGCGAAGAAAAACACGAGGAACACCTCCAACTTGTGCTTGAACTTTTAAGACAAGAACGACTCTATGCCAAATTCTCCAAGTGTGAATTTTGGTTAAAGGAAGTTCAATTTCTTGGTCATGTTGTAAGTGACCAAGGTATTAAAGTCGATCCAACGAAAATTGAAGCCATTAGTAAATGGGAGACTCCTACTACTCCTACTCACATTCGTCAATTCTTGGGTCTCGCAGGATACTACCGTAGATTCATCAAAGATTTCTCTTTGGTTGCTCGTCCTCTAACCGCTTTAACTCACAAGGGAAAGAAATTCAATTGGGCGACCGAACAAGAATCCGCATTTCAAATCTTGAAAACAAAGCTAACCACCGCTCCTATCTTGTCACTTCTCGAAGGCAATGACGATTTTGTTGTGTATTGTGATGCCTCAAAACATGGTTTTGGGTGTGTGTTGATGCAACGAACGAAAGTCATTTCTTATGCTTCTCGACAACTCAAAATTCATGAACGAAACTACACGACACATGATCTCGAACTCGGAGCCGTTGTCTTTGCACTTAAAATGTGGAGACACTATCTTTATGGAACCAAGAGTACTATCTTTACCGATCACAAAAGTCTCCAACACATCTTCGACCAAAAGCAACTAAACATGAGACAACGAAGGTGGATTGAAACCTTAAATGATTACGATTGCGAGCTTCGTTACCATCCCGGGAAGGCAAATGTAGTAGCCGATGCCTTAAGTCGAAAAGAAAGAGCGGTGCCTCTTCGTGTCCGAGCCTTAAACATCACCATCCACACCAACCTTAATAGCCAAATTCGGGTAGCCCAAGATGAGGCTCTCAAGGATGAAAACGTTTCACAAGAGCTCTTGAACATTCTCGTCTCTCGATTAGAAGTTAGGGAGACCGGACTTCGATATTTCGCCGGAAGGATTTGGGTGCCTAGATATGGGGATCTACGAAGTCTTATTTTAGATGAAGCCCATAAGTCACGATACTCGATTCACCCCAGTGCCAATAAGATGTACCACGACCTTAAACAACAATATTGGTGGCCGAACATCAAAAGGGACATAGCTACTTATGTTTCCAAGTGTTTGACATGTTCCAAAGTCAAATCCGAACACCAAAGACCGTCCGGACTACTTCAACAACCCGAGATCCCGCAATGGAAGTGGGAAAGGATAACGATGGATTTTATCACCAAACTACCAAAAATGACGGGCAATTATGATACCATTTGGGTTATTGTTGACCGTTTCACCAAATCTGCACACTTTCTCGCTATGAAAGAAACCGACAAAATGGAGAAACTTGCACAACTTTACATCAAGGAGATCGTAGCCCAACACGGTGTACCTTTATCGATTATCTTCGACCGAGATGGCCGTTTTGTTTCTAGATTTTGGCGTACCTTGCAAGAAGCGTTGGGAATGCGTTTAGACATGAGCACCGCATATCATCCCCAAACCGATGGGCAAAGCGAACGCACAATTCAAACCTTGGAGGACATGTTACGAGCTTGCGTGGTTGATTTTGGAAAAGCTTGGGACAAGCACTTACCTCTCGCCGAGTTCTCTTACAACAATAGTTATCATACAAGTATTAAAGCTGCACCTTTTGAAGCGTTATATGGCCGAAAATGCCGTTCTCCTCTTTGTTGGGCCGAAGTAGGTGACGTACAAATTACCGGACCCGAACTCATTCACGAAACCACCGAGAAGATCGTTCAAATCCGAGATAGGCTTCGGACGGCCCGGAGTCGTCAAAAGTGCTATACCGACAAAAGATGCAACGACCTTGAATTTCAAGTCGGTGACCACGTTATGTTAAAAGTCGCACCTTGGAAAGGTGTCATTCGTTTTGGAAAACATGGGAAATTAAATCCGCGGTATATTGGTCCCTTCGAAATCTTGGAGCGTATTGGAACCGTTGCTTATCGTTTAGATCTTCCGCCTCAATTGAGCTCCGTTCATCCTACCTTCCATGTATCTAACTTGAAAAAGTGTCTTGCCGAGCCTGATATCGTCATCCCTCTCGAGGAACTTACTATTGATGACAAACTTCATTTTGTGAAAGAACCGGTTGAAATTGTGGACACCTCCGTCAAGACATTGAAACAAAGCCGAATCCCGATTGTCAAGGTTCGTTGGAATGCTAAAAGAGGACCCGAGTTTACTTGAGAAAGGCAAGATCAAATGCAAAAGAAATACCCTCACTTGTTCCCGGCTCCGGAAACGCAAGATCCCGAGGAAGAAACAACGACCGCTACGCCTACTTAAATTTCGGGACGAAATTTCTTTTAAGGAGTAGGTAATGTAACATCCTGCCTTTTTCCGTTTAACTATTTAAATTCCGTTATATGTTTATGACATCCCTCGTTAATACGCGTTTTTAAAATATCTCGTTTAGGTAATTCACGCACCCGCAACCGAACTAGAGAGACCATTGTTGCCAAGAGAGCAAAGAGGTGACTAGGTCAACTAGTCAACCCTTCACTCTCATCCATTCATTATCTCTTTCATTTTCCCTTTTTCTTTAATACTTCTACAAAATCTCTCAAACACCAATCCAAGAAATCATCATCTAAATCAAATCGAGCAAGCATCAATCAAAACAAATTACATATTTGGAATCCTTGCAACTTCCTCTTCGATTCCATACCAATTTCATTACATTTGGGTAACTTTCTAAAATCACTAGATTTTGTGTTCTTGATATTTTTAACTTATAAAGTTGTTAATTATTGTCTATGGCTCAAGTCTAACATGAATATATGATTTATATGTTCGATTTTTTTATTTGAAGTAACTAGCATGAACATAAACTTTGGTGTGTTTGATTTGGTGATTTGGTTGATTGAATGATGTTAAATGCCATAAATGCATGTATTAAATGTGTTCCTAACATCACTAGCTTCAATTTCATGTGTAGGTTGCTTGAGAAAACTCCATAAACTTGATTAGTGATTTTGGTGAATTTGGGTTAGGGTTTGATAAGCTTGAAATGAATATTTGATGCATTGAACGCCATGATTTATTGTTAGTAAGTAGTTAGTTGTATTGTATGCTCGATTACCTACAAAACGTCATGTTGTATGTATGCATTAAATGCCCGAATCATATATGTGCACTTATCAAATTTGAGTATTAAATGTGTGCATTAATTGATCATTTACTTTGGAAAGCCGATCATTACAAATAACGTTTTTGGTTGGTGAAATGTATTTAGTTGTGTTCTTTGTCAAATTACCTTTCTAACGATATAAGATACGAGTTCTAAGTATTAGCGGTTTGCGAGTTATGCTTGAAAGTGTTTTGAATTGAGACTTGGATATTTGAGACTGACCAGGTACCAGTTCCCGTGTATTGTCGCGGCGCGGCAATCCTGGGTCGCGGCGCGGCAATCCTGGGTCGCGGCGCGGCCTAAGCCGTGTTCAGGTTCTGACCTACATGTCAATTATATGAAAAATGTTTGGCACCCTATGGACCTACGATTCACATGAGACTTGTTCTAACATGTTTATATATGAATAAAAACCTCAGAAAAATAGTTCGGGACCCGACCCGAACGTGTTGACTTTTTCGTTGACTTTGACCGACCAAAGTTTGACTTTTGTTCAAACTTAACCAAATGATTATGCAACCTTCCTAACTTGTTTCTATACTTGTATCTTGCATGAAACTTGACAATTTGATTCACATGCTACATAATCGAGTCGTAACGAGCCATAGGACTAATTGAACATCTTTGACCTATCGGGTTTACCGTTATTGATACGACCTATTTGTTTAGGTCAAGACTAGCACTATCCTTCGGACACGTTACTTTGTGAAGTACTTTTCATACGTGCACTCAAGGTGAGATCATAGTCCCATCTTTCAAACAACTTTTATGCTTTAAACTATGGGATGAGAAACATATACGTATCATACTTTTACACTTTGAACACAAGTACGAAAATGAACATTCCACGTACGGGTTTGAACGAAAATCCTCAATTCAATTATCATTAGTTACACTTGCAGGGTGTAAACGTGAACTTATATTATGTGATCACATGGGCTTGACGAGCCTCATTCGGACGGTTCGCTACCGTTAGCGGATGAAATATATTTTCGGGTCTAGTGTATGTTCTAACACTACGCAAAGGGTGTAAAACAGTTAAGTTTGATAATTGGGTGCCCGCGAAACAAATAACAACTTTGGAATGCAAATGATTTAGATAATCATATTATATTAAATCTTGTGGTTCAAATGCAACGTTTACTAAAACACCTATGATTTCACCAATGTTTTCGTTGACAGTTTTCTATATATTTTCTCAGGTCTTTGAAAGCTACTTGATACATGCTTCCGCTCTCTTTTTGATTCTTGCTTGGATGTCGAGTATACATGCATAGTTGGAGCGTCTTTTGACTACTTTAAATTGTGTCGCATAGGTTTCATTCGTACGTTAAACTTTGTAATGTAACTAGTCTTTTGAACTACATTTGTAAACTTGAAACATCCTTTTACTTATGAAATGAATGCGACATATTTTGGTCAAATGTCATGTTAAAGACTTATGACCACGTAACGGGACCTAAGTAGTCGGCGCCATCAAACATGATTTGGTCGGGTCGCTACAATGGCTAGTCATTCTGCTCCATATTCCATTCATATCAAAATTTTCATCAACCCTCCTACCATTAATTATCAACCTTTGACAATCAGTTGATGCTAGTTCCTCAGGCGTATATATACACAAAGCCTGAGCCATATCTAATAGAGATATATGGCGCATCACACCTCCTAACAAAAATCTAATAAAGCTCCGATCGGTTAAGGTAGCTACCCGATCATTTATTTCAACACTACATAATAATTTCACACACCATTCTCTATATACAGGCCTACGTATATTGAATAATCGTTCCCAATCATTAAAAGTAGAATTACCATACCTTTGTGTAAGTAATTCTCTGATTGGCTCGGCCAATCCCACTGTTTCTAACGGTTCCCAATCTATTACCCTGGGTACTTCAACATTATTTGACTGAAGGCTGTGTAAGTTCCTCTGATATTTTGGATAATCTATCCAATGTCTGTCAAATCTTAAATTAGGGTGTAAATTTGCCATTTGTATATTTGAATATGAAATGAATTGATGCGGTAGATTTTGTCTGTATTGGTCGTTAATCTCCTGTTCGTCTGCATTCTCAGGAGGAGCATTGTGAGCCTGGGATGCGGATGAAGATTCACCCCTTTCAGTCTGCAAAACACATTAAACACAATCTTTGTGCATCCAAATATGCATTAGTGTTAGAATATTATAACTTAAAATAACCATAATGACATGTTTTAACAATAATAACTTATACACATTTTCATAATATTCACAATTCTACACTTTTACAAATAAACATATATGAAAATGTATACAATGTTCCTTAGCATTCATCTTCTAAAACATGTCAACAATAATCATTATAGCAATTAAACAAGTTCCAAATGGCATTCATGTTAATTAAATCAAGTTCATGCATTTTTGACTCAAAAAGTCAACAATCTTGCTCAAAAATCATGTTTATGATCAAGGTTTTGATCATTTAGCAACCTAAATATGTTACACTACTTAATTAAGCATGAACTAACAACAAAATTCGGCCATAACGCATTTATATCAAAAAGCCCCAATTTTGCTCAAGAACACAAACCCTAGATTACTCAAAATTTGAAGTTTAAGGCTTCTAATCATGTTAAATAGCATCAATCTAGGTTATACAAGTATAATATACAAACAATTTAAGCACAATTAGACTATAAATCATCAAAATCAAATTAGGTTAAAATATGCTGAAGAACACTAAAAATCCGGATTAAAGAGTGTTTATGTGACGACCAGGAAATTTCCGACCAAATTTAAACTTAATCTTTATATAATTCCGACTTGATAAACAATGAATTTTTAATAAATCTTTAACCTCCGGAAAGAGTTTTACACAAGCTTTTGTTCACCCTTTTATTCCGACGATTCACGAACGTCATAACTTGATTTAATTATTTAATTGTTTAATTATTGTGTATATATATGGATTTATATATATTTAACTTGAAAATATGATAATTAAATATCTCATTAAGTATATTAACAAAGTATTGCATATATATTTTCATACTACTAATTTAAAGAGTTTTTGAACAATATATATGTTACTATTCAAACGACGTAATTAACTTATGTTAAAATGTATTTACATATAATGTATTACGAGTGTAAATACATCCTTACAAGTATTTAATACACTTTATAATATACCAATACATATAAAGGATAGCTATACTCGTATTTCTGTTCAATTTTCTCAAGAATTCTACTCGCATTCATACGGTATTTTTACCCGTATTATACACAGCTTCTAGAAGTATTTACTATTGGTATATACCAATAGAAATCTGCAATTATTTGTTTAATATGTCATCCATGACCTAATCAATTTAATATGTCATCCTTGACTTAATACATTTTAACTTATCTTAGATATTTTCACTAAAAGCCAAATTTTCAAGCCTATAATTAAGCACCATTTCTAACTCATTTTTACACATTCATTTTCCAAATTTTACTTCCAATTTTCACACACACTTGCAAGAAATCTCTCAAGTTTTGTTCTACTACTTCTTTCCAGCAATTTTACATTCTAAACTTGAGGTAAAAACTCTACTTCAACTCTTGTTCAATTCATATGTTTATAGCTATCTATATAAGAGTTTATAAACTAGAACATAGTTTAGTTGATTCTAAACTTGTTTGAAAAACTAATCTAATCTTTCTAACTTAACTCTAATAACACTTATTTATATGTATTATTATGTTATATTAAGTTAATATAAGAACTTATAACTTGTACATATGAAGAACACCTTGAAACTTAACATATATCCTTTAATCTCCATTCAGTAAAAAGCGGGCTGTTTTGGGTTGGGAATTAAAAACCTATCTTAGACTTTAAGTTCGAGGCTAAGACTTTAGAAATATGTTAATATATGTAAATAAGACTTCCAGTATTTTTTTCATGATTTTAGACGAAGTGGAAGTATTTTATTAAAAATCATATATTGGGTGGATGCCGGGATTTTTCCAAATCTGTCCACCGACACAAAAACAGGGTAAAGCTCTAAAAATTACTACTTGGGATAAACTTTTAGAATTGGTTTTGTAAAATTGACTTCTTAAGGAATCCATAGCAATTTGATTCACTTTAAACGGAGTTGTAATGAATATTTGGCGAGCAAAACAAAACCTGCTAAAATTAACGTGGTATGGACGAAATTTATATTATAAAAACTATATTAACCATATCCTTGTTAACTTTTCCTATATCCTATATATATTTGGACATGTTATCATTAGTATAAGAAAATATTATAATCTTGATTAATTTCGAGATTGTATATATATAATAATCTTGGTACGTTCCATGACAATACGTGCACAATACGTTTTGATAAATCCTAAGACAATACGTACACAATACGTCTTAGTTAATTCTAAGACAATACGTATATAATACTTCTCTAGATTGATGCAAGACAATACGTACACAATACGCCGTGGGGTAATTCTAAGATTATATATATATATATATATATATATATATATATATATATATATATATATATATATATATATATATATATATATATATATATACCGATTATTGGACTTTTCGGACTATTTTGGACTATTAAACTTGACAACTTAAATAATCACATGTGATTGAATATATAAACTTAAATAATCACATGTGATTGAAAATATAAATAATCACATGTGATTGAAAATATAAACTTAAACAATCACATGTGATTAATATATGATATGAACTTGCTATATTAATTTTGTTCACATGTATTATTATCTGAATCGTTATTATTATTATTATAGGTTCGTGAATCCAAGGACGACGACCATATTTTTAATAAGTTAAAAACTTATTATTAATATACTTTTACTACCCTGAGTATATAGTCCCATTTTTAAACTCTATAAATATTTTGAGATGAGAATACATGCATTTTATGTTTTACGCCATGGACACAAGTACTTAAAATATATTCTACGTTGAGTTGTACCACCTTGCATATCTTCCCTAATAACTTGGTAACTAATATTTACATGTTGTAAGAACATGTAAGCGTGAATCCTATTGATAGATCTATCGGGTTTGACAACCCCAACCGGGCTAGTCGCTCTAGTATCGTAAACGGTTGCATAGTACTTCGTTTTTACTACACTTGGTACAGTGTAGGGAGATTTCATAATAAAGGGAATATGCCACATTAATGGTTAAGTATGGTTACCGAAACGCTCAACAACTTATAGAATACTTTTACACACTTGCGAGTGTACATATATTTATAACTATGAAAATCTTGTGGTCTATATTTATATCGATGCTAAACCTATATATCTCACCAACCTTTGTGTTGACTGTTTAAGCATGTTTATTCTCAGGTCCTTAAGAAATTCTTCCGCTGTTGCATTATCTGAGCAAGCTGTGCATGGAGTCTCATGCTTTTGTTTAAATGAAGTGTTGCATTCAATAAAACCTTTGTCATGTATTATATTCAATTGTTATGTCACTTGTGTAGTATTTGGAAACCGATGTATCATGGAGATTATTTCTTAAATAATCATCCACTTGTTTAAAACATGCATTATGTATAATAATGGTGTGCTTTTTATGAAATTAATGCAATATTTTTCTAAAACGTATCATATAGAGGTCAAATACCTCGCTATGGGACCAATGAATAACGTACTGCGTTTATAGTAATATGGACGGGTCGTTTCAGTTTAGATGTAGAAATTACCGATCTCCTTGAAAAACTTCTTGGTAGGATTCTTCTCAACATGATTTTAGCAAAAAATTTGATGATTAACGGTGAAAAATCGCGAATTTGAGAGGTGTTTGTGTGTGTTTTTCGCAAAAAAATGTGGGTGTGGTGTTTTGAGGACTGGTCTGTCGACCAGTTTATGTGGTCTGGATTTTTCAAGCTCCGCGAGTGCGGTGCTTTTTCTACTGAGAAGCTCCGCGAGTGCGGTTCTTTTTTTATATATATATATATAAAACCTTTATTCATAAAACAATTAATGGAGTAATTTTTAAAATTTTGTTTCCTTTTTTATTTAGGCAGAGGTTGTTTCGGTATGTTTACCTAGTCCGTCCCTCGACAAAATTTAAAAATTTGTCATTTTAAAGCGTTTGTTTTAAAAGCAAAGATTTTTGGGTGTTTTAATATTTTTGGCATACTTTAAATCAATAAGATTAAAAATAATGATAATAAAATTTCTCGTCCCGCCCTCGGGTAAAGCAATTTCGGTTCAACGACCTAGTCTTCAACTCACGACGAATTTTAGAAATCAATTTTTTTAACTTAATGAAATAAAGTAAATTTTGTTTTTAAATTCACACCAAACTTAAATTTAAAATTCATAAAATTTTATATAAATATTATTAATATACATTAGCTTACAAACTTACATTTAAAATATTATAAATATATATTGGTTTTTTTTAAAAATTTACAATAATATTAAATTAATATTTATTAATTTTAAAAACAAGGTAAAAATCAAATTAAAATCATTTTAGTCTTTTATCCCACTTTAATCAATCAAATATTATCAAAAATATACGTCCCTCTTTTGGGTAAAGTAATTTCGGCTAAATTACCTAGTTTTACTCCTGACGAATTTTTGAAATATTTTAGATTGATTGATTAAAGATATTTATACCTTATGAATAAACGGTAAATTTCGCAGTGATGAATTAAATTTTTGTATGATATCAATAATTTCAGTTTCGCATACCTAATTTTATTGAATATCAATTTAATACTTTATAGCGAACGATTCAGCGTTTATTATCAAAAGGTTAAAAGCAATTAATAAAAACAAATAAAAGCTGTACATACTTACCTGTGAGATAGAATTCTCAGAGACTTGATTTAGCCGACTTATAAGAGAGTCGTTCGATTTGGTTTTCCATAGCTACATAGGCGTAACCTCGATTTTTCAATAACTTTTCTTCTAAATATATGAACGGTCCTTCTCTGCATAAAGTAACGAACTCGGTATTGGAATGTGTTTGATTGTTCGAACATTTCCCTTCGTGTGACCATTTTCCACATTTATTATCTTTCTAGGTGTCGTGCTCTTCTTTTCGCTGCGGATTTTTATTTTCCTTTACCAAAATGTATCTTATTATGATTGTTCCTGAGTTCTTTCCTTACTTCGTCCATTTTGCCTCTTATGAATGATACCAGTTCACTCGGAAAAGTGTTATTATTACGTTTAGTAATCATAGCGTGTAGTAGTAGACCATGGTTCAGATCAAAGGAATTCTTCATCTCGTAAAACCTAAAAGAAATAAAAATTCAGAATGGAAGGAGAAGACTAGTTCTTTAGGGTCTTCTAGGGAAAGACCAATCGGATTCCATTCTCGGAAACTACACGAAAACAGAAAATCTAACTCTAACAGAAATATATATTACCCTTAAAATGTTCGAATCTTCCCACACTTATTTAGCTGTGGTGTCGAAATTGTGATTAACTTCATCTTCAACTTCCATTGGATTATCTATGTAATGTTTAACTCTGTGACCATTAACTTTAAATTCAATCCCATTTGAATTTATTAACTCTATTGTTCCGTATGGGAAAACTCTTTTGACTATGAATGGTCCAGACCATCTTGATTTCAATTTTCCAGGAAATAGCTTGAATCGTGAATTGAAAAGAAGAACTCTGTCTACTTCCTTAAATTCTTTCGAACTTCTGATTCTTTTATCATGCCATTTCTTTGTTCTTTCCTTATAAATTAACGAATTTTCGTATGCTTCATGTCTTAATTCTTCTAATTCGTTTAGTTGACTTAACCGTAGACGTCCAGCTTCATGCAAATCAAGATTACATGTCTTCAAAGCCCAAAATGCTTTGTGCTCAATTTCTACTGGAAGGTGACATGCTTTTCCGTAAATGAGTTTAAAAGGTGTGGTACCAATTGGAGTTTTGTAGGCTGTTCAAAAAGCCCAGAGTGCATCCTCCAATTTCATGGACCATTCCTTTGGATTTGATCCTACGGTTTTCTTTAGAATACGTTTTGATGCTCGGTTAGTATTTTCAACTTATCCACTTGTTTGTGGATGATAAGCGGTGAAGATTTTATGAGTTACTCCATATCTTTTGAGAACTTTTTCAAGTTGATTATTACAAAAATGAGTACTCCGATCACTTATTAAAGCTTTCGGTGTTCCGAACCTTGCAAAAAGATGTTTTAAGAAGTTGACTACAACTCGTGCATCGTTAGTTGGGAGAGCTTGTGCTTTCGCCCATTTAGATACATAATCAATGGCAACGAGAATGTAGAGATTATTATGAGATTTTGGAAATGGACCCATAAAGTCAATACCCCAAATGTCAAATACTTCACATACTTGAATGACATTTTGTGGCATTTCATCACGTTGGCTTAGTTTTCCGGCCCTTTGACAAGCATCACAGGATTTACAAAGAAGGTGTGCGTCTTTGAAAATTGTAGGCCAATAGAATCCAGCGTCGTAGACTTTTCTTGCTGTGAGTTGAGGCCAATAATGCCCTCCTGTTAGTCATGTGTGACAATGGTTTAAGATTTGACTAGCTTCATCTCCGAATACACATCGGCATATTATTCCATCGGGACAACTTTTGAATAAATGTGGATCTTCCCAAAAATTGTGTTTTATATCACTAAAGAATTTCTTTCGTTTTTGGTACGACAAACCTTTTTTAAGGAATCCACATACTAAGTAGTTTGCATAATCTGCAAACCATGGAATTTCATTATAATCGATCTTTAATAGATATTCATCAGGAAAGTTGTCTTGTATAGTCGATTCATTTAGAACTTCTAATTCAGGATTTTAAAGAAGAGAAAGATGATCAACTGCGAGATTTTCTGCTCCCTTTTTGTCTCGGATCTCAATATCGAACTCTTGTAAGAGTAAGATCCAACGAATTAATCGTGGTTTGGCATCTTGTTTTGAAAATAGGTATCTAAGAGCAGAATGATTAGTATAGATCACCGTTTTAGCTAGAACGAGATATGAACGAAAATGGTCAAAAGCAAAGACGATAGCAAGGAGTTCTTTTTCAGTAGTTGTGTAATTCGTTTGTGCTTCTTGTAACGTCTTACTAGCGTAATAGATAGGTTGAAATCGTTTTTCAATCATTTGTCCTAAAACGGCTCCCATTGCAAAATCACTTGCATCGCACATGAGTTCAAATGGCAGATTCCAAATTGGAGTTATCATGATCGGCGCATTAGTGAGTTTTTCTTTAAGAATATTAAAAGATTTGATGCATTCATCTGAAAAGATGAATGGGGCATCTTTTTCTAGGAGTTTATTAATAGGAGTGGCAATTTTAGAAAAATCTTTTATGAAACGTCGGTAAAAACCGGCATGCCCTTAAAAACTCCTAACTCCTCTAACATTGGTGGGATGTGGAAATTTAGCAATTACATCTACTTTAGCTCTATCCACTTCAATTCCTTCATTTGAAATTTTATGACCAAGAACGATGCCTTCTTTAATCATGAAATGACATTTCTCCCAATTAAGTACTAGATTTGATTGTTCGCATCTAATAAGCATTCGTTCAAGATTAACTAGACATGTTTCAAAAGTATCACCGAAGACTGAAAAGTCATCCATGAAAACTTCCATGCATTCTTCTATCATGTCGTGAAAAATCACCATCATGCACCTTTGAAAGGTTGCAGGGGCGTTGCAAAGTCCAAATGGCATGCGCTTGTAAGCAAAAGTACCATAAGGGCACGTGAAGGTGTTTTATCTTGGTCTCCGGGTGCGATTGGAATTTGAAAGTATCCGGAGAAACAGTCAAGAAAACAATAGTAACTGTTTCCGGCTAATCTTTCCAACATTTGATCAATGAAAGGTAAGGGAAAGTGATCTTTTCTGGTGGCGTCATTTAATTTTCTATAATCAATACAAACACGCCATCATGTTACAGTCCTAGTAGGAATAAGCTCATCTTTTTCATTTGTGATGACAGTCATGCCACCCTTCTTAGGTACACATTGAACTGGGCTTACCCATGGACTATCAGAGATTGGATAAATTAAACCTGCATCGAGCAGTTTAATAATTTCTTTTTAACAACATCTTGCATTTTCGGATTTAGTCTTCATTGGCGTTGCACATATGTTTTATGACCTTCTTCCATAAGGATTTTAGGTGTGCAATACAAAGGACTTATGCCTTTAATGTCATGAATCTTCCATGCAATAGCTGGTTTATGAGATTTTAGCACAGAAATGAGTTGAGATTTTTCATTTTCTGTAAGAGAAGACGATATTATTACAGGTAATTCAGATTCACCATGTAAATAAGCGTATTCCAAATGGTTTGGAAGTGGCTTTAACTCTAATGCCGGTGGTTCTTCTATCGATGATTTGTATCGATATTTGTCTTCCTCTTTTAGCATTTGAAGTTCTTCTATTGTTGGTTCGTATTCATTAGCCATGAGTACGGATAACATTTCAGCTTCATCAATTGGTTCAGTTCCTTCTCCTAAAGAACATTCTCCCGTTCCTTGTAATTCCGAAAATTCTTGTAACAATTCTGCATGTGAATCTATAGTTTGAATATAGTAACATGTATCATCTGCAGATTGCGGTTGTTGCATGGCTCTATCCACAGAAAAGGTAACACTCTCGTCCTCTATACTTAGGGTCAGTTTCTTACCAAACACGTCTATTATTGCTTTAGCCGTGTTTAAGAATGGTCTTCCTAATATGAGAGGAACTCGAGAATCTTCTTTCATGTCCAGAATAACAAAATCTACTGGAAATACTAAAGTACTAACTTTAACTAGCATGTTCTCCATTATCCCTCTAGGATATTTTACTGATCGATCGGCTAGTTGTATGCTTATTCGTGTTGGTTTCGATTCTCCAAGGTCTAGTTTAGCGTATAGTGAATATGACATTAAATTTATACTAGCACCTAAGTCTGCCAATGCTTCTATTGAATTAAGACTACCCAGAAAACATGGAATTTGGAAACTTCCTGGATCTGATAATTTTTCTGGTATCTTATTCAACAGCACTGCAGAACAATTAGCATTCATTGTAACAGCCGAGAGTTCTTCCATTTTTCTTCTATTTGTGATTAGATCTTTCAAGAATTTAGCATATCTTGGCATTCCTGAAATCACATCAATGAAAGGAAGATTGACATTTATTTGTTTAAACATATCCAAGAATTTGGATTGCTCGGCTTCAAGTCTTTCTTTTCTCATTTTACTCGGGTAAGGAAGTGGTGGTTGGTATGGTTTAACATAAGGCTTTGCCTTAACTATGTTATCTTCATTAACCTTTTCAACTACCGGTTCTATTTCCTTCTCTTGATCAGGCTGTGGTGCTTGTGGAGTAGGAATAGAGTCATCAGAAATTACAGGTATTTCAGGTGGTTTAAGTATAATACCACTTCTTGTGGTAATGGCTTTAGCTGTTTCATTCTGGGGATTAGCATTTGTATCGCTAGGTAGACTCCCCAGTTTTCTTTCTCCTATCAACCTTGCTAGGTTACTCATTTCTTGTTTCAGATTTTGTATAGAAGTTTGTTGATTTCTAAATGCTTGAGCATTTTGTTCATTAGTTTGTTTCTGAGATGTGAAAAACTGCGTTTGAGATTCAACTTGCTTCGACATCATATCTTCTAAATTTGGCTTTTTATCATCGGTTTGTGGTGGTTTATTTGGGAAAATAGGTCTTTGCTGGTTGTAAGTATTGTTAGATACTTGTTGATTGCTAGGACCTTTTTGGTTGTTGTATGGAAAATTTTGGTTATAATTCTGATTTTGATTGTAGTTTGGTCTTGGCGGTTGACAATTATTTTGATAATTATTTCCAGGCCATTGGTTCATGTATGAAACATTCTCTCTTTGTTCCATTGTTTGTTCAATACTGAGACAATCTTTCGTCAAATGTGGTCCTCCACACTGCTCACAACTAATTCGTATTGCTTGAATATCTTTAGTCATCTTTTCCATTCGTCTCTCGAAAGCATCTAACTTTGCGGAAATGGAATCAAAGTCATGGCTAGAATCGGCTCTAGCTGCTTTAGATGATCTAACGATGTCTTTTTCTTGATGCCACTCATGTGAGTGGGAGGCTGTGTTATCAATAATTTTGTAAGCTTCAGTTGCGGTTTTCTTCATAATGGAACCACCAGCTGCTATGTCGATGTCTTTTCCTGTAGTAATGTCGCATCCTTGGTAGAATATTTGTACTATTTGATAAGTGTCTAAACCATGTTGAGGACATCCTCTCAACAACTTTCCAAATCTTGTCCATGCCTCATAAAGAGTTTCATTTGGCTTCTGTGTGAAAGTAACAATTTTTCCTTAAAGTCTCACGGCTTTAGATGCCGGAAAGAATCTTTTAAGAAATTTCTCAACTAAAACATCCCATGTATCAATCGCCCCTTCAGGTAACGATTCTAACCAATCTTTGGCTTCTCTTTTTAAAGTCCAGGGAAATAATATGAGATAGATCTGTTCATCCTCAACTTCTCTTATTTTGAATAGAGTACAAATCCTATTAAAGGTTCAAAGATGTTTGTTTGTATCTTCCTTCGGCGTACCACTAAATTGGCATTGATTAGTTACCATGTGTAGGATTTGTCCTTTGATTTCATAATCTGGTGCGTTAATGTCTGGTTGAGTAATTGCATGACCTTGGCCAGTGCGTGTAGCTCTCATTCGATCCTCCATACTTAGAGGTTCCTGATTTTCCATGATTGAATTTGTTGAATCTGAATCACTAGAGGATTCCGATTTAATGGTTTCTTCCTCGACAATCTCTGGATGAGTAATTTGTGGTTCAGAAGGAATGATTAGTGGTTCAGGATCTCTGAATTGTCCTTGAATATCCTCCGGGTTCTCAATTGTGAGGTCGGGTTCAAAAAATGGATTATCGGAAATTTGAATTGGAGTATTCGTTCGAGTAGATGACGATTCTAAAGAAAAATCAACGGCGACAATATTGACTAGATGTCTTGATCGAGTTACAGGTGGTGAACGTATGAAAGGTGGTGAACGTTTTGCTTGGTGCATTCACTGAATATCCTATTAGTTATAAAAATAAAAAATTATATAAGCTATCAAATTAATATACTTTTCTGATTTTGCCCACGTTTCGAATAGCCAATAGATGCAGCAGGTAGCCAGGACACTTTAAATCGGAAGCCCACAACTCGCCACTAATAAATCCAACTATTACTACGAACCAGAAAATTTTGGATGTCTATCTATTTAACCGCTTAAAATAATTTTTCTTTTTTTTTCGAAATTTTGAAGAAGATATAGAAAATTCTATGTCCTAAAAACTAGAGCGTATAAATGAGAAAGAAAAAGAGTGCGTCGAAAAACGTCGAAAAATAAAAGGTCGAAAAATAAGCGTCGAAAAACAAACTAAATCTTGTGTCTAAAGGATTTAAAGCTTAAAAGGAATTCTCTATCCAAAACGGCAATAACTTAATTAGGCACTAAAATCTATTTAAAACTAAAGCGATAAGTGACGTCGTAAAATTCTAAAGCGTCTAAATCTTAATCTAAAGAAAAAGCACTTAAGGTGCCATCTTTGGAAGAGCACCACGAGTTGCATGAGACATGATCTTCAATACACAAAAATAGTATTAGTTGAAGAGTTATGGTGCTAGTAAGTTATGAGTTGTTTAATAAATGCACAAATTTCACACAACAAAGTAATAGGGAAATATATAAGAGAAAACAACGAGATGTAATAAAAACACTTAAATTTTATTAAACATCACAAGGATAACTGATGTGTGCGAGGTGTAGTATGAAATAGATTATATTTTTATTACGAAATACTATCAAATACGATACAATTTTACACAAGTTATTTATTTATTGAATGGATATACCTAAACCTTGCTACAACACTTATAGGCAGTGTACCTAATCGTAGAGTAGTGTAGTTTTTAGTAAGTCCGGTTCGTTCCACAGGGAGCTAGCTGAGTCTAACGCTATAATTATTTTAAACTATATTTGTATAAAAATATATATATAAGTAATATTATTATTGTTATAAAAGGGGGTTTTACCGTTTAGTGACCGGTTTGTCGATTTTGAGTCTTAAGTCACAATTAAAACCTAATGTAAAATATTAAATATAAATACAACTTAATTTAAAGTGTAAAGTAAATGACGATAATTAAAAGTGCGAATAAATAAAAGTGCGATAAATAAAATGACGGTAAATAAAAGTGCGATGAGATATAAAATAAAGAGAATTATGCTTATTTAAACTTCCGTAATCATGATGTTCGATGTGTTGATTTTAGTTTATTACCAAGGGTTAATTGTCCTTTGTCCTGGATCATTTGATACGTCCATCTGGTTTTTGTCCATAATGGTCCATCAGTCATAAATATAAAGTGCGAGTGTCCTCGTCAAATTAACTTTATACCCGAAGTCAAATATTCCAACTAATTGGGGACTTAAACTGTAACAAGGTCTTAATACTTTGTTAATGATTACACCAGGTTATCGACTGCGTGTAACCCAAGGTTTTAATACGTAGTTAACAATTACACCAAGTGTCCTTGTATGTAATCCACCCCTGTTTTACTGAGTCCATTGACTATTAATCCATTCCCGTGTCCGGTTAAATGAACGATTATTAGTATTTATAAATATCCCGCCCATCGTGTCCGATCGAGTGTATGTGGTTATTTATAGATACGTTAAATTATAATTCTCTATATTAAATTAACGAACTATCATTCAGTTAAACAAATATAAAGCCCATTAATAGCCCATAGTCCAATTTCCACAAGTGTCGGTCTTTTGTCCAAACCCCAATTATGGTCCAAAGCACAATAACCCCGTCTTAATATTTAGTCCAACATCACGATTACTTCGGCTTAAATAAACATGATAATAACTTAGCTACGAGACATTAATTTAAAAAGGTTGAACATAACTTACAATGAGTATTAATCGCGTAGTATTACACGGACAGAATTTCGACTTACAAACTTAAAACATTCGCCACTATAACCTTATTATTATTAAACTTAAATTAAAATTAAAATTAAAATTATATATATATATATATATATATATATATATATATATATATATATATATATATATATATATATATATATATATATATTACGTAGATAGAAAGAAAGAAAAAGGGATGATGAATCGAGCAGAATGCGTGGCCTTTTATAGGCCCACTTTGAACTGTACAGCTCCGCGAGTGCGGTACTTTTCTTTTTCACAGCTCCGCAGTCGCGGAGCTTTGGATTCCAGCTCACCAAACGAATTAAACGTGGGCTGCTGATTATTTATAATATATAATATTATATATAATTAATTATATATTATATTATATTCTTGTGCATAGTTGACTTGTAATTTTAGCTCCGTTGAGTCGTACGTTGATAGTTGGTTCATGTCTCGGTTTCGGATTTTCGAACGTCTTTCGTACAATTTAATATCTTGTACTTTGCGTTTTGCGGCTTGTACTCTTGTAATTTCTAGACGTTTCTCATCAATAATTTGAACCACTTGGATTGTACTTTGTACTTTTTAGCTTTTTGGTCGTTTGCGTCTTCAAATCGTTGAATCTGTCTTTTGTCTTCACCTTTTATTATTTAAACGAATATCACTTGTAAATAGAACAATTGCAACTAAAAGTTTGTCTTTTTTGAAGGATAATGCTATGAAATATATGTTCATTTTTAGCATTATCAATAACTAACATCTTTTATTACACAAGATATGGAACTAGAATAACACGAAACTAGGATAGTAGTTTTAGGCAAAGCCTTTACAATGAATGAAAACTCTAATACGAATATGGAAAAGATATGCTAGAAGGAAAACTATCTAATGATACTCTTTAAAGAAATCTTCAAATCCTTATTTGTCTTATCTTGAAGCGCCTCCATGTCGGCCATCATCTTCCCCAATTGGTCTTGGCTCTCTTCGACCTTAGCCAATCGGGCATGAACATACGCTTGCTCCTTATCCCATAGGAGATCTTGAATAAACTTCATGAAACCTTCAATCACTTTGTTCTTTTGTTTTTGGTCCTTGATATAAACATATATGAAATCAAATATGCTCTCTTACTCCTTTGCCAACCTATCTTGGCATTTAATGATCATTGCCAAGTCGGTGGTGTCTTGTTTCTTAGAAGGACTGGGGATATCATTAGTGGGGGTCTCGGGCTACTTCCTCTTCAAAGAGGGAGGTAGGTCAACAGAGGGTTCTAATTCGGGTTCTTCCTCCTCATCATCCCTATCATAGTTAGCCTTTGTGCGGGATTCTTCCATAGGAGGGGAGTGTGGTGGAGTAGTGGGCGTGTAAACAGGTGACGTGGGCGGTGTAGCAGGTTCATAAACTGGTGATGCGGGTGGAGTAGTAGGTGTATAAATCGGTGAGTTAACGGATCCTTCGGACTCATTGTCGGGGATGATGATCGGGCTAAAGCGAGACATCCTAAAAGACACGAAAGAATGAAGTTAGGCAAGTTCTAAGGAAGACGTAAAGGCACTAAGTAAAATGTAAAGGGAAAGGCACTAGAAACCAAAACAGGAAAGGTTATAGACCTATAGACTGCTAAGACATCTAACTAACACATAAGGCACACATAAAATGCAATCATGGTTCTCTATAACAACCTGACTCTGATACCAATCTGTCACACCCCCTAAATGGGATCGGGGGTCATATGTGACTAACTAATATCATAACACAAGTGTAAAGCGAGAACGACTCTATATGAGACGTTTTAATTAAAAACCAATGTATTAAAGCAGCGAAAAGTATAAGTCATTACAATTGAATCCTTAAAAATGTAAATGTAAACTAAAGTGTTTTAATGCAATAACATAAATGATAAAATGCGGACTCCAAAAGCAGCAAAGTCCAAATAGCACAAAACCCTTAGCAATCTTCACCTGAGACAAAACATGCTTAAAGTGTCAACCAAAAATGGTTGAGTGACCAACATAGGTTTAATATAGTTTTAGACCACATGATTTAGTTCTAAAGTTTAATCAGTTCGT
This sequence comes from Rutidosis leptorrhynchoides, assembly GCF_046630445.1. NCBI lineage: Eukaryota > Viridiplantae > Streptophyta > Magnoliopsida > Asterales > Asteraceae > Rutidosis > Rutidosis leptorrhynchoides. Next base: position 398,930,091 of record NC_092338.1, read on the forward strand.
TAGTAGTGCTGATGTGTATGATATCGAGACTAAACAAAGTTACCCCGTGATCACTTTATTCGTTCGTGTCGTTAAATATTATTATGTAACCAAAGACCAACGGTCAAATGGTTAGAGACGTCACTCTCAATAACGCTACCCACAACAATTAAGCTTGCCTAATTCCAGCAACTAACAATATCATGGCAGGGATTAAGCATGAAACAAAGCATGTCATAGCACAGTTTGAACTAATCAAAATAAAGTTTTCGTGTACTTATGTCTAAGCGTAAAACATTTTGAAAGCAAGCATGTGTCTCACCTCAAAAGTTCAAAATAAGTAATAGAGAAAGTTAAAAAGTAGGGCTATGAAGTTCTCCTTAGTAGCAAGTAAGTAATTCCACACAAGTAGTATGAACGGAGTATGTAAACGGAGATCTCAACCTAGAGATATAACGTTTAATTAGTTAATGTCTAATAGATATAAAGTTTGTTTATTAATATAGCAAACTATATTAACATTAACGGTTTTCGAGAAAAGTTCCTATTTCTCAAAATTTTCTATTTTTGGAAACTTACTATTTATGGAAAGCTTCTACTTATAGTAAGCTTCTAATTTAAGAAGTTCGGGTTATAATTCTTAACAAAGATGTTGTACAATCTCACCCAAACTTCGTTGCTACCATGCAAGTCACTCGAATGATCTATTGTTACCGGGCGGCTAGGACTCTTGACCAGAATCTAAGTCTTGGCATTCGAGATCCACAAGCGTGTCCCATAATGGCAACAAGGATCACCCTAGGACACAAGTAGCGGTGATGTTTGTAGTCTTTGTACGCTATCTTAATTATAACCTTCACGTTAAAGGTGTATACACATAACAAGTTATTAATATACTTATTAGTTATATATATATATATATATATATATATATATATATATATATATATATATATATATATATATATATATATATATATATATATATATATATATATATATATATATATATATATATATATAAAAGTGATAATATACTTAGTGTAATTAAGTTTTACTTTATAGTTAAGTGTATAAGTTATATTAATAATATTATTATCTAATTAATCACCCATTATGTAATCTTATCATTACGTTACATGTATGAATATACCTATATGATACATACATATATATTCTTTATTATTATTATACATGTATGTGTTCATAGCTATATGATATATATATATATATATATATATATATATATATATATATATATATATATATATATATATATATATATATATATATATATATATATATATATATATATATATATATATATATATTAGGTGTATGTGTTACATATATATAAGTGTAAGATGATACATATATATAAATGCACTTATTACTTTTCTTATTATGTTTACTAACCTTATGTAACTTACATAATACACATTCATACATACATACGCACGTACATATACATACATATATACACGTAGGTATACACGTATGTATATATTTACATACACACACACACATATACCTACAATGTATACATGCACATACATACGTATGCATGCATGCATGCATATACATCATGATCATTATTACTTCCTAATCAAGATTCATGCACATAAAATCATATCTTTTATTCATATTCATAACATAATAACATAATACTACATAATTAATCATACTATATTCATCAACCCTAATCTTAATATTCATAATCAATTCTTTTTTATAATCTTTATCTATACCATTAACCTTATTCGTAACCCTTTTAACATCATCACTAACTTTTGCATAATCAAAATCATAATTCAACAACCTTAACTTTTTGATAATCATACATCTTTTATCTTTTAACCTTATTACCAACACATAATACTTCATGATCATACCTAAATTCAACATGAATTCATAAAGTTTTATTCATTTAACTTTAACATCTAACATCATACTTAATATAATACTTATAACAAAATACTTAATTATAACTTTAAAAGTAATTAAATTAAGAACAAGATTAAACTAGGGTTTTAGACTACCTTAGTGGAAGATAGAGATCAAGAATATGGGGATGGAATGCAACCGAAGACAGAACCCTGGCAGCAACAATTCACGACCCAAACCAAGTCTTTTGGGTCGGTTTTGGATTCGACAGAAAGCAGCAACACAGCAGCAACTATGCAGCAACAATCACGACTTCAATGAAGGGTTTCTTGGCTTGGTTGAACTCGAAAGCAGTAGCAGGAACAATGGGATCGATGGGCTGTTTTGAAGGCGACTAGCAGCAAGATAACAGGCTGCTTTGATCACGCGTTTACAGCAGAAATTTGGAGCAGGAAGGGTGGCGATTTGCAGGAGGGTTTTGTGAGGGTCATTTAGTCGACAAACAGGAGAGAAAAGTGCAGATGGTTGACGTATGGAAACCTGTGGAGGGCTGATGTTGATCGACTAATTATGCAGCAGATTTTGAGGTTTTATTTTGCGGTGAAATACTTGGAATACATGATGGTTTTTATAGGTGTGTTTAGTTTCCTAATCTCACTCAAATTACTTGAAGATCAAGGATGGTAATTAGAATAAAACTAGGATTATTAACTTAGTGATCAAGTTTATTATTTTATTTTTTAAAAACAGCCGATCCTATATATGCTAATACACATTTATATATTTTTTTATTATTTTACACGGCATTTAATTTATTTATGTATTTTATATATATATTTTTTTATTATTATTAATTTTATTAATATTAGAGTTACATTTTATTTAATTATTAACCCCTAACTTTTATTAATTTTTATTAAGTTCTTATTAATTCTTATTATTACTTAATTCTTAATAGTTTCTAAATTATTTTTTAATTTATAATTATAACACTTAAGTTAATACATATAGTTTATATAATATAAATCACACAAATACATAAACTTTATATAACAGGAATTATCGATCAAATATATTATTTAATCAAAGCTTTGTTGAATAAAGTTCATAAGTACAAGAAGTCTTAATAGTGGAACAGTAAACAGAAATGGAAACTTGAGGGTCGTCATAATATTGGTATGTAAATAGTGATAGTAAAAATTAAAAAAGTATAAGAATTATTTAAGAGCCCGTAGTGTTGAAAAATTTTAAAAATTGTGCGTTGCACGATAGGTAAAATAATCGTGCAAAATTATTTGATATTTTCAAACAATTATTCTTTTGTGTTAAAAGTCCATTTTGTTGATAAATTTTAAAAGTTCTTTTAGTTTAAGTGAGACGACCCGTCCTAATCCATAAGGACGAATACAATAACATATGATTACATTGCGAGGTATTTGACCTCTATATGATACATTTTACAAACATTGCATTCGTTTTAAAAGACAAACTTTCATTTCATCGAAAGTTGACAAGCATGCATACCATTTCATAATATCCAACTATAAATGACCTAATCTGTCATTTACTTAATCATAATCTTTATTGAACTCAACGACTTGAATGCAACGTCTTTTGAAATATGCCATGAATGACTCCGAGTAATATCTTTAAAATGAGCAAATGCACAGCGGAAGATTTCTTTCAATCCTGAGAATAAACATGCTTTAAAGTGTCAACCAAAAGGTTGGTGAATTCATTAGTTTATCATCAATATTCATTTCCATCATTTTTAATAGACCACAAGATTTTCATTTCCATTTCTCATAAATATACATCCCATACATAGAGATAAAAATCATTCATATGGTGAACACCTGGTAATCGACCTTAACAAGATGCATATAGAATATCCCCATCATTCCGGGACTCCCTTCGGACATGATAAATTCGAAGTACTAAAGCATCTGGTACTTTGGATGGGACTCGTTGGGCCTGATAGATCTATCTTTAGGATTCGCGTCAATTAGGGTGTTTGTTCCCTAATTCTTAGATTACCAGACTAAAAAAGGGCATATTCAATTTCGATCATTCAACCATAGAATGTAGTTTCGATTACTTGTGTCTATTTCGTCAAACATTTATAAAAGCACATGTATTCTCAGTCCCAAAAATATATATTGCAAAAGTACTTAAAAAGGGAGCAAATGAAACTCACAATACGATATTTTGTAGTAAAAATATGCATACGACAGAACTGATCAATGCATGGTTGGCCTCGGATTCACGAACCTATATCAATTAAATATATTAAAACATATAATCGTAATCAAGCAAGTTTATATATTTATATTATTAATATACTTATTATATTAATAATTTATTAACTATATTCATTTGTATATTTTTAATACTCAAAATTTATATATATATATATATATATATATATATATATATATATATATATATATATATATATATATATATATATACATACCAGATTTAAAGTATACGTTAAGTCATTTATTATAAATATCCGACTTTGATGTTTAGAAGCATCATCTCATGTATTAAACTTAATATATATTTATTTTCAATATTTGAAATAAGTACTTAATATTAATTTAAAAAGGTAGATTATCAATGTTAATATATTAAATTAAAATATTTTTGTGTTAGTAATAATAATCATAAAAATGATATTAGTATTAATATTAATAGTTGTAATAGTAATTGTAGTGATAATATAAAAATTCTAATAATAATATTGATAGTTTTTAATGATAACAAAATAACAATTTTTGTAAGAATGATAATAATGATTAAAATACTAATAATGATAATCATATTTATAATAATAATGATAATAAATAATACTTATGTTAATAATGATAATAATAATAATACTACTACTACTAATTGTAACAACCCACACCAAACCACGACAAAACCCCGTTAATTTTCACCACATAAAAAAAAATTTCCTGAACAGCATACCCGCGCGCCGCGCCAAAACGGGCTGTCCCCGGGACTTTTAAATGCGAAAAAGATTGACTAGTTCCCGACGTATTTAGCCCAAACGCTTTTAACCACATGTTCCATATATAAAAACTAGCACGTTCTATTAATAAAATTCTGTTTACGAAGCGGGGCCCACATCGACCCAAATTACCCTTTAAGTATCAAAATACAATTTTCGACCATAAGACTTTTAATACAAAATAAAGCCGAGCATGGCGATTGGGGATACGCTACCCAATCCTAATAAATCCAAAAGCAAGCCTTCTACGCAAACTATGCAAGTCCTCTAATCCTCGCGCTTACCCGAGCCACCATCCGCATGCAATCTATAAAAAGAGTCAACAACGAGAGGGTAAGCTAACGCTTAGTGAATGATAATATACTACATACATATATATGTATAAAATGGACACGCCACAAAATAACAAATACCGCATACCGAGGCATCCATATAAGGCACTACACTAAGCATACCATACGATCTCTAAGCAACGAGCTAAAGATACAACAACAATATAAGTTCACCAACGACGATGCGAACAACGCCAAATAGCTACACCCGGAGGGTTAGCTACAACACAACAATACATTAATATGTAACAATATAAATATAACAACGCGTAACACTCCCAAGGTTAACCATAACGCTATGGTGCTACCGGCTCGTGGTTCACACCATACGCAATTGAGTCATACTCTTTTATAGTGCTACCGGCTCGTGTTTCACACTCGATGCTACCGGCTCGTGGTTCACATCAATTATTTTATAGTGCTACCGGCTCGTGGTTCACACTCGATGCTACCGGCTCGTGGTTCACATCTTAGTTTATAGTGCTACCGGCTCGTGGTTCACACTCGATGCTACCGGCTCGTGGTTCACATCAATTATTTTATAGTGCTACCGGCTCGTGGTTCACACTCGATGCTACCATAACATCCACAAACAAATACGCCCTAAACATGAACGCATAATTATTCCACTCACAATAATAACCCTTCGCCATTGGGGCTATATAATCCACATCACACGCCCATGTGATAACGTACACACAAAGTGTGCACCTCATCAAAGGTGGTCAACCAAAACGCACAACCGTGCCAATTGGACCTATATCCAAGTCCATCAATCCACCTATATATGAAGTGAGCTCTATAACCGAGAACCACTTCACCCGACCCGCACCCATCCTACACATACATATGCATATAGGATATTAACACTCACCTTGTCGCCTTGATGAATGCTTCCAAGTAATCCGCAACTCGTCAATGGAAAGTACCTATTCCATTATCACAAATTCAACAACACACTTAGATTGGATTTACAAACCAACCCAATTCGACACTTAGTGCAAATTCGACCCAAATGCACTTCCAAGCACAAACCGCGCCCAAAATTAACCAATAATCACTAACACAAGTGAGAATGGTCTTAATTCGCCAATTAAACCCGATCATAGGTGATAAACACCTATCTTGCCCAAAAAGACACTTAAACCCTAATTTTGACCCATAAAGGTCAAAATCTCACCATTTACAAGTTTTAACACCAAAACACATTTAACTCGGTTTAATACTTCAACTTAATCCATTTTAAGTTTATAAACCTCATTAAATCGCTAAATGGGTCATAATCACCACCAAACCCTAATTTGACCCAAAGTCACAATTAGTCAACCAAATAACCTTAAATGGGTTTCAATACTTCCATAATCACTAACTTAAGTGATTAAACTCAATTTCAAGTTCTAAACATGACCAATTAGTTCACCAATCCAAAATCCACCAACAATTTACAATAAACCCGATTATTAGCATCACTAAACCCATTTCATCATCTAAAAGGGTTTTTCATCAAACTAACTCAAACCCTAACTTGAATATCAAATCAAATAGATGAAATTCGGAGTTTGAGCTTACCAATAGTATCACCGCGTAGCCAAGAACGAGAGGAACAACTTTAGAACTTGAGCTTTGATGAGAATCCGCCTCCTTCTTCTCTAAATCCACCTCTCTCTCTCTCTCTAAAACTCTTACTCTCTCACTAGATAAGGTTGGGAGTGTTTGATGAGTGAAAATGTGATCCAAACTGACCAAAGGATCAGTTTTGATGACCCCAAACCGACCCCAAGTGAAAAGACCAAAGTACCCTTTATTTAGACCTTTTAAAAAGGCTGAAAATTGCATCAGACGGGTTCGGCGCACCGCGCCGAAAGGTGGAGCGCCGCTCCAACCTTCAGGTCAGTTTTCAGTTTCTTGTTTTGGCCATAACTTTTTGACCGTAGCTCCGTTTTCGATGAATCAAATATCGTTGGGAACGTAATAAGATTTCCTTTCCAATGGTAAGGCTTTGAAGCATTAACACAAACTTTATTTGGGGTTGAAAAGATACGTACACTCCTTGTCACTTCAGACAACGTCCAGTTTCCTTCGACATTCGAGCAAGCAACACGTACATGCTTCGTACACTTCATACATGCATAGTACACCATAAATACATTATGTACAATAAATATTTGGGTCTTACAACTCTCCCCCACTTAAACTCGATCACGTCCTCGTGATCTTCTCCACTTAAACAATCCGTACCTACTCAACGATCCTCACTCAAGTCTCAATACGAACTTCCCTAGACAATTCTTCCCAATGAATCACTTTCAACAACTAAAATCGTCAACCGTGATTTATCAAAACCACAATCCGAGCACTGAAACCAGCTCAATTTCCCATATCGGGAAAAACTCAACCAACCTCGTACCGAGATATAAATTCCTTAGCGTACCTTTACCGAGGACAACGCTAAAAACAACCAAGTCTCACCCTAAAGTCAACAATCCGAAACGATGAAGACCGAACCAAACGAATTCTTACGGATAACATTAAACACTAACATCCCTTGCAGTGCGCAAATACGACCTATACGCAACTACCATAGCATCAAAATCCAACTGCTAAAACCAAAAGCGCCCAAAACGACTATGGCAACGCTAAACCTAAGGTGTACAAAATCGACTATTGTCACACCCGTAACAACATGTGAGCGAAACACGGCTATCGCATCAGTAATCACACAACACGGTTCTCACGATCCCACCATAGGTGTATAAAACAACTGACAGATCACTCAACACCGGATGAAGTCAGCGGACCCCGTCAACGGTCGTGCTTCACCGATATATCACCACGCTCATGATGAAGTCAGCGGACCCCGAAAGTCATGCTCCACCAATCACGTACTCCCATGATGAAGTCAGCGGATCCTAAAGATCATGCTTCATCAATCAACCATACCATAATGAAGTCAGCGGACCCCGAAAGTCATGCTTCATTAATCAACAATCCCATGATGAAGTCAGCGGACTCCGAAAGTCATGCTTCATCAATCATCAATACCACGATGAAGTCAGCGGACCCCGAAGGTCATGCTTCATCAATCACATACGCACTTTCGGCCTCAAACAACGAGTAGTGCAACATCGCGCTCTGCTACACTATAGTGGACCCTAGCGGACCACTAACCACCCATAATCGAGCAAGAACCACCTATATCAAACATAGGTACCGAACAATAATTCTCCAAAAGAGAACCCGACACACACCTCCCTTAACCGAAGGATTTCACTTTGCTCGCCAAACACGTCCATTATCTCTCAATGAGATTTACCACGTTACCACCTTGGTGATAATTCAAATCCAAACCATATGTACAATTTATCTGAAATTGTACTCTACCACATATCGACCAAGAACTAGGTCTCGACAACATTTTCCGGATCTACCAAAGGCATCATCCGAAATCTTACACTAAAACTTCCTCGTGCGGGAGTGTAACTCCCCCACTTGGAACCACGTTCCAAATCCACAACTCGTACAACCGTACAATGCTACCAAAGGTAGACTTTACCAACAATTGGGCTCACACGACCCATCACCATATCTTGCTCCAGCCTTGAGCACACGAAGGATTTCAATCAATCCTTAAACACTTCGAACAAAAAGTGTACCACAATTACACAAACTTTAATCCCGCAATCATCCAATTGCTATAGTTTGTCAAATTCCCACCTAGTCACTCATGTACCTACGGGTTTCTCCGGTACCCTAAGTACAATGTAACCTCAACACCATCGGAGTCGAACACCACGCTAGTAGGTATAAAAGAGGCACCTAATGTCGAGTCACGTAGACTCCTTTACCAACATACATCGAGATCCAAAACTCTCGATCTCAAGGGTTTTAACCACCCGTCAAACCTCGTGGTTCATCAATTCAACACAAATGCGAACACGCGCTTAATATCCGAATACCGAAACCCATTTCCATGGCTTGGTAGGAACATTTCCCAAATACTAAGGAATGCTTGGTGGCACCAAGTCTTACGCCCTTCGCCCAACAATCAAAACGTCACCATAGGGTACTTCCATTAGGAACGTCACCCATAGCATAACATGCACAACAAAGGCACGCAACTCAAACTCAAACGGCAATTAATAAATAATCAAAAGACATATTTATCAAAATTAAACGTACCTTAACGTCTCCTGGCCGCACCCGTCCCCGCTAACTTGGGACATTCCGACTTACGATGTCCTTCTTTTTGGCAATTGAAGCACACCATACCATCACCCTTTGGTACCGAACATTCCCAAGACTTGTGACCCTTCACGCCACAATTGTAACATCTAGCCGCACTAGAATTCGACATACCCGTTCGCGTACCACCCGTGCTCACACTCGGACCCTTAGCCCTCTTACTCGGAGCACCATAAGAAACGACCCTTCGCTCACTTGAAGGTTCACCCTTTTTCGATCGTGAATACGACTCGAAACCTCTAGCCAAGTCGAATAATTCCGAAAACGATTTCGCTTGACCCCGACTAATTTTACTTTTCAAGTCATCATTCAAGGTCCGATAGAAATCCCCCATCAACAAACGATCATTCCCCAAATACTCCGGACAAAAACGAGCCTTCGCCATAAAGGTCGTCTTGAGAGTACTCAAATCCATAGATCCTTGCCGCAAATTTCGCAACTCATTACGCAATTCTCATAAATCGGCCGAAGTCCGGAACTCCTCGAAGGATTCCTCCTTAAACTCGTCCCAACGATAAGGCCATAAACGTTTCGTCACCGACAAGATCAGTCTTACCATCCAACCAATCCCTCGCCCTACCCCGCAACAAACTCGTAGCGAGTCTCGTCTTTCTCTCGGGAGGGCAATCAATAGTACGGAAACACCCTTCGACGTCCGAAATCCAAGTTGTGCTTACCAAAGGATCCAGTTTTCCATCATACATCGGGGGTTTAGTCCTCATGAAGCTCTTAAGATAACGCTCCATTTCACCACTACTTTGAAGTTCGGAATACCTCCCTTCCATTCTTTCTTCTAACGCACCCATTTGCTCCGCAACGGCGGCCGCAACCCTAGCGTTAAACTCCACATCATTCGCCTCGGTCTCGTTTCGCGTCGTCATTCTAAAGAATGCAAAACGATTAGTCCACGAACGTGTAAAACCTTACGCACGACACAGCCCCATCTTGCTAAACACTCATCGTACATCACTTGTTAGACACGATTTGCACCCGTAATAAGGTTTGCAAGTTCTTATTACGCACACATGCCGCATCGACTCGTTAGTACAACTACCGTCTCGCTCGATGATATACACAAACACAACCAAAATTCTACGCGGTACAAACACACGCGAGAATTATTATCACAACACAACAACATATTAATAATATCCGCATTACTAATATAAACGTTAGTCAACCTATAGCCAAGGCACTAACCAAACCCATTCCGACCCGTAATCCTACAAGTCCCGCAACAATTTAAGCACACACAAGTCTAAGTCTAGGCACCTATCTCAAGTCACCTAAATCCCTTAGACCATGCTCTGATACCACTTGTAACAACCCACACCAAACCACGACAAAACCCCGTTAATTTTCACCACATAAAAAAAAATTTCCTGAACAGCATAAACGCGCGCCGCGCCCCCTACCTGGCGCGCCGCGCCAAAACGGGCTGTCCCCGGGACTTTTAAATGCGAAAAAGATTGACTAGTTCCCGACGTATTTAGCCCAAACGCTTTTAACCACATGTTCCATATATAAAAACTAGCACGTTCTATTAATAAAATTATGTTTACGAAGCGGGGCCCACATCGACCCAAATTACCCTTTAAGTATCAAAATACAATTTTCGACCATAAAACTTTTAATACAAAATAAAGCCGAGCATGGCGATTGGGGATACGCTACCCAATCCTAATAAATCCAAAAGCAAGCCTTCTACGCAAACTATGCAAGTCCTCTAATCCTCGCGCTTACCCGAGCCACCATCCGCATGCAATCTATAAAAAGAGTCAACAACGAGAGGGTAAGCTAACGCTTAGTGAATGATAATATACTACATACATATATATGTATAAAATGGACACGCCACAAAATAACAAATACCGCATACCGAGGCATCCATATAAGGCACTACACTAAGCATACCATACGATCTCTAAGCAACGAGCTAAAGATACAATAACAATATAAGTTCACCAACGACGATGCGAACAACGCCATATAGCTACACCCGGAGGGTTAGCTACAACACAACAATACATTAATATGTAACAATATAAATATAACAACGCGTAACACTCCCAAGGTTAACCATAACGCTATGGTGCTACCGGCTCGTGGTTCACACCATACGCAATTGAGTCATACTCTTTTATAGTGCTACCGGCTCGTGGTTCACACTCGATGCTACCGGCTCGTGGTTCACATCAATTATTTTATAGTGCTACCGGCTCGTGGTTCACACTCGATGCTACCGGCTCGTGGTTCACATCTTAGTTTATAGTGCTACCGGCTCGTGGTTTACACTCGATGCTACCGGCTCGTGGTTCACATCAATTATTTTATAGTGCTACCGGCTCGTGGTTCACACTCGATGCTACCATAACATCCACAAACAAATACGCCCTAAACATGAACGCATAATTATTCCACTCACAATAATAACCCTTCGCCATTGGGGCTATATAATCCACATCACACGCCCATGTGATAACGTACACACAAAGTGTGCACCTCGTCAAAGGTGGTCAACCAAAACGCACAACCGTGCCAATTGGACCTATATCCAAGTCCATCAATCCACCTATATGTGAAGTGAGCTCTATAACCGAGAACCACTTCACCCGACCCGCACCCATCCTACACATACATATGCATATAGGATATTAACACTCACCTTGTCGCCTTGATGAATGCTTCCAAGTAATCCGCAACTCGTCAATGGAAAGTGAAATGTCCCGTTCTTATTGATTAAAAACGTTCCATATTAATTGATTTCGTTGCGAGGTTTTGACCTCTATATGAGACGTTTTTCAAAGACTGCATTCATTTTTAAACAAACCATAACCTTTATTTTATCAATAAAGGTTTAAAAAGCTTTACGTAGATTATCAAATAATGATAATCTAATATATCCTGTTTACACACGACCATTACATAATGGTTTACAATACAAATATGTTACAACAAAATAAGTTTCTTGAATGCAGTTTTTACACAATATCATACAAGCATGGACTCCAAATCTTGTCCTTATTTAAGTATGCGACAGCGGAAGCTCTTAATAATCACCTGAGAATAAACATGCTTAAAACGTCAACAAAAATGTTGGTGAGTTATAGGTTTAACCTATATATATCAAATCGTAACAATAGACCACAAGATTTCATATTTCAATACACATCCCATACATAGAGATAAAAATCATTCATATGGTGAACACCTGGTAACCGACAATAACAAGATGCATATATAAGAATATCCCCATCATTCCGGGACACCCTTCGGATATGATATAAATTTCGAAGTACTAAAGCATCCGGTACTTTGGATGGGGTTTGTTAGGCCCAATAGATCTATCTTTAGGATTCGCGTCAATTAGGGTGTCTGTTCCCTAATTCTTAGATTACCAGACTTAATAAAAAAGGGCATATTCGATTTCGATAATTCAACCATAGAATGTAGTTTCACGTACTTGTGTCTATTTTGTAAATCATTTATAAAACCTGCATGTATTCTCATCCCAAAAATATTAGATTTTAAAAGTGGGACTATAACTCACTTTCACAGATTTTTACTTCGTCGGGAAGTAAGACTTGGCCACTGGTTGATTCACGAACCTATAACAATATATACATATATATCAAAGTATGTTCAAAATATATTTACAACACTTTTAATATATTTTGATGTTTTAAGTTTATTAAGTCAGCTGTCCTCGTTAGTAACCTACAACTAGTTGTCCACAGTTAGATGTACAGAAATAAATCGATAAATATTATCTTGAATCAATCCACGACCCAGTGTATACGTATCTCAGTATTGATCACAACTCAAACTATATATATTTTGGAATCAACCTCAACCCTGTATAGCTAACTCCAACATTCACATATAGAGTGTCTATGGTTGTTCCGAAATATATATAGATGTGTCGACATGATAGGTCGAAACATTGTATACGTGTCTATGGTATCTCAAGATTACATAATATATAATACAAGTTGATTAAGTTATGGTTGGAATAGATTTGTTACCAATTTTCACGTAGCTAAAATGAGAAAAATTATCCAATCTTGTTTTACCCATAACTTCTTCATTTTAAATCCGTTTTGAGTGAATCAAATTGCTATGGTTTCATATTGAACTCTATTTTATGAATCTAAACAAAAAAAGTATAGGTTTCTAGTCGGAAAAATAAGTTACAAGTCGTTTTTGTAAAGGTAGTCATTTCAGTCGAAAGAACGACGTCTAGATGACCATTTTAGAAAACATACTTCCACTTTGAGTTTAACCATAATTTTTGGATATAGTTTCATGTTCATAATAAAAATCATTTTCTCATAATAACAACTTTTAAATCAAAGTTTATCATAGTTTTTAATTAACTAACCCAAAACAGCCCGCGGTGTTACTACGACGGCGTAAATCCGGTTTTACGGTGTTTTTCGTGTTTCCAGGTTTTAAATCATTAAGTTAGCATATCATATAGATATAGAACATGTGTTTAGTTAATTTTAAAAGTCAAGTTAGAAGGATTAACTTTTGTTTGCGAACAAGTTTAGAATTAACTAAACTATGTTCTAGTGATTACAAGTTTAAACCTTCGAATAAGATAGCTTTATATGTATGAATCGAATGATGTTATGAACATCATTACTACCTTAAGTTCCTTTGATGAACCTACTGGAAAAGAGAAAAATGGATCTAGCTTCAATGGATCCTTGGATGGCTCAAAGTTCTTGAAGCAAAATCATGACACGAAAACAAGTTCAAGTAAGATCATCACTTGAAATAAGATTGTTATAGTTATAGAAATTGAACCAAAGTTTGAATATGATTATTACCTTGTATTAGAATGATAACCTACTGTAAGAAACAAAGATTTCTTGAGGTTGGATGATCACCTTACAAGATTGGAAGTGAGCTAGCAAACTTGAAAGTATTCTTGATTTTATGAAACTAGAACTTTTGGAATTTATGAAGAACACTTAGAACTTGAAGATAGAACTTGAGAGAGTTCAATTAGATGAAGAAAATTGAAGAATGAAAGTGTTTGTAGGTGTTTTTGGTCGTTGGTGTATGGATTAGATATAAAGGATATGTAATTTTGTTTTCATGTAAATAAGTCATGAATGATTACTCATATTTTTGTAATCTTATGAGATATTTCATGCTAGTTGCCAAATGATGGTTCCCACATGTGTTAGGTGACTCACATGGGCTGCTAAGAGCTGATCATTGGAGTGTATATACCAATAGTACATACATCTAAAAGCTGTGTATTGTACGAGTACGAATACGGGTGCATACGAGTAGAATTGTTGATGAAACTGAACGAGAATGTAATTGTAAGCATTTTTGTTAAGTAGAAGTATTTTGATAAGTGTATTGAAGTCTTTCAAAAGTGTATAAATACATATTAAAACACTACATGTATATACATTTTAACTGAGTCGTTAAGTCATCGTTAGTCGTTACATGTAAGTGTTGTTTTGAAACCTTTAGGTTAACGATCTTGTTAAATGTTGTTAACCCAATGTTTATAATAACAAAAGAGATTTTAAATTATTATATTATCATGATATTATGATGTACGAATATCTCTTAATATGATATATATACATTAAATGTCGTTACAACGATAAACGTTACATATATGTCTCGTTTCAAAATTATTAAGTTAGTAGTCTTGTTTTTACATATGTAGTTCATTGTTAATATAATTAATGATATGTTTACTTATCATAATATCATGTTAACTATATATATAACCATATATATGTCATCATATAGTTTTTTTACAAGTTTTAACGTTCGTGAATCACCGGTCAACTTGGGTGGTCAATTGTCTATATGAAACCTATTTCAATTAATCAAGTCTTAACAAGTTTGATTGCTTAACATGTTGGAAACATTTAATCATGTAAACATCAATCTCAATTAATATATATAAACATGGAAAAGTTCGGGTCACTACAGTACCTACCCGTTAAATAAATTTCGTCCCGAAATTTTAAGCTGTTGAAGGTGTTGACGAATCTTCTGGAAATAGATGCGGGTATTTCTTCTTCATCTGATCTTCACGCTCCCAGGTGAACTCGGGTCCTCTACGAGCATTCCATCGAACCTTAACAATTGGTATCTTGTTTTGCTTAAGTCTTTTAACCTCACGATCCATTATTTCGACGGGTTCTTCGATGAATTGGAGTTTTTCGTTGATTTGGATTTCATCTAACGGAATAGTGAGATCTTCTTTAGCAAAACATTTCTTCAAATTCGAGACGTGGAAAGTGTTATGTTCAGCCGCGAGTTGTTGAGGTAACTCAAGTCGGTAAGCTACTGGTCCGACACGATCAATAATCTTGAATGGTCCAATATACCTTGGATTTAATTTCCCTCGTTTACCAAATCGAACAACGCCTTTCCAAGGTGAAACTTTAAGCATGACCATCTCTCCAATTTCAAATTCTATATCTTTTCTTTTAATGTCAGCGTAGCTCTTTTGTCGACTTTGGGCGGTTTTCAACCGTTGTTGAATTTGGATGATCTTCTCGGTAGTTTCTTGTATAATCTCCGGACCCGTAATCTGTCTATCCCCCACCTCACTCCAACAAATCGGAGACCTGCACTTTCTACCATAAAGTGCTTCAAACGGCGCCATCTCAATGCTTGAATGGTAGCTGTTGTTGTAGGAAAATTCTGCTAACGGTAGATGTCGATCCCAACTGTTTCCGAAATCAATAACACATGCTCGTAGCATGTCTTCAAGCGTTTGTATCGTCCTTTCGCTCTGCCCATCAGTTTGTGGATGATAGGCAGTACTCATGTCTAGACGAGTTCCTAATGCTTGCTGTAATGTCTGCCAGAATCTTGAAATAAATCTGCCATCCCTATCAGAGATAATAGAGATTGGTATTCCATGTCTGGAGATGACTTCCTTCAAATACAGTCGTGCTAACTTCTCCATCTTGTCATCTTCTCTTATTGGTAGGAAGTGTGCTGATTTGGTGAGACGATCAACTATTACCCAAATAGTATCAAAACCACTTGCAGTCCTTGGCAATTTAGTGATGAAATCCATGGTAATGTTTTCCCATTTCCATTCCGGGATTTCGGGTTGTTGAAGTAGACCTGATGGTTTCTGATGCTCAGCTTTGACCTTAGAACACGTCAAACATTCTCCTACGTATTTAGCAACATCGGCTTTCATACCCGGCCACCAAAAATGTTTCTTGAGATCCTTGTACATCTTCCCCGTTCCAGGATGTATTGAGTATCTGGTTTTATGAGCTTCTCTAAGTACCATTTCTCTCATATCTCCAAATTTTGGTACCCAAATCCTTTCAGCCCTATACCGGGTTCCGTCTTCCCGAATATTAAGATGTTTCTCCGATCCTTTGGGTATTTCATCCTTTAAATTTCCCTCTTTTAAAACTCCTTGTTGCGCCTCCTTTATTTGAGTAGTAATGTTATTATGAATCATTATATTCATAGATTTTACTCGAATGGGTTCTCTATCCTTCCTGCTCAAGGCATCGGCTACCACATTTGCCTTCCCCGGGTGGTAACGAATCTCAAAATCGTAATCATTCAATAATTCAATCCACCTACGCTGCCTCATATTCAGTTGTTTCTGATTAAATATGTGTTGAAGACTTTTGTGGTCGGTATATATAATACTTTTGACCCCATATAAGTAGTGCCTCCAAGTCTTTAATGCAAAAACAACCGCGCCTAATTCCAAATCATGCGTCGTATAATTTTGTTCGTGAATCTTCAATTGTCTAGACGCATAAGCAATCACCTTCGTTCGCTGCATTAATACACAACCGAGACCTTGCTTTGATGCGTCACAATAAATCACAAAATCATCATTCCCTTCAGGCAATGACAATATAGGTGCCGTAGTTAGCTTTTTCTTCAATAACTGAAACGCTTTCTCTTGTTCATCATTCCATTCAAATTTCTTCCCTTTATGCGTTAATGCAGTCAAGGGTTTTGCTATTCTGGAAAAGTCTTGGATGAACCTTCTGTAGTAACCAGCTAGTCCTAAAAACTGGCGTATGTGTTTCGGAGTTTTCGGGGTTTCCCACTTTTCAACAGTTTCTATTTTTGCCGGATCCACCTTAATACCTTCTTTGTTCACTATGTGACCGAGGAATTGAACTTCTTCCAACCAAAATGCACACTTTGAAAACTTAGCGTACAATTCTTCCTTCCTCAATACTTCTAACACTTTTCTCAAATGTTCACCGTGTTCTTGGTCATTCTTTGAGTAAATAAGTATGTCATCAATGAAAACAATGACAAACTTGTCAAGGTATGGTCCACACACTCGGTTCATAAGGTCCATGAACACAGCTGGTGCATTAGTTAAACCAAACGGCATGACCATAAACTCGTAATGACCGTAACGTGTTCTGAAAGCAGTCTTTGGAATATCATCTTCTTTCACCCGCATTTGATGATACCCGGAACGTAAGTCAATCTTTGAATAAACAGACGAGCCTTGTAGTTGATCAAATAAGTCGTCGATTCTCGGTAGTGGGTAGCGGTTCTTGATGGTAAGTTTGTTCAACTCTCGGTAGTCGATACACAACCTGAATGTACCATCTTTCTTCTTGACAAACAAAACAGGAGCTCCCCACGGTGATGTGCTTGGTCGAATGAAACCACGCTCTAAAAGTTCTTGTAATTGGCTTTGCAGTTCTTTCATCTCGCTGGGTGCGAGTCTGTAAGGAGCACGAGCTATTGGTGCAGCTCCTGGTACAAGATCTATTTGAAATTCAACGGATCGATGTGGGGGTAATCCCGGTAATTCTTTCGGAAATACATCGGGAAATTCTTTTGCAATGGGAACATCATTGATGCTCTTTTCTTCAGTTTGTACTTTCTCGACGTGTGCTAGAACAGCATAGCAACCTTTTCTTATTAGTTTTTGTGCCTTCAAATTACTAATAAGATGTAGCTTCGTGTTGCCCTTTTCTCCGTACACCATTAAGGGTTTTCCTTTTTCTCGTATAATGCGAATTGCATTTTTGTAACAAACGATCTCCGCTTTCACTTCTTTCAACCAGTCCATACCGATTATCACATCAAAACTCCCTAACTCTACTGGTATCAAATCAATCTTAAATGTTTCGCTAACCAGTTTAATTTCTCGATTCCGACATATATTATCTGCTGAAATTAATTTACCATTTGCTAATTCGAGTAAAAATTTACTATCCAAAGGCGTCAATGGACAACTTAATTTAGCACAAAAATCTCTACTCATATAGCTTCTATCCGCACCCGAATCAAATAAAACGTAAGCAGATTTATTGTCAATAAGAAACGTACCCGTAACAAGCTCCGGGTCTTCCTGTGCCTCTACCGCATTAATATTGAAAATTCTTCCACGGCCTTGTCCATTCGTGTTCTCCTGGTTCGGGCAATTTCTAATAATGTGGCCTGGTTTTCCACATTTATAACAAACTACATTGGCATAACTTGCTCCGACACTACTTGCTCCGCCATTACTCGTTCCGACACCATTTGTTCATTTCGTTCTATTAACCCCTGGTCCGTAGACCTCACACTTCGCCGCGCTATGACCATTTCTTTTACACTTGTTGCAAAATTTGGTGCAGAACCCCGAGTGATTCTTTTCACACCTTTGGCATAGTTGCTTCTGATTGTTGTTGTTGTTGCGGTTATTATTGTTGTTGGGATGATTGTTGTAGTTGCTGTTGTTGTTGTTGTTGTTGTTGTTGGGCCGTTTGTTGTAGTTGCGATTGATGTTGCGATTGTTGGGATAATTGTTGCGATTATTGTTGTAATTGCTGTTGTTGTTGTATTGGTGATTCTTATCACCGTTTTCCTCCCACTTTCTTTTGACTTGCTTCACATTGGCCTCTTCAGCAGTCTGTTCTTTAATTCTTTCTTCAATCTGGTTCACTAGTTTGTGAGCCATTCTACATGCCTGTTGTATGGAGGCGGGCTCGTGTGAACTTATATCTTCTTGGATTCTTTCCGGTAATCCTTTCACAAACGCGTCGATCTTCTCTTCCTCATCTTCGAATGCTCCCGGACACAATAGGCACAATTCTGTGAATCGTCTTTCGTACGTGGTAATATCAAATCCTTGGGTTCGTAACCCTCTAAGTTCTGTCTTGAGCTTATTGACCTCGGTTCTGGGACGGTACTTCTCGTTCATCAAGTGCTTGAATGCTGACCACGGTAGTGCGTACGCATCATCTTGTCCCACTTGCTCTAGATAGGTATTCCACCATGTTAACGCAGAACCTGTGAAGGTATGCGTAGCGTACTTCACTTTGTCCTCTTCAGTACACTTACTTATGGCAAACACCGATTCAACCTTCTCGGTCCACCGTTTCAATCCGATCGGTCCTTCGGTTCCATCAAATTCCAAAGGTTTGCAGGCAGTGAATTCTTTGTAGGTGCATCCTACACGATTTCCTGTACTGCTAGATCCAAGGTTATTGTTGGTATGTAGCGCAGCCTGTACTGCGGCTATGTTTGAAGCTAGAAAAGTACGGAATTCCTCTTCATTCATATTCACGGTGTGTCGAGTAGTCGGTGCCATTTCCTTCAAAATAGTTAAATGGAACAAGTTAATCATACAGAATATTAAGAGTAGTTAATAGTATTTCGTAGCATAATATGAACTCATTTATAAAAGCTTTTTCTTCATATTAGCGTTTTATAAGTTTAAATTCGGGTAGTACCTACCCGTTAAGTTCATACTTAGTAGCTAATATACAATTCAACTACTACAATTCTATATGAAAAACTGATTATAATAATATTTCGCGTTCAAACTTTTATACAATATTTTACAAACTTACAATACCGCTTATTTTACATAAAGCATGAAATATAGCACACAATAACTTTGATACAAGATAGTTGTGAAGACAATTCTAGCTAGTACACAAGTCGTTCAGCAAAGGCAATAAATACACGTAATTCATACGTCCAGAAACAAGTCATGCATTCTGGTTTTACTAGGACTACTTCCCATCCTTGGTCTTGTGCAACATAACCGTTATGGCCGTTGATAAGACAGCGTGTTGTAACGTCATCAAAGGGACGAGGGTTACGTAATGTCCAACAGTCCCGTAATAATCTAAAAACCTCATTTCTTACCCCAATTACCGACTCCGTCACTTGTGGAAACGTTTTGTTTAATAGTTGTAGCCCGATGTTCTTGTTCTCACTTTGGTGAGAAGCGAACATTACTAATCCGTAAGCATAACATGCTTCTTTATGTTGCATGTTAGCCGCTTTTTCTAAATCATGAAGTCCAATATTCGGATATATTGAGTCAAAATAATTTCTTAACCCGTTGCGTAAAATAGCATTTGGGTTCCCCGCAATATATGCGTCAAAGTAAACACATCGTAACTTATGGGTTTCCCAATGTGATATCCCCCATCTTTCAAACGAAAGTCTCTTATAAACCAAGACATTCTTGGAACGTTCTTCGAATGTCTTACAAACTGATCTCGCCTTAAATAGTTGTGCCGAAGAATTCTGGCCGACTCTAGACAAGATTTCATCAATCATGTCTCCGGGTAGGTCTCTTAAAATATTGGGTTGTCTATCCATTTTGTATTTTTAAACTGTAAAATAGACAAGAGTTAGATTCATAAAAAAAATACTTATTAATACAAGCAATTTTTACATATATCATAAAGCATAAGAACACTATATTCCATATATTACACCACACGAATACAACTATCTTATTCCGACTCGCTCGTTTCTTCTTCTTCGGTTTTGGTTCGTTTTGCCAAGTTTCTAGGGATATATGATGTTCCCCTAATACGAACCGTCGTTGTCCACATTGGTTTAGAAAAACCTGGTGGTTTAGAGGTTCCCGGGTCATTGTTACAACTTAAGGACTTCGGGGGTTGACGATACATATAAAGTTCATCGGGGTTGGAATTAGATTTCTCTATTTTTATGCCCTTTCCCTTATTATTTTCTTTTGCCTTTTTAAATTCAGTTGGGGTAATTTCTATAACATCATCGGAATTCTCGTCGGAATCCGATTCATCGGAGAATTGGTAATCCTCCCAATATTTTGCTTCCTTGGCGGAAACACCATTGACCATAATTAACTTTGGTCGGTTGGTTGAGGATTTTCTTTTACTTAACCGTTTTATTATTTCCCCCACCGGTTCTATTTCTTCATCCGGTTCCGATTCTTCTTCCGGTTCCGATTCTTCTTCCGGTTCCGACTCTTCTTCCGGTTCCTCTTCGGGAACTTGTGAATCAGTCCACAAATTATTCCAATTTACATTTGACTCTTCATTATTATTAGGTGAGTCAATGGGACTTGTTCTAGAGGTAGACATCTATCACATAATATCAAACACGTTAAGAGATTAATATATCACATAATATTCATATGTTAAAAATATATAGTTTCCAACAAAAATGTTAAGCAATCATTTTTAAAGAAAACACGGTCGAAGTCCAGACTCACTAATGCATCCTAACAAACTCGATAAGACACACTAATGCAAATTTTCTGGTTCTCTAAGACCAACGCTCGGATACCAACTGAAATGTCCCGTTCTTATTGATTAAAAACGTTCCATATTAATTGATTTCGTTGCGAGGTTTTGACCTCTATATGAGACGTTTTTCAAAGACTGCATTCATTTTTAAACAAACCATAACCTTTATTTTATCAATAAAGGTTTAAAAAGCTTTACGTAGATTATCAAATAATGATAATCTAATATATCCTGTTTACACACGACCATTACATAATGGTTTACAATACAAATATGTTACAACAAAATAAGTTTCTTGAATGCAGTTTTTACACAATATCATACAAGCATGGACTCCAAATCTTGTCCTTATTTAAGTATGCGACAGCGGAAGCTCTTAATAATCACCTGAGAATAAACATGCTTAAAACGTCAACAAAAATGTTGGTGAGTTATAGGTTTAACCTATATATATCAAATCGTAACAATAGACCACAAGATTTCATATTTCAATACACATCCCATACATAGAGATAAAAATCATTCATATGGTGAACACCTGGTAACCGACAATAACAAGATGCATATATAAGAATATCCCCATCATTCCGGGACACCCTTCGGATATGATATAAACTTCGAAGTACTAAAGCATCCGGTACTTTGGATGGGGTTTGTTAGGCCCAATAGATCTATCTTTAGGATTCGCGTCAATTAGGGTGTCTGTTCCCTAATTCTTAGATTACCAGACTTAATAAAAAGGGGCATATTCGATTTCGATAATTCAACCATAGAATGTAGTTTCACGTACTTGTGTCTATTTTGTAAATCATTTATAAAACCTGCATGTATTCTCATCCCAAAAATATTAGATTTTAAAAGTGGGACTATAACTCACTTTCACAGATTTTTACTTCGTCGGGAAGTAAGACTTGGCCACTGGTTGATTCACGAACCTATAACAATATATACATATATATCAAAGTATGTTCAAAATATATTTACAACACTTTTAATATATTTTGATGTTTTAAGTTTATTAAGTCAGCTGTCCTCGTTAGTAACCTACAACTAGTTGTCCACAGTTAGATGTACAGAAATAAATCGATAAATATTATCTTGAATCAATCCACGACCCAGTGTATACGTATCTCAGTATTGATCACAACTCAAACTATATATATTTTGGAATCAACCTCAACCCTGTATAGCTAACTCCAACATTCACATATAGAGTGTCTATGGTTGTTCCGAAATATATATAGATGTGTCGACATGATAGGTCGAAACATTGTATACGTGTCTATGGTATCTCAAGATTACATAATATATAATACAAGTTGATTAAGTTATGGTTGGAATAGATTTGTTACCAATTTTCACGTAGCTAAAATGAGAAAAATTATCCAATCTTGTTTTACCCATAACTTCTTCATTTTAAATCCGTTTTGAGTGAATCAAATTGCTATGGTTTCATATTGAACTCTATTTTATGAATCTAAACAAAAAAAGTATAGGTTTCTAGTCGGAAAAATAAGTTACAAGTCGTTTTTGTAAAGGTAGTCATTTCAGTCGAAAGAACGACGTCTAGATGACCATTTTAGAAAACATACTTCCACTTTGAGTTTAACCATAATTTTTGGATATAGTTTCATGTTCATAATAAAAATCATTTTCTCATAATAACAACTTTTAAATCAAAGTTTATCATAGTTTTTAATTAACTAACCCAAAACAGCCCGCGGTGTTACTACGACGGCGTAAATCCGGTTTTACGGTGTTTTTCGTGTTTCCAGGTTTTAAATCATTAAGTTAGCATATCATATAGATATAGAACATGTGTTTAGTTAATTTTAAAAGTCAAGTTAGAAGGATTAACTTTTGTTTGCGAACAAGTTTAGAATTAACTAAACTATGTTCTAGTGATTACAAGTTTAAACCTTCGAATAAGATAGCTTTATATGTATGAATCGAATGATGTTATGAACATCATTACTACCTTAAGTTCCTTTGATGAACCTACTGGAAAAGAGAAAAATGGATCTAGCTTCAATGGATCCTTGGATGGCTCAAAGTTCTTGAAGCAAAATCATGACACGAAAACAAGTTCAAGTAAGATCATCACTTGAAATAAGATTGTTATAGTTATAGAAATTGAACCAAAGTTTGAATATGATTATTACCTTGTATTAGAATGATAACCTACTGTAAGAAACAAAGATTTCTTGAGGTTGGATGATCACCTTACAAGATTGGAAGTGAGCTAGCAAACTTGAAAGTATTCTTGATTTTATGAAACTAGAACTTTTGGAATTTATGAAGAACACTTAGAACTTGAAGATAGAACTTGAGAGAGTTCAATTAGATGAAGAAAATTGAAGAATGAAAGTGTTTGTAGGTGTTTTTGGTCGTTGGTGTATGGATTAGATATAAAGGATATGTAATTTTGTTTTCATGTAAATAAGTCATGAATGATTACTCATATTTTTGTAATCTTATGAGATATTTCATGCTAGTTGCCAAATGATGGTTCCCACATGTGTTAGGTGACTCACATGGGCTGCTAAGAGCTGATCATTGGAGTGTATATACCAATAGTACATACATCTAAAAGCTGTGTATTGTACGAGTACGAATACGGGTGCATACGAGTAGAATTGTTGATGAAACTGAACGAGAATGTAATTGTAAGCATTTTTGTTAAGTAGAAGTATTTTGATAAGTGTATTGAAGTCTTTCAAAAGTGTATAAATACATATTAAAACACTACATGTATATACATTTTAACTGAGTCGTTAAGTCATCGTTAGTCGTTACATGTAAGTGTTGTTTTGAAACCTTTAGGTTAACGATCTTGTTAAATGTTGTTAACCCAATGTTTATAATAACAAAAGAGATTTTAAATTATTATATTATCATGATATTATGATGTACGAATATCTCTTAATATGATATATATACATTAAATGTCGTTACAACGATAAACGTTACATATATGTCTCGTTTCAAAATTATTAAGTTAGTAGTCTTGTTTTTACATATGTAGTTCATTGTTAATATAATTAATGATATGTTTACTTATCATAATATCATGTTAACTATATATATAACCATATATATGTCATCATATAGTTTTTTTACAAGTTTTAACGTTCGTGAATCACCGGTCAACTTGGGTGGTCAATTGTCTATATGAAACCTATTTCAATTAATCAAGTCTTAACAAGTTTGATTGCTTAACATGTTGGAAACATTTAATCATGTAAACATCAATCTCAATTAATATATATAAACATGGAAAAGTTCGGGTCACTACAGAAAGTACCTATTCCATTATCACAAATTCAACAACACACTTAGATTGGATTTACAAACCAACCCAATT
The DNA here is from genome assembly GCF_046630445.1 of Rutidosis leptorrhynchoides. Lineage (NCBI taxonomy): Eukaryota > Viridiplantae > Streptophyta > Magnoliopsida > Asterales > Asteraceae > Rutidosis > Rutidosis leptorrhynchoides. The sequence continues at coordinate 398,955,432 of NC_092338.1, forward strand.
CGACACTTAGTGCAAATTCGACCCAAATGCACTTCCAAGCACAAACCGCGCCCAAAATTAACCAATAATCACTAACACAAGTGAGAATGGTCTTAATACGCCAATTAAACCCGATCATAGGTGATAAACACCTATCTTGCCCAAAAAGACACTTAAACCCTAATTTTGACCCATAAAGGTCAAAATCTCACCATTTACAAGTTTTAACACCAAAACACATTTAACTCGGTTTAATACTTCAACTTAATCCATTTTAAGTTTATAAACCTCATTAAATCGCCAAATGGGTCATAATCACCACCAAACCCTAATTTGACCCAAAGTCACAATTAGTCAACCAAATAACCTTAAATGAGTTTCAATACTTCCATAATCACTAACTTAAGTGATTAAACTCAATTTCAAGTTCTAAACATGACCAATTAGTTCACCAACCCAAAATCCACCAACAATTTACAATAAACCCGATTATTAGCATCACTAAACCCATTTCATCATCTAAAAGGGTTTTTCATCAAACTAACTCAAACCCTAACTTGAATATCAAATCAAATAGATGAAATTCGGAGTTTGAGCTTACCAATAGTATCACCGCGTAGCCAAGAACGAGAGGAACAACTTTAGAACTCGAGCTTTGATGAGAATCCGCCTCCTTCTTCTCTAAATCCACCTCTCTCTCTCTCTCTCTCTCTAAAACTCTTACTCTCTCACTAGATAAGGTTGGGAGTGTTTGATGAGTGAAAATGTGATCCAAACTGACCAAAGGATCAGTTTTGATGACCCCAAACCGACCCCAAGTGAAAAAGACCAAAGTACCCTTCATTTAGACCTTTTAAAAAGGCTGAAAATTGCATCAGACGGGTTCGGCGCGCCGCGCCGAAAGGTGGAGCGCCGCTCCAACCTTCAGGTCAGTTTTCAGTTTCTTGTTTTGGCCATAACTTTTTGACCGTAGCTCCGTTTTCGATGAATCAAATATCGTTGGGAACGTAATAAGATTTCCTTTCCAATGGTAAGGCTTTGAAGCATTAACACAAACTTTATTTGGGGTTGAAAAGATACGTACACTCCTTGTCACTTCAGACAACGTCCAGTTTCCTTCGACATTCGAGCAAGCAACACGTACATGCTTCGTACACTTCATACATGCATAGTACACCATAAATACATTATGTACAATAAATATTTGGGTCTTACACTAATACTTATAAAATGATACTAATATTAATATGAATGAAAATAATAATAAATTGTATTATTTTCATACTAACACTAATAATAATAATCATAATGATAATAATAAGAATACTTGTATCAATCAATATTAATAATAATAATTGTAATACTAATACTAATTAATGATATTAGTTAGTAATAACAAAAATGATAATAATATTAATCCTATTATTTATATTAACATAATAACAACAAATATTAATAAAAATAACAATAACAATAACAATAGTAATAATAATAATAATAATAGAGGACTACCTTTAAAAGCTTTTTCTAAAAAAAATGCCTCTGACAAGGCTGGAACCCGCGACCTCTCGTTCAAACCCAAAACTCCCTAACCACTAGTCTGATCATTACTTTTCTGAAATATTTACTACACTTAATTAGTTTAAACCGAATCTCGTCTCATTCATGGAATCATCGTCAATTCGTTTCAAGAAAACAGGTTTTGGGTCTTGGCCCACCAACACAAACTAGATCACGGCCCAAATAAGAATTTGAATAGGGTAGCCCAAGATGTATTAGGCTTCAACGTCCAGACTCAATCACGAACCCGCAGACAAAAACAAAAAATAAAATAAAAGGGCTTCGGTTCCTTTTTCCTTTTTTTTATCAAGTGGATGTTATTTTAATCTAATAAAGAATAAGAAAAGCATCCTTATCATTGCTCATCATGATCATTATCACATCGTTATCATCATCTTATCATCTCATTATTTTCTTTACTTCCTTCGTTCCTGAATCATAAAACAGAAACAGGAATTGCAGGCTTGTGAGGGATGGGTTTGAATAATAATTATAAAACATAAGCACTTTAGCATCGTGTTTTTCCTTTATCATCTTCACTGTTCCAGGTCATCATCAAAGGTCATCAACTTCTTCCTCTTTTCTTCGTTTATAATATTAATAACAGCAATTATAGTGACAACGTGGTGGTGGTTTTTGTTGGCTGTTATGGGGTTATTTACAGCAGCAAAACTGCTATAGCAGTCGTGAATGGGAATTTAAAAAAAAAATATAAGAGTGGTGATAGTTGTCGGTGTTCTTGAAGAAGGAGAAGGAGTTGCAGGTGGCGTTTGTTTGAGATATTAAAGTGGTAGTTTTGAAAGGAAATAGAATATAGCATAGCAGCATCAAAATCTAAGGTGTTTGGGTTGTTAACAGCCCGATATGATTATGATTACATGTAATCTGGGTCTGACCAAAGCCAACAGTAGCAGCAAGTTTTGTTTGATGATGGGGTTGAGCAGTCTTCGAATAGAACCAGAAATTTGGAGTTGTAGTAGTTGGATAAAAGGAATTTGTGTTTGGTTTGGTGATGAACTTGACGTGGGTGGTCATAAAATGGGTCTGTGGTGGCGAGTTGGTGGTTATTGTTGGATTGCAAAGAGAAGGCGAAAACCGTAGTAGTTCACGAGGATGTTTCAACAGAAAATAGTGTAACAATACAGTGGGTTGGGTGGTGATTGTGGTGGTGTTAAGAGGTGACCAAAGTGGCGCATGGTGTTTGTTTCTCGAAAGGAAAAATAGAAACAGAAGAAATAAGAAAACAATACCGGATGTGCAGGATGGTGAGTGTTCATGATGGTAGGCGGTGTATTTTGCCGGAGATGGTGTCGAGGTTGGTGCTGGTGAAGAAGGTTGAGGGTGAGAATGGTTATGAGTTAACATCTCTTGAATATGTATGTTTATATACATAGATATAGATATAGATATTTATAATATATGATAACATAATTATTATTAATCATAATATAATATAAAAGAAAGAAAACGTGCCATAAACCACACTAGCAGCCGACACTTCTAAAATATCTACCAACACTATTTCACGAGGTAATATATCGTGTCCATTGCTAAACAGTTATCATATAAAAGTTTTCCGGAAAAAATCTCATGTTTTTAGATTAAGTACATTTAATTAGTTCGCTCATTTCCTGTTTGAAACCTGATTAAAAAAGGTTCGTCCAGATTTTATTTTTTAATTCCAAGTGATTGGTACGAAGTATTAAAACTTAGCTCGAGGTATTTAAATATATTTTTAGCAAGCTTAGAATTGATAAAACTTAATTATAGACCAACGTTTAATTTTAACTTCTCATAAATTCGCGTTTAAACTTGTTTAATGTCGATCATAAAAATTGACCTATCATTCGAGTTCAATCCCAACTAAAATATACAAATTAATTAAACTTCAAAATAAGATAGTAAATGTATTTTCAACTAGTCTGGCGTTTACGTAGTCTATAAATGAGCTTTTTTTTTATTTTAAAATTGCATAAGTTTGAATCACTTATTTAAATACCAATGAATCGACAAACGAGTATTACTATTATTTAATAATTATACTTTATATATATATATATATATATATATATATATATATATATATATATATATATATATATATATATATATATAAGATTCCTAATAACTTTTATTATATTTTATATTATTTTAAATTACAATTTAAATTATTATATATATATATATATATATATATATATATATATATATATATTTATATTTATATTTATATATATATATATATATATATATTTATATTTATATATATATATGCATCTATTTACAAATAGTTGTTCGTGAATCGTCGGGAATGGTCGAATGTCAATCATATATATGAAAACATTTCAAAATCTTTGAGACTCAACCTAACAGATTTTTCTTATCGAACCAGAAACATATAAATATTAAGTTTAAATTTGGTCGAAAATTTCCGGGTTGTCACATTAAGAGCCCGTGGTGTTGACAAATTTTAAATGTGATTTTGGGTGGTATTAGTAACTTAATGTCTATAATTTTTGTCCTCACCATTAATATCTTTTTAATCATATATAAATATAAATTATATACTACGTAATATTTAGAGAAAATATGAGTACATTAAAAATTTGTCATGTAACATAACGTTTGTAAAGTTTAAGTTATATTATTTTAGAATTATTATATATAATTATTTTTTAAATAAAAGTGTAATTGGCGAGTTTAATATTAAAAAATTCTTAGTTATTTCAGTAAAATAATGGTACGCGGGGGAGTCATCATGTATAATTAATATTATAATAGTTATATTTGAATGTTCATAAATATTTTAAGGACCTAAACTGTAAATTCAAATCATTTTCATATTTATTGCTAAAAAATAATGCTCTGTTGGTAGTGCATCGAAACTCCGTGTCGAATACAATTTATTGCGTTTAGTTCGTAAAATTATTTCGAATTGAACAGTGATAGCAGTGGAACCTAATTCGCGACGAACAGAAAGATAAATCTGTTAAAAATTTATCATCAATCATTGAAAAAAAAAAGTATTTTTTAATTTACACTCTAGTCATGTGATTGAATGTGATTATAAAACTTCAAAAATAACTAACACTAGAACGATTATTACCAAATAGTTGTTTTTTTTTTTTTTTTTTTTTTTTTTTTTTTTTTTTTTTTTTTGTAATATTATGATATGATTTCGGATTAAGTGGATTTCATTCAAAAAATTTCTTATAATAGTATATTTATCGGACCCGAATTTTAATATTTTACTCGTAAGAATTTTTTTTATTTTTCACAAAAAATAATATTAATAGATTCAATTAACAACTGTTAAGAAAGGAAAGATCCAAATGCTTATTTTAGAGATTCTCAAACATTAAATCACTAGACAATCCTTTGAGGTTAAAGAAATATCCGATTAACATGATTATGACCTCCGCCACCAAAAATAATAATAAAGTAAAATGTTATGGTACATTCAAATCGTAAATGACTAAAACAGTAGCATACATGTGCATACATGGACCATAAATCACTCATATTTGTACAAGATCAAACCCACCAAGAGCAGGACCATGTTATCACTTATCACAAAGTCATAGTTTACATTGATATTTATACAATGGTTTGAAGTGTAAAATTTGGGATTTTTGTATCATTCAACGAATTATTATGACTATATATCTTACTATTTGGATCTTTATTATTTTATATACGAGGTTAAAGTATTAGATATTGAATCAGCCTTATAGAGGTCCAATTCAAACATATAAAGAAAACATACAAGCAAGTTTTATTAATGCAATGAAATACTATACACACGATCTCGATTTGGGATACACCGATTCTAAGAAGCAATATGCTTAGTAACTGTGAGGCATATACACGAATAATAACAATGGTTGCAAAGGGTGCAACCCATGAACACGACTCAAGGTTAGACTAAGTAATATGTGGGATTAGTGTGCCAAGTTTGCCACTCGAACTTACTGCCTTTCGATCGATGAGATATCCACTAAAAAGTTTTGATTTGTATTTCATTTAGAGCTACTGGAGCGTTACAAGTTTTATTTTGAAACACCAAGTTATTCCCGTTTTTCCAAATAAGATAAGCACAAATCCAACGAGTTGCATGCCAAACCGTACTCCCTTGATTTGAGCTTTGTTGCACACGAACCTCTTTGAATAATTCATATAGACTTGATGTCAAGATTCCACCAATTATATACCCGATTCCAAATGTAACGACCCTTCAAAATCGCTATTGACGCGTCACGTTATTCATTGATTCCACAGTGAGGTTTTGACCTCTATATGATACGTTTTGATAAAATATTGCATTCATTAAAATAAGTGACTTTCTAAACATAGAAAGTTATAAACATGTGGGCGAGTGCTTAGGTATAAGCAAAACCCCAAAATACATAAGTCTTTAATTTACAGGTTGACATCACAGTCCAATTATTTATTACACAACGCAGTTTTATTTTGAATGCAATAAACTTTGTACAAAGCATGAGAGACTCCATGCAGGCAACAAGCACATCACATCGGAAGCAGTCTAAGGACCTGAGAATAAAACATGCTAAAAAGTCAACACGAATGTTGGTGAGTTATAGGTTTAATTGCTCGAGTCATAAACATATATAAAGATAGACCACAAGATTTCATCAAAAGTTTATCAATAGATTCTACGTAAGAGAGCACCATGGTAACTAAACTTAACGCTATAATGATAATTACCCCATTCGTTTTAATACACGCAAACCAACGTGTCATAAACTCAAATAACATACGTCCGTTAAAAGGCTAGCGCTCTAGCTCGGACGGGGATGTCAAGCCCTATGGATCCATATACAATTATTCGCGCCCACCAGTCCATATCCTATGTACTGGCAGCTAATAGTTACCAAATCTACGGGATTTTCGGTTTAACTCAGTGTAGAATTTAGTATGTACTTGTGTCTTATTGCGTTTAAAATAAATTGCATGTATTCTCGGCCCAAAAACATTTAAAGTATTTAAAAAGTGAGACTATAAACTCACAGTTCAATATTGAGACTCAATATTGTAGGTAAATTGCGTAGACGTAATGATGGTAGACGACTGTATGGTTGGTCTTGGATTCAAGAACAATACCCCGAACAATACCCAATATTTCCTTAGCTTAAAGCGGTTTGAAACCCGAATTAAAAACACCCTCGTGTATACCTTATTATTATTAAACTTAAATTTAAAATTATAATTAGAATATAAATATAAATATAAATATAAATATAGAGATAAAAAAAAAATTGTGTGAATACTTCGTCGAGTAAACTGTCTTTTATAGGCATGTTTCCTGATTTTGGTCCCCATGCGATCGCATGGGTTTTGAGTGCTTTTGCCATGCGATCGCATGGCTAGGCTGGACAGCTCATTTCTGCTTGTTTTCTAGTTCGTCGACATCAAATAGTATTCACTGTAGCAAATAGTGTACTGTAGCAAATGGTGTTTACTGTAGCACTGTAGCAAAATACGGTTTCACTATAGCAATAGTGTTTTACTGTAGTAAATAGTGTTTTACTGTAGCAAATAGTGTTTTGCTGTAGCAAAGTCGTTTTTACAGTAGCAATTAGTGTTTTACTTGTACATCTTATAATATATATATATATATATATATATACATATATATATATATATATATATATATATATATATATATATATATATATATATATATATATATATATATATATATATATATATATATATATATGTATATTTACATAATATTAAATCATATAGAGAACTGGTTTAAATTAGTCGAAATTTTCCGGGTCATCACATAACCTCCCCGTTAAAGAAAATTTCGTCCCGAAATTTTGAGTAGTACCTGTTTTATGAGCGATATCAGTGAACAAATGTGGATACTTTTGCTTCATTTGATCCTCACATTCCCAAGTAAACTCGGGTCCTCGTCTAGCGTTCCAACGAACCCTAACTATCGGTATTTTGCTTTGTTTTAATTGTTTGAGCTCACGGTCCATGATTTCAACATGTTCTTCGATAAAATGGAGTTTATCATTGATTCGTATTTCGTCAAGAGGAATTACGACATCCTCTTCAGCTAAATATTTCTTTAAATTTGACACGTGAAATGTGTCATGAACACTACTAAGTTCTTGCGGTAGCTTTAATCGATAAGCAACTGCTCCAATTCTTTCGGTGATTTCAAAGGGTCCTACGTACCTAGGACTTAGCTTTCCTCGTTTACCGAATCGTACAACACCTTTCCAGGGTGACACTTTCAACATGACTTTGTCGGCCACTTGAAATTCTAGCAGTTTTCTTCGTACATCAGCATAACTCTTTTGGCGACTCATGGCCGTTTTCAATCGCTGTTGTATTTGAATGATCTTGTCGGTGGTTTCATGAATAATTTCTGGTCCAGTAAGTTGTCTTTCTCCTACTTCACTCCAACAGATAGGAGATCTGCACTTTCTACCGTAAAGTGCTTCAAATGGCGCTGCGTTGATGCTCGTATGATAGCTGTTATTGTATGAAAATTCTGCCAACGGTAAGTGTCGATCCCAACTGGTTTCAAAGTCAATCATGCATGCCCGTAACATGTCTTCCAATGTTTGTATTGTTCTTTCACTTTGACCATCTGTCTGTGGGTGATAAGCGGTGCTCATATCTAATCGAGTTCCCAATGCTTTTTGTAATGACTGCCAGAAACGTGATGTGAATCGGGTGTCGCGATCAGATATGATGGAGATAGGTACACCATGCCTGGAAACTACTTCCTTCAAATATAGGCGTGCTAATTTCTCCATACTGTCTGTCTCCTTTATTGGTAGAAAGTGAGCTGATTTAGTTAGACGATCAACTATCACCCAAATAGTATCATGACTACTTGCAGTCCTTGGCAATTTCGTAATGAAATCCATGGTTATTCTTTCCCATTTCCACTGCAGAATTTCCGGTTGTTGCAGTAATCCCGACGACTTTTGGTGCTCAGCTTTGACCTTTGCACACGTCAAACATTTGCTTACATAAGTAGCAATTTCTGTCTTCATATTAGGCCACCAATAGAACTTCTTGAGATCGTGGTACATTTTCCCATTTCCTGGGTGAATTGAGTACCTCCTTTTGTGTGCTTCATCTAGTACTAGTTGCCTTAGGTTACCATGTATTGGTACCCATATCCTACCAGCAAAATACAGGGTTCCATCGGCTTTTACTTCAAGCTGTTTTTTTAACCCTCTGCTCATTTCGCCTTTTTCATTTTCTTCTTTTAAAGCCTCTAACTATGCTGCTTGAATTTGCTTTGTGAGATCAGTACGAATTGTAATATTCAAAGCTCGGACCCTAAGAGGTTTTACTCTTTCTTTCCGACTTAGGGCATCAACTACAACATTAGCCTTTCCGGGGTGGTAACGGATTTCACAATCGTAATCGTTTAACAACTCTACCCAGCGACGTTGCCTCATATTGAGTTGTTTTTGATCAAAAATATGCTGAAGACTCTTATGGTCAGTGTACACTGTACACTTGGAGCCATATAGATAGTGTCTCCATATTTTGAGTGCAAAAACTACTACTCCAAGTTCTAAATCGTGTGTCGTATAGTTCTTTTCATGAATTTTTAGTTGTCGTGAGGCATATGCGATAACTTTTGTGCATTGCATTAATACACATCCTAAACCTTGGCGCGAAGCGTCACAATAGATCACGAAATCATCATTTCCTTCTGGTAATGACAAAATGGGTGCAGACGTTAACTTCTTCTTTAATAACTGGAATGAGGATTCCTGTTCCGTGGACCAATCATACTTCTTTCCCTTTTGATTCAATGCAGTTAAGGGTTTGGCGATTCTAGAGAAATCTTGAATGAATCTTCGGTAGTAACCAGCAAGACCTAAGAATTGACGGATTTGTGTTGGAGTCTTCGGTGTTTTCCATTTACTAATGGCTTCGATCTTGGCAGGGTCAACTTTAATTCCATGTTTACTGACAACATGGCCCAAAAATTGTACTTCTTGTAACCAGAAATCACACTTCGAAAATTTTGCGTACAATTCTTCTTTCTTGAGTATCTCTAGTACCAGTCTTAAGTGTTGCTCATGTTCTTCCTTGTTCTTCGAGTAAATCAATATGTCGTCGATAAAAACAATGACAAATTTGTCTAAATACGGTCTACAGATGCGATTCATTAGATCCATAAATACTGCTGGAGCATTAGTTAATCCAAAAGGCATGACTAGAAACTCATAGTGACCGTAACGGGTTTTGAACGCGGTTTTAGGAACATCTTCTTCCTTTACTCTCAGTTGATGATATCCGGAGCGTAGATCAATCTTGGAATAAACACTTGATCCTTGCAATTGATCAAACAAATCATCAATCCTCGGTAATGGGTACCGATTCTTGATCGTTAATTTATTTAATTCTCGGTAATCTATGCACATTCTCATAGATCCATCCTTCTTCTTGACGAACAGAATAGGAGCACCCCAAGGTGAAAAACTGGGACGAATAAATTCACGGTCCGATAATTCTTGCAACTGGTCTTGTAATTCTTGCATTTCTGAAGGTGCAAGTCTATATGGGGATCGGGCTACAGGTGCGGCTCCTGGTATGAGATCAATCTGGAATTCTACACATCTGTGTGGAGGTAGCCCCGGTAATTCTTCTGGAAATACTCCGGGATATTCTCTTACAACCGGCATGTCATCAATGCTTTTTTCTTCAGTATCGATCTTCTTTACGTGTGCCAGAATAGCATAACAACCTTTTCTTATAAGTTTCTAAGCCTTCATACAGCTGATAAGGTTCAGCTTCGAGTTGCTCTTCACCCCATAAATCATTAATGACGTTTCATCCTTACGAGGGATGCGGATTGCTTTTTCAGCGCAGACAACTTCCGCTCTTGTTTTGGACATCCAGTCCATGCCAATGATTACGTCAAAACTTCCTAATTCTACGGGTATCAAATCGATTTTGAAGGTTTCACCAGCGAGATTTATTTCGCAACCATGGCAAATTTTATCGGCTTTTATCAGTTTACCATTAGCTAATTTAATAGTATATTTATCATCTAGAGGTAATGATGCACATTTTAGTTTAGAACTAAAGTCTTTACACATATAACTTCTATCAGCACCCGTATCAAACATAATAGAAGTTAGTTGATTATTAACGGTAAACGTACCCGTGACAAGATTAGGATCCTCACGTGCTTCACTGGTACTAACATTAAATGCCCTCCCACGTGCGAGTTCTTTGTTCTTCTCCTTATCAGGGCATTGATTTATAAAGTGACCAGACTTCCGGCATCCAAAACATTTCTTGACATCGGTCGGTTTTGTCTTTACTTCAGAAACGGTGGCATAACAATCTTTCGCCACATGTCCTTTCTTGTTGCACTTATCACAGACCACTTGGCAATAACCTGCATGATGTGTGTAACATCTTTTGCAGAACGGATGGGGTCCCTTATAGTTTGGACTTGCAGTTGCCCCATCTTGTTTACCTTTAAAAGTTTCTTGTTTCTTCAGGTGAGTACTTTTTCCCTTATAGTTTTCCCATTTCCTCTTTCCTTCAGTTGTCTTGACTTCGGTAATTGGTGCCTTAATCGAACTCTCTGTGATCTGGTCCATGAGTTGGTGTGCCATTGTCATGGCTTCCTGCATCGTATTCGGTTTGGACGATGTAACATTTCCTTTGATATTGATCGATAAACCGTCAATATACATTTCTATCTTTCGTTTCTCGTTTGGCACCAATTCGGGACACAACAAGGCTAGTTCCATGAAACGCTTTTCATAGTTATTGAGATTCGCGCCAAAAACCTTCAGATTACGTAACTCAGATTCCATTTTTCTAATCTCGTTTCGAGGACAGTACTCCTCGATTTGCATCTTTTTCAGTTCTTCCCAAGAGATATCATATGTCGTATCTACTCCTTCTGCTTTAGCATAATTGTTCCACCAAGTAAGTGCACCGTCTTGCAACGTGCACGAAGCATACTTTGAATTGTCTCCGTTCGCACAATTACTGATTTTGAAAACGGACTCCATCTTTTCAAACCATCGGGTTAGACCGACTGGTCCCTCGGTTTCACTAAACGTCTGTGGTTTGCATCCTTGAAAAGTTTTGTATGAGCATCCGTTTCGTGAGTTTGTGTTTCCGGCTGCTGCTTTGGCTGCTGTTTCGGCTGTTGTTTTGCTACCTCAGCTGCAGCAATTCTTTCATTCACACGTTTCTCGACTAGTTCCTCAAACTCAGCATCCGACATTTGAGACATGTTTCTTCAATAAACACAACAGAGATAATTTAATCATATAGAATATTATAGGTAAAATGAGTTGTCAATAGTTAATCGTAGCATATTAATAATATGAACCAATTATTATAAAAGCTTTTTCTTCTTATTAGCATTTTATAATTATTTCTAGGGTATTACCTACCCGTTAAGTTCATACATAATAGCTAGTACAAGGAATTAACTACTAAAATCCTAATAATATTCCACTATGAAAAATTATAGCGAGTTACTACGTTATCATGTAATAATAATAATAAGAAGTAGTAATAATACAAATAATCATTTCATGCATTTATTATTAATAAACCAAAATAATACAATACCATACAATACCGATATTTTACATATGCTTATTTTACATAACAAGATAGAGTAGCACACATAAGCAATAGAATATCGCATGGAAGATTTATGGTTGCGAGGTCGTTTATTCAGAACTATCAGAAACTTCTTCCCATTTGGTTCTCTCTGCCAATTGTTTGTGTGCACATGGTCCGACAGACATTCTGGCAGTGTATTTAATTTTTAGTTGGGGTTTTGAGGTACCCGTTGCCTCAGTGGGTTTAATATAATAAGGGTGGTTACGGATCGAATGGTCCTGTTCCTTTTTAATAATTAAGGACATTTTATTATTGTGGTTGTTTTTATTATCTATAGCAAGTTGGAATTTCTCCTTAGTGACTTCTTTTATTTCATTAGCGAAATCCTCTTCCTCACTGATCTCGTCTGATGACGAACTGTCTGAGTTATGTGTAGGAGAATATGATGACGAACTATCTGCATCATGTGTACGAGAATATGTACCGGTGGTCATGAACCGAAATCTGCCAGGCGTAATATTCACAACCCGCCCGTCGGCGGTGTATCTGGCCCAATGTCCATGTTCGTTTAGAAATGGACGATCCTCGTTTACTCCAGGGATCATGGGTCCATGCCAACGATACTGTGGCTCCGAAAAACTAGAGCTGGGTGGAGCTGGAACCTCCTCTGGGTTTACCGGGAGTTGAGATTCCCCGGCTAACACAATTTCTTCTTTAATAGGTATTGGGACGCCCTTTTCAGTTGTGGATATAATAGATTCAGTGTTCGATTCCGAGTCGTACAAAATGATAGGATTAGAAGAAGTCATCTATCACATAATTGAAACAACAATTACGTTAGCATATAAATATATCACATATAATGTTTTTGACCAAATGATAAGCAAAAATCAGTAAAAACAGATATGGTCATAGTCCAGACTCACTAATGCATCCTAACAATTACCAGTTAAACACACTAATGTAATTTCTGGTTCCTTATGACCTCAAGCTCGGATACCACCTGTAACGACCCGTCAAAATCGCTATTGATGCGGCACGTTAATCATTGATTCCACAGTGAGGTTTTGACCTCTATATGATACGTTTTGATAAAATATTGCATTCATTAAAATAAGTGACTTTCTAAACATAGAAAGTTATAAACATGTGGGCGAGTGCTTAGGTATAAGCAAAACCCCAAAATACATAAGTCTTTAATTTACAGGTTGACATCACAGTCCAATTATTTATTACACAACGCAGTTTTATTTTGAATGCAATAAACTTTGTACAAAGCATGAGAGACTCCATGCAGGCAACAAGCACATCACAGCAGAAGCAGTCTAAGGACCTGAGAATAAAATATGCTAAAAAGTCAACACGAATGTTGGTGAGTTATAGGTTTAATTGCTCGAGTCATAAACATATATAAAGATAGACCACAAGATTTCATCAAAAGTTTATCAATAGATTCTACGTAACAGAGCACCCTGGTAACTAAACTTAACGCTATAATGATAATTACCCCATTCGTTTTAATACACGCAAACCAACGTGTCATAAACTCAAATAACATACGTCCGTTAAAAGGCTAGCGCTCTAGCTCGGACGGGGATGTTAAGCCCTATGGATCCATATACAATTATTCGCGCCCACCAGTCCATATCCTATGTACTGGCAGCTACTAGTTACCAAAGCTAAGGGATTTTCGATTTAACTCAGTGTAGAATTTAGTATGTACTTGTGTCTTATTGCGTTTAAAATAAATTGCATGTATTCTCAGCCCAAAAATAATTAAAGTATTTAAAAAGGGAGACTATAAACTCACAGTTCAATATTGAGACTCAATATTGTAGGCAAATTGCGTAGACATAATGATGGTAGACGACTGTATGGTTGGCCTTGGATTCAAGAACAATACCCCGAACAATACCCAATATTTCCTTAGCTTAAAGCGGTTTGAAATCCGAATTAAAAACACCCTCGTGTATACCTTATTATTATTAAACTTAAATTTAAAATTATAATTATAATATAAATATAAATATAGAGATAAAAAAAATTGTGTGAATACTTCGTCGAGTAAACTGCCTTTTATAGGCATGTTTCCTGATTTTGGTCCTCATGCGATCGCATGGGTTTTGAGTGATTTTGCCATGCGATCGCATGGCTAGGCTGGACAGCTCATTTCTGCTTGTTTTCTAGTTCACCGACATCAAATAGTGTTCACTGTAGCAAATAGTGTTTGCTGTAGCAAATAGTGTTTACTGTAGCAAATAGTGTCACTATAGCAAATAGTATTTACTGTAGCTTTTCACTGTAGCACTGTAGCAAAAAATGGTTTCACTATAGCAAATAGTGTTTTACTTTAGCAAATAGTGTTTTACTGTAGCAAATAGTATTTTACTGTAGCAAAGTCGTTTTTACAGTAGCAATTAGTGTTTTACTTGTACATCTTATAATATATATATATATATATATATATATATATATATATATATATATATATATATATATATATTTATATATATATATATATATTTACATAATATTAAATCATATAGAGAATTGGTTTAAATTAGTCGAAATTTTCCGGGTCATCACACCAAATATCATAAATTCGACTGCAAAATATGAGGAAATGATCTACCGATTCCAAGTCATCATTACAAAGTGAATTTGCACCCATCTTAAAAAATTCTCGGGCGATCTTTTCTTTCGTCGGCGCCGTCATCTTTTTCCCCAGTTTTTCGGTGATTACAAGCGAGATCAAACGCCAATCACCATGGTTGGTAACACGTGCAACACACCTTTAAAGGATGGGTAGTTTTTTAAGGAACATCGAAACGATAAAACTACATTCATGAAGATTCACTTCGATTTAAAAATAGATTCGATAAGGATTATCAGTCTTTTTACGTCACGAATTTTCCAGAATATTCCGATGTCTCATCGATATGGAAGGTGTTCGATGGCTATGGCTGCCTTGTCGATGTTTACATTGCTAAGAAACATGCTAAATCCTGTAAACGTATTGCCTTTATAAGATTTGTGGGGTTGAAACATGTTTTGGCCATGGAGAACAGACCAGTAGATGTTTGGATGGGTAGTTTTCACCTATTCGTTGAATCATCTAAATTTGATAGCTCCGATCCTAAATCTAACAAGGCTTTTCAGTGTCCCTAAAGTGGCATATAAAATGTTAAAACCTACTAAGGATGTTAATGATAATGCTAATGTTGCTGCAAATACTTATGTGAAGAGTGCCAAGAAAAATGATGGAACTTCGTATGCTTCGATGATTTCGGGTAGTAAGCCGTCACTAAAGAAGATCTCTCTTTCAAATGTTGATTTGATCTCTGTTCAGAAGAATGATTACGTTATCATGACAAAAGTTAAAGATGTGTGTGCATTGTATACGTTGCACCAATTGTGTTTAGCCGAAGATTTAAAGACTTCAAGATTCAATATGTGGGTGGACATTGGATTTGGTTGAAGTTTGAGTCTTAATCGATTTATTTTGCATTAAAAGGTAACACATTTTTTTATATTATAACGTACTTTCATACTTAAATTTAAATGTAATATTATTATTTTTAATTAATGTTTACCTAGACTATAGCTTTTAGGGCTATAGATATCATTTTTCAAATTATATCTATCTATCTATCGTTACATTATTACAGAATATGAATATTGTTATTTTATTTTAAATTCGTCTATACATAAATTTGTATATGTTTTATTATACATGTATTCATGTTTATTTCTCACAAATTTACGGGCTATAAACTATTACAGAAATAAACACGTTTCGTTATAAGTCAACAAGATGAACATGTTATCTATCATTCTAACATGTTATTTAAAAATAATAAAATATACAAATTGCATTTTCATAATATCACTTAAAGTTAAAGAATAACTAAGGTCAACTATCTTGAAAAGCATATATAAATGTCAATTGATAAGAATCATGAATCTATGTATAATAATTAAGTTTTCTTAAGGTGTATATGTATCACTTTAAGCGATATAAAAAGATCAAAGTTTTATAACTATAAAAATTGAGATTTAATATATACCCCGTAGTATATCAATATGATATTTATTTTTTATGCATGTTTATTGATTAATTTTGATATTTAAGAAAATTGTGAGTTCATCAAATTCACCTTAACACACAAACCTTAATGTAATTAATAATAAATACTACTACGTAATTAGTAGAGATGGCAAAAAAAACTCGTATTTGAAGAAAGCCGAAACCCAATATTTTTGGGGCGGGTCCGGGCCGGGGAAATGGGTCTCGGGCCGAGTATGGGGATGATTTATGGTTTTTTCGCGGGACCGGGTTCTGAATGGTTTTAGACACAAACCCGAATACTCTGCCCGAATACGCGAAAAAATACCCGACTTCATATACCCGTATACCCGATTACTCGGCCGTATATCCGATTACCCGGTCCATATACCCGAAAAAGACTCGTATAACCATAAGAAAACCCGTTTACCCGGATAGTTCGTTAGTAAATGGGGACCCGAATACCTGTGAGGAACCCGTTAACCCGCTAGTTAGTAACTAAATGAAGACCCGGCGGGTACGAGTACGGGTTTGGGACAAGGTTTTTTAATCGAGTTCGGGTCCGGGATTAGAAAACGTCCGAAAAAACCTGCTACCTAGTCACAGAGATCATTGAATTGCTCTAAACTCGGCCCAAATCCGACTCAATACTACTCGTAATACTATGAATCTATGATCTATGATAATTTTAATAATAAAAAATTAATATGGTTAGGAGCTCCACTGTTATACGTACCTTATTACAGAGTACTAATTACTATGATAATCTAAACCAGAATAATAAGTTATCGTCGATATCGAATATTCTATTTGTGTTGAGGTTTGCACATCATTTGTTTCCATGTATTTAGCTAACTCAACCATGGTTAAGTCCTAACATACGCGTAATTAACTCGGTGTTAAATGACTTGCACACGTTTGACCCGGCCATATCGTTATCTAATCTGACCCTTATTTTGCGGTCCGCAAAATCCCAACCGGCCCAGCCGGTTTTCAGTTATCCTTAACTACAAAGATAAAGATCCCTGACACTTTCCTTGCTGTTTCCTTCCTTCCAAATTCAGTTACAACCAACTCTATATATAAACCCCAACCCCTTTCATAACTAATTCATACAATCAAACAAATTTTCATCACTTAAAAATCATGGAATTCAGAACTTTAGACCTCAATATAATTTCAGCCAAAGGGCTTAAAAAAGCCACCCTGCTCGGCAAAATGGACGTTTACGCTGTCGTTTCGATCTCGGGCACAACCGGCAAGCCTCAAAAGCTGAAAACACACGTTGATCAAGACGGCGGTACTGACCCCACATGGAATTTTCCTATGAAATTCACAATCGATGAAGCTGCCGCTTTACAAAACCGTCTTACCCTCGTGGTTGAGATCAAACACGAGGGGACGTTTGGCAACAAGGAAATCGGAGAAGCGAATGTTCCGATCAGAGAGTTGTTAGATGGCATGTCGAAAAATGGAAATTCGGAGCAGACTGTTAGTTATCAAATCAGGACGCCTTCTGGTAAACCAAAAGGGAACTTGAATTTTTCGTATAAATTTGGGGACAAATGGACAGAAAAAATTGAGGAAAAGCAAAAGCAAAAACCAGTTGTGACGGCTTATCCTGCTGGTATGGCGGTTGGATCCAGTAGTCTTGGATACCAAGCGCCATACACTCCAACAGAAGGGTATCCACCACCACAAGCTGGATACCTTCCTACCGGATACGCACCCCCACCACAAGCTGGGTATGCGTATCCACCACAACCGGGTTATGGGTACCCACCACCTCCACCTGGTGGATACCCTCCTCAACAGTATGGGTACCCACCGGTTCAACAACCAGCACAAAAGCCGAAGAAGAATAAAGCAGGTGGTGGTATGGGTATGGGATTGGGAGCTGGTTTGTTAGGAGGTGCACTTGGTGGGTTGTTGATTGCGGATATCGCTTCGGATGCTGCTGATGGTGGCGGTTGTGGTGGTGGTTGTGGCGGTGGGTGCGGTGGTTTTTAATCCCTATTGGAATGTGTTCATATTTAATTTTATAATTTGTGTTCATTGTAATTATTGTTTTGATTTTGATGAATATTACCATTACTATGTTGTGTTTCGTTGTAATCATCGCTTAATATGACTTATTTTTTGGCCGCTTATATTTTATGGAAAAATAAGCTGATCTGATCCTGTTTCCTTTATTTCTATCCTATTTGTTACGGAGTATCTGTTTTTCGTTGTGGATTTTTGTGAGTATTAAAAATTAAATTAAAAATATGTTAACAAATCAAGTGGTTGAATATAACACTATTTTATATGGCATCAAGTGTCATATTATTTATTTGGTCAAAATTGTTGACATTCAAGGTCTTGCATAAAAAGTCATCGATTACGTAATTGTTCCTTGAATATTAAATTAAATTACAACTATTCTAGAAAATGTCTTCCGGGTGCTAGAACATATTGCAACAACGTGTATGTCACACCGTTTAAAGACCTGCCAAGAATCTAATTAAATGTCTAATGAAACTGATTAACGTGTCCAACGTAGATACATTCCATAACCAGTTTTGTTAACAAACAAATTTTGTATGTAGATTGGATTAAAATTAACGATTAAGCGACATATATAATATTTGACCAACTAGTTTAGGAGTTTTTGTCTTGTAGGATCGTTTTTAGGTCCGTAAACATGTCATGCCTAAGTCTAAAAGTTCTTAAAAATCAATTGGTGATAGAAATAGGTTCCTCTAAATTTATATGCATACTTTAATTTCTATTAATTTTATAGAAGATTAGTTCAAGAATGATATGAAGTATAAAATGAATTTCTTAAAATATATGAAAACATGACTTGATCAGAAAACAAGGGATAAATCTCCTCATACGGCGCAATAGTGTTCCCATCAAGATCAACATCTTCATACGGAAACTCAAACTTCACATACATCCAACAATTCGCAATCTTCAAGATCTAGGTATGTTTTTTTTTTATCGAGATAGTTGTTTTTTGCGATGTTTCTGAAGAAAGCCATGATCATTTGTTCATTCGTTGCGACACGAGTTATCAAATATGGTTCAAGACTGTATTTTGGCTTGGATGTCCTTTGCTGATTTGGAATTATTTGGATGAAGTGTGTGTAACACCCTGATTTTTTTTTTCTTTTAAACACAGCGGAAGTAAATACTTAATTACCAAAATAACCTTAATTAACGTTTACATAACTTTGTTCACAAACCAACTTTATACAACGACGGTGTTACGTGAAAACATCAGTAAAATAGAAAACATCAGAGTAAGCTCGTAGTCAAACATGTCTTCTAACCCGTCCGCAACACCCGTCCTAAGCAGCAGTACGTAAATCTGCAAGGGGTGGAAAATGTGGGGGAATTAGCACAACTGCTAAGTGAATGGATACCATCTAACAAACCAAGCATAAGCAACTGAGCATGCAAGGGTCACAGATATGCTAACGTCCTGAACTTGCATAAAACAACAACTGACAATATGAGGATCGGCGGCTTGTACGAGCACACGACTTAGCTGATCAGGCTACAGTCTACCGATAGTCCGCTTTATTGAATCCACTGCATAACCTTCCAGACGCAACACATGCGTCCTTCTATGCTATACTGAACAATCAGTAACATCATGACCCGACCAGGCTACCACGGTCGACCTCACACCAACCCAACCTTGCCGCCTCGGTGGGTTCCCAACCTTGCCGCCTCGATTGGTGTCCAACTAACAGTGCGCACATAAGATCACAGATAATCAGTCATGCAATCGTCCTAACTAGCATGACAATATCTAACTACACATGGCAATCATACTGAATATAAACATAAGAGTAAAGAGTCTAAACAAGTAGCGTGTCAGATACTTAATACTCTATCCGGAGATAGACCCACTCACCGAATACTAGAAACTAGCTCAGCTAATCTATCACTGAGCGACTTCCTTATCCTTATCACCTGAACATAAGGCAAATCAAGTTAGTTTCTGTCCGTTAACTAAAAACATCACAGTACAGTAAATCAGTCACAAAAGGTGCCACTAAAAGTCCACCTAACGCTTATGCATTTTCAGAATTTACATCCTGATCATCATAAGTCACGCGGACAGCATAACGGCTAGAAAATAGCTAATGTACATAACAACTACTGATCTGATATGCATCCGTACGGTTGCACATGCATCCGTACGGTTGCAAGTCCATCCGTACGGTTGCATCGTGCATCCGTACGGTTACACACTTCCTTCCCGGTTGCACCAACACCACTGCATCCGTACGATTGCATATGCACCCGTTTTGCACCATGTACCCGTGCCGTTACAAGCTGCAACCGTACGGTTGTGTTCATCGTGCAGCAGCAGCAGAAAACTGACGATTTCGACCTAAAATCACCAATTGGTGCTCTAGAGCTCGTTTCTTACCTCTAAACTGATCAAATCAGATACACTTAACATCAATAAACATAAACCCACAAGATTTTGACACAAACAACATCAAAATCAACCATTTTGACTCAAAATTGCCCTTTTGACAAAGTTAACACAAAATGTAACGACCCTGGATTTTCCAACGTATATTTATTAATATTTATTATTAATACTTGCGCTTTAATAAATGTATTTTTATACATTTACTTGTTATCATAATTGACTTTACATGTCCCGACTTGTCTTTGTGACACACGTACTTTTCACGAATAATATTTCGAATATTATTTACGTATATGATTAATTATTATTAATCATTTTTAATTAACTAATGTTAGTAGTTAATTACTTGGGCTTTATTTATTTAATTGCTACATACTTGAACTTGGGCCTTTATTAATGGACATGGACTTGGAAGCCCACCCTACTTCTCTTAATAGACTAGTTAGCCCATTATTATGCAAGTATTTCATTAAGATAAAACTAGATTAGTTAGTCATATGAGGAGACTAGTTACAAGTATACTTACACCCCTTTCCCATGCCATTTAACTTTATTACTACTTCTAGCTTACACCATCTCCCATGCACGAAAGATTGCTTTTGACCTTGCCCCATTTGGCCCCTTGGCCATCGGTTTTGGCATGGCTAGGAGGGAGTTCAATTTTTTTTTTGTGTTACTTATTCACTAGCATTCTTCATTCCACACACACACACTTCACTTTACACTTCTCTTTCTCTCACATTTTCTCTCAAACTTTGTAAGTAACAAAGCTTTATTTACTTTCTTTTTCTTCCATTAAAACTGATTTCTAGCACTTGATCATCATCATTATTACTTGTTTTGTTACTTGTTCTTTTGTTATTGTTTACTAGTTGTTAAGAATCAAACTTTCTAGTTTATTCTTCATAATATCTTGTTTATACAAGAACATACAAGAAACAGGAGGATCAAGTTTATAGTTTGATTCCTCTATAAAACTTGTTAAAAAGAAAAGTTCATGAGCTTTATAAATCATACTTGTGTTCATGTTTGTAAACTTAAGGTTTACTTTCTTAAAGATCCAAGCCTTGGCTTGAATCTTCCTAAGTATGAACAACCATGAACTTATTACTTGTAGATTTAGTTTATCTCTTCATTTTATGTACTTTAAAGTTGTGATGTTGTTAATTTGGTCAAGTATTACTAGTTAATCTTGATCTCATATTTCTTGAAACTAAAGTTAACTCTATAAGTTCAAGAACATGGAAGTATAACTTTCTAGTTATAACTTCAAACACTTATGTTGGATCTAAGTTTATATAGCTTATGGTCTTCTAATTTTTTTTGTAAATAAGAGCTTATAAGCTTATATACATTTTACAAGTTGAAAATCTAAGTTTCATAACTTATGGTTTCATTAAAGTGAAGATCCAGGTTCTATAACTTAGGATCTAACTTAAGAACATTAGATCTAGACTTTCTAGTCTAGGATCTTTAAGATCTAGCTAAGATCTAAGTTCTACAACTTAAGATCTTGTTTATTTAGTTTACCTTCAAGTTTGTAGCTTAATATTACTATTAGAACTCATGTATGTGTCGGGTCTAAGATCTTGATGTAACTTTGGTTCATCAACCTTCATACAACTCTTAAGTGGGTTGTGCTACATATGTTAGACTTACATTAGTGTTATGATGGTCAAAACTTGGTAAATATGATGCAAACACATCAATGAGTTGTACACTTGAAGCTATACGCATCAAGGATGAGAACCGTGATGAGCATCAAGTACCAAGAACCCACCGGAGCACCTTACTTACTGTTTATGGAACTGATCATTAACCTGGGCTACTGAAAAAGTTTATTTCCATCTAGTTCGGTTCTAGTAGATGATTTTCCGTTTAGACCTCATCTTAATCCGAGTTACGGTTTAGGATTTATGGCCATCCGAAAGTCACTACACCCTTTTAACGTTGTGCTGAAATTTCGGACCTACTCGCACTTAAACCGTCACCACTGTCAAACAAAGACGAGTTTGGTTCTGGAAATTGGTCAGCCTCTAGGGGACTCATATACGGAGCCATGACCATTGGTCTCACCTCATTTCAGTTTGTATAGAGGTCGTGGCGACTGAACGAAGTCAGCCTTTATTTCAAACTCTATTCTTGATTAAAACTTACTTTACACTTTTTGATTAATGATGAATGATGATGATACTTAAGACCTAATTTACATACTTTTAAACCTTTGGGAACGATTTACTGACTTAGTAACTTTTGACTTAGGTTGAGGACCTTCTGGACCAACCACTTGGTTACTATTCCCGCGTACCGACTTTTACTACTTTCCACTGTGAGTTATAGCATCCCTTTTTACTTTAACTATTTTTAGGACTGAGAATACTTGCGCATTTTACGTTTTACATACTAGGCACGAGTATTAGAGATGTCTTCGCATGAAACATTTAATTTACATTCAAACTATGTTACTTTTGAAATGATGAATTCGTAACGACCTATGGGTCATGTACTATTATTATCGCCTTCTATTCGTAGAGGCACATTATCGTATGTTAAACATTTGACGTTGGTTATGACGTCACCTTTTCTTATGTATGCAAACTTATTTTAAAACAGCATATAGTGTTTGACCTTGTAATGATTCTGTTGTTGATGATCCGTACACGTTAATTTTGTACGGGGCATCACACAAAATCATCATTTTCTTAAAGATTAGAGCTTGAAACTCTTTGATTCTTACCTCAATAGACTCTGTAAATTATAAAGAACAAGATGATATGAATGATTTGAGCTCTAGAACAAAAATTAGAAATCTATGGTTTAATGGAATGAGATTGAGAGTGTACGGGGTGTTTGAGAATTTTCCAGAAAATGATAGAAGGAACTGGTCACAAGCTTATATATTTAAGTTAAAACACAATACCCCATCACACACGGGTATTTACCAGTTATCTGATAACTTTCATACTTAATTTGACTGCCCTAACGGAGTCCAAATTAAATAAACGAACATGTTCTGTGACCCTTGTTTTGATGACCCGGGAATTTTCGACCAAATTTAAACTTAATCTTTATATAATTTCGATACGATAAGCAAAGTTTGTAATGTGGAGTTTTGATAATTTTGGAACGGTTTACATGAATGCATTTACCCTTTTTGACCACTCCCGACGATTCACGAACTATTGGATGCAAATAAATATGTATTTAAATAAATAAATAAATGTAAATGTAATTATATATAATAATTTTAATTTATAAAATATAATGTAAGCATTAAAAATTAAGTATGTAAAATACGATACAAAGTAATTAAGTGTAATCTAAAATGAATATATATATATATATATATATATATATATATATATATATATATATATATATATATATATATATATATATATATATATATATATGATTACTATGTATAATTAATATTATAAGTATATTGTAATACATATAAAATATATATAAATATTATTATAAAACGAGTATTACATAATTAATGAAATGTAAGGATATACAATAATTAGAAATAATAAAATACAGTTGAATCATTAGAGGTAAGTATGTAAAATATACAAGACAAGAAAATTATTACTAATATAAAGTTATATATAGATATATATGATTCCTATATTAGTTAATATCTTATGTATATTAGAATTTATATATAAAGGTTATAAATATATATATATATATATATATATATATATATACATATATAATGCATATATATTATCTTTTCATATGCACACACATATAATATAAAGTATTTATATTAAGATGTTTAGATATTAAATATTTAACCTATGTTAACATATAAAAAATATTGTATAATGTAATATACTAAGTGTAATTATAAGTAAGAAATATAATTGTTATACTAAAATTAGTATTACTTTCATTATTATTATTTTTAGTATTATTATTATTAATATATTTATATTTATATTTATATTTATATTCATATTTATAATGTTTATATAATAAAAAATGGTACAAATATATTCCAATTTAGTTTCACATCACAATCAACTGTAACTGATTTTTGTTGGTAGTTCTTTAACTGGTTATAAATCGAATATAGGCTTGGGTAAACAACAAATCAATTAGCTGTGTTTTCTTCTTTATTTTTTTTATTAATATATCTGTACTTGAAAATATATTCTGTCAAGAAAAGGAAACCCACTCAAATGTGTTATATTATGTCATCTTTCATTTTAACCGGGACCCAAGCTCAAACATCAAACACATACTACTCCTTCCTTAGCTACAACGGTATGTTATCGAGTAAAACCACTTGTTTGTTTCTTGCAGTCAATAAATAAAAGCATCTCAAACTACATCTTTTTAAACGAATCAAATCACCACCCTTCGGTTACTGATGTTGGTCGAAGATCCACCACCACCAACAAGTAAGAGCTATTGAACACCAACAATAACCATCAATTCCCTTTACTATTCGATCAACCATACACCACCACTGCAACCGTGAACCACCACTACACCAACCTTAACCATTACCATCAAAACCTATTTAAAAATCGACACCATCATCATCAGGTTACTTACTGCTGCAGTTTGTATTATATATACCATTCGATCGAGACCATTAAGGTATTTGCTACTACTCCTATCTCCCGACTATTTGTTCTTGTCGTCACTCGAGAACACCATAACTACCTGTGTTTACCATTCTGTTTCTTGCTCCCCATTATTTAGACACCATTCATCTTTCTGTTATACTACTACTATGACTGAAACCCACTTGGGTTCTACCATTGAGCGATCAAAGCTTGTTGTCTCCTGTTGTGGTCAAATCAAACACCACAAGACCACCCTACAACTATCATCAACGACCACCATAGCACCACCATAGAACAAATCTGCTGCTACAGCAGATGTACCATTAGGTCAACACCCAAACACCACCACAAACCAACTACGAAACCTGCTGTTACATTTATTCTTTCTGTTTCTGTTTTAAACTATCGAAAACAACCACATAGCCACAACCTTAGTACATATTAATGAAAACAACTAAATTCATTATCTCCTAAATTACTCAATCAATCAAAACAGTAACAGATTTATTAAGAATTACAACAACAACGACGTTCTTCATCTTTGAAACTTCAAAATTTGAACTCGATTTCTAATTGTTTTCAGACTTCGAATTCTTAGTATAATATATTGCAAATCATTGGAATAATCCTCATCGATCATTGTTTGAACCTGAAAACACTTACAGCAATTCAATTTAAGATTTCATCTTTCGGTCATAAACCCTAAATTCAAAAATTCATGAATTATTTGATGTTATGAATTTATTCGAAGCTTCAAATAGATGAAACAAACATTCAAGAACATGAAATTACAAGTAAATTAACCTGCAAATTGATGGATCGTACCAGAGAAGCTTTCGATTGACTTTGGAGTTGATTTCATGAAGAACAAATAAACAGAGACGAAATTGTTGTTGTAAACCACAATTGATACATGATAAAGTTTAGGATCGTGATGGAAAAATTCGTTCCTCTGCAGATTTACTCTGTATCTTGATCTGATATTTTGGGGAACCCTAATAAACCGCGTACCTTTATATCAGGTAGTATTATTATTATTATTGTTATTATTATTATTATTATTATTATTATTATTATTATTATTATTATTATTATTATTATTATTATTATTATTTAAATTAACATTTTATTAAAAATATCATTTTTTATTAAAGTTATCATTTTTATCATTATCATTAAAAGTATCACTTTTATAAAAAAAAAACTTTTATTTTTGTTAATATTACTACTATTATTATATAATAAAATAGCTTTTTATTTATTATTATCAATATCATTTTATCAAATAACTGATAGTTATATAAAACTATATTTACTACATCTAACATAATTATATTAATATTTTATATTAATAAATATAATTAGTTAAGTTATTAATGAAATACAAAATTAAAATAACAACTAAATCACTAATAATATATACATTTATTCGACTACCATTATATGTGTTAATATATATATAAATGATATAGGTTCGAGAATTCGAGGTCAACCCTACACTTATTCAATGTCGTCATATGTATTTTTACTACAAAATACAGTATGGTGAGTTTCATTATTCCCTTTTTAAATGCTTTCGCAATATATATTTTTGAGACTGAGAATACATGCGCTGCTTTTATAAATGTTTTACGAAATAGACACAAGTGATCGAAACTACATTCTATGGTTGGATTATTAACCTGAATATGCCCCTTTTTATTAAGTCTGGTAATCTAAGAATTAGGGAACATACACCCTAATTGACGCGAACTCTAAAGATAGATCTATCGGGCCCAACAAGCCCCATCCAAAGTACCGGATGTTTTAGTACTTCGAAATTTATATCATGTCCGAAGGAGGATCCCGGAATGATGGGGATATTCTTATATGCATATTGTAAATGTCAATTACCAGGTGTTCAATCCATATGAATGATATTTTGTCCCTATGTATGGGACGTATGTTTATGAGAAATGGAAATATGAAATCTTGTGGTCTATTAAAATCATGAAATGATTATTTATGTTAAACTAATGAACTCACCAACCTTTTGGTTGACACTTTAAAGCATGTTTATTCTCAGGTATGAAAGCAATCTTCCGCTGTGCATTTGCTCACTTTAAAGATATTATTTGGAGTCATTCATGACATATTCAAAAGACGTTGCATTCGAGTCGTCGAGTTCATCAAGATTATTATTAAGATAATTATAATTAGATATATTATAAAATGGTATGCATATCGTCAATTCTCGATGTAAGGAAGTTTGTCTTTTCAAAACGAATGCAATGTTTGTAAAATGTATCATATAGAGGCCAAGAACCTCGCGATGTAATCAACTATTGTGAATCGTTTGTAATCGATGTGGACTTTGTCCGGATGGATTAGGACGGGTCATTTCAGTTGGTATCAGAGCGGGGGTCTTAGTGAACCAGGTCTTGCATTAGTGTGTCTAACTGATAGTTGTTTAGATGAATTAGTGAGTCTGGACTTTGACCGTGTCTGCATGTCAAAAGTTTTGCTTATCATTTCGTGTCGAAAATTACTTGCTTATCATTCTTAGAGAATCACTTGCTTATCATTCTTAGTCTAGACACGTTTTACTGCATTGACTGCATGAATAATGTATAGACAAACTTCATATCTTAGCGTATCTGCTACTTCATATCTTAGCGTAGCTGTTATTGTAACTTTGTCTGACATATTCCGTAGATTCCTCCGTAACTTATGGGATTTTAGTATTATATATGCATATATAAATTATGTATTGCAAGGTACTAATCTACATCCTATAATCTGTTTCTTATCGAAAATCCTTCATCTGATTGTACGAGATGAATCCCTCAACCAGTTCGAGTCCCTCAGATTTCGATAGCTATTCCGATAGTTATTCCGACAGCTATTCTGATATGGATATTCACCTAAGCTCCGAAAGCGATGTCACCAGAATGAATCAATCAATCAGCCATCCCCAATTCATCTGATGCATTCGTAGTCGACTTAATCAATGGAGACGCGAAGAAGGCGATCCCTTCCACCAACCGAATTCACCTCTTGACAATGAACCTGAAGCGTTTACCGGCAAACCTATCCGAAACACCATTTTCAGCCTCATTTCCAGGGTAGCTCGTCACGATTATATTCTATCTAAAATTCTAAACCTTATTCATCTGCTCGTTCCGACCGACAATCATCTTGGAATAATAGGAGAAGTCAACGAACTTCGCGCTCGAGTAATCAATCTGGAGAATATGGTACAAAATGTACTAGCTTCAGCAACATCACCGGCACCAATAGTACCATCAGTAATAGCACCAGTACCATCAACAATCCATGCCTCAACATCTCAATCTATACCTCGAGTATAATCATAGTTCTACATGACATTCTACATCAGTTATCTTAGTTCGACATGGCGAATATGTAATCTCTAATGTTTTAGAGATTATTTATTCTAGTTCCAACCAAAAAGCAAATGAGTTTAATATCATATTAACCCATTAAATCCATGATTACATCTGAAGAAAATATATATATGTATATATGTTTTCATAAAGATTGTAATTAAAAATTCTTCTGTACAAAATGTTAATGGTGAAAATATTTTAACGGGTAGGTAATATCCGAGGAATATTTAAATTTCACTTTAATAAGCTACACTGTACATTCTTCGAAACTGATTCAACAGTCATTTACTATCCTACTTACATCCACAGACATACGTATTCGTTCACCACAGAATAACCATTTTTATTCAATTTCGTATTTGAATTCTGACCTATCAGAATCCGACAAGTGGCATAATGAGGAAACATTGGACAAAATAAAAATTTGTTAGAAACAAACAAATTAACTATGAGAAATTTTGTTAAGAATCCACGCTAACAAAATCCTAGCTAACTGTTTCTAGCTAATTGTGGACTAATCAACTGAGGACTACCAACAATGGACAATTAAAATGAATTAAAATATTGATTATAACATATGAAACTAAACAATTCTTCAAGTTGCCACTTGACTTCATCTTAAACCTCGTTTGTATCTTGACGATTACAATCTGCGTTCAAACCTTTCATGATTCTTGAAAACATCTCAAACGATAGGATGATTCAACCGCACTTCATCTACGAAAGAAAAGATTTATGTATATAGTTATGCACCTAAGAAACTCTCGGCAATTGAGTAAAAGTTTAACACGTAGCCGCGTCAGATCCTTTGGCATTTATTATCAAAAAATAACCTTGCGATCCCTTTTCAAAG
The DNA here is from genome assembly GCF_046630445.1 of Rutidosis leptorrhynchoides. Classification (NCBI taxonomy): domain Eukaryota; kingdom Viridiplantae; phylum Streptophyta; class Magnoliopsida; order Asterales; family Asteraceae; genus Rutidosis; species Rutidosis leptorrhynchoides. The sequence goes on from NC_092338.1 coordinate 398,984,917, forward strand.
TAGCCAATTTTGTCACAGCTCCAGCAGGTCAACTTCTACTTTTCATTCGAAGTAGCCTTACTATAAATTCTGATATATACGATTACCCTTTTGATACCGGAGAATTCTTTTATATTCCACCATATTACCAGCAGACGTACCAGCAACCTCGTTGCTTCTTGGCTTAAATCTCTCTGACAAATCATTATATTTATTCATTGAAACCCTATCATATACTCATCCGCATCTTGTAACGAGAACTGCCATACCAATTACTGGGAATCAACAATCAGTACTTTGAAAACTCACAGCATATCTACATCAACAGTTATATGTATGACATTTATCTCTTAGAATTATGATCTCTCATTCTGAAATTTTGAAAAGCACTCAGTCACAAATCTATACTCTGAATGTTGAAAAAGCTGAATGAAACAGCAGAAACCATAGACAACCATAAACGCCCTTAATCATCGGAAGTTTGATGATAAAGAATAGTATGTTGGAAAAGCTCATAAAAGTTGGAACTGGAAAACGGATTGAGCTAACCATGAAGGAGACCAAGGACAAATACAAGGACCGTACTCTATATTCAAAGAATCCAGGTAACTCTGGATCCGTTGAAATCTTTAGAGATTATCTTGCTCCGAAGTCATGTTAAAATCTTGTGGAAAATCTTTCGTCATCAACCATCGAACTTAGAAATTCCAAAATATCATCATCAATATCTTCGATATTTCTGAGAATATTTTCATAAATATTCTCGTCCAAAGTTATATACCTCCTCATGCTTCCTGTGTATCATTATATTGGAAACATTCAATAGAAAATTTGGTACCAAAAAGCAGATTATGCGAAACTAGGAAGAAAGCCGTGGACAAATCATAAAGAATAAGTTTGACTTCAAAGAATCCAAATGATTGAATGTCTGCTAAAGTCTTTAGCGAATATCTTGCTCCGTACTCTAAACCCTTACAGATAATAATTTCTATCATCATCTGATCTTAGATATTTCGAGATATTATCGTATCTCTTATTATAAATATCCTCCATATTTCTAGAGATATTTTTATAGCTATTCTTATCTGAAAACATTAATCTCTTCGTGCTATCAGTGTTACATCATATAGAAACTGTTAGTTTCTATATTCTGTAAACTTTCAAGCTTAAAATATGAATGTTATTGAAGTAATGTTGGGAACTGATGCATGAGTTAGTATAATATAATGACACTTGATCAACGTGATTATATTACAGTAAGTCATGCTGAGTTTCTAATGAAACGTGATGATGGTTCACAGTAGACCATACCGTCATCATGTGTCATGTTACATAACTCTTTCATTCTACATAACTTCTGAACATATCAATAAAATGTATTCTTGATGAATCTACCTTCTGTGATGTTGATAAATTTGAAAATCAAATCGTGCTATCACGTTCTTTCCTGCTTAGAACATTATAATCATTCAAAACTCTATGTCTACGAATTCTGGACCATTATTCGCTTGATTTAAAGTCGGGAAGAGAAAACAAAAGAATGAAGCTCCGAAATAGAAAAGGGGTGTAAATCATAGCAAATAAGAGAGAGCATTAACTGTGGATGACAATGATTATAGGATACAGAAGCAGGAACACTGAAATATAAGAGAAAATATAAAGCCCAATAACAACACGGAGGTTGCAAACCGTGGATATTAATACGAATAGCAATATAAAGACACGGTAGAATTAGGAATAGTATCATCCCAAGGTAATAGTAGAAGTAAACAGATTCTTCTGGTGGAAGATTGAAAAGAAGGATAACAGAAATAATAATTAGGAAAATATCAAGGATTATAAATGAATTAAGCATATTCAAAATCTTTGGGTGTATGAACTATGAAAGAAAGTATAAAAATAGTGAGAATAATGGGACGGAAGAGTTTAATTTATAATGGAAATATCAGACGTAATAATCGGAGCAGATCACCGTATTTAATTTAAGAGATCTTAATTTCCATATATCCCGATGAATCAGATCTTATAGATTTCCAAGATTTTCTTTAAATCCCTTGAATTCCGGAAATCAACCATGTTTAGTCAAAAGTTATGATGAAACATGTCTTTCTCATTTCACTAGGTGGTGATAGCTTCACTCGTATTCTTCGAGTAATTGAATTATCTTATCCATATTACTTAACAGTAATAAACTCTATTTTATCAAATCATATTCGTCATGAAAACATTTTTATTGTTAGCCATGACCGCCTCACTCAAATTTCGGGACGAAATTTCTTTAACGGGTAGGTACTGTGATGACCCGGGAATTTTCGACCAAATTTAAACTTAATCTTTATATAATTTCGATACGATAAGCAAAGTTTGTAATGTGGAGTTTTGATAATTTTGGAACGGTTTACATGAATGCATTTACCCTTTTTGACCACTCCCGACGATTCACGAACTATTGGATGCAAATAAATATGTATTTAAATAAATAAATAAATGTAAATGTAATTATATATAATAATTTGAATTTATAAAATATAATGTAAGCATTAAAAATTAAGTATGTAAAATAAGATACAAAGTAATTAAGTGTAATCTAAAATGAATATATATATATATATATATATATATATATATATATATATATATATATATATATATATATATATATATATATATATATATATATATATATATATATATATATATATATATATATATATATGATTACTATGTATAATTAATATTATAAGTATATTGTAATACATATAAAATATATATAAATATTATTATAAAACGAGTATTACATAATTAATGAAATGTAAGGATATACAATAATTAGAAATAATAAAATACAGTTGAATCATTAGAGGTAAGTATGTAAAATATACAAGACAAGAAAATTATTACTAATATAAAGTTATATATAGATATATATGATTCCTATATTAGTTAATATCTTATGTATATTAGAATTTATATATAAAGGTTATAAATATATATATATATATATATACATATATAATGCATATATATTATCTTTTCATATGCACACACATATAATATAAAGTATTTATATTAAGATGTTTAGATATTAAATATTTAACCTATGTTAACATATAAAAAATATTGTATAATGTAATATACTAAGTGTAATTATAAGTAAGAAATATAATTGTTATACTAAAATTAGTATTACTTTCATTATTATTTTTTTTAGTATTATTATTATTAATATATTTATATTTATATTTATATTTATATTTATATTTATATTTATATTTATATTCATATTTATAATGTTTATATAATCAAAAATGGTACAAATATATTCCAATTTAGTTTCACATCACAATCAACTGTAACTGATTTTTGTTGGTAGTTCTTTAACTGGTTATAAATCGAATATAGGCTTGGGTAAACAACAAATCAATTAGCTGTGTTTTCTTCTTTATTTTTTTTATTAATATATCTGTACTGGAAAATATATTCTGTCAAGAAAAGGAAACCCACTCAAATGTGTTATATTATGTCATCTTTCATTTTAACCGGGACCCAAGCTCAAACATCAAACACATACTACTCCTTCCTTAGCTACAACGGTATGTTATCGAGTAAAACCACTTGTTTGTTTCTTGCAGTCAATAAATAAAAGCATCGCAAACTACATCTTTTTAAACGAATCAAATCACCACCCTTCGGTTACTGATGTTGGTCGAAGATCCACCACCACCAACAAGTAAGAGCTATTGAACACCAACAATAACCATCAATTCCCTTTACTATTCGATCAACCATACACCACCACTGCAACCGTGAACCACCACTACACCAACCTTAACCATTACCATCAAAACCTATTTAAAAATCGACACCATCATCATCAGGTTACTTACTGCTGCAGTTTGTATTATATATACCATTCGATCGAGACCATTAAGGTATTTGCTACTACTCCTATCTCCCGACTATTTGTTCTTGTCGTCACTCGAGAACACCATAACTACCTGTGTTTACCATTCTATTTCTTGCTCCCCATTATTTAGACACCATTCATCTTTCTGTTATACTACTACTATGACTGAAACCCACTTGGGTTCTACCATTGAGCGATCAAAGCTTGTTGTCTCCTGTTGTGGTCAAATCAAACACCACAAGACCACCCTACAACTATCATCAACGACCACCATAGCACCACCATAGAACAAATCTGCTGCTACAGCAGATGTACCATTAGGTCAACACCCAAACACCACCACAAACCAACTACGAAACCTGCTGTTACATTTATTCTTTCTGTTTCTATTTTAAACTATCGAAAACAACCACACAGCCACAACCTTAGTACATATTAATGAAAACAACTAAATTCATTATCTCCTAAATTACTCAATCAATCAAAACAGTAACAGATTTATTAAGAATTACAACAACAGTGACGTTCTTCATCTTTGAAACTTCAAAATTTGAACTCGATTTCTAATTGTTTTCAGACTTCGAATTCTTAGTATAATATATTGCAAATCATTGGAATAATCCTCATCGATCATCGTTTGAACCTGAAAACACTTACAGCAATTCAATTTAAGATTTCATCTTTCGGTCATAAACCCTAAATTCAAAAATTCATGAATTATTTGATGTTATGAATTTATTCGAAGCTTCAAATAGATGAAACAAACATTCAAGAACATGAAATTACAAGTAAATTAACCTGCAAATTGATGGATCGTACCAGAGAAGCTTTCGATTGACTTTGGAGTTGATTTCATGAAGAACAAATAAACAGAGACGAAATTGTTGTTGTAAACCACAATTGATACATGATAAAGTTTAGGATCGTGATGGAAAAATTCGTTCCTCTGCAGATTTACTCTGTATCTTGATCTGATATTTTGGGGAACCCTAATAAACCGCGTACCTTTATATCAGGTAGTATTATTATTATTATTGTTATTGTTATTATTATTATTATTATTATTATTATTATTATTATTATTATTATTATTTAAATTAACATTTTATTAAAAATATCATTTTTTATTAAAGTTATCATTTTTATCATTATCATTAAAAGTATCACTTTTATAAAAAAAAAAACTTTTATTTTTGTTAATATTACTACTATTATTATATAATAAAATAGCTTTTTATTTATTATTATCAATATCATTTTATCAAATAACTGATAGTTATATAAAACTATATTTACTACATCTAACATAATTATATTAATATTTTATATTAATAAATATAATTAGTTAAGTTATTAATGAAATACAAAATTAAAATAACAACTAAATCACTAATAATATATACATTTATTCGACTACCATTATATGTGTTAATATATATATAAATGATATAGGTTCGAGAATCCGAGGTCAACCCTACACTTATTCAATGTCGTCATATGTATTTTTACTACAAAATACAGTATGGTGAGTTTCATTATTCCCTTTTTAAATGCTTTCGCAATATATATTTTTGGGACTGAGAATACATGCGCTGCTTTTATAAATGTTTTACGAAATAGACACAAGTGATCGAAACTACATTCTATGGTTGGATTATTAACCTGAATATGCCCCTTTTTATTAAGTCTGGTAATCTAAGAATTAGGGAACAGACACCCTAATTGACGCGAACTCTAAAGATAGATCTATCGGGCCCAACAAGCCCCATCCAAAGTACCGGATGCTTTAGTACTTCGAAATTTATATCATGTCCGAAGGAGGATCCCGGAATGATGGGGATATTCTTATATGCATATTGTGAATGTCAATTACCAGGTGTTCAATCCATATGAATGATATTTTGTCCCTATGTATGGGACGTATGTTTATGAGAAATGGAAATATGAAATCTTGTGGTCTATTAAAATCATGAAATGATTATTTATGTTAAACTAATGAACTCACCAACCTTTTGGTTGACACTTTAAAGCATGTTTATTCTCAGGTATGAAAGCAATCTTTCGCTATGCATTTGCTCACTTTAAAGATATTATTTGGAGTCATTCATGACATATTCAAAAGACGTTGCATTCGAGTCGTCGAGTTCATCAAGATTATTATTAAGATAATTATAATTAGATATATTATAAAATGGTATGCAGATCGTCAATTCTCGATGTAAGGAAGTTTGTCTTTTCAAAACGAATGCAATGTTTGTAAAATGTATCATATAGAGGTCAAGAACCTCGCGATGTAATCAACTATTGTGAATCATTTGTAATCGATGTGGACTTTGTCCGGATGGATTAGGACGGGTCATTTCACTTATCACAAACTTGTCTTAACCAATTAATAAAATAACACTAAACATTTTATTAAAATAAAAGTATAATTAATCACACAATTATGCCTAAGGGTAAAAAGGACATCTTACATCTAGGCCCGATCTGAGGATGTTACAGTGTGGAATCGGATTGAAAGTTTTCCTTCTCAAGTTAATAATCGCTTATCGTGAAGATCGTGGTTCACTCAAAACTTTAGAATATATGGCGGCTTTGAAATGGTATCGCATTCAGTGATAACAAGTTCAAAAAGGGTCACATGTTTGATAGTATTGTGGTATTCGCGTTTACTTGGTTATATTCGAGGTTTCAAAAATCTTCTATTAGTTGAATGATATGGTTGCAAAACAATATGTACTATTTGTATTTCTTTTGTTTGTTTGCCCTAGCTCCTATTTTGATAATAACATTTTCTTCATTCGAAAATAACAAACTATTTACGGCAAATATTATTGTGCATATTTTTATTATAGTTTAGATTGTGTAAATCTCTTGTAACTTATTCTCCAAGATGTACATGTACTATAAATATTATTGAATAACACAATCTGCACATTAAGGTGAGATTTTCTAAATCATCTCATGGTATCAGCCTAACCCTAATTTTCTTTTTTTGGCCGTCGATCTCTCTTCTCTTCTTCCATGGCTGGTGATTCAAGTCTTAACGATACCACTACCACTATCGATTCTCCACTCCCTTTATCAACTGTTCTCCATATGTTAACCATCAAACTTAACTCCACAAACTACCTTATTTGGCACAAACAAATGCATCCTTTACTTGCTTATCAGTATCTCACGGGTTATGTAGATGGCACAAAGCCGAAACCTCCACCCACCATAACTGAAGGCGCTACAACATCCCCTAATCCTGCTTATGATTCATGGGTTGCTGGCGACCAACGTGCTCTAATACTCATTCAATCATCACTATCTGAAGAGGCTATGGCCGAAGTCCTCGGTCACTCTACATCTCGTGATGTATGGCTTGCTCTTGAATCCACTTATCGCTATGATTCGAGGGAACGATATCATACTCTACGTGATTCTCTTCGCAATCTCAATAAGGGTTCTTCATCTGTTCCTGAATTTTCTAAGAAGTTTAAAGGCATATGCGATAAATTGCAAGCTATTGGTGAAGTAATCTCTGATGATGACAAAACACATTGGTTTTTGTGTGGTCTCGGTCCATCGTTCGAAACCTTTTCCACGACACAACGGCTTATCACTCCTAAACCTAAATTTCGTGACTTGGTATCTCAGGCAGAAAGTCACGAGATGTTTCTTCAGTCCGTCATGGATACTCCTATAACAACCCTCATATTTCCATACTTGAATTGACTAATTTGCCTATAGGGTTGTTATCCATACGTAATATATAATTAAATTCGACGTTGATCAAATATTTATTTTTAGTCGACACTTTTTGTTAACTAAAGTTTACACTAATTATATAAAATAACTTTAGTTAATATTAACATTAATACGTATTATATTTAAAACTATATGTAACATAATTATTAATTAAATGATAAGTTATTTTAATCATTATTTACATTTTTAGCTTATAAAAAAAAGAAATAAGATTTTTTTATAAATTAAATAATGAGCCCATGAATTTTGACTAAATATTTTCAAAAACAAAAACTTAGTAAAAACATTTTTAACATATTTTTATTATTTTGTCAAAATTGGCACCTTTATTTTATAATTTTTTTTCGTTTCACCAACCATTTTTTTTCTATAAATACCCACTTCAATTTCATAAAAACTTGTATCAAATCTTTGGAAAAACTCTCTCACAAACTTGGGAAACTACTTGAGGTATTTTCTATATTTTTTATCGAATTGCTTTTATTTTTTTGTATATTCTTTATAAATTCGAAATTAATATATATAAATTATGTTTATATGTTATAATTAGTATTATAAGTATTATAATGTATAAAAATAATTTTAATAATTTATGGAATATTATTTATAATTAAATACGAATTATGTAGTATTTAAACGTAAAAACTATGAAAAATTCGTAATAAAATATTAAACAGTAATAAAAATAATTATAAATTTTTTATTGAGATTATTATACTTTTATAAACAAGAGAAAATTATAAAAATTAAATAAATGGGTCGATTAGTATTTAAATAGAATTTACTTTTGCATTATTCTAAACTGTGAGAAATAATAAAGAAAATACAAAATAAATATAAACGTGTATTAAATATATTTTTATAAAATTTTTATATGATTAGTAGCATCACTAGATACTGTAAAAAAATATAAAAATTAATTTTAAATTGTTTTTCCTATTTATTTAATTATAGGCCGATTAGAATGGTTAAATAATTAGAAAACATTAAATAAATAATATTTTGATATAAAATTTGATTTAATAATTTTTATATATTTTTTATAGAATATAGAACCTGTAAAAAAATATAAAATTATTTATTTAGGTTGATTTGATATTTATTACCTAATTAATTTTGATTTAATCTAAACCGAGAACATATGCAAAGAAAAATGGAAATAAATATAAAAACTTGGAAAAATTATTTTTTAAATGTTTCTACTGATTCATATGCCTAACTAGAGTTATAAAAATTATGAACATAATTTTTAGGTGACTAATGGAATTAATCAACAAATTAAATCGTATATGTATATAATTCGGCTAAACTAATTAAATACATAAACATGTCGTATTTCTATACGCACATAATGGGTGAAGGTTATGATCAAAATATAACATATGATTTATACGCACTCACCGCTATTTACGGTAAAGTGGATGATGTCTAGGTTGCCATAATGGGAATAAGGTTTTGGATTAAACGAAAGGTTGTAGACTTATAGTCCAACTGAAAGTTCCTGACCCCCGGTTACATCTGGTCGTCCCGATTTACTTAATAGCAACGAAGTTTGGACAAAGTTGTACAACGTCTTAATGTGGAGGATTATAACCCAAACTTTCTAAAACTATAAAACTGCTTTAAATGGTAACTTTTCAAAAGTAGAAACTCTTACTATAAATTGTCACTATTAATATAATTCTTATATTAATAAACATACTTTTGTCTGTTAGAACATAACTAACTAAATGTTATATCTCTAGGTTGAGATCTCCGTTACTTACTTCCGTCATTTTCTTTTCTTTGTGGATTATCTTCAACTGCTATTTAAGGTGAGTTTTCATAGCTCCCTTTTTATAATATTTTTGGGCTGAGAATACATGCACTATTTTTATAACTGTTTTACGTTTAGACATAAGTACTCAAACTTTTATGCTATATACATGCTTTGTCATGCTAAATCCCTACCGTAATATCATTAATTGCTGAGGTATAAGATGCAAGCTTAGTTATTGTGAGTAGCGCTACTGAGAGTGACGTCTCTAGTCAGTTGACCGTTGGTCTTTGACTACATAATAATGATTCAACGACACGAATAACAAGTGTCACGGGGTAACTGTTGTTTAGTCACGATATTACAAACTCAGCATTACTTTTAGATTGGTATTTCTATATCAATCAACACTTTATATTGATATTTCTATATCAACTTTATTAAATCTTGTGGTCTAACACTATTATTAAAATCATTATTTATGATAAACCTATGAACTCACCAACCTTTTGGTTGACACTATTTAGCATGTTTATTCTCAGGTATTACATAATGCTTCCGATGTGTATTTGCTAATTGAAAGCAACATTTCAACGAGACATTCATGGATAATTTGAAAGGCTTGCATTTGCTAATTTGATGATGATTGCTTGCTATGCTTGGAGTCTTCATTACATATCATATCAATTAAAGACATTTAATGTTCTAAATACAATGTAATCTATTTATCTTCCGCTGCAAAACTCAATAAAACATCTCATATAGATTCGTTCTCGTTTATACAACTGTGATTTGATATAATTAGTCACAAATACCCCAGGCCCTATTTGGGGGTGTGACAGTTTGGTATCAGAGCAGGTTGTTGTAGAGAACCAGGATTGCATTTTATGTGTGCCTTATACAATTAGGTACCTTAGCAATGTAGGACTACAACTTTCCTTGACTATAGTGCCTTTAATTGTTGCCTTTAACTGTTAAATGCTACATTATACTTTAGAAACTTTACTTATCTTAGAATACGAGTCAATCTAAGAACTCTGTTCACTGTCCTAAGTATTATCCAATTACACCACCGCATTTAAATGCGACACCAAGATTTTTGAAATTCTCGACATTCCTATGTCATCTATCATGGTTTTGTGTATTGTATATGTATTACATGAAATATTATCCATGAATTTTGAAACTCCTATAATTGATACTATTCATACTCAAATGTATATAACTCCCTGTTATATATCACGTACCTATATGCCTTATGCCTTTATGCATCAGTTTGCGAACCGGAAAATGTCATTGGGTTATCACAGTATACGAATTGAAAGTCTTTAATAGAAAGATTATTAGATTACATACTTATCATTTTATGATCTCGACACGTCATACCACCATTATTGGAGTATAGACAAATCATGTCTTATCATATCTTATCATATCTATCCCAATAGACTTTGTCTAACACTTTTCCTAAATTTTCTCCGTAAATTACAGAAATCTTTTTGCTATATATACATATTCAAGGAGACGAATATAATATTCAATATCCAACACCCATTTCATAAAAAACCCTAATTCAAATCACATAATATGGATTACTCACTTGATTCCTCGAACTCCTCGAGCTCCAATGGCAGCGTAACCGTAATGAACCAACCAATTAGCCATCATCTATTTTGGATGAATTGGGGATGGGTTTGTAGTCTACTTAATCAATGGAGAAGTGAATAAGGTGATCCTTTCCACCCACCACATTGCCCTATTGGCGAAGAACCTGAAGCGCTTACCGGCGAACCCGTTCGAAACACTATTTTCACCCTCATTTCCAGGGTATCCCACCACGAGTATATAATAACTAGAATTTCAGATCTTATTTATCCACTCGTCTGAACCGCCAATCATCCCGGTATCATAGAAGAAGTCAATGAGCTTCGCGCTCGAGTGGTGGCTCTGGAGAATATGGTGCGAATTCTACAAGCATCAGTAGCACCAGCAGCATAACCAGCACCACCAGTACCATCAGCATCACCACCAACAGCATCAGCTTCACCAACAACAACATCCGCATCCCACACCTCAACATCATACTCGGTACCTCGAATATCAACATCATACGCCCCTAGATACCAAGGAATATTAGAAATAATGAGTTAAGATGTATTGACTCATTCTTTCTAAAGAATTATATATGTATACTATATATATATATATATATATATATATATATATATATATATATATATATATATATATATATATATATATATATATATATATATATATATATGATTTGAAACAATAATAAATCTTTTCATACTAAGCTATTACGTGTGAGTCTTAACTGGTAGTTACTACTTGGTTAATTCATATCACTAATATGCTATGATGTATATCTTTCGTTAATGACTTAACAATCGTTAATCACTACTTCAGCACAATAAAATTTCATAATAAATCAAGTGTATTATTCAAATACATATTTGATTTTACACTTTCATTTTTGATGTATTCGAAACTTTCTAGAAAACATTATTCGTGTCTTGTGAATTTCACAAGGATTCCACGAGCATCAACATCATATACTGAGGTATATCAATAACAATGAACGATGAAGTATTGATTCATAACTTCATTAGCGAAATATATCGCAACAATTATGAAATCTCTAAGGTTTCGGAGATTATTTATTCTCGTTTCAACCATAAATCAACTGAGCTTAATATTATATAAACTCATTAAATCCATGATTACATCTGAAGAATATATATATGAACGTATATCTTCATAAAGATGGTAATTAAAAATCCTTTTGTACAAACAGTTAATTGTGAAAATATTTTAACGGGTAGGTAATACCCGAGAAATATTTATATCTCACATTAATATGTTACATTGTATATTCTTCAATTTTAATTCAATAAGTTAGTAACTATACTACTTACATTCACAAGAGATATATATCCGTTCACTAAAGAACAACCATTTGGATACAAATTCAATTACATATTCTGATTTTGACACATCGAAATTCAAGTAAAGCTTTAGCAGATGTTATCTTCCTAAAGATTACTTCATTCATGAATTATATTCATTCGTATTCTATGATGAATTATCACATCAAATCACCGAAATTATCATTCATTACTTTTGAAATCAACAACGCCTATTCGTTAACCATTAGATCCATTGACGATTACAATCAGCGTTTAATCATCTAAAAATAAAATTTCTTGAAGCCATCTCGGACTGATAATCAATTATTCAGATTCGTTAACCTTGAGAATGCTGACGAAGCAGTAAAAGCTATAGATGGTCTTAATGGCCAAAAGTTTGATGATAAAGAATGATGCATTGAAAAATCTCAGATTTGGAACTGGAAAACGGATTGAGCAAACCATGAAGGAAGCTGTGGACAAATCACAAGAACTAAACCTGTAATCAAAGAATCTAGATGATTCGATTTCTGATGAAAACCACAGGAGATCTTTTTACGCATTCTAAATCTTTACGGAAGAATTTTCCTCATTATCATTCGATCTTAGAAATTCTAAGATATCATCGTATCCTTCGTCATAAATATACTCTATATTTATGAAGATATCTTCATAATGATTCTTGGCCGCAATTAATTATCTCTTTGCGATATCTTTATCACATCATAAAGGAAATTTTTTTAGTTTCTATATTCTGTAAAATTCAAGTTTAAATTATAAATGTTTTGAAAAAGTGTTGGGAATTGAAGCATGAGTTAGTATAATATAATGCGGTCAGGCCAACGTGATTATATTACAGTAAGTCATGCTAAATTTTAATGGAAGATGATGATTCATAGACTTTATAATCATCATTTGCCATGTTACACGACTCTTACATTCTACATAACCTCTGAACATATCAAGAAAATATATTCTTGATAGTTCTATCCTCGGTAATTCTGGTAATTTACCAAATCAAATCGTGATATTACATTCCTTTCTGCTTAGAACATTAGGTATTCGAAGCTTCATACCTATGAATTCTGGACCATTATTCGTTTGACTTGAAGTCTGGAAGAAGAAACAAAAGCATGGAACTCCAAAATAGAAGAATATATATATATATATATATATATATATATATATATATATATATATATATATATATAACCCAATAACAACACAGAAATTACAAACCATGTATATCTATGCGAATAGCAAGATAAAGACACGGGAGAACTAAAAACACTATAAAACCAAGAGTATAGTAGAAATGAATAGATTCTTCTGGCGGTAGATGAAAAAGAAGAATGACAGATATGAAAGTTAGGAGTATATCCAGAATTAGAACTGGATGGAGCATATTGACGAGTGCTTTAAAGTATAAATTAAGGAAGAAAGTATTGGAGTGATGAAAATAATGAAACGGAAAAGGTTAATTTATAGTGGAAATATCAGACATAGTAATCGAGGCAGATTACGAATTTAATCAAAGAAAATCACAAATTCCTTAATTATCGGAGAATCAAATCTTATAGATTACGAAAATTTCCTTTAAATTCCTTAAATTCCGGAAATCAATCGTGACTACGTCAAAAGTTAAGGCGAACATTTAATTTTCTCATTTCACTCTTTTGTGATAGCTTCGTTTATACTCTTCCTATAATCGAATCGTTTTATCCATATTACCCAATGTTGATAAAACTCTATTTTCAACTCATATTCATCATTCTTGTTGTAAAGAATGACAATCTCTATCAAATTTTACGACTATGATTTTCATGAACTCCTCTCTATTTTGTCTACCCTAGCGTGGTGGCATAAACGCTCAAGGTTTAAATGAGCTCAATATTATTGATAACACATTTTATGTATCCAATTTACTTAAATGACTTGTATAACATCATCATTTTGAATGATCTCCGTATTAATAATAAAATGCACTTCGTAGAAGAACTGGTAGAAATTATGGTTTGTATGATTTTAATTCTTGAAACGGAACAATATTCTATCCGTTGGAATTCACGCAAGGCCCCGAGCATACCTGGGAACGTGAAAACCAAATAAAACGTAAATATCCTCGTCTATGTACGAACAACGCCGATTGATGGCAACAACTAAATTTCGGGACGAAATTTCTTTTAACGGGTAGGTACTATAACAACCCTCATATTTCCATACTTGAATTGACTAATTTGCCTATAGGGTTGTTATCCATACGTAATATATAATTAAATTCGACGTTGATCAAATATTTATTTTTAGTCGACACTTTTTGTTAACTAAAGTTTACACTAATTATATAAAATAACTTTAGTTAATATTAACATTAATACGTATTATATTTAACACTATATGTAACATAATTATTAATTAAATGATAAGTTATTTTAATAATTATTTACATTTTTAGCTTATAAAAAAAATAAATAAGATTTTTTTTATAAATTAAATAATGAGCCCATGAATTTTGACTAAATATTTTCAAAAATAAAAACTTAGTAAAAACATTTTTAACATATTTTTATTATTTTGTCAAAATTGGCACCTTTATTTTATTATTTTTTTTCTTTTCACCAACCATTTTTTTTCTCTATAAATACCCACTTCCATTTCATAAAAACTTGTATCAAATCTTTGGAAAAACTCTCTCATAAACTTGGAAAACTACTTGAGGTATTTTTTATATTTTTTATCGAATTGCTTTTATTTTTTTTGTATATTCTTTATAAATTCGAAATTAATATATATAAATTATGTTTATATGTTATAATTAGTATTATAAGTATTATAATGTATAAAAATAATTTTGATAATTTATGGAATATTATTTATAATTAAATACGAATTATGTAGTATTTAAACGTAAAAACTATGAAAAATTCGTAATAAAATATTAAACAGTTATAAAAATAATTATAAATTTTTTGTTGAGATTATTATACTTTTATAAACAAGCAAAAATTATAAAAATTAAATAAATGGGCCGATTAGTATTTAAATAGAATTTACTTTTGCATTATTCTAAACTGTGAGAAATAATAAAGAAAATACAAAATAAATACAAACGTGTATTAAATCTATTTTTATAAAATTTTTATATGATTAGTAGCATCACTAGATACTGTAAAAAAATATAAAAATTAATTTTAAATTGTTTTTCCTATTTATTTAATTATAGGCCGATTAGAATGGTTAAATAATTAGAAAACATTAAATAAATAATATTTTGATATAAAATTTGATTTAATAATTTTAATAACATTTTTATAGAATATAGAACCTGTAAAAAAATATAAAATTATTTATTTAGGTCGATTTGATATTTATTACCTAATTAATTTTGATTTAATCTAAACCGAGAACATATGCAAAGAAAAATGGAAATAAATATAAAAACTTAGAAAAATTATTTTTGTAAATGTTTCTACTGATTCATATGCCTAACTAGAGTTATAAAAATTATGAACATAATTTTTAGGTGACTAATGGAATTAATCAACAAATTAAATCGTATATGTATATAATTCGGCTAAACTAATTAAATACATATAAATACAAAAACATGTCGTATTTCTATACGCACATAATGGGTGAAGGTTATGATCAAAAGATAACATATGACTTATACGAACTCACCGCTATTTAAGGTAAAGTGGATGATGTCTAGGTTGCCATAATGGGAATAAGGTTTTGGATTAAACGAAAGGTTGTAGACTTATAGTCCAACTGAAAGTTCCTGACCCCCGGTTACATCTGGTCATCCCGATTTACTTAATAGCAATGAAGTTTGGACAAAGTTGTACAACGTCTTAATGTGAAGGATTATAACCCAAACTTTCTAAAACTATAAAACTGCTTTAAATGGTAACTTTTCAAAAGTAGAAACTCTTACTATAAATTGTCACTATTAATATAATCCTTATATTAATAAACATACTTTTGTCTGTTAGAACATAACTAACTAAATATTATATCTCTAGGTTGAGATCTCCGTTACTTACTTCCGTCATTTTCTTTTCTTTGTGGATTATCTTCAACTGCTATTTAAGGTGAGTTTTCATAGCTCCCTTTTTATAATATTTTTGGGCTGAGAATACATGCACTATTTTTATAACTGTTTTACATTTAGACACAAGTACTCAAACTTTTATGCTATATACATGCTTTGTCATGCTAAATCCCTACCGTAATATCGTTAATTGCTGAGGTATAAGATGCAAGCTTAGTTATTGTGAGTAGCGCTACTGAGAGTGACGTCTCTAGTCAGTTGACCGTTGGTCTTTGACTACATAATAATGATTCAACAACACGAATAACAAGTGTCACGGGGTAACTGTTGTTTAGTCACGATATTACAAACTCAGCATTACTTTTAGATTGGTATTTCTATATCAATCAACACTTTATATTGATATTTCTATATCAACTTTATTAAATCTTGTGGTCTAACACTATTATTGAAATCATTATTTATGATAAACCTATGAACTCACCAACCTTTTGGTTGACACTATTTAGCATGTTTATTCTCAGGTATTACATAATGCTTCCGCTATGTATTTGCTAATTGAAAGCAACATTTCAACGAGTCATTCATGGATAATTTGAAAGGCTTGCATTTGCTAATTTGATGATGATTGCTTACTATGCTTGGAGTCTTCATTACATATCATATCAATTAAAGACATTTAATGTTCTAAATACAATGTAATCTATTTATCTTCTGCTGCAAAACTCAATAAAACATCTCATATAGATTCGTTCTCGTTTATACAACTGTTAAAAAGTTGTAAGGTTTTCCCTGTTCGGGTTACCCGGGAAGGGCGAGTAATCCGACCCCATACTCTAGTGTACGCAGCCCATCAGGAATACTCCCTGGCTGTTTCCAACCCTTCCCTGGCCACCCCAAGAATTGAACCTGAGACCTCTTGCAAGGATCTCAGGGCCCCAACCACTTGGGCTACCTTGGGATGGTTCTCGTTTATACAACTGTGATTTGATATAATTAGTCACAAATACCCCAGGCCCTATTTGGGGGTGTGACAACTCATGCTGCTGCTCTGGTTGCTTTTAACACCACGACTTTAGCCACTTCTTCTCGTGGTCGTGGCTCATCGAATAATCGGGGCTCTAATTCTCGGGGCTCTTATTCTCGAGGCTCTTATTCTCGAGGCCGTGGTTGTGGTAATTCTAATTGGCGTCCACCTCACTGTCAATGGTGTAGGCGGAATGGTCATTATGCAAGCTCATGCTCCGATCTTCAGAATGTTGCTCGTTCATCTTCTTCTGCACCAACGATTGATGCTAATCTTGTTGCGGCTTTTCACGCTCAATGTAATACTACTCCGGATTGGTTTGTTGATACATGTGCATCGGATCACATGACTTCGCACGCTTCTCAACTTGATACCGCCACTCCTTACACTGGTAATGAATCGGTTTTCTTTTCCAATGGAGATAATTCTCATGTATCTCACATTGGCAAGCTGACCTTATCTCCACATATTTCTTTACTTGATGTTTTAGTGGTTCCTAATATTAAAAAGAATTTGCTTTCAGTCAGTAAGTTAACTCGTGATAATCAGGTTGATGTGTTATTTTCTGATCCAATGGTTTTTATTCAGAACCGCCGAACCAAGGAAACTCTCACCACAGGAAGGCGTAGAAATGGATTATATGTTTTAGAACGAAGTCAGCATGCATTTTTGGCAAAGCTTTCCTCTAAACGTTTACATGCTTCTTTTGATTTATGGCACAATAGATTAGGGCATGTTTCTCATGATGTTATCTCAGTTTTACATAAACATGGTTCTTTATCTATTACTTCTGTTTTACCGAATCCTAGTTTATGCTCTACTTGTCAATTAGCAAAGAGCAAACATTTACCTTTTGATATTAATTTAAAACGTTCTTTACATACTTTGGATTTAGTACATTGTGATTTGTGGGGACCTTTTCCTGTTGTTTCTATTGATGGTTATCGTTATTATGTCATTTTCGTTGATGATCACTCTAGATTCACATGGCTTTATCAGTTAAAGGCTAAATCTGAGTTTGCTAGTGTCTTTGCAGCTTTTATTGCATTAGTGCAAACACAATTTTCATGCAAAATTAAGATATTTCAATCGGATGGTGGTACTGAATTTACGAATCATATAGTTCGTGATTTGTTGATAAAAAATGGCACTCATCATCGGCTCTCTTGCCCGCATACGCCTCAACAAAATGGGCGAGCTGAAAGAAAGCATCGACATGTCACTGAAACTGGTTTGGCTCTTATGTTTAACACTCATGTGCCGGCCTCTTATTGGACTCATGCTTTTAGCTCCACTGTTTATATTATTAATCGTCTACCTACAAAGGTTCTTGATTTTCAATCACCTTATGAGCTGTTATTCTTTACCAAGCCAAATTATGCTAATTTTCGTGTGTTTGGATGTTGTGTTTTCCCATATCTTCGGGATTATTCTTCTCATAAGCTTGCTCTTCGAAGTACGCCTTGTGTTTTTATCGGATATAGTACTCATTACAAGGGTTATCAATGTCTTGAATTATCTACTCATCGAATTTATACAACTCGCCATGCAAAGTTTGACGAATCAGTTTTTCCATTTAAAGGTCAATCATCAACTGCTACTCCTCTTCTTTCAACCTAATGTGATGGTTACCCTATACCAGTGTCTTCGTCAACATCATTATCCTTACTTCCTATCGGACCAAGTGCAGTTCAGCCTTGTGATTTATGTGAGCATTCGTCAACGATTTTATCCGCACCATCTCTTGCGACTCCAGCAGCTTCTTCGGCTGCACTCGAATCTCCTTTAGTTACGGATTCACCCATCGTAACTCCATCTGCAACTTTGGTCTCTGCTTCGTCAACAACATCAGCTCCTGTTGCTACTTTGCCTACTCATCATATGCAAACCCGAGCCAAAGCATGTATTTTTAAGCCAAAGCATTTTGCAGATCTTTCTCATCTTTGGTCCTCTTCTTTACATCACGTTCTCTTCACTTCAAAAGAGCTAATAGGTTTTAAATCTGTTGCTAAGGACCCGAAGTGGTTTGCTGCTATGTGTGATGAAATGAAGGCCTTAACTGTCAATAATACTTGGGACTTAGTACCGCGACCATTGCATTCCAATATTGTTGGTTCTAAGTGGGTTTTCCGTACCAAATTTTTAGCCGATGGATCTATTGACAAATATAAAGCACGTTTGGTTGCTCAGGGGTTCACTCAAGTTCCGGGTATTGATTATTCTACTACTTTTAGCCCCGTAGTTAAAGCTTCCACTGTTCGAGTTATCCTGTCTTTAGCTGTCTTAAACAAGTGGCCTCTTCATCAACTCGATGTTAAAAATGCTTTTCTCAATGGCAATTTATCTGAAATTATTTATATTGAGCAACCTCCAGGTTTCTTGGATTCACGCTTTCCAAATCATGTTTGTCGATTAAATAAGGCATTATATGGTTTGAAACAAGCCCCTCGGGCTTGGTTCCAACGCTTAAGCTCATTTCTTGTTCGCCTTGGTTTTTCTTGTAGTCGGGCTGACACCTCCTTATTTATTTTTAAAAAGGCATCTGATATTCTTTATATTTTAGTATACGTTGATGACATTATTCTTACTGGCAACAATGCCGCTATGGTTCGTCAGTTTATTTCTCGCTTAAATAAGGAGTTTCTTATCACTGATCTTGGGAAGCTTAATTATTTTCTCGGTCTTGAGGTTTCCTATCATAATTCGGGTATCTTTTTAAGCCAATCTAAGTATGCCCATGACATCCTTACACGTGCTGGTCTTTTGAAGCCTGCTCATACGCCATTATCAACATCTACTTATCTGACTTCTCATGGAAACCCCTTTCATGATCCAACTCAATATCGTTCTTTAGTTGGTGCACTACAGTATCTCACCATCACTCGTCCGGATCTTTCTTATGCAGTCAATCAGGAGAGTCAGTTTCTTCATGCTCCTACTATGGAGTCAGTTTCTTCATGCTCCTACTATGGATCATTTTCAGGCCGTTAAACGGATTTTAAGATATGTTAAAGGAACGTTGTCATTTGGTCTCTCATTTCTTCATGCTTCATCCCCAAATTTTTTGGGTTATTCTGATGCGGATTGGGCTCGATGTATCGAGACTCGTCGATCCACTTATGGTTACTCTATTTTTCTCGGTGGTAATCTTGTTTCCTGGAGTGCAAAGAAGAAACCAACTGTTGCTCGGTCTAGTTGTGAGTCAGAATATCGGGCAATGGCAAATACTACTGCCGAGATTTTATGGCTTACTAATCTTCTTCGAGAACTGCATGTCTTGCCCAATGGTCATCCCACTTTATTATGTGATAATCGCAGTGCTATCTTTTTAAGTCAGAATCCGGTTTCTCATCAGCGTGCAAAGCACATTGACATTGATTACCATTTTGTTCGTGAATTGGTGTTGTCCGGGAAGCTTCATACAAGATATGTATCCACTCTTTTGCAACTAGCTGATATCTTCACCAAGAGTCTTCATCGTCCATTGTTTGAAGAATTTCGGTCCAAGCTTCGAGTTGGCTCTCCCCTCTCTGCGCTTGGGGTTGGGGGGAGGGGGGGGGGGGGGTAACAGACTATTTATGGCAAATATTATTGTGCATATTTTTATTATAGTTTAGATTGTGTAAATCTCTTGTAACTTATTCTCCAAGATGTACATGTACTATAAATATTATTGAATAACACAATCTGCACATTAAACTGAGATTTTCTAAATACAGGAAAAAAACAAGATATGATATGTGTGAAACTAAGAGTTTGATTTTCATTATGCTTAGTAAACTAACAACCAAACATATTTAATAATTATCCATTATCCAATAATACTAATTAGGATGAGCTTGTTCACAGGGTTATAAAGGTCCTTTTGTCATTAGTTTTAGTTTCCTTTTTGTTTTTTATCTTTTATTTTACGTATATGCTATCAGTTTAGCTATTTTTGTGATTGTATAAAATTAATAGTTTGCTAGCCTGAGTGGCTTCTTGCTGGCTATCTACCCAACCAGAGTTCGATTCTATGCTTAATTTTCATTTTTATTAATACGTACAGAGTATTTAATTTACATTCACACCAACGACTATTGTGTTTACATGTGTTTTGTAATATATTGGAACCATTTTCTTTATAGTTAAAGTTATCGATCATTAACCGACCAAAACAATCTTGTAGCGAAGCCATTTTTTATAACTTATTTTCGCTTCCTTTTTCGCTCCTTTATTTTTTTACCCAACCATTAACCTTTTTTTTAGATGCCCGATTAACTGTTAACAGATCAAAACCACTACGCAGCGAAGCGCAGGATGTTTTATTCTCGTTATCATTATCATTCATTTATGTCCTAAAAATGAACACAATAATAATATGTTTATAAGAATTGGACCAAGATCAATATATAATTGTGATTAGTATGAGAGTGGGCTGGTGTCACAACAATTTGGGTTGTTTGCTTCAAGGTAGCTTTCTCAAGTGATCGTTGTGATTATTTTGATGGTGATCAGATCTCCTTCTGGCTTTGTTTTTGGCAGCCCTTAATGGGTGGTGACGGTTTGTTTTATAATATTATATCTCTGTTTGTTTGATGCATTTTGAAATAAGTGTTCTTCCGGTCGTCAATGCTTGTTGTACTTGTATTTTAACGCTTACATATTTTAGGGTATCCGTTTGTTGGTGTGTTTTTAACCTGTTAAGTAGACTAGTAAAGTGTGTTTTTACCCTATTGGTGTGACTGTTTAATTGAGTTACTTTGTTTGTCGTGTTTAGCCTTTTTTTTTATATCTATTTGTATCGATTGTACTTGTTGATCTTCGAATTTGTTTAATGTTTTTATAACTTAATCAATTTAATAGTTTGAAATTTAATATGAAAAAAAGTCAAGAGGTGTTCGCTTATGACATATACTATAAGACGTGTCTTAATAAAAAAAATTATACTATAAGACGTGTCTTAATAAAAAAAGATTCAAATAATGTAAATGTGAATGTCTTTTTGGTACTTACTTTTTAAAATTTATTATTAAACTTTTTATCAAATACCTTTACACGAAGGTTTATTTTGATAAATTTAATTATTAATATTAATATTAATATTAATATTAATTAATATTAATATTAATATTAATTAATATTAATATTATTATTATTATTAATTTAATATTTAATATTTAATATTAATTAATATTAATATTAATATTAATATTAATATTAATATTAATTTATTTATTTAATATTTATTTAATATTAATATTATTAATATTAATATTAATATTAATTAATATTAATATTAATATTAATATTAATTAATTAATACTAATACTTTTACATACTAAAAGGCGTGGCCTTTTTCGTCGTTTCAGTTATATCGGATTGTCGTTTTGAGTTCGCGTTCATATTACAAACAGTCCCTCAACTTCGGCTATATTTAAGCAACGGTCCCTCAAGTTTACAATTTTTCAGGGGTAAAAAGTGTAAATATATAATTTTATTAAAATAAAAGAAACTAATTCCACCCAAATTTGTAACGGACCTTATCTTCTCACTCGGTGCGAGTTAAATTTTTTCGAGACCACCGTTCAACTCAAAAAAATCTTGCGAACCCAACGGGACTAACTATATGCGAAACAGACACTTTTTAAAAAACGCTAAACACAACGACAACCCGTATCTTTCTGTTCGCTGCGAGTTAAATTTTTCCGACAGCACGTTACACTCGAAAAAATTTATTGAACAAAACAAAAGTAACTACGTTCGAAACGGATACTTTTTAAAAAACGCTTAACACAACGACATCCAAAACGGCACTTAACACATGGGCCGTGTTCCCCTCTGTAAATACACAACGCTACCTTAAATATGAATACGCAGGCCGAAAGCCCCCGCCGCAACGCGCAGGCCGGTCCAAACTAGTTTACACGATTATCGAGCTTATAAAATAAACAAATATTATATTTTTACTGCATATCCTCTAGAGACATCTTATATCTTATAGAAATAATTGTGCCGTTGATCCCTCCATTTTACCCCAAAAAGCTAACAGCGTCCCTCAAGTTTTTTTTTTTTTGGCTTTCAGCGTCCCTCTATTATCACTTTTAAGCATACCGAGTCCCTCCGTCAACCTCCCGTTAAAAATGTCCGTTAAGTCATGACATGTGCATTGCATGTGAGGGTAAAATTGTCTTTTTAAGTTAGTCATTTGCTAGGCATGTGAGGCTGTATATCTGTATAACAATAAATTGTCTTTTTAAGTTTATCTCTTTCTTCTTATCTTTGGCAAATTGTCTTTTTAAGTTAGTCATTTGCTAGGCATGTGAGGCTATATATCTGTATAACAATAAATTGTCCTTTTAAGTTTATCTATTTCTTCTTATCTTTGGCAAAGCACTCCAAAATAATTTCATAAAAAGTCTACTAAATAATACGAAGTAATGCGTTTTTATATAACTCATTGTTTATGATAAAGTTACCATTTTTTTTTTATCTCGAGCGTTATACGGAGTATGAGTTTGACAAGTATCTTCAAAATTAAATTGGGGCTTTGTTGTATTGATCAACCCTCGATTTGTAACCACCCATTTGGTATCATTTTCTTCTTACCAATAATAGATCTGGAACTCCGATTGAACTCCGACGCTAGACATCGCTTCAGTAACGTCCACCACCATCGGAGTTCTGATGCGTTTTCCGGTGAAGATTACCCACGACTAAGATGTGAAGACCACTTATCATACAGTCCGATTCATCTTCATCTTCATCATACAGTCCCAACAACAATCATGTTTTGGGTTTCGATCTGGGTCATCGATTTGGGTTTCGATCTGGGTTCCGATTCATCTTCATCATATACAACAACCACCGCAGCACTGCCACCGTCGTCGGTTAATTTTAATTTAAGACAAAATTAAAAATTTTATTGGCCAACATCATTTGAATTTTCGACAATCATTAACGGAAGATGAACACTGACCGTTTTCACAAAATTAGTATTAACTTGTTCGGTTTGTGACTATGGAGAAGATTGAGGTCTCTGAAATGATTTAGTCAATATCACGATGAATTGAGCATATATTCAGGTTTCAGATCACTCAATCATGCTTCGTGATGCAACAATTCAGATTCAAAATCATCTCGGATCTCAGATTCGTGAAGTCAACATTCATGAAAAAAAGTCAAACATATGAATTTGATTCTAATTCGATGTGCACATGAAGTTTCAAGTTCAATTGATGCTTCTCGAGTGTTTGTGGATACAAGATTGAACGAAGGTTCAAGGGATTATGTTTTGACTAATTTGGTTTACCATGTGATTGATCTTAGATCTATGTGATATAATATGGAGTACATAAACCTGAGTTCCTAATTATTAGGGTCTGGTTCTTCAAATTAATTGTTTGTTTAATTATTAAAAATAAATGAAAAAGAAAAGAAAAAGACAAATAGATTAAAATAAATGAAAAAGAAAAGAAAAAGACAAATAGATTAACGTCCAAGATTAACGTCTGACTGACGGAGGGACGCGTAATCAAAAAAGGTGATAATAGAGGGACGCTGAAAGTCAAAAAAAAAAAGAAAACTTGAGGGACGCTGTTAGTTTTTTGGGGTAAAATGGAAGGAGCAACGGCACAATTATTTCTATCTTATATTACAAATTATTACAACATAACTTATTAAGAAAAAAATAAATGGGCCAGTAAAATAATATATCAAAAATAGAATTAATCGAAAACTTATCATCTCGGGCCAACTTCCACCCAACTCTAAACCCTAAAATGAAACCAATGTTCATGCAGGAAGAAAAAAAAAAAAAATCAAATTCGCATACAGTCGAGCCTTCAAGGAAAAATAATAATTACGGGTCATATTTTTGTGTAACTTCACATATTACATTACAAAAAAGTTTAAATAAAAACCCACATATTTATATATAATCTGGTAGTTACAAGTTCGTTATTTCTGTTTCATTTTCAGTATCACCCACGGATTATATAATCATCTCCCCTAACATTAGTTACATCAACATATTTTCATTCAACAAAAGAAGTTCACCACTTTCATCAAAATTCAATCCCAATCAATCAACAATGGAATACAGAACATTACACATTACTTCAATCTCCGCAAAGGGTATAAAAAATTCGAGTTTTTTGGGTAAATTGAATTCATACGCCGTCGTTTCCATCTCAGAAACCACCGGAAAATTACTTCAAAAACTCAAAACCAATGTTCACAAAAACAGAGGATCAAACCCCAATTGGATCTCTCCAATAAAGTTTACTGTTAACGAAGCAGCTGTAGTAGAAAATCGATTAACGCTAGTGGTCAAGATTAAGGGTGTGAAGATGTTTGTTGATAAGAATTTGGGTGAAGTCAAGGTGCAGGTCAAAGACCTTCTAGAAGGTGTTAAGAATGATGATAATGGAGTGAAGAGTGTTAGTTATGAATTGAAAGAAAAGACTGGATTAAAGAGTGATCTTGGTGTGGTTAGTTTTTCGTTTAAGTTTGGTGAAAATTCTGTTAAGGGGTATGTGGCGGAGGAGACGGTGACACCGTATTTGAATGCTCGAAAAGATCGAACGGTGAAATTTGATAAGTCTGGTTCTGGTGATGGGTTTGGAAGTAGTTCATTAAATGAGTTGTTTGTTAGTGATTTTGGGTTGGATACAGGTGGTGGAAATGGTGGTCATGGTGGACATGGTCATCATGGTAGTCATGGTGGACATGGTCATCATGGTGGTGGTCATGACCATGGCCATGGTGGTGGTGGATGCGGTGGTGGCAGTGTTAGTCTTGACCATGGCCATCATGTTGATGTTGGTGCTAGTGGTGGTGGATGTGGTGGTGCTAGTGGATGTGGTGGTGGTGGTGGTTGTGGCGGCAGTGGTGGCGGTGGCGGTGGAGGTGGCGGTTGTGGTGGTGGGAATTGAGGTAGTTAAAAGGTAGTTGTGGAGGTTATATTTCTTTATGGTAGGATGTATGGATTTTTTTTTTTTTTATTTTTTTTTTTTTTAACTTTTCAGTTTTTTCTTGTTAATTGGGAATAATACTTGTGGTGTAAATGAATAAAATCAGTTGGGCTTGTCACTTTGTCATGAATATTGATGTTACGAATCTTATTTTGGTATCTCAGATGTTACAGTTGTGATGCTACATTTTATCATTATACTAGGTTTTGAGCGCGTGCGATGCACGGCTGCTCTAAAAACCATTATATATAGACCTGCTTAACTATATATTGATAACAAAACAAATATGGATCACAACTCAAGGCATATTTAGACTAAGATAGATCATCTAAAAACAAACAGTAAGAAAAAGTGAAATAAAAATTAATTTACATAGTTATAGTAAAAGTGAGATAAGTTTTTGTTTGATAACTCTTCAGTTTACACGATCTTTTTTTAATCTATAAATTCAATATTTATATTTATTTATTTTATTTGATTTACTTAATTAATCCTCTTTTCAATTAAAATTTTTTATTTACTTATTTGTTAATTATAGATTAATTGTAATTAGAAAATTTGAAGATTTGACAAGTGTAAAATCCACTTGTCCTCATTTCCTATAATTAAGCTCATGTTGACAACTATGCTTTAATACACTCTTTTTTATATAAGTATATAGATGTATGTATAATGTATATAGTGTCTATCTATGTCTAATAGTTTTCAATAAAAAGTCAAAAAAAAAAAAAAAAAAAAAAAAAACGTTAATAATATAGTACTCAATTAACAATGAAACTTAATGTACAATTGAATTGGATAAAATTAGGGACGACAATGGTCATCCGATTTAGTGAATATCCATTCGATACATTCGTTTCGTAATGAATATAGATGAACCTAAATGAATATGTATATGAATGAATCTAAATAGTATGGATATGAATGAAAAGTTTCGTCTAGGAATATATATCCATTAACACCCGAAATACATCTACATATTACATAAATATAGATTTATGCTTACATATTTACTATTATAAATGCATTTACCTTTAGATTTACATTTTTCTTTCAACCTTATATATAATGAAATAACTACCATATATTATAATAAAATAAAACACGTATATATACCAAATTAAACATAAAAATTACAAATTTGTTTTTTCATAATAAATTTTTAATAGTTAATTTAACAATTGTGTTCTATTTTCGACAAAGATTACACATTCTTGTGGATTATATCATCTTATATTTATTTTTGTTATACTAAGTTTTTGTTTTTATCGCATTTTAGAAAATATTACAATATTATTTTAATATCTAATTGATATTCATTAACCCGCTTAATCGAGCGGATATGGATATAAATGAATGAACTGAAATTAAATGGATATGAATATGGACGAACAAAAATTAATTATAATAGTATAGATTTTAACCATAAATATGTATTTGTATATAATTATGATAATTCATATAAATTAGTTATATTTATAATTCATGTCTCATAAATATAGTTACAATATCAATAACGTTTCATTAACCTTTATTAATTTATATGTATATGTTTATATCACAATATCATTAGTTTAAAGGTTTTGAAATTCGGGTTTAAAAAATATCGTTTAAATAATTTTACCGAATCAGAGAACGATTGCGCCACACCATCTCTTAGGTAAGCCGCATCTTCTTGCGTCATGATGCGCCGCACCATCTTGCATGCACGCATGCAGGTTTAGTTTTCGTATTAGTGCGCCACAACAAAGGAAGTGGTGCGCCGCACCAACGTGCAGAAAACTAAGATAGTTTCGATCAGCTTGCAGATTCGAATGGTTTTAAAGTTTTAAAATCGAATTCTCTTACGAGTTTAACCAATTAATAATATCTTAACAATCCTTTTTTTATAATTATAGTGTAGTAAAGCTTTAAATTAAAAAGATTAGGTTTTGTTTCAGGGACGGATCTTGAACAACATTGGTAGGGGGCCAAAATCGTTTCAATATCATTTTAGAGAGGCCACGACATATAATATTTACTTTTATATATCCTTGTAGTAGAAATTTACACTAATAGCACAAAGTTTTGGGAGAGCCATGGCCCATCCATGCCCCCCTAAGATCCGTCCCTGTTTTGTTTAATACCTTCGAACGCGAAAAAGATGATCGAGAGTGGTGGTGGTTTTTACTCGGCAGAACAACATAAGCAAGTGACGAGCAACAACAACAAAAATTGAAACTTGTGGGTGTTGGTGTTCACGTCGAGCAATAGCAACAAAAGGTGGTGTTCGGGTTGTGTTGTAATCGATCAAGAAACAGAAGCAGCAACCAATCGACCAGCAACAGGTGTGGATGAAGGTTTTTGGTGGTTGTCGATCGACCGAAGTCGATTGGTGGTGGTGATCTTGTTGTCGTCGCCTAGCACAAAAGGAGAGGGAGAGATTTTGTGATTTTGTGAATGAAGAATGGGGTGAGGGTTTGGACCCTTTTTATAGATGAGATGAAATTAGAGTTTGGATGGAATTATAATTAGTGTGTGTTTGGATGAAAGTAGCTGGAGGTGGAGCTTTTTAGATAGAGCTGGAGCTTGTGATGACCCGTCAAGTACCCTTAACGGCTCCGTCACTTGGTCCCACAGCTTGATCGAAACTCTAAATGAATTTATTAAACAACATTGCATTCTTTATTCAAAATAATTTCCTATAAAGAAAATTTATCAAAATAAGTAGTTTAAACAAACCCAACTCATTAAATTATTCAAAGTTGACCAAAACATTGTCAACATACACCCACAGTTCAACAAATCAAAAGAGAATGCAAAGTTTTAATGTTTAACAAAAATCTTCCAAAATGCATGCAGACTCTCTATCACAGTGGAAGCCCAAATAATCAAGTACCTGTGAAAACATGCGAGTAAACTGTCAACAAAAATGTTGAGTGAATTATAGATTTTAAAATAACGAATAAACTTTAGACCACAAGATTTAAAATATTAGAAAACATTAAACTATTATTCCATTAATCCATGAGTCACCTGGTAACCACTTAACCATTTTCATACCCTTATTGTTAACACCTATTTCCTTATGAGATAAGGCTTAGTATGTCAATAAGAGACGAGAAGTGATCTAGCTTTTAGGAGGGTGGAGTGTTGCCGATTGATTTTTACCCTCGGGAAATAATCCCTGCAGACCCGGTACACAAGTGTAAGAACTTGTGGGGTGGCTTAATCAATCTGTCGTCCGCAGAGCGTATAAGTGCTAGCCGGATGACTTCTAGTGAGAGAAAGTAGAGAGAGAAAGAGAGAAGTAAAGTCTCAGCTCTCAAAGTTGTCAGAATATCTGAACTGTGTAAAATGACGACCCAAGAGGTCTATTTATAGTGTTAGATCCACCAGATTGCTCAGGGACACGTGTCAGATGATGATACGTTCTGTTACTCACGGTCCGAAATTTATGCTGAAAGTGCCGTTCTCCGGCGAGGGCTTACACGCTAGGCGGCCTTCGGGGCTTACGCATGACGGAGCAGCCTGTACAGCGGAGAACGCTGGACGGATAATCTCCACAAAACTGTTGTTTTCAGCCTTCCTGATGCTATTTTTATGCAACCATTATGCCTTTTATGTGTGTATACGATAGGATACACCATTAAGTCCCCCCAGTTTAAGGACTTAAGCATTTGAAAAATGATTAAGTTGTTAAACTTTTGATAACGTATGCCAACCAAAATCTTCACATTTCACCTTTTCCTTTCGCATTGGTAATCACACCACAGGCATTAAATGATAGGCGAATTTTACTGACAACATGATGATTGCTAAAATATCGCACGCGCCTCTTAGCTGTAAAAGGACTCTTCGATGTACTCACCTTTTTATCTTGTCCTTACGCGTGTGTGGCTGAAAACAAAACCTCCAATTCACCATTAACTACAGCTGTTATATCTTCTTACTTTTAACCATCATAAACCCTAGCCGATAATTCGCGTTTACAACTTCCTTCTACAGTATTCATCTTCTTCCATTAATACCTTCTTTATTTTCTGTTTCATTAGAACATTAATGGCGGCCATAAAGGATGTTGCAGCTATTCCTAGCAGAGTAAATGAGAGATATTTAAGCGAGCTACTGCAACATTTCCCTAGATTAGCTGGTGTTGAACCAGTGATTCCTGCAATTAATGCCAGAGCCTGTTCACCGCCCCCTGGCAAAGTCGCCATTTATGGCCATTCAATCTTCAGATTTTGCTTACGTTTACCATTTACACCCTTCTTCTTAGAAGTTTGCCGATTTTTCGGTGTTGCTGTTGGTCAATTCGAACCAGCATCAATTCGAAAGATCTTGATTTTTGAAATGTATTGTCACGCAAGGAAAATTGAGCCATCAATTCGAATATTTTGTCATCTGGTACGCATAGCACGCCATGAAAATGGTTGGTTTACATTCAATAAAGTTCATGGGTTTCTGAAACCTGCAGTTGATCATCCTGGCGATAACTGGTATGCTTCATTTATTTTCATAAATGAAGATGTAATTGATAAACAATACTCAGCTACTCGAGTATGGCGCAAATATTTGCATAACATTTCTGTTACCTTTCCAAAACTCGTCACCAAAGAAAATCTTTTGTTTAAGAAGATTTAAGCTGAACAAATTAATGATATTAAATATGGGGAACACATGCTTTCGCTGACATCCATGAGCCAAGATTGGGATATCTCTCAAGGTTATGCTTGTATTCTTGCTGGGAAAAAGAGTAAGCATTTACTTTTGCTATATATGCTTAAATAAAATGTTCTTCTGTATCTATCCATTTAATCACTGTGACGCTTTAACTTTTTGCAGAAATTACTCCGCTTACCGCTATGCGATCATCATGTTATTCACAGCTTACTTTTAGCGCTGAGAAAATTATTGATGATACCCCCAAAACAGATGAAGTGAGGGAGGAGGAAGATGAAGAAGAAGAAGAAGAAGAAGACATAGGTATGAATCGGATTGCCTCTAGAGAACGTCGTACCTCGGGTAATGAAAATGACAACACTGAATTATGCAAAATTCCATACCAAAACCTGTACTTGTTTTCTTACATACCCAGTACTGGTGGATTTTATAATCCAAACCCTTCCTTATATTTTATGCCACCTTTGAAATGTTGTGAAGCATATTGGAACTCTTTTATAAGTAACAATTTTCCTTTATCTCCAACAGCTAGTGCATCACATCAAGACACTATCTTAGTAACTCTTCCGCCTTCCGCCAAGAGGAGAAGAACTGGTCAAATTCCTTCGTCATCTGCTCAACAGGGAGCTGGCCCTAGTTTTTCTCAACAACAAATTACACTTCCTAATCTTGACACAAACATGCTCTCTTCTCTTTTAAAAGGACCACCACATTCGTATGAAGATTTCATGATTTTCTGAATGCCATGGTGTGTCCTTCACTAGCGCAATTTTTTAGCAACTTATCTGATGCAGATGCCAAGAAAGTTAAGGCACAAAGCATTATTCTGAACATTGCTTCTGGTTTGAATGACCTTCAATGCCTATCTGATTTGCAGAACAGTGAAGTCACTACAAATAAGGAGCTATCTGCTGAAAAAGAGAAAGTAACCAAGGCTGAACGAATAGCCACAGAGATGAAGAGGGAATACGAGACAATGAAGAGGCACTATGAAAATTGCAACAGTCAGAGGGCGGAATATAAGGAGTAAGTTAAAGTACTATCCTTCAGAGAAACACAGCATCTGAGCAAAATTGATGAACTAGTGAAGGAGAAAGAAAATTTAGTTGAGGAAAATAACATATTGAAGGAACAGCTTAAAGCCAAAGAGGAGAACGAAAAACGAATGATAACTGGCATTCCTGCACTTGTAGAGCGTGTCTTTAACTGTCAGGCACTATCTCACAGAATCCGTGAGTTTGTCCGCCTTGCAAAATCTGCTGAACGGTTAAATTTTTTCAACTTTATGAAGAAAAAACTACCAGAACTTCCAAATCCTCTTCCTGAGGTAATCACATCAAAAATTAATGAAAATTCTATTTTAGAAGCTGATGAAGCCGGTGCCTCAATAGAAAATATAAAGTTTTCTGATCTTGAAAATCTGTGTAAAAGGCCGGATGTAACAATAGATGATGTATTGAATTACAATCCACAGAATGAATAAAACATTATGTTTTTATACATCTGCTTTTACATAACGCTTAATATTGCATTTAGTTATGTATATTAGAAAGATATGATGTAACTTAGTAAGATTATTGTACTGAACAATGTTCAAGATACTGAGATTGTACGTTGCAATCATTATAGTTATGAATATTAAAAACATATTTTCGCCATACGCCTTCCGTCATGAAATTCATGAGGAAAAGTTATGAATCATTTTCGCCTTTAGATATTTTGCTGGACACTATGATCCGTTTTCTGTTTTGTTTTGTATTTTGTGTATATGTGTCATGACATTTTTTGTAGATTCGTTTTGTCGCTTCGATGTTTTAGTGAGTTCTACATGTCTCACTATCGATACAACCATTTTGAGTATGATTGTACTTCTACCACCGAAAGGCTCTCTTTCTTTCTGCGGGTAGGGATGACACACAGCTATGTGACACCTGGGCTAAAAAAATCCTTGGCCGGATAAAATTTGAAAAATATTGCCATAAGAATAATTGCTATTATTCATATTTTTTAAAGAAATTTTTACATTTATGACTATATCTCATGCATTTGACAGTTGATCAAGCTGTCCATGCATATAGTGCTACGCATAAAATTTCTTTAAATTCATTGCATTCCAAGCTCTTTCATATTGCTCGCCGGAAGGCGCAGCAAGCATGTAGGATCCGTTCTGATTTACTTTCGTGACCTTATAAGGTCCTTCCCATTTTGGGGCTAGCTTTCCAAATTTTATTTTCCTGCTTGCTTCATTATCACGTAGTACTAAATCACCTACTTCAAATTGCACATGCTGCACTTTCTTGTTATAATATTTTGCCATTTTATGTTTGTGATCCGCTTGCCGGATGGCGGCCATCAACCTTCTTTCCTCCAATAAATTGAGATTCTCTCTTAACGCCTCAGAATTAACCTCAATATCAAATGCCATAATGCGTTGCGTTGGCACACATATCTCAGCCGGTATCACTGCTGAAATGTCCCGTTCTTATTGATTAAAAACGTTCCATATTAATTGATTTCGTTGCGAGGTTTTGACCTCTATATGAGATGTTTTTCAAAGAGTGCATTCATTTTTAAAACAAACCATAACCTTTATTTCATAAATAAAGGTTTAAAAAGCTTTACGTAGATTATCAAATAATGATAATCTAAAATATCATGTTTACACACGACCATTACATAATGGTTTACAATACAAATATGTTACATCGAAATCAGTTTCTTGAATGCAGTTTTTACACAATATCATACAAACATGGACTCCAAATCTTGTCCTTATTTTAGTATGCAACAGCGGAAGCTCTTAGTATTCACATGAGAATAAACATGCTTTAAACGTCAACAAAAATGTTGGTGAGTTATAGGTTTAACCTATATATATCAAATCGTAACAATAGACCACAAGATTTCATATTTCAATACACATCCTATACATAGAGATAAAAATCATTCATATGGTGAACACCTGGTAACCGACATTAACAAGATGCATATATATAAGAATATCCCCATCATTCCGGGACACCCTTCGGATATGATATAAATTTCGAAGTACTAAAGCATCCGGTACTTTGGATGGGTTTGTTAGGCCCAATAGATCTATCTTTAGGATTCGCGTCAATTAGGGTGTCTGTTCCCTAATTCTTAGATTACCATACTTAATAAAAAGGGGCATATTCGATTTCGATAATTCAACCATAGAATGTAGTTTCACGTACTTGTGTCTATTTTGTAAATCATTTATAAAACCTGCATGTATTCTCATCCCAAAAATATTAGATTTTAAAAGTGGGACTATAACTCACTTTCACAGATTTTTACTTCGTCGGGAAGTAAGACTTGGCCACTGGTTGATTCACGAACCTATAACAATATATACATATATATCAAAGTATGTTTAAAATATATTTACAACACTTTTAATATATTTTGATGTTTTAAGTTTATTAAGTCAGCTGTCCTCGTTAGTAACCTATAACTAGTTGTCCACAGTTAGATGTACAGAAATAAATCAATAAATATTATCTTGAATCAATCCACGACCCAGTGTATACGTATCTCAGTATTGATCACAACTCAAACTATATATATTTTGGAATCAACCTCAACCCTGTATAGCTAACTCCAACATTCACATATAGAGTGTCTATGGTTGTTCCGAAATATATATAGATGTGTCGACATGATAGGTCGAAACATTGTATACGTGTCTATGGTATCTCAAGATTACATAATATACAATACAAGTTGATTAAGTTATGGTTGGAATAGATTTGTTACCAATTTTCACGTAGCTAAAATGAGAAAAATTATCCAATCTTGTTTTACCCATAACTTCTTCATTTTAAATCCGTTTTGAGTGAATCAAATTGCCATGGTTTCATATTGAACTCTATTTTATGAATCTAAACAGAAAAGTATAGGTTTATAGTTGGAAAAATAAGTTACAAGTCGTTTTTGTAAAGGTAGTCATTTCAGTAGAAAGAACGACGTCTAGATGACCATTTTAGAAAACATACTTCCACTTTGAGTTTAACCATAATTTTTGGATATAGTTTCATGTTCATAATAAAAATCATTTTCTCATAATAACAACTTTTAAATCAAAGTTTATCATAGTTTTTAATTAACTAACCCAAAACAGCCCGCGGTGTTACTACGACGGCGTAAATCCGGTTTTACAGTGTTTTTCGTGTTTCCAGGTTTTAAATCATTAAGTTAGCATATCATATAGATATAGAACATGTGTGTAGTTAATTTTAAAAGTCAAGTTAGAAGGATTAACTTTTGTTTGCGAACAAGTTTAGAATTAACTAAACTATGTTCTAGTGATTACGAGTTTAAACCTTCGAATAAGATAGTTTTATATATATGAATCGAATGATGTTATGAACATCATTACTACCTCAAGTTTAGTAGGTAAACCTACTTGAAGTGACAAGAAATGATCTAGCTTCAAAGGATCTTGGATGGCTTGAAAGTTCTTGAAGTAGAATCATGACACAAAAACAAGTTCAAGTAAGATTTTTACTCGAATTAAGATAGTTTATAGTTATAGAAATTGAATCAAAGTTTGAATATGAATATTACCTTGAATAAGAAAGATAACCTACTGTATATAACAAAGGTTTCTTGATCTTAGATGATTACTTGGAATGGATTAGAAAGCTTGGAAGTAAATTAGTAAACTTGAAGGGATTTTTGAAGTGTTCTTGAAGTGTTCTTCCTATGATGATTATAGCTTGATTCTTGAAGTGATTTTTGATGAAGATGATGATTAACTACTGGAAAAATACGTTCATAATAGTGTGTGTGTGTGTGTTGAGAGAGAATTAGAAAGAGAATTGGAAGTGAAATGGAGTGAATGATGAGTGGTAATTGGTGAGTGGTGAGTGGGGTTAAAAGGAGTTCTAGTTAGTTGACTAGCTAATGGTAGAAGTTAAAATTGATTAGTCATACATGACATAATCAAGAGTGGAATCCCATTCTAGTTCCTATTGGTATATACTCATAGTAAGTACGTTTTGAAGCTGTGCATAATACGGGTAAGAATACGACTAGAATTCTTGATGAAAGAAAAGAATGGAAAAGTAACTGTAACCATTTTCGTTAAGTATGAGTGTTTTGATATATGTCTTGAAGTCTTCCAAAATTATTTTAATACATCTAAATACACTACATGTATATACATTTTAACTGAGTCGTTAAGTCATCGTTAGTCGTTACATGTAAGTGTTGTTTTGAAACCTTTAAGTTAACGATCTCAATTAATGTTGTTAACCCATTGTTTATTATATCTAATGAGATGTTAAATTATTATATTATCATGATATATTAATATATCTTAATATGATATATATACATTTAAATGTCGTTACAACGATAATCGTTACATATATGTCTCGTTTCGAAATCCTTAAGTTAGTAGTCTTGTTTATATGTATATAACTCATTGTTAATATACTTATGGAGATACTTACTTATCATAATCTCATGTTAACCATATGTATATCCATATATATATCGTCATGTCGTTTTTACAAGTTTTAACGTTCGTGAATCGCCGGTCAACTTGGGTGGTCAATTGTCTATATGAAACATATTTCAATTAATCAAGTCTTAACAAGTTTGATTGCTTAACATGTTGGAAACATTTAATCATGTAAATATCAATCTCAATTAATATATATAAACATGGAAAAGTTCGGGTCACTACAGTACCTACCCGTTAAATAAATTTCGTCCCGAAATTTTAAGCTGTTGAAGGTGTTGACGAATCTTCTGGAAATAGATGCGGGTATTTCTTCTTCATCTGATCTTCACGCTCCCAGGTGAACTCAGGTCCTCTACGAGCATTCCATCGAACCTTAACAATTGGTATCTTGTTTTGCTTAAGTCTTTTAACCTCACGATCCATTATTTCGACGGGTTCTTCGATGAATTGGAGTTTTTCGTTGATTTGGATTTCATCTAACGGAATAGTGAGATCTTCTTTAGCAAAACATTTCTTCAAATTCGAGACATGGAAAGTGTTATGTACAGCCGCGAGTTGTTGAGGTAACTCAAGTCGGTAAGCTACTGGTCCGACACGATCAATAATCTTGAATGGTCCAATATACCTTGGATTTAATTTCCCTCATTTACCAAATCGAACAACACCTTTCCAAGGTGCAACTTTAAGCATGACCATCTCTCCAATTTCAAATTCTATATCTTTTCTTTTAATGTCAGCGTAGCTCTTTTGTCGACTTTGGGCGGTTTTCAACCGTTGTTGAATTTGGATGATCTTCTCGGTAGTTTCTTGTATAATCTCTGGACCCGTAATCTGTCTATCCCCCACTTCACTCCAACAAATCGGAGACCTGCACTTTCTACCATAAAGTGCTTCAAACGGCGCCATCTCAATGCTTGAATGGTAGCTGTTGTTGTAGGAAAATTCTGCTAATGGTAGATGTCGATCCCAACTGTTTCCGAAATCAATAACACATGCTCGTAGCATGTCTTCAAGCGTTTGTATCGTCCTTTCGCTCTGCCCATTAGTTTGTGGATGATAGGCAGTACTCATGTCTAGACGAGTTCCTAATGCTTGCTGTAATGTCTGCCAGAATCTTGAAATAAATCTGCCATCCCTATCAGAGATAATAGAGATTGGTATTCCATGTCTGGAGATGACTTCCTTCAAATACAGTCGTGCTAACTTCTCCATCTTGTCATCTTCTCTTATTGGCAGGAAATGTGCTGATTTGGTGAGACGATCAACTATTACCCAAATAGTATCAAAACCACTTGCAGTCCTTGGCAATTTAGTGATGAAATCCATGGTAATGTTTTCCCATTTCCATTCCGGGATTTCGGGTTGTTGAAGTAGACCTGATGGTTTCTGATGCTCAGCTTTGACCTTAGAACACGTCAAACATTCTCCTACGTATTTAGCAACATCGGCTTTCATACCCGGCCACCAAAAATATTTCCTAAGATCCTTGTACATCTTCCCCGTTCCAGGATGTATTGAGTATCTGGTTTTATGAGCTTCTCTAAGTACCATTTCTCTCATATCTCCAAATTTTGGTACCCAAATCCTTTCAGCCCTATACCGGGTTCCGTCTTCTCGAATATTAAGATGTTTCTCCGATCCTTTGGGTATTTCATCCTTTAAATTTCCCTCTTTTAAAACTCCTTGTTGTGCCTCCTTTATTTGAGTAGTAAGGTTATTATGAATCATTATATTCATAGATTTTACTCGAATGGGTTCTCTGTCCTTCCTGCTCAAGGCATCGGCTACCACATTTGCCTTCCCCGGGTGGTTACGAATCTCAAAGTCGTAATCATTCAATAATTCAATCCACCTACGCTGCCTCATATTCAGTTGTTTCTGATTAAATATGTGTTGAAGACTTTTGTGGTCGGTATATATAATACTTTTGACCCCATATAAGTAGTGCCTCCAAGTCTTTAATGCAAAAACAACCGCGCCTAATTCCAAATCATGCGTCGTATAATTTTGTTTGTGAATCTTCAATTGTCTAGACGCATAAGCAATCACCTTCGTTCGTTGCATTAATACACAACCGAGACCTTGTTTTGATGCGTCACAATAAATCACAAAATCATCATTCCCTTCAGGCAATGACAATATAGGTGCCGTAGTTAGCTTTTTCTTCAATAACTGAAACGCTTTCTCTTGTTCATCATTCCATTCAAATTTCTTCCCTTTATGCGTTAATGCAGTCAAGGGTTTTTCTATTCTGGAAAAGTCTTGGATGAACCTTCTGTAGTAACCAGCTAGTCCTAAAAACTGGCGTATGTGTTTCGGAGTTTTTGGGGTTTCTCACTTTTCAACAGTTTCTATCTT
The DNA here is from genome assembly GCF_046630445.1 of Rutidosis leptorrhynchoides. Taxonomy (NCBI): domain Eukaryota; kingdom Viridiplantae; phylum Streptophyta; class Magnoliopsida; order Asterales; family Asteraceae; genus Rutidosis; species Rutidosis leptorrhynchoides. Next base: position 399,023,791 of record NC_092338.1, read on the forward strand.
TGCCGGATCCACCTTAATACCTTCTTTGTTTACTATGTGACCGAGGAATTGAACTTCTTCCAACCAAAATGTACACTTTGAAAACTTAGTGTACAATTCTTCCTTCCTCAATACTTCTAACACCTTTCTCAAATGTTCACCGTGTTCTTGGTCATTCTTTGAGTAAATAAGTATGTCATCAATGAAAACAATGACAAGCTTGTCAAGGTATGGTCCACACACTCGGTTCATAAGGTCCATGAACACAGCTGGTGCATTAGTTAAACCAAACGGCATGACCATAAACTCGTAATGACCGTAACGTGTTCTGAAAGCAGTCTTTGGAATATCATCTTCTTTCACCCGCATTTGATGATACCCGGAACGTAATTCAATCTTTGAATAAACAGACGAGCCTTGTAGTTGATCAAATAAGTCGTCGATTCTCTGTAGTGGGTAGCGGTTCTTGATGGTAAGTTTGTTCAACTCTCGGTAGTCGATACACAACCTGAATGTACCATCTTTCTTCTTGACAAACAAAACAGGAGCTCCCCACGGTGATGTACTTGGTCGAATGAAACCACGCTCTAAAATTTCTTGTAATTGGCATTGCAGTTCTTTCATCTCGCTGGGTGCGAGTCTGTAAGGAGCACGAGCTATTGGTGCAGCTCCTGGTACAAGATCTATTTGAAATTCAACGGATCGCTGTGGGGGTAATCCCGGTAATTCTTTCGGAAATACATCGGGAAATTCTTTTGCAATGGGAACATCATTGATGCTCTTTTCTTCAGTTTGTACTTTCTCGACATGTGCTAGAACAGCATAGCAACCTTTTCTTATTAGTTTTTGTGCCTTCAAATTACTAATAATATGTAGCTTCGTGTTGCCCTTTTCTCCGTCCACCATTAAGGGTTTTCCTTTTTCTCGTATAATGCGAATTGCATTTTTGTAACAAACGATCTCTGCTTTCATTTCTTTCAACCAGTCCATACCGATTATCACATCAAAACTCCCTAACTCTACTGGTATCAAATCAATCTTAAATGTTTCGCTAACCGGTTTAATTTCTCGATTCCGACATATATTATCTGCTGAAATTAATTTACCATTTGCTAATTCGAGTAAAAATTTACTATCCAAAGGCGTCAATGGACAACTTAATTTAGCACAAAAATCTCTACTCATATAGCTTCTTTCCGCACCCGAATCAAATAAAACGTAAGCAGATTTATTGTCAATAAGAAACGTACCCGTAACAAGCTCCGGGTCTTCCTGTGCCTCTGCCGCATTAATATTGAAAACTCTTCCGCGGCCTTGTCCATTCGTGTTCTCCTGGTTCGGGCAATTTCTAATAATGTGGCCCGGTTTTCCACATTTATAACAAACTACATTGGCATAACTTGCTTCGACACTACTTGCTCCGCCATTACTCGTTCCGACACCATTTGTTCCTTTCGTTCTATTAACCCCTGGTCCGTAGACCTCACACTTCGCCGCGCTATGACCATTTCTTTTACACTTGTTGCAAAATTTGGTGCAGAACCCCGAGTGATACTTTTCACACCTTTGGCATAGCTGCTTCTGATTGTTGTTGTTGTTGCGGTTATTATTGTTGTTGGGATGATTGTTGTAGTTACTGTTGTTATTGTTGTTGTTGTTGTTGTTGGGCCGTTTGTGGTAGTTGCGATTGATGTTGCGATTGTTGAGATAATTGTTGCGATTATTGTTGTAATTGCTGTTATTGTTGTATTGGTGATTCTTATCACCGTTTTCCTCCCACTTTCTTTTGACTTGCTTCACATTGGCCTCTTCCGCAGTCTGTTCTTTAATTCTTTCTTCAATCTGGTTCACTAGTTTGTGAGCCATTCTACATGCCTGTTGTATGGATGCGGGCTCGTGTGAACTTATATCTTCTTGGATTCTTTCTGGTAATCCTTTCACAAACGCGTCGATCTTCTCTTCCTCATCTTCGAATGCTCCCGGACACAATAGGCACAATTCTGTGAATCGTCTTTCGTACGTGGTAATATCAAATCCTTGGGTTCGTAAACCTCTAAGTTCTTTCTTGAGCTTATTGACCTCGGTTCTGGGACGGTACTTCTCGTTCATCAAGTGCTTGAATGCTGACCACGGTAGTGCGTACGCATCATCTTGTCCCACTTGCTCTAGATAGGTATTCCACCATGTTAACGCAGAACCTGTGAAGGTATGCGTAGCGTACTTCACTTTGTCCTCTTCAGTACACTTACTTATGGCAAACACCTATTCGACCTTCTCGGTCCACCGTTTCAATCCGATAGGTCCTTCGGTTCCATCAAATTCCAAAGGTTTGCAGGCAGTGAATTTTTTGTAGGTGCATCCTACACGATTTCCTGTACTGCCAGATCCAAGGTTATTGTTGGTATGTAGTGTAGCCTGTACTGCGGCTATGTTTGAAGCTAGAAAAGTACGGAATTCCTCTTCATTCCTATTCACGGTGTGTCGAGTAGTCGGTGCCATTTCCTTCAAAATAGTCAAATGGAACAAGTTAATCATACAGAATATTAAGAGTAGTTAATAGTATTTCGTAGCATAATATGAACTCATTTATAAAAGCTTTTCCTTCATATTAGCGTTTTATAAGTTTAAATTCGGGTAGTACCTACCCGTTAAGTTCATACTTAGTAGCTAATATACAATTCAACTACTACAATTCTATATGAAAACTGATTGTAATAATATTTCGCGTTCAAACTTTTCTACAATATTTTACAAACTTACAATACCGCTTATTTTACATAAAGCATGAAATATAGCACACAATAACTTTGATACAAGATAGTTGTGAAGATAATTCTAGCTAGTGCACAAGTCGTTCAGCAAAGGCAATAAAGACACGTAATTCATACGTCCAGAAACAAGTCATGCATTCTGGTTTTACTAGGACTACTTCCCATCCTTGGTCTTGTGGAACATAACCGTTATGGCCGTTGATAAGACAGCGTGTTGTAACGTCGTCAAAGGGACGAGGGTTACGTAATGACCAACAGTCTCGTAATAACCTAAAAACCTCATTTCTTACCCCAATTACCGACTCCGTCACTTGTGGGAACGTTTTGTTTAATAGTTGTAGCCCGATGTTCTTGTTCTCACTTTGGTGAGAAGCGAACCTTACTAACCCGTAAGCATAACATGCTTCTTTATGTTGCATGTTAGCCGCTTTTTCCTAATCACGAAGTCCTATATTCGGATATACTGAGTCAAAATAATTTCTTAACCCGTTGCGTAAAATAGCATTTGGGTTCCCCGCAATATATGCGTCAAAGTAAACACATCGTAACTTATGGATTTCCCAATGTGATATCCCCCATCTTTCGAACGAAAGCCTTTTATAAACCAAGGCATTCTTGGAACGTTCTTCGAATGTCTTACAAACTGATCTCGCCTTAAATAGTTGTGCCGAGGAATTCTGACCGACTCTAGACAAGATTTCATCAATCATGTCTCCGGGTAGGTCTCTTAAAATATTGGGTTGTCTATCCATTTTTTGTTTTTATACTGTAAAATAGACAAGAGTTAGATTCATAAAAAAATACTTATTAATACAAGCAATTTTTTACATATATCATAAAGCATAAGCACACTATATTACATATATTACACCACACGAATACAACTATCTTATTCCGACTCGCTCGTTTCTTCTTGTTCGGTTTTGGTTCGTTTTTCCAAGTTTCTAGGGATATATGATGTTCCCCTAATACGAGCCGTCGTTGTCCACATTGGTTTAGAAAAACCTGGTGGTTTAGAGGTTCCCGGGTCATTGTTACAACTTAAGGACTTCGGGGGTTGACGATACATATAAAGTTCATCGGGGTTGGAATTAGATTTCTCTATTTTTATGCCCTTTCCCTTATTATTTTCTTTTGCCTTTTTAAATTCAGTTGGGGTAATTTCTATAACATCATCGGAATTCTCGTCGGAATCCGATTCATCGGAGAATTGGTAATCCTCCCAATATTTTGCTTCCTTGGCGGAAACACCATTGACCATAATTAACCTTGGTCGGTTGGTTGAGGATTCTCTTTTACTTAACCGTTTTATTATTTCCCCCACCGGTTCTATTTCTTCTTCCGGTTCCGATTCTTCTTCCGGTTCCGATTCTTCTTCCGGTTCCGACTCTTCTTCCGGTTCCTCTTCGGGAACTTGTGAATCAGTCCACGAATCATTCCAATTTACATTTGACTCTTCATTATTATTAGGTGAGTCAATGGGACTTGTTCTAGAGGTAGACATCTATCACATAATATCAAACACGTTAAGAGATTAATATATCACATAATATTCATATGTTAAAAATATATAGTTTCCAACAAAAATGTTAAGCAATCATTTTTAAAGAAAACACGGTCGAAGTCCAGACACACTAATGCATCCTAACAAACTCGATAAGACACACTAATGCAAATTTTCTGGTTCTCTAAGACCAACGCTCGGATACCAACTGAAATGTCCCGTTCTTATTGATTAAAAACGTTCCATATTAATTGATTTCGTTGCGAGGTTTTGACCTCTATATGAGACTTTTTTCAAAGACTGCATTCATTTTTAAAACAAACCATAACCTTTATTTCATAAATAAAGGTTTAAAAAGCTTTACGTAGATTATCAAATAATGATAATCTAAAATATCCTGTTTACACACGACCATTACATAATGGTTTACAATACAAATATGTTACATCGAAATCAGTTTCTTGAATGCAGTTTTTACACAATATCATACAAACATGGACTCCAAATCTTGTCCTTATTTTAGTATGCAACAGCGGAAGCTCTTAGTATTCACCTGAGAATAAACATGCTTTAAACGTCAACAAAAATGTTGGTGAGTTATAGGTTTAACCTATATAAATCAAATCGTAACAATAGACCACAAGATTTCATATTTCAATACACATCCCATACATAGAGATAAAAATCATTCATATGGTGAACACCTGGTAACCGACATTAACAAGATGCATATATATAAGAATATCCCCATCATTCCGGGACACCCTTCGGATATGATATAAATTTCGAAGTACTAAAGCATCCGGTACTTTGGATGGGGTTTGTTAGGCCCAATAGATCTATCTTTAGGATTCGCGTCAATTAGGGTGTCTGTTCCCTAATTCTTAGATTACCAGACTTAATAAAAAGGGGCATATTCGATTTCGATAATTCAACCATAGAATGTAGTTTCACGTACTTGTGTCTATTTTGTAAATCATTTATAAAACCTGCATGTATTCTCATCCCAAAAATATTAGATTTTAAAAGTGGGACTATAACTCACTTTCACAGATTTTTACTTCGTCAGGAAGTAAGACTTGGCCACTGGTTGATTCACGAACCTATAACAATATATACATATATATCAAAGTATGTTTAAAATATATTTACAACACTTTTAATATATTTTGATGTTTTAAGTTTATTAAGTCAGCTGTCCTCGTTAGTAACCTACAACTAGTTGTCCACAGTTAGATGTACAGAAATAAATCGATAAATATTATCTTGAATCAATCCACGACCCAGTGTATACATATCTCAGTATTGATCACAACTCAAACTATATATATTTTGGAATCAACCTCAACCCTGTATAGCTAACTCCAACATTCACATATAGAGTGTCTATGGTTGTTCCGAAATATATATAGATGTGTCGACATGATAGGTTGAAACATTGTATACGTGTCTATGGTATTTCAAGATTACATAATATACAATACAAGTTGATTAAGTTATGGTTGGAATAGATTTGTTACCAATTTTCACGTAGCTAAAATGAGAAAAATTATCCAATCTTGTTTTACCCATAACTTCTTCATTTTAAATCCGTTTTGAGTGAATAAAATTGCTATGGTTTCATATTGAACTCTATTTTATGAATCTAAATAGAAAAGTATAGGTTTATAGTCGGAAAAATAAGTTACAAGTCGTTTTTGTAAAGGTAGTCATTTCAGTCGAAAGAACGACGTCTAGATGACCATTTTAGAAAACATACTTCCACTTTGAGTTTAACCATAATTTTTGGATATAGTTTCATGTTCATAATAAAAATCATTTTCTCAGAATAACAACTTTTAAATCAAAGTTTATCATAGTTTTTAATTAACTAACCCAAAACAGCCCGCGGTGTTACTACGACGGCGTAAATCCAGTTTTACGGTGTTTTTCGTGTTTCCAGGTTTTAAATCATTAAGTTAGCATATCATATAGATATAGAACATGTGTGTAGTTAATTTTAAAAGTCAAGTTAGAAGGATTAACTTTTGTTTGCGAACAAGTTTAGAATTAACTAAACTATGTTCTAGTGATTACGAGTTTAAACCTTCGAATAAGATAGTTTTATATATATGAATCGAATGATGTTATGAACATCATTACTACCTCAAGTTTAGTAGGTAAACCTACTGGAAGTGACAAGAAATGATCTAGCTTCAAAGGATCTTGGATGGCTTGAAAGTTCTTGAAGTAGGATCATGACACAAAAACAAGTTCAAGTAAGATTTTTACTCGAATTAAGATAGTTTATAGTTATAGAAATTGAATCAAAGTTTGAATATGAATATTACCTTGAATAAGAAAGATAACCTACTGTATATAACAAAGGTTTCTTGATCTTAGATGATTACTTGGAATGGATTAGAAAGCTTGGAAGTAAATTAGTAAACTTGAAGGGATTTTTGAAGTGTTCTTGAAGTGTTCTTCCTATGATGATTATAGCTTGATTCTTGAAGTTATTTTTGATGAAGATGATGATTAACTACTGGAAAAATACGTTCATAATAGTGTGTGTATGTTGAGAGAGAATTAGAAAGAGAATTGGAAGTGAAATGGAGTGAATGATGAGTGGCAATTGGTGAGTGGGGTTAAAAGGAGTTCTAGTTAGTTGACTAGCTCATGGTAGAAGTTAAAATTGATTAGTCATACATGACATAATCAAGAGTGGAATCCCATGCTAGTTCCTATTGGTATATACTCATAGTAAGTACGTTTTGAAGCTGTGTATAATACGGGTAAGAATACGACTAGAATTCTTGATGAAAGAAAAGAATGGAAAAGTAACTGTAACCATTTTCGTTAAGTATGAGTGTTTTGATATATGTCTTGAAGTCTTCCAAAAGTATTTTAATACATCTAAATACACTACATGTATATACATTTTAACTGAGTCGTTAAGTCATCGTTAGTCATTACATGTAAGTGTTGTTTTGAAACCTTTAAGTTAACGATCCCAATTAATGTTGTTAACCCATTGTTTATTATATCTAATGAGATGTTAAATTATTATATTATCATGATATTATGATATATTAATATATCTTAATATGATATATATACATTTAAATGTCGTTACAACGATAATCGTTACATATATGTCTCGTTTCGAAATCCTTAAGTTAGTAGTCTTGTTTATATGTATATAACTCATTGTTAATATACTTATGGAGATACTTACTTATCATAATCTCATGTTAACCATATGTATATCCATATATATATCGTCATGTCGTTTTTACAAGTTTTAACGTTCGTGAATCGCCGGTCAACTTGGGTGGTCAATTGTCTATATGAAACATATTTCAATTAATTAAGTCTTAACAAGTTTGATTGCTTAACATGTTGGAAACATTTAATCATGTAAATATCAATCTCAATTAATACATATAAACATTTAAAAGTTCGGGTCACTACAACTGCCTCTGTTCCATACACCAGACTGAAAGGTGTTCCCCCGTGCTCCGCTTTGGCGTCGTCCGGTGTGCCCACAATACATTTGGCAATTCATCCACCCATCCAGTTTGACTTAGACCTAATCGTGCCTTAATGCCAGCAACAATTTCCTTGTTGGTAACCTCCACTTGTCCGTTCGCTTGAGGATGAGCAACAGATGTAAAATTTTGTTTGATGCCCAGCTCTTCACACCAACTCCGAAATGGATTTTCTGCAAATTGCTTACCGTTATCGCTAACTATTTCATTTGGCACCCCATAACGGCATATAATATCATGCCAAACAAATTTCTTGACATTTTCTCCTGTGATTTTTGCTAAAGCCTTTGCTTCAACCCATTTCGTGAAAAAATCGATTGCTACCACCAAGAACTTAGCATTACCAGTGCTCCTATTGAATGGCCCCACAATGTCAATAGCCCATTTACAGAATGGCCAAGCGGATGATACCGGTATCAAGTCATACTTTGGAAGACGCTGAATTGTTCCATGCATATGACAATTCTCACATGTTTTGATGATTTCTGCAACATCTCGATAAAGTGAAGGCCCAAAATACCCTTGTTGCATGATCCGTGATGCCACAGTACGGAAACCGGAATGTTGCGAATAGACTCCTTCATGCATTTCTTTGACCACCTTTAACGCTTCATCATCGGTTAGACACCTTAACAACGGACCATTGTATGATTTTCGATAAAGGACGCCACTAACTATTTCATACATTGGTGCAGTCACTCTTATTCTTCTTGCTTCCGCCTTATCAACAGGTAACCATCCGTTATGCAAATATCTCAAATACGGAGTCATCCAAGTTTCCTTAGCTTCTTCAACTATTGCAATAATTGGTTTTCCATGTATTGATTTCCCCTTAAGTTCTTCAACCAACACTCGTTTGTGCAAATGATCAAATGTTAACGTGGCTAACTTGCTCAAAACATCAGCTTTTTTGTTCTTATTTCGAGGGATTTGCACGACTTCAAGGTTATCAAATTTTTTTGAAATTGCTTCCACCAACTTTACATATTGCCTCATGGATGCATCCCTTGCATCGAATGTTCCATTAACCTGCTGGGCAACAATTTGAGAATCAACATACGCTCGTAAATTTGTTATGCCCATTTCTACCGCTATACGGAGGCCGGAGAGTAATGCCTCATACTCTGCTTCATTGTTTGAAGCATAAAAACAGAATTTCAGTGCATAAGTATATTCTTCACCATCTGGACTTGTTAAAACTAGCCCTGCACCTGTTCCCTCTTCACTGGATGCCCCATCAGTGTGTAACTCCCACTCATGCTGTGATGGTGCCATTTTGTTGTCATACTCTACTTTTTCATTTGTCTCCAAGAGGAAATCTACCAAAATTTGCCCTTTAACTGCATTTCGAGGAGCAAAATTGATTTCATACTCCCCCAACTCGATGGCCCATTTTGCTAAACGGCCAGATGATTCTGGGCGCCGGAGTATTTGCTTCAATGGTTGATCTGTCAACACTAAGATGGGATGACCTTGAAAATATCTTCGTAGACGTCGTGCGGTATGCACAAGGGCATAAACCATTCGGTGAAGTGGTGGATAATTTGTTTCACTAAGCTGCAGCACCTTGCTAACAAAATATATGGGCATTTGCACGCCGCTCCGTTCTGCGATTAGAACAGAACTTATTGCTTCATTTGAGACAGCTAAGTATAGAATTAGGGTTTCCCCCTATTTTGGTGCTGTTAACGTAGATAATGTTTTTAACAACTGCTTGATCTCTTGGAATGCATTTTCGGCTTCCGCCGTCCACATAAAATCTTTTTTATTCAAACAGCCCTTTAACACCTTCATGAATGGAAGTGACTTTTCAGCTGCTCTGGACAAGAATCTTGTTAATGCTGCTAGACATCCATGTAACTGTTGAACATCCTTCTTGCTAGTTGGTGACTTCATATCTTCAATTGCTTGAATTTTCTTAGGATTAGCTTTAATTCCACGTTCTGTGACAATATGACCTAAGAATTTTCCCTCTTCCACACCAAACGTGCACTTCTTGGGATTTAATTTCATGTTAATTTTTCGCAGAGATGCAAAAGTTTCCTGTATATCTCGTAACATCTTTTCTTCAGTATGACTTTTGATGACAATGTCATCAACATAATCTTCTAAGTTTCGCCCAATTTGATCCTTAAACGCCATATCAATAAGTCGTTGATATGTTGCTCCTGCATTCTTCAAACCAAAAGGCATTTTCATATAACAGAATATGCCTTCCGTCGTGTGAAAAGCCGTTTTGTCTTCATCCTTTAAAGCCATCGGGATTTGATGATATCCCTTAGCTGCATCTAGAAAACATTTGAATCGATATCCTGCTAATGATTCAACCTTCCAATCAATTTCAGGTAAAGGATAATTATCCTTTGGACATGCTTTATTGATATCCGTGAAATCCACACACATCCGCCATGAATTATCCGGTTTCCTAACCATGACCGGATTGGCTACCCATGTCTGATATTTAACCTCTCGCAAGATCCCAGCATCTACCAAACTTCGTACCTCATCACGAAGGAACTTGCTTCTTTCTGGCGCCATGCCACGCTTTTTCTGACAAACAGGATGTACATTGGGGTTCACATTTAGCCTATGCTCTGCAGTTTCCCTTGGAACACCGGTCATATCAGACGGCTGCCTTGCAAAAACGTCTAAATTTGTTGTCAAAATATTGTATAATTTTTCTCTACATTCAGTGGACAACGTATGCCCAATTATGATTTTCTGATCTGGAAATTTAAGATTTGGTGAAATTGACCCATCATCGTGTATGATTGGCTTAATTACTGCCTTTGTTACTTGGGCACACTCAATTGACTTCTGTCGTTCTGCATATAACGTTGCCACTCCGCCTGGTGTTGGAAACTTCATCATACCATGTACAGTTAACGTTACAGCTCCAAACGTCATTAAAGCAGTTCTTCCCAAAATTATGTTGTACTGTGAATTTGCTTTAACTACCAAGAACTCAATGTTGGCTGTACGTCTTAGGGGTGGCTTGCCCAAGGTTACTTCAAGCAAAATACTTCCCTCAGACCACGATGGCTCACTTGTAAAACTTGCCAACGGCACATATGTTTCCTTCATTCCTTCTTTCACATCTTTGGGTAGCTGTATGAAACAATGTTCATACATAATGTCTGCTCCAGCTCCTGTGTCAGTGTAAATGTTGCGTATTAAGCAATTTGCAACTCGCGCTTCTATAACTACTGGACCATCAGATGGGTTTGTGTTACACATAGAAGGAAATGATATTAATTGTTCTTCCCAATCTTCTAATACTTCTGCCTTCCTTCGTTGTCCAGCTTTCCATGGATGTATCATGCCCACTTCTATGGGTATGAATTCATTATCCTCGCCGTTTTTATCAGTATTGGTGAGATGATTCATTTTTATCAGTATTGGGTATGATTCGTTTTTATCAAACACAATATACACTGAACAGGTGTATCTTCAAATAATAACGAAGCACTAATACATTCCGATTATAAATTGCTAGCGCGACTAGCTCGAAATGGGGCTGTCAAGCTCGATAGATCTATCCATAGGATTCGCGTTCACCAGTAGAAACCAGTGATTACAGTTACCAGATTAGAGAATATTTTCGTTCAACTCATAATGAATAATTTAAATTTAATTGCCACTTGTGTCTAAACGTAAAACAAAATGCATGTAATCACATCCCAAAAATACTTTAAATAGTATGAAAAACGGGACTATAACTCACCTTAACGTAAACGAAGTGATAACACAGAAACGAGAGCAGTAAAAGATAAAGTGATCAAGAATGATCACAACGCCGACCTATAAATAAAGCAGGTCGATATAAATAACTAACTTAGGTCAAGTCTTAGTATGATAGCTATAGTACTTGTTGCAAATAGACATAGAACAACACTCAGTATGTTTCGGTATGATCAGGACAGCGTATAACACGTACTTTCTATTTTTAGAAAGTTTCTATTTTTAGCAGGTTTCCATTTTTGGAAAGTTTCTATTTTTGGAAAGTTTTCATATTTAGAAAGTTGCTATATTTGGAAAGTTTTTAACTTAGGAAAGTTTCCTTAATTAGAAAGTTAACAAAAGTCAACTGTAAGTCAAAGTCAACCGAAAGTCAACTCAAAAGTCAACCTTGGTCAAACTTAGTCAACCTTGAATTTTAAAGTGTATATTATATTAATAATATAAGTTATAATGTTATTTAAAGTCATATATGTATAATCATGTCATATCATAAGTTTAATTAAATTAAATTGAATTAATAAGTTAACATAAGTTTAAATGATATAATTAATATAACATAAGTATTTAATTAATTAATTAAATATTAATCATAACATAAGTATTATTAATTAATAATATATTTGTAATCATATCATAAATATTATTAATTAATAATTGATGTGGCGTGGATATACCATACATAACTCCCTAAATATATACAAGATTCAAATATCACAAAAAGCACGCACAATCTATCGAGCACTTAAAACCCGGTTGCTATAGTACTTAATGTAAGTATTCTTATCAAGTTTGTCCCGAGAGAACGGTGTAGATTATGTATTTGAAACTAATAGTTATCCTAGGGGTTTTGTTTGATTGGGGGGGTTTGCGAGAGATTTTGACTAATCAACTAACTTTGCAATAAACAAACTAAAATTTAACAAGTAGCAATTAACAAGTAATTAAGAAATGAGAATTAATCAATATGATGGAGAGTGTTCACTTATCTAATCCTCTTTATGCTTAGATGGCCCTTGTTTTCCCCAAATTGTTATCACTTAAGTTGTTTGAACTAGTAGATATTCTTAATCCAATTTTACCTTGCAAATTCACATAAGCTTAGTAACACCAGATCAAGTAATGTATGAGTTGATTATTGAGATTATGCCTGGGTTAAAATCACTTAAAACCCTTTAACCATCAAAGTCACCTAAGATAGTCAAACACCACTATGATGAACAAAGGTCAATTGAAAACCAACTTAGTCTAGAAACACAATCTCTTAAAATTCCTATTCTAGTTGTCTAGATCACCAAAGGTGTGGAAGCACAAATTGATTCACTACTAAAATCACTTAAAGAGGTACTCAATTCATGTAATCAAAGTAAAACCAATATCAAACATAGCAATGGACCTCATGGCTAACTCCATAACACTAGCTCATGTATTTTCATTCAAAACAACTTTCATTCAATATATTAAGGGCACATCTCATGCATTAAAGATTCATAGATAAGCAAACACAAGAGATTTAGCTACTCATAGCAAAGATTACACTAACAACAATCATAAAAGCATCAATGAACATCATCTTGAGTGATTACAAGCTAAGATTCAAAGATAAATGAAAATAAAGTAAAGATTACAACTATTTGATTGAAAATATGAAAGAGTAAAGTTAAGATTACAACCCAAATTGATAACAAAAGAAATATTTAGCACTAATGAAGATGAAACTTGAGCTTGCTTCCTCCAAATCACCTTGGAACTCTAATGGATGATGAAATTAGGGTTTTGTGTGTGAATTTCGGAGTAAAAACTGCAGCTCTCCTGCCAAATTACCTAACATATTATATTTATAGTGGTGAGGAAAGTGGGCTGAATCAGCGTCAGGAGCGCTGCTTTTAGCTTAGGTGCGGCGCTCTTGGCAACAAACAGGTGCGGTGCTTTTGAATATGATGCGGCGCTTTTTGCCAGGTTGGAACGGCGCTATTGACTCTGAAGAGCGGCGCTTCTGCTCACTGTGAAGAAATGGAGATAAAACGTTAGTAATAGCGCCGCTTTTAGATGAACTGCGGCGCTCTTGGGCTGATAGGAGCGACGTTCCTTAGTCAGGAGCGGCGCTTTTTATGCTGTTTGATGATGAAGTGTAGGCGTACGAAATAGTTATTATTTTTACTACGAAATATTATGAAATATGATACAAGTTTTAATTAATTTACGGATGGGATATACCTAAACCTTGCTACAACACTATAGGCAGTGTACCTAATCGTAGAGTAGTGTAGTTTTTAGTAAGTCCGGTTCGTTTCACAGGGAGCTAGTGATTACGTACTATATTTTTAACAACTATATTTATATAAAAAATATATAATTATATATAGTAATATTATTATTATAACAACTGTTCGATTTTATATTTTAAGCATAAAGATAAATGACAATAATTAAAGTGCGTAAAATAAATGACAAAATTAAAATGACAGTAAATAAAATGACAGTAAATAAAAGTACGATGAGAAATACAATAAAAGTATTATGCTTATTTAAACTTCTGTAATCATGATGTTTGACGTTTTGATTTTAATTCATTATTCTGTGTTAATTGTCCTTTGTCCTGGATTATTTGAAACCTATCTGGTTTTTGCCCATAATAGTCCACCGGTCATAATTATAAAATGCTCGTCAAATTAACCTTATTCCCAAAGTCAAATATTCCAACTAATTAGGGATTCAAACTGTAACAAGGTTTTAATACTTTGTTAATAATTACACCAATTACCCTTATATGTAATCTACCCCTGTTTTAATGAGATATGAATATTAATTTACCCACTTGATCAGTTTGAATAATCAATTACCCAACCCGAATAATTAATTAAATGATTGTAAAGGATGTCGTATAAACATCACTAAATAGGACATTCATAATCATTTAATAATTATTAGATTAACTAATTTGAAGATAGGTTCTACAGATTCCAATGAGTTGTCATTCAATTAGACAATAACCCCCATCTATTAATAGTCAATAGTCCAATTACCACAAGTGTCGGTCTTTGTTCAAACCTTAATTATGGTCCAAAGTTCAATAACCCCGTCTTAATATTTAGTCCAACATCACGATTACTTCGGCTCAAATAAGCATAATAATAACTTAGTTACGAGACATTAATTTAAAAAGGAAGAACATAGCTTACAGTGATTATTAATCGCGCAGCGTTACACGGACAGAGTTCCGACTTTAAAACCCGTAAAACATTCGTTACAATAACCCAAATTATTATTATTAATCTTAAATTAAACTTAATTATAAATATAAATATAAATATAAATACATATAGAGAGATTGAGGTTGGAAAAGGTTGAAGGATTCGGCAGAATGCTCGAGCTTTTATAGGCCAAATTGATCCTGTGCTGCTCCGCGATCGTGGAGGTTTTACCCTTTGCAGCTCCGCAATCGTGGAGTTTCGATTGAATTCAAAACGTGGGCTGCTGATATTTATAATATATATATATATATATATATATATATATATATATATATATATATATATATAATTACATAATATATATATATATATATATATATATATATATATATATATATATATATATATATATATATATATATATATATATATTACATAATATTCTTGTGCATAGTTGACTTGTAATTTTAGCTCCGTTGACTCGTACGTTGATACTCGGTTTATGTCTCAGTTTCGGATTTTCGAACGTATTTTCGTATGCTTAGATATCTTGTACTTTGCGTTCCGCGACTTGTACTCTTATCAATATTTAGACGGTAATCATCAATAAATAGTATCATTTGGAGTGTAACTTTTACGTTTGAGCATTTTGGACGTTGTTGTCTTCAAATCTTCATTTTCGTTTTCCGTCTTTGCACTTATTTATTTAAACGATTACAACTTAAAAATATAACAATTACAACTAAAAACTTTACATATTGGAATGATATTGCGACTAAATATATGTTCGTTTGGAGCAATATCAAATATCCCCACACTTGAACGTTGCTTGTCCTCAAGCAATACAGAACTTGAAAATAAATCACACTTCACTCGAATCACTTTTTATTCTCACACTTTATACATCAGTAATTTTGATACGGCGGTATAAACAATGATAGTAACAATGTGGTTTATAGTCCCACATGACTATGAAAATTTAGATCCTTTAAGGAAATTGGATCTTTATGAAAACATTTGATCTATTGAAAATTCTTTCTAGCTTTTACCCTAGATAAGTTTTCTGGAATAACCCTTCACCGGTGTTTGCAAAATTTTTTTGTGGGTTTTGTGGATTTCAGATTTTAAAATTTTAGCTCAAAACTTGCGGTTTTGTGTCACCCACTTGTTAACCTTGTATTAGTAAAGCAACACGTCCAGTATACTTGCTCCGTATATTACCTTTCGGTAAACTACCGTTCGGTTATAAAGGAAAGCGATGAACAAGCAACTGTTAAGGCAATGTCTAATGACATGTAGATGTTCATGGTCCACAACGTGTCGGATGCAATTAATATCCTTTATAGGAGAAATAGTAAAGATCACCCTATAATTTTTCGGTCTGGCACAAGGTCCTGTCTTTGACCATGCTATGCAACCACCGTTCTTACGGTTGACACCCGATTTGGTTAAGGTGACCTAATGAATTCGGATGAATTCTCAGAATTTTACGTTCAATGGTAATGAACGCATTGAAAATAGGTATTCAGAAAATAAATCGGTTTTAATTTGATCAAAATATTTTCTCGTTCAAGCTCGAGTTTAGATATCATCGAATTCCATGAGTTTGTAATTCTCAATCTTTAAAGTCAATCTCAAGGATTGAGTAATATCAGGCTTAAAAGCTGATTTTTAATCTTTAAGGAGATTATCCTTTCTGGAGGTCTGATTCATTAGTCTTATCAAGCTAATTTGCACGGCGACCTCCCCATTTTATAAGACAGATCCTCTCATGGTTAGGATAAGTCTGACCACTTGGCGACCCTGTTTAATGCTGAGGTCCGTGGATTTCCAGCTGATTTTCGAGAAAACTTTTCAAGAATTTTCGTAGACTCTACAACTGGTCTGGATGACAACTTCCTGACCTAAATCAAGAAGCGCATTTCTTTTTGGAAGACTCTACTTTCTTTTAATGATGGAATTGATTCATCGTGTAGATCCATCTTTCTTTCAAATATATTACAGTAAATCGAGTAAAACTGATTAGTATCGTCCAAAACAAAAGTACCTGCAATAATCTTGTACCAAATATGTGATATGTATTTTAAAGAACTTGGTAAATTCTTCCCACACTTAGCTTTTATTTATTCTTTTCTTTGCCTTTTTATTCTCCTTTATTCCATTTTAAATGAATTCTAGCGTTTTAGGTTGTTTCTCAATTTATGTCCTTTCCGAGGTAACAATAATTTCGGTAATAAAACCTAGTTTTACCGTTCATAAATATGTATAAATATGATTTTGAATTCATTTGGTTGAAAAAAAAAATTTCAAAATTTTAAACTAAGTGTATAAATCAAATGTTTAAACCGAAAGAATTTAATCCCTTCCCACACTTAAGATCTTGCAATGCCCTCATTTGATAGAAATCAGTAAAAATTTAAATTCATGAGGGTGATTAGCGTAAAAAGATGATTAAGATTTACCAAAGTTTCCAAATATTGTTCTTTGTTTGAATGATAAATGGTGCACTTCATTTGTTCATTCCTGCATTTGTTGTATCACTTTTGTTTTTCGTCTTTTCGTCAAAATTAATAGCTTTTGCTGAACTTAATGCCAGTTTTTGAAAGTGCGATGTTTTACCCTGTTTTGTATATAACATAAAATACAAACATATATATATATATATATATATATATATATATATATATATATATATATATATATATATATATATACACACATACATACATATTTTTAAAGTTTGGTAAATAACCCCACATTCATATAATATTTTTGGCATACTTTAGATCAATAATATTAAAATAATGGTAACAAAATTTTTCGTCCCGTCCTTGGGTAAAGCAATTTCGGTTCTACGACGTAGTCTTTAACTTACGACGAATTTTAGAAATCATTTTTTTAAACTTAATGAAATAAAGTAAATTTTGTATTTAAATTCACACAAAACTTAAATTTAAAATGCATATTAATTTCATACAAAACCTACAAAAAAAATCAGAATATGGGGAGAAAACTAGTTCTTTAGTGTTTGCTAGTGGAAAAGACCAATCGGAATTCATTCTCGAAACTACACGAGAACAGAACATCTAACTCCAGACAGCATTTTTTCTTAGAACATTTGAATCTCCCCACACTTAGGTAGCTGTGGTGTCAAAATTGTGATTAGCTTCATCATCAATTTCTCTTGGACCATAATCAACTTGCATATCTGTGACTTTTGCTTTAAGCCATTGGTCGGATTCCTGTGTGATATCCACAAATTCAACTAGTTTCGCCTTTTCTTTAGGCGATAGATTGGATACTAACCGGTTACATAACTTAAAGTTCCCATTGGTTCTAGCATCGCGAATTCGTTTAATAACTTTCTTCATTGAACTATTAATAACGGGGTCATTTAATTTCGTATCAACAATGGGGTTCTTTGTTATCAGGTCATCATTGGGTGTTACTTCATCTTCCCCACACTTAAGCATTTTATTATTGCTAAGTACTACTGTTGGAGTTGGTAAAACAATACGCTTCTCATCGATCGTTTTTATTGGTTCAACGGTTTTGGTTGGTGGAGATTTAGACTTTCGAATCACAAAGGTGATCGATTTTTCACCATTACTAAGTGTCATTCTACCCTCTTTTACATCAATAAACGCCTTGGTAGACGCTAAGAATGGTCGACCTAAAATTAGAGGAATGTTTGAGTCCTCTTCTATGTCAATGACAATAAATTCGACTAAAAATGTTAAATTACCCACTTGAACGGGTAGGTTGTCAGCAATTACAACTGGGTGCTTAATGGTTTGATCAAAGAGTCGAACACTCATTTTCCTTGGACTTAACTCACCTACACCTAATCTCTTATATAATGAAAGAGGCATAACACTCACACTCGCACCTAAATCTGCTAGTGCATCATATATGACATAATCACTAAGTAGATAAGGAACAATAAATTCAGCCGGATCACCCAACCTGGGTGGAAGTTTTGGTGGAACTGTCTTCACCGGGTTTACTTTTACGATTTTTGTTTCTTGCACTTTCTTATTCTTCTTCTTCTTTCCAAAGGTATCACAAACTTTATTACCTATCACTTGCGCATACTCAACTCCTTTTCTTGGAAAAGGGATGGGTGGTCTGTATGGTACAACTACTGGCTTTACATACTCGGGTGGTGGTGGTGTTGTAACTTCTTCATTGTTACTCACATCTAAAACCTTTTCATCTTCTGATGCTGGTTTTTCAAAATTCGTTGAAACCATATTAACATTCTCATTTCGAGGATTTACTTCAGTATCACTCAGTAGCTTTCCTTGTTCCCTCTTACTCATCAAGCTAGCAAGAGTACCTACGTGTTTTTCTAGATTCAGGATGGAAGCTTGCTGAGTTCTAAATGACTGATCAAACCTCTCATTTGTTTGGGTTTGAGATGTAATAAATTGTGTTTGTGATTCCATTAGCTTTGACATCATTTCTTCCAAATTTTGCTTTTTCTCTTCGGTTTGTTGTGGTGGTTTATACAAACCAGGTCTTTGTTGACTGAAAGTGTTGTTTTGAGTTGGTTGGTTATTTGGACCTTGTTGGTTGTACGAGTTATTGTTTGGCCAATTTGGAATGTAAAGAATGTTTTGATTTCGATTGAAGTTTGCCTTGGCGGTTGATAATTATTCTGATAATTATTTCCCGGCCTTTGGTTCATGTAGAAAACATTCTCACGTTGTTCCATCGTTTGTTTAATGTGAAAATCTTTCGTTAAGTGTGGTCCACCGAATTGCTCACAACTGATTCGTATTGCGTGAATATCTTTAGTCATCTTTTCCATTCGTCTCTCGAAAGCATCTATTTTTGCGGAAACGGAATCAAAGTCATGGCTAAAATCGGCTCTAGCCGCTTTAGATGAACGAAAAATATCTTTTTCTTGGTGCCACGCATGCGAGTGGGAGGCCGTGTTATCAATAATTTTGTGAGCTTCAGTTGCGGTTTTCTTCATAATGGAACCACCAGCTACTGTGTCGATGTCTTTTCGTGTAGCAACGTCGACACCTTGGTAGAATATTTGTACTATTTGATAAGTGTCTAAACCGTGCTGAGGACATCCTCTCAACAATTTTCCAAATCTTGTCCACGCCTCATATAATGTTTCATTTGGCTTTTGCGCGAACGTAACAATTTCTCATTGAAGTCTCACGGCTTTAGATGTCAGAAAGAATCTTTTAGGAAATTTCTCAACTAAAACATCCCATGTGTCAATCGCTCCTTCAGGTAACGATTATAACCAATCTTTGGCTTCTCCCTTTAAAGTCCAGGGAAACAACATGAGATAGATCTGTTCATCCTCAACTTCTCTGATTTTGAATAGAGTACAGATCATATTAAAGGTTCGAAGATGTTCGTTTGGATATTATTTTGGCGTACCACTAAATTGGTATTGATTAGTTACCATGTGTAGGATTTGTCATTTGATTTCATAATCTGGCGCATTAACATCTGGCCGAATAATGGCGTGACCTTGGCCAGTGCGTGTGGCTCTCATTCGGTCTTCCATACTTTGAGGTTCCGTTACTTCCATAATTGAATTTGTTGAATACGAATCACTAGAGGATTCTGATTTAACGGTTTGTGGTTCAGGAGGAATCATTAGTGGTTCCGGATCTTGAAATTGTCCTTGAATATCCTCCGGGTTCTCAATTGTGAAGTCGGGTTCAAAAAATGGATTATCGGAAATTTGAATTGAAGAACTTGTTCGACTTGATGATGATTCTAAAGAAAAATCAACGGCGACAATATTAGCTAGATGTCTTGATCGGGTTACAGGTGGTGAACGTATGAAAGGTGGTGAACGTTTTGCTCGGTGCATTCACTGAATATCCTATTAGTTATAAATATAAAAATTATTAAAGTTATCAAATAATAGACTTTTCTGATTTTGCCCACGTTTCGAATAGCCAATAGATGCAGCAGGTAGCCAGGATCCTTTAAATCAGAAAATCCACAACTCGCCACTAACAAATCCAACTATTACTACGAGCCAGAAAATTTGGATGTCTATTGATTTAATCGCTTTTTATAATTTTTCGCCGAAATTTTGAAATAAAAATCTATGTCCTAAAAACTAGAGCGTAGAAATGAGAAAGAAAAATGTAACGACCCTACTTTTTTCGTTATCTTTTACCGTTAATTATTTAACGACCGTTAACTGTTATTCGTGCCACGTCATTTCTATGACCTATATTATTATTTTTGTAATAATATATTAATTATTATGTGTTATATGAATATTGACATTCATATTTCAAGTTATACGTTTCTACGTGTCGCGGATTTCTATCCGGCAAATCTTTTCGGTTTTCAAACCAACGGGCAAGATTTTGAGATTTTTAAGTCTTAATTATTTTAAATATGATATTTTAATGTCATATGTTTATATCTAGCGTTTATATATTTTATTCGTCGCGTATTTGTTATCTCTCCAAAAAATCAATCGCGTAGTAGCGTTTTCGCGTTTCGGGCTTCGATCGGGCGTTCAGGCCACAAGCTAATTGACTTTTTAACATTTTGGAATGGTGGGGCCCACCCCTTGCTGATTTGGCCGAAAATTCCCTTAGGGAGGGGGTGTTTGTGTCATTTCTTCTAACTTGGAGCATTTTGATCAAAACCTAATACACTCCTCATTTCTTTCATTTTCCACATTTTAATTTTTGCTCTCCCTCTCCCTTGTTCTTGGCCGTCACCTACAGCACCATAAACATCATCATCATCAATTAAAAATATTACTTGGATCATCAAATCGTTTATACAATCGGATTCCTCATTCCGTTCTCTACGCGCTCATATTAATCTTTTCTTGATTAGGGTATAAACCCTAACCCTAGCTTTTTAATTTTTCTTTATTTTTCTGTATTTTGATGTAATATTGATAGTATGATGATTACATGTTATTGTATTGATGATTGTATGCGTAGAATTGCTCGATTATACATGTTTTCGGTTTGATTGAATTGGGACAGCAGCATATTCATTCATTTCTGGTTATGTAACTGATACAAAAGTGAAATTAAAGTATCTAGATGAGTTCCTCTCATCAAGACATTAATTTTAGACTCCGGATTCATGTCATTTCGATTCACGGAACTCTAGATATGATTAAAATGGTGTTTTGTTGAGATTAATTTATGAAAACGAATTGAATCAGGTATTGTCCGAATTTGTGAAAATTTTTGGAGTCTTTAGGGTGTACTAGTGTGTTAGGATTGATGATAGGATGAACTTTCATGTTCGGGTCATATAAATCCGAGCCACGAATCACCCGTTATGACTAAAAAACGTTTTTTAGCGGATTAAAGGTCCAAACTGATTAAGGGCTGTAAGTCACGACTTGGTGACTGTTTTTAGGATGTTCTTGAGCACACTAATGTTTCGGGTGGTTTGGTTAGGCGAAGATATATATAAGGCTCGCCGAAAACTGATTTCCGGGGCTCAAGTTATGACCCGATGAACTTTTAATTAAAACTTATGGTTATTAATTATGACTTATAATATAAATAATGATTTTCATTATTATTAAATTACTTATGATATAAAAAGTAATTATTATAATTTAATACTTATGATATATATTTATTATATCACTTAATTATTACTTATGATTTAATTAAACTTTTAATTAAACTTATGATTAATAATACTTTTATTATTAATGAAAATACTTATGATAAGTATTAAACTTATATTATGAGATTATTATAGTGAGACTTATAATAAGGATTAATTGATTATTTAATTATTATAAGGCTTAGTTATTATTTAATTATAATTTAATTATTAAATATTTATGATTTAATAATTAAAATTAGAAACTTATGATATGATTAATAATTCATTATTAATTAATAATACTTATGATATGATTTAAAATTTATTATTAATTAATAATACTTATATTATGATTAATATTTAATTAATTAATTAAATACTTATGTTATATTAATTATATCATTTAAACTTATGTTAACTTTAATAATTGATTTTAATTTAATTAAACTTATGTTATGACATAATTATACATATTTAACTTTAATTAACATTATAACTTATATTATTATTACAACTTACACTTTAAAAATTAATGTTGACTATGTTTGACCAAGGTTGACTTTTGAGTTGACTTTCGGTTGACTTTGACTTTCAGTTGACTTTTGTTGACTTTCTAAATAAGAAAACTTTCCTAACTTAAAAAAATTCTAAAAATAGCAACTTTCTAAATATGGAAACTTTCTAAATTTGAAAACTTTCCAAAAATAGAAACTTTCCTATAATAGAAACTTTCCTAAAATAGAAACTTTCCAAAAATGAAAACCTGCTAAAAATAGAAACTTTCTAAAAATAGAAACTTTCTAAAAATAGAAAGTGTGTGTCCGTACGATGTTCCGATCAAACCGATGCATACTGAGTATTGTTCTATGTCTACTTGCAACATGTACAATAGCTATCATACTAAGACTTGACCTAAGTTAGTTATTTATATCGACCTGCTTTATTTATAGGTCGGCGTTGTGATCATTCCTGATCACTTTACTTCATTTGATGTTCGCATTTTTGTGTGGTTACATCATTTACTTTAAGGTGAGTTATAGTCCCATTTTCTATTTTAAATCTTTTGGGATGAGAATACATGCAATTTATTTTATATTGTGGACACAAGTGGAAATTGGTTTAAATTATTCATTGTGAGTCGAACAAAAATATTCCCTAATCTGGTAATTGTAATCACTGGTTTCTACTCGTGAACGTGAATCCTACAGATAGATCTATCGGGTTTGACAACTCCATTTCAAGCTAGTCGCGCTAGCAATTTTATAATCGGAATGTTTAGTACTTCGTATTTTATTGTAGATACACTTGTTCGGTGTATATTATTTATTGTGTTTGGCAAGGGTAAATAAATGGTTAAGTGGTTACCAGGTGGCTCACGGAAAATGGAATAATATTTTTATATGTTTTCTAGCATATAATTTTGTGGTCCAAAAAGGAGTTTTTATGTTTTCAAACATAAATTTTTATGGTTTACATTAAATATTTTTTGCAATATTAAACCTATAATTCACTCAACATTTTTGTTGACAGTTACTCGCATGTCTTATTCTCAGGTTCATGATTGATTACTTCCGCTGTGCTTAGAGAGTCTGCATATTTGTGATGGCAACTTTTGTTAAACATTAACTTGCATTCTATTTTGATACATTTAATAGTGGATGTTGTTGACTTTGTTTTGGTCAACTTTTGGTTAAGTAATAATGTATGGTTTTTCTAAACTTACATATTTTGGTAGGTTTCCTTTATAGGAAATCATTTTTAAATAAAGAATGCAAGGTTATTTATTAAATTCATATAGAGTTATGATCAAGCTGTGGGACCAAGATAATGATGGTCTTCAAGTATACTTTGACGGGTCATTAAAGTTGGTATCAGAGCATTGATTGTAGGGAATTAGGCTGCATTGATTGCGTTACCCGAGTCAATAGGGTGCATTAGTGAGTCTAGTCTACAGCCCGGCCGATAATATATTATTATATGTGATTATTTGTATCGTATTGGTTTGTATATTGTTATCATACATATATCTCTATTATGTTCTGAATCCGGGAGGAAATCCCATTCCGACTTAAACGTATTCTCCGACTCATGCGAACTTATCCTTATAAGAACATCTCGGTTAGTGAAACCGAGGGGTGTCATTCTTGACTTCTGAAATTCTCGACATTTCTAAGTCATCTATTATGGTTATGTATATATAATGTTTGAGTTATCTTATGCGAGATGCCATTCTTGACTTCTAAATTCTCGGCATTTCAATGTCAGCTATTATGTTTAGGTATATAACATTCTTGTTATATTACATGCCTTTGTGCCGTTGTGCCTATGTGCTTTGGTTTTTAAACCGAAAAATGTCATTCTTGACTTTTCGAGATTCTTAGTACTTCGAAGACATTTTTATGTCATCGTTACTCCTATTCGTTACTTTTGATGTTTATGTCTCTTGTGTTATTCTTAGCACATTGTTTAAGAAATCATTTTATGGAAATTGTGTGGAAATTCGAGGTTGATCGCGTGTCCTGACCTCATGTAGTGCTATTAGAATGGAATTATGAATTAGTGAAATATAATGGCGTCGAGGCCAACGTGATTATATTACGTTAATTCATAAAGAAGTCCCAATATTGTGACATGAGGAATAGAAAGCGAGTCAAAGAAAATTTTTACAATACTCATTTAGAAATTCTGATGTATTACATGGGTAGGGAAGATATTCATTATCTTATTTGTTGATATACGAGAAGCTCGTTTTAACCAGATTATCTATCTCATGCCATATCCTCCATAACTCGCTTGTTAGCAACTGCTTCGCTCGGGAACAGTTTTGGCCCAAGGACTTCTGTCCTGATAATAGTCAAAATAACATTTAACTCATTAGTTTTCATGACCTCGTAACATTTGTTGGTCAAATGTCGCACGACGATTCAAGTCATTTACTCGATCTTTCACGATCTTACTTCAACTTGTAACCTCTGAAATATAGATACTCTGTTTATCATCGGGAGTTTTACACATTTGTTTAATTGGGCGGTTCTCACGGGATTTATGAGTGAATAGAAGTAATGAAATATTTTGTCATGTATACAATTTATAAAAATCATATATGTATATATGGATTCAAATGAATAAATTTACCCTTACCTATTTTGGCTAGTATATACTAAATTATACCTACACAACTATTTTAAGACCACTCATTTATTGAGCTGTTTTGACTAAGTCAATTTGTTTTATATAAAATGGTACACGTTGTACATACTTCTAAATTCACTAAGAACTTCGTTCCGTTTATGTTGTCACATCAAACGTTTAAAGCTTTTTCAAAACTCCTTTGATTGATTTTATCAAATTTTTGCATTACCCTACAGAGTGTTTGGATCACAGTTCTTCTCATCCTCCGTTTAAGGATGAAACTTACCCTTAAGTTCATTGATAGAAACTCTTACACCACTTTGGATTCTGGTTTTACAAAATTTGTAGGAAAGTATTTGCGCTCATAAAATTTTACCCTCTTATGGTTGGACATGGCCGAAACGCGGACCGATAAATCAATTTTCTGGGGTACACTCGGTGGTCACCCTATTGTAGAAAAGGCGCTAAGTGGGTTTCTACCCCAACTGTTGTTATAGTGGGTATCATGGATATATGTTTCATTAGACCGTTTGAGGAGTTTCTACTCTCAATATTCGCTGTCAACCACAACACCCTCGTAAATATCAATCCTAGGATTCAATACTTTGAGGTGCACGAAATTATTTTTGGAGATTCATCTCACCTGGAGGCGGCCATTATTTATAACCCATGATTCGCGTTCTTTTCATCCGCACATAAATTTAAGAATATGGATGCATCCTAGATTTCCTCGCTCATTGTACAAGGAAGTACACTCTCGTTGAAATATCACACTTTTCGTATGTCTTCCTTTCGGAAATGTAATGAAAATTTACTTTAAAGTCCATGATCCTCGTTATCTCCTTTGAGAGAATTGCCTTAAATATCTATGCCACCGATGTGACTACTCCATATATTTCTTCCTTCATTGTTGCAACTATATTTCATTCGTCCCAGTTCGTCCCCTTGGGGAGCTCCTATTTTGTTCATTAAGAAGAAGGGTGGTTCATTCCGATGGTGTATTGATTATCGCGAGTTGAACAAGCTTACGGTTAAGAATCGTTACCCTCTTCCAAGAATTGATGATCTGTTCGATCAACTTCAAGGTTCGTCCATTTATTCTAAGATTGATCTTCGTTCCGGTAACCACCAACTGCGGGCTAAAGAAACTGATATTCCGAAAGCCGCTTTCCGTACCCGTTATGGTCACTATGAATTTCTTATTATGTCTTTCGAATTAACCAACGCACCTGCCGTGTTCAATGGAACTCATGAACCGTGTGTGTAGACCCTATCTGGGCAAATTCGTTATTGTTTTCATCGACGACATCCTTATTTATTCTAAGAGTGATGAAGAGCACGAAGAACATTTAAAGTTGGTGCTTGATTTATTGAGAAAATAAGAGTTGTACGCTAAGTTCTCTAAGTGTGCTTTCTGGTTAAGAGACATATTGTTAGTAAACAGGGAATACAAGTTGATCCTGCCAAGATTGAGGCAATTGAAAAGTGGAGAATTCTAAAAACTCCTACTCAAATTTGCCAGTTTCTAGGATTAGCAGGCTATTATAGAAAGTTCATTCTAGATTTTTAACAAGTAGCGAAACCCTCTGACTGCTTTAACGCATAAGGGGAAGAAGTACGAGTGGAAGAGTGAACAAGAGTCTGCTTTCCAAACTCTGAAGAAGAAGTTAACTTCTGCACCGATGTTATCACTACCTGAGGGTAATGATGATTTTGTTATCTATTGTGATGCTTCGTGTCAAGAATTTGGTTGTGTTTTGATGCAACGAAAAAAAAAGTCATTGCTTACGCGTCACGTCAGTTGAAGATTCATGAATAGAATTATACAACCCATGATGTAGAATTGGGAGCTGTTGTGTTCGCACTCAAGAATTGGAGACATTACTTATATGGGGTAAAAAGTACTGTGTACATTGATCACGAAAGTCTTCAACACATCCTTGATCAGAAACAGTTGAATATGAGGCAACGAAGATAGATTGAGATGTTGAATGATTATGATTGTGAATTTTTATATCATCCGGGAAGGGCTAACGTTGTGGACGATGCGTTAAGTCGTAAAGAAAGGGCTGAACCTCGCAGGTTTAGAGCCTTGAATATGACAATTCGAACAAACCTCGCATGGCAGATTCTTGAGACACAACAAGAAGCCTTGAAGGAGGAGAATTTTGTAACGGGAAGGTCCGAGGCTTGAGTAAACAGTTAGAGGTACGAACTGATGGTACTCGGTATTTTATGGGACGCCTTTGGGTTCCGAAGTTTGGTGATCTGTGACAACTTGTTTTAGATGAGGCTCATAAGTCTAGGTACTCTATTCATCCTGGTTCAGGGAAGAGGTATCATGATCTTAAGGAGCTGTATTGGTGGCCAAATTTGAAAGCTGATGTGGCTACGTATGTGGCTAAGTGTTTGACCTGTGCTAAGGTTAAAGCTGAACACCAAAAATCGTCTGGACTTTTGGTGCAACCTGAGATTCCCGAGTGGAAGTGGGAAGGTATTACGATGGATTTTATTACTAAATTACTGAGAATTGTGGGTGGCTATGATACCATTTGGGTGATTGTAGATCGACTCACTAAGTCAGCTCACTTTTTGCTGATTAAGGAAACGGATTCGATGGAGAAGCTTACTCATTCGTATTTGAAGGAGATTGTTTCTAGACATGGTGTTCCCTGTATCTATTATTTCATATCGAGACAGCCGATTTGTATCGAGGTTTTAGCGATCCTTACAGGAAGCCTTGGGAACTAAGTTAGATATGAGCACCACTTATCATCCCCAGACGGATGGTCAGAGTAAAAGGACCACTCAAACGTTAGAAGACATGCTACGAGCATGTGTTATTGATTTTGGTAATGGGTGGAATAGGTATTTGCCACTAGCTGAATTTTCTTATAATAACAGCTATCATTCAAGTATTAAAGCCGCACCGTTTGAAGCTCTGTATGGTTGAAAGTGTAGGTCTCCTGTCTATTGGAATGAGGTTGGGGATGCTCAACTCACAGGTCCAGAAATTATTCATGAGACTACCGAAAAGATCGTACAAATTAAGGAAAGATTGAGAACCGCCAGAAGTAGGCAAAAGAGCTATGCCAATAGGAGAAGAAACGATATTGAATTTCAGGTCGGTGATCGTGTTATGTTGAAGGTATCACCTTGGAAGGGCGTGATACGTTTTGGTAAAAGGGGAAAGTTGAATCCTCGTTTTGTTGGACCGTTTTAGATTATTGAGAGAGTTGGACCCGTGGCTTATCGTTTGAAATTGCCACAAGAACTCAGTGCTGTTCACGATGTTTTTCATGTATCGAATTTGAAGAAGTGTTTGGCCGAGGCCGATGAAACTATTCCTCTGGAGGAACTTCATGTTGATAAGCAAACTCATTTTATTGAGGAACCTGTTGAAATTATGGATCGAGAGGTTAAGACTTTTAAGCAGAGCAGAATTCCTATTGTCCAGGTTAGATGGAACGCCAGACGCGGTCCCGAGTTCACTTAGGAGCGTGAAGATCAGATGAAGCAGAAGTACCCGTAGTTGTTCCCAGATGGGGAGTCAACCCCTGCACCTGCTTAAATTTCGGGACGAAATTTCTGTAACGGGAAGGTACTGTAACGACCCTACTTTTTCCGTTATCTTTTACCGTTAATTATTTAACGACCGTTAACTGTTATTCATGCCACGTCATTTCTATGACCTATATTATTATTTTTGTAATAATATATTAATTATTATGTGTTATATGAATATTTGTATTCATATTTCAAGTTATACGTTTCTACGTGTCGCGGATTTCTATCCGGCGAATCTTTTCGGTTTTCAAACCAACGGGCAAGATTTTGAGATTTTTAAGTCCTAATTATTTTAAATATGATATTTTAATGTCATATATTTATATCTAGTGTTTATATATTTTATTCGTCGCGTATTTGTTATCTCTCCAAAAAGTCAATCTCGTAGTAGCGTTTTCGCGTTTCGGGCTTCGATCGGGCGTTCGGGCCACAAGCTAATTGACTTTTTAATATTTTGGAATGGTGGGGCCCACCCCTTGCTGATTTGGCCGAAAATTCCCTTGGGGAGGGGGTGTTTGTGTCATTTCTTCTAACTTGGAGCATTTTGATCAAAACCTAATACACTCCTCATTTCTTTCATTTTTCACATTTTAATTTTTGCTCTCCCTCTCCCTTGTTCTTGGCCATCACCTACAGCACCATAAACATCATCATCATCAATTAAAAATATTACTTGGATCATCAAATCGTTTATACAATCGGATTCCTCATTCCGTTCTCTACGCGCTCATATTAATCTTTTCTTGATTAGGGTATAAACCCTAACCCTAGCTTTTCAATTTTTCTTTATTTTTCTGTATTTTGATGTAATATTGATAGTATGATGATTACATGTTATTGTATTGATGATTGTATGCGTAGAATTGCTCGATTATACATGTTTTCGGTTTGATTGAATTGGGACAGCAGAATATTCGTTCATTTATGGTTATGTAACTGCTATAAAAGTGAAATTAAAGTATCTAGATGAGTTCCTCTCATCAAGACATTAATTTTAGACTCCGGATTCATGTCATTTCTATTCCCGGAACTCTAGATATGATTAAAATGGTGTTTTGTTGAGATTAATTTATGAAAACGAATTGAATCTGGTATGGTCCGACTTTGTGACCATTTTTGGAGTCTTTAGGGTGTACTAGTGTGTTAGGATTCATGATGGGATGAACTTTCATGTTCGGGTCATATAAATCCGAGCCACGGATCACCCGTTATGACTAAAACACGTTTTTGAGCGGATTAAAGGTACAAACTGATTAAGGGCTGTAAGTCACGACTTGGTGACTGTTCTTGGGATGTTCTTGAGCACACTAATGTTTTGGGTGGGTTGGTTAGGCGAAGATATATATAAGGCTCGCCAAAAACTGATTCCCGGGGCTCAAGTTATGACCCGATGAACTTTTAATTAAAACTTATGGTTATTAATTATGACTTATGATATAAATAATGATTTTCATTATTATTAAATTACTTATTATATAAAAAGTAATTATTATAATTTAATACTTATGATATATATTTATTATATCATTTAATTATTACTTATGATTTAATTAAACTTTTAATTAAAATTATGATTAATAATACTTTTATTATTAATGAAAATACTTATGATAAGTATTAAACTTATATTATGAGATTATTATAATGAGACTTATAATAAGGATTAATTAATTATTTAATTATTATAAGGCTTAGTTATTATTTAATTATAATTTAATTATTAAATATTTATGATTTAATAATTAAAATTAGAAACTTATGATATGATTAATAATTCATTATTAATTAATAATACTTATGATATGATTTAAAATTTATTATTAATTAATAATACTTCTATTATGATTAATATTTAATTAATTAATTAAATACTTATGTTATATTAATTATATCATTTAAACTTTTAATAATTCATTTTAATTTAATTAAACTTATGTTATGACATAATTATACATATTTAACTTTAATTAACATTATAACTTATATTATTATTACAACTTACACTTTAAAAATTAATGTTGACTATGTTTGACTAAGGTTGACTTTTGAGTTGACTTTTGGTTGACTTTGACTTTCAGTTGACTTTTGTTGACTTTCTAAATAAGGAAACTTTCCTAACTTAAAAAAATTCTAAAAATAGCAACTTTCTAAATATGGAAACTTTCTAAATTTGAAAACTTTCCAAAAATAGAAACTTTCCTAAAATAGAAACTTTTCTAAAATAGAAACTTTCCAAAAATGGAAACCTGCTAAAAATAGAAACTTTCTAAAAATAGAAAGTGTGTGTCCGTACGATGTTCCGATCAAACCGATGCATGTTGAGTATTGTTCTATGTCTACTTGCAACATGTACAATAGCTATCATACTAAGACTTGAACTAAGTTAGTTATTTATATCGACCTGCTTTATTTATAGGTCGGCGTTGTGATCATTCCTGATCACTTTACTTCGTTTGCTGTTCGCATTTTTGTGTGGTTACTTCATTTACTTTAAGGTGAGTTATAGTCCCATTTTCTATTTTAAATCTTTTGGGATGAGAATGAAATGTCCCGTTCTTATTGATTAAAAACGTTCCATATTAATTGATTTCGTTGCGAGGTTTTGACCTCTATATGAGACGTTTTTCAAAGACTGCATTCATTTTAAAACAAACCATAACCTTTATTTCATCAATAAAGGTTTAAAAAGCTTTACGTAGATTATCAAATAATGATAATCTAAAATATCCTGTTTACACACGACCATTACATAATGGTTTACAATACAAATATGTTACAACAAAATAAGTTTCTTGAATGCAGTTTTTACACAATATCATACAAGCATGGACTCCAAATCTCATCCTTATTTAAGTATGCGACAGCGGAAGCTCTTAATAATCACCTGAGAATAAACATGCTTAAAACGTCAACAAAAATGTTGGTGAGTTATAGGTTTAACCTATATATATATCAAATCATAATAATAGACCACAAGATTTCATATTTCAATACACATCCCATACATAGAGATAAAAATCATTCATATGGTGAACACCTGGTAACCGACATTAACAAGATGCATATATAAGAATATCCCCATCATTCCGGGACACCCTTTCAGATATGATAAAATTTCGAAGTACTAAAGCATCCGGTACTTTGGATGGGGTTTGTTAAGCCCAATAGATCTATCTTTAGGATTCGCGTCAATTAGGGTGTCTGTTCCCTAATTCTTAGATTACCAGACTTAATAAAAGGGGCATATTCGATTTCGATAATTCAACCATAGGATGTAGTTTCACGTACTTGTGTCTATTTTGTAAATCATTTATAAAACCTGCATGTATTCTCATCCCAAAAATATTAGATTTTAAAAGTGGGACTATAACTCACTTTCACAGATTTTTACTTCGTCGGGAAGTAAGATTTGGCCACTGGTTGATTCACGAACCTATAACAATATATACATATATATCAAAGTATGTTTAAAATATATTTACAACACTTTTAATATATTTTAATGTTTTAAGTTTATTAAGTCAGCTGTCCTCGTTAGTAACCTACAACTAGTTGTCCACAGTTAGATGTACAGAAATAAATCGATAAATATTATCTTGAATCAATCCACGACCCAGTGTATACGTATCTCAGTATTGATCACAACTCAAACTATATATATTTTGGAATCAACCTCAACCCTGTATAGCTAACTCCAACATTCACATATAGAGTGTCTATGGTTGTTCCGAAATATATATAGATGTGTCGACATGATAGGTCGAAACATTGTATACGTGTCTATGGTATCTCAAGATTACATAATATACAATACAAGTTGATTAAGTTATGGTTGGAATAGATTTGTTACCAATTTTCACGTAGCTAAAATGAGAAAAATTATCCAATCTTGTTTTACCCATAACTTCTTCATTTTAAATCCGTTTTGAGTGAATCAAATTGCTATGGTTTCATATTGAACTCTATTTTATGAATCTAAACATAAAAAGTATAGGTTTATAGTCGGAAAAATAAGTTACAAGTCGTTTTTGTAAAGGTAGTCATTTCAGTCGAAAGAACGACGTCTAGATGACCATTTTAGAAAACATACTTCCACTTTGAGTTTAACCATAATTTTTGGATATAGTTTCATGTTCATAATAAAAATCATTTTCTCAGAATAACAACTTTTAAATCAAAGTTTATCATAGTTTTTAATTAACTAACCCAAAACAGCCCGCGGTGTTGCTACGACGGCGTAAATCCGGTTTTACGGTGTTTTTCGTGTTTCCAGGTTTTAAATCATTAAGTTAGCATATCATATAGATATAGAACATGTGTTTAGTTGATTTTAAAAGTCAAGTTAGAAGGATTAACTTTTGTTTGCGAACAAGTTTAGAATTAACTAAACTATGTTCTAGTGATTACAAGTTTAAACCTTCGAATAAGATAGCTTTATATGTATGAATCGAATGATGTTATGAACATCATTACTACCTTAATTTCCTTGGATAAACCTACTGGAAAAGAGAAAAATGGATCGAGCTTCAATGGATCCTTGGATGGCTCGAAGTTCTTGAAGCAGAATCATGACACGAAAACAAGTTCAAGTAAGATCATCACTTGAAATAAGATTGTTATAGTTATAGAAATTGAACCAAAGTTTGAATATGATTATTACCTTGTATTAGAATGATAACCTACTGTAAGAAACAAAGATTTCTTGAGGTTGGATGATCACCTTACTAGATTGGAAGTGAGCTATCAAACTTGAAAGTATTCTTGATTTTATGAAACTAGAACTTTTGGAATTTATGAAGAACACTTAGAACTTGAAGATAGAACTTGAGAGAGATCAATTAGATGAATAAAATTGAAGAATTAAAGTGTTTGTAGGTGTTTTTGGTCGTTGGTGTATGGATTAGATATAAAGGATATGTAATTTTGTTTTCATGTAAATAAGTCATGAATGATTACTCATATTTTTGTAATTTTATGAGATATTTCATGCTAGTTGCCAAATGATGGTTCCCACATATGTTAGGTGACTCAAATGGGCTGCTAAGAGCTGATCATTGGAGTGTATATACCAATAGTACATACATCTAAAAGGTGTGTATTGTACGAGTACGAATACGGGTGCATACGAGTAGAATTGTTGATGAAACTGAACGAGGATGTAATTGTAAGCATTTTTGTTAAGTAGAAGTATTTTGATAAGTGTATTGAAGTCTTTCAAAAGTGTATAAATACATATTAAAACACTACATGTATATACATTTTAACTGAGTCGTTAAGTCATCGTTAGTCGTTACATGTAAATGTTGTTTTGAAACCTTTAGGTTAACGATCTTGTTAAATGTTTTTAACCCAATGTTTATAATATCAAAAGAGATTTTAAATTATTATATTATCATGATATTATGATGTACGAATATCTCTTAATATGATATATATACATTAAATGTCGTTACAACGATAATCGTTACATATATGTCTCGTTTCAAAATCATTAAGTTAGTAGTCTTGTTTTTACATATGTAGTTCATTGTTAATATACTTAATGATATGTTTAATTATCATAATATAATGTTAACTATATATATAACCATATATATGTCATCATATAGTTTTTACAAGTTTTAACGTTCGTGAATCACCGGTCAACTTGGGGGGTCAATTGTCTATATGAAACCTATTTCAATTAATCAAGTCTTAACAAGTTTGATTGCTTAACATGTTGGAAACATTTAACCATGTAAATATCACTCTCAATTAATATAAATAAACATGGAAAAGTTCGGGTCACTACAGTACCTACCCGTTAAATAAATTTCGTCCCGAAATTTTAAGCTGTTGAAGGTGTTGACGAATCTTCTGGAAATAGATGCGGGTATTTCTTCTTCATCTGATCTTCACGCTCCCAGGTGAACTCAGGTCCTCTACGAGCATTCCATCGAACCTTAACAATTGGTATCTTGTTTTGCTTAAGTCTTTTAACCTCACGATCCATTATTTCGACGGGTTCTTCGATGAATTGAAGTTTTTCGTTGATTTGGATTTCATCTAACGGAATAGTGAGATCTTCTTTAGCAAAACATTTCTTCAAATTCGAGACGTGGAAAGTATTATGTACAGCCGCGAGTTGTTGAGGTAACTCAAGTCGGTAAGCTACTGGTCCGACACGATCAATAATCTTGAATGGTCCAATATACCTTGGATTTAATTTCCCTCGTTTACCAAATCGAACAACGCCTTTCCAAGGTGCAACTTTAAGCATGACCATCTCTCCAATTTCAAATTCTATATCTTTTCTTTTAATGTCAGCGTAGCTCTTTTGTCGACTTTGGGCGGTTTTCAACCGTTGTTGAATTTGGATGATCTTCTCGGTAGTTTCTTGTATAATCTCCGGACCCGTAATCTGTCTATCCCCCACTTCACTCCAACAAATTGGAGACCTGCACTTTCTACCATAAAGTGCTTCAAACGGCGCCATCTCAATGCTTGAATGGTAGCTGTTGTTGTAGGAAAATTCTGCTAATGGTAGATGTCGATCCCAACTGTTTCCGAAATCAATAACACATGCTCGTAGCATGTCTTCAAGCGTTTGTATCGTCCTTTCGCTCTGCCCATCAGTTTGTGGATGTGATGTCAAAGCAGGGGGGTATAAAATACTATTATTTTTTACGCAGAAAATACTATTAAATACGATACAATTTTACACAAGATATTTATTTATTTATAGAATGGATATACTTAAACCTTGCTACAACACTTATAGGCAGTGTACCTAATCGTACAGTAGTGTAGTTTTTAGTAAGTCCGGTTCGTTCCACAGGGAAATCTTTAAGCAAAGCTCAACGCTATATTAGTTTACTTTTATAAAAATACAAATATATATATAAGTAATATTATTATTATAAAGGGGGGTTTTTACCGTTTAATGACCGGTTTGTCGATTTTAAAACTTTAGTCGCAGTTAAAACCTAATGTAAAATATAAAATAAATACAAGACTTTAAATTAAAGCGTAAAGTAAATAACTATAATGAAATTGCGAATAATAAAAATGCGATAAAATTAAATTGCGATAATTAAAGGTACGATAATTAAGAGTGCGATAAAATGAAATAACAATAAATAAAAGTGCGATAATTAGAAGTGCAATTAAATATAAAATAAAGGAAATTAAATATGAAATAAAAGAATTATGCTTATTTAAACTTCCGTAATCATGATGTTTGACGTGTTGATTTTAGTTTTATGCCCATGGGTTAATTGTCCTTTGTCCTGGATTATTCAATATGTCCGTCTGGTTTTTGTCCATAACAGTCCATCAGTCATAAATATAAATTGCAAGTGTCCTTGTCAAATATATTATTATACCCGAAGATAAATATTCCAACTAATTGGGGATTCGAATTGTAACAAGGTTTTAATACTTTGTTTAATGAATACACCAGGTTATCGACTGCGTGTAAACCAAGGTTTTACTACTTTGTTAACAATTACACCAATTACCCTTGAATGTAATTTCACCCCTGTTTTAATTATTCTAGTGGCTATTAATCCATTCCCGTGTCCGGTTAAATGAACGATTATTCGTACATATAAATACCCCGCCCATCGTGTCCGATCGAGTGTATATGGTAATTTATAGGGACGCCCAATTGTAAATCTTTATATTAACATTAACAAACTTTCATTTAGTTAAACAAATATAAAGCCCATTAATAGCCCATAGCCTAGTTTCCACAAGTGTCGTTCTTTTGTCCAAACCCCAATTATGGTACAAAGCCCAATTACCCAATTTTAGTAATTAGCCCAACATCATGATTACTTCGTTTTAAACAAGCATAATAATAACTTAGCTACGAGACATTAATATAAAAAGGTTGAACATAACTTACAATGATTAAAAATAGCGTAGCGTTACACGGACAGAATTTCGACTTACACCCTTACAACATTTGCTAACATACCCTTATTATTAGAATTATAATTAAAATTAAAATATAAATTATAAATATAAATATATATTACTCGTATATATTGAGAGAGAGATGAAAAAAAGATGTAAAATTCGATCAGAATTCGGTTGGCTTTATAGCCAGAAATGAATTTTGGGGCTCCGCGACTCGCGGCAAAAACCCCTTTAAACTCCGCGAGTCGCGGAGAGGTATTTTCATTTCACACCCTTGGAGTTTCTGGCTGCCGACGGTTTTTATATATATATATAATATATATATAATTAATATAATTAATTATATATTATATTATATTTATATACATAGTTAACTTGTAATTTTTAGTCC
This sequence comes from Rutidosis leptorrhynchoides, assembly GCF_046630445.1. Lineage (NCBI taxonomy): Eukaryota > Viridiplantae > Streptophyta > Magnoliopsida > Asterales > Asteraceae > Rutidosis > Rutidosis leptorrhynchoides. The sequence goes on from NC_092338.1 coordinate 399,061,083, forward strand.
GTTGCGTCGAGCGTTAAGAGTTGACTCTAGTCCCGGTTCCGGATTTTCGAACGTCCTCGCGTATAATTTAATATCTTGTACTTTGCGTTTTGAATCTTGTACTCTTGTGATTTCGAGACGTTTCTTATCAATAATTGGAACCTTTTTGATTGTCTTTTGTACTTTTGAGCTTTTTGGTCGTTTGCGTCTTCAACTCGTCGAATCTGTCTTTTGTCTTCACCTTTTATTATTTAAACGAATATCACTTGTAAATAGAACAATTGCAACTAAAAGCTTGTCTTTCTTGAGGAATAATGCTATGAAATATATGTTCGTTTTTAGCATTATCAAATATTCCCACACTTGAGCGTTGCTTGTCCTCAAGCAATATCGTCTTGAAATACTAGAATCACTTTTTTATTCTTCACACTTTGTACATCAGTGATTTCTATACGGCGGTATAAACAATGGTAGTAACGATATGGTTTACAGTCCCACATGACTATAAAAATTTAGATCCATTAAGGAAATTGGATCTTTATGAAAACATTTGATCTTTTGAAAATTAAATCTAGTTTTTACCCTAGATAAGTTTTCCGGAATAACCCTTTACCGGTGTTTGCAAAATATTTTTGTGGGTTTGGTGGGTTTCAGATTTGAAAATTTTAGCTCAAAACTTGCGGTTTTGTGTCACCCACTTGCTAACCTTGTGTTAGGAAAGCAACACGTCCAGTTTACTTGTCCCGTATATTACCTTTCGGCAAACTACCGTCCGGTTGTAAAGGAAAGCGTTGAACAAGCAACTGTTAAGGCAATGTCCCGTGACATGCTTTTGATTATGGTCTATAACGTGTCGGACGCAATTACTATCCTTGGTAGGAGCAATAGTAAAGCTCACCCTTATAATTTGTCGGTTTGGCACAAAGTCCTGTCTTTGACCATGTTATGCAACCACCGTTCTTACGGTTGACACCCGATTTGGTTCAGGTGACCTAATGAATTCCAGGTGAATTCCTAGGATTTTACGTTCAATCGTAATGAACGCATTGAAAAATAGGGTTTTCAGAAAACAAATCGGTTTATAATTTTGATCAAAATATTTTCTCGTTTAAGCTCGAGTTTAGATATCATCGAATTCCATGAGTTTGTAATTCTCAATCTTTAAGGTCAATCTCAAGGATTGAGTAATATCAGGCTTAAAAGCTGATTTTTGATCTTTAAGGAGATTATCCTTTCTGGGGATCTGATTCATTAGTCTTATCCAGCTAATTTGCACGGTGCCTCCCCATTGTACGAGATAAATCCTTCTCATGGTTAGGATAAATCTGACCACTTGGCGACCCTGTTTAATGCTGAGGTCCGTGGATTTCCTGCTGATTTTAGTGATGACTTTTCTAGATTTTTCGTCAACCTACAGCAGGTCTGGACGACAACTTCATGACCTAAATCAAGAAGCGCGTGTCTTTTTCGGAAGACTTTACTTCCTTTTAATGATGGAATTGATTCATCGTGTAGATCCATCTCTTCTTTTCTTTCATCGGGTAAAACAGTTTAGTTTAGTTTAAAGCAAAAGTATTTTCAGTTATTTGTTACAAATATATGTGGCATATGTTTAAAATAACTTGGTAAATTTTCCCACACTTGGCTTTTTATTTTTCTTTTTATCGTCCTCTATTCCATTTTAAATGAATTTTGACGTTTTAGTTTGTTTCTCAATTTATGTCCTTTTTGAGGTAACAATAATTTCGGTGTTAAAACCTAGTTTTATCGTTCATAAATATGTATAAACATGTTTTTGAATTCATTTAATTCTAAAAATTTTACTAGAATTGGGTAGTCAGTATATAAGACTAGGGCTGTTCTTTATTATCAGAGAGCACTAGATTCTAATACAACTACTGCTTTACTAGTATTTTTAATGGTAACCAAGTGTTTATAAAAATTTTAAAATCCGAAAGAATTTAATCCCTTCCCACACTTAAGATCTTGCAATGCCCTCATTTGCAAGAAATCAGTAACAATTTAAATTATTGAGGGTGATTTGTGTGAAGATGATTAAATTTTTACCAAAGTTTCCAAATATATTGGCGTTTGTTTGCTGAATGATAAATGGTGCACGTCATTTGTTCATTCCGTCTTGTTGTTATTTCACATACATTTTGCATCATTGTCGTCAAAATTAGTTGCTTTTGCTGAACTTAATGCCAGTCTTTGAAAATGCGTTGTTTTACCCTGTTGTGTACATAAGATAAACTGCAAACATATATACATATTTTTGAAGTTTGGTATATTACCCCACATTCAAAAATTATTAAAATCTAAGAATAAAAGTTAGATAATTATAAAAATAATTACAATATTAACAAAAATATTAAACATATCAATAATTACAAATTACAAAATAAAAATAAAAATAAGTAAACTAAGGATGATATTGGTACCAATAGGGGTTCCACGCATAACCATAAGTGCTATAGAATGCCTCGGCAGGGTCATACGTAGGATATGGTGGCTGCATCTCTATCGACCAAGGAGGGAAGACGGGTTTCGGTGTAGGAATATAGTTTCTACCTATGTGTTGGCAATGCGCTATGATCTGGTTCTGATGAACTTGCCAATCTTCAAATGCTCTCTGTCTAGCATTTTCGTATTCCTGAGAAGCTATAAACCTATGAATTTCTTGCCCCCCTCCTACATTACCTTGTTCCTGGTGTCTCTCTACCTGTGGATGTCTACCATTGTATCGTACTGCGGCGTTATTTCGCCGCTTCAAAACTTTCGCACCATGGTACACATTTAAACCTATAGTGTCGCGGGGTTCCGGCTCTTCTACTAATAATCCCCCCCGACTTATATCCACACCGAGATATTCACCAATCAAAGTAATAAAAATACCACCTCCTATTATGCTATGTGGACGCATCCCTCGAACCATAGCTGATAAATAATAACCCACACAATATGGTATACTTACAGCGCTGTGTGGGTCTCGAATACACATATGGTAAAACAAATCTTGTTCATTTACCTTTTCTTTGTTTTTACCCCTTTGTGTAATCGAATTAGCTAAAAACCTATGTATTACTCTTAATTCGGCTCTATCTATATCCAAATAAGAGTAGTTTCCCCCTTTAAAACGGTGATGGCTTGTCATTTGACTCCACACACCGTGTGTATCAAAATTTTCATCTATTTTCCTACCGTTTAGTATCAATCCTCTACAATCGGCAGACGCTAACTCCTCAGGCGTATATATACGTAAAGCCTGAGCCATGTCTAGTAAAGACATGTGGCGCATCGAACCGCCTAACAAAAATCTAATAAAAGAACGATCGGTTAAACTAGCTACCCGATCATTCAACTCTATACTACATAACAACTCTTCACACCATACTTTATATACAGGTCTGCGTATGGTGAATAAACATATCCAGTCATTAAAATAAGAATTACCATACCTCTGTACCAGTAATTCCCTAATTGGCCCGGCCAATTCTACAGCTTCCAAGGGTCCCCATTCTATGACCCTTGGTACCTCAACAACCTTAGAGTGAAGAGTATGCAAACCCCGTTGATATTTTGGATAATCTATCCAAAGTCTGTCAAATCGCAGGTTCGGGTGCAACTGTTCCAAGTGCATATCTGAAAAGGTCATGACTGGATGAGGTACATCCTGCTTGTAGTAGTTATCTACCTCCTGTTGTTCCAAGTTCTCAGCAGGAGCATGGCGGGCTTTGGATGAAGATTCACCCCTTTCAGTCTGCAAAACACATCAAACACAAATTTTGTGCATCCAAATATGCATTAGTGTCAGCAAAATCATCAATCAAAATAATTACAATGACATTATCAATTTATATCAAACTTAAGCTTATTTTCACATTTTTATCAAATCTACACTTTTTCAAATAAGCATATACGAAAATTTTCGCCAAGTTCATAAGCATTCAACTCAAATAACATGTCAAAATAATCATTACTAGCAAATAAACAAGTCTCAAATGGCATTATCTTTCAAAAATCAAGTTCATGAATTTTGGACTTGAAAAAGTCCACTTTAATTCTCAAAATCATGTTTAGGCTCAAAGTTTGGATCATTTAACTACCTAGACATGTTACACTACTCATTTTAGCAACAATTCATGACAAAAATCGGCCATAACCTGTTTATATCAAAAAGCCCCAAATTTGCTCAAGAACACAAACCCTAGATTCTAAAGATTTTGAAGTTTTTGGCTTCAAATCATGTTAACAAGCATCAATCTAGGTTATACATGCATAATATACTAACAATTTAACACTAATTACACTAAAAATTAACAAAATTCAAATTATTAAAATATGCTCAAGAACACACTAAAATTCGGATTTAAAGATGATTTGGGGTGTAATTGTACCTGTTTTCTTGAGTAGTTCCTAGATATCATCCTTCTCAACATGATTGTAGCGAAAAATTTGAAGATTAACGGTGAAAAATTGAGTTTTTGGGATGATTTTTGTGGGTTTTTTCGGGTTTTTTCGAAGTGCAGTATGTGTGTGTGTGTTATTCTGTTCGTGCAGCTGGTTATATTTTTTTTCTGTAATTTTGTCCCTCCGCGAGTCGCGGAGGTTTTAACTTAAAACTCCGCGAGTCGCGGAGTTATTTTTTTTTTTTTTTTTTTTTTTTTTTTTTTTTTTATAATCTTTAACTTATAAAACAATTAAGAAATTAATTTTAAAATTTTGTTTCCCTTGTTATTTAGGACGAGGTCGTTTCGGATCGATGTCCTAGTCCGTCCCTCGACAAAATTTTAAAATTTGTCTTTTTGTAGCGATTGTTTTAAAAGCTAAGATTTTTGGGTTTTTTAATGTTTTTGGCATACTTTAAATCAACAAGATTAAAAATAATGATAATAAAAGTTCTCGTCCCTCCCTCGGGTAAAGCAATTTCGGTTCAGAGACCTAGTCTTCAACTTACGACGAATTTTAAAATTCATATTTTTAACTTAATGAGATAAAGTAAATTTTTGTTTTTAAATTCACACAACTTAAATATAAAATTCAAAATTAATATTAAAAATTCAAAATTCACACCAAACTTAAAATTTGAAATGCATAAAATTAAAATTTCATATTTTAAAACTTAAAAATTCACACCAAACTTAATTTAAAAATTCATAAATTCATACCAAACTTATATTAATTTTTCAAATATTTACAATTTTAAAAATATTGTTTTTATAAAGTTTACAGTATTAACTTAAGATTTAAATATTAATTTTAAAAACATGGTAAAAATAAAAATCTTTTTGTCTTTTTATCCCACTTTAATCAATCAAATATTATCAAAAATATGCGCCCCTCTTTTCGGTAAAGTAATTTCGGTTCCAAGACCTAATTTCGCAGTGATGTAATAAATTTTTGAACAATATCAATAATTTCGGTCGCCAAACCTAATTTTATTTAATACCAATTTAATACTTTTTAGCGAACAAATTAGCGTTTATTATCAAAAGGTTAAAAATAAAAATAAAAATAAAAACTGTACAGACATACCTGTGAAATAGATTTCTTAGTTATATGATCTATTATATTCATAAGATAGTCGGTTTAATTGGTTTTCCATGGCTGCATAGGCGTAACCTCGAGCATTCATTGTCTTTTCTTCTAAACATATGAACGGTCCGTCTCTGCATAAAGTAACAAATTCGGTATTTGAATAGGTTTGATTATTTGAACATTTACCTCCATGTGACCATTTTCCGCATTTGTGACATTTTTCTAGGTGTCGTGCTCTTCTTTTTGCTGCGGATTTTGATTTTCCTTTACCAAATTGTAACTTATTATCTTCGCATCTGGATCCTTTTCTAACTCCGTCCATTCTTTCTCTGATTACTGACACTAATTCACTCGGTAGTATGTCATTATTTCTTTTAGTGATCAAAGCGTGTAGCATTAGACCATGGTTTAGTTCACAGGCAGTCTTCATTTTGTAAAAACCTAAAAAAATAAAAATTCAGAATGGGGGGAGAAGACTAGTTCTTTAGGGTCTGCTAGGGAAAGACCATACGTGTTCCATTTTCGAGAACTACACGAAAACAGACAATCTAACTCTAACAGAAATATATATTATCCTTTAAAGACTTGATTCTCCCCACACTTAGTTAGCTGTGGTGTCGAAATTGTGATTAACTTCGTTGTCGACTTCCATCGGACCATGTATGTAATGTTTAACTCTGTGACCATTAACTTTAAATTCAATCCCATTTGAATTTATTAATTCTATCGTTCCGTATGGGAAAACTCTTTTGACTATGAATGGTCCAGACCATCTTGATTTCAATTTTCCAGGAAATAGCTTGAATCGTGAATTGAAAAGAAGAACTCTGTCTCCTTCTTTGAATTCTTTTGAACTTCTGATTCTTTTATCATGCCATTTCTTCGTTCTTTCTTTATAGATTAACGAATTTTCATATGCTTCATGTCTTAATTCTTCTAATTCGTTTAGTTGACTTAATCGTAGACGTCCAGCTTCATGTAAATCAAGATTACATGTCTTCAAAGCCCAAAATGCTTTGTGTTCAATTTCTACTGGAAGATGACATGCTTTTCCATAAACAAGTCTAAAAGGTGTGGTTCCAATTGGAGTTTTGTAGGCTGTTCTAAAAGCCCAGAGTGCATCCTCCACTTTAATGGACCATTCCTTTGGATTTGATCCTACGGTTTTCTCAAGAATACGTTTTAAAGCTCGGTTTGTATTTTCAACTTGTCCACTTGTTTGTGGATGATATGCGGTGGAGATTTTATGAGTTACTCCATATCTTTTAAGAACTTTCTCAAGTTGATTATTACAAAAATGAGTACCCCGATCACTTATTAAAGCTTTCGGTGTTCCAAACCTTGCAAAAAGACGTTTTAAAAAGTTGACTACAACTCGTGCATCGTTAGTTGGGAGAGCTTGTGCTTCCGCCCATTTAGATACATAATCAATGGCTACGAGTATATATAGATTATTATGAGATTTTGGAAATGGACCCATAAAGTCAATACCCCAAATGTCAAATACTTCACATACTTGGATGACATTTTGTGGCATTTCATCACGTTGACTTATTTTTCCGGCCCTTTGACATGCATCACAGGATTTGCAAAGAAGGTGTGCGTCTTTGTAAATTGTAGGCCAATAGAATCCAGCTTCATAAACTTTTCTTGCTGTTAGTTGAGGCCCATAATGCCCTCCTGTTGGTCCTGTGTGACAATGGTTTAATATTTTACTAGCTTCATCTCCAAATACACATCGGCGTATTATTCCATCGGGACAACTTTTAAACAGATGTGGATCTTCCCAGAAATAGTGTTTTATATCACTGAAGAATTTCTTTCGTCTTTGGTACGATAATCCTTTTTCAAGGAATCCACAAACTAAGTAGTTTGCATAGTCTGCAAACCATGGGATTTCTTTATAATCTATCTTCAATAGATATTCATCAGGAAAGTTGTCTTGTATGGCCGATTCATTCAAAACTTCTAATTCGGGATTTTCAAGACGAGAAAGATGATCAGCGGCGAGATTTTCTGCTCCTTTTTTATCTCGGATTTCAATATCAAACTCTTGTAAGAGTAAGATCCAACGGATTAATCTTGGTTTAGCATCTTGTTTTGAAAATAGGTATCTAAGAGCAGAATGGTCGGTATAGACCACCGTTTTTGCTAGAACGAGATATGATCGAAATTTATCAAAAGCAAAGACAATAGCAAGGAGTTCTTTTTCAGTAGTTGTATAGTTCGTTTGTGCTCCTTGTAATGTCTTACTAGCATAATATATAGGTTGAAATCGTTTTTCAATCCTTTGTCCTAAAACGGCTCCCATTGCAAAATCACTTGCATCGCACATTAGTTCAAATGGTAGATTCCAATTTGGTGTTATCATGATCGGCGCATTAGTGAGTTTCTCTTTTAGAATATTAAAAGATTTGATACACTCATCTGTAAAGATGAATGGCGCATCCTTTTCTAGGAGTTTATTCATAGGAGTGGCAATTTTAGAAAAATCTTTTATGAAACGTCGGTAAAAACCGGCATGCCCTAGAAAACTCCTAACTCCTCTAACATTGGTGGGATGTGGAAGTTTAGCAATTACATCTACTTTAGCTCTATCCACTTCAATTCCTTCTTTTGAAATTTTATGTCCAAGAACGATGCCTTCTTTAACCATAAAATGGCATTTCTCCCAATTAAGTACTAGATTTGATTTTTCGCATCTAATTAGCATTCGTTCCAGATTAACTAGACATGATTTAAATGTATCACCGAAGACTGAAAAGTCATCCATGAATACTTCCATACATTCTTCTATCATGTCGTGAAAAATTGCCATCATACACCTTTGAAAGGTTGCAGGGGCGTTACAAAGTCCAAATGGCATGCGTTTGTAAGCAAAAGTACCATAAGGGCACGTGAATGTGGTTTTCTCTTGATCTTCGGGTGCTATTGGAATTTGAAAATATCCGGAAAATCCATCTAGAAAACAGTAGTAACTATTTCCGGCTAATCTTTCCAACATTTGATCTATGAAAGGTAAGGGAAAGTGATCTTTTCTGGTGGCGTCATTTAATTTTCTATAATCAATACATACACGCCATCCTGTTACAGTCCTAGTAGGAATAAGCTCATTTTTCTCATTTGTGATGACAGTCATGCCACCCTTCTTAGGCACGCATTGAACTGGGCTTACCCATGGACTATCAGAAATTGGATATATCAAACCTGCATCTAGCAGTTTAATAATCTCTTTCTTAACTACATCTTGCATATTAGGATTTAGTCTTCGTTGGCGTTGCACATACGTTTTATGACCTTCTTCCATAAGGATTTTATGTGTGCAATACGAAGGACTTATTCCTTTAATATCATGAATCTTCCATGCAATGGCTGGTTTATGAGCTTTCAACACAGAAATGAGTTGTGATTTCTCATTTTCAGTAAGAGAAGACGATATTATTACAGGTAATTCAGATTCACCATGTAAATAAGCGTATTCCAAATGGTTTGGAAGTGGCTTTAACTCTAATTTCGGAGGTTCTTCTATCGATGATTTATATCGATATCTGTCTTCTTCTTTTAGCATTTGAATTTCTTCTGTTGTTGGTTCATATCCATTAGCTATAAGTGTAGCTAACATTTCAGCTTCATCAATTGGTTCATTTCCTTCTCCTAAAGAACATTCTCCTGTTCCTTGTAATTCTGGAAATTCTTCTAATAATTCTGCATGTGCATCTATAGTTTGAATATAATAACATGTATCATCTGCAGATTGTGGTTGTTGCATGGCTCTATCCACTGAAAAGGTAACACTCTCATCCTCTATACTTAGGGTCAGTTTCTTACCGAACACGTCTATCATTGCTTTAGCCGTGTTTAAGAATGGTCTTCCTAATATAAGAGGAACTTGAGAATCTTCTTCCATGTCCAAAACAACAAAATCTACTGGAAATACTAAGGTACCAACTTTAACTAGCATGTTCTCCATTATCCCTCTAGGATATTTTATTGATCTATCGGCTAGTTGTATGCTTATTCTTGTTGGTTTCAATTCTCCAAGGTCTAGTTTAGCGTATAGTGAATATGGCATTAGATTTATACTAGCACCTAAATCTGCCAATGCTTCTATTGAACTAAGACTACCCAGAAAACATGGAATTGTGAAACTTCCTGGATCAGATAGTTTTTCTGGTATCTTATTCAACAGCACTGCTGAACAATTAGCATTCATTGTAACAGCCGAGAGTTCTTCCATTTTCTTTCTATTCGTGATTAGATCTTTCAAGAATTTAGCATACCTTGGCATTCCTGAAATCACATCAATGAAAGGAAGGTTTACATTTATCTGTTTAAACATATCCAAGAATTTGGATTGCTCGGCTTCAAGTTTTTCTTTCTTCATTTTACTCGGGTAAGGAAGTGGTGGTTGGTATGGTTTAACATAAGGTTTATCCTTAACTGTGTTATCTTCATTAACCTTTTCAACTACCGGTTCTTTTTCCTTATCTTGATCAGGTTGTGGTTCTTGTGTAGTAGGAATAGTTTCATCAGAAGTTACAGGTATTTCAGGTGGTTTAAGTGTTGTACCACTTCTTGTGGTAATAGCTTTAGCTGTTTCATTCCGGGGGTTAGCATTTGTATCACTAGGTAAACTTCCCGGTTTTCTTTCACCTATTAACCTTGCTAGGTTACTTACTTCTTGTTCCAGATTTTGAATAGAAGCTTGTTGATTTCTAAATGCTTGAGCATTTTGTTCATTTGTTTGTTTTTGAGATGTGAAAAACTGCGTTTGAGTTTCAACTAGCTTCGTCATCATATCTTCTAAATTCGGCTTTTTATCATCGGTTTGTTGTGGTGGTTTGTTTTGAAAATTCGGTCTTTGCTGATTGTAAGTATTATTGGATACTTGTTGATTGCTAGGACCTTGTTGGTTATTGTATGGAATATTTCGGTTATAATTCTGGTTTTGATTGTAAATTGGTCTTGGCGGTTGATAATTATTCTGATAATTATTTCCAGGCCTTTGGTTTATGTATGAAATATTCTCTCTTTGTTCCATTGTTAATTCAATACTGAGACAATCTTTTGTCAAATGTGGTCCTCCACACTGCTCACAACTAATTCGTATAGCATGAATATCTTTAGTCATCTTTTCCATTCGTCTCTCGAAAGCATCTATCTTTGCGGAAATGGAATCTAAGTCATGGCTAGAATCGGCTCTAGCTGCTTTAGATGATCTAATGATGTCTTTTTCTTGGTGCCACTCATGTGAGTGGGAAGCAGTATTATCAATAATTTTGTAAGCATCAGTTTCAGTTTTCTTCATAATAGAACCACCAGCTGCTATATCTATGTCTTTTCTTGTAGTGATGTCGCATCCTTGGTAGAATATTTGTACTATTTGACAGGTGTCTAAACCATGTTGCGGACATCCTCTTAACAATTTTCCATATCTTGTCCACGCCTCATATAGAGTTTCATTTGGCTTCTGTGTGAACGTAACAATTTCTGCTTGAAGTCTTACGGCTTTAGATGCAGGAAAGAATTGTTTAAGAAATTTATCAATTAAAACGTCCCATGTATCGATCGCTCCTTCAGGTAACGATTCCAACCAATCTTTGGCTTCTCCCTTTAAAGTCCAGGGAAATAACATGAGATATATCTGTTCATCCTCCACTTCTCGGATTTTAAATAGTGTGCAGATCCTATTAAAGGTACGTAGATGTTCATTTGGATCTTCCTTTGGCGCACCACTAAATTGGCATTGATTAGTCACCATGTGTAGAATTTGTCCTTTGATTTCATAATCTGGCGCATTAATGTCTGGATGAGTAATTGCGTGACCTTGGCCAGTGCGTTTAGCTCTCATTCGGTCTTCCATACTTAAAGGTTCCAGATTCTCCATAATTGAATTTGTTGAATCGGTATCACTAGATGATTCTGATTTAATAGTTCGTTCCTCAACAATCTCTGTTTGAATGATTGGTGGTTCCGGAGGAAAGTTTAATGGTTCAGGATCTATGAACCGTTCCTGAATATTTTCTGGATTCTCAATTGTGAGGTCGGGTTCAAAAAATGGATTATCGGTAATTTGAACTGAAGTACTTGGTCGACTGGATGACGATTCTAAAGAAAAATCAACGGCGGTTATATTTGTTAAACGATGTCTTGATCGAGTTAAAGGTGGTGAACGTACAAAAGGTGATGAACGTCTTGCTCGGTGCATTCACAGAATATCCTATTAGTTTTTAAAAGGAAAGAAAAATTATAATAAGTTATCCAATCAATAGACTTTTCTGATTTTGCCCACGTTTCGAATAGCCAAAAGATGCAGCAGAGGGGCAGGATTCGTTTGGTCTCAATATAATTGAGGACTGTTTGGCTCCAATAACCCGGTCCACGTACAAATCCAACTATTACTACGAACCAGAAAATTTTGATGTCTATCAATTTAACCACTTAAAATAAATTTTCGTAATTTTAAGAAATTTAGATAAGAAGTAGAAAAAATTCTAAGTCCTAAAAACTAGAATAGCGAGAAATAAGAGAGAAAAAGAGTTCGTCGCAAAAGGTCGAAAAAGAAAAATGGTTGAAAAATAAAAGGTGACGGAAAAATAAAAGAAACTTATAAAAACTTAAAAATACTTAACTAATTTAACCTTATTACTACAACTAACTTAAAATTATAATCGCAAATTGAAATTACTAATTGGAATGATAATTGATACATAGTAAAAGGTCTAAAAATATTAAAGCTTACAGGAAAAACTAAATCCCAAATGGAAATAACTTAAAAAGAAATTAAAACTTAAAAAGGCGTCGCAAAATTCTAAAGCACCTAAATCTTAGTCTAAAGAAAAAGTACTTAAGGAATTCTACGGCAAAGCCTAAAAATCTAGGAGTAAAAATAACTATAGCTAAAACTAAGTTTAAAATTAAATATGAGCTAAAAATATAAATATTACGCTACAACGATTAAAAAGGTACAAAATATAAAAATATACAAAAAGTTGTAAAAAGTACAATTTTTATAAAAAATATTATTTTTATATTATTTATTTAATAAAACTACTAATTTTACAATTTTAATAAAACTAATTAAAACTAAATACATAAATTAAATAAAAATAAAACTTAAAACTAATAATAATAATAATAATAATAATGTTTAAATAATAATAATAAATAATAACCCGTGATTAATGCGGTTTTAGGGTTTTTGTCCGTGTGTCAGAAGCCCTCCGCGAGTTGCGGTGAATAAAGAGGAAAACCCCGCGAGTCGCGGGGTTCAGAAAAACAGTTGACAGGTTTCACTTTTTACGCGTTTTTCTTTATTTTTTTTTTTTTTATTTTCTTTTTTCTGTTTTTAGTTTAAATAAACGATTTTTAATAAAATTTATATTTTTATAAATTAAAATAAAGATAAAGAAACTTATAAAACTTAAATATTTAACAAAATCCTAAAAATACTTATATTTTTGTTTTTCTTTTTATATTTTTGAATAATTAAAACGTAATTTTACAAAACTAAATGAATTTTTAATAAAAGTAACTAAATTTTTTTTTTTTTTTTTTTATATTAGCGTTGCGCTTCCGGCTTTTAAGATAAGTCCCCGGCAGCGGCGCCAAAAATACTTGATGTCAAAGCAGGGGGGTATAAAATACTATTATTTTTTACGCAGAAAATACTATTAAATACGATACAATTTTACACAAGATATTTATTTATTTATAGAATGGATATACTTAAACCTTGCTACAACACTTATAGGCAGTGTACCTAATCGTACAGTAGTGTAGTTTTTAGTAAGTCCGGTTCGTTCCACAGGGAAATCTTTAAGCAAAGCTCAACGCTATATTAGTTTACTTTTATAAAAATACAAATATATATATAAGTAATATTATTATTATAAAGGGGGGTTTTTACCGTTTAATGACCGGTTTGTCGATTTTAAAACTTTAGTCGCAGTTAAAACCTAATGTAAAATATAAAATAAATACAAGACTTTAAATTAAAGCGTAAAGTAAATAACTATAATGAAATTGCGAATAATAAAAATGCGATAAAATTAAATTGCGATAATTAAAGGTACGATAATTAAGAGTGCGATAAAATGAAATAACAATAAATAAAAGTGCGATAATTAGAAGTGCAATTAAATATAAAATAAAGGAAATTAAATATGAAATAAAAGAATTATGCTTATTTAAACTTCCGTAATCATGATGTTTGACGTGTTGATTTTAGTTTTATGCCCATGGGTTAATTGTCCTTTGTCCTGGATTATTCAATATGTCCGTCTGGTTTTTGTCCATAACAGTCCATCAGTCATAAATATAAATTGCAAGTGTCCTTGTCAAATATATTATTATACCCGAAGATAAATATTCCAACTAATTGGGGATTCGAATTGTAACAAGGTTTTAATACTTTGTTTAATGAATACACCAGGTTATCGACTGCGTGTAAACCAAGGTTTTACTACTTTGTTAACAATTACACCAATTACCCTTGAATGTAATTTCACCCCTGTTTTAATTATTCTAGTGGCTATTAATCCATTCCCGTGTCCGGTTAAATGAACGATTATTCGTACATATAAATACCCCGCCCATCGTGTCCGATCGAGTGTATATGGTAATTTATAGGGACGCCCAATTGTAAATCTTTATATTAACATTAACAAACTTTCATTTAGTTAAACAAATATAAAGCCCATTAATAGCCCATAGCCTAGTTTCCACAAGTGTCGTTCTTTTGTCCAAACCCCAATTATGGTACAAAGCCCAATTACCCAATTTTAGTAATTAGCCCAACATCATGATTACTTCGTTTTAAACAAGCATAATAATAACTTAGCTACGAGACATTAATATAAAAAGGTTGAACATAACTTACAATGATTAAAAATAGCGTAGCGTTACACGGACAGAATTTCGACTTACACCCTTACAACATTTGCTAACATACCCTTATTATTAGAATTATAATTAAAATTAAAATATAAATTATAAATATAAATATATATTACTCGTATATATTGAGAGAGAGATGAAAAAAAGATGTAAAATTCGATCAGAATTCGGTTGGCTTTATAGCCAGAAATGAATTTTGGGGCTCCGCGACTCGCGGCAAAAACCCCTTTAAACTCCGCGAGTCGCGGAGAGGTATTTTCATTTCACACCCTTGGAGTTTCTGGCTGCCGACGGTTTTTATATATATATATAATATATATATAATTAATATAATTAATTATATATTATATTATATTTATATACATAGTTAACTTGTAATTTTTAGTCCGTTGCGTCGAGCGTTAAGAGTTGACTCTAGTCCCGGTTCCGGATTTTCGAACGTCCTCGCGTATAATTTAATATCTTGTACTTTGCGTTTTGAATCTTGTACTCTTGTGATTTCGAGACGTTTCTTATCAATAATTGGAACCTTTTTGATTGTCTTTTGTACTTTTGAGCTTTTTGGTCGTTTGCGTCTTCAACTCGTCGAATCTGTCTTTTGTCTTCACCTTTTATTATTTAAACGAATATCACTTGTAAATAGAACAATTGCAACTAAAAGCTTGTCTTTCTTGAGGAATAATGCTATGAAATATATGTTCGTTTTTAGCATTATCAGGATGATAGGCAGTACTCATGTCTAGACGAGTTCCTAAAGCTTGCTGTAATGTCTGCCAGAATCTTGAAATAAATCTGCCATCCCTATCAGAGATAATAGAGATTGGTATTCCATGTCTGGAGACGACTTCCTTCAAATACAGCCGTGCTAACTTCTCCATCTTGTCATCTTCTCTTATTGGCAGGAAGTGTGCTGATTTGGTGAGACGATCAACTATTACCCAAATAGTATCAAAACCACTTGCAGTCCTTGGCAATTTAGTGATGAAATCCATGGTAATGTTTTCCCATTTCCATTCTGGGATTTCGGGTTGTTGAAGTAGACCTGATGGTTTCTGATGCACAGCTTTGACCTTAGAACACGTCAAACATTCTCCTACGTATTTAGCAACATCGGCTTTCATACCCGGCCACCAAAAATGTTTCTTGAGATCCTTGTACATCTTTCCCGTTCCAGGATGTATTGAGTATCTGGTTTTATGAGCTTCTCTAAGTACCATTTCTCTCATATCTCCAAATTTTGGTACCCAAATCCTTTCATCCCTATACCGGGTTCCGTCTTCCCGAATATTAAGATGCTTCTCCGATCCTTTGGGTATTTCATCCTTTAAATTTCCCTCTTTTAAAACTCCTTGTTGCGCCTCCTTTATTTGAGTAGTAAGGTTATTATGAATCATTATATTCATAGATTTTACTCGAATGGGTTCTCTGTCCTTCCTGCTCAAGGCATCGGCTACCACATTTGCCTTCCCCGGGTGGTAACAAATCTCAAAGTCGTAATCATTCAATAATTCAATCCACCTACGCTGCCTCATATTCAGTTGTTTCTGATTAAATATGTGTTGAAGACTTTTGTGGTCGGTATATATAATACTTTTAACCCCATATAAGTAGTGCCTCCAAGTCTTTAATGCAAAAACAACTGCGCCTAATTCCAAATCATGCGTCGTATAATTTTGTTCGTGAATCTTCAATTGTCTAGACGCATAAGCAATCACCTTCGTTCGTTGCATTAATACACAACCGAGACCTTGCTTTGATGCGTCACAATAAATCACAAAATCATCATTCCCTTCAGGCAATGACAATATAGGTGTCGTAGTTAGCTTTTTCTTCAATAACTGAAACGCTTTCTCTTGTTCATCATTCCATTCAAATTTCTTCCCTTTATGCGTTAATGCAGTCAAGGGTTTTGCTATTCTGGAAAAGTCTTGGATGAACCTTCTGTAGTAACCAGCTAGTCCTAAAAACTGGCGTATGTGTTTAAGAGTTTTCGGGGTTTCCCACTTTTCAACAGTTTCTATCTTTGCCGGATCCACCTTAATACCTTCTTTGTTCACTATGTGACTGAGGAATTGAACTTCTTCCAACCAAAATGCACACTTTGAAAACTTAGCGTACAATTCTTCCTTCCTTAATACTTCTAACACCTTTCTCAAATGTTCACCGTGTTCTTGGTCATTATTTGAGTAAATAAGTATGTCATCAATGAAAACAATGACAAACTTGTCAAGGTATGGTCCACACACTCGGTTCATAAGGTCCATGAACACAGCTGGTGCATTAGTTAAACCAAATGGCATGACCATAAACTCGTAATGACCGTAACGTGTTCTGAAAGCAGTCTTTGGAATATCATCTTCTTTCACCCGCATTTGATGATACCCGGAACGTAAGTCAATCTTTGAATAAACAGACGAGCCTTGTAGTTGATCAAATAAGTCGTCGATTCTCGGTAGTGGGTAGCGGTTCTTGATGGTAAGTTTGTTCAACTCTCGGTAGTCGATACACAACCTGAATGTACCATCTTTCTTCTTGACAAACAAAACAGGAGCTCCCCACGGTGATGTGCTTGGTCGAATGAAACCACGCTCTAAAAGTTCTTGTAATTGGCTTTGCAGTTCTTTCATCTCGCTAGGTGCGAGTCTGTAAGGAGCACGAGCTATTGGTGCAGCTCCTGGTACAAGATCTATTTGAAATTCAACTGATCGATGTGGGGGTAATCCCGGTAATTCTTTCGGAAATACATCGGGAAATTCTTTTGCAATGGGAACATCATTGATGCTCTTTTCTTCAGTTTGTACTTTCTCGACGTGTGCTAGAACAGCATAGCAACCTTTTCTTATTAGTTTTTGTGCCTTCAAATTACTAATAAGATGTAGCTTCGTGTTACCCTTTTCTCCGTACACCATTAAGGGTTTTCCTTTTTCTCGTATAATGCGAATTGCATTTTTGTAACAAACGATCTCTGCTTTCACTTCTTTCAACCAGTCCATACCGATTATCACATCAAAACTCCCTAACTCTACTGGTATCAAATCAATCTTAAATGTTTCGCTAACCAGTTTAATTTCTCGATTCCGACATATATTATCTGCTGAAATTAATTTACCATTTGCTAATTCGAGTAAAAATTTATTATCCAAAGGCGTCAATGGACAACTTAATTTAGCACAAAAATCTCTACTCATATAGCTTCTATCCGCACCCGAATCAAATAAAACGTAAGCAGATTTATTGTCAATAAGAAACGTACCCGTAACAAGCTCCGGGTCTTCCTGTGCCTCTGCCGTATTAATATTGAAAACTCTTCCACGGCCTTGTCCATTCGTGTTCTCCTGGTTCGGGCAATTTCTAATAATGTGGCCCGATTTTCCACATTTATAACAAACTACATTGGCATAACTTGCTCCGACACTACTTGCTCCGCCATTACTCGTTCCGACACCATTTGTTCCTTTCGTTCTATTAACCCCTGGTCCGTAGACCTCACACTTCGCCGCGCTATGACCATTTCTTTTACACTTGTTGCAAAATTTGGTGCAGAACCCCGAGTGATTCTTTTCACACCTTTGGCATAGCTGCTTCTGATTGTTGTTGTTGTTGCGGTTATTATTGTTGTTGGGATGATTGTTGTAGTTGCTGTTGTTGTTGTTGTTGTTGTTGGGCCGTTTGTTGTAGTTGCGATTGATGTTGCGATTGTTGGGATAATTGCTGCGATTATTGTTGTAATTGCTGTTGTTGTTGTATTGGTGATTCTTATCACCGTTTTCCTCCCACTTTCTTTTGACTTGCTTCACATTGGCCTCTTCAGCAGTCTGTTCTTTAATTCTTTCTTCAATCTGGTTCACTAGTTTTTGAGCCATTCTACATGCCTGTTGTATGGAGGCGGGCTCGTGTGAACTTATATCTTCTTGGATTCTTTCCGGTAATCCTTTCACAAACGCGTCGATCTTCTCTTCCTCATCTTCGAATGCTCCCGGACACAATAGGCACAATTCTGTGAATCGTCTTTCGTACGTGGTAATATCAAATCCTTGGGTTCGTAACCCTCTAAGTTCTGTCTTGAGCTTATTGACCTCGGTTCTGGGACTGTACTTCTCGTTCATCAAGTGCTTGAATGCTGACCACGGTAGTGCGTACGCATCGCCTTGTCCCACTTGCTCTAGATAGGTATTCCACCATGTTAACGCAGAACCTGTGAAGGTATGCGTAGCGTACTTCACTTTGTCCTCTTCAGTACACTTACTTATGGCAAACACCGATTCGACCTTCTCGGTCCACCGTTTCAATCCGATCGGTCCTTCGGTTCCATCAAATTCCAAAGGTTTGCAGGCAGTGAATTCTTTGTAGGTACATCCTACACGATTTCCTGTACTGCTAGATCCAAGGTTATTGTTGGTATGTAGCGCAGCCTGTACTGCAGCTATGTTTGAAGCTAGAAAAGTACGGAATTCCTCTTCATTCATATTCACGGTGTGTCGAGTAGTCGGTGCCATTTCCTTCAAAATTGTCAAATGGAACAAGTTAATCATACAGAATATTAAGAGTAGTTAATAGTATTTCGTAGCATAATATGAACTCATTTATAAAAGCTTTTTCTTCATATTAGCGTTTTATAAGTTTAAATTCGGGTAGTACGTACCCGTTAAGTTCATACTTAGTAGCTAATATACAATTCAACTACTACAATTCTATATGAAAAACTGATTATAATAATATTTCGCGTTCAAACTTTTATACAATATTTTACAAACTCACAATACCGCTTATTTTACATAAAGCATGAAATATAGCACACAATAACTTTGATACAAGATAGTTGTGAAGATAATTCTAGCTAGTACACAAGTCGTTCAGCAAAGGCAATAAAGACACGTAATTCATACGTCCAGAAACAAGTCATGCATTCTGGTTTTACTAGGACTACTTCCCATCCTTGGTCTTGTGGAACATAACCGTTATGGCCGTTGATAAGACAGCGTGTTGTAACGTCGTCAAAGGGACGAGGGTTACGTAATGTCCAACAGTCCAGTAACAATCTAAAAACCTCATTTCTTACCCCAATTACCGACTCCGTCACTTGTGGGAACGTTTTGTTTAATAGTTGTAGCCCGATGTTCTTGTTCTCACTTTGGTGAGAAGCGAACATTACTAATCCGTAAGCATAACATGCTTCTTTATGTTGCATGTTAGCCGCTTTTTCTAAATCACGAAGTCCAATATTCGGATATATTGAGTCAAAATAATTTCTTAACCCATTGCGTAAAATAGCATTTGGGTTCCCCGCAATATATGCGTCAAAGTAAACACATCGTAACTTATGGATTTCCCAATGTGATATCCCCCATCTTTCGAACGAAAGCCTTTTATAAACCAAGGCATTCTTGGAACGTTCTTCGAATGTCTTACAAACTAATCTCGCCTTAAATAGTTGTGCCGAAGAATTCTGACCAACTCTAGACAAGATTTCATCAATCATGTCTCCGGGTAGGTCTCTTAAAATATTGGGTTGTCTATCCATTTTGTGTTTTTATACTGTAAAATAGACAAGAGTTAGATTCATAAAAAAGATACTTATTAATACAAGCAATTTTTACATATATCATAAAGCATAAGCACACTATATTACATATATTACACCACACGAATACAACTATCTTATTCCGACTCGCTTGTTTCTTCTTCTTCGGTTTTGGTTCGTTTTGCCAAGTTTCTAGGGATATATGATGTTCCCCTAATACGAGCCGTTATTTTCCACATTGGTTTAGAAAAACCTGGTGGTTTAGAGGTTCCCGGGTCATTGTTACAACTTAAGGACTTCGGGGGTTGACGATACATATAAAGTTCATCGGGGTTGGAATTAGATTTCTCTATTTTTATGCCCTTTCCCTTATTATTTTCTTTTGCCTTTTTAAATTCAGTTGGGGTAATTTCTATAACATCATCGGAATTCTCGTCGGAATCCGATTCATCGGAGAATTGACAATCCTCCCAATATTTTGCTTCCTTGGCGGAAACACCATTGACCATAATTAGCCTTGGTCGGTTGGTTGAGGATTTTCTTTTACTTAACCGTTTTATTATTTCCCCCACCGGTTCTATTTCTTCATCCGGTTCCGATTCTTCTTCCGGTTTCGATTCTTCTTCTGGTTCCGACTCTTCTTCCGGTTCCTCTTCGGGAACTTGTGAATCAGTCCATGAATCATTCCAATTTACATTTGACTCTTCATTATTATTAGGTGAGTCAATGGGACTTGTTCTAGAGGTAGACATCTATCACATAATATCAAACGCATTAAGAGATTAATATATCACATAATATTCACATGTTAAAAATATATAGTTTCCAACAAAATTTGTTAAGCAATCATTTTTTCAAGTAAACACGGTCGAAGTCCAGACTCACTAATGCATCCTAACAAACTCGATAAGACACACTAATGCAAAATTCTGGTTCTCTAAGACCAACGCTCGGATACCAACTGAAATGTCCCGTTCTTATTGATTAAAAACGTTCCATATTAATTGATTTCGTTGCGAGGTTTTGACCTCTATATGAGACGTTTTTCAAAGACTGCATTCATTTTAAAACAAACCATAACCTTTATTTCATCAATAAAGGTTTAAAAAGCTTTACGTAGATTATCAAATAATGATAATCTAAAATATCCTGTTTACACACGACCATTACATAATGGTTTACAATACAAATATGTTACAACAAAATAAGTTTCTTAAATGCAGTTTTTACACAATATCATACAAGCATGGACTCCAAATCTCGTCCTTATTTAAGTATGCGACAGCGGAAGCTCTTAATAATCACCTGAGAATAAACATGCTTAAAACGTCAACAAAAATGTTGGTGAGTTATAGGTTTAACCTATATATATATATATCAAATCATAATAATAGACCACAAGATTTCATATTTCAATACACATCCCATACATAGAGATAAAAATCATTCATATGGTGAACACCTGGTAACCGACATTAACAAGATGCATATATAAGAATATCCCCATCATTCCGGGACACCCTTCGGATATGATATAAATTTCGAAGTACTAAAGCATCCGGTACTTTGGATGGGGTTTGTTAAGCACAATAGATCTATCTTTAGGATTCGCGTCAATTAGGGTGTCTGTTCCCTAATTCTTAGATTACCAGACTTAATAAAAAGGGCCATATTCGATTTCGATAATTCAACCATAGGATGTAGTTTCACGTACTTGTGTCTATTTTGTAAATCATTTATAAAACCTGCATGTATTCTCATCCCAAAAATATTAGATTTTAAAAGTGGGACTATAACTCACTTTCACAGATTTTTACTTCATCGGGAAGTAAGATTTGGCCACTGGTTGATTCACGAACCTATAACAATATATACATATATATCAAAGTATGTTTAAAATATATTTACAACACTTTTAATATATTTTAATGTTTTAAGTTTATTAAGTCAGCTGTCCTCGTTAGTAACCTACAACTAGTTGTCCACAGTTAGATGTATAGAAATAAATCGATAAATATTATCTTGAATCAATCCACGACCCAGTGTATACGTATCTCAGTATTGATCACAACTCAAACTATATATATTTTGGAATCAACCTCAACCCTGTATAGCTAACTCCAACATTCACATATAGAGTGTCTATGGTTGTTCCGAAATATATATAGATGTGTCGACATGATAGGTCGAAACATTGTATACGTGTCTATGGTATCTCAAGATTACATAATATACAATACAAGTTGATTAAGTTATGGTTGGAATAGATTTGTTACCAATTTTCACGTAGCTAAAATGAGAAAAATTATCCAATCTTGTTTTACCCATAACTTCTTCATTTTAAATCCGTTTTGAGTGAATCAAATTGCTATGGTTTCATATTGAACTCTATTTTATGAATCTAAACAGAAAAAGTATAGGTTTATAGTCGGAAAAATAAGTTACAAGTCGTTTTTGTAAAGGTAGTCATTTCAGTCGAAAGAACGACGTCTAGATGACCATTTTAGAAAACATACTTCCACTTTGAGTTTAACCATAATTTTTGGATATAGTTTCATGTTCATAATAAAAATCATTTTCTCAGAATAACAACTTTTAAATCAAAGTTTATCATAGTTTTTAATTAACTAACCCAAAACAGCCCGCGGTGTTACTACGACGGCGTAAATTCGGTTTTACGGTGTTTTTCGTGTTTCCAGGTTTTAAATCATTAAGTTAGCATATCATATAGATATAGAACATGTGTTTAGTTGATTTTAAAAGTCAAGTTAGAAGGATTAACTTTTGTTTGCGAACAAGTTTAGAATTAACTAAACTATGTTCTAGTGATTACAAGTTTAAACCTTCGAATAAGATAGCTTTATATGTATGAATCGAATGATGTTATGAACATCATTACTACCTTAATTTCCTTGGATAAACCTACTGGAAAAGAGAAAAATGGATCTAGCTTCAATGGATCCTTGGATGGCTCGAAGTTCTTGAAGCAGAATCATGACACGAAAACAAGTTCAAGTAAGATCAT
This sequence comes from Rutidosis leptorrhynchoides, assembly GCF_046630445.1. Taxonomy (NCBI): domain Eukaryota; kingdom Viridiplantae; phylum Streptophyta; class Magnoliopsida; order Asterales; family Asteraceae; genus Rutidosis; species Rutidosis leptorrhynchoides. The sequence continues at coordinate 399,084,044 of NC_092338.1, forward strand.
CACTTGAAATAAGATTGTTATAGTTATAGAAATTGAACCAAAGTTTGAATATGATTATTACCTTGTATTAGAATGATAACCTACTGTAAGAAACAAAGATTTCTTGAGGTTGGATGATCACCTTACAAGATTGGAAGTGAGCTAGCAAACTTGAAAGTATTCTTGATTTTATGAAACTAGAACTTTTGGAATTTATGAAGAACACTTAGAACTTGAAGATAGAACTTGAGAGAGATCAATTAGATGAATAAAATTGAAGAATGAAAGTGTTTGTAGGTGTTTTTGGTCGTTGGTGTATGGATTAGATATAAAGGATATGTAATTTTGTTTTCATGTAAATAAGTCATGAATGATTACTCATATTTTTGTAATTTTATGAGATATTTCATGCTAGTTGCCAAATGATGGTTCCCATATATGTTAGGTGACTCACATGGGCTGCTAAGAGCTGATCATTGGAGTGTATATACCAATAGTACATACATCTAAAAGCTGTGTATTGTACGAGTACGAATACGGGTGCATACGAGTAGAATTGTTGATGAAACTGAACGAGGATTTAATTGTAAGCATTTTTGTTAAGTAGAAGTATTTTGATAAGTGTATTGAAGTCTTTCAAAAGTGTATAAATACATATTAAAACACTACATGTATATACATTTTAACTGAGTCGTTAAGTCATCGTTAGTCGTTACATGTAAATGTTGTTTTGAAACCTTTAGGTTAACGATCTTGTTAAATGTTGTTAACCCAATGTTTATAATATCAAAAGAGATTTTAAATTATTATATTATCATGATATTATGATGTACGAATATCTCTTAATATGATATATATACATTAAATGTCGTTACAACGATAATCGTTACATATATGTCACGTTTCAAAATCATTAAGTTAGTAGTCTTGTTTTTACATATGTAGTTCATTGTTAATATACTTAATGATATGTTTAATTATCATAATATAATGTTAACTATATATATAACCATATATATGTCATCATATAGTTTTTACAAGTTTTAACGTTCGTGAATCACCGGTCAACTTGGGGGGTCAATTGTCTATATGAAACCTATTTCAATTAATCAAGTCTTAACAAGTTTGATTGCTTAACATGTTGGAAACATTTAACCATGTAAATATCACTCTCAATTAATATATATAAACATGGAAAAGTTCGGGTCACTACAGAGAATACATGCAATTTATTTTATATTGTGGACACAAGTGGAAATTGGTTTAAATTATTCATTGTGAGTCGAACAAAAATATTCCCTAATCTGGTAATTGTAATCACTGGTTTCTACTCGTGAACGTGAATCTTACGGATAGATCTATCGGGTTTGACAACTCCATTTCAAGCTAGTCGCGCTAGCAATTTTATAATCGGAATGTTTAGTACTTCGTATTTTATTGTAGATACACTTGTTCGGTGTATATTATTTATTGTGTTTGGCAAGGGTAAATAAATGGTTAAGTGGTTACCAGGTGGCTCACGGAAAATGGAATAATATTTTTATATGTTTTCTAGCATATAATTTTGTGGTCCAAAAAGGAGTTTTTATGTTTTCAAACATAAATTTTTATGGTTTACATTAAATATTGTTTGCAATATTAAACCTATAATTCACTCAACATTTTTGTTGACAGTTACTCACATGTCTTATTCTCAGGTTCATGATTGATTACTTCCGCTGTGCTTAGAGAGTCTGCATATTTGTGATGGCAACTTTTGTTAAACATTAACTTGCATTCTATTTTGATACATTTAATAGTGGATGTTGTTGACTTTGTTTTGGTCAACTTTTGGTTAAGTAATAATGTATGGTTTTTCTAAACTTGCATATTTTGGTAGGTTTCCTTTATAGGAAATCATTTTTAAATAAAGAATGCAAGGTTATTTATTAAATTCATATAGAGTTATGATCAAGCTGTGGGACCAAGATAACGATGGTTGTCAAGTATACTTTGACGGGTCGTTAAAAAAAAGCACGTCGAAAAATAAAAATAAGATTGAAAAGCGTCGAAACTTAAAAGTCTAAAAACTAAAAATTAAAAATTGCTTCTAAAGGTATTAAAGCTTAAATGCAATTCTATATCCAAAACGGCAATAACTTAATTAGGCACTAAAAACTAAAAACTGCGTCGCAAAATTTTAAAGCGCCAAAATCTTAATCTAAAGAAAAAGCATTTAAGGGATTTTAAGGCAAAACCTAAAAATCTAGAAATATAAAATAACTACGGCAAAAACTAACTTAAAACTAATTACGAATGACAAAAATTACGAACTATGAATTTAAACGAATAAAAAGATACAAAATGTAAAAATAAAAATAAAGTTATAATACAATTTTTATAAAAATATTATTTTTAAATTTATTTATATAAAAGGATTAAATTTATATAATTAATAAAACTAATAAAACTTAATTTTACAAATTAAAACTAAAATTAAAACTAAATAAAATATAAAACCCTAATTATTATTAATTAATAATAATAATTAACTACAAACCCTAATTCAGTTGGACTAGGATCAGAACTGTCTTTTCACCTCATGCGACCGCATGACGATTCTTTGATATGGCCATGCGATCGCATGGACTGTGGATCCAGGAAAGAAATTGAGCTGCAACAGTGTTCGGACTGATTTAATTATATATATATATATATATATTTCCGATTTTAAATTATAGAAAATATTTATAGAATATTTATATAAAATATAATAAACTTATAATTTAAAATCTTAAAAATAAAAGTAATTTTTAAAGAAAAAATCTTAAATATATATATATATATATATATATATATATATATATATATATATATATATATATATATATATATATATATATATATATATATATATATATATATTAATTTTTTTAACACTTATTATAAATACAAAATATTTTTACGAAATAAGAAATAATATATTTTTTCAAAAATATAGTTTTAATAAAATATTGCATTTTTCACTGAGTCTCCGGCAGCGGCGCCAAAAACTTGATGATGCAGCGGAGGCGTACAAAATAGTTATTATTTTTACTACGAAATATTACGAAATATGATACAAGTTTTAATTAATTTACGGATGAAATATACCTAAACCTTGCTACAACACTATAGGCAGTGTACCTAATCGTAGAGTAGTGTAGTTTTTAGTAAGTCCGGTTCGTTCCACAGGGAGCTAGTGGTTACGTACTATATTTTTAACAACTATATTTATATAAAATATATATAATTATATAGAGTAATACTATTATTATAAAAGGGGGTTTACCATTTAATGACCGGTTTGTCGATTTTATATTTTAAGCGTAAAGATAAATGACAATAATTAAAGTGCGTAAAATAAATGACAAAATTAAAATGACAATAAATAAAATGACAGTAAATAAAAGTACGATGAGAAATACAATAAAAGTATTATGCTTATTTAAACTTTTGTAATCATGATGTTTGACGTTTTGATTTTAATTCATTATTCTGGGTTAATTGTCCTTTGTCCTGGATTATTTGAAACCTATCTGGTTTTTGCCCATAATAGTCCATCGGTCATAATTATAAAATGCTCGTCAAATTAACCTTATTCCCGAAGTCAAATATTCCAACTAATTAGGGATTCAAACTGTAATAAGGTTTTAATACTTTGTTAATAATTATACCAATTACCCTTATATGTAATTCACACCTGTTTTAATGAGATATGAATATTAATTTACCCACTTGATCAGTTTGAATAATCAATTACCCAACCCGAATAATTAATTAAATGATTGTAAAGGATGTCGTATAAACGTCACTAAATAGGACATTCATAATCATTTAATAATTATTAGATTAACTAATTTGAAGATAGGTTCAACAGATTCCAATGAGTTGTCATTAAATTAGACAATACCCCCATCTATTAATAGTCAATAGTCCAATTTCCACAAGTGTCGGTCTTTGTTCAAACCTTAATTATGGTCCAAAGTTCAATAACCCCGTCTTAATATTTAGTCTAACATCACGATTACTTCAGCTATCTATTAATAGTCAATAGTCCAATTTCCACAAGTGTCGGTCTTTGTTCAAACCTTAATTATGGTCTAAAGTTCAATAACCCTGTCTTAATATTTAGTCTAACATCACGATTACTTCAGCTCAAATAAGCATAATAATAACTTACTTACGAGACATTAATTTAAAAAGGAAGAACATAGCTTACAGTGATTATTAATCGCGTAGCGTTACACGGACAGAGTTTCGACTTTAAAACCCGTAAAACATTCGTTACAATAACCCAAATTATTATTATTAATCATAAACTAAACTTAATTATAAATATAAATATAAATATAAATACATATAGAGAGATTGAGGTTGGAAAAGGGGTGAAGGATTCGGCAGAATGCTCGAGCTTTTATAGGCCAAATTGATCCTGTGCTGCTCCGCGATCCTGGAGGTTTTACCCTTTGCAGCTCCGCGATCGTGGAGTTTCGAGTTCCAGCTCACCATTTGAATTCAAAATGTGGGCTGCTGATTTATATATATATATATATATATATATATATATATATATATATATATATATATATATATATATATATATATATATATATATATATATATATATGTATATTATATAATATTCTTGTGCATAGTTGACTTGTAATTTTAGCTCCTTTGACTCGTACGTTGATACTCGGTTTATGTCTTGATTCCGAATTTTCGAACGTCTTTTCGTATGCTTAGATATCTTGTACTTTACGTTCTACGACTTGTACTCTTATCAATATTTAGACGTTAATCATCAATAAATAGTATCATTTTTAGTGTAACTTGTACGTTTGAGCATTTTGGATGTTTTTGTCTTCAAATCTTCATTTTCGTCTTCCGTCTTCGCACTTATTTATTTAAACGAATACAACTTAAAAATATAACAATTACAACTAAAAACTTTACATATTGGAATGATATTGCGATTAAATATATGTTCGGTTGGAGCAATATCACTGTTTCCTGCACTTGTCATTTTCTTTGCACTTTTTGAGCATTTCTTGGTCAATTTTACACCAAGTTAGACATTTTGCCTTGAGTTGATACTTTGGCACAGGGAAACAACCATAAGGCCCCAACGATCATCGAAAACAAATAAAATGAGGTCGATATTGCATAATAAATATATCTAAATGGAGCAATATCAATAATGAATTATTAATCATTTCATAAGTATTTAATTATAATTATTAAACCATAAGTATTAAATAATTAAATAATAATTAAATAATAATTAAGCCTTATAATAACTAAATAATTAATTGATCTTTATTATAAGTCTTAATGTAATAATCTCATAACATAAGTTTAATACTTACCATAAGTATTTTTCATTAATAATAAAAGTATTATTAATCATATGTTTAATTAAATTAATAATTAAATCATAAGTAATCATTAAATGATATAATAAATATATATCATAAGTTTTAATTAAATTTAATTACTTTTATATCATAAATAATTTAATAATAATGAAAATCATTATTTATATCATAAGTTCAAATTTTATAACCATAAGTTTAATTAAACGTTCGTCGGGTCATAACTTGAGCCCCGAGTGTCAGTTTTCGACGAATTTTATATATATTCTCGTCTAACTAAACCACCCGACACCTTAGTGTACTCAAGAACACCCTAAAATCAGTTCCCAAGTCGTGACATACAGCCATGAACCAACTTAGAACATTAATCCGCTTAAAATCTTATTTTAGCCATTCCGGGTGATCAGTGGCTCGGATTTCGATGACCCGAACATGAATGTTCATCTAATCATCAATCTGAACCCACTAGTACACCATAGAGCCTTCAAAAGTGGTCACAAAGTCGGACCCTAACTGATCATATTCGTTTTTATATTTTAATCTCATCAAAACACCAAATTAAGCATAACTTTTGATCCGGGACTCGAAATAACATGAATCCAAAGCCTAAAATTATTATATTGATGAGAGGAACTCATATATACACTTTATTTTATCAAAAACACCTATAAAATGTATTGATTTCATCAAAAAGTCCGTTGTCCCAATTAAATCAAACCGAAAACATACACAATCGAGCATTTCTACGCATATAATCATCAATACAACAATACACAAGTACTATACAATCATAATAAAATCAAAATCAGTAAAAATAAATAAAAATGAAAAAGCTAGGGTTAGGGTTTATACCCTAATCGAGAAAAGAAAGGTATGAGCGTGTAGAGGATGAAGAGATGAATCTGATTATGTGTAAAGCCCTTTGATCCAAGCACTTAATTGATTAATGATGATGATGATGTTGTTTGTGGATGGCGACGGCACAAGGAGAAAAAGAGAGAAGAAATGAGAGAAAAAGAGAATAAGGGTTTGTGAATGAAATGTGAATTATGCAAATGAAATAACAAAATGAAAAAAAAACAAGGCACTCCCCACCTACAAGGGGTTCGGCCGAATGGTGAGTGGGGTGGGCCCCATAGTGGGCCAACTTCATAAAATGTGTAGTTTCTTTTAGCCCGAACGCCCGAACGAAGCCCGAAATGCGAAAACACCGTTACGTGATTAAATATTCAGAGAGATAACATATACGTGACAAATAAAATATATAAACACTATATATATTCATATATAACAACCCTCACTTTTTCCTTCTGAATTTACCATATTGCCCTTAGGGTTTCAATGTCATACTCTATGTATTAGCATTAGGGTTGTTATCCGGGATATAATAAATAAAGTAATTAATACTAAAACCCTAATATTTTTAAAACCCTAAACCTAACCCTAATACCATTTGATATTTAATATTAAGCCCTAACCATAATACTAAATTAATAATCTAAACTATATGTAATAATATTAAATTTTGACATTTATAAAATTTAAAAACTAATTAGAACCAAATTTAAAAGTTAATAAGTTAGGGACTAATAATTAAATAAAATGTAATTTAAATAAATGTAACCATAGTAATAATAATATATATATATATATATATATATATATATATATATATATATATATATATATATATATATATATATATATATAAATAATAAGAATGCCGTATAAAAAAAATAAACATATAAATTACAAAATAATTCAGCTAGGCTAGGAATAAAAGAGGAAACCATCTTGATTATTAAGTTAACTAGTCCTAGTTTAAGCCTAATTCTAATTCTTGATCACCAAGTAATCTTAGGAACCTAGTGCAATTAGGAAACCCAAACTCACCTATAAATACCCTCATGTTATTCCAAGTTTTGCGCCACAAATTTAATCACAAAACCTGCTGCATTGTTGACTGTTTTTCTAGCTTTCCCTCCCTTCTAGTTGACTGAAACAAACCACAAAAACCCTCAGCCTGCATTGACTGAAAACCCTCCACTTCAGCCCTCCATTCGACTAGTTTGTTGTTGTCATTCCAGCTTCTGTTTTTGCCACACAAACCCCACGAATCCTACTAGTTTCTTGTTGCAATTCGCGAACCAAAACAGCCTAGGAAATGACCCCATTGTTGCTGCTGTGTTGCTATTTTTCGAACCAGATTAGACCCAAAAAGACCCCTTAATTGGGTCGTTATTGCTGCTGTTGGTTCCTGTTTCTTTTCGCATCACCATCATCATCATAAGTTTTGATCTCTAGCTCATAAGGTAGCCTAAATCCTAGCTTAATCTTGATTTAAATTTATTACTTTTAAGATTATAAGTATGTTGTTATTAAGTATTATGAAGTATGATCTTGATCAAGTATTATGATTAATTATTAATAAGAAGACTATGCTATTGTGATGGGTAATGTTATTAGGTTAATGATTAATAAAAGTTTATGATTTCATGTTGAATTTAGGTATGATTATGTGTTGGTAATAAGATTAAAAGATTATGATTAATAAGATTTAACATGTTAGATTGTAAGTATTATGTTAATAATATGGTTAATACAAATAAATAGTTTATGATTTTATGTTAAAGTTATTAGGTTAAGTTATGATAAAAAGTTATGATAAATAGTTATGATGTTATGTTAATGAAATTAGATTATGATTATGATAGTAAAGAATGAATGATGAATTATAAGTATATTGAATAAGTTAATAAGAATGTTAAAAAGTTATGATTTTATGTGCATGAATTTTGATTAGGTAGTAATGCATGCATACGTACGTATGTGCATGTATACATTATAGGTATATGTGTGTGTGTGTATATGTAAATATATACATACGTATATATGTATGTGTATATATGTATGTATATGTACGTGTGTATGTATGTATGTATGAATGTGTATTATGAAAGTATTATATAAGGTTAGTAAATATAATAAGAAAAGTAATAAGTGCATATATATATATATATATATATATATATATATATATATATATATATATATATATATATATATATATATATATATATATATATATATATATGTATCATCTTACACTTAAATATATGTAACACCTACACCTAATATATATATATATATATATATATATATATATATATATATATATATATATATACTTGTTGAGTCCCCAAAATAATTAAGGATTTAATTATGACAAAACTGTAATTTATTTGCACTAAAATGTTATGTGTAGCCAGCACAAGTTTGTTTATGTATAGACAGCAGATATTGCTGTATCGGATGTTTGGTTTGCTGCTCAGTCTACCAGCACAAGGTAGACAGTGTTCTTCAATCAGCACATGATGTGTACTCAGCAATTCAATCAAGTGTCTCAGCAATGAAGAACTAGCACAGCTGGAATGCAGCTTACTACACAAGACAGCTATGCTCCATTATAAGCATAGTAGTTTCCTGAGAGGTCTACATCAATTGTACTATTCAACAAAAGTCAAAGACAAAGTTGAACAGAAAAGGACACGCATCGGCGGCTGACAAGTGACCTTACAAGACCACGTGGGAATGCAGAAGTTTAACGCATGTGCAGACATGGGTTATACTTTGTCAACACCTAGGGAACACAACATTCTATTTATTTAATCCAATAGTGGTGCCAAACCGAATTGGGGTGTTCCTGCAAATAGCTACCAAAGAGGAAAGAGGAGAGCATGCTCTCTGATGCAGTTGTCCCCATAAGTACAGACATCCTATGTAATAGTGGACAATAGAACCATTACACGGTTAATAGGACTACTATAAATTGTTGTATCCACTATTATAACAACTAGTACTGTGGGTTTATTTATTTAGAGTCAAAAATGTGTAATAGCTTTTAGTTTACCTCTTAGCTATATTTTAGGTAATCTGTATCAACCAACTATCATTCCGCCAAGGATAGTTGTAATTCTTTGTGATTCAATCAATAAAGAATAACCGTTGACTCTATTTAATCTTCATGTTTGAATACTAATCGTGTTTAACAGTTAAGTTAATTAACAGAAATTGTATTCACCCCCCCCCCTCTACAATACTCCTGTTGTTATCAAGGGACCAACAACTGGTATCGGAGCTTTAGTCTTGATAATTAATATCTTGGATCTGAATTCTCTCATGGCTGCATATTCAAATACAGCTTACCTTGAAAATGGCTCATCCAATAGACTACCCAAATTTGATGAAGATGAGTATGAAACTTGGAAGGCAAGATTCATGCTTCACCTTGAGTCTATTGACCCACTCATGCCTGGTATTGTCACAGATGGTCCATTTGTTCCCACTGAGACTATTGGTAGTGCTCCAGCTACAGCTGACACTCCTCCTGTTCCTGGCAGAGAGGTTATTCTCACTCCTTTTAGATGGGATGCTGAGGATAAACGTCGTGTTGGACTTGACCCTAAAATTAGAACCCTGTTAGCCATAACTTTGCCTAACCCACTGTTCAAACTGATTAAGGGAAAAGCAAATGCCAAGCTTATGTTGGACTATCTAGATGTCACCTATGAGGGTATGGGAGAAGTAAGGCAGAACAGAATGATTGCTTTGAAAAGAGAATATGAAATGTTCTTTGCCTACAAGAATGAAACCTTAAGCAAACCTTTATTAGGTTTAACTCCCTGATTGCAGACCTGATCACTTTGAATGTCACCTATACTGAATTTGAACAAGTAAACAAATTCATTGATTCACTACCTACTAAATGGAAATCTGTTACTGACCCTTTAAGAACCACTCAGACCTTAAAGAACTTTAACATGTCTTCTCTCTACAATTCACTTTGGAACCATGAGAAATCAGAGGCTAAATTTGAACTTAACTTGAAAGAAAATTTTAGGTCTGCCCCCACCACTTCAAAATCTTCTAAGATAGATGATACTGCTCTTATTGCTGCTGCTAAAAAGAAAGCTCAAAAGGCTTTACTGGTTCAAAAGTTGTTGGCAGAAGAAGAGACAGCTGAGAGTGATGTGGATAGTGGTACTGGGTCTGAAGAAAGCTGTGATGATGAAAGTGATGTAGAAGGGTTTGCTGAAGGTATGGCTTTGCTGGCTAGGCAGTTCAAAAGGTTCAATCGTAATAGAACCAGCAAGTCATATAAAGGGAGTAAGAAACCGAGTAGTAGGTATAGCAGCAAGTCAGTCAAGGGTACTAAATCTGAGTGTTATAATTGTGGGAAGGTTGGACATTTGCTGCTGAATGCATGTCCAGGAAACCTTCAACTTCACATGCTAACTCTTTCTCAAAAGCTGACAAGTACAAGAACAAGTACAAAGCTATGAAAGCTCAGATGAAGGAAAGTGCTAAGACTGATAAGAAGGGTAAAAAGCCAGAAAAGGTTCTAGTTGCTGAGCATCATGATTGGGATGAAACCAGCTCGTCATCATCCTCTGATAGTGATACTGATGATGATGGTGCTGGTTATGCTCCAGATAAAAAGCTGTGTTTAATGGCCAAGGAGGTCAAGGAGTCTGATGAGGATGATAGTGGTAGTAAGTTTTTGGCTGATATGAGGGAAGCTGATCAGAAAAGAGATTCACCTCAATGGAAAACTGAATTGATGTATAAGGTTGATAATTTTCGAACTTATACTGATGATGAAAAAGCCGAAATGTTTGACAACCTAAGAGTTGACTTATGTAGAGGCAGCAAACGTAAAGAAGTTTTGAAAACTGACAACAAATCTTTAAATGAGAAACTTAAAAGCAAAAATGATGAAATTAAAATCTTGAAAGATGATATTTCCAAACTTGAAAAACAAAACTTTGCTTTAAAGTCTCTTCACGTTGAGGCAGCAGAAGTCAAGAACCAGCTGGATAATCTTAAAAAGGTTGTCACTTCGTGGTGTACATCTGCTCAACGCACAGCAAAGTGTGTTAACGAGCAGGTGCCTGCCTAAGTTGAAGCTTTCTTTGCTGGTGACTATGCTGCTGTTGCTGCTATTGCAGAAGTTACTTTCATGGACCCAATTCTTAAAACTGATCCTGAAGCTGTCTTGCCAAATACTTTTTCCAAGATAGTTAAGGGTAAAAAGGTCTTAACAAATAAGTTTGTTAGACCTGCTGTGTCCCCACCACCTACCATGAAAGAGATTTTGGAGGATGAAGTTAGAGCAAGAGAAGCTAGTACCTCAATTGATGAGACTACTGACCCCTCAAGCATCTACTACATGACTCCAAAAGAAAGATGTATTAAAAGGGAAATCACTGAAAATAATCTAAGAAAAATTAAACCAACTGATTCCCCTTCGTGTTCGAGTTCCATTTGTGCTGAGCCAGCTGATGATAAACTTACTGGTCAACCAGTAGCTATAGACAAGCCAGTCAAACGAAATACTGGCAAGTCCAAGGCAGCAGGAAAAACTTCTTCTAGTTCTTCAGCTTCAGTAGATAAGCCAGTAACTTCCCACGCTGGCTCGTCAAGTGATAAAGGCAAAGCAATACGCCATGACTATGGTACTGGTTCTAAGAAGAAAGCTATCCTTAAGGGAAAAGTAAAAGTGGACTCGAATGATGAGCTGTCTATCACTGAGATTATGACAGTCAAGTTTGACCAGCTAATTGAGGCAGTAACCAAAAGTCGATCCGATCTTACTGCACCCATTTACTCAGTGTATGACCAGTCACCGATACCAAATGTGAGAAAATGCTACAAATGTGGCAGCAAGTTTCACTTAGCCAACCGGTGTACTCTAACCCTAACCCCATCTGCTGTTGCTTCTTCAAGCAAACCAGCAGACAGGAAGAGATCATCAAAGATGACCCTTCCAGAACCCATCCTTGGATGGGTTCCCAAAAAGAACTAATCAATTAGCTACTGTGCAGAGCGTTCAAAACAAGCAAATCTGGTATCACGATAGTGGTTGTTCGAGACATATGACCAGATGTAAGTCCCTGCTGATGGACTATCAAGAAAAGGATGGTCCAGTTGTTTCGTATGGAGATAATTCGTTGGGTTACACAAAGGGTTTTGGTACTTTGACAAATGGGAATGTCATGTTCTCAAATGTTGCGTATGTCGTTGGGCTCAAACATAATTTACTCAGCATAAGCCAACTGACAAGTAAGAATAAGATAGTCCAATTCAGAAGGAAAATTGGCACTATTTTTGATAAGACAGGAAGCCACTACTGACTGCAAAATGTCATGAAAACATGTATCAAATTGACATGAACACAGCAGTCACAACAACTGATACTTATTTCTATTCAAAGGCAGCAGACAACCTGAAGTGGTTATGGCACAAGAGACTCTCATATCTCAATTTCAAAGATATTCACAAATTATCCCGTAGAATTTTGGTGTCTGTGCTACCCACCATGTCATATGTAAAGGACAGATTGTGTCCTGGCTGTTGAGAAACCATTTCATTTACTTCATATGGATCTATTTGGTCATGTTAATATGGCCAGCTGTAGTGGGAAGAAGTATACACTGGTTATTGTTGATGAATATTCCAGATACACCTGAGTATTCTTTTTGAAGCAAAAGAGTGAAACTGCTGATGAAATTATCAATTTTATCAAAAGAATGAAGCTTTTAAATGGGCAACTGGTGAAACAGCTAAGAAGTTATCATGGTACAGAATTCAGAAATGCTACACTAGAAGAATTTTGTGCCGATAAAGGTATTTCACATAACTTTTTTGCTGTGAGAACACCTCAACAGAATGGTGTTGCAGAAAGAAGAAACATAACTCTCATTGAAGCAGCAAGATCTATGTTAGCTGAGTCTGGGCTGAAAAATTCATATTGGGCAGAAGCTGTGAACACTGCATGTTTTACCCCGAATAGATCTTTAATAGTGAAAAGACATCAGAAAACTGCTTATGAAGTTCTCAAACGAAGAAGGCCCTCAATTTCATTTCTTCATGTATTTGGCACTCCCTGTTTCATTTTAAACAATAGGGATCAGCTAGGCAAGTTTGATGCTAAGGCTGATGAAGGTATATTCTTGGGATATTCCAACATGTCAAAGGCATATAGGGTTTTCAATAAAAGAAGGGGTTGTTTTGAAGAATCAATTAATGTTACATTTGATGAAACTGCCCCAGCTTCATCTCCCAGTCAAGAAGATGAAGAGTTATTGTTTGAAGAGCCTACTCAGCAAGCTCTTGATGATGATGAAGAACTAGCTGCAAATCCCTCACCAATCCATGTTGTTGGGTTCTCTGATGATGAGATGGAACACTCTGTTCCATTTGTGTTTAAACCAAGTGGACCTACTGGCTCTACTGAAGTCCTACAACTTGAGCATAGGTCTACTGGTTCTGAAGGATCATAAGCTGGTACTGGTTACATTAATAATGAACAGCTGTCTCCAACTGATGCTCATACCTTTGAACCAGCTGATGACCAAGATGTTGTGTGTTCCACGACTAGCTCACCGGTTCATAACACTAGATGGACAAAAGAGCATCCAATTGAGCAAGTTATTGGTAATCTGGCTAGTGGTGTTAAAACAAGAAGGCATGCAACCAGCAACTTTTGTATGCATGTAAATTTTGTGTCTACCATTGAACCTACATGTCCTGATGAAGCAATCAAAGATTTAAGCTGGGCAGGAGCTATGCAAGAAGAAATCTCCCAGTTTGATAGGAATAAGGTTTGGACATTGGTACCTAAACCTAATGATGAAACTAAGAAGATCATTGGTACCAAGTGGGTTTTCAAGAACAAGATGGATGAAGATGGGATTGTGATCAGAAACAAAACTAGATTGGTAGCTCAAGGTTTCAAACAGGAAGAAGGATTAGATTATGGAGAGACATATGCCCCAGTGGCTAGGATGGAAGCTATCAGATTGTTCTTGGCATATGCTGCTAAGATGAACTTTAGAGTATTCCAGATGGATGCTAAATCTGCATTTCTAAATGGGAAGCTGCAAGAAGAAGTTTATGTCAAACTGCCTCCTTGTTTTGTAAGCAGTAAATATCCAGACCATGTCTACATGCTAGACAAAGCTATTTATGGCCTCAAACAGGCTCCAAGAGCATGGTATGAGACACTTCATGTGTATCTCACTGGTATAGGTTTTAAAGTTGGAACAATTGATACCACTCTGTTCTCAAAAGAGACAGATGGTGATCTCTTGCTGGTACAGATATATGTGGATGATATTATTTATGGATCTAAAAATGAGAAACATTGTCAAGATTTTTCAAAACTTATGTCAAAGACATATGAAATGAGCTTACAAAGAGATTGGCAATACTTTTTGGGATTGCAAATTAAACAACTTGATGATGAAATTTTTATAAGTCAGGATAAATATATCAAAGATATGTTAAAGAAATTTGGTCTGACCTGTTTAAAAGATATAGGGACCCCAATGGCAGCATCTATTAAAATAGATGCTGATCCCAATGGTGAACCATTCAATATCACTGAATATAGAGGTATGATTGGATCCCTACTTTATCTTACAGCCAGCAGACCAGATATTATGTTTTCCACATGTCTCTATGCCAGATATCAAGCTAATCCTAAAGAGTCACACTTGCTAGCAGTTAAAAGGATATTTAGGTATCTGAAAGCTACTGCTAAACGTGGTCTTTGGTATCCTAAAGACCAGGATTTTGAGCTAATTGGGTATTCATATACTGACTTTGCAGGGTGTAAAATAGACATGAAAAGTACTACTGGTGGTTGCCAGTTACTGGGTGGTAGGCTAGTCAGCTGAATGAGCAAAAAGCAAAATACTGTGTCCACATCTACTGCTAAGGCAGAATACGTTTCTGCTGGTAGTTGTACCACTCAAGTACTATGGATGCAAAGCCAGCTGAAGGACTATGGTGTTCATGTTACAAAGACTCCAATCTACTGTGACAACACAAGTGCAATTGCTATCACCAACAATCCTGTGATCCATTCAAGGACGAAGCACATTGACGTTCGATATCATTTCATAAGGGATCACGTTCAAAAAGGAGATGTGGAGCTACATTTTATTTCAACAGACCAGCAGTTAGCAGATCTATTCATAAAGCCCTTAGATGAGAAACGTTTTAACTATCTCATCTCTGAGCTGGGTATGCTTGAACTTTAAATAAAAGACAATTTTGTTGGTGTGCTGGCTCTACAACATGTAGGGCAAACCAGTAAGTCACATTTTTTTTAACTTACTGCCTACATGTCAAACACTCAGCACAACATGGTCTTTTATACTTTGGTCACTTAAAATGTTTTAAATGAAATAATAAATTGCTCACAAAATTAAATGATTCCTTAAAACTGAAACTCATTTACTCCCAATGTTTTAAATTAAATTCATGACATATTAAAAGTAACAAAGTATTTTGTATTTAATACAAAACTTATTTTATGGTCTTTAAATCAATTTTGAATTAAAACCTGCTGCATTTAATGCTGAATGGGAGGTATGAGTGTTCAAGCCGTATATACGTCATGTCAACAGTCTGTGTCCCCTCAAAAGTGTGCAGTCTGTCACATCTGCCCAAGCGCCTGCAGATGACAGTTGCCATTTTCTCTCACCTGCACTTTTTCATCCAATCACAACGGTTAAAAGAGTGTTTTATCTTCCATAATAACCTTCGGTTATTCATTATTCAAAATCACATACTCTTTTCTCTCAAAATCTTCAAATCTTCCAACTTTCACAACTTCATATCTTCATCTTTACCCATCATCAATGGCAGACCAACCACAATCACCACATGTTGAACACCAGCTATAGGAACAACAACAGCAACAACAACTGGCACAACAACCTGATCAACAACCACAACCGGCACCGGATGAACAGGTTGTTTAAGGACCACTGTTCAATCTCCACCCAGCTCTGGTTAGGGCTACTAATGCACCTGAACACACGGCTATTCGCCTATCAAGAGGCAATGCTGCTCATTCACTCTCCATTCCCAAATCAAAAGTCAATATGGGTTATGAAACGCTAATTGACTACATCCGGTAGTCCCCTCTGGCTAGAGCTATTACCGGTGTACCTTCACGCCTATATGCTTCCTGCTTGGCACGATTTTGGTATACTGCCACCACTCCCCAGAATGTTTCATGTATTCGTGGCATGGTAACAGAAACCCTAACTTGCTCCATCACTGTTGAGGCCATCTGTCGTGCCCTTCAATTACCAGATGGACCATTTGTTGATTCACCAACCAGCGATGTATTCAGAAGGGAGGTGCTAGAAATCATTGGGTTTACTCAACCAATTGCTCATACACCTTTGAGGAAGCATATGCCACCTCTTTGGTACTACTTCTTTGGGCTGCTGACCCAGTGCATCAGCCAGAAATCTGGAAGTTTTGACCAGTGCTCAGATTTTGAGCTTAAAATTGGTGATGGTTTGTTGTTCAACAGGAACATTGATTATGCCGGGGAAATTTATTTGAGGCTAAGGGAGATGGTGCAAGCACCTAAACGAACACATTTAATCCCCTTTCTAAGGTTCTTAAGCCTGGTTTTTGAAAGTGAGTTGGGTGAAGCTTACCAGCAGATTGCTGATCAATCATACGACCTGCCTCTAAAATAAGGGGGTATGCCAAAAGATGCACCTGCTGCTCCATATGCTGGTTTGACACCAGGCATGATCGAGTATCTTGCTGCTCTGGGTAGAGCTAACCAATCGACTGCCTCTGGTTCTGCACCAGCTGAGGGGGAGGGTCCTCAGCGTAAGCCAGCTACGCGTAGGAAGCAGCCAGCTACCTCAACTAGAATAGCCACCGTCTCACATACTGGCAAATCCAAACATGCAAAGGCTGGCTCCAAGCAAACCACAGGGGAGATTGCACCAGTCTCAACTACTGCTCCTACAAAGGATGTGGCTATGAACCTGGTGTGTTTCTAGACCATACAGCAGAAAATTCTAACTTAATTGAAAACATTTTAACTGCTGACTTGAAAAATGAAAGTGGAGTTAAAGGTATAACCTTGGCTCCCAAGCTGACTGGTTTTAAAACTAGTGTTAAGAATAGTAGCAACCCATATTCTTCTAACTAGACACTTCCACATTTTTCTCAAATAAACATAATGCAATATCCTTTGCTGACAGTACAACCAGCAGAGAACATCACTGACCCTCGAAGCTATCTTGAGCTGGCTCCTCATCGTGTTAAATCAGCTCAGGCTACTGCACAGACAATATGTTACTTGGATCATGATAAGAGTCTTACTCCTACATCATTACCAGCCAGAACTCTTACACTATCTAGGTTAACATGTGTTTCCAATGAGTCAGCAGAGTCATAGCTGCACTTATAGACACCTAACTCTGTCTCAATCAAAGGGCTGACTAAACCACCAGTCTGTCCCCAGAGACTAACAACAGATGCAATTGTTGAGTCAAATTTATTTGGTTCTACAGTTGTTAAC
Source organism: Rutidosis leptorrhynchoides (assembly GCF_046630445.1). NCBI lineage: Eukaryota > Viridiplantae > Streptophyta > Magnoliopsida > Asterales > Asteraceae > Rutidosis > Rutidosis leptorrhynchoides. The sequence goes on from NC_092338.1 coordinate 399,101,825, forward strand.
ATAAAATGTTCTTTTGTTTCAGTTCTTAGCAGGGTAGATGAACAGGCAGAGGGGGAGCACGAAAAGGATGTTAATGTTTCTACTGATGAGCTTTCTGCTACTGCTATTGGTGTTGGTGCTACTGATTTACCTACTGGTGGTGCTGACACTAGTACTGTTGTCTCTACTGCTGCTGGCTCTATTGGAGACAATGTGGTTGCTGGTTCCACTGATCTTACTGTTAATGAGGAGGTAGCTACTACTGATATATCTGCTACTCCTCTTACTGTCTCTGGTATTGCTGCTTCAACCACTGATTCTGAAGTGGTTGATGAGATGATAATGGAACCTCCTCCGGTACTTGAAAAGGTTATTGATAACATTGTTAAGGAGGTTCTTGATATTGATGCTGCTACCACTCCCACTGTCACTACAACTGTTGCTCCTACTGTTATTCCAGATGTTTCTGATCTTCAATCGAGACAATTTATTACTGTGGATTCTGCTGGTAATCTACAGGTTTTTGATTCAACACCGGATACTTTCTTTAAAGGTGCTGCAGATGCTGCTTCTTCACCTACTGCACAGTCACCTACTGCTGCTACTGGTTCTACGGAACCCATTATGGATGCTGGTACCTCTGCTACTACCACTACTGATTCATCTCAGGCTACTGCTTCTGATGAGCAGCAGCCATATGTGTGCTAGGTACCAGATCCTGATGAAGTTGTACCTAACTTCATCTATAGGGGAGCCTCCATCACTTCCAGAGTTGCCCTGCTGGTGGATCAGCTGACTATTGATCCCCAAAGTGCTCTGGTGTCGGTCAGTAAACTACCTAGGGAAGATCTGACTGAAATGCTGTCTCAGCTTGATCGACCAGCAAGAGAAGAGGTATATGAGAGGCTGTCTACTTTAGAACAGATCAACGAGCAGCCATACTATCACTATTTTGGTATGTCTCCAGCTGCTTCTCCATGGCTTGGTACATGGAGGCCTCTCAAGTTCATCAGAGATACCACTAATGGTAAGTTTATCATGCAACAACTTCCTGATTCACCAGTACCTTCTGATTCATCAGCTTCTTCCTCATCATCTTCTTCATCTGATGGTGATGCTAATAAAGGTACTGGTAAGGAAGAGCCAATCATTCATGATAATGTGACTGGCTCCAAAGATAAACCAGTGGATCTCACTGATGATGCTGATAATGATGCTGATAAGGATACCAGTGGTTCTAAACCTTCGAGTGAAGGTAAAAATGATGGTGATCATGGTGATGAGTCAGAATCTGACCTTTCACCTCCACCACCCCACGGAGGTACTCATGTGTTAGCTGCTAGTGATCGCCCCTCAACCAGCTATACTAAGTTTAATGCTAATGAGGTGGCTGCCATCTCCACTTTGGCTGTCTATAAGACATTAGCTGCGGTCACACCGGATCTACAAAACACCATTCGTTCTGCTATTGTTGATAAAGTGTCTGAAGCAGTACGCACAGCTGGGGAGGTTACCACTTCTTATATTGAGAACAAGGTCAAACAAGTGTGTGCCTTTGTAGATCTTACGGTGGAAGCCATTGCCAAACAACATGAAGAGGAGGAGGATTTAAAGAAGCGAATCATCTCTCACAATGAATATACTGAGGATATTACCCATCTTCAAGCTAATTTGGATGCTGCTAATCGCAGAATTCTTTTCCTTGATGAAGAAAACAGGGTTTTAGAAGAGAGATTGGATTCGCAGGAACAGTAAATGGCTACTATGATTCCTGCCTCAGCTTATGTTCAAATGGTGGAGGTAATGCAACGCATGGCTGATCTTCAAGCTGGTGTTAGGGCTGATGTTCAAAACATGGCCATGGGTGTTGCTAGAAATGAAGTTTGTACTTCCAACCTCTGCCTAAGACAATATGGCGTAGATCCTGGTGCCCATCTTTCTCTTGCTGATGCTGACTGGAACAATTTTGCTTTCTCTGTTCCTCAGTCAGATAGTGACCTTGATGCACAGGTCTCTCCTGCTCACCCTTCTGCCCCTGATGATGACAAAAAGGGGGAGAAGAAGTCTAAGAAAATGTCCAAAAAGAGAAAACAATCTGAGGGGGAGCATGAGCATGAAAAGGCTCCTAAACAGCAGAGGAGAGATGGTGATGATGGTGGTGATGGTACTGGCACTAAGCCCAGCAACGCTCATACTGAAGCTGGTGTACAGGCAGCTGGTGAATCTCAACCCAGTTGTTTGTCACATCAGTGGATGATATTGGTTCTGGCAGTAAGCCCATTGATGTTTCTGAATTGGCAATTGCTGAATCTTTTTCTATCTCTCAAACCATTGAACGTAAATTGAAAAGAAAAATGGAGAGACATCAGAAGAGACAACAGGAATTAGATGTTGCTTTCAACGCTAAGTTTGGGGCCTATGTTGCTCTAAAAAGACTTAAAATGGAATGTAGGCGAACCCTCACTCCTGATAAGCGTGAAATTGATGATCATCTGATCAGCATTGAAGAATATAAAAGGGCTACACTGAAAAGAAATGCTAAGTTCATGATCAAGTATGATAAAAAGAAAGCCAAGCTGTATGCTGAGCGAGCAGATAGAATAAAGAAGATAACTCCTGAAGAAATGAAAGATTACTTAGCTTCTACTGAGTCAGGAGGAGTTAGAGCTGATGTATTTATGAAATGGCTAGATGCAATATTAGAAACCAGCTCATCTTCTCGACCAGTATCATCTACTCAGCCAGCTACACAACAACAACCAGCAGATATTGATGTTCAGGGGTAGCATCTTGCTATTGTTCCCTATCTGTCACCACAAGAACCAGTATCAACACAAGAACCATCAGCTAAACCCGAGCCAATTGACAAACAAAGGGTGAAATCTGCTCCTAGGGACAACCAGCCCCTAAGGAAAGGACCCCTATTTAAGGCAGCTGATGAAGATGCTGAGGCAGTTGTGCCAGCTGATACTAATCAGTCAGCTGGTACTGAAGACACAGCAAGGAGTGCTGTGAATGAAGACCCAGCCAGTAGTGTGCTGCTGGGTGAAACAAGTGTTGAAGACCCAGCAAAGGTAGATGTGATGGGTGCTAATCAAGATGATGATACGGTTAATCCTGCTGACTTTACAGTCCGGGGTAGTGGAGATCACTTATTTGTTCAATCACCTATCTCTCCCCAGACCCTCACTTATATTAATAGAACACAGGATAATCGTTTTAATCAGTTCCAGTGAGTTCATTTGGCATAGGTGAATCAATCATGTATCCTCCATCTTCCCCAAAATGTCATGGTAAACACAGAACTTGGGAAGATGATTCAGTTGCCCGTGGTGAGCCAGATCTATTTAAAATGAATCCATATGAAAGAGATGCTTACAGGCTGGAGATCACTATATCAGAATTTCTTGAGCAAAGACAAGCAGCTATTAATGAAAGGATACACCAAGTTAGATTGCTGCATCATCCTCTTGATCAGCCACTCTACATCACTGCCTTGACTTATGGCATTAAAATTGGTGTATACTTAAATAACAGTGGTCAAAGGCTCTCTACTGATGAGGAGAAAGCTCAATTTCAAGAGTCTCACCAGCTGGGTATAGATCTAAGGGAGTATCATGCTGCCCTTAGAACTGAAGAGGGTAGAAAGATGATTGAAACAGCAAAGTCCCTAAGAATTAATGCCGATGATTATCTGTTGGGCTTAGAAACTGAAATGCAAAGAAGGGAGGCTGCTGATGCTGAACTCGCTGAGAGGGTAAGGCTTCAGGAGATAGAAGACAAATTGGCTGCTGATAGAAAGCTAGAGGCTGAGTCCCTCAAATTAGCTAAAGCCATTGTCAAGGAACAGGATAAGGCCTTTGATGAACTAGAAGCTGCTGAGAAAGCACCTGCTATTGCTCCTATGAAAACTGCCCGAACCATAGAACTATATGATCATTATTATTGGAGCAAGTATGGTGATGTGATGAACAGAAGATCAAATCCCAACAAGATCATCAAGGTGCACAGAGGCTCAAAAATAGCTTTCAATGTCAGCAGGGAGAATAATGTTCAAGAAAGGATAAATTATGATGAGTTACGATCTTTAGGATTCAGTGAATGGATGGAGATATTGGAGTATTTCATTGGTAAAGCTGAAAGTGGTATTAAAAAGTCATTATAACCAGAACTGCAAGATCTCTTCAACAAAGTTACAAAATTTGGGAATGCACCAGTAGTAAACGTAGAAGAGGTACTTTCTCAAAAACCTAAAGGGAAGAAATCTACTGGTGAAGGCCTACAAAGAAGAGATCGCATCATTCTACCTCCTCATATCCCTATATTTGATCCTGCTGATATACCTATACTATTTCCTGAAGCCTGGAGAATCAAACAAGAGGAGCTATCTGAAGAGGAATTAGATAAAGATAAAGATAGATAGCCCTCTAGTGCTTAAATTATATCTTTTGTTTACTTCATTTTTCATTATGATGTTCTTGTAATTTCTGTATATCCTCTGTTGTAATGAAAGTGAAATGAGTTTATCTTCAAAATCATATCAAATTATAAGAAATAGATAACTCAGCAAAAGATCCCAAAAACAAACTTAAAGGGGACAAATTTACTGCCTATTTTTCATTAGGTCCCTCTGTGCTAGCTTTACTGTTTTCCCTATATGTCATAGGTTTTGTCATCATCAAATAGGGGAAATTTTTGAGTCCCCAAAATAATTAAGGATTTAATTATGACAAAATTGTAATTTATTTGCACTAAAATGTTATGTACTGCCAGCACAAGTTTGTTTATGTATAGACAACAGATATTGCTGTATCAGATGTTTGGTTTGCTGCTCAGTCTACCAGCATAAGGTAGACAGTGTTCTTCAATCAGCACATGATGTGTACTCAACAATTCAATCAAGTGTGTCAGCAATGAAGAACCAGCACAGCTGGAATGCAGCTTACTACACAAGACAGCTATGCTCCATTATAAGCATAGTAGTTTCCCGAGTGGTCTACATCAATTGTACTATTTAACAGAAGTCAAAGACAAAGTTGAACAGAAAAGGACACGCATCGGCGGCTGACAAGTGACCTTACAAGACCACGTGGGAATGCAGAAGTTTAACGCATGTGCAGATATGAGTTATACTTTGTCAACACCTAGGGAACACAACATTCTATTTGTTTAATCAAATAGTGGTGCCAAACCAAATTGGGGTGTTCCTGCAAATAGCTACCAAAGAGGAAAGAGGAGAGCATGCTCTCTGATGCAGTTGTCCCCACAAGTACAGACATCCTATGTACCAGTGGACAATATAACCATTACACGGTTAATAGGACTACTATAAATTGTTGTATCCACTATTGTAACAACTAGTGGTGTGGGTTTATTTATTTAGAGTCAAAATGTGTAATAGCTTTTAGTTTACCTCTTAGCTATATTCTAGGTAATCTGTATCAACCAACTATCATTCTGCTAAGGATAGTTGTAATTCTTTGTGATTCAATCAATAAAGAATAACCGTTGAAAATTACCTGTGACTCTATTTATTCTTCATGTTTGAATACTAATCGTGTTTAGCTGTTAAGTTAATTAAAAGAAATTATATTCACCCCCCTAAAATACTCCTGTTGTTATCAAGGGACCAACAATACTATATAGTTATGAACATGTATGATCATAAATAAAGAATATATATATATATATATATATATATATATATATATATATATATATATATATATATATATATATATATATATATATATATATATATATATATATATATATATATATATATATATATATATGTATCACATAGGTGTATATTTATATATGTAACATATAATGATAAATATACATAATAGTTGATTAATTAAATAATAATACTATTATTAGTATAACTTATACACCTAACTATATAGTAACACTTAATTACACTAAATATATTATCATATATATATATATATATATATATATATATATATATATATATATATATATATATATATATATATATATATATATATATATATATATATATAATAATAATAACTTGTTATGTGTATACACTTAACGTGAAGGTTATAATTAAAGATAGCGTACAAAGACTACAAACATCACCACTACTTGTGGCCTAGGGGATCCTTGTTACCATTATGGGACGCTTGTGGATCTCGAATGCCAAGACTTAGATTCTGCTCAAGAGATCATGGGCCGCTCGGTAACAATAGATCATTCAAGGGACTTGCATGGTAGCAATGAAGTTTGGGCGAGATTGTACAACATCTTTGTTAAGAATTATAACCCGAACTTCTTAAATTAGAAGCTTACTATAAGTAGAAGCTTTCCATAAATAGTAAGTTTCCAAATATAAGAACTTTTGAGAAATAGGAACTTTTCTCGAAAACCGTCACTGTTAATATAGTTTGCTATATTAATAAACAAACTTTATGTCTGTTAGACATTAACTAATCAAAGATTATATCTCTAGGTTAAGATCTCCGATTACATACTCCATTCATACTACTTGCAGGGAATTTCTTGCTTGCTACTAAGGTGAACTTCATAGCCCCACTTTTTAACTGTCTTTATATACTTGCTTTAAACTTTTGGGGTGAGACACTTGCTTGCTTTTAAACTGTTTTATGATTAGACACAAGTACTCGAAAACTTTATCTTGATTAGTTCAAACTGTGCTATAACATGCTTTGATTCATGCTTAATCCCTGCCATGATATCGTTAGTTGCTGGAATTTTTGCAAGTTAATTATTGTGGGTAGCGCTATTGAGAGTGACGTCTCTATCCGGATAACCGTTGGTCAATGGATACATAATAATGATTTAAAGACACGAATGAATAAAGTGATCACGGGGTAACTTGTCTAGTTTCGATATCATACACCTCAGCACTACTAACGAACTGATTAAACTTTAAAACTAAATCTTGTGGTCTAAACACTATTATAAACCTATGTTGTTCACTCAACCATTTTTGGTTGACACTTTAAGCATGTTTTGTCTCAGGTGAAGATTGCTAAAGATTATTTGCTATTTGGACCTTGCAGCTTTTGGAGTCCGCATTTTATCATTTATATCATTGCATTAAAACATTTAGTTTACATTTACATTTTTAAGGATTCAATTGTAATGACTTATACTTTCCGCTTCTATAATACATTGGTTTTTAATTAAAACATCTCATATAGAGTCGTTCTCGCTTTACACTTGTGTTATGATATTGGTTAGTCACATGTGACCCCTGGTCCCATTTAGGGGGTGTGACAGATTGGTATCAGAGCCAGGTTGTTATAGAGAACCAGGATTTCATTTTATGTATGCCTTATGTGTTAGTTAGGTACCTTAGCAATCTATAGGTCTATAACCTTTCCTGTTTTAGTTTCTAGTGCTTTTCACCTTACATTTTACTTGTGCTTTTGCGTCATCCTTAGAACCTACCTAATCATCTCTCTTTCTTTTCATTTAGGATGTCTCGCCGTAACCCAATCGTCATTTCTGACTCTGAGGGATCCGACTTCGAAAGAACTGTCCGCACACCGACTTATGGACCTGTTTCCCCGCCATTATCACCAACTCACCCCTAATATATTCCTGCTAGTCCACCACACTCCCCTATTATGGAAGAATCCCACACTAATGCTAACTATGATGGGGATGACGAGGAGGAAGAGTTTGTGGAAGAGATGATTGAGGAAGAAGGGGAGGAGGAGCCTTCCGAGGAAGAACCCGAGGAAGAGTCCAAGTCCGAGTCCTCTGTTGCCTTACCTCCTTCTTTAAAAAGAAAGGAACCCGAAACATCAAAAACTGAGAGTTTAAGTTCATCCAAAGAACCCCGTCTTACCACTGTTCTCGTGCTTTGCACGAACTCTATTGAACATGCTAAGGTAAAGAGTGATTTACATGAAGTGAAGACAGAGTTTGGTAAGTTAAAGGAACTTATGGATGGTCAATTTAGTACGCTTGAAGATCAACAAGAGGAATTGTCAACATACTCATATGATGTGTATAACATCTTTAGAAAGACTGCTAAGAGACATGATAGAGAAATTGAGCTTCAAGATCAAAGGATTGAGGAACTCGAGAAGGAGGTGCAGTTTCTCAAGGATCTTCTGTGGGAACATTTCAAGACCCAACCCCCATCACCTAAGAATTAGATCTTAGGATTTCTTTTCCATTTCCGTATCTGTGTTTTCCATTCATTGTAAAGGCTTTTCCTAAACCTACTATCTTTGTTTCGTTTCGTTTTTATTCTATTTTCGTTTCGTGTATAATAAAAGATGTTAGTTATCTTTGTGATTTTTAATGAAATTCAAGTGTTTTTAATACATCTCGTTGTTTCTCCTACCTATTTTCCTAATACATGTTGTGTGAAATTTGTGCATTATTAAACAAACTTATAACTTACTAGCACCGTAACTCTTCGACTAATATTGTTGTATGTATTGAAGATCAATGGCTCAACCAACTCATGGTGCTAACGCTCTTCTAAACGTTACTTTGACTCCCGCACAATTTCAACAACTGTTGGCGGCCGTGCAAGGCAATAGCAACAATGGCGAACCGCGAAATCTTTTGACTGCTTGTTCACATCAAAATTTCATGAACTACCAGCCCACTACATACCAGAGTACTGAAAGACCTAGGCTTAGTAATATAGAAATGCTGAATGCTGATCTCATGAGCTACACCAACTGATTTCAATAATTTGCTCTCATGACTACTCCCGAGTATCTAGGGATCCAATGCTACATTAATGGATTACCTGAGGAAGTCCGGAGAGATGTTACCTTGACGAACCCAAGCACCATACAAGAAGCTGCTTGCATGGCAAGCTATTTCATCGACAAACATAAGGAGAAAGAAGGTGCAAAGAGGAAGAGAGAAGGAATGGAGCAAGAAAATTCTAAAAGCAAATTCAACAAGCTTTATAAGGGAAACCATCCTTATTGCAAAAGATGTGAGAGACATCATGAAGGATGGTGTAAGGCCAAGTGCATCAAGTGTAAGAAGGTGGGTCACATAGCCAAGAATTGTAGGGTTGTTATTCCAGCAACCAAAACTCCAGCCACAAAGGCAAATGCAACAGTTCCTACTTGCTATAACTGCGGAGGAGTAGGGCATTTCAAAATAAATGTTTGGATAAGAGGAATAATGAAGAGGCACAATGACGAGTTTTTGGAAACCACTAGAGTCATTTAAATTTCTCATTTTTATAGTGTTCTTTATGTAACCATTTAGTACTTCTATAGTTTGGAAGATTTCATTAAGTTTCTGTAATACTCTGGTTATTTTTCTTTTAAATGAATGAATGATGTTATTTTCCTTTCTTTCATTTTCCATTGAATCATTCACCTCGAAGGAGATGAATATTGACTAGATGACATAGTAGTAACTTTATGGAGTGATAAAAGTATGATTTAGTATAATATAATGGCGCCTGATCAACGTAGTTATATTATAATAAATCATGTAGAAATCCTTATGGATCATGATGGAAATAAGATCTGATCAACCTTAGGATCATTGTGTACTGTTACCTACTCCTTATCACTATACTGTCAACTAAAAATATCAACCCTAGATATTATATTATCCTTCACTTGTAAAGTATCCACGCCCAGTGCTGCACCTATTGCATAGGCACCATACCGATTAGCTCCATCCGAAATGAAGGAATTATCCAACCAATTCCAAGAACTTTTAGAGAAAGGTTTCATTTGTCATAGCTCGCCTTCATGGGGAGTACTCATTCTAATTGTTAAGAAGAAAGATGGCACGTTGAGAATGTGTATCGATTACTGAGAACTCAACAAGCTAACCATCAAGAATCATTATCCACTTCCGCGTATTGATGACCTATTTGACCAACTGTGAGTGTCAAGCATCTATTCGAAGTATGACCTTAGGTCGGGTTATTATCAATTGAGAGTCAATGAAGCTGATGTTTCTAAGACTACTTTCCGAACTCGTTATGAACATTATGAGTTTCTTGTCATGCCTTTTGGTTTAACCAATGCTCCTGCTGTATTCATGGATCTTATGAACCGTGTATGTAAACCTTATCTTGACCAATTCGTGATCGTTTTTCATTGATGACATCTTAATCTATTCCAAGAGCGAGAAAGAACATGAGCAACATTTGCGATTGATTCTAGATCACTTAAAGAAGGAACAACTGTATGCCAAGTTTTCCAAGTGTGAACTTTGGCTGTGAACCGTGCAATTTCTTGGACATGTAGTTGATAGTGAAGGAATACATGTCGATCCTATAAAAATCACCGCTATTCGAAATTTTCAAGAACTAGTCTTGGATGAAGTCCATAAGACTAAATATTCCATTCTATCACAACCTCAGTTAGGGCCTAGGTGAATGTGACATTAATATCAAAAATACCAACATATTATATAATGAGAACGGCAATATATAATAAAAACAAACTTTATTGAGTACGCAGCGGAAAATAGAATGTCGTTACAAGAATTTAAATTACAAGAATGTAAATGTTCATAAATGCATAAATAATAAATGTGACTCTTTCTTCAAGTCCTAGAGTCCAAGTAGCATCGTCCAAGACTAGATCATGGAGATTACTAAAGCGAGGAACCCAAATTCTGTTACCAAAGTACCGTGTACCATTAGCTTTCACTTGGAGTTGGTTCTCGAAACTGATAGGTCCTTCACCTTCGATAAGTGTTAGTTTAATAGCTTCAATTTGAGCTTCACATATTCATGATATAAGATTTGATTTGATTTTCAGGTTTAAAGCACAAACACATCTAACATCGTCTTTTCAACTAAGGGCATCGGCAACTACATTTGCCTTCGCAGGATGATATTTCAGCTCACAGTGATAATCGTTCAATAACTCAAGCCATCGTCTTTGTCACATATTTAGCTGTTTCTGATCAAAGATGTATCGAAGACTTTTATGATCAGTGTACACCGTAAACGTGATACCATATAGATAATGTCTCCATATCTTTAATGCAAATACCACGGCTCCTAATTCCAGGTCATGTATGGTATAGTTCTTCTCATGTTTCTTCAACTGTCTAGATGTATAGGCAATAACCTTTTCACGTTGCATTAAAACACAAATAAAGCCTTGCTTTGAGGCATTGCAGTAAACAACAAAATTGTCAGAGCCTTCAGGTAAAGATAGAATTGGGGCTGTGGTCAATTTCTCCTTCAGAACCTTAAATGCAGATTCATGTTCTTCGGACCACTCAAATTTCTTCCCTTTGTGAGTTAACTTTGTAAGGGGTTTAGCAAGGAGGGAAAAATCTTTTATGAATCTTCGATAATAACCGGCAAGTCCCAAAAATTGACGAATATGCTTTGCAGTCTTTGGTATCTCCCAGTTTTGAACAACATGTCTGAGGAATTGTACGGTCTTGAGCCAAAACTCTCACTTTGAAAACTTAGCGTAGAGTTGTTCCTTTCGTAAGAGTTCAAGAATCATGCGCAAATGCTGCTCATGTTCTTTCTCACTCTTGGAGTAGATTAAGATGTCGTCAATGAAAACAATGACAAATTTGTCGAGATATGGTTTGCAGACACGATTCATAAGATCCATGAACATGGCAGGAGCATTAGTTAAGCCAAAAGGCATGACACAAAATTCATAGTGCCCATAACGAGTACGAAAAGCAGTCTTAGGAATATCGGATTCCTTGACTCTAAGTTGGTGATAACCGGACCTCAGATCAATTTTTAAATAAACACTCGACCCTTGAAGTTGGTCAAATAGATCATCAATACGCGGTAATGGATAACGGTTCTTGATAGTAAGCTTGTTGAGTTCGCGGTAATCAATACACATCCTCAACGTACCATCTTTCTTTTTAACGAATAGAATAGGAGCTCCCCATGGGGACGAGCTTGGACGAATGAAACCTTTATCTAATAGTTCTTGGAGTTGGTTGGAAAGTTCCTTCATTTCGGAAGGTGCTAAACGGTATGGTGCTTTAGCAACAGGAGCAGCACCAGGAGATATGTCAATCTTAAATTTGACTTGTCGAGGAGGTGAAAGACCAGGAAGATCTTCAGGAAATACATCGGGATAATCTCTAACCACCGGCACGTCATCAATAAGCTTTTCCTTTGGTTCGACTATCTTAACATGGGCTAATATCGCGGGATAACCTTTCATAAGGTATTTACGGGTTTTGATGCAAGAAATGATGTTGAGCTTGGAACCACTCTTGTTGCCTTAAATGACGAGAGTCTCTCCATTTCCCAACGAAATGTTAACGGTCTTATCAAAACACAAGATTGCAGCATGTAATGGATGTAACCAGTCCATTCCGACTACGACATCGAAGCTTACTAACTCGACCGGTAAAAGGTCAATCTTAAATTCTTGGTCGGCTAGTTTTAGATTACAATTTTTATAGATGTGATCAACTTTCATAACTTTTCCGTTTGCTACCTCTACTAGTCGTTTAGTTTCTAGGGGTTGTGGTCTCTCAGTGAATAAGGTACAAAATTCACTAGACACATAACTCTTATCGGAACCCGTATCGAATAAAATGTTTGCGTAGCAATTATTGACGAGAAACGTACCCGTAATGACTTCATCTTCCTCACGGGCTTCCTCAGCCATTATGACAAACGCACGGCTCTTCGTATTGGTGGTATTGGCTCCAGTAGCAGGGGTATCTTTCTTCTTCGGGCAGTGAGGACTAATATGCCCCTTCTCTCCGCAGGTGTAACAAGTAGGAGGAGCTTTAGCAGGAACAACAGCTTTATCTTTCGGAGGAGTCTTACAAGTCTTAGCTACATGTCCCACCTTCTTACATAAAGAACAAGTAGCAGTGCACCACCCTGGGTGATGCCTTTCACAACGAGCACAATAGGGCTTAGTCCCTATATAACCGGTCCTAGTATTATCAGCAGGCTTCTTAGCAATATTCTAGTTTGAACCCTGAGACGGCTCAAATTTTCTTTTACCATCACTACTCTTAGTATCAACTTGCTTACTAGCCAAAGCCCTTCTTCTTTTGGTAATCATCAGATTTTGAGCCATGAGAATCACAGCATCAACGGTAACTTTCTCAGCAGCGATAACATTTCCCTGAACATCCTCAGGGAGACCTTCAATGTACCTTTCGATCTTTCTCGGCTCAGTAGGAAACATTTTGGGACACAATGTAGAAAGCTCAAGAAAACAATTAGTGTAGCTTTCAATGTCGGTACCCTTAACTTTGAGTTCCCAGAAATCGGCTTCAACCTTTTAGACTTGACTTCTAGGACAAAACTTAGTAACCATCATGCCTTTAAGTTTATCCCATGGGGTTGCATTAGCATTATCGATTCCCATAGACTTAATATGAGCGGTCCACCAAGTCATAACATTGCCAGCTAATGAACTAGCGGCATATTTAACTCAATCATTGTCCCTGCAGTTGCAGACACGGAAGATGGACTCTATTTTTTCGAACCATCGGACTAGTTCAACGGCCTCTTCACTTCCCTTGAAAGCGGGAGGCTTGCAGTTCATAAACTCCTTATAAGAACAAGGTTTTGGTTGATTCTCAACATGATTAGGTTGGACGTTGCCTTGGGCGGCATCAAGTAATTGTTGAAATTGCTCATTAGTCAATACAATGTTGTTAACGGTAGGTGTGCGAGCCATGATGCTTCACTACATAAAAGTGAACATAAGTTTGATAAGTTGACAAGTTATAAGTTTGAGCAATTACAAGTATGATAAAGATAAAGTATTGATATCAACATGATATAGATAAAACACTTTATATTATTAGAAACGAGGCATTAAATAAGCTTTTTTATTACACGAGTTGGATATAGAAATAGTTTTAGGAAAAGCCTTTACATAATTAGGAAATAAAAGAATGGAAAAACAAAACAAATGTCGGGTTCACTTCTTCTTCTCAGCCTCCTTCATGAACTTCTCTACTTTCTCATTCTTCGCCTTTTGTTTCTCATAAAGGAACTCGAGATTATCATAGAGATTAGTAACACTACTATTGACTACATTGCATTCGTAGTCCCTTAGAGCAAGTTGGTGTTTGACACGGTTTTCCTCCATCTTTAATCTAAATTCGACATCTTCTCTCAGATAAGCGAGAGATTGCTTCCCCCATCGGGCACTTCTTTCACTTTCATATTTCACCAACTTTATCTCTTTCTTTAACTCAGCATTTTCCTCCAATAGTTTCTTGATCGCTAGGTCTTTTTCATGCATTCGAACCTCGACCCTTGTAACATGGCGAAGCAAGCCATCAAAGTTCTTCTCGGTAGTTTTTCGCAGATTCGTGATTTCACACATAGCGTTATAGTTATCGTAGGAAGTAGATCGGGCTCTTTTCTTACACGGGCCATCTTCTTCAAAATTAGCAGGGCGTTTCCCTTTACTTTTCGATCTTGGAGTCGGGTGGTATTCGGGAGACTTAGATGAATCTTGGAGGGTGTTTGGGCTGTAGTTCAATGGTGGTGAGTCAGGACCATAAAGAGGGCTTCGAACCAGTCTTGCAGTTGAAGAGTATCCAGTATCTTCTTCGGTGGTAGGTTTGAAGTGAGCCATTACTTCAGATGTTTTGAAGAGAGTTGTTTTGTTTATTTGATTAACGCTTGACATCCTAACATTAGGAAAGAGACTTTGATTAGAATTTTAAGCCTAGATTATTAAAGCAAAGTTGTTAAGATTATAAGGCAATCCTAAGTGCTTTAAGTCTAAGGCAGGAAAGGTTATAGTTTCCTAGATTGCTAAGGCACCCTAGCTAGCAACTAAGGCACACATAAAGATGCAATCATGGTTTTCTATAACAGCCTGGCTCTGATACCAATCTATCACAACCCCAGTTACGGCCTGGGTGAATGTGACATTAATATCAAAAATACCAACATATTATATAATGAGAACAACACTATATGATAAAAACAAACTTTATTAAGTACGCAGCGGAAAATAGAATGTCGTTACAAGAAGTTAAATTACAAAAATGTAAATGTTCATAAATGCATAAATAATAAATGTGACTCTTTTTTCAAGTCCTAGAGTCCAAGTAGCATCACATAGATAAGAGTAAGCTGATCAATCGTAACCTGAGACAAAACATGCTAAAGTGTCAACCAAAACTGTTGACTGAAGTTCATAGGTTTAACAAAATAGTCGACTGTTGTTTAGACCACAAGATTTTTATTTATAAGAGTAGATCTCGTAGGGATCTAAAAGTAAGTGCCAAGTTTGTGATATTTAGACTAAACAGTTTCAAAGTTTGCCCCGTGACAAGTTGTACTGTCCTTGTCGGTTTGAATCATTATTAAGTAATACAATGACTTGGTCAAATGTATCGGGGACGTTACTCCCGATAGGCCTACCCCCAATAATTAAGAATGCGTTATGTAAAAGCAATTAAAAATATCACAGTGGGGACTTGCAGGACATAGTCAGGTATAGCACAGTTTAATAGTTGGTACTTGTGTCTAAATTGTAAATATTAAAAGTAGCATGTGTCTCACCCCAGTAAGTTTAAATAAATTGCACAATAGTAAGTGGGGCTATGAAGTTCACCTTAGTAAGTAGGAGAAGAGTTTGTTATTCCTCGGATAAGAAGAGTTTGATGAATGTGAGCAGAAAGTCAACCTAATGACATTTAAGAGTAATTAAATGCTTGCCCAAGTTTAAGTTACGTATGCAAGGGTCTAAGTATAGTTCGTTTTAGTAAGTTTTCATTTTTAGTAAGTTTCCATTTTTAGTAAGTTAGTGTTGAACACTAGTGAGTTGTTCTTAATAAGTCTACCACTTATTAAGTGTGTAAGTGACTAAGTGTTGTTCACTTAGTGAGTGTATGATCACTATAGTCTGGTTTGATATTGTGCACCATACCCAAACATCCATAACACCGACGAGTCACTCTGAAAGTCTGTGGTTATCGGGACCCAGGTTACTTGACCATTTTGGCATTCGTGAACCACAAGCTATTCCCTTCAGATAACAAGGACCAACCTAGGCCGTATGTAGCATTGACGTTTGAGTAATCACACGTTATCGTGAATGGCTATTGTAATCGTATGTTATAATCTTATAATATAAGTATTATAATATAAGTAGTACATTATAAGTATGTATTTTAGCATGCGTGTGTATGTATATATGTGTATAACATTTTATTGTTAATAAGATCACAACATAATAATGTTCCAATTAATTAGGGTTTGAAGATCAAACATTTTTAATTTTTTTTAGCCGATACATATATATATATATATGTATATATGTATGTCGAATGCATATATGTATATATATAATGTTTAGGTTAATTAAAGATGATTAATATGGATCAAGAACAAAACATGAATTAAAACAAGAATTGGATGAACAAATTAAATAGTTAGGTTTATAGTTTTTATACCTTGAAGATGGATGAAGATTAACAAGGAAAAGATGAATATCACTTGAAGATGAAGATCAAATAACACGAATAATGAAGAACACGCTTAAAGATCTTGATGAACTTGATGAACAAGCCCGGAAACAAGAAGTAATTAACCAAAACTTCAAAGTGGTGAGTGTGGTGTGCCTTGGCCGAAAACCACAAGAGAGGGAGAGGGTTTTAGTTGTTTTTGAGAGGTGATTGTAGATGTGATGAATGATGAAAATGAGCTATCCTTCAACTCCTTTTATACTTGTAATTGGAAGGATCTAGACCTAGGGACAAAATGGGAAAACTTGGTGCAAAAGTCAAGCTTTAGGGTTAGGTTAGGGATGGTTGTTTTGGCCGATTTTAACAAGGGAAAAATGGTCTTTTTGCCCTTCCTAGATCACGGCTAGGGTTAGGAGAAAGGAGGTGGATCTATTTCGTTTTTGACCTTGTAGTTTGGTTTGGTTAAAATGGTTCCTTATAAGTTTCAGTTGACATGTTTAAAAGCTTTAAGTTTTGAGTTATTACATTTTGTTCACGGAAGTTAATAAGCTTTTATTTTCATCTTTTATTAATTTGTCAATTATTGCACAAAGTTAATTAATATGTTTTATAACTCTTAATACTTATCAATTGTTGATTAAAGTTTAATCATTAAGTTTTAATTATATTGTTTGGGCATTTAATATTGGAAGAAATATAAAATGGAAAAATGAGGGTCGTTATACATTCACCCAGGCTCTTTTGGCTAAAATTTCATGCAATATCAGCTATCACTCAAGTAGATCCCCACTATAATTAAGTGTAAACTTTGCTTTAACAAAACGTTGACCGAATGGTAATTTTTAGTCAACACTTCCTGTTAATTAAAGTTCGTACATTTCACATCTTGAATCTTAAAAAGTGTCTTGTTGCCGACATACTCGTTATTCCCTTGAATGATCTTCGCATTAATTGCACTTCACCGAAAAACCTATAGAAATTCTGGATCGTGAGGTTAAACTTTTGAAACAAAGCTCTATTCCTATTGTTAAGATCCGTTGGAATTCACGAAGAGGCCCCGAGTATACCTGGGAACGTGAAGACCAGATGAAGCGGAAATATCCTCATATTTTCTTAAACGTTGATGCATCCGAGAAGTCTTACTGAAATTTCAGGATGAAGTTTAAATTAACAGGGAGGTGCTATAACAACCCTCACTTTTCCCTTCTAAATTTACTAAATTGCCCTTAGGGTTTCAATGTCATACTCTGTGTATTAGCATTAGGGTTGTTATCCGGGATATAATAAATAAAGTAATTAATACTAAAACCCTAATATTATTTAAAACCCTAAACCTAACCCTAATACCATTTAATATTTAATATTAAACCCTAACCCTAATACTAAATTAATAATCTAAACTATATGTAATAATATTAAATGGTGACATTTATAAAATTTAAAAACTAATTAGAACCAAATTTTAAAGTTAATAAGTTAGGGACTAATAATTAAATAAAATGTAATTTAAATAAATGTAACCATAGTAATAATAAAAAATATATAAAATATATAAATAAATAATAAGAATGCCGTATAAAAAAATATAAACATATAAATTACAAAATAATTCGGCTAGGCTAGGAATAAAAGAGGAAACAATCCTGATCATTAAGTTAACTAGTCCTAGTTTAAGTCTAATTCTAATTCTTGATGAGATGACCCATCCTAATCCATCTGGATGAATACATTACATTGGTTACATTGCGAGGTACTTGACCTCTATATGATACATTTTACAAACATTGCATTCGTTTTTAAAAGACAAACTTTCATTACATCGAAAGTTGACGGCATGCATACCATTTCATAATATATTCAACTATAATTGACTTAATAATAATCTTAATGAACTCAACGACTCGAATGCAACGTCTTTTGAAATATGTCATGAATGACTCCAAGTAATATCTCTAAAATGAGCAAATGCACAGCGGAAGATTTCTTTAATACCTGAGAATAAACATGCTTTCAAGTGTCAACAAAAGGTTGGTGAGTTCATTAGTTTATCATAATCATTCATTTCCATAGTTTTAATAGACCACAAGATTTTCATTTTTCCATAAATATACATCTCATATCAGGCATTTCGCAAACTGCATAGAGATAAAAATCATTCATATGTTGAACACCTGGTAACCGAACTAACAGGATGCATATAGAATATCCCCAAAACAGAATCCTCTCGTCTGTATAATAATAAATCGAAGTACTAAAGCATTCGTACCTCTGATGGGGTTTGTTAGTCCCATAGATCTATCTTTAGGATTCGCGTCAATTAGGAGTATTGTTCCCTAATTCTTAGGCTACCAAACTAAAAGGGGCATATTCGATTTGATAATCCAACATAGAATGTAGTTTTGATTAGTTGTGTCTATTTCTTAAAACATTTATAAAAGCAGCGCATGTATTCTCAGTCCCAAAAATATATATTGCAAAAGCATTTAAAAAGGGAGCAAATGAAACTCACATAGTGTATTTTGTAGTAAAAATACATATGACGACATTGAACAATGTAGGGTTGGCCTATGATACACGAACCTATATCATTTATATATTTATTAATACATATAATCGTAATCGAACATTTATACATATATATATATATATATATATATATATATATATATATATATATATATATATATATATATATATATATATTATTAGTGATAAAATCTTTGTATTAATAACTTATATATTTTTTATTATTTAATTAAATGTATTCATTTTAAATGAAAATATTATTATAGTTAAGTTAAATATACTTTTATATGATTATCATTTGTTTGTTTAAATTAGTAATTATAATTATTCTAAGATAATATTTGTAATGATAAAAATAATGATAATGATAATACTCATATTAATACTAAGGAAAATAATATTTAATAATTCTATTAATGGTAATACTAATGATAGTTTTATTATTAAGTCTTATAATACTGATAGTAGTTTCAAATGAAAAATTTAATAGTAATGATAATACTTATAATAGTGATGGTATACATTATTAATATTGTAATAATAATAATTTTGATAATGATACTAATACTAACCTAAATGGTAATTCTAATAATACTACTTATAATAATATTAGTAGTAAAAATAATAATAATCTTAATATGAATACTAATAATGATAATAATTATAGTTATGATAATAATAATATTCATTTTAATGATAATACTATGTAATTACATTATTATAGTAATGCTAATAATTAACTTAACCATAATAACAATAATAATTATTATTGTAACTATAGTTATAATAATAATAACATTTGATAATTAATACTTTTATTAGTAATAATAATAATATTAATAGTTATAGTACTTATACTAATATTGACGATAATGATAATACTCTTAAGGTGATCAATGATAATGATACTTCTAATATATTAGGGGTAATAACAATTATCATAATAATAATAATGATAACTAATAATAATCCTAATCATAATAATACTTAGATCAATACTAATAATAACATTAACAATATTTACTAATGTTACTTAATCAAAAGTGATAATAATATAAATCATAGTATTTATGTTACCATAATAATAATAATAACAATAATTGCTAATAATAATAATAATAATAATAATAATAATAATAATAATAATAATAATAATAATAATAATAATAATAATAATAATAATAATAATAATAAAAATAAAGAGTTACAACCTTGAAGAAAAGCTCAAAAAGAATGCCACCGTCGGGACTCGAACCCGAGACCTCCCGCCCACACACAACACCCCTTAACCGTTCAGCTATGTCTGTTTTTCTGATTAATATCTTTCCCATTTAACTATAACCCGTATCATTTAATTTCCCTTTTCTTTCTCCTCAACATCAAAATCAAATAAATTTAAAGATCAATCCATAATCAATTACACACTGATTAGGTTTTAGGATTTGTAATTGAAACAGAAACACTGAGCGAGTACTTGAATTAGTTAAACAGACAAAAAAATATATATATATATATATATATATATATATATATATATATATATATATATATATATATATATATATATATATATATATATATATATATATATATATATATAAGCCTGCTGTTCGTCGCTAAGAAGGAAAAAAAATATATTTGATTTTTGCTTTTTCGAACGTTATAACCAAATGTTATAACACAAGTTATGTTTCAAAACACTCCTACAAACTTTGAAAATCATCAATTGAACCATAATTGCAACAGGTAGCTTGAATTTGATCCAAGAACACTCGTTTGACTTTTAAATTTAAAAGTTTGACTCATAAATTCGAACAGATAGGAGACCTACACTTTCTACCATACAGAGCCTCGAACGGTGCGGCTTTAATACTTGCATGATAACTGTTGTTATAAGAAAATTCAGCCAGTGGCAAGTACCTATCCCAACCATTACCAAAATCAATCATGCACGCTCTCAACATGTCTTCCAACATTTATATGGTCCTTTCACTCTGACCATTTGACTGTGGATGATAAGCGGTGCTCATATCCAATTTAGTTCTCAAAACTTCCTGTAAGGATTGCCAAAACCTCGATGTGAATCGACTGTCTCGGTCTGAAATAATAGATACAGGAACACCATGCCTCAAAACAATCTCCTTCAAATACAAACGAGTAAGTTTTTCCATCGAATCTGTTTCCTTAATCGACAAAAAGTGAGCTGACTTTTTGAGTCGATCAACAATCACCCAAATGGTATCGTAACCACCCACAACTCTCGGTAACTTCGTGATAAAGTCCATCGTAATACCTTCCCACTTCCACTCGGGAATCTCAGGTTGCACCAGAAGTCCGGACGGTTTCTGATTTTCAGCTTTAACCTTAGCACAGTTCAAACACTTGGCCACATAAGTAGCCACATTAGCTTTCAAGTTAGACCACCAATACAGCTCCTTAAGATCATGATACATCTTTCCTGAACCAGGATGAATAGAGTACCTAGACTTATGAGCCTCATCTAACACAAGTTGTCGCAAATCACCAAGTTTTGGAACCCAAAGACGTCCCGCAAAATACCAAGTGCCATCTACTCGTACCTCAAATTTCTTACTCATGCCTCTGACCTTCTCGTTCGCAAAATTTTCCTCCTTCAAGGCTTCTTGTTGAGCAGCAAGAATCTGCCTTGCGAGGTTTGTTCGAATGGTCATATTCAAGGCTCTAAACCTGCGAGGTTCAACTCTCTCTTTTCGACTTAACACATCGACCACCACATTGGCCTTTCCCGAATGATATAGGAGCTCACAATCATAATCGTTCAATGTCTCAACCCATCTTCGCTTGCTCATATTCAACTATTTCTGATCAAGAATATGTTGAAGACTTTTGAGATCAGTGTACACTGTACTTTTGACCCCATATAGATAATGTCTTCAAATCTTAAGCGCAAACACAACAGCTCCCAATTCTAGATCATGGGTTGTATAATTCTGTTCGTGAATCTTCAACTGACGTGACGCGTAGGCAATGACTTTCTTTCATTGCATCAAAACACAACCAAAGCCCTGACGCGAAGAATCACAATAGACAACAAAATTGTCATTACCCTCAGGTAGTGATAATATCAGAGCAGAAGTTAACTTCTTCTTCAGAGTTTGAAAAGCAGTCTCTTGTTCATCCTTCCACTCATATTTCTTCCCCTTGTGCGTTAAAGCAGTCAGAGGTTTCGCTATACGAGAGATATCTTGAATGAACCTTCTATATTAGCATGCTAAACCTAGAAACTGATGAATTTGATTAGGAGTCTTTGGAATTTCCCACTTCTCAATCGCCTCTATCTTAGCAGGATCAACTTGAATTCCTTTCTTACTAACAACGTATCCTAGGAATTGAACTTCTTTCAACCAGAATGCACATTTTGAAAACTTAGCATACAGTTCCTCCTTTATTAACAAATCGAGCACTAACTTCAAATGCTCTTCGTGCTCTTGATCACTCTTGAAATAGATAAGGATGTCGTTGATGAAAACAATAACGAACTTGTCCAGATACGGGCTACACACACGGTTCATGAGGTCCATGAACATAGCATGTATGTTAGTTAATCCGAACGGCATTACAAGAAATTCGTAGTGACCATAATGGGTACGGAATGTGGTTTTCGGAACATCAGTTTCTTTAACCCGCAGTTGATGATAACCGGAACGAAGATCGATCTTAGAATAAACGGACGAACCTTGAAGCTGATCGAATAGATCATCGATTCTCGGAAGAGGGTAACGGTTTTTAACAGTCAGTTTGTTCAATTCGCGATAATCAATACACAAACGGAAGGAACCATATTTGTTTTTAACAAACATATAACGACCCTCATTTTTCCATTCTATATTTCTCATTTTTCCATTCTATACTTTCCCTTATTAAATGCCCAACAATAAAATTAAACTTAATAATTAAACTTTAATCGATAATTGTTAAGTGTCAAGAATTATAAAATATAATAATTAACTTTGTAAACGACAAGTTAATAAAAGATAAAAATAAAGGACTTATTAACTTTTGTGAATAAATAAATAACTTTAAAACTTGTGTACTTAAAATAATTAAACTTGGATAATTAAGGAATCATTTGAGCTAATCTAAAATACAAGGACTTAAGTGAAAAAGTTAAACCCTAACCCTAATAAAACCCTAGCCGATTTTGGAAGGGCAAAATTACCCTTCTACCCCTCTAATTTTCGGCCCAAATCAACAACCCTAACCCCTTCTTCAAGCTAACTTGTTCCCTAAGTAATTCCTTATTAAACCCTAACTCTAGAATAATCCTAACACTCCTATAAATAGAGGCCTAACCTAAACCTTTTCAATGTACCAAATCACAACAACAATTCTCTCTCTCAAATCTCTCTCCCTCTCTCCCTATTTCGGCTCCCAAAACCAAAATCACCACCACCACCCATCGAAATCATCATCAATCTTCAAGGTGATCTTCAAGTGTTGTTCGCGTTCTTCGTATTCTTCAAGAATCTTCAAGGAGTTCTTCAAGTTTTTCTAGGCTTTGATCTTCAATCTTCATCGTGTTCATCACTTCTTTGTTAATCATCTTGAATCTTCAAACGTATAACATAAACCCTAACTTGTTTACATAATCTTTGATCTTTAATTCATGTTATAAACTTGTTTATTCATAAATATATACATAAACACACCTAGATCTATATAAACATGAAAAAAAAAATTATATATATATATATATATATATATATATATATATATATATATATATATATATATATATATATATATATATATATATTTGTATGTATGAATGTCGACCAAGAAAAAAAAAGAAAAAGAAAAAGGAAACTTTGATCTTTAAACTCTAGGTTATTACATGAAAGATTTGTTTGTGGTTAATTTAGGAAATAAAATAAATATATATACATATACATATATATCGACATATACATATATATACATGTAAAAAATATTTTATATATATATATATATATATACGAATTACATATACATATATATATATATATATATATATATATATATATATATATATATATATATAACCCTAATTACTTAAAACCCTAATTCATTAAACCTAACCCTAATTATTTAATACCACTTTAATTATTATTAAAACCCTAATCATTACCTAATCATTACTACATTAAATAAAACCCTAATTTACTAAACCCTAATTTATAAAACCCTAGGACATTAATTACTAAACCCTAGTTATTAAATACTACTTTAATTAACTAACCCTAATTAATGAAATCCTAATACTACTTATATTATTAATTAACATGTATACACTATTACTATTATTAACATCTATAACCTACTACTTATATTATAACACATAAAAACATTTTGGGATATGTATTAGAGATGTATAGATCTTCAAACTTTCTTGACGAATGGTTTCTACGAAACTCTAGGTGGAAGGGTTTGGATTTCCGATTTAAAGGGTCCTATAGCTCAAACCCCTAGACCTGAAATGGCCATTCGAAGGGAAAGGGGTGATTGGAAGCTTATCTAATACGACAAGTATACTAAAATGGAAAACACTCTTAAAGTAGAAACTTTCTAGTTATAGGAACTTACTAAGATAAGAAACCTACTAAAAGTGGAAACTTTCTAAAAATAGAAACTTACTAGAAAAGGAAAACGAACTATACTTAAAACACTATCATACTTAAACATGGGCAAAAACACTTACTACTCTTAAATGTCAATAGGTTGACTTTTTGTTAGTTCATCCAACTTTCTATTTCGAGGAATAACTAGCTCATCTCTCTACTTACTAAGGTGAACTCATAGCCCCACTCTTTATTGCTAGCAAACTTACTTACTTTTATTGGGGTGAGATACATGCTGTTTTTTACATTTTACACTTTAGACACAAGTACCAACTGCTAAAACTATGCTATACCCAGCTATGTCCGACTAAGTCCCTACAGTGATATTTTTAATTGCTCGTTGATTGCATGCTTAATTATTGGGGGTAGGCCTATCGGGAGTAACGTCCCCGATACATTTGACTAAGTCTTTGTATTACTTAATAATGAAATTAAACCGACAAGGATAGACAAAACTTATCATTGGGGTAAACTTGAACGTTTAGTCTAAATATCACGCCTTGGCATAACTTTTTGATCCTGCGGGAGATCAACTTTACAAACTAAATCTTGTGGTCTAAAACAACTGTCAAACTTATTTGTTAAACCTATGAACTTCACTCAACCTTTTTGGTTGACACTTTAGCATGTTTTGTCTCAGGTGCTGATTGATTCAAGCTTTCTTACTTACTACTTATGTGATGCTACTTGGACATAGGATCAAGTGATATCGCATTATTTACTTTTGCATTTGAACATTTACATTATTGTTACTTCCATCATTGTAACGACATTTCATTTTTCGCTGCGTACTCTCAATAAAGTTTATTTTATCATTTAGTATTGTTCTCGTATATTATAATATGTTAGTATATTTAATATTAAGTCACATTTCGCCTAGGCCCTAACTGGGGGTGTGATAGATTGGTATCAGAGCAAACCAGGCTGTTATAGAGAACCAGGATTGCACCTTTATGTGTGCCGTATTTGCTAGCTAGGGTGCCTTAGCAATCTAGGAAACTATAACCTTTCCTGCCTTAGACTTTAAAGCACTTAGGATTGCCTTATAATCTTAACACTTATGCTTTACTACACTTGACTTAAATATTTTAATCAAAGTCTCTTTCCTAATGATAGGATGTCAAGCTCAAGCCTTAATAAACCAACTCTCATCAAGCCAACCGAAAAAGATACTAAAGGGTCTTCCACTGAAAAATCAGTCCAAAGTCCACCTTATAGCTTTGGTGGTCCTTGCTCACCAAACTATAGTCCGGATAGTCCTTGATCACCAAACTATAGTCCGGATACTCTACCTGCTTCTCCTGAATTTCACCCAACTCAAGGATCTGAAAGCGAAGGAGAAAGCCCTGCTGATTCTGCTGACTCTGGCTCTTTTCACTCATTGGTACATAAACCGATGAGTACTCCCGAATGGGATGCGCTTCAAAATCTCCCTAACTACGATAGTGACTTCTCAAATTACGAACCTGAAGAAGAGCCTATTGAAGAATCGTCTGAAAACTCAACTCTAAAGAGAAAGCAACCCGAACCTGTTACCGGTCCATTATTTTGTAATAACATGGAGCACGTAAGGGTGAAGTGTGATATCATCAACCTTCAGAGTAGCTGTGAGAAGAATAGGGAGTATAGTAGACGCCACGTTGCTCGGATAGAAATGCGTCTAAACAACCTAGAAAAAGAAAACAAAATCTTGAAGGAAATCATCAAAGAGTCCTTCGACTCTCAAACCGAAAGGCTAGAGAAACTTGTGAAGGATAACATGGAGAAAGTGACGAAGCAGTTTGAGGATGAGAAGAAGAGATATGAAGACTACTTCAATCTTGACATTTCCTAGTTTATTTTCCTATTTTTCCATCTATGTAAAAGCTATGCCTTAAACTATTTCTATTCCCGAATCGTGTAATAAAAGGCTTATTTTAACGCCTCGTTCATTAATAATATAAAGTGTTTTATATATATCATGTGATATCAATACTTTATCTTATTCCTACTTATAACTGCTCAACCCTATAATTTGTTAACTTATCCGACTTATGTTCACTTATGTAGCAACATCATGGTTCGTCCAGCTGCACCTACTGTTAACAATATCGTATTGACTACCAAGCAATTCCAACAACTACTCACTACCGCACAAGGCAACGCTCAAGTCAATAATGCTAATCCTCAACCGAAACCTTGTTCATACAAGGATTTCACAAACTGCAATCCTCCTGTATTTAAGGGAAATGAAGAAGCAGTTGAACTAGTTCGCTGGTTCGAGGAGATGGAATCCATTTTCTGTATTTGCAACTGTGGTGATAACGATCGAGTAAAGTATGCCACTAGCTCATTGGGTGGCAATGCTTTAACTTGGTGGTCTGCTCATGCCAAGTCCGTGGGAATTGATAATGCTAATGCAATTCCATGGGATGAACTCAAAAGCATGATGATTAATAAATTCTACCCTCGAAGTTAAGTTCAGAAACTTGAAGCTGAGTTCTGGGAACTCAAGGTGAAAGGAACTGATATTGAAAGCTACACCAACCGTTATCTTGAGCTTTCTACTCTATGTCCTGAGATGTTTTCTACAGAAGCTAGAAGGATTGAAAGGTATATTGAAGGACTTCCTGAGGATGTTCAATGGTATGTTATTGCTGTCGAGAAGGTTACTCTTGATGCTGTGATTCTCATGGCATAAAATCTGATGTTAGCCAAGAGAAGAAGAGTGTCGGCTAATAAGCAGGTTGAAACTAAGGGTAATGGTAGTAAGAGGAAGTTTGAGCCATCTTAAGGTTCGACTTAGAATGTTAGTAAGAAGCTTGTGGATAGTACGAGGACGAATTATAAGGGTTCCTATCCTTTCTGTATTGGTTGTGAGAGGCATCACCCGGGGCAGTGTACCGCTACATGTGCGTTGTGTAAGAAAGTGGGACACGTTGCTAAGACGTGTAAGACTCCTCTAAAGGATAAGGCTATTGTTCCAGCCAAAGCTCCTCCAACCTGCTATACTTGTGGAGAGAAGGGACACATTAGTCCAAATTGTCCTAAGAAAAATTATAATCCCGCTACTGGAGCTAATACTACTGCTGCGAAGGGTCGTGCATTTGTTATCATTGCTGCTGAAGCCCGAGATGAGGATGAGGTCATCAAAGTTACGTATCTTATCAATAATTGTTATGCAACTATTTTATTCTATACTAGTGCCGATCGAAGTTATGTGTCCAGTGATTTTTGTACCCTGTTTATTGAAAAGCCTTAACCCTTATAAACTAAACGATTAGTAGAAGTAGCCAATGGAAAGATCATGCAAGTTGATAAAATCTATAAAAATTGCAACCTAATCTTAGCCGATAAAGAATTTAAGATAGACCTTTTATCGGTCGAGCTCGGAAGTTTTGACGTCGTAGTTGGAATGGATTGGTTACGTCCATTACATGCTGCCATCCTGTGTTACGATAAAACTGTTCATGTTCCATTGGGAAATGGAGAGACTCTCATCATCCAAGGTGAAAAGAGTGGTTCCAATCTCAATATTATCTCCTGTATTAAAACTCGCAAATACCTTATGAAAGGTTATCCAGCTATCCTAGCCCACGTTAAGATGATTGAATCAAAAGAGAAGCGTATTGAAGATGTACCAGTGGTTAAAAACTTTCCCGATGTGTTTCCCGAAGATCTTCCTGGTCTTCCACCTCCTCGACAAGTTGAATTTCAAATTGATTTAACTCCCAGTGCTGCACCTATTGCTAAAGCTCCGTATCATTTAGCGCCCTTCGAAATGAAGGAATTATCCAACCAGCTCCAAGAGCTATTGGATAAAGGTTTTATTCGTCCAAGCTCGTCCCCATGGGGAGCTCCTATTCTATTTGTTAAGAAGAAGGATGGTACGTTAAGGATGTGCATTGATTACCGCGAACTTAACAAGCTTACTATCAAGAATCGTTATCCGTTGCCGCGAATTGATGATCTATTCGACCAACTCCAAGGGTCAAGCATTTATTCAAAGATTGATTTGAGATCTGTTTATCACCAACTCCAAGTCAAGGAATCCGATATTCCTAAGACTACTTTTCGCACTCGTTATGGACACTATGAATTTTGTGTTATGCCTTTTGGTTTAACCAATGCTCCTGCTGTGTTCATGGATCTTATGAACCGTGTTTGCAAACCTTATCTCGATAAATTTGTCATTGTTTTCATTGATGACATTTTGATCTACTCCAAGAGTGAGGAAGAACATGAGCAACATTTGCGCATGATTCTTGAACTCTTAAGAAATGAACAACTCTATGCTAAATTTTCTAAGTGCGAGTTTTGGCTCAAAACCGTAAAATTCCTTGGACATGTTGTCGATAGAGACGGAATACATGTCGATCCAGCTAAGATTACCGCTATTTAGAACTGGGAGATACCAAAGATTGCGAAGCATATTCAACAATTTTTGGGACTTGCCGGTTACTATCGAAGGTTTATAAAAGATTTTTCCCTACTTGCTAAACCTCTTACAAAGCTAACTCAAAAAGGGAAGAAGTTTGAGTGGTCCGAAGAACAGGAATCTGCTTTCAATATTCTGAAGGAGAAATTGACCACAGCACCGATTCTATCTTTACCCGAAGGTACTGATGACTTTGTTGTTTACTGCGATGCCTCAAAGCAAGGCTTTGGTTGTGTTTTAATGCAACGTGAAAAGGTTATTGCCTACGTAATTAGACAATTGAAGAAACATGAAGAGAACTATACCACACATGACCTTGAGTTAGGTGTCGTGGTATTTGCATTAAAGATATGGAGACATTATTTGTATGGTACCCATTTTACGGTGTACACTGATCATAAAAGTCTTCGACACATCTTTGATCAAAAACAGCTGAACATGAGGCAAATTCGATGGCTCGAGTTATTGACCGATTATCACTGTGAGCTGAAATACCATCCCGGCAAGGCGAATGTAGTTGCTGATGCCCTTAGTCGGAAAGACGATGTTAAACGTGTTCGTGCTTTAAACCTGAAAATCAAATCGAATCTTATATCACAAATCTGTGAAGCTCAAATGGAAGCTATTAAATTGACACTTATCGAAGGTGAAGGACCTATCGGTTTTGAGAACTAATTTCAAGTGAAAGCTAATAGTACACGGTACTTTGGCAACAGAATTTGGGTTCCTCGCTTCGGTAATCTCCGTGAACTAGTCTTGGATGAAGCTCATAAGACTAGGTACTCTATTCATCCCAGTTCCAGTAAGATGTATCACGATGTGAAGCAATTCTACTGGTGGCCTAATATGAAAGCCGACATTGCTACTTATGTTAGTAAATGTCTCACTTGTTTGAAGGTCAAGGCCGAACATCAAAAGCCTTCTGGTCTGTTGACACAACCCGATATTTCGCAGTGGAAGTGGGAATGTATCACTATGGACTTCGTTACTAAGTTACCTAAGACTTCGAACGGTAACGATACTATTTGGGTCGTAGTTGATCGTCTTACTAAATCTGCGCATTTCATACCGATTAAGGAAACTGACAAGATAGAGAGATTATCACAGCTTTATATTAAAGAAATCATCTCACTTCATGGTGTTCCTATCTCGATTATTTCTGATCGCGACAGTCGATTTGTTTCTCGATTCTGGAAAACTTTACAATCTGCTCTTGGAACTCAACTCGACATGAGTACAGCCTATCATCCGCAAACTGATGGTCAAAGTGAACGAACTATCCAAACCATGGAAGATATGCTACGTGCTTGTGTAATTGATTTCGGCAAAGGATGGGATAGACATCTACCTTTAGTTGAATTTTCTTACAACAACAGTTATCACTCCAGTATTAAAGCTGCACCTTTTGAAGCTTTATATGGCCGGAAGTGTAGATCCCCTTTGTGTTGGGATGAACTCGAGGACAGACATTTAACTGGTCCTGAAATCATTCACGAAACTACCAAAAAGATCGCTCAGATTAAGCAACAATTAGAAACTGCCCGTAACCGACAAAAGAGCTATGCCGATAAGAAACGAAAAGACATCGAATACCAAGTTGGAGATAAAGTCATGTTGAAGGTATCCCCTTGGAAAGGTGTTGTCCGCTTCGGTAAACGAAGTAAACTCAGTCCACGATATGTTGGACCTTTCACAGTTACTCAAAGAGTCGGTCTCGTGGCATACCGATTAGAACTACCAACTGAACTTAGCCAAGTACATGATGTGTTTCATGTCTCAAATCTTAAACGGTGTCTTGCTAATGACACACTCGTTAGTCCTTTGGATGATGTCCGCATTGATGAGCAAATGCACTTCGTTGAAGAACCTATAGAAATTATGGAAGGAGAGGTCAAGCAAACGTGTAAAAGCAACATACCTATCATTAAAGTCCGTTGGAATTCGCATAGAGGCCCCGAATATACCTGGGAACGCAAAGACCACATGAAACGGAAATATCCCCATCTCTTCTCAACTGCTGATGCAAACGAGGAATCTACCAAAAAAAAACTTCGGGACGAAGTTTTCAATAACGGGGAGGTACTATAACGACCCTCATTTTTCCATTCTATATTTCTCATTTTTCCATTCTATACTTTCCCTTATTAAATGCCCAACAATATAATTAAACTTTAATCGATAATTGTTAAGTGTCAAGAATTATAAAATATAATAATTAACTTTGTAAACGACAAGTTAATAAAAGATAAAAATAAAGGACTTATTAACTTTTGTGAATAAATAAATAACTTTAAAACTTGTGTACTTAAAATAATTAAACTTGGATAATTAAGGAATCATTTGAGCTAATCTAAAATACAAGGACTTAAGTGAAAAAGTTAAACCCTAACCCTACTAAAACCCTAGCCGATTTTGGAAGGGCAAAATTACCCTTCTACCCCTCTAATTTTCGGCCCAAATCAACAACCCTAACCCCCTCTTCAAGCTAACTTGTTCCCTAAGTAATTCCTTATTAAACCCTAACTCTAGAATAATCCTAACACTCCTATAAATAGAGGCCTAACCTAAACCTTTTCAATGTACCAAATCACAACAACAATTCTCTCTCTCAAATCTCTCTCCCTCTCTCCCTATTTCGGCTCCCAAAACCGAAATCACCACCACCACCCATCGAAATCATCATCAATCTTTAAGGTGATCTTCAAGTGTTCTTCGCGTTCTTCAAGAATCTTCAAGGAGTTCTTCAAGTTTTTCTAGGCTTTGATCTTCAATCTTCATCGTGTTCATCACTTCTTTGTTAATCATCTTGAATCTTCAAAGGTATAACATAAACCCTAACTTGTTTACATAATCTTTAATCTTTAATTCATGTTATAAACTTGTTTATTCATAAATATATACATAAACACACCTAGATCTATATAAACATATATATATATATATATATATATATATATATATATATATATATATATGTATATATGTATATGTATATATATATATATGTATATATATGTATATATGTATATATGTATATATACATATGTATATATATATATATATATATATATATATATATATATATATATATATATATATATATATATATATATATATATATATTTGTATGTATAAATGTCAACCGAGAAAAAAAAAAGGAAACTTAGATCTTTAAACTCTAGGTTATTACATGAAAGATTTGTTTGTGGTTAATTTAGGAAATAAAATAAATATATATACATATACATATATATCGACATATACATATATATACATGTAAAAAAATATTATATATATATATATATATATATATATATATATATATATATACATATATACGAATTACATATACATATATATATAAAACCCTAATTACTTAAAACCCTAATTCATTAAACCTAACCCTAATTATTTAATACCACTTTAATTATTATTAAAACCCTAATCATTACTACATTAAATAAAACCCTAATTTACTAAACCCTAATTTATAAAACCCTAGGACATTAATTACTAAATCCTAGTTATTAAATACTACTTTAATTAACTAACCCTAATTAATGAAATCCTAATACTACTTATATTATTAATTAACATGTATACACTATTACTATTATTAACATCTATAACCTACTACTTATATTATAACACATAAAAACATTTTGGTATATGTATTAGAGATGTATATGTCTTCGAACTTTCTTGACGAATGGTTTCTACGAAACTCTAGGCGGAAGGGTTTGGATTTCCGATTTAAAGGGTCCTATAGCTCAAACCCCTAGACCTGAAATGGCCATTCGAAGGGAAAGGGGTGATTAGAAGCTTATCTAATACGACAAGTATCTTAAAATGGAAAACACTCTTAAAGTAGAAACTTTCTAGTTATAGGAACTTACTAAGATAAGAAAACTACTAAAAGTGGAAACTTTCTAAAAATAGAAACTTACTAGAAAAGGAAAACGAACTATACTTAAAACACTATCATACTTAAACATTTACTTAAACATGGGCAAAAACACTTACTACTCTTAAATGTCAATAGGTTGACTTTCTGTTCGTTCATCCAACTTTCTATTCTGAGGAATAACTAGCTCATCTCTCTACTTACTAAGGTGAACTCATAGCCCCACTCTTTATTGCTAGCAAACTTACTTACTTTTATTGGGATGAGACACATGCTGTTTTTTACATTTTACATTTTAGACACAAGTACCAACTGCTAAAACTATGCTATACCCGGCTATGTCCGACTAAGTCCCTACAGTGATATTTTTAATTGCTCATTGATTGCATGCTTAATTATTGGGGGTAGGCCTATCGGGAGTAACGTCCTTGATACATTTGACTAAGTCTTTGTATTACTTAATATTGAAATTAAACCAACAAGGACAGACACAACTTGTCATTGGGGCAAACTTGAACGTTTAGTCTAAATATCATGCCTTGGCATAACTTTTTAATCCTGCGGGAGATCAACTTTACAAACTAAATCTGTGGTCTAAAACAACGGTCAAACTTATTTGTTAAACCTATGAACTTTACTCAACCCTTTTTGGTTGACACTTTAGCATGTTTTGTCTCAGGTGCTGATTGATTCAAGCTTTCTTACTTACTACTTATGTGATGCTACTTGGACATAGGATCAAGAGATATCGCATTATTTACTTTTGCATTTGAACATTTACATTATTGTTACTTCCATCATTGTAACGACATTTCATTTTCCGCTGCGTACTCCCAATAAAGTTTATTTTATCATTTAGTATTGTTCTCGTATATTATAATATGTTGGTTTATTTGATATTAAGTCACATTTCGCCCAGGCCCTAACTGGGGGTGTGATAAAACAGAACAGGAGCTCTCCAAGGGGATGAACTGGGACGAATGAAGCCTTTGTCTAACAACTCACGGAGTTGACTCGACAATTCTTGAAGTTTAGAGGGAGAGAGTCAATAAGGAGCACGTGCTACAGGGGCAGTACCGGGAACAAGATCGATTTGAAATTCTTCCGCGCATTGTTGTGGAAGGCCAGGTAATTCCTCGGGAAACACCTCAGGAAAATCTCTAACAATATGAACATCACCAACGCTCTTCTCTTCCTTACCAGAATCAACAACATGGGCTATAATAGCATGACAGCCTTTGCGAAGATATTTTTGAACTTTCAAACAGCTAACAAGGTTTAACTGTCTGCATTTCTTATCCCCAAAAACCATCAGCGGCTCACCAACCACTTTAGTAATACGAACAGCCTTTTCATAACACACGATTTCAGTACGATTCTCAGTTAACCAATCCATACTAATGACAACGTCAAAACTTCCTAGTTCAATTGGTATCAAGTCTACCTCAAAGTCCCTACCAGCCAGTTTAATGTTACATTTTCGGTACACGGTCTTAGCAGTAAGCACCTTACCATTAGCTATCTCTACTACATAAGTTCTGTTTAGAGGAGTTAACGGATTTTTGATTTTTGTACTAAATTTACTCGACACAAAACTTAAATCAACCTCAAATCAAATAGTACATAAACCGATAAGTCATTGACCGAGAATGTACCAGTAATGAGTTTTGGATCTTCCTCGGCATCCCTAGCATTAATATTGAATGCCCTTCCACGCACGTTCTCAGTAGTCTTCTTATTAGGGCAGGTATCACGGAAATGCCCAGGCTTACCACATTCATAACAAACCTTCTAGGTACCACCATTTTTCGACTTCCTATTCCCATTACCACCATTATTACCACCACTTACAGTAGGAGGAGCAGTTTCCGGCACGATCACCTTACAATCTTTAGCAATGTGTCCCTACTTAGAACACCTTTTACAAGTAACCGAACAATAACCATCGTGAGCCTTATAACATCTCGGACAAACACGCTGATGTGACAACCCAGAAATTTCCGACCAAATTTAAACTTAATCTTTATATGTTCCAGACACGATAAGCAAATTCTGTAATGTTGAGTCTCGAAAATTTTAGAACTATGTTCATATATGAAATTACCTGTGACGATCGCTCCAAATCCATATGGACGAACACGTCATTCATTGATTTCATTACGAGGTATTTGACCTCTATATGATACGTTTTGTAAACATTGCATTCTTTTGAAAAGGCACACCATAAATGAATATTTAAATCAAAGGTTTTCGACATCTGATGATTTCTACATATAGACAATCACTGTATATATAATAGTTTACAATAGTACTTCCGTTGACAATGCAGTCAAAATAAGGTACATGATGATGAATTGGTGAACGCAACGTTTTCTTGAAAAATATGCCACATAAGACTCCA
Organism: Rutidosis leptorrhynchoides; assembly: GCF_046630445.1. Classification (NCBI taxonomy): domain Eukaryota; kingdom Viridiplantae; phylum Streptophyta; class Magnoliopsida; order Asterales; family Asteraceae; genus Rutidosis; species Rutidosis leptorrhynchoides. The sequence continues at coordinate 399,137,086 of NC_092338.1, forward strand.
TGCACATAGCTTGTCTATCATATAAGCAAACAGCGGAAGACTTCTAGGGAACTTGAGAATAAACATGCTAACAAGTGTCAACACAAAGGTTGGTGAGTTCATAGTTTGTATGTTTCGTATAATCTGTATATAAAGATGGATCACAAGATTTCAGTTGTTTCATCCAGAAACGTTTATCAAAATATTTTACGAAATTGAGCACCCTGGTAACTAAACTTAACGTATATATAATTTGTACCCTTTGTATAATCATCTTAATAATACACGCAAACTAACGTGTACGCTTCTCAAATAGCATACGTCCGTTAAAAGGCTAGTGCTCTAGCTCGGACGGGGATATCAAGCCCTATGGATCCATATACTACTACCCGCGCCCACCAGTTCTTATAACCGGCAGTTACTAGTTACCAAAGCTAAGGGATTTTCGGTTCAAACTCAGTGTAGAATTTAGTATGTACTTGTATCCATTGTGTTTAAAATAAATTGCATGTATTCTCAGTCCAAAAATATATATTGCAAAAGCAATTAAAAAGGGATCAATGAAACTCACCTTAGCAGCACATAAAGTTGTTCATCGTAATGTGACCGAAACTCGGTATATCAAATAATCGTAGATCTCAACCTAGAAAACATATGTTGGTCAATAAATGTCTATCAAGCTAGGTCAGATCATAGTGTATCACAATCCTAATGCTCGAAATTGACATACAAAAGTTATTCAAAGTTGTTTCAAAAAGTCAATTTTGACAATAGTTCAACAAACGAGACGTACCTTATATAAGGATTCATTTACTCGGTTGCTAATATTCAAAAATCCATTTTATCAATCTCGTAAACAAGTTGTTTAAGTATTAATTGCAGATTCAAAAAGCAATTTCAATTAATGTCAATTATAATTCAGTTGACCATATCTTTTGATTCGTTCCTTGAAACTATTCGATATCTAAATGAAAAGTTATTGATTTTTCGCCAGCTTTCCGAAAACATGTATATCATATACCTTTTACCCGTAATATATGTATTTAATTCGTGATTTAATATAAATTGTTTAATGACGAAATTTAGCATACAAGCATGTATAAATATATACACTCGAGCACTAGTATGTATACACTATTAATTTATAAAATATAAAATATATATACTTACGTATTAATATTGAGATTCAATATTGTAGAAAAGTACGTAGACGTAACGGAGATGATAAACACTAAGTTTGATTCACAATTATACCCCCGAACATTACCCATAACCTCCTTGGCAATAACCCATAATTTCCTTAGCTTTAATTCACTCGAAAATCATTTTTGAAATCGTTTGAACATGACCTCGTCATAGTATTTTATGTATAATACTAATAAAAATAATATTAATACTACTGATAATAATAAGATTAATATTAATATTAATCTTTAATAATAATAATAATAATTATAATAATAATAATAATAATAATAATAATAATAATAATAATAATATAAATAATATAAATATTACGGAGTATATATCCATATCTGTGTAAGTGTGTGTGATGTTCGAGCAAAACAATTGAATTTATAGTACCTTTTCTGAAAAAGCACCCCATGCGATCGCATGGGATTTGTGCTTCAAGGCCATGCGATCGCATGGCCCTCTGATCCAGCTCACAAACTTTTAACTTTTTGTTTGTCGACATAATTTCATATAATATATTTAATTTATATAATTAATTATATATTATATTAAATTCATATGCATAGTTGACTTATAATTTTTGTTCCGATAAGTCGTACGTCATCACTCGACTTATGTCCCGGTTCCCATTTTTTAAATGTCCTTTCGTACGCTGAGAAAACTTGTATTTTACATTTCGTGTCACGTACCTTTGTCAAAATGTAGCCTTAAATTATCCCTAAACTATACCACTCAAAGTATATCTTAAACTTTCGAGTATTTTGATCATTTACTTCTATAAATCATCGTCTCGCTATTTGTTAATATATATATATATAATAACAATTCGTTTTTATGACCAAGTTAATATTATATTTTATCGTATTGTTAAATATATATTTTCGATATTAATAAACACGTTTTAAAATACATATCGCAAGTTATTCATATATCTAATTCCAACAGTTGATATTCCTTATTATTGTATGTGTCCAAATTACGTTATTTAAACAAACACTTTACCATTTATTTCGAATACCGTTAAGAATGAATGATTTCCCAAATCAACGTGGACCTTACAACAGAGACCCGTAATAATATCATAATCCTTAAGGGACTCAATAATTATCTTTTAATTCAATCGTTTGGCATAATCTTTTAACTCTGTATCTAAATATATCAATCAGATAATCAAACCAATAAGTACAATGCACAGTATCATATACTCAACACTTTGTTATGTTTTCAAGTTATTGTATATATATGTATCTATTTACCTATAACTGTTCGCGAATCGTTGAGAACAATCGAAAGGTAATTGAATAGTTCAAAAATTTTGAGATTCAACTTTACATACTTTGCTTATCGTGTCAGAAACGTTAAAGATTAAGTTTAAATTTGGTCAAAAATTTTTGGGTCATCACAGTACCTACCCGTTAAAGAAATTTCGTCCCGAAATTTGAGTGAGGTCGTCATGGCTGACAATAAAAATGTTTTCATGACGAATATGAGTTGGTAAATAGAATTTTATCACCATTGAATAATACAAATAAAACAATCCGATTACTCGAAGCGTATGAGAGAAGTTATCGTAATAGAGTAAAATGGAGAATAGAGATTCGTCTTATCTCTTGATGTAGTAACGATTGATTTCCGGAATTTAAGGAATAGAAAATCTTCATAATTTAAATAAGATTTGATTCTTCGGAATTTAAGGAAATTAGGATTTCCTTTGATTAAATGCGTAATCTGCCTCGATTGCTATGTCTGATATTTTGCTATAATTAACCTCTTCCGTTTCATTTATTTTCACCACTCCTATAATCTTCTTTCTTATTTCATACTTACAAAAGATTTGTGAAAATGCTTCATCTAGTTCTGATTCTTGATATTTTCTTGGCTATCATATCATTCATTCTTCTTTTACATCTGCCACCAGAGGAGGTTATTTTCTTCTACTATTACCTTGGGGTTATATTGTTTTTCATTCTCCCGTGTCTTTATATTGCTATACGCATTGATATACACGGTTTGTAATTTCAGGGTTGTTTTCGGGCTTTATATTTTCCATTATATTTCGGAGCTTCATGCTTTCGTTTTCTCTTCCCGACTTTAAGTCAAGCGAATAATGGTCCAAAATTCGTAGGTATGGATTTTGAAATGAACATAATTAATGTTCTAAGAAAGAAACGGTAATGGCACAATCTGACTTGTCAAATTACCAGAATACCTCGAAAAAGACCGAATCATCAAGAAAAATATTTTCTTGATATGTTTAGAGGTTAAATAGAATGAAAGAGTTATGTAACATGGTTCATGATGAGGGTATGATCTGTGAACCTTTATCACGTTCCATTAGAAACTCAGCATGACTTACTGTAATATAATAACGTTGATCAAGTGTCATTATATTATACTAACTCATGCTTCAATTCCCAACACTACTTCAAAAACATCCATTTTTCGAAATTTTTAGAAATTAGAAACTAAAATAGTTTCTTTTATGATGTAACACAGATAGCGTGAAGAGATAAATGATTTCAGATAAGAATAGTTATGAAAATATCTTCAGAAATATGGAGGATATTTATAATGGAAGATACGATGATATCTTAGAATTTCTAATATCAGAGGATGATGCGAAAAATCTGTCTGTGAAGGTTTAGAATAAGAAGTAAGATTCTTACTAATGGTTTCAGCAGACACTGAATCATTTGGATTCTTTGAAGGTAGATTTCGTCCTTATGATTTGTCTACAGCTTCCTTCATACTTTGGTCAACCCGTTTTCCAGTTTCAAACCTTCTCTTTTTCTGTGCTTTTCCAACACACTATTCTTTATCATCAAACTTTCGACTGTTAAAGTCGTTTATAGTTTTTGCTGCTTCATCAGCATTTTTCCAAAATTCGTAGAACTAGTTTCGTAGTTTGGGGTGTTTTTCAGAAACTTCACATTCGAAGTATGTAAGTCTAGAAGATAGATGTTATATATATATAACTGTTGTCGTAGAAAATGCTGCGAGATTCAAAATACTGATTGCTAATTCCCGGTGGTTGGTTTGGAAATTATTGTTACAAGATGTGGATGAGTACATGATAGGGTTTCAATGAGTATAAGAATTTTTCGAAAGGTCAAGGATTAATAAAGTTGTTTGGTAAATTTACTGCTAATGTGGCAGAACATGAAAGATTCCCTAGTAACAAAACGTATACATCAAGGTTACAATAAGGCTTAATCTGAAAAGTTGAAGCTGACTGGTTGGAAGTGTGATAAAACTGGATCCTTTGAAAAGAAATTGCAAGATTATTTTCGGTAATAATAATGCTAAAGGATCTTTCACCGTTTTGAAGTCAAAGTATAGCTTTGAAAGATGTAGAGATCTAAGAATGATGTCACTTGTTAAATCTTGACTTGGATTCTGCTCTGTCAATATCAGAATATGTAATTGAATTTGTATGGAAATGATTGTATATCGCTGTGAGCATAGTTAATAATTTTTGAATCAAAATTGAAGAATGTACAGTGTAACATATTAATTGTGAACTTATATATTTCCCGGGTATTACCTACCCGTTAAAGATTTCACAATTAATACTTTGTAAAAAAGAATTTTTATTACCGTCTTTATGAAAATATATGTATGTATATTTTCTTCAGATGTAACACAGATTTAATGAGTTAATATCATATTAAGCTCATTTAATTTTCGGCTTGACTTAGAAATGATTAATCTCTAAAACATTAAAGATTACATAATCTTTGCGGAGTATTTCGCTAATGTAATCGATACTTCAATATTTATTCTTATTGATATTCCTCGGTGAAGGATGTTGGTGCTCGTGAAATTTTTGTGAAGCTTACAAGGCACAGATGATGTTTTCTGAAAAGTTTCGAGTATATTGAAATTGAAAATGTAAAATCAATTATGTAATTGATTAATACACTTGGTTTATTATGAAATGGAATTTATGGAGTTGAAACGGAGATTGTAGTTAACAATGGTTAAGTTGTTAAGGAAGGATGTACATCATTGCATATTAGTAATATGAACTAACCGAGTAGTACCTACCAGTTAAGATTCACACGTAATAGCTTAGTACGAAAATATTTATTTTGATTTCAAAATTCATATATATTAAATATACATAAAATTTCTTCAGGGAAAATGAGTTAATACTTCATCGGTTATTGTTACTGGTATTTCTTGGTAACTACGGTGCGTATGACGTTGATGCTCGTAGAACAGATTGTAAAGTTGAGGTTTGCGATGCGGATGTTGTTGGTGGTGGTAATGGTACTGTTGGTGTTGTTTTCGGTGGTACTGTTGATGCCGGTGATGCTGCTGGTGTTTGTATCCTTTGCACTATATTCTCCAAAGCCACTACCCGAGCACGAAGCTCGTTGACTTCTTCTACTACACCTGGATGATTGGCGGTTCGGACGAGCGGATGAATAAGATCCAAAATTTGAGATAGTATATTATCGTGACGAGATACTCTGGAAATGAGAGAGAAAATGGTGTCTCGAACAGGTTCGCCGGTAAGTGCTTCAGGTTCTTCGCCAAGAGGGCAATGTGGTGGATGAAAGGGATCGCCTTCTTCTTGTCTCCAATAATTAAGTAGGCTACGAACCCATCCCCAATTCATCCAGAATAGATGATGGCTAATTGGTTGATCCATTCTGGTTACACTGTCTTCGGAATTCAGGTGAATATCCATATCGGAATAGCTGTCAGAGTTTGAACTAGATACGGGATCCATCTTGTATAATTAGGGAGATGATTTTTGATATGAATTAGATTATAGAATTTAGTTTCGTATTCTTCAATACATAATTTACATATGTATATATAATACCAAATTCCATAAATCACGGAGAAATTTTCGGAAGATATCAGGAAAAGTTTACAGTAACAGATACGCTAAGATATGAATTTTTGTCTATACACTATTTATGCAATAAATGCGGGAAAACGTATCTAGACTTAAGAATAATAAGCATGTAATTTCCGACAAGAAATGATAAGCAAAACTTTTAACATGCAGACACGGTCGAAGTCCAGACTTACTAATGCATCTTAACAACTATCAGTTAGACACATTCATGCAAGACCTGGTTCGCTAGGACCAACGCTCTGATACCAACTGTGACGATCGCTCCAAATTCATATGGACGAACACGTCATTCATTGATTTCATTGCGAGGTATTTGACCTCTATATGATACGTTTTGTAAACATTGCATTCTTTTGAAAAGGCACACCATAAATGAATATTTAAATCAAAGGTTTTCGACATCTGATGATTTCTACATATAGACAATCACCGTATATAATAGTTTACAATAGTACTTCCGTTGACAATGCAGTCAAAATAAGGTACATGTTGATGAATTGGTGAATGCAACGTTTTCTTGAAAAATATGCCATATAAGACTCCATGCACATAGCTTGTCTATCATATAAGCAAACAGCGGAAGACTTCTAGGGAACCTGAGAATAAACATGCTAACAAGTGTCAACACAAAGGTTGGTGAGTTCATAGTTTGTATGTTTCGCATAATCTGTATATAAAGATGGATCACAAGATTTCAGTTGTTTCATCCAGAAATGTTTATCAAAATATTCTACGAAATTGAGCACCCTGGTAACTAAACTTAACGTATATATAATTTGTACCCTTTGTATAATCATCTTAATAATACACGCAACCCAATGTGTACGCTTCTCAAATAGCATACGTCCGTTAAAAGGCTAGTGCTCTAGCTCGGAAGGGGATATCAAGCCCTATGGATCCATATACTACTACTCGCGCCCACCAGTTCTTATAACCAGCAGTTACTAGTTACCAAAGCTAAGGGATTTTCGGTTCAAACTCAGTGTAGAATTTAGTATGTACTTGTATCCATTGTGTTTAAAATAAATTGCATGTATTCTCAGTCCAAAAATATATATTGCAAAAGCAATTAAAAGGGGATCAATGAAACTCACCTTAGCAGCACATAAAGTTGTTCATCGTAATGTGACCGAAACTCGGTATATCAAATAATCGTATATCTCAACCTAGAGAACATATGTTGGTCAATAAATGTCTATCAAGCTAGGTCAGGTCATAGTGTATCACAATCCTAATGCTCGAAATTGACATACAAAAGTTATTCAAAGTTGTTTCAAAAAGTCAATTTTGATAATAGTTCAACAAACGAGACGTACCTTATATAAGGATTCATTTACATTGTTGGTAATATTCAAAAATCCATTTTATCAATCTCGTAAACAAGTTGTTTAAGTATTAATTGCAGATTCAAAAAGCAATTTCAATTAATGTCAATTATAATTCAGTTGACCATATCTTTTGATTCATTCCTCGAAACTATTCGATATCTAAATGAAAAGTTATATTGATTTTTCGCCAGCTTTCCGAAAACATGTATATCATATACCTTTTACCCGTAATATATGTATTTAATTCGTGATTTATTATAAACTGTTTAATGACGAAATTTAGCATACAAGCATGTATAAATATATACACTCGAGCACTAGTATGTATACACTATTAATTTATAAAATATAAAATATAAATACTTACGTATTAATATTGAGATTCAATATTGTAGAAAAGTACGTAGACGTAACGGAGATGATAAACACTAAGTTTGATTCACAATTATACCCCCGAACATTACCCATAACCTCCTTGGCAATAACCCATAATTTCCGTAGCTTTAATTCACTCGAAAATCATTTTTGAAATCGTTTGAACATGACCTCGTTGTAGTATTTTATGTATAATACTAACAAAAATAATATTAATACTACTGATAATAATAAGATTAATAGTAATATTAATCTTTAATAACAATAATAATTATAATAATAATAATAATAATAATAATAATAATAATAATAATAATAATAATAATAATAATAATAATAATAATAATAATATAAATAATATAAATAATATAAATATTACGGAGTATATATCTATATCTGTGTAAGTGTGTGTGATGTTCGAGCAAAACAATTGAATTTATAGTACCTTTTCTGAAAAAGCACCCCATGCCATCGCATGGGATTTGTGCTTCAAGGCCATGCTATCGCATGGCCCTCTGATCCAGCTCACAAACTTTTAACTTTTTGTTTGTCGACATAATTTTATATAATATATATAATATATTTAATTTATATAATTAATTATATATTATATTAAATTCACATGCATAGTTGACTTATAATTTTTGTTCCGATAAGTCGTACGTCATCACTCGACTTATGTCCCGGTTCCGGTTTTTCAAATGTCCTTTCGTACGCTGAGAAAACTTGTATTTTACATTTCGTGTCACGTACCTTTGTCAAAATATAGCCTTAAATTATCCCTAAACTATACCACTCAAAGTATATCTTAAACTTTCGAGTATTTTGATCATTTACTTCTATAAATCATCGTCTCGCTATTTGTTAATATATATATAATAACAATTCGTTTTTATGACCAAGTTAATATTATATTTTATCGTATTGTTAAATATATATTTTCGATATTAATAAACACGTTTTAAAATACATATCGCAAGTTATTCATATATCTAATTCCAACAGTTGATATTCCTTATTATTGTATGTGTCCAATTTATGTTATTTAAACAAACACTTTACCATTTATTCCGAATACCGTTAAGAATGAATGATTTCCCAAATCAACGTGGACCTTACAACAGAGACCCGTAATAATATCATAATCCTTAAGGGACTCAATAATTATCTTTTAATTCAATCGTTTGGCATAATCTTTTAACTCTGTATCTAAATATATCAATCAGATAATCAAACCAATAAGTTTAATGCACAGTATCATATACTCAACACTTTGTTACGTTTTCAAGTTATGGTATATATATGTATCTATTTATCTATAATTGTTCGCGAATCGTTGAGAATAATCGAAAGGTAATTGAATAGTTCAAAAATTTTGAGATTCAACTTTACAGACTTTGCTTATCGTGTCGAAAACGTTAAAGATTAAGTTTAAATTTGGTCAAAAAATTTCCGGGTCATCACATTACCCTTCAATTACTCCGACGATTCACGAATCATTAATTGTAAATAAATGTGTATACATATAAATATAAATATAAATATATGTATATATATATATATATAATAACTAAAAATAATAATATACGATATAATTAAATTGTTATTAAAATAAATCTATATATATATATATATATATATATATATATATATATATATATATATATATATATATATATATATATATATAGAGAGAGAGAGAGAGAGAGAGTATATCAAATATAATTATTTAATAATTGTAATACTCGTTGGACGTTTTGATTATTATTTAGAGAAGTTTAATTCGAACTTATATGATTTTAAAATAAACGGTGATCCGAAAATGAGTTCTATAAATTTTAGGCTTACTAAAAATGTATTTAGGATCTAGTTATTAAATTTTAGCACTTTTTATATTTTACCCAGAATCGAGCAGGACAGTTGATGTAATTTTTATTTAATAAATTAATGATCGAATTTTATACCATAATTACTGAAATAAATAAAGGAATTTAATTTAAAAATTTGGGATTTTTTTAAAGACTTTTATCCGCCACTTAATTAATCAACGGGGCACGATATAACACCCCGTGAAGAGTGTCGGTAAATGAAAACAAAATTGAAGGCTGCTTCTGTTTAATCACACATTTTATTATTCAATTATATTATAATATTAATATTATTAATTGATTAATCTTACAGTTACACATATTTAGATATTTAGTTTCGTTACTGTGGTTGATTGGCAATCATCCATAACTCTTGATATGTATTTACATAGGGAAAGATCTATACTTAAATATACATATGCATAGAGGGATGAGGTTCTGCAAACATCACAACCCTTGCATTCTTTCTTTTTGTAGAACTCAACTTTCCATACACCACCCCAGCCATCAACCGGCAACCATGGACCACCTACAATTACCACCATACACACCCACACGACCACTCAAGCACACATCTTTAAAACCTTAAAGTGTTGATTCGGTTTATGTATAGTGAACACCCATCATCCTCATCTCGTTATTTGATCACCACCGTAACTGTTACCATCGATCACCTCAACCGCCACACTAAACCACCACAACCCGTCTGTCATGCTGTTTGTTGATACTATCGCTACGCATCTGTTTCAATTCATAATCAAAAACCAAAACCCACTTGTATTTCGATGTCATTGTTGCTACTTCTTTTTCGTACACCGATCTTCTCTATCTCTCACTCCTAATTTCTGTTTCTATTTCAATCAATCGCCACCCTCCATTAATTCTGTTTCTATACGATATTAAGCATTGGTGATGATGATTAAAAGAAACGATGATATTATTAACGATATGATATATGGTGATATGCATTAGATGATGAGTTCGTTTATGATGCTACAACAAATTTGTTATTTTATCCCTCTTCTGTTTCTTTTTCTATTAAAAACATGATGAGAGGTAATGATAATACTTGTGATGATTTCATGTATTCCTTTTTCTTTTACATTGTGGCCGACAACCAAGCAAACCCACTTGAATATTAAAAGAAAATGATGATTCAACTGTACCTGTGGCTGCTTTAATTCTGTTTTTATTGATTACAAATTTCCCTATAACTTCTAAACAGGCCGAGTTCTTTTCCTTTTGGGTTTATATTTTAGTGAGTTGGATTATATGAATTGGGCTCCTTAATGAGCCTATTAATCGTGACAGTAACAGCAAGTGGCTGTAATAATGATACGAAGTAAATGACTCGATAATGGTGACGATGTGACTAAAGCAATTACAATAATATTATGTCGATGATGATGGGTATGATGACAAAGAATGATGATGATGACGGGTGTGTACATTACGATGAGTGATGATTATATAGATGATTCATAAAGATGATAAATGAGGTCGTGGGTAAGGATGATAAAAATTTTGATTTCGTTTATGATAATAATGATCGAAGTATGATGATTGATGATCATGATGATGGTTAAATAATGATTCATAATGATGAAGATGATGTTATGATATTATGATGATGGTGATATTAGGATCATAATACAGAATAATTGTTAATCGATCATAAGGTTTACATGGGTTGAGTATTAGATGAAGACAACAGACGAGATAAAGAAATTTTAGGAGTTAATTAAAACAGAATGAAACAGATGGTTCAATGGTTAAGAGGGTTGTGTGTGAAACGGGAGGTTTCGAGTTCGAGCCCGGGCAGAGGCAGTTTTTATATTTTTGAAGCTTTTCCTTTGAAAGGTAGTATTCTAACTATTATTATTATTATTATAACTATTATTATTATTACACTAATACTAATATTGATATTTTGATTATTATTATTATTATTACTATATAAGTATTATTGTTTTTAGTATTATTATTGTTAATATTAGGATTAGTAAAATAAGTGTTATTAAGTATCATTTATTATTATTATTATTATTATTATTATTATTATTATTATTATTATTATTATTATTATTATTGTTATTATTATTATTATTATTAACAATATTATTATTATTATTATTTTTGGTATCATAATTATTATTTTTTAACATCATTATTAAATCTAATTATTTATTATTATTATTTTAGTATTATCATTAATTTAACAAGTAAATGTTATTTGTATAAAAATATACTTAATACATATAATATAACTATATTAATATTCTTATTTAAAATATATAGATTGAAAATATTTTAAAGAAACATGTAAGTTATAAAAATCATATCACTAATAAATAAATATATATATATATATATATATATATATATATATATATATATATATATATATATATATATATAATTATTCGGTTACAATTATATGTGTTGATATATATATAACTAATATAGGTTCGTAAATCCGAGGCCAACCTTGCATTGTTCAGTTCCGTCGTATGCATATTTTTACTACAAAATATCGTATCGTGAGTTTCATTTGCTCCCTTTTTAAATGCTTTTGCAATATATTTTTAGGACTGAGAATACATGCGCTAATTTTGTAAATGTTTTACGAAATAGACACAAGTAATCGAAACTACATTCTATGGTTGGATTATCGAATCGAATTATGCCCCTTTTAGTCTGGTAATCTAAGAATTAGGGAATAAACACCCAAATTGACGCGAATCCTAAAGATAGATCTATTGGGCCTAACAAGCCCATCCAAAGTACCGGATGCTTTAGTACTTCAAAATTTATCATGTCCGAAGGATGTCTCGGAATGATGGGGATATTCTATATGCATCTTGTGAATGTCGGTTACCAGGTGTTCAATCCATATGAATGATTTTTATCTCTATACAGTTTGCGAAATGCCTGATATGAGATGTATGTTTATAAAAATGAAAATCTTGTGGTCTATAAAATGATGGAAATGAATATTGATGTTAAACTAATGAACTCACCAACCTTTTGGTTGACACTTTTAAGCATGTTTATTTTCAGGTATGAAAGAAATCTTCCGCTGTGCATTCGCTCATTTTAGGGATATTACTTGGAGTCATTCATGACATATTTCAAAAGACGTTGCATTCGAGTCGTTGAGTTCATCAAGATTATTATTAAGTCAATTATAGTTCGATATATTATGAAATGATATGCATGCCGTCAACTTTTGATGTAAAGAAAGATTGTCTTTTAAAAATGAATACAATATTTGTAAAATGTATCATATAGAGGTCAAATACCTCGCAATGAAATCAACTATTGAGAATCATTTATAATCAGTAAGAAAGGGTTCTTTCAGTTGGTATCAGAGCGGTGGTCTTAGCTAACCAGGTCTTGCATTAGTGTGTCTAACTGATAGTTGTTTAGATGCATTAGTGGGTCTGGACTTCGACCGTATCTGCATGTCAAAAGTTTTGCTTATCATTTTGTGTCAAAAATTATTTGCTTATCATTCTTAGTCTAGACACATCTTACTGTATTGACTGCATGAATAGTGTATAGACAAAATTCATATCTTAGCGTATATGTTACTGTAAACTTTGCCTGACATATTCTGTAAATCCCTCTGTAATCTACGAAATCATTTGTTCAATATATATAGATATTCTATGTAGTCAGAATACCATCCGATAGCCGAAAGTCATTACATATCGAAAACCCTTTATTCAATCGTACGAAATGGAATTCGCCACTAGTTCAAGTCCCTCGGATTCCGATATGGAGTTTCACTCGAGCTCCGAAAGCAGTGTGACCGGAATGGATCAACCAATCAGCCATCATCAATTCTGGATGAATTGGGGATGGGTTCGTAGTCGACTAAACCAATGGAGACAAGAAGAAATCGATCCTTTTCATCCACCGACTTTCCCTCTTGGTGAAGAACCTGAAGCACTTACCAGCGAACCTATCCGAAACACCATTTTCAGCCTCATTTCCAGGGTAGCTCGTCACGGTTATATTCTATCTACAGTTCTAAACCTTATTCATCCGCTCGTTCTGACAGACAATCGTCCCGGAATAATGGAAGAAGTTAACGAGCTTCATGCTCGAGTAATCAATTTGGAGAATATGGTGCAAAACTTACCAGCTTCAGCAACATCTCACACCTCAACCTCACAATCTGTACCTCAAGCATAATCCTCATTCTACATAATCATTCTATATCATTTATCTTCACTGAAAATGGCTATTATGTAATCTCTAAAGTCTTAGAGATTATTTATTCTAGCTCAAAATGAAAATCAAATGAGTTTAATATCATATTGACTCATTAAATCCATGATTACATCTGAAGAATAATATATATGTATATATGTTTTCAAAGAGATTGTAATTAAAAATTCTTTTGTACAAACTGTTAATGGTGAAAATATTTTAACGGGTAGGTAATACCCGAGGAATATTTAGATTTCACATTAATAAGTTACACTGTACATTCTTCGAATTTGATTCAACGGTCATTTACTATCCTACTTACATCCACAGATATACGAATCCTTTCACCACAGAATAAACATTTTCATTCAATTTCATATTTGGATTTTGACCTATCAGAATCCAACAAGTGGCATAATGAAGAAAATATTGGACAAAAATAAAATTTGTTAGAAACAAACAAATTAACTATGAGAAATTTTGTTAAGAATTCACGCTAACAAAATCCTAGCTAACTGTTCCTAGCTAACTATTAATTTCTTATTACATTTTATTTATCGCAATTTATTTATCGCAATTTTATTTATCGCAATTTATTTATCGTAATTTATTTATCGCAATTTTAATTCTCGCAATTTTATTTATCGTCATTTAATTTCTGTTATTTATTTTACGCACTTTAAATATCGTCGTATAAGTCGGGACACATATACAATGTTTTGACATATCATATCGACGTCATCTATATATATTATTTGGAATAACCGTAAATCACTCTATATCGCGGTAATGCTCGAGTTAGCATATAAAGGGTCGAGGTTGATTCTAAATAATATATATACTTTAAGTTGTGATCGAGTCTGAGACATGTATACAATGGGTCACGACATGTATTAATTAATTCGAATATTATATATTAAACTATATATGAATTATTAAATTACTAACTGTGGACTACCAACATTGGACAATTAAAATAAATTAAAATATTGATTATAACATATGAAACTAAACATTTCTTCAAGTTTGCCACTTGATTTCATCTTAAACCTCATTTATATCTTGATGATTACAATCTGCGTTCAAACCTTTCATGATTCTTGAAAACACCTCAATCGAGAGGATGAACCAACCGCACTTCATCTACGAGAAGAAAGATTTAAACAATAATCATGCACCTGGAAAACTATCGAAAACTAAGTAAAAGTTTAACACGAATCCGTATCAGATCCTGCAAGCATTATTATTACCCAAAATAACTTGGTAATCCCTTTCAAAGTAGCAAATTTTGTCACAACTTCAGCAAGACAACTTCGACTTTTCCGCCAGAGTAACTCTATTATAACCCTGATATATACGATTACCCTTTGGGAATCTTTTATATTCCGCCACATTAGCAGTAAACTTACCAACAACTTCATTGATCTTTGACTTTTTAAAAAATCATTATATTCATTGAAACTCTATCATGTACTCATCTACATCTTGTAACAATAATTGTCATACCAACTACCGAGAATTAGCAATTAGTATTTTGAATCTCGCAGTGTTTCTACATCAACAGTTATATGTATACATATAACATTTATCTCTTTGAATTATGATCTTCTATGCTGAAATTCTGAAAAGCACCCAATCTACGAATCAGTACTCCAAATTTTGAAAAAAAAGCTGAATGAAGCAGCAGAAACTGTAGACAACTGTAATAGTTAAAAGTTTGATGATAAAAGAATAGTGTGTTGGCAAAGCTCAAAAAAAGTTTGAAACTAAAAAATGGATTGAGCAGACCATGAAGGAGGCTGTGGCAAATCACAAATACTAAATCTGCCTTCAAAGAATTCAAATGATTCAGTATCTGCTGAAGTCATTAACGAATACTTTGATGATTCAGTATCTGCTGAAGTCATTAACGAATACTTTGCTCCTGACTCTACACCTTTACGGAAAAATCTTCCTCATCATCCTTTGATATCAAAAATTCTAAGATATCATCGTATCTTTTATTATAAATATCCTCGATATTTCTGAAGATATTTTCATAACTCTTCTTATCAGAAATCATTTACCTCTTCGCGCTATCTGTGCTACATCATAAAAGAAACTATTTTAGTTTCTAAATTCTGAAACCTTCGAGTTTAAAATATGAATGTTTTGAAGTAGTGTTGGGAACTGAAGCATGAGTTAGTATAATATAATGACACTTGATCAACGTGATTATATTACAGTAAGTCATGTTGAGTTTCTAATGAAACATGATGATTCACAGACTATAACGTCATCATGTGTCATGTTACACGACTCTTACATTCTATTTAATATAAAAACATATCAAGAACATAATTTCTTGATAGTTCTATCTTTTCTCTTGAATTCTGGTGATTTAACCAATCAAGATCGTGCAATTACGATCTCTCTCTTAGAACATTAGTCATGTTCATTCGAAACTCCATACCTACGAATTATGGACCATTACTTGCGAAGACAAAGCAAAAGAATGAAGCTCCGAAATAGAAATGGGGGTATAAATTGCAGCAAATATAAGAGAGCATTAACTGTGGATGTCAATGATTATAGAAAGACAGAAGCAGAGACATCGAAATATAAGGAAAGATATAAAACCCAACAACAACCCAGAAATTACAAACCATATATATCGATGCATATAGCGATATAGAGACACGAGAGAACTAAAAACACTATAAAACCAAGAGTATAGTAGAAGTAAATAGATTCTTCCGGCGACAGATGAAAAAGAAAAATGATAGATATGAAAGTTAGGAATATATCAAGAATCAGAACCGGATGAAGCATATTGACGAATGCTTTAAAGTATGAATTGAGGGAGAAAGAATAGAAGGTATGAGTTGTGAAAATAAGGAAACGAAGGGAGTGGATTTATAGTAAAATATCCGACAGAGCAATCAAAATAGATTATCGCATTTAATCAAAGCGGATCCTAATTTCCTTAATTACCGAAGAACCAAATCTTATTACGAAGATTTTCTCCAAAATCCCTTGAACTCTGGAAATCAATCCTATTTACGTCAAAAGATATGACGAATTTACATTTACTCATTTCACTCTTTTATGATAGCTTCACTCGTACTCTTCACATAACCAAATTGTTTTATCCATATTACTCGCTGATGATGAAACTCTAATTTTCAGCTCATATGCGTCATGAAAACATACTTATTGTCAGCCATGACCATCCCAATCAAATTTCGAGACAAAATTTCTTTAACGGGTAGGTACTGTGACAACTCAGAAATTTCCGACCAAATTTAAACTTTATCTTTATATGTTTTCGACACGATAAGCAAATTCTGTAATGTTGAGTCTCGAAAATTTTGGAACTATTTTCATATATGCAATTACCCTTCAAGTATCTCCGACGATTCATGAATCATTAATTGTAAATAAATGTGTATACATATAAATATAAATATAAATATATGTATATATATATATATATATATATATATATAATAACTAAAAATAATAATATACAATATATTTAAATTGTTATTAAAATAAATAATATATATATATATATATATATATATATATATATATATATATATATATATATATATATATATATATATATATATATATATATAGGAGCAGGATCAATGGGGAAGTAACCAATCGGGGGGAAGCAACAAAAAAAAATTCATTTTTTGAAATTTTTTTTTCCGGCATCAAGATCACACGAAAATATGAACATTTAGAAGAGACACTTCGTGATGAATGTTATTATTTAGGCGGGAAAACGATCGACAAAAATAACATTCAAGATAATATTGTTCGTGAAGAATATGAACGTTTTTTTTCATGTTTTGTGAAGTAAAATTTAGCCCGATTTAGAGTTTAGGGTTTAGGGTTTGGTGTTTTGGGTTTATTCCATAAACCCAAAACACCAAACCCTAAACCCTAAACCCTAAACCCTAAACCCTAAACTCTAAACCGTTCGTGTTAAAAACTCAATCTAAATCCTAAATCTAAACCCTAAATCTAAACCCTAAACCCTAAATTTCTAAATCCTAATATCTAAACCCTATAAACCCTAATATCTAAACCCTAATATCTAAACCCCAATAACTAAAACCTCAAAATACGCTCGAAAAACACGATAATTATTATATATTACTTCTTCGAGCGTTTTCCCGCCAAAATAAAAACATTTATCACAAAGTGTCTCTACTAAATGTTCATATTTTCATCTCATCTATAATGTTCGTGAACAAAGTTTTTTCAAAAAACGAAAAAAAAAATTGCTCCCCCCGCTTCCCCCCGATTAGTTACTTCCCTCTTGATCCTATATATATATATATATATATATATATATATATATATATATATATATATATATATATATATATATATATATATATATATATAGTATATCAAATATAATTATTTAATAATTGTAATACTCGTTGGACGTTTTGATTATTATTTAGAGAAGTTTAATTCGAATTTATATGATTTTAAAATAAACGGTGATCCGAAAATGAGTTCTATAAATTTTAGGCTTACTAAAAATGTACTTAGGATCTAGTTATTAAATTTTAGCACTTTTTATATTTTACCCAGAATCAAGCGGGACAGTTGATGTAATTTTTATTTAATAAATTAATGATCGAAATTTATACCATAATGACTTAAATAAATAAAGGAATTTAATTTAAAATTTTAGGATTTTTTTTGAAAGACTTTTATCCGCCACTTAATTAATCAATGGGGCATGATATAACACCCCGTGAAGAGTGTCGGTATATGAAAACAAAATTGAAGGCTGCTTTTGTTTAATCACACGTTATATTATTCAATTATATTATAATATTAATATTATTAATTGATTAATCTTACAGTTACACATATTCAGATATTTAGTTTCGTTACTGTGGTTGATTGGCAATCATCCATAACTCTTGATATGTATTTACATAGGGAAAGATCTATACTTAAATATACATATGCATAGAGGGATGAGGTTCTGCAAACATCACAACCCTTGCATTCTTTCTTTTTTTCGAACTCAACTTTCCATACACCACCCCAACCATCAACCGGCAACCATGGACCACCTACAATCACCACCATACACACCCACACGATCACTCAAGCACACATCTTTAAAACCTTAAAGTGTTGATTCTGTTTATGTACAGTGAACACCCATCATCCTCATCTCGTTGTTTGATCACCACCGTAACTGTTACCATCGATCACCTCAAACGCCACACTAAACCACCATAACCCATCTGTCATGCTATTTGTTGCTACTATCGCTACTCATCTGTTTCAATTCATAACCAAAACCCAAAACCCACTTGTATTTCGATGTCATTGTTGCTACTTCTTTTTCGTACACCCATCTTCTCTATCTCTCACTCCTAGTTTCTGTTTCTATTTCAATCAATCGCCACCCTCCATTAATTCTGTTTCTATGCGATATTAAGCATTGGTGATGACGATTAAACGAAACGATGATATTATGAACGATATGATATATGGTGATATGCATTAGATGATGAGTTCGTTTATGATGCTACAGCAGCTTTGTTATTTTATCCCTCTTCTGTTTCTTTTTCTATTAAAAACACGATGAGATGTAATGATAATACTTGGGATGATTTCACGTATTCCTTTTTCTTTTACATTGTGGCCGACAACCAAGAAAACCCACTTGAATATTAAAAGAAAATGATGATTCAACTGTACCTGTGGCTGCTTTAATTCTGTTTTTATTGATTACAAATTTCCCTATAACTTCTAAACAGGCCGAGTTCTTCTTTTCCTTTTGGGTTTATATTTTAGTGAGTTGGATTATATGAATTGGGCTCCTTGATGAGCCTATTAATCATGACAGTAACAGCAAGTGGCTGTAATAATGATACGAAGTAAATGACTTGATAATGGTGATGATGTGACTAAAGTAATTACAATAATATTATTTCGATGATGATGGGTATGATGACAAAGAATGATGATGATGACGGGTGTGTACATGACGATGAGTGATGATTATATAGATGATTCATAAAGATGATAAATGAGGTCGTGGGTAAGGATGATAAAAATTTTGATTTTGCTTATGATAATAATGATCGAAGTATGATGATTGATGATCATGATGATGGTTAAATAATGATTCGTAATGATGAAGATGATGTTATGATATTATGATGATGGTGATATTAGGATCATAATACAGAATAATTGTTAATCGATCATATGGTTTACATGGGTTTAGTATTAGATGAAGACAACAGACGAGTTAAAGAAATTTTAGGAGTTAATTAAAACAGAATGAAATAGATGGTTCAATGGTTAAGAGGGTTTTGTGTGAAACGAGAGGTTAAGGTTCGAGCTCGGGCAGAGGCAGTTTTTATATTTTTTGAAGCTTTTCCTTTGAAAGGTAGTATTCTAACTATTATTATTATTATTATAACTATTATTATTATTACACTAATACTAATACTAATACTAATACTAATACTAATACTAATACTAATACTAATACTAATACTAATACTAATACTAATATTGATATTTTGATTATTATTATTATTATTTTTATATACGTATTATTGTTTTTAGTATTATTATTGTTAATATTAGGATTAGTAAAATAAGTATTATTAAGTATCATTTATTATTATTATTATTATTATTATTATTATTATTATTATTATTATTATTATTATTATTAAAAATATTATTATTATTATTTTTAGTATCATAATTATTATTTTTTAACATCATTATTAAATCTAATTATTTATTATTATTATTTTAGTATTATCATTAATTTAACAAGTAAATGTTATTTATATAAAAATATACTTAATACATATAATATAACTATATTAATATTCTTATTTAAAATATATAGAATGAAAATATTTTAAAGAAACATGTAAGTTATAAAAATCATATCACTAATAAATATGTCGGTTACCAGGTGTTCAATCAATATGAATGATTATCTTTATCTCTATGTATGGGACGTATATTTATGAGAACTAAAAATGAAATCTTGTGGTCTATTAAAATGATGGAAATGATTATTTATGTTAAACTAATGAACTCACCAACCTTTTGTTTGACACTTTTAAGCATGTTTATTCTCAGGTATGAAAGAAATCTTTCGCTGTGCATTCGCTCATTTTAGGGATACTACTTGGAGTCATTCATGACATATTTCAAAAGATGTTGCATTCGATTCGTTGAGTTCATCAAGATTATGATTAAGTCAATTATAGTTGGATATATTATGAAATGGTATGCATGCCGTCAACTTTCAATGTAAAGAAAGATTGTCTTTTGAAAACGAATGCAATGTTTGTAAAATGTATCATATAGAGGTCAAATACCTCTCAATGAAATCAACTATTGGGAATCATTTACAATCGGTATGAATGGGTTCTTTCAGCTAATTACGGTTATTCGAACCCGAAGTATTTTTTTTCTTTTGCTGACTTTGATTCTGGTTGCGGGTGTTATCTCACTTTCTTTTTCCATCATCAGCCTTCTTAACAACTTCGTCACTAGCATCTGAAGCAGCTTTCTTACCTTTCCTCAAAATCTTATCATTTAGCTTATGCGCCATAGAGATGGCAGCTTCAATAGTTAGGGGCTCACTAGACTCAACCTCAGACTCAATCTGCTCATACAACCCATCGATATAAGCTTTAATCTTACGGTTTTCATCAGGATAAGTATTTGAGCACAACAATGTCAATTCAAAGAACCTTTGATCATAAGCATCGATATCAGTGCCCTTCATCTTTAAGTTCTTAAGTTCAGTCTCTAAATTTTTGAGTTCACCCCTTGGACGATAACGGGTGATCATCCTCTCTTTGAAGTCATTCCAAGTCAAACCATAGGCATCATCATTACCCAAATTGTTCACCAGATTATTTCACCAAGTTAATGCACTATCCTTGAGAGTGCAGCTGGCGAAACTGACCTTGTCCTCATCACGGACTCTACTAACCCGAAAAATAGACTCTACTTTCTCAAACCAGCGGGTAAGTCCGATAGGTCCTTCGATGCCACTGAACTCCTGTGGTCGACTTTCCATAAAAGTCTTGTGGGAGCATCCCACCTGATTGTTGGCATTAGCATTAACGTTAGGAGCCATAGCAGCTGCTATCCCTTCATAAATTAAACGTTGCATGCGAGCTTCGTTGGACTTACGGGGCGGCATGATCTTCAAAACAGAATAACACAACCGTTAGTACTAAGAATAATACCAATGTTATAAAGGAATAGATCGAACGTAGAAAGATTAACCATTACAACAATAGTCAATGAACACTATGAGTAATACCATGATAGTTATGATAGTTAAAGAAATAGCTACCACATGCATACATACTTATGATAAAAATCATACATCATACATAGCATCTAACATACATGAACTATATTACGCATATAATATAACATGCCAAGAGTCACAACACCAGAATAAAACATGATAATGATAAACAGATTATATAAAAGAAATAACCATCCATACATAAATGAAAATATCCCATAACAAAATCCTCGGCAAAACGTCGTACATCACCCAAAAATGAATGTATAAAAGGACAATAAGTCTATGAAATAAAGAAATCACTCATGATATCATCATATCACATGTGCTTGGAGCTGGTACGATAAGCTGGGCAGGTATGAGGCTCCTCAAGAGTCTCATACTTCCTCAACTTACCCTTAACCGTCTCCAACTCCTCCTTGAGACCGCGCATCTCGCTCTCAACCTCGAACTTAGCGTCCACCTCTCGGTTACGCTTTCGGATCCCGAACTCGATCTCATTCTTGAAAGTAATAAACCCATCCATAGCAGCTATAATCTCATCCATCGTATCCACATGCGGTAAGACACACAGGCAGTTGCTTAGAGCATCAATGTGTGCCTCCGGCGTGTATGCCCTGGTCATATGAGTAATGGTAGCCATGTAGTAGTTAACTGGATCGTTCAAGCGAGGCTGCCGACTACGACGACGAGCGACAGACGGGGAAACATGAGCCGGGACAGAACTATTGCTTGAAGCCGACATCTGCAAATAACAAAACCCACATACCACATACAATAAAGAAACAACATAAGAAAGTAACTTATAAGTATTCCTCATATGAATCGAAATGCATAATAATGCTATAACAAGGAAGGTCAGGTTGTAGACTAGACTCTTATGCACCCAAAAGACCAAGGGTTGACCACATTATGACAGCCTAGTTCCCTACAACCAGAGCTCTGATACCAACTGTGATGACCCGTCAAGTACCCTTAACAGCTCCATCACTTGGTCTCACAGCTTGATCGAAACTCTAAATGAATTTATTAAACAACATTGCATTCTTTATTCAAAATAATTTCATATAAAGGAAATTTACCAAAATAAGTAGTTTAAACAAACCCAACTCAATAAATTATCCAAAGTTGACCAAAACATTGTCAACATACACCCACAGTTTAACAAATCAAAAGAGAATGCAAAGTTTTAATGTTTAACAAAAATCTGCCAAAATGCATGCAGACTCTCTATCACAGCGGAAGCCCAAATAATCAAGTACCTATGAAAACATGCGAGTAAACTGTCAACAAAAATGTTGAGTGAATTATAGATTTTAAAATAACGAATAAACTTTAGACCACAAGATTTAAAATGTTAGAAAACATTAAACTAATATTCCATTAATCCATGAGTCACCTGGTAACCACTTAACCATTTTCATACCCATACCAAACACAATATACACTGAACAGGTGTATCTTCAAATAATAACGAAGTACTAATACATTCTGATTATAAATTGCTAGCGCGACTAGCTCGAAATGGGGCTGTCAAGCCCGATAGATCTATCCATAGGATTCGCGTTCACCGGTAGAAACCAGTGATCACAGTTACCAGACTAGGGAATATTTTCGTTCAACTCATAATGAATAATTTAAATTTAATTGCCACTTGTGTCTAAACGTAAAACAAAATGCATGTAATCACATCCCAAAAATACTTTAAATAGTATGAAAAACGGGACTATAACTCACCTTAACATAAACGAAGTGCTAACACAGAAAAGAGAGCAGCAAAAGATAAAGTGATCAAGAAAGATCACAACGCCGACCTATAAATAAAGCAGGTCGATATAAATAACTAACTTAGGTCAAGTCTTAGTATGATAGTTATAGTACTTGTTGCAAATAGACATAGAACAACACTCAGTATGTTTCAGTATGATCAGGACAGCGTATAACACGTACTTTCTATTTTTAGAAAGTTTCTGATTTTAGTAGGTTTCCATTTTTGAAAAGTTTCTATTTTTTGGAAAGTTTCCATATTTAGAAAGTTGCTATATTTGGAAAGTTTTTAACTTAGGAAAGTTTCCTTAATTATAAAGTCAACAAAAGTCAACTGAAAGTCAAAGTCAGCCGAAAGTCAACTTAAAAGTCAACCTTGGTCAAACTTAGTCAACCTTGAATTTTAAAGTGTATATTATATTAATAATATAAGTTATAATGTTATTTAAAGTCATATATGTATAATCATGTCATATCATAATTTTAATTAAATTAAATTAAATTAAAAAGTTAACATAAGTTTAAATGATATAATTAATATAACATAAGTATTTAATTAATTAATTAAATATTAATCATAACATAAGTATTATTAATTAATAATAGATTTTTAATCATATCATAAGTATTATTAATTAATAATGAATTATTAATCATTTTATAAGTATTTAATTATAATTATTAAACAATAAGTATTAAATAATTAAATAATAATTAAATAATAATTAAGCCTTATAATAACTAAATAATTAATTGATCTTTATTATAAGTCTTAATGTAATAATCTCATAATATAAGTTTAATACTTACCATAAGTATTTTTCATTAATAATAAAAGTATTATTAATCATAAGTTTAATTAAATTAATAATTAAATCATAAGTAATCATTAAATGATATAATAAATATATATCATAAGTTTTAATTAAATTTAATTACTTTTATATCATAAGTAATTTAATAATAATGAAAATCATTATTTATATCATAAGTTCAAATTTTATAACCATAAATTTAATTAAACGTTCGTCGGATCATAACTTGAGCCCCGGGTATCGGTTTTCGACGAATTTTATATATATCCTCGTCTAACCAAATCACCCGACACCTTAGTGTACTCAAGAACACCCTAAAATCAGTTCCTAAGTACACACTAGAGCCTTCAAAAATGGTCACAAAGTTGGACCTCAACTGATCATATTCGTTTTTATATTTTTATCTCATCAAAACACCAAATTAAGCATAACTTTTGATCCGGGACTCGAAATAACATGAATCCAAAGCCTAAAATTATTGTATTGATGAGAGGAACTCATATATACACTTTATTTTATCAAAAACACCTGTTAAATGTACTGATTTCATCAAAAAAATCCGTTGTCTCAATTAAATTAAACCGAAAACATACACAATCGAGCATTTCTACGCATATAATCATCAATACAACAATACACAAGTACTATACAATCATAATAACATCAAAATCAGTAAAAATAAATAAAAATGAAAAAGCTAGGGTTAGGGTTTATACCCTAATCGAGAAAAGAAAGGTATGAGCGTGTAGAGGATGAAGAGATGGATCCGATTATGTGTAAAGCCCTTTGATCCAAGCACTTAATTGATTGATGATGATGATGTTGTTGGTGGATGGCAACAGCACAAGGAGAAAAAGAGAGAAGAAATGAGAGAAAATGAGAATAAGGGTTTGTGAAATGAAATGTGAATTTTGCAAATGAAATAACAAAATGAAAAAAAAATACAAAAAAAAAACAAGGCACCCCCCCACAAGGGGTTCGGCCGAATGGTGAGTGGGGTGGGCCCCATAGTGGGCCAACTTCATAAAATATGTAGTTGCTTTTAGCCCGAACGCCCGAACGAAGCCCGAAACGCGAAAACACCGTTTCGCGATTAAATATTCGGAGGGATAACATATACGCGATAAATAAAATATATAAACACTATATATATTCATATGACATAAAAATATCATATTTAAAATAATTAGGATTCGAAAATCTCAAAAGTCTAACCGTTGGTTTCAAAACCGAAAAGATTAGCCGGATAGAAATCCACGACACGTAGAAACGTACAAATTTAAATACGAATACAAATATTCATATAACACATAAATATTACAATATTATTACTAAAATAATAATATAGGTTATAGAAATGACGTGACACAAATAACAATTAACGAACGTTAAATAATAAACGGTAAAAGATAACGGAAAAAGTAGGGTCGTGACAGAGCTGGAACTTATTTTTGAAGCTGGTAGCTGGAGCTTATTATTTTATATAAGTGTTTGGTAAACTAGCTGGAACTTATTTTTTAGTTCATAAGTTTTACTATTTTCATAAGCTACTATAAGTAGCTTATTTTTTAAGAGCTTATGAAATTAATAAGCTCTACTTTTAATGTCAAACAAACAAAGCTTATGACTTGTAGCTTATTAAAATCATAAGCTCAAGCTCCTATAAGCTCTCATAAGCTCGTCACCCAAACACACCCTTACTATTGGGATAAGATTCTTTCATTGATGATTCTAGAAAATTAGTTTATGATAAGGATAACTCTAAGAGTTTGAGTTAGGTTAGAATCCCATGGAGTTTAGGATAAAAATCAATTTTATTTAATTATTATTATAGCCGTAACAGTTATTTATTTATATTTATTTTATTTATATTTTTCTACTTTTATAAATAAATTTTAATTTGTTGTTTATAAAATGTACACTCTAGTCTCAGAACATTGTACGTTTATTTACTTAATTAGTTTGATGATGATGTCCAAAATCAAAAGATTTAGTCTCGATTTTATAACCGGATGTGTTTATAGTTTGCTTCGAATAGCCTAGGACTTGATCATAAATTCAAGTTTTGTCAACTATTAAATATAAAAGTAACGAAAAGCTAGGTTGTTACACCCAACTTCGGGAGTATATTGGTAATTCATTTTTTATTTTTATTTTTAGTTATTTTTTACAAATTTGTTTCACCTCCTTTTTTCCTGTTATTTTTTAATTTCTTTATTTTTTTAAACGTTTAATGCGACCATTACCTATTTTTTAAAAGTTAAATTAATCGACTGTTAACCGACGTAACAAAGTTATTTTTTTATAACTTTTATTCACTTTTTTTCTTCCTTTTTCATTCATTTATTATTAACGTTTAATTACTCGATCGTTACTGTTTAAGCGTTCAATTAATCGACCGTTAACCGATCAAAATCAACCAGTAGTGAAGTGCAAGCTTTTTATCCTCGTTACCAAATTCAATATTGATAAATTCATAGAGTAAAAATCAAATTGAGTATTGATATAAATGATCTAAGGGGATTGATTCGTACACCACCAATTTTTAGCCGTACACCACCAAATATGCATTATGATATTGTATTGTACAACACTGTAAAGCACGTTTGGTGGTGTATGGCTAAAAGTTAGTGGTGTACGAATCATCACTCATGATCTAATCCGATTTACACTTTTGACAAATTTCAAAACTAATCATCATGGTTATTTCGGTTCAATTCTGTCATTTCAATAAAAGAAAAAATGGTAAACTTTTTCAACTGAAGAGATGGGCTCATCATCTCTCAATTGGCCCAACTCACACCCAACTCTAAACCCAATAAAAAACCATTATATTTATATAATAAAATCTGATTATTAAGAGTTCGTTATTTCTATTTCGTATTTCAGTATCACTCACTGATCATATATAATCATTTCCCCTAACATCAGTTACAACAACATATTTTTTTCAACAAAAAAATTTCATCACTTTCATCAACATTTTCAATCCCAATCAGTCAACAATGGATTACAGAACCCTAGACATTTCTTCAATATCCGCAAAGGGTATACAAAACTCGAGTTTTTTCGGTAAATTGAATTCATACGCCGTCGTTTCCATCTCAGAAACCACCGAAAAATTACTTCAAAAACTCAGAACCAATGTTCACAAAAACAGAGGATCAAACCCTAATTGGATCTCTCCAATGAAGTTTACCATTAATGAAGCAGCTGTAGTCGAAAATCGACTAACGATAATTGTCAAGATTAAGGGTGTGAAGATGTTTGTTGATAATAATTTGGGTGACGTCAAAGTGCAGGTCAAAGACCTTCTAGAAGGTGTAAGGAATGATGAGAATGGAGTGAAGAGTGTTAGTTATGAATTGAAGGAAAAGTCCGGATTAAAGAATAATCAAGGGGTGGTTAGTTTTTCGTATAAGTTTGGTGAAATTTTTGTTAAGGAGAATGTGGTGGAGGAGACTGTGAGACCGTATTTGAATGCTCGAAAAAATCGAAGAGAGAAATCTGATAAGTCTAGTTCTGGTGATTGGTTTGGAAGTAGTTTATTTAGTGGGTTGTTGTTAGGAAACCCGACTAGGTGAGCCCAAACAAGACTAGATAACCCCAAGTTATCAATCCACTTCCAACAAACGAAAAATATAGTGATAATCGTAAAACTAGCAAGAATGATAAAAACACGGGAATTTAACGTGGTTATATGCAATCGTTTATGATTGCTTTAGTCCACGGCCAACCAAAGAGTGTTATATATTGATTAATTTCGTGGTGGTAAGTTTACAATGAGGATTATTTATAGGAGAAACAAGAAACATAAGTATGCTTCAAGGAATCATCAAGGAACCATCAACTAGCCAACTTGATCCTCTTTACACCCTTGCATATGCATGATCACATCCATAAAACAAGGTGTAAAGTAACCTACTTTGCACCTAAAGTGACAACTTGGTTAATCAAATCCGGATCCCATGTGAGCAAGTTGCCAACTTGCTGCCAGACAGGAGATGCGCCGCATCTCCTCATGACGCGCCGCATCATTTGCCAAAAATGCGTCGTATCCCTTTAAAGCTCCGCATCACAAACCTTCGGGCCAAAATGCTGCATGGATGCGCCGCATCCAAGAGTGATGCGCCGCATCACTCCCTGGAATTCAGTTTTCACGCATCCCGAAATCTGTAAAATTCGTGCAACACTTTAACTCACCTTTTGTGGCACTTTTTCAAACTTTGTTTAAATGTCTCCACACCTCAACAAATCTCCCACTTGGAGACCTTGAACAAACCCATCCTTCGTTAAACTCGCCTAATAACATCATCATCCCACAATAACAACTTGACCCACTAATTATACCTCCTTTTGATACCGTTGGATTTGCATCTAAATTACGCCACACTTCTCTCGTTAACCTACGAGAAAGTGAAGTCTTTCGACACCAAAAAAAAATCCGCTGAGCTATAATTTGATCTTCATGTTACTAGCTTAGGAAAACAAAACAACAAACAACAACTCTTTGGCTATGACACCTATCTCCTTAGTCTAGGAGATAACGGGTAGTTTGAGTTCGACCCGACCCAATTAACCCCATCGCCCAAGCGATCCACCTGTACACTATAACATCCACCCGATTCAACTTTCCAACAAAGAATAAACCTGTCGGTAGATCAAACATGTGGATAATCTGATCAAGGCAACCGTGTGAGAATGCATTCACACCCTTGATCTTCCACATAACCGCCTTAGCTTTCACCATTGGAACACCGACCACATACGCGCGTACATCTTTTGACAAACCCGATTTTCCACCACGAGACAACTCCCACTGTACGGACGTTTCATTAACAGTGACTCTCAATAAAATCTCTTGTTCATCTTCTTCGGCCGATTGCAAAAAAGTTGCCATTGGAGAAGATCTACTTGAAGTAACGAAAGCTCTGGTATAACCAATTCATCCTGAATCTTCACTAGTTTCGACTTCCCTTGAGCTCCCACTCAAACAAGATCCCTCAACAAACCCGGAAAGCATTAGCATGCTAGGATTTCTAATACCCACGAAATCACCTAGCCATTCTTCAACCATATACATGGCCCCCCTCTTATACCCACGAGCAACCACATGACCTCCCTTAAACACCTTCCACCTTTGATCTCCAAATAGGACATGACACTTATCATCATCCAATTGTCCAACCGAGATTAACCTACTCTTGAGCTTTGGAATGAACCTCACGTTCCTAAAGATCCAAGTATGTTTAACCACAAGATCACCAATACGCGCAACATCAAGTGTACTCCCATTCGCGACTCGAACCTTGTCGAAATACGACTTGAAA
The DNA here is from genome assembly GCF_046630445.1 of Rutidosis leptorrhynchoides. Lineage (NCBI taxonomy): Eukaryota > Viridiplantae > Streptophyta > Magnoliopsida > Asterales > Asteraceae > Rutidosis > Rutidosis leptorrhynchoides. The sequence goes on from NC_092338.1 coordinate 399,167,168, forward strand.
TTCACCATCTTGTTCATGTATGGGGTAGCATGACACGAGGCACCCGAATCTAAAACCCAAGATTTGTCAAGAACATCTTCTTGGCACAACAACGCATCTTCAATCACCATATTAGTTGAACTCCCACCCGACATTAAACTCGGGCACTTCGACTTATAGTGACCGACTTGCTGACAATTCCAACACACCACACTCTTGCTCTTTGACGGACTTCGTGACTTAGATCTTCCTCGACCAACACTTAGAACCGAACCCGAACTCCTATTCGAATCTTTCCTACGAATACCTTCGCTAAGAATCAAATCACGAATTGCTTCAAAAGTTTAGTAGTTCCGGATGAACCACTAACCGCCGTCACTAAATCGGACCAACTATCGGGCAATGAAGATAGTAAAAATAACGCCTCTACCTCATCATCAAATTTAATATCAACCGATTTCAACCGGGTTAAAATCAAATTAAATTCGTTTACATGATCCGCCGCCGATGATCCCTCCATCATTCTAGCGTTCACCAAATGCCTAACTAGGAAAACCTTGTTTAAAGCAGATGGCTTTTCATACATGTTAGATAAAGCCGCAATCAATCCCGTGGTTGTGGTTTCACCCACAATGTTGTAAGCGACGTTCTTGGCCAAAGAAAGCCGAACAACTCCTAGGGCTTGCCTATCCAACAAATCCCACTAGCCTTGATCCATTCCCTCCGGCTTAACACCCTTCAAGGGTTAGTAAAGCTTCTTTTGATAGAGCATATCTTCCATTTGCATCTTCCAAAAACTAAAGTCGGTTCCATCAAACCGATCGATCTTCACATCACTCTTTTCCGCCATTATTCCCGAAAAACTCGTAAACCCGAGAGCTCTTGATACCACTTGTTAGGAAACCCGACTAGGTGAGCCCAAACAAGACTAGATAACCCCAAGTTATCAACCCACTTCCAACAAACGAAAAATATAGTGATAAACATAAAACTAGCAAGAATGATAAAAACACGGGAATTTAACGTGGTTATATGCAATCGTTTATGATTGCTTTAGTCCACGGCCAACCAAAGAGTGTTATATATTGATTAATTTCGTGGTGGTGAGTTTACAATGAGTTACAATGAGGATAATTTATAGGAGAAACAAGAAACATAAGTATAGGAACCATCAACTAGCCAACTTGATCCTCTTTACACCCTTGCATATGCATGATCACATCCATAAAACAAGGTGTAAAGTAACCTACTTTGCACCTAAAGTGAAAACTTGGTTAATCAAATCCGGATCCCATGTGAGCAAGTTGCCAACTTGCTGCCAGACAGGAGATGCGCCGCATCATTTGCCAAAAATGTGTCGTATCCCTTTAAAGCTCCGCATCACAAACCTTTGGGCCAAAATGTTGCATGGATGCGCCGCATCCAAGAGTGATGCGCCGCATCACTCCCTGGAATTCAGTTTTCATGCATCCCGAAATCTGCAAAATTCGTGCAACACTTTAACTCACCTTTTGTGGCGCTTTTTTCAAACTTTGTTTGAATGTCTCCACACCTAAACAGTTGTTTGTAAGTGATTTTGGGAAGAATACATGTGGCGGAAATGGTGGTCATGGTGAACATGGTCATGGTGGTCATGGTCATGGTGGATGTGGTGGTGCTAGTGGCTACAGCGGTGGTGGTGGTTGCGGTGGAGGTTGTGGTGGTGGTGATGGTTGTGGTGGTTAAAGGTGGTTGTGGAGGTTATTGATGCTTATATTTCATGATGGTAGGATGTATGGATTTCTATTTTGTTTCTAAAAATTTTAAGCTTTTTCTTGTTAATTGGGAATAATACTTGTGGTGTAAGTGAATAAAATCAGTTGGGTTTTGTCATGAATATTGATGTTACAAATCTTATTATGGTATCTCATGTTGCTTTTGTGATGCTAGATACATAAGGTAAAATATCTACTTGGAGAAATGTTGTGTTACACAACTTGGCGATTAAAAAGTCACTAACTGACCATTAACCATATTTTCTGGTTCAACATTAGTTTATAGTCATAGTTTCCAAAAAAAAAAATTGTTAATAATATATGCTACTAGCTAGCTATGGTGATCTATGTTAAAATTAGTGCAACATAATCCCTTGATTTATGGGATATTATAATCCCTTGATTTATGGAATATTTCCAAATTATAGATATCTTGCATTTAATATAGAGATTGTAGGATATCTCTTTTAAATCTAGCATTTAATGTTCTTTACCTTTTTGTTTGTATTTAAACCAATGCATGTGATTCATAATAAAATCAATCGAATACACATTTTGTTTTCAGTTGCTTATTTCAAATTTTAATTTGTTTACTAAACTTCCATTTACAACAAGTCTTTAGTTATTTTATGGTATCTAGAGCTTGGTTATAATTAATCTTTGTGCAAATACTCAAAGTTACAAAGCTAAATTCTTGCTATCAAAAATGGAAGTCTCAAATGTAAACAACGGTGGTATGATCAACGGTATGGAAAGACTTGTAGGCAACAACTACAAGTATTTGAAAATGTGTATGGAAGCTTATCTCCAAGGTCAAGACTTATGGGAACTTATGGCCGAAAGTGATGCCATAATTCCCGTAGAAACTCTTGAGCAAGGTGAGTCACGAAGAAAATGGAAGATCAAGTATGGGAAGGCTCTCTTTGCGTTGAGGACATCAATTAGCAAAGAGTTCATAGAACACGTTCGTGATCTTAACTTGCCAAAAGAGGTTTGGGATACTCTTGAGAAACTCTTTACCAAGAAAAATACCGCACGGTTGCAATTCTTGGAAAATGAGTTAGCAATCTCAAGACAAGAAGGTGTGTCAGTTTCTGAATATTTCTTACGGGTGAAAACTCTTTGTTTTGAAATTTCAGAGATTGATACAAACGAGAAAATCAGTGAATCTCGGTTGCGAAGATATTTAATTCTCGGTTTAAAGAAAGAGTATGTTCCGTTCATAACCTCTATTCAGGGGTGGACTACTCAACCTTCGGTTGAAGAATTGGAGAACTTACTCTCTAATCAAGAAGCTTTGGCCAAGCAAATGGTCAAAGGATTTGAAAATGATGCGGTATTATTTTCAAAAGAGAAGAACTTCAAGAAAGGTTCTTCTAGCAAAGAAAAAGAAGAAGAGCTAACTAGTTACAAAAGTAACTATGAGAAGAAACCTCCCACATGTTACAAGTGCGGGAAGGTTGGTCACATTAAGAAATATTGTCGTTCTAAAGTCACAAAATCAAACATGGCTTGTTCAAGTAACGATGATGATGAAGTCAAATGGGAGCAATGTTTTACCGTTGATACGGTTATTAAGAAGAATAAATGGATTATTGATTCGGCTTGCTCTCATCATGTGACCGGTGATGGAACTCTTCTTCATGACGTTAGAGATCACAATCAAAATCGAGTTGTAATCACGGCCGACAACTCAACTCATCCGGTTAAAAAGGAAGGTAATGCTATTATTGATGTTAATAATAATACTTTTACTTTGGAAGATGTTTATCTTGTTCCTGAATTAACCAAGAATCTAGTTTCGGTACCTCAAATTACCGAATCTGAAAAATATGTTCTTTTTGGTCCAACGGATGTGAAGGTCCTTGAGAATGTCAAGGAGATTGTGGGTGATGTTCTCTTCACGGGAGAAAAGAAAGGTTCTTTATTTGTGTTGTCCGCAGGTGAGGCTTATGTGAAGAAAACAATTCAAACCGACAACGGAGCTATTTGGCATGCTAGACTAGGCCATGTGGAATATCAAATGTTGCAAAAGATATTCTCACATAAACTAGTTGATGGAATTCCTCAATTAAAGAATGTTCATGAGGAAGTAATATGCCAAGGATGTCAATATGGAAAGTCACACCGACTTCCATATAAGAAGTCAACAAATCGAAAACAAGGTTTGCTTGCCTTGATTCATACGGACTTGATAGGGCCAACAAAAACACCAAGTTATAGCGGTCATTGCTATGTCATGGTGTTAATTGATGACTATTCTCGGTTTACTTGGGTGAAATTCCTAAAGGAGAAAAGTGAAGCCTTATCAAAGTTCATAGAATTCAAAGAAGCGGTAGAATCAGAATTTGGGAGAAAGGTAAAAGCTCTTAGGAGTGATAATGGTGGAGAATTCATGTCAAATGATTTCTTTACTTATTGTAAAAAAAATGGTATTTCTCGCCAAATGACTTGTCCGGATACTCCACAACAAAATGGGGTTTCAGAAAGAAAGATTGCTTACCTTGTTTCAATATGCTTATCTTGGTTACATGACAAGGGGTTGCCTAGATTTCATATTTCAATACACATCCCATACATAGAGATAAAAGTCATTCATATGGTGAACACCTAGTAACCGACATTAACAAGATGCATATATAAGAATATCCCCATCATTCCGGGACACCCTTCGGATATGATATAAATTTCGAAGTACTAAAGCATCCGGTACTTTGGATGATGGGCGGAAGCACTTCAATGTGCTTGTCATGTGTCTAATCAGTTACCATCTTGGTCAGGTACACAAAAATCATCTTTTGAGCTAGCTTATGGTGAAAAGCCTAATGTAAGCTATTTTAGGGTGTTTGGTTCTATTTGTTATGTTCATGTTCCAAAATCTAACCGAACCAAACTTGACCCAAAAGCTCGAAGGTGTATTTTTGTTGGTTATGATTCTCACAGGAAAGGTTGGAGGTGTATGGATCTAGAAACAAAGAAGTTCACCACCTCAAGAGATGTGGTATTTGATGAAGTGTCTTCTCAATTTTCTGAATCAAGCAAAAATGGTGAAGAAAATAGAGATTACAAATTTATGTTTCCTAGCTTCGACACTCAAAAAGAAAGTGAGAATGATGGTGTTTCTCAAACTCAAGAAGAGACACCTAGTGAAGAAGTACCAACTCAAGTTAGAAGGTCAACAAGAGAAAAGAGACAACCAAAACATCTAAGTGACTATGAGGTGAACACAGTCACAACTTGTTTCTTTTCAGGTGGCTTAAATGAAGAACCAACATGTTATGAAGAAGCTAAAAATTCTCCGGATTGGAGAAAAGCAGTGCAAGAGGAGATTGATGCATTGGAAAAGAATGAAACTTGGGAGCTTGTCAAGAAACCGGAAGCATGTAAACTGGTTACTTGCAAATGGGTCTATCGTTTGAAGAAGAACTCGGATGGAACCATTAATAGGTTCAAGGCTCGGTTGGTGGCTCGTGGCTTTTGTCAAAGTTATGGGCTTGATTATGAGGAAACTTTTAGCCCCGTGGCTAAAATGGTAACGGTGAGAATAATAATCTCACTAGCAGCTTACAAAGGGTGGAAATTGTGGCAACTTGATGTGAAGAATGCTTTTATATATGGAGAGCTTGATCGTGAGGTGTTCATGGAACAACCTATTGGGTTCATTTCAAATCAATTTCCAGAATATGTGTGCCGGTTAAAGAAAGCTCTTTATGGCTTGAAACAAGCTCCGAGAGCTTGGTATGGTAAGGCTGCACAATACCTTGTCTTTTGTGGTTTTAAGATTTCTGATCCGGATTCTAGTTTGTTTGTAAAGAAAGAATCAGGTTTCCATGTTTTGGTGTTATTATATGTTGATGACATGATTATCACCGGAGGAAACGAGTTAGAAATCTCTCGTTTAAGTGATGATCTTTCGATTCATTTTGAAATGAAGAATATGGGGGAGATTGGATGTTTTCTTGGCTTGGAAGTTGATAAATTAGAAAACGGATACTTTATCTCTCAAAGGGGTTATGCAAGAAGTCTCTTGAAACGTTTCAATATGGGGGAGTCAAAGCCTATGACTACTCCAATGGAACCAAATCTCAAAATGAAGAAAGATCAAGGAAAAGAGCTCAAGGATGTGAAGTTGTTCCGACAAATGGTTGGAAGTTTGATCTATCTAACCATCACAAGGTCGGAAATTGCTTACTCGGTTAGCATTGTTTCACAATTTATGCAATGTCCAACTAATGTTCATCTTGATGCAGCAAAAAGGATCCTTCGTTATGTGAAAGGATCAATAGGCCACGGCTTGTGGTATAAGAAGTGTGATAATGTTTTTTTAAATGGTTTCGTGGATGCAGATTGGATGGGAGATGCAAATGATCGCCATTCAACTTCAGGTTACTGTTTTAACATGGGTTCCGCTGTTATTTCATGGTGTAGCAAGAAGCAAGATGTTGTTGCTTTGTCTAGCACGGAAGCGGAATACATAGCTGCAACAATGGCGGCTCAAGAATGTATTTGGTTAAGAAGATTGATTGGTGACATACTTAAAAACATAGAATATGTTGTCAAATTGAAATGTGACAACGAAAGTGCAATCAAGCTTGCTTCGAATCCTGTGTTTCATGCCCGTACTAAGCATATAGAAATGAGATATCATTTTATTCGTGAAAAGGTTCTTAGCGGGGAGATCGAGCTAGCAAACGTAAGGACAAATGCTCAAGTAGCCGACATCTTTACTAAAGCTCTAATGAAAACCAAGTTCATGGAATTTCGAGAAGCGTTGGGGATTTTTGATCGAGACTTTGCACTAAGGGGGAGTGTTAAAATTAGTGCAACATAATCCCTTGATTTATGGGATATTATAATCCCTTGATTTATGAGATATTTCCAAATTATAGATATCTTGCATTTAATATAGAGGTTGTAGGATATCTCTTTTAAATCTAGCATTTAATGTTCTTTACCTTTTTGTTTGTATTTAAACCAATGCATGTGATTCATAATAAAATCAATCGAATACACATTTTTTTTCAGTTGCTTATTTCATATTTTAATTTGTTTACTAAACTTCCATTTACAACAAGTCTTTAGTTATTTTAATCTGCGCTTTGCGACGGAAAAATTGCAAGTTGCGGTAGAAGATTACTACGATAACGTTTCTTGTTTACGTCGTAGTGGTACTTTTCATTAGATGCTGATGATATGATCTTTTTCGGTGAATAGAGTGAAAGAAATACTACAAACATCATGAAACTTCTCAAATGTTTTGAAATTCTTTCAGACCTTAAGGTCAATCTCCAAAAAATTAGTCTTTACGAGATCGGAGTAAAAGATGTAGATTGCACCAGAATGGCAAGCAGGTTAAAATGTTCGATCGGGCACTTCTCACTATATTACTTGGGTATACCACTTGCTCTTTAAATAAATAAAGTATCCACATGGCAACCCGTTATAGACAAATTCAAGAAAAGACTTTCCATATGGAAAGCCAAATCCATATCTTTCGGAGGGAGACTAACACTCGTGAAATCGGTGCTCAGCAGTTTGCCTCTCTACTTCTTCTCTCTCTTTCATGCGCCAACAAGTGTTGTAAAGCTTCTTGAATCTCTAAGGTATAACCTTTTCTGGGGCGGGGCGGGTGAAAAGAAAAAACTTTGTAGGGTAAAGTGGGATAAGGTTTTACTACCATATGATTTGAGCGGGTTAAACATCGGATCATTGACGGCTAAGAACCTAGCTTTATTGGGCAAGTGATGGTGGCAGTTTATACCGACCACAACTCCCTTTGGGTCAAGGTTATCTCTAGTATTTATGGGTCGGGGCGGTCTGAATATTTCTAACAATGGCAGGTTACTTCGCGGAGTTTCAACATGGAAAAACATCATCAAAGTTGGAGCTGTAATTGATTCCTTAGGAGTCGAATTCTCGACATCTTTCGTCAAGGAATTTGGAAATGGTCGAGCTACTTTATTTTGGAAGGATCATTGGCTGGGTAATTGCAAATTAAAAGATACATTTAGCAGCTGTACGGGCTGGAGCAGAACACGCAGGCTTCCGTTGGGGACGGAATTTTTCAATCGACCGAAGGAATTGGTTTTTCGTGGAACTGGACGAGACTTATTCGAGGCATATCAAGGGATGAGCTATGCAATCTGATTTCTCTTCTATCATCAGTCCATATTGACGCTAGCTCAGAAGACAAATGGAAGTGGGTATTGGAAAAAAATGGTATATTCAAAACCTAATCGCTATCATTGATCATGGACGAGAAAAGACTACACAACTCAATCACGACAGCAAGTCTTATATATAAAGCTATTCCTCAAAAAGTAGGAATCTTCGTTTGGAGAGCTTTGCAAAAAATGTTACCGGTTAGAGTCGAGCTTGATAAACGGGGCATTGACTTAGACTCCATTTTAAGCCCAATTTTCAAGAACAAAGTCGAATCGGTGGGGCACATATTCACCGAGTGCGTCCAGATGGTCGAGCTTAAGAGTGAATTTTTTAGGTGGTGTGTGACGATCGCTCCAAATCCATATGGATGAACACGTCATTCATCGATTTCATTGCGAGGTATTTGACCTCTATATGATATGTTTTGTAAACATTGCATTCTTTTGAAAAGGCACACCATAAATGAATATTTAAATCAAAGATTTTCGACATCTGATGATTTTTACATATAGACAATCACCGTAAATAATAGTTTACAATAGTACTTACGTTGACAATGCAGTCAAAATAAGATACATGGTGATGATTTGGTGAATGCAACGTTTCCTTGAAAAATATGTCATGTACGACTCCATGCACATAGCTTGTCTAACATATAAGCAAACAGCGAAAGACTTCTAGGAAACCTGAGAATAAACATGCTAACAAGTGTCAACACAAAGGTTGGTGAGTTCATAGTTTTAGTGTTTCGCATAATCTGTATATAAAAGTGGATCACAAGATTTCATTTGTTTCATCCAGAAATGTTTTTCAAAAGTTTGTCAATAGATTCTACGTAACAGAGCACCCTGGTAACTAAACTTTAACGTTTTAATAAGTACCCCTGTTTTAACATACACGCAACTAACATGTACAATACACGCAAACTAACGTGTACTAATCTCAAATAGCATACGTCTGTTTTATAGTTCAGGCTAGGGTTTCTATACCTGGAACAGACGGGGATGTCAAGCCCTATGGATCCATATACTACTACTCGTGCCCACCAGTTCTTATAACCGGCAGTTACTAGTTACCAAAGCTAAGGGATTTTTGGTACAAACTCAGTATAGAATTTAGTATGTACTTGTGTCCATTGTTTAAAATAAAGTGCATGTATTCTCAGCCCAAAAATATATATTGCAAAAGCATTTAAAAAGGGAGCAAATGAAACTCACCTTAGCAGCATATAAAGTTGTTCACCAAAATGTGACTGAAACTATGATTATCAAATAATCATGGATCTCAACCTAGAGAACATATGTTGGTCAATAAATGTCTATCAAGCTAGGTCAGGTCATAGTGTATCACAATCCTAATGCTCGAGATCGACATACAAAAGTTATCCAAAGTCGTTTCAAAAAGTCAATTTTGACAATAGTTTAACAAAACGAGACGTACCTTATATAAGGATTCATTTACTCGGTTGGTAATATTCAAAAATCCAATTTATCAATCTTACAAACAAGTTGTTTAAATATTAATTGCAGATTCAAAAGCAATTTCAATTAACTTCAATCATAATTCAGTTGATCATATCTTTTAATCCGTTCATCGAAACTATTCGATATCTAAATGAAAAGTTATTAGTTTTTCGCCAGCTTTCCAAAAACATGTATATCATATACCTTTTTCCAGTAATATATGTATTTAATTCGTGATTTATTATAAACTGTTTAACGATGAAATTTAGCATACAAGCATGTATAAATATATATACTCGAGCACTAGACATGTATACACTATTAATTTATAAAAGATAAAATATAAATGCTTACATATCAATATTGTGATTCAATATTGCAGAAAAGTACGTAGACGTAACAGAGATGATAAACACTAGGTTTGACTTTACGAGCATAACCCTTGAACAATACCCATAACCTCCTTAGTAATAACCCATAATTTCATTAGCTCTATCCCGCTCGTAAAACTCATTTTTAAAGTGACACGCTCATGACTTCGTCGTAGTATTTTATGTATAATAATACTACTAATAATAATAAGATTAATAATAATAATAATCTTAATAATAATAATAATAATAATAATAATAATAATAATAATAATAATAATAATAATAATAATAATAATAATAATAATTTAAATATATACAGAGATGAGAGTGTGAAGAAACAAGTCGCGAATTCGATCAATTTATAGTAGTTGGCCAGCAAAAGGGTGCCATGTGATTGCATGGCTTCCCTAGCCATTTTCCATGCGATCGCATGGAGTGATTTTCCAGCTCACTTGTGTTTAACTTCTTCCTCGTCGACATAATAAAATATTACGTAAATCGAATATTAAAATTTTAAAAAGTCGTATTTATTAAATACTTCAGGGGTATTCTATGTAACTTAAAATTAATAATTTCTATCATGTCGTTTTCATGTGAATAGTAAATGAATTAATTTAAATTCAACTATTTAAGCTACCCATTGTACGTTGTGCTTTACAAATTGTACATTATTAATTTAACTTCGTTTCTTAAAAAAAAATTACAAAAATTATATCATAAAAATAAAATGACTTAATACGTAAAATTTTTAATTTGAAATAGCATCGTTTAATAGTAAATTTTTAATCATTTCGTATATAAATATTATTCGCATGATTCCGTATATATCGAAAACTCTTATATTTATTAAAATATGTATATAATACATGTTATGACGTTCGTGAATCGTTGGACAAATAGGGTGGTCAACCGTTATATAAAAAAAATCATTTTCAAAAGTTTTAAACTTGTCAAAATTCATTGCTTATCATGCCGAAAATATTAAATCATATAGAGAATTGGTTTAAATAAGTCGAAATTTTCTGGGTCATCACAGTACCTCCCCGTTAAAGAAATTTTGTCCCGAAATTTGAGTGAGGTCGTCATGGTTAACAATAAAAAATTTTTTATGACGAATATGAGTTGATAAATAGAATTTCTATCACCGTTGAATAATATGGATAAAACAATCCAATTACTCGAAGCGTATGAGTGAAGTTATCGTAAAAGAGTGAAATGGAGAATAGAGATGCGTCTTATCTCTTGACGTAGTAACGATTGATTTCCGGAATTTAAAGAATAGAAAATCTTCATAATCTAAATAAGATTTGATTCTTCGGAATTTGCGGAAATTAAGATTTTTTTTGATTAAATGCGTAATCTGCCTCGATTGCTATGTATGATATTTCACTATAGATTGACCTCTTCCGTTTTATTTATTTTCACCACTCCTATAATATTCTTCCTTATTTAATACTTCTTAATAAATTGTGCAAATGCTTCATCCAGTTCTGATTCTTGATATACTCCTAACTTTCATATCTATCATTCTTCTTTTTCATCTGCCGCCGGAAGAATCTATTCACTTTTACTATACTCTTGGCTTTATAGTGTTTTTAGTTCTCCCGTGTCTTTACGTTGCAATACTTATTGATATTCATGGTTTGTAATTTATGTGTTTTTATCGGGCTTTATATTCTCCGTTATATTTCGAAGCTTCATGCTTTCGTTCTCTCTTCCCGCCTTCAAGTCAAGCGAATAATGGTCAAGAATTTGTAGGTATGGATTTTGAAATGAACATAGTTAATGTTCTAAGAAGGGAATTGTAATGGCACGATCTTGATTTATCAAATTACTAGAATATCCGGAAAAGACCGAATCATCAAGAAATATATTTTCTTGATATATTTAGAGATTATATAGAATGAAAGAGTTATGTAACATGGTTCATGATGAAGGTGGGATCTGTGAACCTTTATCACGTTCCATTAGAAACTCAGCATGACTTACTGTAATATAATCACGTTGATCAAGTGTCATTATATTATATTAATTCATGCTTCAGTTCCCAACACTACTTCAAAACATTCATATTTTAAACTTGAAGGTTTCAGAATTTAGAAACTAAAATAGTTTCTTTTATGATGTAATACAGATAGCGCGAAGAGATGAATGATTTCAGATAAGAATAGTTATGAAGATATCTCCAGAAATATCGAGGATATTTATAATGAAAGATACGATGATATCTTAGAATTTCTAATATCAAAGGATGATGCGGAAAATCTATCTGTGAAGGTTTAGAATGAGGAGTAAGGTGTTTGCTAACGATTTTAGCAGACACTGAATCATTTGGATCCTTTGAAGGTAGATTTCGTCCTTGTGATTTGTCCACAGCCTCCTTCATGGTTTGCTCAATTCGTTTTCCAGTTTCAAACCTTCTCTTTTTCTCAGCTTTACCACCATACTATTCTTTATCATCAAACTTTTGACTGTTAAGGTCGTTTACAGTTTTTGATGCTTCATCGGCATTGTTCCAATTTTAGAAAACTAGTTCATAGTTTGGGATGTTTTTCAGAAACTTCACATTCTGAGTAAATAAGTCTAGGAGATAGACATTATATGTTTATATATAACTGTTGGCGTAGAATTGCTGCGAAATTCGAAATACTAATTGCTAATTCCCGGTAGTTGGTATGGAAATTATCGTTAGAAGATGTAGATGAGTACATGATAGGGTTTCAATGAGTATAAGGATTTTTTGGAAGGTCAAGGATCAATGAAGTTGTTGGTAAATTTACTGCTAATGTGGTGGAACATAAAAGGTTCCCCAGTAACAAGAACGTATATATCAAGATTACAATAAGGCTTAATCTGAAAAGTTGAAGTTGACTGATTGGAAGTGTGGTAAAACTGGATACTTTGAAAAGGAATTGCAAGGTTATTTTTGGTAAAAACAATACCAAAGGATCTTTCACAGTTTGGAAGTCAAAGTATAGCTTTGAAAGATGTAGAGATCTAAGAATGATTTCACCGATTCAGAGTTATGACTTAGATTCTGATCCATCAATATTAGAATATGTAATTGAATTTGTATGAAAACGATTGTATATCGTTGTGAGCATTGTTAATAATTTTTGAATCAAAGTTGAAGAATGTACAGTGTAACATATTAATTGTGAACTTATATATTTCCCGAGTATTACCTACCCGTTAAAGATTTCACAAGTAATATTTTGTACAAAAGAATTTTTATTACCGTCTTTATGAAAATATATATATGTATATTTTCTTCAGATGTAACATAGATTTAATGAGTTAATATCATATTAAGCTCATTTAATTTTTGGCTGGATTAAAAATGAATAATCTCTAAAACATTAAAGATTTCATAATCTTCGTGGAGTATTTTACTAATGTAATCAATACTTTGTTATTCAGTTTTATTGGTATTTCCTCAGTAAATCATGTTGGTGCTTATGGAACTCTTGCTAACTTCGCAAGGTACAAATGATATTTTCTGGAAAGTTTCGAGTATATCGAAAATGAAAATGTAAAATCAATTATGTAATTGAATAATACTCTTAGTTTATTATGAAATGGAATTCATTAAGTTGAAACAGAGATTGTAGTTAACAATGGTTAAGTTGTTAAAGAAGGATGTACATCATTTCATATTAGTAATATGAACTAACCTAGTAGTACCTACCAGTTAAGATTCATACGTAATAGCTTAGTACGCAAAGATTTATTTTGATTTCAAAATTCATATATATTAAATATACATAAAATTTCTTCAGGGAAAATGAGTTAATACTTCATCGGTTATTGTTGCTGGTATTTCTTGGTAACTATGGTGCGTATGACGTTGATGCTCGTGGAACAGATTGTGAAGTTGAGGTTTGCGATGCGGATGTTGTTGGTGGTGGTAATGGTACTGTTGGTGTTGTTATCGGTGGTACTGTTGATGCCGGTGATGCTGCTGGTGCTTGTAACCTTTGCACCATATTCTCCAAAGCCACTACCCGAGCGCGAAGTTCGTTGACTTCTTCTACTACACCGGGATGATTGGCAGTTCGGACGAGCGGATGAATAAGATCCAGAATTTGAGATAGTATATTATCGTGACGAGATATTCTGGAAATGAGAGAGAAAATGGTGTCTCGAACAGGTTCGCCGGTAAGTGCTTCAGGTTCTTCGCCAAGAGGGCAATGTGGTGGATGGAAGGGATCGCCTTCTTCTTGTCTCCAATAATTAAGTAGGCTACGAACCCATCCCCAATTCATCCAGAATAGATGATGGATAATTGGTTGATCCATTCCGGTTACACTGTCTTCGGAATTCAGGTGAATATCCATATCGGAATAGCTGTCAGAGTTTAAGGAATTTGAACTAGATACGGGATCCATCTTGTATAATTAGGGAGATGATTTTTGATATGAATTAGATTATAGAATTTAGTTTGGTATTCTTCAATACATAATTTACATATGTATATATAATACCAAATTCCATAAATCACGGAGAAATTTTCGGAAGATGTCAGGAAAAGTTTACAGCTAAGATATGAATTTTGTCTATACACTATTCATGCAATCAATGCAGTAAGACGTATCTAGACTAGGAATGATAAGCAGGTAATTTCCGACAAGAAATGATAAGCAAAACTCCTGACATGCAGACACAGTCGAAGTCCAGACTTACTAATGCATCCTAACAACTATCAGTTAGACACACTTATGCAAGACCTGGTTCACTAGGACCAATGCTCATACACCAACTGTGACGATCGCTCCAAATCCATATGGATGAACACGTCATTCATCGATTTCATTGCGAGGTATTTGACCTCTATATGATACGTTTTATAAACATTGCATTCTTTTGAAAAGGCACACCATAAATGAATATTTAAATCAAAGATTTTCGACATCTGATGACTTTTACATATAGACAATCACCGTAAATAATAGTTTATAATAGTACTTCCGTTGACAATGCAGTCAAAATAAGATACATGGTGATGATTTGGTGAATGCTGTGACGACCAGGGAATTTCCGACCAAATTTAAACTTAATCTTTATATGATTTCAATACGATAAACAAATTCTGAAATGTTGAGTCTCAAAAATTTTGGAACTGTATTCATGTATTCAATTACCCTTCGACTATTTTCGACGATTCACGAACTATTGTTGTAAATAAATATTTATATTCAAATGAAAATAAGTATAAGTCGTTATATTATTATTGTTAATAATATTATTATCAAGGAAATTAATATTATTATAACTGATAATATTATTAGTACCATTAGCATTAATAATATTTTTACTACCAATATTAAAGTCAGAATTCGATATATTATTATTATTGTTATTATCAATAATATTAGTATTATTATAATTAGTATTAATGTTATATTATTGTTATACATTTTTTTTAGTAATAATCATCATTATTATAATATTATTATTATTACTATTAAATTTGTATTACTATTATTTATTAAGATTATTATTATCATAATTAATAAGATTAATTTATAATCTTAAAAAAAATTAATATATAGATATAATAGATATATATATATAACATCGTATGTAAACACGGAAATTAAAAAAAAAAATATTCATTACGGAGAGTATTATATAAATACATATACATTCCAAAACAGATACAAACAAATGTGTTAGATATATACATCAAATATAACGAAAAGCAGATTTCATAGGATACCACTTTTCTTATTTTATGTTCTCTATCGTCCTTCCTGTCAGAGAGGTGGTTACACGTCTAATTCGATTTCTAATACAAACAAAGTCGATCGATTATTGATATAGCATCACCACACATTATCTTCTATCTATTTTCTCTACATAATGATTCCATTCTTTTTAATATTTATAACCTTGCATTCATAATCATATTAATATACATATACATGCCTATGCTAGAACAACCATCGACCAAACCATCCACACTATCGCGTTTATGCTCCTTCGAAAACAACCAACACTACCCGAACACTGTTATAAACCACCCCTCTCATCATCATTCATCGATCACCTTCTTCGGTCCCTAACCAACTCTTGTTCGTTTAAACACCACTACCCTAAACAACCACCACCAACTTGTAACCTCGAACCACCACTGCATCCACATGCCACCATAGCTACTACACCATTGGTTAGATACGCCACCTTTATTTTTGTGATGCAACTCCATTAAACCCACCATCCATTCACCACTTTCATCAACCCATTTAATCATCATGACCATCGTTATTTTTGTTACTTCCTAAACCGAGGCTATCATCCTTAATAATGGAACTGGTACGTACTCTTGTCTCTTATCTTTGCTTGACCCATGATCAACCACCACTTGCCATCTTCACCATACAACCATACACATGCACGTTTGTGTTTAAACTCGAACCAAACCCAACTGTGTTCTTGCAGTCATCGACCCATCATGAATTAACACCGAACAAATCGCATCTTCAATATATATTTTTTTTCTTCGGATAACACACAAACACCCATGCAAATACACCACTTGCTATATATATTTTTCTTTTGAAATCCAATATCACTCGAGTATTATTGTTAATTGTTTTATTGATATAGAGTGCCCACTTGGCCATCACTTTCATTAGTAGAGTAGGTAGTGGAAATTATTAATACAAAAATTGAATCAATTACGTAGTGATTAAAGGGTGAATTACCTACTACATAATTGATTACTCTTCAAAGTTTAGCCAACAGATTTAAGGGGTTTAACCCCACTTGAGTTATAAGGGTATAATATGAAAATACAAGGGAAGTGGCGACTAATTGTTCTTGCTATATTTTTTTTTTTTTTTGCTGTCTCTTTCAAAAAAAATCGAACCCCACATGGGATAAAGTTTGAGATAGTGGAATTTATACAATATATTAGAATAAAGGTTTGCAAGGATTGAGTGACGAGCTAGATTTAAATCGATGTGGGCCGATACCAATTTCAAATAAAATAAAAAAATGCCGAATATCATTTTCTTTTAGAAGAATGTATATCATGTGGGACTAAGTGAGCTCTAATTTTTTTTAAATAAAGAATGATGAAGTCGAGTGATATGAGCTGTATGTCACGATTTTGGATTGCAAGTTGAATATTAAATCTTAAATACATCACAATATCAATTATCATGGGGGACTAGTAACAAGATAGTGGCCAACTATAATGACATAAAGGTGTTGCATATATATTTTTTTCTCTTCTCTTATTGTCATCGAGGCTCAACAACTATTCCTTTAAGTATTATAATGATAGTCTGAGTTTATGATGGACGAATTATATTGATGGTAACAAGTCGATGATGATGATGAAAAGGGTTGTTATGGTGATGAGGATGTGATGCTGGATAATGCCGTTAATGAAGATGAATATATGATGTATGATTATGAAGCTGTAATTCGATATACATAATAATAATGATATAATATCATGATGAAAGATGATGATGACGGGAACGATTATGATAATGGTTATAATAATGATTATGAAAATGATACGGAGTAATGGTTAAGGAGTTATGTTAGTGGGACGTCGCGGGTTCGAACCTGGGCATGGGCATTATTTTTCTTAAAAGCCTATTTTGTGAGGTAGCCATCCTTTCCATATTTAATATTATTTTTATTATTATTATCATAGGTATTAGTATTATTATTATTAGTAGTATTATTAATATTCTTATTTAAAAATTATCATTTTTTTTATTACTATTAACAAAAGTATTTTTATTAAAATTATCATTTTAAGTATTATCATTCATATTATCATTATTAACATTATTATTATTATTATTATTATTATCATTATATTTATTATTATTGTTATCCTCATTAGTAAAATTATTATTATTAAAACTATACGTAAAATATAACCGAAGATATAAAGTATATATATGTATATAACTACAATATTTAATATATATATATATATATATATATATATTATATGGAAGGAAATTATGTGATTATATGTGTTAATATGTATACAAATGATATAGGTTCGTGAATCTGAGGCTAACCCTGCATTGTTCAATGTTGCCATATGTATTTTTACTACAAAATACAGTACAGTGAGTTTCATTTACCTTTTTACCCTTTATATTTTTGGGCTGAGAATACATGCGAAATTTTTATAAATGTTTTACGAAATAGACACAAGTAATCGAAACTACATTATATGGTTGAATGATCGAAGCCGAATATGCCCCTTTTGCTTGGTAACCTAAGAATTAGTAAACCGATCTACTAATTGACGCGAATCCTAAAGATAGATCTATCGGGCCCAACAAGCCCCATCCAAAGTACCGGATGCTTTAGTACTTCGAAATTTATATCATGTCCGAAGGAGGATCCCGGAATGATGGGGATATTCTAATATGCATATTGTGAATGTCGATTACCAGGTGTTCAATCCATATGAATGATTATCTTTGTCTCTATGTATGGGACGTATATTTATGAGAACTGAAAATGAAATCTTGTGGTCTATTAAAATGATTGAAATGATTATTTATGATAAACTAATGAACTCACCAACCTTTTGGTTGATACTTTAAAGCATGTTTATTCTCAGGTATGAAAGAAGTCTTTCACTGTGCATTTGCTCATTTTAGGGATACTACTTGGAGTCAATAATGGCATATTTCAAAAGATGTTGCATTCGAGTCGTTGAGTTCATCAAGATTATTATTAAGTCAATTATAGTTAGATATATTATGAAATGGTATGCATGACGTCAACTTTTGATGTAATGAAAGATTGTCTTTTTAAAAACGAATGCAATGTTTGTAAAATGTAACATATAGAGGTCAAGTACCTCGCAATGTAATCAACTGTTGTGAATCGTTTATAATCGATATGGACTTCATCCGGATGGATTAGGACGGGTCATTTCAGTTGGTATCAGAGCGGTGGTCTTAGCGAACCGGGTCTGCATTAGTGTGTCTAACTGATAAGTCGTTAGGATGCATTAGTGAGTCTGGACTTTGACCATGTCTGCATGTCAAAAGTTTTGCTTATCATTTTTGTCGAAAATCATCTGCTTATCATCCTTAGGAAATTTCCTGCTCATTATTCTTAGTCTAGACATGTTTTACTGCATTGACTGCATGAATAGTGTATAGACAAAATCCATATCTTAGCGTATCTATCGCTGTAGACTTTATCTGACACGTTTCCTTAATTTTCTCCGTAATTCACGGGATCTTTGGAAGTATGTATAGATATTCTATATATAATTAGAATATCATTCGATATTCGAAAATCATTTCATATCAAAATCCTTTAACTGATCGTGAGAGATGGATCCTACACCTAGCTTGGATTCCATTAGTTCTGGAAGCAATTTCGAGATGTATATTGAAGCAGACTCCGAAGTTAATGAACCAGAAGTGCTTCAACCATTTAGTTATTTTTCTTTCTGGAGGAGATGGGGGTGGGCCTGAGACTTACTCACTCGATAGAGAAATGAAGAAGGCGAGCCCTACCGCGAACCAAACTTACCTCCTAACATCGGAGAAAATGATGTACTCACCGGTGAACCTATACGCAACACTGTATTCACCCTTCTTGCTAAAGTTTTCTGCCTCGAAGGTCGCATTACTGCAATCTCATAAAATATTCAACCTCTACTTCCTAATACCAATCGAAGGGGAATATTAGAAGAAGTTAGGGAACTTCGAATTGATAATCAAGATCTATCGAATCAGATGAGTGGATGGATAGAAATGATAGAGGGTAGGATAGAAACCCTGACAAAGATGGTGCGTGATCTACAAGCTATACTTACTACACCAACATCATCACCAACATCATCACCAACAACACTTGTAGCACTGACAGCAACAGTACCACCATCAGCAGCACCAGCAGCATAACCAGTACCAACAACAACAACATTATCACACGCCTCAACCTCGCAATCTATACCTCAAGCATAATCATCGTTCTACGAATCGTTCTACATAAACTATCTTCATCCTTCATAGCGATTATGTAATCTCTAACGTTTTAGAGATTATGTACTTTGGTTCTAGCCGTAAATCTGATGAGTTTAATATCACATTGACTCATTAAATCCATAATTACGTCTGAAGAAAATATATATGTATATATGTTTTCATAAAGATTGTAATTAAAATTTTTATTGTACAAACTGTTAATGGTGAAAATATTTTAACGGGTAGGTAATACTCGAGGAATATTTAGATTTCGCATTAATAAGTTACAATGTACATTCTTCGAATCTGATTCAACAGTCATTTACTATCCTACTTGCAACCACAGCTATACGAATCTGTTCATCAGAGAATAACCATTGTCATTCAACTTCATATTTGGATTTTGACTTATCAGAACCCAACAAGTGGCATAATGAAGAAAACATTGGACAAAAAAATAAAATTTGTTAGAAACAAACAATTTAACTATGAGAAGAATTTTGTTAAGAATCCACGCTAACTGTTCCTAGCTAACTGTTCCTAGCTAACTGGTTACATTTTATTTATCGCAATTTAATTATCGCAATTTACATTGTCGTATTTTATTTATCGTCATTTAATTTCTGTATTTATTTTACGCACTTTAAATATCAGGACACGTATACAAGGTTTTGACATATCATATCGACGCATCTATATATATTATTTGGAATCACCATAGACACTCTATATGCAGTAATGATAGAATTCTCTATACAGGGTTGAGGTTGATTCTCAAATAATATATATACTTTGAGTTGTGATCGAGTCTGAGACATGTACACGGGTCACGAAATGTATTAATTAATTTGAATATTATATATTAAGCTATATATGAAATATTAGACTGTCAACTGTGGACTATCGACTGTGGACTATCAAGATTGGACAATAAAAATGAATTAAAATATTGATTATAACATATGAAACTAAACAAATTCTTCAAGTTTGCCACTTGATTTCATCTTAAACCTCATTTGTATCTTGACGATTATAAACTGCGTTCAAACCTTTCGTAATTCTTGAAAACACCTCAATTGAGAGGATGAACCAACCGCACTTCATCTATTGAAGAAAAGATTGATGCATATAGTTATGCACCTGAAAATACTCGGAACCTGAGTAAACGTTTAACATGTATCTGTGCTAGCTCCTTTGGCATTGTTATTACCATAAATAACAATCCAATTCTTTTCCTAATTAGCCAATTTTGTCACAGCTTCAGCAAGTCAACTTCGACTTTTCAACCGTACTAGTCTTATTATAAGCTTGATATATATGCATGCTCATTTATTGTTACTGGAGAACCTTTTATATTCCATCATATTACCAGCAGACGTATCAGTAACCTCATCGCTCCATGACTTAAACCCCTCTGATAAATCACTATATTTATTCATTGAAACCCTATCATATACTTATCTGCATCTTGTAACGAGAACTGTTATACCAATTACCGGGAATCAGCTATTAGTACTTTGAAAACTCACAGCATGTCTACATCAACAGTTATATGTATAACATTTATCTCTTAGAATTGTGATCTTTCATTCTGAAATTCTGAAAAGCACCCAGTCTACGAATTAATGCTCTGAATTTTGAAAAGTTGAATGAAGCAACAAAAACTGTAAACGACCTCAACAGCCAAAAGTTGATGATAAAGAATTGTATGTTGGCAAAGCTCAGAAAAAGTTTGAAACTGAAAAACCGATTGAGCAAACTAGTAAGGAGTCTCTGAACAAATCACAAGGACTAAATTTGTACATTAAGAATTCGGATGATAGTGTTTCTGATGAAATCTTTAGCGAATACCTTGCTTCTGACTCCAAACTCTTGCGGACAGATTTTCTTCACCATCCTTCGATATTAGAAATTCCAAGATATCATCGTATCTTTCATTATAAATATCCTCCATATTTCTGAAGATATTTTCATAACTATTCTTATCTGAATCATTAATCTATTAGTGCTATCAGTGTTACATCATATAGAAACTGTTAGTTTCTATATTCTGTAAACTTTTGAGCTTAAAATATGAATGTTATTGAAGTAGTGTTGGGAACTGATGCATGAGTTAGTATAATATAATGACACTTGATCAACGTGATTATATTACAGTAAGTCATGCTGAGTTTCTAATGGAACATGATGATTCACAGATCATAACGTCATCATGTGTCATGTTACATAACTCTTTCCTTCTGCTTAACATCTGAACATATCAAGAAAGTATATTCTTGATAGTTCCATCCTCAGGGATTCTGGTAACTTGACAAATCAAATCGTGCTAATACATTCCTTCCTGCTTAGAATATTATAATCATTCGAATCTCTATATCTACAAATTCTGGACCATTATTCACCTGACTTGAAGTCGGGAAGGGAAAATAAAAGCATAGAGCTTTGAAGTATAAGGGAAGATATAAAGCCCGATAACAACACATAAATTACAAACCGTGTATATTAATATTTATAGCAACATAAAGACACGGGAGAATTAAAAACACTATAACCCCAAGGGCGAAGTAGAAGAAAACAGATTTCTTCGGTAGAAGTTGGAAAAAGAGAATGATTGTTACGATAGTAAGGATAAGGACAAGGAAAGAAAGTATAGGAATGGTGAGAATAATGGAACGGAGGAGTTTAATTTATAATGGAAATATCAGACAGAGTAATCGAAGCAGATCACCGTATTTAATTAGAGAGATCTTAATTTCTTTATTCGCCGAAGAATCAGATCTTATAGATTTTCAAGATTTTCTTTTAAATCCCTTGAATTCCCGAATTCAACCCTGACTCTGTCAAAAGTTAAGATGAATCTTTACTTTCCTATTTCACTCTTTGGTGATAACTTCACTCGTACGCTTCACATGATCGAATTGTTTTATCTATATTAATCAATAATGATAAAACTATATTTATCAACTCATATTCGTCATAAAAATATTTTTATTGTTAACCATGACCACCTCACTCAAATTTCGGGACGAAATTTCTTTAACGGGTAGGTACTGTGACGACCCGGGAATTTCCGACCAAATTTAAACTTAATCTTTATATGATTTCAATACGATAAACAAAGTCTGAAATGTTGAGTCTCAAAAATTTTGGAACTGTATTCATGTATTCAATTACCCTTCGACTATTTCCGAAGATTCATGAACTATTGTTGTAAATAAATATTTATATTCAAATGAAAATAAGTATAAGTCGTTATATTATTATTGTTAATAATATTATTATCAAGGAAATTAATATTATTATAACTGATAATATTATTAGTACCATTAGCATTAATAATATTTTTACTACCAATATTAAAGTCAGAATTCGATATATTATTATTATTGTTATTATCAATAATATTAGTATTATTATAATTAGTATTAATGTTATATTATTGTTATACATTTTTTTTTTAGTAATAATCATCATTATTATAATATTATTATTATTACTATTAAATTTGTATTACTATTATTTATTAAGATTATTATTATCATAATTAATAAGATTAATTTATAATCTAAAAAAAATTAATATATATATATATATATATATATATATATATATATATATATATATATATATATATATATATATATATATATATATATATATATATATATAACATCGTATGTAAACACAGAAATAAAAAAAAAATATTGATTACGGGGAGTATTATATAAATACATATACATTCCAAAACAGATACAAACAAATGTGTTAGATATATACATCAAATATAACGGAAAGCAGATTTCATAGGATACCACTTTTCTTATTTTATAGATATATACATAAATATTCAGAGAGGTGGTTACACGTCTAATTCGATTTCTAATACAAACAAAGTCGATCGATTATTGATATAGCATCACCACACATTATCTTCTATCTATTTTCTCTACATAATGATTCCATTCTTTTTAATGTTTATAACCTTGCATTCATAATCATATTAATATACATATACATGCCACCTTTAAAAACAACCAACACTACCCGAACACTGTTATAAACCACCCCTCTCATCATCATTCATCGATCACCTTCTTCGGTCCTTAACCAACTCTTGTTCGTTTAAACACCACTACCCTAAACAACCGCCACCAACTTGTAACCTCGAACCACCACTGCATCCACACGCCACCATAGCTACTACACCATTGGTTAGATATGCCACCTTTATTTTTGTGATGCAACTCCATTAAACCCACCATCCATTCACCACTTTCATCAACCCATTTAATCATCATTACCATCATTATTTTTGTTGTTTCCTAAACCGAAGCTATCATCCTTAATAATGGAACCGGTACGTACTCTTGTCTCTTGTCTTTGCTTGACCCATGATCAACCACCACTTGCCATCTTCACCATATAACCATACACATGAACGTTTGTGTTTAAACTCGAACCAAACCCAACTGTGTTCTTGCAGTCATCGACCTACCATGAATTAACACCGAACAAATCGCATCTTCAATATATTTTTTTTCTTCGGATAACACACAAACACCCATGCAAATACACCACTTGCTATATATATTTTTCTTTTGAAATCCAATGTCACTAGAGTATTATTGTTAATTGTTTTATTGATATAGGGTGCCCACTTGGCCATCACTTTCCTTAGTGGAGTAGGGAGTGGAAATTATTAATACAAAAATTGAATCAATTACGTAGTGATTGAAGGGTGAATTACCTACTACATAATTGATTACTCTTCAAAGTTTGGCCAACAGATTTAAAGGGTTTAACCCCACTTGAGTTATAAGGGTATAATATGAAAATACAAGGGAAAGTGGCGACTAATTGTTCTTGCTATATTTTTTTTTTCGTTGCTGTCTCTTTCAAAAAAAATCGAACCCCACATGGGATAAAGTTTGAGATAGTGGCATTTATACAATATATTAGAATAAAGGTTTGCAAGAATTGAGTGACGAGCTAGATTTAAATCGATGTGGGCCGATACCAATTTCAAATAAAATAAAAAAAAATGCCGAATATCATTTTCTTTTAGAAGAACGTATATCATGTGGGACTAAGTGAGCTCTAATTTTTTTAAATAAAGAATGATGAAGTCGGGTGATATGAGCTGTATGTCACTATTTTGGATTGCAAGTTGAATATTAAATCTTAAATACATCACAATATCAATTATCATGGGGGACTAGTAACAAGATAGTGGCCAACTATAATGACATAAAGGTGTTGCATATATATTTTTTTCTCTTCTCTTATTGTCATCGAGGCTCAACAACTATTCCTTTAAGTATTATAATGATAGTCTGAGTTTATGATGGACGAATTATATTGATGGTAACAAGTAGATGATGATGATGAAAAGGGTTGTTATGGTGATGAGGATGTGATGCTGGATGATGCCGTTAATGAAGATGAATATATGATGTATGATTATGAAGCTGTAATTCGATATACATAATAATAATGATATAATATCATGATGATAGATGATGATGACGGGAACGGTTATGATAATGGTTATAATAATGATTATGAAAATGATACTGAGTAATGGTTAAGGAGGTATCGGGTTAGTGAGACGTCGCGGGTTCGAACCCGGGTATGGGCATTATTTTTCTTAAAAGCCTATTTTGTGAGGTAGCCATCCTTTCCATATTTAATATTATTTTTATTATTATTATCATAGGTATTAGTATTATTATTATTAGTAGTATTATTAATATTCTTATATAAAAATTATCATTTTTTTTATTACTATTAACAAAAGTATTTTTATTAAAATTATCATTTTAAGTATTATCATTCATATTATCATTATTAACATTATTATTATTATTATTATTATCATTATATTTATTATTATTGTTATCCTCATTAGTAAAATTATTATTATTAAAACTATACGTAAAATATAACCGAAGATATAAAGTATATATATGTATATAACTACAACATTTAAAATATATATATATATATATATATATATATATATATATATATATATATATATATATATATATATATATATATATATATATATATATATATATATATATATATATGGAAGGAAATTATGTGATTATATGTGTTAATATGTATACAAATGATATAGGTTCGTGAATCCGAGGCCAACCCTGCATTGTTCAATGTTGTCATATGTATTTTTACTACAAAATACAGTACAGTGAGTTTCATTTACCTTTTTACCCTTTATATTTTTGGGCTGAGAATACATGCAAAATTTTTATAAATGTTTTACGAAATAGACACAAGTAATCGAAACTACATTATATGGTTGAATGATCGAAGCCGAATATGCCCCTTTTGCTTGGTAACCTAAGAATTAGTAAATCGATCTACTAATTGACGCGAATCCTAAAGATAGATCTATCGGGCCCAACAAGCCCCATCCAAAGTACCGGATGCTTTAGTACTTCGAAATTTATATCATGTCCGAAGGAGGATCCCGGAATGATGGGGATATTCTAATATGCATATTGTGAATGTCGGTTACCAGGTGTTCAATCAATATGAATGATTATCTTTATCTCTATGTATGGGACGTATATTTATGAGAACTAAAAATGAAATCTTGTGGTCTATTAAAATGATTGAAATGATTATTTATGATAAACTAATGAACTCACCAACCTTTTGGTTGACACTTTAAAGCATGTTTATTCTCAGGTATGAAAGAAGTCTTCCGCTGTGCATTTGCTCATTTTAGGGATACTACTTGGAGTCAATAATGGCATATTTCAAAAGATGTTGCATTCGAGTCGTTGAGTTCATCAAGATTATTATTAAGTCAATTATAGTTAGATATATTATGAAATGGTATGCATGACGTCAACTTTCGATGTAATGAAAGATTGTCTTTTCAAAAACGAATGCAATGTTTGTAAAATGTAACTTATAGAGGTCAAGTACCTCGCGATGTAATCAACTGTTGTGAATCGTTTATAATCGATATGGACTTCGTTCGGATGGATTAGAACAGGTCATTTCAAATGCAACATTTCCTTGAAAAATATGCCATGTACGACTCCATGCACATAGCTTGTCTAACATATAAGCAAACAGCGGAAGACTTCTAGGAAACCTGAGAATAAACATGCTAACAAGTATCAACACAAAGGTTGGTGAGTTCATAGTTTTAGTGTTTCGCATAATCTGTATATAAAAGTGGATCACAAGATTTCAGTTGTTTCATCCAGAAACATTTTTCAAAAGTTTGTCAATAGATTCTACGTAATAGAGCACCCTGGTAACTAAACTTTAATGTTTTAATAAGTACCCCTGTTTTAACATACATGCAACCAACATGTACAATACACGCAAACTAACGTGTACTAACCTCAAATAGCATACGTCTGTTTTATAGTTCAGGCTAGGGTTTCTATACCTGGAACAGACGGGGATGTCAAGCCCTATGGATCCATATACTACTACTCGCGCCCACCAGTTCTTATAACCGGCAGTTACTAGTTACCAAAGCTAAGGGATTTTCGGTTCAAACTCAGTATGTACTTGTGTCCATTGTTTAAAATAAAGTGCATGTATTCTCAGCCCAAAAATATATATTGCAAAAGCATTTAAAAAGGGAGCAAATAAAACTCACCTTAGCAGCATATAAAGTTGTTCACCAAAATGTGACTGAAACTCGGATTATCAAATAATCGTGGATCTCAACCTAGAGAACATATGTTGGTCAATAAATGTCTATCAAGCTAGGTCAGGTCATAGTGTATCACAATCCTAATGCTCGAGATCGACATACAAAAGTTATCCAAAGTCGTTTCAAAAAGTCAATTTTGACAATAGTTCAACAAAACGAGATGTACCTTATATAAGGATTCATTTACTCGGTTGGTAATATTCAAAAATCCAATTTATCAATCTTACAAACAAGTTGTTTAAATATTAATTGCATATTCAAAAGCAATTTCAATTAACTTCAATTATAATTCAGTTGATCATATCTTTTAATCCGTTCATCGAAACTATTCGATATCTAAATGAAAAGTTATTGTTTTTCGCCAGCTTTCCAAAAACATGTATATCATATACCTTTTTCCAGTAATATATGTATTTAATTCGTGATTCATTATAAACTGTTTAACGACGAAATTTAGCATACAAGCATGTATAAATATATATACTCGAGCACTAGACATGTATACACTATTAATTTATAAAAGATAAAATATAAATGCTTACATATCAATATTGTGATTCAATATTGCAGAAAAGTACGTAGACGTAACAGAGATGATAAATATTAGGTTTGACTTTACGAGCATAACCCTTGAACAATACCCATAACCTCCTTAGTAATAACCCATAATTTCCTTAGCTCTATCCCGCTCGTAAAACTCATTTTTAAAGTGACACGCTCATGACTTCGTCGTAGTATTTTATGTATAATAATACTACTAATAATAATAAGATTAATAATAATAATAATAATCATCTTAATAATAATAATAATAATAATAATAATAATAATAATAATAATAATAATAATAATAATAATAATATATACAGAGATGAGAGTGTGAAGAAACAAGTCGCGAATTCGATCAATTTATAGTAGTTGGCCAGCAAAAGGGTGTCATGCGATCGCATGGCTTCCCTAGTCATTTTCCATGCGATCGCATGGAGTGATTTTCCAGGTCACTTGTGTTTAACTTCTTCCTCGTCGACATAATAAAATATTACGTGAAAATTAAAATTTTAAAAAGTCGTATTTATTAAATACTTCAGGGGTATTCTATGTAACTTATAATTAATAATTTCTATCATGTCGTTTTCATGTAAATAGTAAATGAATTAGTTTAAATTCAACTATTTAAGCTACACGTTGTACGTTGTGCTTTACAAATTGTACATTATTAATTTAACTTCGTTTCTTAAAAAAAAATTACAAAAATTATATCATAAAAATAAAATGACTTAATACGTAAAAATTTTAATTTGAAATAGCATCGTTTAATAGTAAATTTTTAATCATTTCGTATATAAATATTATTCGCATGATTCCGTATATATTGAAAACTCTTATATTTATTAAAATATGTATATAATACATGTTATGACGTTCGTGAATCGTTGGACAAACAGGGTGGTCAACCGTTATATAAAAAAAAACATTTTCAAAAGTTTTAAAACTTGTCAAAATTCATTGCTTATCATGCCGAAAATATTAAATCATATAGAGAATTGATTTAAATAAGTCGAAATTTTCCGGGTCATCACATGGTGGAACATTCATACGCTGATTCCATTTTCTTTGCAGCAGGTTTTCGACGAATCATCTCTTTTTCCGGTTCAAAACTCGTTGGAAAGACGTATTTGGCAAAGTGCAAAATGGGTGGGAAGTTATTTCATATGGAAAGCTCGTAATGATCTTGTCTTCAAGAATCAATCTTGGAATAAAGCTGCGATTTTATCAAGAATCCAATCGACGAGCTTCCGATGAATATCTAAACGGCTCAAAAAATCCTCGCTTGAATGGCACTAATGGCTTATAAATCCGGGTTTCTATGCTTCTTCTTCAAGTAACAGATGGGGATACGTTGATCCTACCGGGCTCCTCCTTTAGATTCTTATTTGTCTTATAGATTTTTGTACACTCCTCGTGTTTTAGTTTGTGTTTTAGTTTCGTTTGGTCAACTTGTATGCATCGATTGTATTCTTCGTTTGTCCCGTGTTCGGGTTTTAAAAATATGCTTGCTTTTCAAAAAAAAAAAAAAATACTTTGCATTACATGAAAATTATAAATGTTGTAGACGAAAATACTAAGGATCTTGAATCGTTTGTAACTCGATCTAGAGATGGAAAACTCTAAAACAAGGATCAATCGAATAACGGGTCGTATCGGGGTCGAATTAGTCAAACCTAGGGTTATTATCTAGATTAGAACGACTCCTACCTTTGTTATTCGGTGGGTTTTGGACTTGGGAAAAAAAAACTGGAACGAAAATAAGAGGTTTAGGGTTAATGGAATGAGTAACCTCACAATGGAGATCTAAAGCCGTATATATACTGTCATCAGACACAGTCGGTCGACTGCCTTAGACAGTCGGTCGACTGTGTGGACTCAGTCGGTCGAGTGAGTGGACTCAGTCGGTCGATCATGTTGGTAGATTAATTATTGATATAAAACGTTAACGCACATACATAACAATTCAATAGTCACAATATTAAATGTTATTATATGACTGAATGTAAATAAATGATATATGTACAACTAGGGATTATGCACCATAAATTTGTTGGAGATATTAAAAATAAAAAGTTGAGAGGTTACACTACACATATCGATGATGGTATAAACTCAACGCTTGCTATTCACGAGTCAATAAATATTTGTTCTACAAATAGTTAAATATTTGTTCTACAAATAGTCACTACAATATAACTAAGAGGAAAATAAATATAAATGAACATTTTAAAGGAAAAAAGTAAGAGTTTATTTTTGTTAAAAGATTATTTTATTTGATTGTAATTTTAATTAATTAACATATCAGCATTAGAAAAGGAGAAGAAAAATTTGGTAATTGGTAAAGAAAAGGAGAAGAAAAATTGGGGTGGTCAATTCTTGAACTCATAAAATGTCATTCAGAAACGAGAAACCACATGGGCTAGCCCCCATTTTTTTTTTCCCACGTATAAACAAGACTTGA
This sequence comes from Rutidosis leptorrhynchoides, assembly GCF_046630445.1. Classification (NCBI taxonomy): domain Eukaryota; kingdom Viridiplantae; phylum Streptophyta; class Magnoliopsida; order Asterales; family Asteraceae; genus Rutidosis; species Rutidosis leptorrhynchoides. The sequence continues at coordinate 399,197,592 of NC_092338.1, forward strand.
ATGAAACCTCCCAACTTCGTTTGTATCCTAGATAGGGAAATTAATGTACACTATATCAGATTTAAGTTAGGCATGGTAAAAAGACAATATTACTCAAATTAAACAATAGCATTTGAGTTATGTTTTGATATATATAGCCAATAGGACCACATTTTACATGAGCATCCAAGGTTGATTGGTCCACATATAAGATTGGTAACTCTCGCAAATCTTCGCGTTAACTAGCCATTAAAACACCTTTAGCATAATACGTTCTACACTTGTGGCCCAACAAATATAAGAGCTCTTAAAAACCAACTCATTCCGAGCAATCCAAATAGCACAAAACGTGGCTGGTCCAATTATTCTTCAAAACCTGCCTGGATGCCCATTCCACCACACCAATCGTGAGAGAATTCAAGAATGAACGAAGGAATAATCCAAGACACTCTCCACCAATTTAATAAAATCGTCCAAACATTGTGAGACCATGAGCAATGAAGTAGTAAATGATCGATCGACTCGGCGTATAACAAACACCATCCACACTTGTCGTCCGTACCATCCCTTAAGCAATGTCTATATGATAACACTTCTTTAACCGGCACCCCATTCCATTTCTTCTCAAATTCTTTATGAGCGCATACTCATAAAATATAAGGACATCGACATAAAATGTAATGAATGTGAGCAAAGTAGCAGACCAATTTTGAGTTTGGAAGTGATCTTTGAGCTTAAAATAATATTCCCTCCAACATGATATCAATCCTCCCGATCTACCCCGAGAAAAATACTTGAACTCCATTATAGACATCATCTCTCCATATTTCTCTAAGCACACTAGGCAATACATCTTCTATCATAGTTTATTGAATAGCGGATTTGGAATTTGTTAATAAGAGAACCTACTCTTCTTCCTTTATCTTTATTCTCAAGTCCCCTAGTGTTTCACGTGGGAATATATAAATGAAACTTGAAGTCAAAATGTCTAAAATGATGCAAACCTTAAACGAATAAGTTACTCTTTTAAGTCAGCCACTATTAGGACATAGTTAATATCTTTTAAGACGTGAACATTCTATGAAACTTTACTTGGGTATTATGTAAACATTTTTGATCATTTGTGATATTTTTATGGTCACGGGAAAATTTGTTGTTAACGAGGTTTTAAACATGAAACTCAAACTCACTCAAACATGAAACCTCTAGTGAATATATCCAAATTCCGATCACTAAACTGATCACTAAATTATCAGCCTATCAATCCGTCAACGGTCCATCATCTATTATCGTACACCTTTTCCCTTAAATCACTTATTTCTTATAACAACTAATTTCATTTTTATATTCATCAACATTTCATTCAAGATTTCATTCAGTTCATCGAATGTTTCAAACATTCATCAAGATTTCAACCTTTTAGAACGAACATGGAATATACAACTTAAGTTGCCTTTGATAAAATAACATAATTTATATATGGTTTATGATCTGAATGATTTAAAGGTTCTAAATGAAGTTGGTTCTGAATGACAATAAAATATTTGATAATCATCTTGAATGAACAATATTAATGATGAATAATTACATTGTTAACCTTTTCCATGAATAAATAAACAATATAGTTGTTTAAAAGTATTTTTGATACAATTTAAAGACGATATTACATAAAATTTATGTGTTTAATAGTTAAAAGAGTATTAGAACTCTGAATAGTTCAGCATTCAATTCTGAATCATTTAGCACCATATGTCATTCACATGTCAGAACAAATGCATTGAATGTTGAGTACTTCAGTATTCAGTTATGAACTTTTCAATTAAGAGGTAATTAAATGCACACCTAGACATCACTAAACATCCTTGGAAGAATGACTTGATCTCTATTGATCTGTTTTTCTCTCGAATCGATATCCTTCATCGGTTTTCTTTGATTGCTATCTCCGGAATCCCGACTAAATTCTACTCGGAGGAAAACATTAAAGTAATTGCCAAAGGTTTTGGAAAGGTCCTCTTCATTGAAAATTCGTCTTCCAGGCTAAAAAAATCGGAGTGGCTTTTGCATTCACCTAATTGGATACTTCATTGTTGATCATCGATGAGGTAAAGGAGGTCAAGAATAATTTTGAGTCAGATTCGTTTATCATTTGTGTGAGCGAAGTGGCTGATGTAGATCAAGATCGTGTCCTCAATGATGAATTCCCTTCGGAGTTCTTGATTAGTTCTAATCGAGCCGTGTGTAATGGAGACAACATCTCAATTGATGAATCAACCAAGGATTTTGTGGGTTTAAGCGAAGATGACAGAGTTGTGGCCTCTCACGATTTTGATCGTGTTGAGTATCCTATTAATTTGGATCGTGTCACTAATATCGTGAATAATCATATGCATGATGCCGGTCCTCAAGTTGATGTAGACGCGCGGGTCCATTTCGATCGATGGTAATTCTGTTTTACCCCTGTTGTTAATTTTGGCTCTCATAATTATATTGGTTGCGAATGTGGGTTGGTTTGTTTAGGTTGTGACATTACTGTTTGTTTGAGGAAAATGAGGTTCCGATCACTCTTGTGTCAAATGATTTGCTTGAAACAAACGAGATCATCCCAAACCTTCCTGTCTACAAGGTCTCGGTTTCACCTTTGAATATATCAAGCCCAAAACCTCTTTACAAGGACATGCGTGTTGGAAATGTACCCATGTCTTCTCCGGTGATAAACTCGCATAATATTCTTGATGCTGATCTTGAAGAGGTAGTGCCCATTGTTAGACCGTGCCTTGGTTCTTCGTCCTCAACAAGTGCTATTGATTCGGTTCTGAGTGAGGTGAATATATTGACAGTTGATAATGGCATTAAGTGCTCGTAGAGTTTTAGTTCTGTCGCATCCAAATTTTATAAGGCTAGTGGCAAGTTACCGATGGTCGAGGATTCATTCGGCAAGGATATGAATGTGTTTACGGTTGGTTCTGAGGCTTCAACAAAGCTAGATTAGTCTAAAGGTGAGATTCCGACGTCCGAGGAGGCGTTTGCGGCATTCGATGAAATGTTGTGTAAGATGGAGGGCGAGCCGGTTAAGGCTATTTTGATTATTTTTAGTGACTCGCTTAATGTCCCGGTCAAAGTTAGAAAACAAAGGCAAAAGAAGGATAAACCGGTTCAGGGGGTTGAGAGAAAACATTTTGGTGAGTTTATCAAGGATATTTGAAGTCGGGTTCAGTTAGTTTGTTTAGGTTTAGGTTGGTTTGGTTGTGTGGTATGTATTTAGATGGTTTTTAATCTTTAGTGTTGATTTGTAGATTGGATACCCTCTTGGTGAAGGTATTTCGTATGTCCGAGAGACATATTAAATTAACGTGGCTAATATGTTTTGATCCAAGTCGGGTCATACCCAATAACAAGCTTATCGACACCTTATACGTATTTGATCTTAACGATTGGATCATTAAACAAATACGCGACACTTGGATTTTAGAAAATCGGGTTTCTAAAATATTATCACTTGAGATAAATTATTTGGATAATTTATATATAATTGTTTATAGGTTTAAATGATTATATTGTGTTATATTTTATAAAATGTATAAGTAACAAAATAATACATAAGTTTATAACAAGTTTATAAACTTTTATAAACTTACAAGTATTATTATTAAACATCATGTGTGGCAGAATTTTGGACTCCAAGAATGACCACACATGCTTGTTTTGTTACTTTTAATACTACACAACTCCTCGTGAGCATGCCTAACACTTACACCAAGTATTGACTCATTCTCTCAAGTGATACATGCAAAAATACACCAAAAAAAACTGCACAAAATCCTCTCTTTGCTGCTGTCCAGGTCGTGGGTAATAGAGGAAGAAAAAGGTTTCAAATTTTGGTTTTTGCAAGTTTAATTCAAGTGATAATAAATCCTAACCAAAGTGCAAGGTGTTGGTGCAAAGTTTGGGGTATAACAACTTGAGGTTTCATACTTTTGGAGCTCCATTCATCATCATCATCTTCATCATTTACTACCTAGCTTGGAGAAGGTATAAACCCCTTTCTTACTTGTAGTTTGTAAGTATGTTTCACAACTTGATCCTAATTGGGATTTAACTTTAAATAGTTAAAGATTAACAAGTTCAATTGGTAATATATATTCATGCTTCCGCTTTAATATGATTCATAAAATGTTTTAAACATTATGGAACTTGTTAAATCCCAACACTTGGCTTGTTGCTTGTTTTTGGTTTTAATCGCCCGTTAATTATTGTCGTGAACTTTCGTTGAGTTTCGTTTTTGTTTAGCTCGGTAGTTGGTTATACTTGTACATTCAAGGAGTTTCATCTTTTTGATGACCTCTGTTTGTTTATAAAATTTATTCTTTTTTCAAAAAAAAAAAAAAAATGAAGCTCCATAGGGACTGAAAAACTTTAGTTTTCTCCATACATAAGTAAGGCTAGCTCATAAAATTCGGACAACAAAATATAAAATTTATACAAGTTAAGGCCCTGTTTGTTTTTTATTTTGATTAACCTATGTTGTCTGAATAAACTTATGATGTCTGTGATGAATACATAATTGTTGTTTGTTTTTTTGCTGAAAAACTGACTGAATAATTAAAATTACAAATTTAACCATGTAAATACGGCAGTTATGAGCAATTATATTAGCAGTTCTTAAAGAGTGGGGGTGAATATGGAAATTTTCATTTTCATGACGTAAATTATTAAGACAATCTATTTTCATTAAGTCAAAAACAAACACCGTACGACTGATTTAGTTTTAAATTATATAACATTAAACCAATATAATCCAGATATATAAAGTTATAAACTGAGTAATCAAACTAATAATTTATATTGAATTGTTGAAGATGAAAGTGACATTAAAAGAAGCAAGTTAGTGTACTAATCATTTTCGTTGGTCTAAAGTTATAAATACCTTTGACATGAAAACTGCAAAATATTGTACCGGGTTTATCACTAAAAAGTCCATTTTTTTAACTTTTCTTGCATGAGAGCGCAAAAAAAATAAAAAATTTTATCAATTTGCCCTCACAAGTAGCAAGGTGTCTTGCTCCCTTGAGTCTTGCGTCCTTGCTCCCTTGTTCCACCTGGGAGCAAGGAGCAAGGCACCTTGTTCCCTTGCTTCCACCTGGGAGCAAGGACGCAAGGTGCCTCTTGCTCCCTTGCTCCCAGGTGGAAGCAAGGACGCAAGGTGCCTCTTGCTCCCTTGCTCCCAGGTGGAAGCAAGGGAGCAAGAGGTACCTTGCGTCCTTGCTCCCAGGTGGAAGCAAGGGAGCAAGAGGCACCTTGCTCCCAAGTGGAAGCAAAGGAGCAAGAGTCACCTTGCGTCCTTGCTCCCAGGTGGAAGCAAGGGAGCAAGAGGCACATTGCTCCTTGCTCCCAGGTGAAATCAAGGTCGCAAGGACGCAAGGCGCAAGGGAGCAAGGCACCTTGCTCCTTGCGAGGGCAAATTGACAAATTTTTTTTTTTTTGAACTCTCATACAAGAAAGGTCAAAAAAATGGACTTTTTGATGATAATCTCATATTGTACCCGGTACCTTGGCCCAAATACGGGCCGTGATCTTATGAAACCACGGGCAAGAATATATTATAATCAAAACCTTTTTAATTTTCCGATACAAATAGAAAAATTCCTTTTTCAATTCAAGGTTGCTAAGAAAATGAAACGTGCAAGAATATATTTTCGATTGAATTTTTTGAGATTATTGTGATTAAATCGAATTTAATCAATATCTTTTTTCTTTTTTTTCTTTTTTTAATCTTCGCAAGACTGTATTCCTAAGATCACATTGAGAACCTAAAATTATTTTACAATGTATTTTTTTCAAAGTTACTTCGTACAACAAAACCTACATATGATACAATAAATAATTTATCGTTCATCAACTGCGAATCCGATCCATTTTGTGAGTTGACAAGAGGGGATTCTAAGGTTATGGTTGCGGTGTCACAAGACACCACTAATTTTGATTTTTTGTTTTTGTTTTTTTTATTTATGTAGTATCATTCAGATTGTATGAGATACTATTGAATTTAATTATAAAACTCCGTATATTTCAAGGAATTAGAGTTTATTCGAAGTAAACAACCATTGAATATAATAAGTCCACCTGATGATCTTTTTGAATTTTGATATTAGATTAGTCACCTGATTACAACCCAGAATGATTTGAAGTCATTGCAAATTAAATTATGTGGTCAAAAGGATATAGTTGTTTTGCTCCTAAAATTCATACTTGGTACCTCTAGGTTTACCCCTAGAAATTAAATCTTTACTACTAAGCCACCAACCTTGTAGTTTATATGTGATAAATTTATGAAATAATTAAATTAAAGTTCAAAAATGTAAGGAAACACAATCGAGTGACTTAGAAGAAACTCTGTAACAAATAGTCTCAGTCTACTATATTGAATTGCTAATTGCGAGTAGTACCGTAGCATTTCTCTTGTATTAAATAAAAATGTGTTTTTGTGTTTAACCTTTCCAATTAAAATCAAATCAAAATAGGCAAAAATGGTTAGGTGATATTCACGTTATTAGATCCTTTAAACGAAGGATAATGCATTTTTTGTGCATTCACGCTCTCCCTTTTTCCTTTATGTGAAAAACGTTGGAATATGAGTTACTTGTAACATTGAATCGTCATGCAATCTTACTATTCCACTAGCGATCCTACCATATTAGATACGATCCAATGATATTTGCGATCCTACAATGATCAGTTAGACCACAGATAATGGGGCGTTTGTGACCCCCTATGACGCATACATGTCACGAGAAACGCCTCACAAACGCCTGTAATGGGGCGTTTGTAGTTGGGCGTTTGCCAAGCAAATGCGCCCCGAGAGAGAGAGAACGGCCATGAGGTGTCAATTACCGATTGGTTAATGTTATTTCTCTCTCCACCTTTTTAATATTTTATCATTCAAATACCAATAAAATTTTACCACATCACTCACAAACGCCCCTACAAAAGCTCCCCATTACAACTCCCACTCAAAATGTCATGGCTCAGTCACAGTTTTTCCCCAAAAAGCGCACCTCACCCACTCCACGTCACAATCACCAATATCTGTGGTCTTAGAGTTTTCTTTGATAAGATTGTACGATCTTAAAATGGTCATTGATAACCTGTTTAAAATGTTGTGGACCGTATGGCGTCCATTCATATCAAATTAACTAATCGCATAAATTTTGTGTGGAAAATTGCTTCAAAATGTAAATTTTTATTGTATGCGTTCAATTTTTAGATATCCTATTGTATGCATTCAACTTTTAAATATGTACTGTTGTATGCAAGTCATGACTTATACATCATGTATCATGTTACTAATGTTCATTTTTTGACGGAATTGGTCCCTCAACATAATGATTGTTAGTTATCTCCGTTACAAATCTCATTCCTTCAATCCATTTTAATTTCTTCTTCACATATTCATCTTCATCATTGAAAAACTAAGAACCCTAATTAAAAAAAATCATGAATGAACTGGCGCACCTTAGAACATAAAACAATGGGTTTTCATCAACAACAGCGGGATCTGGCCGGAGGTCCTGCAACCTCGCTAGATCTGACTGAAGGACCGGCAACCTCGCCGGATCTGATAGGAGAACACGCAGAGGACTTCTTCAATTCCTTACCTTAGCAAGGTCGAAGACAAGATCCATTTCAATCGACTGGTGTTGGGTTTCAATCGACTGGTTGTGGGTTTCAATTGATTCGATGAGACGACCCGTCCTAATCCATAAGGACGAATACAATAACATATGATTACATTGCGAGGTATTTGACCTCTATATGATACATTTTACAAACATTGCATTCGTTTTTCAAAGACAAACTTTCATTACATCGAAAGTTGACAGGCATGCATACCATTTCATAATATATCAAATTATCAATGACTTAATAATAATCTTGATGAACTCAACGACTCGAATGCAACGTCTTTTGAAATATGTCATGAATGACTCCAAGTAATATCTCTAAAATGAGCAAATGCAGAGCGGAAGATTTCTTTCATACCTGAGAATAAACATGCTTTAAAGTGTCAACCAAAAGGTTGGTGAGTTCATTAGTTTATCAACAATATTCATTTCCATCATTTTTAATAGACCACAAGATTTTATATTTTCATTTCTCATAAACATCATGCATGCATATAGCCATCTGCATAAAAATCATTCATATGGATTGAACACCTGGTAACCGACATTAACCATAATGCAGAGAATATCCCCACAGACATCGTCGTCTGTATAATAATAATCTCGAAGTACTAAAGTCATCCATAGACATGAATGGGGGGTTGTTAGGCCCAATAGATCTATCTTTAGGATTCACGTCAATTAGGGGCCATTTTCCTAATTCTTAGGTTACCAGACTTGAAGGGCGATATTCGATTTCGATAATCCAGCCATAGAATGTAATTTCGATTACTTGTGTCTATTTCGTAAAACATTTATAAAAGCAGCGCATGTATTCTCAGTCCCAAAAATATATATTGCAAAAGCATTTAAAAAGGAAGTAATGAAACTCACGATACTGTATTTCGTAGCAATTGTGCATATGATGGCACTGAACAAGTACAGGGTTGGCCTCGGATTCACGAACCTATATTAAGTGTATGTATTCATATTGTAGTCAATATCTGTCTAACAATTTAGATCAGGTCATAGCTTATCACAATCCTAATGCTCGAGACTATCATGCAAAAGTCAACAAAAGTCAATTTGGCCCAAAATGACTTCCAAAAATCTATACATGTTTATTATATAACTTAAATATAGTCGTTATATATATTTAATTATATATATCAGTTTTTTTTAATAGAATAAATAATGTAAGTCCTTTATTAATAAATAAAAATTTATATTAAAATTTATATATGATAAAAATATACTTTTATATATTTTAAGTAACAAAATTTATAAAGTTCACTTAATATCATAAAAATATAGTGGTATGTATTATTTATGTAATTATTTTACGTGTGGTAAAAATATCTTTGTATTACATAATTATTTGATAAAATAATATCGATAGTAACAATAATAAGTAAAAGTTGTATTATTTTTGTAATAATAATTATTATTATAACAATATCTATTTTTACTAAAAATGATATTAATTATGATAAAATGATAATTTTATTAATAATAATACTAAAATGATAATAATAATGATATTTTATAATAACAATGATATTTCTATTAAAAATTATAATTTTAGTAAAAATGATAGTTTTAATAATAATAATACCTTTAATAATAATAATAGTGATAAAAATAATGAAAATGATATTTTTATCTAAATCAATAACTTGCAATATTTTTATTTCATCATGATACGTATACTCATTATTTCCTAATCTGTTCGTTTAATAGCTTTTAGTACTCTTTTATATCGCATTCATAATAATGATAATAATAGCAATCATAATAATTAGATGATACTAATATTAGTTTTAATGATAATGATACTAATAAGTATTATAATAAAATTAATGATAATACTAATAATAATAATAATAATAATAATAATAATAATAATAATAATAATAACGACGATAATAACGACGATAGTAATAATAATCATTTTAACAATAATACTAAAATTCAGTTGACTATAACTTCTAATCCGTTCATCGAAACCATTCGATATCTAGATGAAAAGTTATTGATTTTTCGCCAGCTTTCCAACGACATGCATATCATATACCTTATCCTAGTAGCATATGTATTAAATTCATGATTCATCATAAAATATCTAACGACAATAATAAACGTACAAGCATGCATAATCCTATATACTCGAGCACTAGTCAGGGATACACTATTAATATATAAAAGTTAAGTTATGAGTGCTCACGTATCAATATTGTGATTCAATATTGCAGGAAAATACGTAGACGCGACGGAGATGATAAACACTAGTTTGACTTCACGAGCATACCCCCTGTGACGCCCCGTACAAAACCATCGTGTACGATTCGTCAACAACAGGATCTTCACACGGTCAAACACTATATGCTGTTTGAAAACCAGTTTGCATTCATAAAAAGACAGCGTTTTACAAAAGATAACGTGCATCCTACGAATAGGAGCATAAACATAAGTATTTGACCCTAAGGTCGTTACAAAGCCATTGTTTGAAATTAACATAAACTACGAATGCAAAAGAAAAGTTCCATGAATGACACATCTCTAGTAATGCAGCGGATAACTAATACAGCAGGTCCTTAACAGCAAGACAGCAAATCTAACAGCGGAAGCAAGAAACCTCTAGGCACCTGAGAAATACATGCTTAAAAGTCAACACGAATGTTGGTGAGCTATAGTTTAAGTTGTACCAGTAACGTAAGGTAGGACACGAGATTTCAGTGTAACAAAACATTATGAAAAGTATATGTATAACCGTGGGCACCCGGTAACTAGACTTAACGTTTATAACCCCCTGAAAGTACACTTGGCGAGTGCGTATGTTCACAAAGTATTAAACACCCGTTAAATGCTAGCGCGACTAGCCCGAGTGGGGATGTCAAACCCTATGGATCCATATCTAAGATTCACGTTCACCGGTTCAAAAACCAATGACTATACGTTACCGTACTAGTGCCTAGTATGTAAAACGTAAAAAAACGCATGTATTCTCAGTCCCAAAATAATTAAAGTAAAAAAGGGATGCTATAACTCACAGTGAATAAGCAATACAAGTTGATACGAAAGTGTGCAAGTAGTAAGTCGGTCCGAAAGGTCGTCAACCTAAATCAAAGGTTACTAGGTCAGTAGGTTGTCTTTATAAATTCTAATAGTGCATAAAATAAGTTTAAGTGTCATCATCATCATTATCATAAAAGCTACGTAAGTTAATCAAGTATAGTGGTCTAAACAATAGGCTGACTTAGATCAGCTGCTACGACCTCTACGTAAATCGAAAAGACACAAAATCAGTGGCCATGGTTCCGTATAGAAGTCCTCTAGTTTCTGACCAATTTCCAGACTCAAACTCGTCTTAGTTTGACCGTGGCGATGGTCTAAGTGCGAGTAGGTCCGAATTTTCAGCACAACGTTACAAAGGAGTATTGACTTTCGGAAGGCCATAGATCCTAAACCGTAACTCGGATTAAGACGAGGTCTAAACGGAAAATTATCTACTCGAAACGAACTAACTGAAAATAAACTTTCCAGTAGCCCAGGTGGTCTGATAAGATACGAAAAACAGTAGGTAAGTGCTCCGGTGGGGTTCTTAATGCTTGATGCTCATCACGGTTCTCATCCTTGATGCTTGTAGCTTCAAGTGTACAACTCGTTGATGGGTTAGCATTACCTTGACTAAGATTACACAATCAACACACAATATGTTAAGACCAAGTAAGGATACAACTCAATCAAGAGTCTTAGATGGATGATGAACCAAGGTTACATCATATCCTTAGTCTTAACACAATTACAAGTCACATTTACAACTAAAGCTACAAACTTTACATCAATCAAACAAGTATGAACACAATCTAAGTCAAATGAGGTGATGGAACCCTAAGCTAGAGAGCTTGGATCCTATTCACACAAGTTATAAGGTTGCAAAGCTAGAAAGCTTGAACCTTTATTGTTCTTGAAGATCTTGAAGCATAAAGCTTGGATCTTTAAATTACATGAAGATAACAAACACAAGTTTGAATCTTTTTAACAAAATAACAAGATCATAAGTTAGAAAACTTAGATCTAACAAAAAGATATGGAGATTCAAGCTAGAAAGCTTGAATCTTGATTGTTCTTGAAGATCTTGAAGCATAAAGCTTGGATCTTTAAGTTACATGAAGATTACAAACAAAAGTTTGAATCTTTTCAACAAAATAACATGATTAAAGTTAAAATAATCTAGATCTACAAAGTTGGTGAAGATTCAAAGCTAGAAAGCTTGAATCTTCCATGTTCTTGAAGGATTCATGCTTGAATCTACAAGATATAATCAAGATCAAAGTTAAAGAACTTGATCTTCAAAGAATGATGATGATGAGCCACGAATTTGAATAAGGAAAAAGAAGAAGAAAAGTAAAACTTACAAGAAATACTAGAAAGGAAATAAGAGAGCAAGTGTGTGTGAAATTCAAATGAGAGCAAGTGTTAAATGAATGGATTATGGCTAGTATTTATAGGCAATTTTGGATAAGGATTGGTGTGGATAAGGCCCTTGTGGTCGTAGGTCTTGTAGGGGGGAGGGGGGGACAAGTTTCACTTTTTGGTTAATGGTTGTCTAAAGTAGGTACTTATGCTAGGATCCCATGTAACATTATGGATAATACTTGACATTTTTGCTAGCATGTTCCCTCTAATTAAATGGGTAATTGTCTTATATATTAATGGGTCACTAGTAATTAATAAGTGGACTAATTAATTGGGCCACTAGCTAGAGTAGGGTGAGCTTAAGCCCAACAAGGTAGAAAGTCCAACAAGACTAGCTAGTGTTATCTAGTAAATAATTAAATAAAATTAAGCATCCAAAAGACCAAGTAATTATTATTATAAAATAATAATTAATATTTCGCAGTCATAATATTCCGGTTACGACAAAAGTCAAACGTGTGCGCAGTCTGCGGTTTATTCGAAACGTCAAGTAACACTAACGGTTATAAAGGCTTCCGGTGAACAAGTTAAGTATCCTACGTACTCTAAGGCACGTTTTAACATATAAATGAAAGTAAACCACGTATATCAAGATTCCAGAGTATAAAGTAACATAGTACGCACAAATACGCAGTTTTGCAAAAATACAAGGCACGAAAGCAAGTCGAAAAGTCGGGTCATTACACCCCCGAACAATACCCATAACCTCCATAGTTATAACCCATAATTTCCTTAGCTCTATCCTTCTCAAAAACTCATTTTGAAAACATGCGAGCAGAACCTCGTCGTAGTATTTTATGTATAAATAATAATATTAATACTAACACTAATACTACTAATAATAATCTTAAGATTAATAATAATAATCTTAATAATAATAATAATAATAATAATAATAATAATAATAATAATAATAATAATAATAATATGTGTGTGTAAAGAGATCGAGAGAGATAGTTAAAATTGGAACCAGAAATCGAGCTTTTAAGCAAAGTTTGCCCACCTAACCCCTCATGCACTCGCATGGGGTCTTAGGCAATATGCCATGCGAGTGCTTGGCTTATGTTTACAGCTCATAATTGGATTCATATTCTTGCCGACACCTTATACTATTAATTATATATAAATTAATATTTAATCTTTATAATTAATTATATATTATATTATATTCACGTGCATAGTTAATTTGTAATTCTCGTTCCGATGACTCGCACGTTGTCTCTCGACTTATGTTCCGGTTTCGGTTTCTCGAACGCATTTTCGTACGCTTAGAAAACTAGCACTTTATGTTTCGTGACTCGTACCTTTATCAATAATTAGACTTAATCATCGATACACTGTATTACCCAAAGTATAATCTTTACATTTGAATTTTGTGGTCATTTGCTTCTATAAATCAATGTCTCGTTGGTTATCAAAGTATATTATTTTAAATCAAACGTTTTATATTATATTTTATCACTTGTAAAATATATATATCTTCATTTTAAAAAAATTTGTTCATATATAATTGAAATATTTATTTAATAATACAATATTTAGTTTTTCAAAACTAATTATATTTTAGTCGTTTTCGTAATATAACATAAATTGGTATGAATCATTTATGTACTAGCGTTCACTCTAACTTATCAAATATTTTAATTACTAATCGAATACAAATATCATTTATTAAATAGTTCGAAATATATACAAACACGTTCTTAATTACACATTGCAAGTTATTTATATATTTATATTCAATTACATCATGGATCGTTATTATTTATAACTTGTCAAAAGGTTTCTAGAAGATTCTAAATTTTAAGATAACGTTAAAACCTTTATCCTTATCATAATGACTCATTAATAATTTGTCAAAAGTGATTCTAAATATTTATAAAATTATATTCGTTTTTAAAGAAGACGTGACACTTTTGTTTCTTTCATGTAAATTACATTACCATTTTTCGAATGTTGTTAAAATGAAAAGATTTTTCAAATCACATTGGACCTTACAACATAGACTCGAAATCATAACACAATATATCAGATAATTCAATCATTTGAGATTATCTTTTAATATCGTCGATAACTATATTGAACAAATATGTTCATGTAAAGTATTATACGTTTAATACTTTGTTACATTCTCAAGTTATAATACACACACACACACACACACACACACACACATATATATATATATATATATATATATATATATATATATAATCATATTCATTTATATAATGGTTCGTGAATCGTCGAAATTTGGTCGAGATTAAATGAATGTATGAATATAGTTTAAAATTCTTGAGATTTAACTTAACAGACTTTGCTTATCGTGTCGGAAACATATAAAGATCAAGTTTAAATTTGGTCAAAAATTTCCGGGTTGTCACATTCGATTCTTTGCTTATATATGAAGAAGAAAGACAAGAAGTTAATATTTGGACAAGAGTATGAGTTTTAATTTAGATTTTATTTGAATTTGTAGGTTAAGTTGTTATAGTTTTGATTCAAATCATGATTTTTTAAATTAGGGTTCTTAGTTTTCAATGATGAAAATGAATATGTGAAGAAGAAATTAGAATTGATTGAAAGGAGATTTGTGACGAGATAATTAACAGTCATTATGTTGAGGGACCAACTGTGTTAAAAAACTATAGTAACTTGATTCATGATGTATAAGTCCTGACTTGCATACAATAATATATATTTAAACAATTTTCCCAATTTTGTTTAACCTGAGTTTTTTTTTTATGAAAAAGAAGAAAAAAAAAATAATTTAACAACGAACCCATACCCATATGAGTATTTTTGATGACGATTAAATGAAAAATGTTTGAGCAAGAAAACGTAACAGTATCTAATTGAATCGAATTATGTATAATTTTTGCTACTAATTTGTAGATACATACATTTCGTTATCTCATTAATCAATAATCAATAAAATCACTTTTATACTCTAATAATTTAATTGAATTTTTTTTAATTAATGTACATAAAGTGTGGTGAGATTCAACTTAGGGTATTCAGGTTCAATCATCACTCCAAGCAGGGAGTTTTCAACCTTTGATGGTACTGCCAACATCAATGCGATTTGGGAAGGTCTCTGGAGGGTTTTCTCAACCTTCGATGGTACTGTCAACATCATCACGAATTGGGTTTCCTCCTAACGCGTGTATGGGTGACAAATGAGTGTATTCAATGTCGATATCGCCGTTCAAAAAATGTAGATAAAGTGTGGTACAACTATAATTTACCATAAAATTGTAAGCGCACACCATTTAGATAAGCATACTGGTATATACATCATAATAAATCCATCCAAATTGTACACATTTTTTTTTTTTTTTTTTTTTTTTGAAAAGCAAAAAAACGAAGTGGATTATTATTTGCACTTGTATCTCTGTTATAATTGTTGCTGCAGCCCAACTTTTATTGCGGAAAATTTTGTGATTTCTAATTCTAAACATCCAAATGATATATCTCAAACCCACCTTGTAGCTTAGCATATAATTTTTCCATTCGGAGTATTAGCGAAAGAATGGTTCTCGGAGAAAGCTTCTGCCACGTTATTGGGGCTGACCAATTGCAACTTTGCAAGTTCCACCACTTGTATATTCACACCTCTGGACAAGTTATTAAGCTGAAATCTACGGTCTCGACGTTGTTGTTGCCTAAAGGACTAAATCGATGCCATGTTTGTCTAGTTCCGAAATATTCAAATCAAATTATACATTAAAAATTTATATATATGTACAATTTTTTAATTTATCATTACCTTTAGATTAAAAGATTAGATAAGTGATAAAACAAACAAGAAATCAGGGTCGATCTATATTTACTTAAAGGTATATATTTTTTTACATGAAAACAAAGTGTGTTTTCCTTTATGTTTTTAGATCATATACAATATTTACATTTACAATTTACAATATACAATATAATATATACATTATATCTTGTATTATGCTTGAATCAAGACCAAAAGTATCTATGCTATCGACTTTCTATATGAAATATGATCCATTCATTCATGCATTATTACAACTTGTTAAGGTCACTTTCACTAACAAAGAGACCATGAAAGCCATATGGTACCCGATGGGGTAACTTCACGGCTGCTACGATCTCGAGCGTTGGCGACTTGGCATCCATCACCACGAATCGAGACTCACCCGTATTCTCATTGTGCACATACGAAACTACATAACCATCATCCTCATCAGCATCCGGATTCTCAGGTTCCCTAGCCACAAAGAATGGTTCACCTCCAAAACAACCCGGCCCAAACATCCGACTAGCTACGATGCATTCTCTTCTATCAAGTTCCGATTGTGACACGTCGAGCTTAACAACGCCCGAGATCTTAGGCATCGGATCGCCCACTCCACAATACACATACCTGCATGTTTGTGTCACAGTTTCATTAAAATTATTCCCGACAATTAAGACACATACTCTAAAAATTGAATCTGTTGGGTCAACCATTTGAGTCCATTGGGTCTCAAGAAAACAAAAGAAAATAGTCCAATTTGAACTCTTCTTTAGCCCATTAATATAAATATATTAGAAGTTTATCTACACCCATTGAAACTCATTTCCAACCCATTTCAATATGAAGAAATAAATATAAATAAATAAATAAATTTAAAAGTTAATATATATATATATATATATATATATATATATATATATATATATATATATATATATATATATATATAATCAAAAATATATATAACTAGAAAAATAAAAAAAATTAAAAACAAAAAGTGATATAAAAATTATAATATATATATAAAGAAAAAAATATTAAAATAAAAAATATATCATTCTAAGTTTTTTTTATTGAAAAATATAATAAGAAAAAATGAGTCTCGATCTGATCGACCCAACCCGTTTGAAAACTGAGACTCGTGCCACCTATAACCCGTTTTGACCCAAACCCATTTTAACCCATACTCATTCGAATCTTGACGCAATCCAACCCAACCCAACTTGTTTCCGAGGCATATTTAAAATATAGAAAACCAAACATACATATCCATATCCATAACTATAACATAAACATTTTAACAACCTGTTTTTTACACCAACATAAGCCGGGTTGAGAACAGCAAAGTCAAGATTCCGGGTGGAAAGCGGGTAGCGAGATACCATCCCGGTTTTCAAATTGATAGTCACTTTCTCAACGGAAGCATGGATCAATTCCATTCTTTCCAGCGTATGTTCAACCGATAATATGTTCGGAGCCACCATCACCACCGTATCTCCATCATCTTCCTCCCAAGCATTGATACAATGTATGACATTAAAACCTGGAACCTCAAACCACTTCACTTCAGACTCGTCTTTAGCGTACCTCGGGATCAACCCGAGTCGTGGCACCTTTCCTGAGTCCGCACTCACAGGGGACCCACCACCGATCATTTCCATCGGGCTCATTCCGATTTGTATCTCGGGGAAAATGGCGTAGTTTTTGGTGATTGCGAAGTCGTGGAGAAAAGACGGGCTTGTCATTGAGAAAACCTGGACGTCAGCTTGTTTTTCACCGTTTTCGTTGAACCTAAAAAATGTTAAAAAAGGAGGAATTGGCCCGTATCGAAAAGCAAAAGCTTCTTTGGTTAATGGGTCGATTTTCGGGTGAGCAGTCATGCTCATGAAAAGCTTTCCGTCAAAGTCTTGACGTCCAAGGGTGATTATATCCCCATCTTTCGTTAATTTGATGGCATAGGGGAGATCTGACTCCCCTAATGCGTAAAGTTTGTTACCAAAAAAAGCTAAGCTAGTATTGGCTAGACCAATACCTTTTGTCGGGTCAAACTGGCCCGACAAAAACCGGCCTGCTGTGACTGCCATACGAGCTGCGGAAGCAGTTAGGCCATTAAACCCTGAAAATACATTTGGGATAATAGGGAACCCTGCGTCTTTCTCTATGTTATATTTGTAGGTTTTCACGTATCGACTACAAAACTTGGCTTTTCCTTTAGATATACGAATCGCGTGAAGCATGCCATCTCCATCAAAAAGATGGTACGGGCCTCGTGGTAGGAACTGCGGGTTAGGCCCGTTACGAAAGTAGGCCCCATCAAGGCAACTTGGAAGAGTACCCTCAATGACTTCACATTGAGTAGGAGGGAGTTCATCAACAGGTGAAAAATTATCTGACAAAACGTGTTTCGGGTCAACTGAAATTCTTAGTGGTGGATCAATAAAGTTGTTAATAATGCTATCAAACGCATTGAAGATCGTAGATGGTAGAGATTGATCTGGCACTATGTATCTAGTGCGTTTCACGATATTTCGTGTTTGCTTTTTTGATGGTTCTTGACTAGGTTGTCTTTTGGTCGTGGTCGTGGTCGTTTGTGTTTTTTCTTCGGTCCGAACAGAAAACACACGAAAGGAAGACGGTGAGGGTAACGATGGTGTCGGTGGGGGATGAGAAGAAGTGCAATTTGGTGGTGAAAATGTTGAAAGAAATGATGAAGAAAAGGAATCCATAATGTGATAGTGGTTGCTTTACCACAACAGTATGGACACATGGTTTTATAGCAAAAGAAGGAAAAGGACCTCAAGTGCCTTCTACCATTAGATTTTGATTTATTCCTTCAACTGTTTCCTGAGTCCATAGAAAATATGACAATGCTATTATCCAATTGGGGTTGTTATCTATGATATAGAAAATTTATTTTCAAGTTTTCATCAAAAATTATGGATATCATGTGAAAATACTGTACTTGCTAGACTTTGTTCACTCATATAGCAATTGTCAATCTGGACCACATTTTTCTTACCTATAGATCACTTAGAGCATCACCTAACAATAATACAAAAAAATATGGCTTATCTGAATAATGTATTTTTAGTAGCTTATAAGATATATCAGTAAATGAAGGGGATCGATCTAAACTCAGAGATTGCTCATGAATTGAAAGTTCTACAATGGCTTATATGATATAAATATCCGATTACTTATTTGAATTTGAAAATAACTATATGCGGTACTTATATTAGTCATACAGACATTCACGATTAAACTTATTAACTACCACATCAACCTTAGACCAAAAAACCCACTCAACACTGAATCCTACTATACCTATCGTTACATAGTATAAAAAAATTACCCATCCAACTTTAAACCGCTTACTTTGGTCTTGTAGAGCACGTACGATACTTTGCAAGAAGGAAGGTTAGATGTATTGGTGCCTATGACGTGCAAGAAAGGACTTAAGCAACAACCAAGCTAGCATAGACACTTAATCTGTTCTCATGAAATTATTGATATCATTATAAGCACTCAATTTCCTGAATTCATACGAACCAAGGAGACCCGAAATAAACCCTGAGAGTTCACGCAAAAAGGAAGGAAAGAAGATCATAAGTCAAGTGTAGAACTCTCTCCCAGAAGCTACAACTTCAAGGAAGATGAGACACCAAAACTTACAAGCAATCAACTAGTCACAACCTAGCCAATGTGAGCTCATAACATCATCATGCCTTCAAGAAGCGTCAACAAAGTTGTACCGAACTACATTGTACTAACCCATGCCCAAACTTTGTACTTACTAAGCCAGAGGCGAAACTAAGATTTTTTTCACCGGGGGCAAAAAAAAAAAATTTAACCGTAGCAATTTTTTTGGACAAAATTTGAAGATTTTTGGGCAAAAGTTGGAGATTTTGGGGCAAAATTTGAAGATTTTGGGGCAAAAGTTGGAGAATTTGGGGCAAAATTTGAAGGTTTTGGGGCAAAATATGTAGGTTTGGGGGCAAAAAAAAAATCCACCGGGGGCAAAGTCGAAAAACCCAAAATTTTTACACTGAAAAAAAAAATCCACCGGGGGCGCCCGCCCCCCCTGCCCCATACCATCTTCGCCCCTGTTACTAACCCAGGACTAAATCTATAATACCGCTTGTAACGGTGGTTATGCAACGCCATGAGATCCGACGTAGCAAGCCACCCACGCCAGGGCCGTCTCGCTAATTTCAGAGGCCCTGTTCGAAACTTAAAAAAGGGCCCTTATGCATGTAATTTTTTCAATACGTATAATATATAATAATAGTATGATAGCGTAATCAATAGAATTAACAAATTTTAAAACAACCGTTGCAAAATGTTATTCTCAAATAGTTGTCAACTCGTTATAGTTACACTATTTTTTATATAAAACCGTAATCCTAACATTTTTTGTAACGAATTAATTGGTCAACTCTTTATAGTCAATACCCCCATTATATTGTTTTTAATACCTATAAACGTCAATCTATTAAGTCTTTCTTGTTAGATGATAGACCTCAAGTAAGATATTCCGTTACGATGTACGAATAAATGAATTATTATATAGGTTTTTCAAAATTTTGGGCCCCTTAAAAATTTGGGGCCCTGTGCGGCTGCACACTTCGCACATGCACCGAATACACCCCTGACCCACGCCTAAAATGTGCCTAACAAGGCGTTGGTTTACCATTTTTGTGAGGCATCGGTGGAAAGCCACGGCTAAAGCAACGGCCGTGAGTTGAGAAGCCAAGCAACATGGTTAGTTGATTTTTTATTAATATATTCTGAATATATTATTTTAATTCAATTTTTATACACTCTACCAATCATATTTAACTACATCATCACAACACTCCTAACCCGTACCAAAAAACTACACCATCATTACTTTACACAAAAAACCTACACTGTCTAGTAAGTGAAAAAAAATGCAAAAAAAATAAAAAAAAAATAAAAAAAAAAAAAAAATTCACAGATATAATAGTTACTAAAAATATACTTATAACATATATTTATAACTAAAAATATACATATAACATATATAGGTATATAATGTTTTAATAAAGAGAATGTAGATTTTAGAAGGGAATGGAGAAAGCAATTTATTTTGTTTAAAAAAATTTTACAAACATTAAAATCAAGTGAAAATATGAACATTTATGATGAATGTTGTTATTTTGACCAGAAAACACGTGAAGAATAAAATTCATCACGATGAATGTTATCTTTAATGACGTCAGATATAACATTCATCGTGATGAATGTCTTTTTTAAATGTTCATATTTTCATCTAATATTAACATTCATAACTAGCTTTTTTAAAAACAAAATAAAATTTTACTTCTCTCCTAACACTTCTCTCTTGATTAGCCCATTATATATATATATATATATATATATATATATATATATATATATATATATATATATATATAGAAAGAGATTTAATCAAGAGGGAAGCACTTTTTTGAGGGGATGTGGGGGGAAGTAATTTTTTTTCATTTTTTTCGAATTTTTTTTCAGACATTAAGATCACATGAAAATATGAACATTTAAAAAAGACACTTTGTGATGAATGTTATTATTTTGGCGGTAAAACGCTCGAAGAAAAAAATGAAAACATTCAATACATTGAATGTTTTGATTCTGAGTTTTTTTTTTTTAAGGGGTTAGAAATTAGAGTTTAGAAATTAGGGTTTAGAAATTAGGGGTTAAAAATTAGGGTTTAGCTATTAGGGATTAGAAATTAGGGTTTTGAGTTTAGAAATTGGGGTTTAGAAATTGGGGTTTAGAAATTAGAGTTTAGATTGAATATTTTAACACGAACGGTTTAGAGTTTAGGGTTTATGGTTTGAGGTTTTGGGTTTAGGGACTAAACCCTAAACTCTAAATCGAGCTAAATTTCAAAAAAAATATTTCACACAAGATGAAAACAAAACGATGCAAATAAACTCAGAATTAAAACATTCAATGCATTGAATTTTTTCATTTTTTTCATCAAGCGTTTTACGTCCAAAATAATAATATTCTTCACAAAGTGTCTTTTTTAAATGTTCATATTTTTACCTAATTTTGATGTCTGAAAAAAAATCGAAAAAAACCAAAATTTAAAAAAAAAAATTACTTCCCCCCAAAAAAGTGTTTTCCTCTTGATTATGACCCTATATATATATATATAGTGGTAGGATCAAGGGGGAAGTAGCCAATCGGGGGGAAGCGGAGGGAAGCAATTTTTTTTTTTCGTTTTTTGAAAAAACTTTGTTCACGAACATTATAGATTGGTTGAAAATATGAACATTTAATAAAGACACTTTGTGATATATGTTTTTATTTTGGAGAGAAAACGCTCGAAGAATTAATATATAACAATTATCGTGTTACTCGAGCGTATGTTTAGGTTTTAGATATTAGGATTTATAGGGTTTAGAAATTTAGGGTTTAGGGTTTAGATTTAGGATTTAGATTAAATTTTTAACACTAACGGTTTAGAGTTTAGGGTTTAAGGTTTAGGGTTTTGGATTTAGGGACTAAACCCAAAACACTAAACCCTAAAATTTAAATCGGTCTAAATTTTACTTCACAAAACATGAAGAAAAAAAACGTTAACATTCTTCACGATCAATATTATCTTGAAAGTTATTTTTATCGATCGTTTTCCTGTCTAAATAACATTCATCATGAAGTGTCTTTTTTAAATGTTCATATTTTCGTGTGATCTTGATGCCTGAAAAAAAAAATTGCTTCCCCCCGATTGATTACTATATATATATATATATATATATATATATATATATATATATATATATATATATATATAACATAATAATTAATCATAAACAATCTATCTATCTATCTATAACATCTTATAAAGGTTAATCCAACGTGGCAATCTCAAATTACTAGCTGATGTGTAAAATCAATAATTAACCACAATTATCACTAATTAATCAACTGATAATTCACGTGGCCTCTCAAATCTGAAATCCCTACGGGAAAATCACGCAGAAGAATAGTCTAATCAGACCACCTCTATGGTTAGTTACCCGCCCATTACCCGTAACTAACCATAGGCACCACTTAGTTACCCGCGTTAGTTACCCGCTTTTACCATAGATTTAACGGAAGAGTTATAGGAATTGCGGGTCCAGTGCTTTTTATTGTTGGACTTGATGCTTTATTGCTTGTACGTTGTATATTAAGAGGAGTATTGTTTTAGCCATGATAGAGAGTGTTTAGTTATGCGTTAGTTATAGGATATTTGTGTTGATGTGGCGCTGATGTGGAAGGTTAAGAGGATGAATAGTTTAGTTAGGATAGGAGTGGTCTAACCAGAAAAGTATATCTCCATCTTTAACCTAATTTTAACGGCTACCACAACTCCCTCACCTTCCACCATCGCCAGATTCTCGCTTCAATTGCTCGCCACCGTCACCACATCCCGTAAAGCCATCGTTCTCCTAATACCTTCAGTACCCTTTAACGAATTTATTTTGCAACATAAAACCCTGATTATCTTCCAGTAAAATTCTGATCGATTCGGCAATTGGTGGGCTTGAATTCTTGATGTTTAACGAATCGATTCGAATGTTTTAAAGAACTACGATCTGTCGTTTCGAGGTTTGTCATTATGGGTTTCAATAAAAGTTTATGACTTTGCAGTTTATTATTGTCCATAAATGAAATTGACGATAGATTTTTGATCGATTTCACTAAAAGTTTGAAGATTAGGATTTC
The DNA here is from genome assembly GCF_046630445.1 of Rutidosis leptorrhynchoides. Taxonomy (NCBI): domain Eukaryota; kingdom Viridiplantae; phylum Streptophyta; class Magnoliopsida; order Asterales; family Asteraceae; genus Rutidosis; species Rutidosis leptorrhynchoides. The sequence goes on from NC_092338.1 coordinate 399,221,211, forward strand.
TATTACTCAAAGTGGGTCACATTCTTGTGTTAAATTTTATTCTGAACGGTGAATATTAGGGGAATGGACAATGAAATTTGGTTATTTGTGTTTGGTTTATGTATATGTGTGAATTCTGTTTGTGGTAGATTTGATTGGTTGTTTTGTTTATAGAAAATTACTTAAATCTCATATTTTCCTGGTTTGTGTTTATATGCTAATGTTTTACATGTTCCAACTTTTAACTTTGCTTTTTTATACATACTATTGGCACAGAGAAACTCTACTTCATAGATTTTGAATATGCATCATACAGTTATAGAGGGTTTGACATTGGAAATCACTTCAAAGAATATGCTGGCAATCACTTCAAAGATTGGGTCTAAATGTGTAGTGCTTTTTACATAATTACACGTGTATCGGTGCATATAAGCTACTGAATTACTTTGATTATGTGTTATATGACGCATAAGGTGTTTATAGTTTTTCTAATAGGTAAAGAAAAAAGTGTTTTTAAGGCAACCAAACCGGACAAAGACCTGTTACCTTGCCTAATGGTATTTTTAAGTCCCGTGGAATGGTTTTTACAAGTGTATTAGTGCATACAATCTCCTAAATTACTTTTAATATTATTCGTATATAACACATTAGGTGTTTATGGTTTTTCTAAAAGTGAATAATAAAGTGTTTTCAAGTTAACCGAACCTGACCAAGACCTGTTAGAAAAACTACTCTAGACCGTCATTCCTCTAAATGAGTTGATTAAAGTTACATTATAATTCTTATTTGTGAATGATTGATTATGAAGGTATCCAACTAAGGATGAACAATACCATTTCTTTAGGAATTACTTAAGCCCTAAAGACCCGAATCAAGTATGTACATATGTCCAATTATTAAAGTTTTAAATATTGATTGACCCAAAATGCCTGTTAATGCATATGTGTATATAATGTTCCAACTGTACGTATATAAGCCAACGTTAATAGTCTCATGATTTGAGAATTCTTGAAGATGAGGCTCAATCAATGGAGTCTGCAATATATCACTTAACATAAAAATTCTTAACAGGGAGCTCAACGGAAGGCATTGGATGTGATCAACACACGGGCTATCTAATTCTGTGTTGAGGATCATCGAAAGGCGGAATCGAGTTGATCACTGTATTAAATATGCAGGCATGATTTTTACATTCATTATAGTAATTGCTTTCGTGAAATGGGATAGGTGATTTCATTGTCTCATTGTAAAAAAAAAAAAAAATCGTTTGTTTCCATTTACAACCAGTTTCATCCCAAATTTCAATTCAAAGTAACATTTTGGACGCTACAACATCTAAAATTGGTATTTAACTTAGAAAAATTTCAGCTGCTTACACACTATTAAATGGCTCACAATTGCAAGATGTTTTTCATAATTTATGTGTTCTTTTTTATTTCCTTTGTGGATATTAACAATATATTACCGGGAATTATGACTGTAGGTTAAATTGATAACGATGTTTATACAAATGTTCAAAAGTTTTTTTTTACTCTAATCACCTTATGCTAAATAACGATGTTTATACAAATGTTAGTTTGGGCCAAGTTGAGTAGCACACTACAACCGACTCGTGGATTTCTAAATCTTATATGCTAAAATATATTTATTTGATTATAAGTGAAATTGCTTATTGGCTTGCAATTTACTCTCGCGCCTTGCAACTTTACATAGAAGGTTTTTGGTTACACATAGAAAAGCTCATGGTGGAGAAATTATAATGTCACTGTTCGCTATTATGTTAATTGGCCTGTAAGCATCTTTTTCTCATAATTCGTTTTTATTCTATTATATATATAATGTTAATGTTGATTTTGGGCAACAAGTTATAGGCAAGTTTTAATTGTATCAATACATTTGTTTCAATTCAAATATTATCAATATTGAAGGATTTCTTCATTCTAATTTTATCATACATTCAATCAATATCAATAATATCGTTTCCGAATACTATTTTTTAGAGCTAACGTACAACGCACGGGCTCATAAATCATATTACATGATAGATATCTCTAAATCAGTCCAAAAAAAACATTTCAAGTTATTATTTGGGGATATTCTAACACAATCTTTTTCGATTCTCACATACCAATTTACTTGAACTACCTGTTTTACCAGTGCAGTCCCCTTTTTCTCTCTCTCTTCTTCTTTATTTTATTTTCTTCAGTAACAAATACTAACAATTTCAAAACCCAAATAGTTACTAAAAATATACTTATAACATATATTTATAACTAAAAATATACATATAACATATATAGGTATATAATGTTTTAATAAAGAGAATGTAGATTTTAGAAGGGAATGGAGAAAGCAATTTATTTTGTTTAAAAAAATTTTACAAACATTAAAATCAAGTGAAAATATGAACATTTATGATGAATGTTGTTATTTTGACCAGAAAACACGTGAAGAATAAAATTCATCACGATGAATGTTATCTTTAATGACGTCAGATATAACATTCATCGTGATGAATGTCTTTTTTAAATGTTCATATTTTCATCTAATATTAACATTCATAACTAGCTTTTTTAAAAACAAAATAAAATTTTACTTCTCTCCTAACACTTCTCTCTTGATTAGCCCATTATATATATATATATATATATATATATATATATATATATATATATATATATATATATATATATATAGAAAGAGATTTAATCAAGAGGGAAGCACTTTTTTGAGGGGATGTGGGGGGAAGTAATTTTTTTTCATTTTTTTCGAATTTTTTTTCAGACATTAAGATCACATGAAAATATGAACATTTAAAAAAGACACTTTGTGATGAATGTTATTATTTTGGCGGTAAAACGCTCGAAGAAAAAAATGAAAACATTCAATACATTGAATGTTTTGATTCTGAGTTTTTTTTTTTTAAGGGGTTAGAAATTAGAGTTTAGAAATTAGGGTTTAGAAATTAGGGGTTAAAAATTAGGGTTTAGCTATTAGGGATTAGAAATTAGGGTTTTGAGTTTAGAAATTGGGGTTTAGAAATTGGGGTTTAGAAATTAGAGTTTAGATTGAATATTTTAACACGAACGGTTTAGAGTTTAGGGTTTATGGTTTGAGGTTTTGGGTTTAGGGACTAAACCCTAAACTCTAAATCGAGCTAAATTTCAAAAAAAATATTTCACACAAGATGAAAACAAAACGATGCAAATAAACTCAGAATTAAAACATTCAATGCATTGAATTTTTTCATTTTTTTCATCAAGCGTTTTACGTCCAAAATAATAATATTCTTCACAAAGTGTCTTTTTTAAATGTTCATATTTTTACCTAATTTTGATGTCTGAAAAAAAATCGAAAAAAACCAAAATTTAAAAAAAAAAATTACTTCCCCCCAAAAAAGTGTTTTCCTCTTGATTATGACCCTATATATATATATATAGTGGTAGGATCAAGGGGGAAGTAGCCAATCGGGGGGAAGCGGAGGGAAGCAATTTTTTTTTTTCGTTTTTTGAAAAAACTTTGTTCACGAACATTATAGATTGGTTGAAAATATGAACATTTAATAAAGACACTTTGTGATATATGTTTTTATTTTGGAGAGAAAACGCTCGAAGAATTAATATATAACAATTATCGTGTTACTCGAGCGTATGTTTAGGTTTTAGATATTAGGATTTATAGGGTTTAGAAATTTAGGGTTTAGGGTTTAGATTTAGGATTTAGATTAAATTTTTAACACTAACGGTTTAGAGTTTAGGGTTTAAGGTTTAGGGTTTTGGATTTAGGGACTAAACCCAAAACACTAAACCCTAAAATTTAAATCGGTCTAAATTTTACTTCACAAAACATGAAGAAAAAAAACGTTAACATTCTTCACGATCAATATTATCTTGAAAGTTATTTTTATCGATCGTTTTCCTGTCTAAATAACATTCATCATGAAGTGTCTTTTTTAAATGTTCATATTTTCGTGTGATCTTGATGCCTGAAAAAAAAAATTGCTTCCCCCCGATTGATTACTATATATATATATATATATATATATATATATATATATATATATATATATATATATATATATATATATATATATATATATATATATATATATATATATATAACATAATAATTAATCATAAACAATCTATCTATCTATCTATAACATCTTATAAAGGTTAATCCAACGTGGCAATCTCAAATTACTAGCTGATGTGTAAAATCAATAATTAACCACAATTATCACTAATTAATCAACTGATAATTCACGTGGCCTCTCAAATCTGAAATCCCTACGGGAAAATCACGCAGAAGAATAGTCTAATCAGACCACCTCTATGGTTAGTTACCCGCCCATTACCCGTAACTAACCATAGGCACCACTTAGTTACCCGCGTTAGTTACCCGCTTTTACCATAGATTTAACGGAAGAGTTATAGGAATTGCGGGTCCAGTGCTTTTTATTGTTGGACTTGATGCTTTATTGCTTGTACGTTGTATATTAAGAGGAGTATTGTTTTAGCCATGATAGAGAGTGTTTAGTTATGCGTTAGTTATAGGATATTTGTGTTGATGTGGCGCTGATGTGGAAGGTTAAGAGGATGAATAGTTTAGTTAGGATAGGAGTGGTCTAACCAGAAAAGTATATCTCCATCTTTAACCTAATTTTAACGGCTACCACAACTCCCTCACCTTCCACCATCGCCAGATTCTCGCTTCAATTGCTCGCCACCGTCACCACATCCCGTAAAGCCATCGTTCTCCTAATACCTTCAGTACCCTTTAACGAATTTATTTTGCAACATAAAACCCTGATTATCTTCCAGTAAAATTCTGATCGATTCGGCAATTGGTGGGCTTGAATTCTTGATGTTTAACGAATCGATTCGAATGTTTTAAAGAACTACGATCTGTCGTTTCGAGGTTTGTCATTATGGGTTTCAATAAAAGTTTATGACTTTGCAGTTTATTATTGTCCATAAATGAAATTGACGATAGATTTTTGATCGATTTCACTAAAAGTTTGAAGATTAGGATTTCTATTACTCAAAGTGGGTCACATTCTTGTGTTAAATTTTATTCTGAACGGTGAATATTAGGGGAATGGACAATGAAATTTGGTTATTTGTGTTTGGTTTATGTATATGTGTGAATTCTGTTTGTGGTAGATTTGATTGGTTGTTTTGTTTATAGAAAATTACTTAAATCTCATATTTTCCTGGTTTGTGTTTATATGCTAATGTTTTACATGTTCCAACTTTTAACTTTGCTTTTTTATACATACTATTGGCACAGAGAAACTCTACTTCATAGATTTTGAATATGCATCATACAGTTATAGAGGGTTTGACATTGGAAATCACTTCAAAGAATATGCTGGCAATCACTTCAAAGATTGGGTCTAAATGTGTAGTGCTTTTTACATAATTACACGTGTATCGGTGCATATAAGCTACTGAATTACTTTGATTATGTGTTATATGACGCATAAGGTGTTTATAGTTTTTCTAATAGGTAAAGAAAAAAGTGTTTTTAAGGCAACCAAACCGGACAAAGACCTGTTACCTTGCCTAATGGTATTTTTAAGTCCCGTGGAATGGTTTTTACAAGTGTATTAGTGCATACAATCTCCTAAATTACTTTTAATATTATTCGTATATAACACATTAGGTGTTTATGGTTTTTCTAAAAGTGAATAATAAAGTGTTTTCAAGTTAACCGAACCTGACCAAGACCTGTTAGAAAAACTACTCTAGACCGTCATTCCTCTAAATGAGTTGATTAAAGTTACATTATAATTCTTATTTGTGAATGATTGATTATGAAGGTATCCAACTAAGGATGAACAATACCATTTCTTTAGGAATTACTTAAGCCCTAAAGACCCGAATCAAGTATGTACATATGTCCAATTATTAAAGTTTTAAATATTGATTGACCCAAAATGCCTGTTAATGCATATGTGTATATAATGTTCCAACTGTACGTATATAAGCCAACGTTAATAGTCTCATGATTTGAGAATTCTTGAAGATGAGGCTCAATCAATGGAGTCTGCAATATATCACTTAACATAAAAATTCTTAACAGGGAGCTCAACGGAAGGCATTGGATGTGATCAACACACGGGCTATCTAATTCTGTGTTGAGGATCATCGAAAGGCGGAATCGAGTTGATCACTGTATTAAATATGCAGGCATGATTTTTACATTCATTATAGTAATTGCTTTCGTGAAATGGGATAGGTGATTTCATTGTCTCATTGTAAAAAAAAAAAAAAAATCGTTTGTTTCCATTTACAACCAGTTTCATCCCAAATTTCAATTCAAAGTAACATTTTGGACGCTACAACATCTAAAATTGGTATTTAACTTAGAAAAATTTCAGCTGCTTACACACTATTAAATGGCTCACAATTGCAAGATGTTTTTCATAATTTATGTGTTCTTTTTTATTTCCTTTGTGGATATTAACAATATATTACCGGGAATTATGACTGTAGGTTAAATTGATAACGATGTTTATACAAATGTTCAAAAGTTTTTTTTTACTCTAATCACCTTATGCTAAATAACGATGTTTATACAAATGTTAGTTTGGGCCAAGTTGAGTAGCACACTACAACCGACTCGTGGATTTCTAAATCTTATATGCTAAAATATATTTATTTGATTATAAGTGAAATTGCTTATTGGCTTGCAATTTACTCTCGCGCCTTGCAACTTTACATAGAAGGTTTTTGGTTACACATAGAAAAGCTCATGGTGGAGAAATTATAATGTCACTGTTCGCTATTATGTTAATTGGCCTGTAAGCATCTTTTTCTCATAATTCGTTTTTATTCTATTATATATATAATGTTAATGTTGATTTTGGGCAACAAGTTATAGGCAAGTTTTAATTGTATCAATACATTTGTTTCAATTCAAATATTATCAATATTGAAGGATTTCTTCATTCTAATTTTATCATACATTCAATCAATATCAATAATATCGTTTCCGAATACTATTTTTTAGAGCTAACGTACAACGCACGGGCTCATAAATCATATTACATGATAGATATCTCTAAATCAGTCCAAAAAAAACATTTCAAGTTATTATTTGGGGATATTCTAACACAATCTTTTTCGATTCTCACATACCAATTTACTTGAACTACCTGTTTTACCAGTGCAGTCCCCTTTTTCTCTCTCTCTTCTTCTTTATTTTATTTTCTTCAGTAACAAATACTAACAATTTCAAAACCCAAATAGTGGCTGTGGTGGTGACCAAAGACTACTATATAGTTAAATTGAAACGTGGTTTTGGATCAAAATTCCTCGGAAAGATGATCGGAGGTGACGGTGACAATTAAATAGCCGGAATTACACAGAGTCCGGCAAAACAGAAATTTTCCGGCAGCGGCAAGTGGCGTCACGTGGCGGCCGAAGGTGTTTTGGTGTCAGAAACAGACGAAAATTTCAGGGTGGTCGGAATTTGATTCCGAACCTAGTGGTGTTGGTGATTTTCCCTGATTTTGGTTGGATCGTGCTAGATCGGAAAAAGAAAAAAGGATCGGAAAAAGAAAAAAGATTCCGGCGAACATAATTTACCGGTATATTGAATTTTATAATTATAAATATATCTAACAAAATGACATTTTGTCACAAACTTGTAATGTTTGACCAACTAAACACATTGAATTATGGTTAGATGATTCAGCAAAGCAACCAAAAGAGGGCTGTAGCTCTGCCATCTCTTTGATGACTATTCTATGTTATTTATTACTTTGATTATGAGACATTGAGGTTGTAGATTACTTATTCTGAATCTTTTGGTTTGCTACATGTAAGAGTATAAACTCGAATGGATCTTCAAATTTGCTACTGAGGAAAAAAATAATTTTGGCTCTTCAAAATGAAATTGTTACCGAGAAAAAAAAAATAAAGAAGAGAGAGAAAGGGGAACTGCACACGTTAACGAAATGGAGGATTATTAGAAGAGTAAAATGGTAAAATAGGTAGTTTAAGTAAATTAGTGTGTGAGGATTAAAAAAGGGTGTGTTAGAATCATCCCCTTGTTATTTAGATCTATCCCAATAATTTTCTATTTCAAAATGCTAACTACTAAATATAACTCTCCAACTTACCATCATTATTACTTTCAATCAATTTTCTTTTAATTAAAGACAAAATTTCATTCCTCGTCTCTGAACTTTACATCGATTTTGACTCCCTGTCATTTTTTTTGTGTGCATCCCTCATCACTAAACTATGAAAAAAGTACATCCCTCGTCCCCCGTCTACTTTCTGTCTATTTCAGCCGTTAAGTCAAGCATGTGCAAAACATGTGAGGGTATTTCAGTCTTTCTTTCTCTTTGTTCCCTTTACCCCTTCATCATTCCTCATCCGTAATAGTCTTTCTTCCTTTTTTCATCTTTTTTTGGTTGATTCTCCTTGTTTCCTTACTAAAATCCATCAATAATCATGGTAAAATGCTCAAACAATTAGTGTAAACCAAAGAGAATCGCTTGTAATTTACTCTTAAATTTATATTTATTTATTATATTTATATAGAAAATTAAAAGATGACGAAAATCATCTGAAAAAAAATTTCGTTGGTGACATAGTTTATGGTATCATCAACAGCTTCTCATACAAATTTCATAAAATGGAAAGAAAAAAAATTCGTTCACTCATACAGCTCACTGTTTTTTTTATTTCCTATTTTAACTTGCAATAAAATAAAATGGATTCAATTCAATTTATCAATAAAAAAGCCATATTCTTCACCCAATTGCACACCCAGTTTCCTGCACCACCATTACCATTTGTTGCAACCAAAATTAATAATTAAATTTGAATTAATACAAGTATTGTGATTTATTACTCCCTCCGTCCCAGATTAATTGTCCCCAGACAAAAAACACACAGTTTTAGGAAATCCCACTAACTTTATTTCTCCACCAATGAAATATCTTCTCTCTCCATATCCACCAATGAAATATCTCCTTTCCTTTCTATTTATGGAAGTAGACAATTAATTTGGGACATCCCAAAATGGAATACTGGACAATAATTTAGGGACGGAGGGAGTATTATATAGGGAGTAGTTAATTATTAACTAGTAAAATATAGACAAGAACAGCACCTTGAGTTCCAGATCTGAGATTATACCAAGTTTTCAAAATAAAATCGCAAAAAAATTAAAGAAAAAAAAAAAGAAAAAGAAAAACTAAATAGTGAGATTGAAACATGAGAATACACCTTTAAAATAGCAAGAGGGTGAAGGACTTTTATACAGTATAGTGGTTATGTTTTACGACGTGCATTTTGGGTCATGAACTCTATAACGTTTTCATCAAAAGTTGAACTTACAAATTCTCTTCATCCAACAAACCACCATAACCGATCGAAGATTTGACCTTGGGATCATCTAAAAGATTCTTCAATCTTGTAAAATGCCTCTTGTTGACTATCTTCGACATGCTATAAGATCCACTTGGATCATCTCCAAAACATTTATTGGTAAATCTTTTGAGTAATTCCAACTAATAAAATTAAACCATTTACACAAATTGTAATAATTGAACAAAGAGGGAAGTCTGTGGAAGAAAGAGGGTGGAGGGTAGGTGAAGGAGAGGTGAAAGGAAATTTGGGTTTATTTTGTAGTATATAATTACAATAATAAAATAAAAGAAATATGTAAAATGACGAAACTACCCTCACATGCTTAGCACATGACTTCATTTAACAGAAAAATAGACAGAAAGTAAACGGAGGACGAGGGATGTACTCTTTTCATAGTTTAGTGACGAGGGATGCACAAAAAAAAAAGAAAAAGGACAGGGAGTTAAAATCGATGTAAAGTTCAGAGAAGAGGAATGAAATTTTGTCTTTAATTAAATTCAATTAAATTTACATTGAATATACAAGTAAAAATGACTTTACCAAACTTATTTTAATTACAATAAAAGACACTTTAGAACAGAGGGACTCTTTTGGGAACAAAGGAAGAATAATGCATACAAATAAAAAAAAAGATATTATTTGTAATATAATAACAACATTTTTCATTTAATTAGAAAGGAACAGGAATTAATTCCAATGTTGTATTTTCTCAATTTTGAAGATAAATACCTCTACATTTATTTCATTGAAAGAACTTGTACTCCACAAACCGGGTAAAATTATGTCCACAAATTGTGATATTTTATTTGAGCGAGGACCACAACCACCTCTCAATGTCACGTTTTAAATCAATCAATGTTTCACAACCAACCCCACCTGTACTGTAATCAATTATCTATTCACCAATAACACAAACTTGATGTGGTTCATGTTCTTCAGATATAATTATTGTGAATTTATGCATTAGTAATAAGAAACCAACAATGGGTAGACTAGTACATTAGCAAATCTCATCCAAGTATTCTAATTTCTAATGAATGACAAATGAGAGACAGTTTTTTCATATCAGATATTACAAACTCAATGTAGTTATTTAACATTTCATGTGTACAATAATTATTCTACGATGAGATAAATACAATAATCAAAACTCTAACAACTTGCTCGAAGGATCTTCATTTGACATAGTGATTAGTATCGATACTTGATATTACCAAAGTCAAGTAACGCTACCAGGCCAGACCATGAATGGCTCAAACCGAAGTAGGCTAAGACAAAAGTGTACGTGTGGGCCTTCAAAATAGGCCAGAAATGCAAAACCTATGTGACCACTTTATACTGTTCTTGCTTCTATGATTCACATAAAACTAACTTCAGGTATAACCTATAAAAAAAGGTTAATACACACCTACATATTTTCTTGTAGCATAGAGACTCCATCTCCTAACTATCATTTGTAACTTTCAACTAGGCCAATTGACGAAATACGCACAATGAATCGGGTAGGTTGCTAACAATTCATATAAGTTGACTAAGGTTGCATTGAAGATAGAGAATGACTTGAGAGCTTTTATGCATTGGGGATGCTTTAACCGGTCAAGATGGTTAAAAAACAAAAAACATGTTAGGTTATGTTATGTGGTTAACGTCATTTACTCTTGATAGTTTTATCATCACATACATATTCGTTTATGAAACAGTCATCTCTGTTAAGAGTATCCTTAACAGGGCCGGATATTGGAACGTAAAAAGGAGTACGGTCGCACATAGCCCAATATATATAAGGGCGCACAAAATTTAGCATAATATTAAATACCTAGGTTCATTTGTTAATTAAAAGTATAAAAAATTAAAAGATAAAATACATAATCAACGTCGACTTTACTACTTATAAGTTATAACTTTATTAATATTATTGAACTTATTATTATGTATGAAAAAATTTCTTATATAAAGTATTGGATTAGTTCATAAAATTGACAGAATAGCTCTGATCCTTAACACAACGTTTAGAAAAATGTGAACCTGATTTGAAACATCTTTGTTCTTAGGGGAGTGATCCGTACACCACCAGTTTTTAGCCGTACACCACCAAACATGCATTATGATGTTGTACTGTACAACACTGTAAAACATATTTGGTGGTGTACGGCTAAAAATTGGTGGTGTACGAATCATCGCCCTTGTTCTTATGGTTCCTTAAGTGAACATATATCTGATGTCAAATTGCACATGGTGTCCTGCCAGAAGGATAAACTGTGATTAGACTGATACCCAACAAAATTTCATCATTATTAATCTTTAGAAACTTTATTAAGCATTAACTATTTATAAAAATAGATAATTTCTTTTTCGAGCCCGACCATACCATGAATTGGAAATTCAAGAGACATGACATTGATAAATTGGTCATAAATATTTTTCTAAACAAGGGACAATATTAGCTGCTGCTGTAACGTTTCATTCAGGCTGCCCAAGTACTATTGTTAATCAATTTGTTGTATTAACATGTCTTTAGTTTGAATTTTCTTACCATCTTTAACATCGGTTTGTAAAACTTGTAGTGTAAAATTGATGATGTTAACCATCTTGAGACACGATTGATTGTTAAGACCTTCTTTCAAAACCTAGATACAATATAGCATAATAGATAGATAGTGAAGTTGTGATGTGGTCCAGCGGTTGGTGGCATGCTTACTTTAGGGGAGGTTAGGAGTTCGACCCCCGTTGGCTACATATTAAAAACACAATTTCATCTCTGCCATGAAGTATCCACCCATGACACCTTTCCCATATCGTTTGGGGGTAAAGGGGAGGAGAGTTTTACTTGACCGTGCCCTTGGATCAGTTTCAAGGTTTCCTCTCGGGCAGCGATGAGGGCGGGGTTATTATCGTTGCATCGGCATAGTTGAAACGGGAGATGATCGCAACGGGTGGTAAAGTCCCCCTCGGGTGATCCCAATCGCTGTTAAAAAAAAAATAGATAGATAGTAATACATCTTCGAATGTAGATAGACTAGGGATCTTACTTCGATTTACTATAGCATTGGGCCAACATTGTTATTCATTGTACTGGGCTGGTTGCGTAAAGATCCAGGTACTATAGCATTGTTAAATTTGGGCTTGGGCCAACATACGGAAGACAACTAATTTAAATTACATAGTAAGCCCATGTTATAGTGGATTAGGGTTTTACATAGCTCTTTCATTCCTTCAATATAATCATATCTGCTGACCTCTTCACCAAATTCGCCGCATTTCATATCTGTAGCCGAATCACTTTTCCTCCAACTCAGGTATTGTTTGCTCTCATCATTTAATTTGTTTAATCTGTGAAGTCAATTTGTGACGTCTGATTCGTTTTTTGTATTTCTAGATGTTAATTAGGGTTACCGCTTAATATGTTGTTTTTTTACTTGTGTATAGTTGAATCAAACTGTTAAATTAATCAACAGTAACACATTTAATGAATGTTATCTTTGAGTTACTACGTATTGCCAAAAAATATGCTAAATTTGTACATCTAAATTGATTACACTTTTTATATGAAAGTTGTAGCAATTTTTAGCTTTTTTTAAATGATTGATGTTGATGATGATTGATAACTGTGGTCTTTTTTTTTTCTTTTTTTTCTTTTTTTTTTTTATAGTAGAAGATTAAGTTTGATTTGCTTATTTTCTCATTTAATATTACAATTTGTTGACGCTGTAGTAATTGTAGTTGAAAACAATTGATTTCTGTTATGATTTACTTTGAAAGTATGATTCATTTGCTATATACAGTAACATGTAGGGTTATGGTTTAAAGAGTGTAAGACTACTGCTTTAGATATGCAGTTTATGTTTCGGCTTTCACTTAATGTAAAGTTTCATCATAAGAATGTAAAACATCAACTTAAACTCTATTAAATAAATATTTTTGCAGCGAAACAATGGTCAAGCATAACAATGTTATCCCAAATGGTCACTTCAAAAAGCACTGGCAAAACTATGTGAAAACTTGGTTTAACCAACCTGCTCGAAAAACCAGGAGAAGAAATGGTGAGTAGCAAAATTGGATATATTGCTACAGCTGGTTGTTTTTATGATTGTGATGATTTTTTATGTTTTTAAAATTAAACCAAACTTTCAGCTAGACAAGCAAAGGCTGTGAAGGATTTCCCAAGGCCAGCTGGCAAACTCCGCCCTCAGGTTCATGGTCAAACCTTAAAATACAACATGAAGCTTAGGGAGGGCCGAGGGTTTTCACTTGAGGAATTGAAGGTACCAATATATATTTAGCATTGTATTGCATTTGAAAGACTATTGTACCCAAGTGGATTTTATTCATTTATTCATTACAACGTTGTAGTTTTTTTTTTGTTTAGCTGTTGCAGATGCGATCATGTTCAAAGTTGATTGCTATTTTTTAGTATTAAAGGGGATTATACGAGTTTGTTTTATGAACTGAAGTTTTGTTGTTTAAACAGGCAGCAGGTATTCCAAAGAAGCTTGCACCAACTATCGGCATTGCTGTCGACCATCGACGTCGTAACCGTTCATTGGAAGGTCTCCAAGCTAATGTCCAGAGGCTGAAGACATTCAAGGCTAAGTTGGTTGTCTTCCCAAGACGTGCAAGGAAAATCAAGGTATTTCTTGTATTTCACTTTATTTTTTTGCAGCTATTATATTCAACCAAACAGTTTGCTTTCTATGTTTGCCTTTCTTTAAGTCAAAATTTTGATTTTATTCTAGAGCTCAGTTATTTGAGTAGTATGGATCAAATAGATTTAGATAATTAGTTTGATGGACTTTTAATCATTTCCTCGTATCTATTGAATTGTTATAGTAATTATTTTTTTTCTGATATTTAGATTTTGCAAAAAAGATAAAGCAGGTCTTTTTATAATTGTTGCTTCTATTAATGACATAAACTACACCCTGATGCTACTTTTTAGTTTGTTTTGTAAATGTTGGTTATCTTATTTATAGTTGTATAACACGCTAGCAATTTTTAATCTCTGAGTTTATAATACTTAACATTGGCGGTTGATGTTTTTCTCAATTCAGGCTGGTGACTCTACCCCAGAGGAGCTTGCAACTGCCACCCAGGTTCAAGGTCCAGTTCTACCTATTGTTAGGGAGAAACTTGCACCTGAACTTGTTAAGGTGACTGAAGAGATGAAATCCTTCAGTGCCTACTCTAAGCTCCGCCTCGAGAGGACAAACAAACGACATTTGGGTGCAAGACTCAAGAAGGCTGCTGAGGCAGAAAAGGAAGAGAAGAAATAGAGAGCACTAGAACGAGGTTGTGGGTATCATGATTACAGCATATGTTGAACCAATTTTTGATAATTTTACGTTTGAAATGACACTTTTACCTTTTGGGTATGTGTTTGGATCGTTATGTTTTAGCTTTTGTAGCTGGTATGATGTTTTTATCTTGATTATCAAACATATGTTAGCAACTATTCAACTGCCAACTTGTTGCATTTACTTATTTTGTTTGTCTCTAATCTAAATCTAAATCTAAATCTAAATCATCATTATAATAGATCAAAATTAATTATTAATCTACTTATTATTGTACGATCAGAATCAGACTAGTCTAGTAGTTCTAGTGTGCTCCTTATGTTAGAGTATCTTGCAAAAATGCAAGTCTTAATTACTCGGTAAATTATTAATTTAAGCTCCATAAAAGAAGAAAATTACATGCGATATGTATGCATCATATGCCATTTTTACAACCATTTTGTTATTCTTTCCAGCAGACAGCAACAAGACTTTGCCATCCACAAAATCATCAACCTCAATCTTTTTCCCTTCATTATCAACTCTCCCATTATTCAAATACAATCCTCCTTGTTTCAACAACCTCCTAGCAGCCGCCCCTTTACTCTCAATCAAACCCGAGAGTAGTGGCAGCTGCAGCCATTGAATTGTTGAGATGGGAGACGCCGAAAGTTGAGTTCGGGATAAGACATGAATCCGGATACATGTGTATATTATTTAGGCTACCAAAGTTTTTATTCAAACTTGTACTGCTATTAAAATATTGTTTGTGTCTTTTTTTAGGTCCTAAAAGTCTTGTTCTTTGCAATTTATATGTTACAATGTCTCACTATTTATTTTTTTTTTTTTTATCAAAGGTAAAAGGTAGAAGGTTGAGTAATCCGATCACATGTACGCAGCCCAACATGATTACTGTTTCCAACGTATCCTTGGCCACCACTAAAATATTCGCCCTATACAGGATTCGAACCTGAGACCTCTTGCAAGGAACTTAGAGTCCCAACAATTGAGATATCTACTGATAGTTATTTTCTTAATCAAAGACGGAGCTTAATATTGTTAATTAGGAGGGGGGAAATCACGATGTTATATACTTAAGTTTTTTATTTTTTTATAAAAGAAATATACCAATATCATATATTATTATCTATTTTAAATCATAAAATTTTCGATATTAATTTTGTTAATATTTATTTTTGTATTCGAGAGAGATTTAATTAGTTAAATCATAAAATTTTCGATATTAATTTTGTTAAAAATCATTTTTGTATTCGAGAGATATTTGATTAATATGTTGATCTAGCGAGCTCACGACGCTTTAATCATATATTCTTGAACTCCGATTTATTTGATTCAAAGGCTCAAATACTCGTAAGTGAAAGGACTACAAAATTTCATTTTTTCCGACAACGTCCTCATTATTTATATATTAACATTATGGTCATTGATGTAAACATCTCAGTTAATGTATCTCGACTTACTTCATTGATTTGCTAAACGTTTACAGAAATTGCTTGCAAGGAATGTACTAAACAATATCCACATGATTGTAAAGAGGATGGTGATTGTCTCTACGATTGCGAGTTGTTACGAAATGGTCCCCTAATATGTGGCCTCCAAACCAATGTGATTTCATGCTAGACCCAATGTTTGCATTTGCACCTTCACCATTAAGGACAAAGATACATGTGATATGATTAAATAATAAAATTATCAAAGTGGTGTGGTATCCAATAAGATGTAGTTAAGATGTAACTTACTACAGGGGCATGTAGAGAACTGCAAGAATCTTTTGATTTCATAGTTTTTATACATTTAAATGCAAAAAAAATTACATGCAAATGTTAATTAATGTTCATATTATTAACAAACATATGTTTATTACTACAACTTACATGTTAAATTGTTAATTATATTAAATGTTCACATCTTACACAAACAGATATGCAGTTGTGAACGAAAACTATATATATTTGATTACATAGGTAAAATATAAGTTTTTTCGGACTATTTTATGTTCATTCTTACTCTCCATCAACAATTATGGATGATTCAATCTACTCACATGCGAAAATCTTTGTAAATTAAAAATTCTCGCATTTCTCGCCTTTTTTGTGGTTCTCGTTTGAACTTTTGACCTTACCACAATATATATTTAATTTACAAGTTTATTCATATGATGTATCAGGTATCATCAATTTTGTTAGCATGTTAATATCTCCGTACATATGACATACTGTATGAATATGAACTTAGATTATATCATTCAGAATAATAATGTAATGTAGTATGTAGTAATATATGAGACGAATGTTAGCAATTTACCGGATATAGTTTTATTCTTTTCTGGTAAAATGTATCAAGGGAGTGTGTTTAGACGAGTTCCAACGCCGCGTCAGTCAATCCATGTGGAGAATTTTGATGATATTTGACGCCGTTAAGAGCGGTGGGAGTGGAGCTCGTCTCCTACCCCGTCCCTCACCTCGTTCCCAGTCTCCCCATCCCCATCCTCGTTGCGAGTTTCAGTCGGGGTCAAGTCAGTCGCCTGGGCGACGCGTTTTGGGTTCGGGGTATTAAAAAAAAAATACATATAACGGCTATATATTGTACCGTTAGGTTTTTTTATTTTTTTTCTTTTTAAATGCTATATATACACAACACATATACAAACACAAACACATATCATTTTACATCCATTTTACTCAACATATACTCCCACAATCAAATCCAAATTCTATCATCAAAATAAAAATATTTCTTTAAAAACGAGTAGTTCCGACGAAGAAAGTTTGGTTAACGCAATGAAAAGTATATTTGCTTATCGTAATAATGTGGTAATACGTAGAGAGGTCGAGGATCAAAATGAGGCTCAAAGCTCAAGACGAAAACGTCGCTACATTCGTCGTGATCGTGTAGAAGCGCACAATCGTTTGATGAACGATTATTTTGTTCAAGATCCGAAGTATCCCCCTGAATATTTCAAACGGCGTTATCGAATGTCACAAAGTCTTCTTGAAAAAATAATTGAAGGTATACTTTCTTACTCTACTCGTCCCGGTGCACCAAAGTGGTTTACTTATTTTCAACAACGTCCCGATGCACGTGGTGTTCTCGGAGTATCTACTATTTTAAAAGTCACTACTGCCATTCGTCAACTAGCATACGGGGATTCACCGGATCTATTTGACGAATATTTACAAATTTCAGAGAGAACATCACGTGAGTCTTTGCAAAATTTTACACGATGTATTATAGACTTGTATGGTAATGTATACATGAGAGAACCGACCGAGGACGATATACGTCGGTTGTATCAGAAACATGAAGAACTTCACGGCTTTCCTGGAATGCTTGGAAGCATTGATTGTATGCATTGGGCTTGGGAAAAATGTCCAAATGCATGGAAAGGGCATTTCACCCGAGGCTATCACGGTTACCCGACAATCATGTTGGAAGCCGTTGCATCGTATGACAATTGGATTTGGCATGCATACTTTGGAATGGCCGGTTCGAACAATGACTTGAATGTCCTTAATGCATCTCCATTGTTTGATAGTTTACTAACTGACACGGCTCCTCAAGTTCCAAACAAAATTGGGGACGTTGATTTCGATCGAGGCTACTATCTTGCCGATGGGATTTACCCTTCGTGGGCTTCTTTCGTTAAGGGATTCTCAAGTGTTGTTGACGCAAAAAGGAAATACTTTACAAAGAAATAATCTGCAGCTCGTAAAGACGTTGAGAGGACATTTGGAATTTTGCAAGGTCGTTGGGGTATTTTAAGACAACCTGCTAGGGCATATAGCGTAAACAAAATCAAAAGAATCATGTATGGTTGCATCATATTGCACAACATGATAATTGAAGACAATGGTTTTAACATCGCTGAAAATAAATCTTACTACTTGCCTGTCAACAACCTACAAGGATCAACTTGGTAAGAAAAGTGTGATGTATATGCCGAGAAGACAAAAGAGCTGCGTGACAAAGACGAGCATGAGTATCTTCGACATACTCTAGTTTCGCATCTATGACATAATCGCGATGACGAAATAGTAAACGAATTGTAACTTTTTAATCGCGATAACGTAATATTTTTTTTTTAATTTTTAGGAATCGTATGGTTTTTTATTATTAGGAAATGTAATGTTTAATTTTTGTTTTAATGGAAGTTATTTCTATTTATGTTAATTTTTATAATTATATTCATTTATGTCATAATTAAAATCATAAAAATAATAATAAAAATATAAACAGACATGCCCAACTGACAGAGGTCACCACTCCCCACTTTTTCTGACTCAGCAAGTCAGGCCTGACATGTCAAGTGACATCAGTCACCACTCTCAGTGCTCTAAAGGGCGTCAATTTTTGACGCCTAAAACCGTTAGTTGAATTTTTGACATCCTTTGGTTTGAGCGTGAGATTTACATTGAGCCAATCATATGTTTTCTACATTTATATTTATTATTTAATTTATTTTTTCCCCACCCAATTTCTAATCAGATTTTACCAACTCACCCTCCAAATATTTGACACAAAAACTTGACATTTTGGGTTAACGGGAGGTCAAGTATAGTTACCGTCAAAAACCCACTTTTTCACCAAAAAATGCATTATTCGTCTCTGACATCACAGTCAGGAAACAGTTTTAGCAATTTACAATCGTTAGATATGTTTTAGACAAACCCACGTGGCACCCATTGTCCCAATCAATTTTCCATTTAATCATCCTCATTTAATTCCAGCACTTATCTTGTACCATTTTCGAATCCCCTTCCTGTTGATCTGATGTGAGACAACAGAAATCTCGGATCCAATGAGTGAGCTATAACTCTCTAAAAAAAATTGAACGGTCAGGTCATCAATAAGAGCTATAAACTCGCCCACTATCAAAACTCAAAAGAGTTGAAGCAAGTAGAACTGGCTAGACAATTTACCGACGATCGGCAACTTTCAGGATGATCCTTTTGACCACACTTTGACCTAAAACTGTTTCAACCCGTTACTCAACTCTAGCCACAAAAGAATATTCTTCTCTCAAGTGTAGCCCCTTGGTAAGAGAACTATGTCGGATACAACGCAAGCTTCCTTGAGGCACAACGGTTGTAGTACGTCAACCTGTGCTTTGGATTCCGACAGAGATCCCTTTCGTAGTGGAACCTCTAATTACACTAGGAGTACATTGTCGGTCTTGAACCATTATATCGACCCTCATTTTTTTTTTCCATTCTATATTTCTTTCAATATTAAATGCCCAAACAATATACTTAAAACTTTAATCAATAATTGTTAAGCGTTAAGAATTATAAAACCTAATAATTAACTTTGTGTAATAAACGAAAAGTTAATAAAAGATGTGAAAATAAGCTAATTAACTTTGGTGAACAAAATATAATACTCTAAAATTTGTTGTATTTAAACAATTTAATTAGAACTTTTAATGAGCCATTTAAGTTAATCTAAAGTATAAGGACTAAAACGAAAAAGTTCCAAACTCATTCCATGAAACCCTAGCTGAAAATTTCAAGGGTAAAATTACCCTTTTGCCCTCTAAAAATCGGCCCATATCACACCACCCTAAACCCTAGCTTGTTCCCTAAGAAAAACTTAACCTAAATCTAATTCTAGATCATTCCATATGCACCTATAAATAGGGACCTAGGCTAGAGCTAATCTTGTACCAAATCATTATCACAATTCTCTCTCAAATCTCTCTCTCTCTCCCTCTCCTAATTTCGGCCAAGAAACCGAAACCCACCACTAAGATCTTCAAAGTGATCTTCAAGCAAATCTTTGAAGGATCTTCATCGTGTTCTTCGCGTTCTTCCAAGATCTTCAAGGTGTTCTTGATTTGCAAGTGCTTTTGATCTTCATCTTCAAGTGTTCTTCATCTTTTCTTGTTAATCTTCAACAAGGTAAAAATCCTAGATCCAAACTTTAGATTCTATCTTTCAATTCATGTTATATTCATAATTATTCATGCATGACCTTAACATCTATATTGTACAAGTAAAAAAAATAAAAATAAAATATATACATATACATACACCCCTACGGTTTAAAAAAAAAAAAAAAAAAAATTTGTTTGATCTTCAAAACCCTAAGATTTGTTAAATATTGTGTTAATAATTAAATATGGAAACAAGTATATATACATCACATATATAAGTACATGCGTGCAATAAAAAAAATATATGTATATACTATATATATACGGCATATAAAAAAAAAAAGATTTTTTGCTAAATCTTAAAAACCCTAGGGATTTGCTTAAAGATTTGTTTGTGTTAAAAAGGAAACAAAATATATACACATATACATATACATAGGCGACATATATATATATATATATATATATATATATATATATATATATACATAAAAAAAATATTTTTACTATATATATACACACATATATAAGGTATATATATAAAAGAAAAAAAATTATATATATATATATATATATATATATATATATATATATATATATATATATATATATATATATATATATATATATATACACACACACACGATATATATATATACAAATATACATATTAAATATAAAACCCTAATTAAACCTAATCCTAATTTATTAAACCCTAATTTATTAAAACCCTAATTAATTAACTAAACCCTAGGACATTAATTAAACCCTGGACATTTATTACTAAACCCTAATTATTAAAATATTACTTTAATTAATTAACCCTAATTAATTAATGAAACCCTAATATTACTTATACTATTATTTAACATTTATACACTATTACTATTACTAACACTTATAACCTACTACTTATATTATAACACATAAAAACATTTTGGGATATATATTAGATATATATAGATCTTCGAACTTTCTTGACGAATGGTTTCTACGAAACTCTAGGCGGAAGGGTTTGGATTTTCCAATTAAAAGGATCCTATAGCTCAAGCCCCTAGACCTGAAATGGCCATTCGAAGGGAAATGGGTGATTGGAAGTATATCTAATATGGCAAATATCCTAAAATGGAAATACTTTTAAAATAGAAACTTTCTAATTATAAACTTACTAAAATGAGAAATTTTCTAAAAATGGAAACTTACTAGGAATGGAAACTTAGTAAAACGAATTACACTTTCATACTTAAACCTAAACTTGGGCAAAACACTTAACTACTCTTAAATGTCAATAAGTTGACTTTCTGCTCACGTTCATTCAAACTTTCTATTCCGAGGAATAACTCTCTCTCTACTTACTAAGGTGAACTCATAGCCCCACTCTTTGTTGCTAGCAAACTTACTTACTTTTATTGGGGTGAGACACATGCTGTTTTTACATTTTACACTTTAGACACAAGTACCAACTGCTAAAACTATGCTATACCCGGCTATGTCCGACTAAGTCCCTACAGTGATATTTTTAATTGCTCGTTGATTGCATGCTTAATTATTGGGGGTAGGCCTATCGGGAGTAACGTCCCCGATACATTTGACTAAGTCTTTGTATTACTTAATAATGATATTAAACCGACAAGGACAGACACAACTTGTCATTGGGGAAAACTTGAACGTTTAGTCTAAATATCACGCACTGGCATAACTTTTTGATCTGCGAGATTAACTTTATAAACTAAATCTTGTGGTCTAAAAACAACAATAACTACTTTTGTTAAACCTATGATTTCACTCAACCTTTTTGGTTGACACTTTAGCATGTTTGTCTCAGGTGCTGATTGATTCAAGCTTACTTACTTACTTACTGCTTATGTGATGCTACTTGGACTTAGGAACAAGAGATATCGCATTTACTATTCTTGCATTTAAAATATTTACTTTATTGTAATTTCAATTCTTGTAACGACATTTCATTTTTCGCTGCGTACTCTCAATAAAGTTTGATTTTATCATGTAGTATTGTTCTCGTATATTATAATATGTTGGTTTATTTGATATTAGTGACTTTTCTTCCAGACCCTATCTGGAGGACGTTACAGAGTGGTATCAGAGCCAGGTTGTTATAGAGAACCAGGATTGCATCTTTATGTGCGCCTTACTTGCTAGCTAGGGTGCCTTAGCAATCTAGGAAACTATAACCTTTCTTGCCTTAGACTTTAAAGCACTTAGGATTGCCTTATAATCTTAACAACCTTGCCTTGATAATCTTGGCTTAAAATGCTAATCAAAGTCTCTTTCCTAATGATAGGATGTCAAGCGTTAATAAAAATGACAACACAATTCTTTTCAAACCATCTGAAGTAATGACTCACTTCAAACCTGCTATCGAAGAAGATACTGGATATCCTTCAACTTCAAGACCAGTCCAAAGTCCACCTTATGGCTTTGGTGGTCCTCCCTCACCAAACTATAGTCCGGATACTTTACCTAATTCTCCCGAATACTACCCGACTCCAAGAACGGAAAGTAAAGGGAAACGCCCTGCTGATTTTAAAGAAGATGGCCCGTCAAAGAAAAGATCCCGATCTCCTTCCTACGAAGAAGTTGATGCCAAGTACGAGATCATGAATCTGCGAAAAACTACCGATGGCCTAATTCGTCATATTGCAAGGATCGATGTTCAAATGAAGGAAAAAGACCTAGCGATCAGGAAGCTCATGGAGGAAAATGCTGAGCTAAAGAAGGAGATAAAGTTGGTGAAGTATGAAGGTGATAGAAATGCCCGATGGGGGAAGCAATCTCTTGCCTACCTAAGAGAAGATGTTAACTTTAGATTGAAGATGGAGGAAAACCGCCTCGAGTTCCTGTATGAGAAACAAAAGGCAAAGAATGAGAAAGTTGAGAAGTTTATGAAGAAGGTTGAGGACGAGAAGAAGAAATATGAAGACTACTTCATTCCTAATATTTCCTAGTTTATCCTATTCCTCATCTATGTAAAGGCTATGCCTTAAACCATTTCTATATCCGAATCGTGTATTAAAAAGGCTTATTTAATGCCTCGTTCTTAATGATATAAAGTGTTTCATTTATATCATATTCATCTTTATCCTATCGGATTTATCAAACTTCTATACACCCTTATGTAGTGAAGAATCATGGTTCGTCCAACTACACCAACTCTTACCACGATGTTTCATAATTTCCTCGTCTGACTACGTCTTCCACAACTTCCATAACTATCAAAGATATGAAGGTTAACCAAGTCTATAAAGACTGCAACTTAAAACTAGCCAACCATAAGTTAGTAACTGTTTTCACGGATGACATTTCGAACTGCTCCAAGAGTGAGAAAGGACGTGAGCAACATTTGCAAACTCATTCTTGAGAAAAAGAACAACTCTACGCAAACTTTTCCAAAGTGCAAGTTTTGGCTTAAAACCGACATGTTGTCGATCCAGCTAAGATTACTGCTGTCCTTAACACACTATATTAGAAGTCATCATTGATCACATATCCTGACCTTATGGAGTGACCTTGGAAAGGAAATATGAATTAGTGAAATATAATGACGGTGGCCAACGTGATTATATTACGGTAATTCATAGAGATATTCCAATATCATGACGTATGGAATAGAAAGTGAATCAAAGAAAAACTCTCAAGCTATCTGTTCAAAAACCAAATGCAAGGGCATGAAAGGAGAAAAATGATCATCTTGATATTAGTAGATACGAAGAACTCATTCTAATCAAACTATATATCTATCTCATACTCATTTAACAAACTTTCATGTACCATAAAGGTTGTAAAAAATCGAATCTTGAAGTTTACATTCCTTTATCCTAAATGGATATCTCCTGATCATTGATACTTAATCATCACTTGTTATATCCAAATCCTCTCTGTTATTACACTTTCAGTGTACATTTTCATATGACTTTCAAAAACCCATGTCATTTGAACCCTCGAACGTCGATATTACAAACACCATGTCTAATATTACGTTTTCTATGTCGAGATGATAAGTATCTCATATGCATAATCTTGTGAAGAATGGAATCTCCATACGTGTATCCTTTTGACTATCATAGTCAAGAAACTTCTGTACTCGTACATCTACTTATAATAGACTACTTGGCACCATGCGAGTAATGGTATCATACTCAAACAATAATCGATCATTGTCAACTCGAAAAAGGTGAAATACACTATCTCAAGTTGTGACTTGAGCTACACTCACTACCTCTGAAAAACTGCTGTAACAAATGAAATGATTCCATCATACTTTAACATATCCTCCTCTCGGGCCAATTAAGACTGAATTCAAACGATCATTACATAGTTGAAAGTCACTGCTTTAGCATTTATTTATACTTGTCTATGCGACTGCCAGATTATTCATGCTGAGTTCTCGAACTCTCACTATCACTCGAACGATTCAAAGTTGCAAATCTTATTTGAAGTTCTTTCATACATAACTCTAAATCTAAGGGATTTACTCATTTAATGATAAACACATTATCATCCTTCTAACTTTAATGTTAACATTTTAAGTCCAAGGACTCATGCCCTGATAAAAGTCAATTCACTAGTTTTCACTACCTCGAAACAATTATTACACAATTATTTCTTCGGAATTTTAAAATCTTCAAACAATTTTTCTCAAACAAATTAACTCTTAAATACAAGTACCCCGTTTTCCAAAGATTTCTTACACGAGTCTTTATTTTCAAACTATCTCGAAATTTATAAAAATGATTTTTCACTTATGCGATTTATAAAATCTTATACATAAATTTAACTTTACGTACTTTGACTAGTACATATCAAACTATATTTTCTCTTCTACAAATTTCCACTTTGATTAAATCGGAATTACTTTACAAAATTACGTAACCCTAGCTTTACTATGAACATCATTACGTCACCTCCTCTAAAATTACATTCACTAATTATATAAACACTTTCGCATTTTTATCAATTTACCTTTGTATTGTTCAAATTATTTCAAGTAAAATAATACGTGTTGTACGTAACTCAAGTCTTACTAATAGCTTCGCTTCGTTTATATTGACACATCAAACGTCACAACTTTTCAAAAATTACTTTGGCTTATTATTAAAACTTTCGTATTGCTCTCCAATGTGTTTGGATCACCTTTATTCTCATCCTCCGTGCAAGAATGAGACTTACCTCTTTACGTACATCATCTCTTCCTTGCTATGCTAATCGTTAAGAAGTTTCTACTTCCGGTATTTCACGGCTAAACCACAACACCCTCGTAAACATCAATACTACAATCATTTGAACAAGGAAGCAAAGGTTCCTTCATGATAGAAACAATATCTTATAAACAATGATTCACATTTATTTGAATCCGCCTTTAAACTCGTAAGTAAATAATAAACCGACCCGCAATTTGTGCGAAAACGACTTTCTTACTCTGAAGGAGTTACCTTTATAAAGATACCCTAAACATTTCTCCCTTTTTGGTTTGCAACTAGATGTTATTCTAGTCAAGTTTTAATCTATGATTCGACATAAAACTGAAATCATAAATCTTAAAGCTACATCCTGAAACTATTTCTAAAGAAAAGTTCTCATGTATACTGAACGATGTCTTACATTTAATCGCTCATATTATCCTGAGGTCAATGAATCCTCAACTAAACATCTCATTTGTCTATTAGACATCTCTTTAATGAGCTCAACGACACATCTAATGCTGGTATAGCATCATCTTTCCTTTTAAAGGAAAACTAGCCAAACGACACTCTTGTTATTCCTTGGAAAATCTCCGCATTTAATGCACTTTACAAACGACCTATTAAGGTTAAGGATCATGAGATCAAACGTGTAAACAAAACAATATACTTATTGTTATAACTCATTCGAATTCACGTAAGGGCCGCGATTGTACCAGGGAACGTGAAAATCAAACTCTATTGTTAAAATTCGTTGAGATTCGCGTAGAAGCCCCTGATATATATGGGAACACAAAGACCAAATGATACGGAAATACTTCCATCTCTTCTCAACTGCCGAGGCAAACGAGAAATCTACCTAAAACTTCGGGACGAAGTTTCTAATAACGAGGAGGTACTATAACGACCCTCATTTTTTTTCCATTCTATATTTCTTTCAATATTAAATGCCCAAACAATATACTTAAAACTTAATAATTAAAACTTTAATCAATAATTGTTAAGCGTTAAGAATTATAAAACCTAATAATTAACTTTGTGTAATAAACGACAAGTTAATAAAAGATGTAAAAATAAGCTAATTAACTTTGGTGAACAAAATATAATACTCTAAAACTTGTTGCATTTAAACAATTTAATTAGAACTTTTAATGAGCCATTTAAGTTAATCTAAAGTACAAGGACTAAAACAAAAAAGTTCCAAACCCATTCCATGAAACCCTAGCCGAAAATTTCAAGGGTAAAATTACCCTTTTGCCCTCTAAAAATCGGCCCATATCACACCACCCTAAACCCTAGCTTGTTCCCTAAGAAAAACTTAACCTAAACCTAATTCTAGATCATTCCATATGCACCTATAAATAGGGACCTAGGCTAGAGCTAATCTTGTACCAAATCATTATCACAATTCTCTCTCAAATCTCTCTCTCTCCCTCTCCTAATTTCGGCCAAGAAACCGAAACCCACCACCAAGATCTTCAAAGTGATCTTCAAGCAAATCTTCGAAAGATCTTCATCATGTTCTTCGCGTTCTTCCAAGATCTTCAAGGTGTTCTTGGTTTGCAAGTGCTTTTGATCTTCATCTTCAAGTGTTCTTCATCTTTTCTTGCTAATCTTCAACAAGGTAAAAACCCTAGATCCAAACTTTTAGATTCTATCTTTCAATTCATGTTATATTCATAATTATTCATGCATGACCTTAACATCTATATTGTACATGTAAAATATATATATATATATATATATATATATATATATATATATATATATATATATATATATATATATATATATATATATATATACATATACATACACCCCTAACGTAAAAATTTTTTTGTTTGATCTTCAAAACCCTAAGATTTGTTAAAGATTGTGATAATAATTAAATATGGAAACAAGTATATATACATCCCATATATAAGTACATGCGTGCAATAAAAAAAAATATATATATATGTATATACTATATATATACTGCATATAAATTTTTTTTTTTTTTTTGCTAAATCTTAAAAACCCAAGGGATTTGCTTAAAGATTTGTTTGTGTTAAAAAGGAAACAAAATATATACACATATACATATACATGGGCGACATATATATATATATATATATATATATATATATATATATATACACATAAAAAAAATATTTTTACTATATATATACACATATATACGGTATATATATAAAAGAATATATATATATATATATATATATATATATATATATATATATATATATGTATATATACATATATACATATACATGATATATATATACAAATATACATATTAAATATTAAAACCCTAATTTATTAAACCTTAAATTATTAAAAACCTAATTAATTAATTAAACCCTAGGACATTAATTAAACCCTAGACATTTATTACTAAACCCTAATCATTAAAATACTACTTTAATTAATTAACCCTAATTAATTAATGAAACCCTAATATTACTTATACTATTATTTAACATTTATACACTATTACTATTACTAACACTTATAACCTACTACTTGTAATGACCCGGAAAATTTCGACTAATTTAAACCAATTCTCTACAGTGATTTAATATTATGTAAACCGGTATATATATATATATATATATATATATATATATATATATATATATATATATATATATATATATATATATATATATATATTATAAGATGTACAAGTAAAACGCTATTTGCTATAGTGAAAACGACTTTGCTACAGTAGCTACAGTAAAAACGACTTTGCTACAGTAGCTACAGTGAAAACGACTTTGATACAGTAAATTGCTACAGTGAAAATGACTTTGATACAGTAAACACTATTTGATGTCAACGAACTAGCAAACAAAAGCGGATCAGGCGGCCATGCGATCGCATGGCAAAAACACTGAAAACTCATGCGATCGCATGAGCCACAGTAAATGGAAATATGCCTATAAAAGGCCAGTTTGCTCGATGAAGTAATACACATTTCAATCTCTCTGATTCTTTCTTATATTTATATTATAATTATAATTTTAAATTTAAGTTTAATAATAATAAAGTATATACGAGGGTGTTTTAATTCGGGTTTCAAACCGCTTTAAGCTAAGGAAATATTGGGTATTGTTCGGGGTATTATTCTTGAATCCAAGGCCAACCATACAGTTGTCTACCATCATTACGTCTACGCAATTTGCCTACAATATTGAGTCTCAATATTGAACTGTGAGTTTATAGTCTCCCTTTTTAAATACTTTAAATAATTTTGGGCTGAGAATACATGCAATTTATTTTAAACGCAATAAGACACAAGTACATATAAATTCTACACTGAGTTAAACCGAAAATCCCTTAGCTTTGGTAACTAGTAGCTACCAGTACATAGGATATGGACTGGTGGGCGCGAATAATTATATATGGATCCATAGGGCTTGACATCCCCGTCCGAGCTAGAGCGCTAGCCTTTTAACGGACGTATGTTATTTGAGTTTAAGACACGTTGATTTGCGTGTATTAAAATGAATGGGGTAATTATCATTATAGCGTTAAGTTTAGTTACCAGGGTGCTCTGTTACGTAGAATCTATTGATAAAGTTTTGATGAAATCTTGTGGTCTATCTTTATAAACTTATGACTCGAGCAATTAAACCTATAACTCACCAACATTCGTGTTAACTTTTTAGCATGTTTTATTCTCAGGTCCTTAGACTGCTTCCGCTGTAATGTGCTTGTTGCCTGCATGGAGTCTCTCATGTTGAAACAGCCCGTCCTAATCCATCCGGACGAAGTCCATCTCGATTATAAACGATTCATAATAGTTGATTACATCGCGAGGTACTTGACCTCTATTGAAATGTCCTGTTCTTATTGATTAAAAACGTTCCATATTAATTGATTTTGTTGCGAGGTTTTGACCTCTATATGAGACGTTTTTCAAAGACTGCATTCATTTTTAAAACAAACCATAACCTTTATTTCATAAATAAAGGTTTAAAAAGCTTTACGTAGATTATCAAATTATGATAATCTAAAATATCCTGTTTACACACGATCATTACATAATTATAACGATCCGTTCCTAATCCATTCGGACAACGTCCATATCGATTACAAACGAATTATAATAGTTGATAACATCGCGAGGTATTTGACCTCTATATGATACATTTTACAAACGTTGCATTTATTCTTAAAAAGACAATCTACCATTACATCAAAATTGACATGTTCGTCTAACATTTCCCAAAATTCAAATAACTAAATTTTAGCTCTTAATGATCTTCAATGACTCGAATGCAACGTTCTTGTATCATGACTTAAATGGTCCCAACTAGTATCCTTTATATGAGCTAATGCACAGCGGAAGACTTAATTCGTACCTGAGAATAAACATGCTTAAAAGTGTCAACCAAAAGGTTGGTGAGTTCATAAGTTTATCGCAACAACAGTTATCAAAAGTTTCAATAGACCACAAGATTTCATAGTTATAAATATCTGTACACTCGCAAGTGTATAAAAGCATTCTAAGTGGTTGAGTACTTGGTAACCATACTTAACATTTAATCACGTCGCATATTCCCTTTAATATATATAATCTTACTACACTGTACCAAAGTGTAGTCGCTTTAACGAAGTACTGTGCAACCGTTGAATACTGGTCGTCCAGTCCGGTTGGGGTTGTCAGGCCCGATAGATCTATCAACAGGATTCGCGTTTACGCTTCTCACGTAAATATTAGCTACCAAGTATAAAGAGATATGCCATGGTACAACTCAACGTAGAATTTATATTTTTGATCACTTGTGTCCATAACGTAAGTCATTTATAAAAACAGCGCATGTATTCTCAGCCCAAAATATTTAGAGTTAAAAGGGAACTATATACTCACCTAATGTATTTTGTAGTAAAAATACATATAACATCATCAATTAAGTATAAGGTTGGCCTTGGATTCACGAACCTATAACATTCAAATATATATTAATACCTATACTTGTAATTTAACAAAGATATATATATTATTAGTGAGGTTTCATTATATCATATGTGATAAATATATTTATATATTTTTATATACTCATTATTTGTTATTTAAAACAGTACCTTAGTAATACTAAAATAGTATTTGAAATAATAATAGTGTCAATACAACTATAAATAAAATGATAATATAATTTGTGATCTATTAATAAATATATTAATAATTATATATATATATATTTTTTTTTAATCTTATAATAAGAATAATATCATCAGTTTTTAATAAATTAAATAATTTAATAATAATGGTAATGAAAGTATTAATTGTTGATAAAATTTATAATAATGTTAATAGTACTCATAAAAATATGGAAGATTATATTATTTCTAATACTTATAAATATAAGTTTGATTTAGTAATAATAATAATTATTAATAACAATAATAATAACATTGAAATAATAATAATAATAATAGTAATAATAATAATAATAATAATAATAATAATAATAATAATAATTTTTAGAAAAATCAAGACTACCTCATAAGGGTTAAAAAGAAATAGTTGTCTCTAGCAAGGATCGAACCCGGGACCTCTTGAAACTCATCACCCTCCCTAAACCGTCTGGACTGTTGCCCATTTTCTGTTATTATATGAAGTCCAAATTTATTTATACAATAATATTCTGTTATCAATATCCCCTTTCTTCTTCCTGGATAAATCGACTAACTGCCATTTTTATTTATAATACTTGAATAACCGAATACTTGATTCATTTACAAACAGGACCCGTTTTAGTTTGGTTTTTAAATCCATTGAATCGAGAAAAAAAAATTATGAATCGGTCATCAGACCCACGAACCCAAACAGAAACAACTTCCGTTTTCACCCTTATAAACTCAAACAACAATCTCGATTTCTAAAAGGTTTTAGATCTCAACATTCAAATGAAAAAGATTCAAGAGAGTCAATTAAAACTATCTGGATTGTCAATTTAAATCAAAACATTAAATCAAATTTTTCCCAAGAACGATTTCATTGGCTTTTTATACCGAAGGTTGGTCTCTCAAATTCCTCTTTGATTTTGCAAATTAAATTATGATAATTTACAGAATGAATCACGAATTGATTTAGATCAGTTCTATATTTACACTTTCCATTAATTTGTTTCAAAACGAATTTATGATTAAATGGATTTGGTTTATATCCGAATAAAAAAAAAAATCAAACACAAATGGTTAGACCAAATCGCTGAGGAAGATAACTCAGTATATTTATATGCTCAATTTCAAAGTATCCCTTGATCAAATCCATCATGTAGGGTTAAGGATTTGACAGGAAGAATCACGGGTTTACAGGGAAACAGAAATAGACAAAACTGATAATGATATAAGTTTTTATACGCGTGCGTTTATATATCCATATTTATTGTATTATCTGTAATTTATATAACATATATTTATTTATATTTATATATATTTTTTATTTGTATAACTACCTATATATATATATATATTTTTATATTAATTGTGTAAAAAAAACATAATAATATTAATAATTTTACTTATACATTATATTAATATTATCTATTAATTTTGATAATTATAATGAAATAAAAAAAATGACCACAATCCTAATTTACCACCAAGATTTATAATAATTATATTAGTAATAGCAATACTAATAATATAATAAGTTATGTTTAACAATTTCTCAATTTTAATAATCACACGTATATACACATACATATCAATTTACACACACTTGTTCGTGAATCGTCGGGCATGGTCAAAGGGTAACTAACTATCCGAATATAGATTTCAAACTTTCTAGACTCAATATTAGGATTTTTGCTTATCGTGTCGGAAACATATAGAGATTAGGGTTTAAATTTGGTCGGAAATTTCCGGGTCGTTACAGTACCCACCCGTTAAAGAAATTTCGTCCCCGAAATTTGGTAGAGGTTGTCATAAATAACAATAGGAATGTTTTCATGACGATTATGAGGTGATAATGAAGTTTTATTATTATCGAGAGATATTAGATAAGACGATTCAGTCATGTGAAGCGCACGAGTGAAGTTATCACAAAAGAGTGAAATGAGTAAATATGGAATTGTTTTAACCGATGACGTGATTAGAATTGATTTCCAGAATTTAAGGGATTTAAAGAAAATCTTATGTAATAAGATTTGGTTCTTCGTCGCTTTAGGAAATAGGATCTTCTTTGATTTAATGCGATAATCTGTTTTTGATTTCTCTGTCAGATATATTGCTATAAATCCATCCCCTTCGTTTCCTTATTCTCCACACCTTTTATTCTCTCTTCCTCTAATCATTCTTAATATGCTCCATCCAATCCTGATTCTTATTATACTTCTAACTTTCATATCTTTCATTCTTCTTTTTCATTTGCCTCCAGAAGAATCTATTAACTTTTATGATTTCCTTGGAATTATAATGTTTCTAATTCTCCCGTGTCTTTACGTCGCAATACGTATTGATATACACGGTTTGTAGTTTCTAAATGGTTGTTGGGTCTTATATCCTTTCCTTATATTTCGATGTCCTTGCTTTTGTTTTCTATAATCATTGTCATCCACAGTTAATGTTCTTTCCTAGTTGCTGCGATTTTTACTACAATTTTTATTTCAGAGCTTCATTCTTTTTCTTTTCCTCCTCTTCAACTAAGCGTCTTTTGTAATGGTCCGAGATTCGTAGATATGACGTTTGGAATGAACATAGCTAATGCTCTAAGAAAGAAAGGGTATTGGCACAAATTTTGATTTGTTAAATTACCAGAATACCCTGGAAAAGATAGAACTATCAAGACGATAAATTCCTAATACGTTTGGGGATTGGACAGAATGTAAGAGCCGTGTAACATGACACATGATGATTGTCATAACCCGTCCTTAACCATAAGAACGTGTTAGATAACGTATGATTTCATTGCGAGGTATTGACTTCTATATGCGACATTTTTAAAAAGGAAAACTGCATATATTATACATTACAAACCAAACCATTATTTTTGTTACAAGCTTTAGACAATAAAAAGATGATTATCGTTTAACGATAATCTTCGACTTACAAACTTTACAAATGATAATAACAACACGATTTCTAGCATATTTTACAACACACGTCCTCGGATATGCAGTTTTATTTTTGACACAAATATGAGTACGCATGATCCTGCTTAGATTCAACATAATGCAGCGGAAGCTTTAATTATCACCTGAGAATAAACATGTTTAAAAACGTCAACATAAAGTTGGTGAGATATAGGTTTAGTGCGCAGCAATGTATATATATATAGACCACAAGATTTCGTATATAAACATTTCAATAAAAATATTCTAAGTGGTTGAGCACTTGGTAACCATACTTAACATTTTCACGTCGCATATTCCCTTTAATATGAAATCTTACTACACCGTACCAAGTGTAGTCACAAAACGAAGTACTGTGCAACCGTTGAATACTGGTCGTCCAGTCCGATTGGGGTTGTCAGGCCCGATAGATCTATCAACAGGATTCGCGTTTACAATACCGCTGTAAATATTAGTTACCAAGCTACAGGGAAGTATGCCAGTGGTACAACTCAACGTAGAATATATTTTTCAGTTACTTGTGTCCATATCGTAAAACATAAAATACATGTATTCTCATCCCGAAATATTTAGAGTTTAAAAGTGGGACTATATACTCACTCTTGTCTTGATGATATATATATTTTGACTCGGTCTTCCGGTTGATATCACGAACCTATCCATATATAATATATCAATATGTTTTCATTTTAAAACAAACGTTATATATATATATACTTGTTATACTTTTAATATTTTGAATATTTCCTTAGTCCGTAGTTAGCAGTTCGTTGTTAGTAATTCAATTTTAATGGTTCATTTTTAGATGTTTAATATACCCGCAATGAAATAAATAAAACCCCCAACGAAATAAATAAAACCCCATCGTATATGTATTGGTCGAGATTAATCTTGACCCATGGTACCGGTGTTGTCAAATGATGTGTTGCGTACATAAAGTACCGGTGTTGTCAAATGACGTGTTGCGTACAATCATGGGATCTTATGATTAATCTTCTCGTGTTGTTTACGGGTGATCCTGAACCATATAAAATTGAATTATAAGTACATATATATAAAATATCATGTTATCTTAGAAATATGTGATTTATATCATTTTTTTCCAATTGATCCCGTAGTTGAAATGATCTAGGATAACCAATTTTGTTTCGGTCATAGTTTCTTCGTTACAAATCCATTTTCGTTGATTCAAATTGCCATCTTCTTGGATCGAGTTCTTCTTTAAGACTATGAACTGTAAATACCTTGGTTTGTATTCAAAATCATACGGCATAAGTGAAACATTAGTGAAACATATGAAGTTAAACATTTTTGTTACAACAAAATCATTTAATGACCATTTTTCTAAAAATACTTATACTTTGAAAAACCAAGTTTTACCTTGTTAAATTAGCATATACATAAGTTATATTACAGGTCTTGAAGTATTTTAAAAGTTAAGTTAGAAGGATCTATTTAGTTTGCAAACAAGTTTGAAAACATTCAAACTATGTTCTTGTTGTTAAACTTTTGTACCACAAAATAAGATAGCTATATATATATGAATTGAATAAGGTTATGAACATAGATTCTACCTCAAGTTCCTTGGATAAGTTTGCTGTAAAAGAGGAGTAAGAAGCTAGAATCAAAAGGGTGATAGAAGTGGATGAAAGATTGGAAGTAAGTTGGTGTTCTTGGAAGGTTTTCTTGAAGTGTTTTTGTATGGTTTTCTTATGGTGTTTTAGTATGGTTTTTGAAGCTAGATCTTCATGGAACTTTGCTGGATTGTTGAAGGTGTTTAAGGATTATAAGTGTGTGTGTTTTAGCTAAGAGATTGAAGTAGTAAATGAATCAAAATGATGGTGCATATATACACCTCAAAAACGTGTTCCATGGGAGACATGGACAAAATTCCCATGTTGTATTTTTGTGTATTTGTCATGCTTGCTTCCAAAATCTAATTACCTAGCTCCAAGGGCAGTAACAAGGGTTGGTTAGGTGGTGATTTGATATGTATTTACTATTAGTAAATACGTATAGAAGCTAGGTATGATACGAGTACTTATACACTAGATATACGTATAGAAATTTTGTGAAAAATGGAATGAGGATTCAAATATAGCTATCTTTTGTGAATACACTTATATGATTTTATGTATTTAAGTTCTTAAAAGTGATTAAATACATTACTTATACAATATATGTATAAACATTATAGTCTTAAGTATTTAAGTCAAATAACGTTACGTATTGTTATCGTTTTGAAAACTTAAGTTAGTAGTTTCAAAATACACATATAACTTGTTGTTATTAATACAAAATGAGATATTAAAACATTCATTAATCATGTTAAATATGTATATATACATATATATACACAAACGTATAATTATCATATATTGTATAGTTCGTGATATCATCGGTCAAACTAGACGGTCAAACGTTGTGTAAAACTCTTTTCGGAAATATAAGTCTCGACAATTTGGATTGCTTATCATGTTGGCAAGGTTTAATTTATGTAAATATTAATCTTATAAGTATAGTATGATCGAAAAAGTGCGGGTCGTTACATTACCTCCCCGTTAAATAAATTTCGTCCCGAAATTTTAAAATTGTACCTATTTTGCGTCATCGAGAAACAAATGCGGATACTTTCGTTTCATCTGATCCTCTCGTTCCCAAGTAAACTCGGGACCTCTTCTAGCATTCCAACGAACCTTAACAATCGGTATATTGCTCTGTTTGAGCTGTTTAACTTCACGGTCCATGATTTCAATTGGTTCTTCGACGAATTGTAGTTTCTCGTCGACATGGATTTCTTCAAGAGGAATGGTAAGGTCTTCCTTTGCAAGACACTTCTTAAGGTTCGAGACGTGAAAGGTATTATGTACTCCAGCGAGTTGTTGCGGTAACTCGAGTCGATAAGCTACCGGTCCAATGCGTTCGATGATCTTGAACGGGCCTACGTACCTTGGGTTCAGTTTACCCCTTTTTCCAAAACGTATCACACCTTTCCAAGGTGACACCTTTAGCATAACCATGTCCCCGACCTGAAACTCTAATGGTTTCCTTCGGACATCGGCGTAGCTCTTTTGGCGACTGCGGGCTGTTTTTAATCTCTCCTTGATTTGCACTATCTTCTCAGTCGTTTCATGTATGATCTCGGGACCAGTTAATTGCCGATCTCCTACTTCATTCCAACAGATAGGAGATCTACACTTCCTTCCATACAATGCTTCGAATGGTGCAGCTCCAATGCTCGCATGATAACTATTATTATACGAGAATTCTGCTAACGGTAGATACTTATCCCATCCGTTTCCAAAATCGATCACACATGCCCTGAGCATATCTTCAAGAGTCTGAATTGTTCTTTCACTCTGCCCATCGGTCTGCGGATGATATGCGGTACTCATATCCAAACGAGTTCCTAGTGCCTCCTGTAGTGATTGCCAAAACTTTGAGGTAAATCTACCATCACGATCGGATATAATGGAAATAGGTATTCCATGTCTTGAAACAACTTCCTTTATATACAATCGTAATAGTTTCTCCATTCTAT
This sequence comes from Rutidosis leptorrhynchoides, assembly GCF_046630445.1. NCBI lineage: Eukaryota > Viridiplantae > Streptophyta > Magnoliopsida > Asterales > Asteraceae > Rutidosis > Rutidosis leptorrhynchoides. The sequence continues at coordinate 399,258,568 of NC_092338.1, forward strand.
CCGTTTCCTTTATAGGCAAGAAATGTGCAGATTTGGTAAGACGATCAACAATTACCCAAATGGTGTCGTATCCCCAGGCAGTCTTTGGTAACTTCGTGATGAAATCCATGGTAATACCGTCCCATTTCCATTCTGGGATTTCTGGTTGTTGAAGTAATCCTGACGGCTTTTGATGTTCTGCTTTGACTTTGGAACAAGTCAAACATTCCCCAACATATGTTGCAACGTCGGTCTTTAAATTAGGCCACCAATATCGTGTCTTAAGATCTTGATACATCTTTCCAACTCCAGGATGTATCGAATATCTTGTCTTATGTGCCTCGTTCAATATCAACTTCCTTAATCCACCCAACTTCGGTACCCAAATACGATTTGCAAAATATCGAATTCCATCTTCCCGCATAACGAGTTGCTTCTCATACTTCTTCATTATTTCATTTCCTATATTTTCTTTAGTAAGTGCTTCTCGTTGAACTTCTTTGATTTGTGAGTTGAGATTCATGCGAATTTTTATGTTCATTGCTCGAACTCGAATTGGTTCTCGTTCTTTTCTGCTTAAAGCATCAGCCACCACGTTCGCCTTTCCGGGATGATAACGAATTTCACAATCATAGTCGTTTATTAACTCGACCCACCTACGTTGCCTCATGTTCAATTGTTTCTGATCAAAAATATGTTGAAGGCTTTTATGATCAGTAAATACAGTGAATTTAACCCCATACAAGTAATGTCTCCACATCTTCAATGCAAACACGACTGCTCCCAGTTCTAGATCGTGCGTCGTATAATTCCGCTCGTGAATCTTCAATTGTCGGGATGCAAATGCAATTACTTTCTTTCGTTGCATAAGAACACAACCAAAACCTTGTCGCGAAGCGTCACAATATATTTCAAAATCATCGTTCCCTTCTGGTAACGATAAAATAGGCGCTGTAGTTAACTTCTTCTTTAGTATTTGAAATGCGTTCTCCTGCTCCGAGGTCCATTCATATTTCTTCCCTTTTTGCGTTAACGCTGTCAACGGCTTAGCTATTCGGGAAAAATCTTGAATAAACCTTCTATAATAACCGGCTAAACCCAAAAATTGGCGTATCTGCGTTGGTGTCTTAGGAGTCTCCCATTTTTCTATAGCTTCAGTTTTTGCTGGATCAACCTGAATTCCTTTGCTATTAACAACGTGACCAAGAAATTGCACTTCTTTCAACCAGAAAGCACACTTAGAAAATTTAGCATAAAGTTGTTCTTTTCTTAACAACTCCAGTATCAACCTTAAATGCTCTTCATGCTCTTGCTCACTCTTGGAATAGATAAGAATATCATCAATGAAAACGATAACAAACTTATCTAAATACGGACTACAAACTCGATTCATGAGGTCCATGAATACAGCTGGCGCATTCGTCAATCCAAACGGCATAACCAAAAATTCATAATGACCATAACGTGTCCGAAAAGCAGTTTTCGGAATGTCCTCTTCTTTAACGCGTAGTTGATGATAGCCCGATCTTAAGTCGATTTTCGAATAAACACATGATCCTTGCAATTGATCAAATAAGTCATCAATTCTCGGTAGTGGATATCGATTCTTGATAGTTAACTTATTTAATTCACGATAGTCTATACACATCCTAAAAGATCCATCTTTCTTCTTAACAAACAAAATTGGAGCTCCCCACGGTGAAGTACTCGGTCGTATGAATCCACGGTCCAGTAATTCTTTTAACTGACTTTGAAGTTCTTTTAACTCGGACGGTGCAAGTCTATATGGAGCACGAGCCACTGGTGCAGCTCCTGGTACTAAATCTATTTGAAATTCTACCGATCTAAATGGAGGTAATCCCGGCAATTCTTTCGGAAAAACTTCAGGAAAATCTCTTGCCACAGGCACGTCGTTGATGCACTTTTCTTTCTTTTCGACTTTATTAACATGTGCTAAAATAGCGTAACATCCCTTTTCTAAACACTTCTTGGCTTTCAAACAGCTAATGAGTTTTAGCTTTGAATTACCCTTCTCTCCATAAATCATCACCGGTATTTTATCCTTACCAGGAATACGAATTGCCTTCTTAGCACAAACAACTTCCGCTCCTATTTTGGACATCCAGTCCATGCCGACTATTACATCAAAACCTCCTAATTCTACGGGTATTAAGTCGATTTTAAACGTTTCTCCGGCTAGATTTATTTCACAACCACGACAAATTTTATCGGCTTTAATTAGTTTACCATTAGCTAACTCAATCATGTACTTAGCATCTAGAGGTAATGATGAACAATTCAATTTAGTGTAAAAATTTATACACACGTAACTTCTATCGGCGCCAGTATCAAATAAAATAGATGCTGATAAGTTATTAATGGTAAACGTACCCGTAACAAGCTCCGGGTCTTCTCGTGCCTCTCTAGCATTAATAACAAACGCTCTTCCACGTGCAGGTCCGCCATTCTTTTCTGGATTCGGGCACTGACTCTTATAGTGACCTTGTTTTCCACACCCAAAACAAGTAATGTTAGCCAAAGCAGTTCTATTTGCGTTGGTGGCAGGAGTCTTGTTACCATTTGTAACGAGAGCCTTACAATCTTCAGCAAGATGACCCTGTCGATTGCATTTAGTGCACAACACACTACAGTAACCAAAGTGATGTTTGTGACATCGGTTGCATAAAGGACTTTGTCCTTTGTAACCAAAGCCTGAACCACTACCCGCACCTTTCGTGGTTTCTTGTTTCTTATAAGGTTGTTGTTGGTTACCTCGATCATAACCTCCATTCCACTTTTTCTTGTTCCCCAATACCTTCACCTCAGTATTGAATGCTTTCTTGTCCAAAATGACCTGATCCATTAGCTCGTTCGCCATGGTTATAGCTTCATGAATTGTTTTAGGTTTCGATGCCGTAACGTTTGCCTTGACCTTCTTGGGCAAACCACCTTTGTACATTTCAATCTTCCGTGCTTCGGTTGGAACCAATTCAGGACATAGTAAAACCAATTCCATGAATCGCTGATTGTAGTTGGTGATTTCAGTACCAACCACCTTCAAACTTCGTAACTCATCTTCTAACTTAATAACCTCATTCCTTGGACAATACTCGGTGATTATCATTGCTTTGAATTCTTCCCATGGAGTATCATAAGCTACATCTCCTCCTACCGCCTTCACATAATTCTTCCACCATGTGAGTGCACTATCTTGTAAAGTGCACGATGCAAACTTGGTCATGTCTTTTTCATCACAACCACTGATTTTGAACACAGTCTCCATCTTTTCTATCCATCGGGTTAAACCGATCGGTCCTTCCGTTCCACTGAATGATGAAGGTTTGCAAGCTTGGAAAGTTTTGTAAGTACATCCTACACGAGGATTTGGATTAACTGCAGCAGCTCTTGCAGCTTCGACCCATAACATTCTATCGTTCACTCGTTGATTGATGAGTTCCTCGAGTTCTTGTTCCGTCATTCGATTCAATCGCGCCATTTCCTAATGAAAAAAAATAATTATTCACATGGATTATTATAGATGTAGTGTGTATTTATAGTACATTATAGCTTATTAATAATATGAACTAGGTATTATTATAAAAGCCTTTTCTTCTTATTAGCGTTTTATAATTATATCTTGGGTAGTACCTACCCGTTAATGTTCATACTTAATAGCTTAGTACAGAATCAATTACTACAATCTAAATAATACTTAACCATGGAAAATTATTGCATTTCATACTTCAATATTTTACATATGCTTATCTTACATCGAACATTAAGCAAACCACACTATTAATATTATACAAAACATTATTCGGTTCCATGGTTTGACACAGCAGCGCATCGTTTGATCTATTTTCTAGGACGTTTAGACACAAAGATTTGCTTAACGCTTATCCTAACTGTCTGCCTATATTTTGGCTGTGGGACTGAAGAACTGGATGCCGGGATAGAATGAATAGGAATAGCGGGAATAGGGGTGGTAGTGTCTAGTGGAGTTGGTGCCACATCATCCTTATTAAACTCAGGATTTGAATTTTCTAATTCATTAGCCTTTCGTTTCTTTCCTAGTTCGAACTCGTCTTTTGTAATTTCCTGTATTTCTTCCTCGGGTTCACTTTCCTCCTCGGGTTCACTTTCCTCCTCGGGTTCACTTTCCTCCTCGGGTTCACTTTCCTCCTCGGGTTCACTTTCCGGGTTCTCTATAGTCGGTTCATCCGGAATTTGTGAGTCTTCCCCAAAGATATCATTTTCGTCATCGGACAGGTTAATGACTGGAACGCCATCTGAAGATTCTGATTCGGAGTCGTTGATTGTGATAACAATTTTTGAGCTCGACATCTATCACACAACAACTAACCCATTAGTACTTATATAATATTTACATATAAATTTTAACCAACAGTGATAAGCAATGGTTTTTTTTTTTTTAATCAGACCCGGTCAAAGTCCAGACTTACTAATGTATCCTAACGGCTTCTCGGTTAGACACACTAATGCAGACCTGGTTCGCTAAGACCAACGCTCTGATACCACATGTCATAACCCGTCCTTAACCATAAGAACGTGTTAGATAACGTATGATTTCATTGCGAGGTATTGACTTCTATATGCGACATTTTTAAAAAGGAAAACTGCATATATTATACATTACAAACCAAACCATTATTTTTGTTACAAGCTTTAGACAATAAAAAGATGATTATCGTTTAACGATAATCTTCGACTTACAAACTTTACAAATGATAATAACAACACGATTTCTAGCATATTTTACAACACACGTCCTCGAATATGCAGTTTTATTTTTGACACAAATATGAGTACGCATGATCCTGCTTAGATTCAACATAATGCAGCAGAAGCTTTAATTATCACCTGAGAATAAACATGTTTAAAAACGTCAACATAAAGTTGGTGAGATATAGGTTTAGTGCGCAGCAATATATATATATATATAGACCACAAGATTTCGTATATAAACATTTCAATAAAAATATTCTAAGTGGTTGAGCACTTGGTAACCATACTTAACATTTTCACGTCGCATATTCCCTTTAATATGAAATCTTACTACACCGTACCAAGTGTAGTCACAAAACGAAGTACTGTGCAACCGTTGAATACTGGTCGTCCAGTCCGATTGGGGTTGTCAGGCCCGATAGATCTATCAACAGGATTCGCGTTTACAATACCGCTGTAAATATTAGTTACCAAGCTACAGGGAAGTATGCCAGTGGTACAACTCAACGTAGAATATATTTTTCAGTTACTTGTGTCCATATCGTAAAACATAAAATACATGTATTCTCATCCCGAAATATTTAGAGTTTAAAAGTGGGACTATATACTCACTCTTGTCTTGATGATATATATATTTTGACTCGGTCTTCCGGTTGATATCACGAACCTATCCATATATAATATATCAATATGTTTTCATTTTAAAACAAACGTTATATATATATATACTTGTTATACTTTTAATATTTTGAATATTTCCTTAGTCCGTAGTTAGCAGTTCGTTGTTAGTAATTCAATTTTAATGGTTCATTTTTAGATGTTTAATATACCCGCAATGAAATAAATAAAACCCCCAACGAAATAAATAAAACCCCATCGTATATGTATTGGTCGAGATTAATCTTGACCCATGGTACCGGTGTTGTCAAATGACGTGTTGCGTACATAAAGTACCGGTGTTGTCAAATGACGTGTTGCGTACAATCATGGGATCTTATGATTAATCTTCTCGTGTTGTTTACGGGTGATCCTGAACCATATAAAATTGAATTATAAGTACATATATATAAAATATCATGTTATCTTAGAAATATGTGATTTATATCATTTTTTTCCAATTGATCCCGTAGTTGAAATGATCTAGGATAACCAATTTTGTTTCGGTCATAGTTTCTTCGTTACAAATCCGTTTTCGTTGATTCAAATTGCCATCTTCTTGGATCGAGTTCTTCTTTAAGACTATGAACTGTAAATACCTTGGTTTGTATTCAAAATCATACGGCATAAGTGAAACATTAGTGAAACATATGAAGTTAAACATTTTTGTTACAACAAAATCATTTAATGACCATTTTTCTAAAAATACTTATACTTTGAAAAACCAAGTTTTACCTTGTTAAATTAGCATATACATAAGTTATATTACAGGTCTTGAAGTATTTTAAAAGTTAAGTTAGAAGGATCTATTTAGTTTGCAAACAAGTTTGAAAACATTCAAACTATGTTCTTGTTGTTAAACTTTTGTACCACAAAATAAGATAGCTATATATATATGAATTGAATAAGGTTATGAACATAGATTCTACCTCAAGTTCCTTGGATAAGTTTGCTGTAAAAGAGGAGTAAGAAGCTAGAATCAAAAGGGTGATAGAAGTGGATGAAAGATTGGAAGTAAGTTGGTGTTCTTGGAAGGTTTTCTTGAAGTGTTTTTGTATGGTTTTCTTATGGTGTTTTAGTATGGTTTTTGAAGCTAGATCTTCATGGAACTTTGCTGGATTGTTGAAGGTGTTTAAGGATTATAAGTGTGTGTGTTTTAGCTAAGAGATTGAAGTAGTAAATGAATCAAAATGATGGTGCATATATACACCTCAAAAACGTGTTCCATGGGAGACATGGACAAAATTCCCATGTTGTATTTTTGTGTATTTGTCATGCTTGCTTCCAAAATCTAATTACCTAGCTCCAAGGGCAGTAACAAGGGTTGGTTAGGTGGTGATTTGATATGTATTTACTATTAGTAAATACGTATAGAAGCTAGGTATGATACGAGTACTTATACACTAGATATACGTATAGAAATTTTGTGAAAAATGGAATGAGGATTCAAATATAGCTATCTTTTGTGAATACACTTATATGATTTTATGTATTTAAGTTCTTAAAAGTGATTAAATACATTACTTATACAATATATGTATAAACATTATAGTCTTAAGTATTTAAGTCAAATAACGTTACGTATTGTTATCGTTTTGAAAACTTAAGTTAGTAGTTTCAAAATACACATATAACTTGTTGTTATTAATACAAAATGAGATATTAAAACATTCATTAATCATGTTAAATATGTATATATACATATATATACACAAACGTATAATTATCATATATTGTATAGTTCGTGATATCATCGGTCAAACTAGACGGTCAAACGTTGTGTAAAACTCTTTTCGGAAATATAAGTCTCGACAATTTGGATTGCTTATCATGTTGGCAAGGTTTAATTTATGTAAATATTAATCTTATAAGTATAGTATGATCGAAAAAGTGCGGGTCGTTACAATGATGGTACTGTAAATCATCACATTCCATTAGAAACTCAACATGACTTACTGTAATATAATGAAGTTGATCAAGTTTCATTATACTATACTAATTCATGCATCAGTTCCCAACATTACTTCAAAACATTCATATTTCAATTTCTAAAGTTTCAAAATTTAGAAACTAACATAGTTTCTTTTATTTTATAACGCAGATATTACGGAAAGATACATGATCGCAGATAGGAATAGTTTTGAAAATATCTCCTGAAATATAGAGAATATGTATAACAGAAAATATGAAGATATCTTATAATATCTAAGATAAGGTAATGATGAAGAATATCATCCTGAAAGGTTTAGAATATCGAGTAAGGTTATTATTAACGGTTTTAGCAGGTTCTGATTTGTTTGGATTCTTTGAAAGCAGATTTAGTTCTTGTGATTTATCCACACTTTGCTCAATCCGTTTTCCAGTTCCAAATCTCCTCTTTTTCTGAGCTTTACCAACACATGATACTTTATTGTCAGCTTTTAACTGCTAAATTCATTTACAGTTTTTGCTGCTTCATCAGCATTTTAAGAACTACTTCATAGTTCAGGGTGTTTTCAGAAACTTCTCATTCGGAGTATGAATTTCTTAGGAATAAATATTATAGGTATAGCTGAAGAAGTGCTACGAGATTTTCAAGATACTAATTGCGGATTCTGCCGAAGAGATAACGAGCTGCTGGTATATCTACCGATGATGTCGTGGGATATAAAAGGTTCTCCAGTTGCGACGGCGAAAGGACAACGTATTTATATCGAGATGATAATAAGACTAGTTTTACTGAGAAGTCAGAGTGGAGTTGTGATAAAAATGGCTATTTTGGAAAGAAATTGCAAAGTTCTTTTAGGTATTAGTAACACTAAAGGAATTTACACTGTTACGTGTTGACTCAGTTTCCGAAAGTTTTCAGGTGCATAACCATATGCAGGAATTTTTCTTCCGTAGACGAAGTGCGACTGATTCAACTTCTCGATCGAGGCGTTTTCAAGAATCGTGAAAAGATTTGAACTCGGATTGTAATTGTCGAGGTATAAATGAGGTTTAAAATGAATCAAGTGGCAAACTTGAAGATTAGTTTTGTTCCATATGTTATAATCAACTTTTTAATTCATTTTAATTGTCCCAAAGTTAGCAGTCCAATAGTCCGACTGTCCAATGATCCAATAATTAAATATATAATATTCGAATTAATACGTATCGTTACACGTGTACCGGTCTCAGTGTCGATCACAACTCAAAGTATATATATATTTTGGAATCAACTCCGACCCTGTATAGCCAACTCCCATCTCCACATATAGAGTGTCTATGGTTGTTCCGAAATATATATATAGATGGGTCAATATGATAAATAGAAACCTTGTATACGTGTCCCGTTATTTGAAATGCGTAAAATAAATAAATATATATCATGACCCATTATACAACGTGTTGTCTCAGAATTAATCCGACGTATTGTTGTACATGTGTCCCGACAGTATGTACAGTGCAAAAATTAAAATTGCAAGAATGTAAATTGCGATACATTAAATGTTAATCAGTTAGCTGGGAGCAGTTAGCCGGAACAGTTAGCGTGTAATCCTAACCAAATTTCAATTAGTTAATTCGTCTGTTTCTAACACTTTTTATTTTATCCAATGTCTTCTTCGTTATGCCACTTGTTGGATTCTGATAGGTCAAAATCCAAAATGAAATTTGAATGAAAATGTTTATTCTATGGTGAACGGATACGTATATCGATAGTTGTAAGTAGGATAGTAAATGATCGTTGAATCAGATTCGAAGAATGTACAGTGTAACTTATTAATGTGAATTCTAAATATTCCTCGGGTACTACCCACCCGTTAAAATATTTTCATCATTAACAGTTTGTACGAAAGAATTTTTAATTACAATCTTTATGAAAATATACTTGCATATATATTTTCTTCGAATGTAATCATGAATTTAATGAGTCAATCGAATATTAGACTCATTTGATTTATTGTTAACGTTAGATTACATAATCTCTAAAAATTTAGAAATCACATAATCGTCATGTCGAATGAGGATAATTAAGATAGAGCGATACGTAAAGCGAAAACAATCGATGTATAATGATATGTAGAACGAAGATCATACTTGATGTACAGATGGGGTTATTGAGGCGTGTGAGGTTGATATCCGAGATACAGGTGGTGATGTTGAGAGTTACGACGCGATTATGGTTTAGGGATGATAAGGGTACTGTCGACGTCGATGATGGTGGTACTGATTATGCTGTTGGTGCTGCTGCTGGTGTTCGTAACCTTCGCACCAGGTTCTCCAAAGTCGTCACACGAGCGCGTAGTTCGTTAACTTCTTCTAATACTACGAGATGATTGACGGTTGGAACGAGCGAATGAACAAGATTTGAAATATGGGATAGTATGTAATCATGACGAGATACTCTAGAAATGAGCGAGAAAATGGTGTTTCGAATGGGTTCGCCGGTAAGTGCTTCAGGTTCATCGTTAAGAGGGCAATTTGGTGGATGAAATGGATCACCTTCTTCTTGCCTCCAGAAATTTAGTATATTACGAACCCATCCCCAGTTCATCCAGAATAGATGATGGGAAATTGGTTGATCCATTCCGGTGATGCTGTTCTCGGAGCTCGAATGGAAATCCATGTCGGCGTAGCTATCGAAGTCGGAGGAATTCGAACTGGATGAAGAATTCATCTTGTATAGTTGGAGAAATGAATTTTTTTGGTTTGGAATAGATTATAGGAGTTAGGTTTGGTACTCTTCAATACATAATTTTCATATGTATATATAATACCGAAATCCCGTGAATTACGGAGAATCTTTGAAATTCGTCGGGCAATGTTTATAGTAATAGATACGCTAGGATATGAATTTTGTCTATACACTATCGATGCACTAGATGCAGTAAGACGTGTCTAGACTAAAGAATGATAAGCAGGCAACTCCCTAAGGATGATAAGCAGATGGTTTCCAACTAGAAATGATAAGCAAAACTTTTTAGCAGGTAGATACGGTCAAAGTCCAGACTCACTAATGTATCCTAACAACTACCAGTTAGACACACTAATGCAAGGCCTGGTTCGCTAAGACCAACGCTCTGATACCACCTATAACGATCCGTTCCTAATCCATTCGGACAACGTCCATATCGATTACAAACGAATTATAATAGTTGATAACATCGCGAGGTATTTGACCTCTATATGATACATTTTACAAACGTTGCATTTATTCTTAAAAAGACAATCTACCATTACATCAAAATTGACATGTTCGTCTAACATTTCCCAAAATTCAAATAACTAAATTTTAGCTCTTAATGATCTTCAATGACTCGAATGCAACGTTCTTGTATCATGAATTAAATGGTCCCAACTAGTATCCTTTATATGAGCTAATGCACAGCGGAAGACTTAATTCGTACCTGAGAATAAACATGCTTAAAAGTGTCAACCAAAAGGTTGGTGAGTTCATAAGTTTATCGCAACAACAGTTATCAAAAGTTTCAATAGACCACAAGATTTCATAGTTATAAATGTCTGTACACTCGCAAGTGTATAAAAGCATTCTAAGTGGTTGAGCACTTGGTAACCATACTTAACATTTAATCACGTCGCATATTCCCTTTAATATATATAATCTTACTACACTGTACCAAAGTGTAGTCGCTTTAACGAAGTACTGTGCAACCGTTGAATACTGGTCGTCCAGTCCGGTTGGGGTTGTCAGGCCCGATAGATCTATCAACAGGATTCGCGTTTACGCTTCTCACGTAAATATTAGCTACCAAGTATAAAGAGATATGCCATGGTACAACTCAACGTAGAATTTATATTTTTGATCACTTGTGTCCATAACGTAAGTCATTTATAAAAACAGCGCATGTATTCTCAGCCCAAAATATTTAGAGTTAAAAGGGAACTATATACTCACCTAATGTATTTTGTAGTAAAAATACATATAACATCATCAATTAAGTATAAGGTTGGCCTTGGATTCACGAACCTATAACATTCAAATATATATTAATACCTATACTTGTAATTTAACAAAGATATATATATTATTAGTGAGGTTTCATTATATCATATGTGATAAATATATTTATATATTTTTATATACTCATTATTTGTTATTTAAAACAGTACCTTAGTAATACTAAAATAGTATTTGAAATAATAATAGTGTCAATACAACTATAAATAAAATGATAATATAATTTGTGATCTATTAATAAATATATTAATAATTATATATATATATATATATTTTTTAATCTTATAATAAGAATAATATCATCAGTTTTTAATAAATTAAATAATTTAATAATAATGGTAATGAAAGTATTAATTGTTGATAAAATTTATAATAATGTTAATAGTACTCATAAAAATATGGAAGATTATATTATTTCTAATACTTATAAATATAAGTTTGATTTAGTAATAATAATAATTATTAATAACAATAATAATAACATTGAAATAATAATAATAATAATAGTAATAATAATAATAATAATAATAATAATAATTTTTAGAAAAATCAAGACTACCTCATAAGGGTTAAAAAGAAATAGTTGTCTCTAGCAAGGATCGAACCCGGGACCTCTTGAAACTCATCACCCTCCCTAAACCGTCTGGACTGTTGCCCATTTTCTGTTATTATATGAAGTCCAAATTTATTTATACAATAATATTCTGTTATCAATATCCCCTTTCTTCTTCCTGGATAAATCGACTAACTGCCATTTTTATTTATAATACTTGAATAACCGAATACTTGATTCATTTACAAACAGGACCCGTTTTAGTTTGGTTTTTAAATCCATTGAATCGAGAAAAAAAAATTATGAATCGGTCATCAGACCCACGAACCCAAACAGAAACAACTTCCGTTTTCACCCTTATAAACTCAAACAACAATCTCGATTTCTAAAAGGTTTTAGATCTCAACATTCAAATGAAAAAGATTCAAGAGAGTCAATTAAAACTATCTGGATTGTCAATTTAAATCAAAACATTAAATCAAATTTTTCCCAAGAACGATTTCATTGGCTTTTTATACCGAAGGTTGGTCTCTCAAATTCCTCTTTGATTTTGCAAATTAAATTATGATAATTTACAGAATGAATCACGAATTGATTTAGATCAGTTCTGTATTTACACTTTCCATTAATTTGTTTCAAAACGAATTTATGATTAAATGGATTTGGTTTATATCCGAATAAAAAAAAAAATCAAACACAAATGGTTAGACCAAATCGCTGAGGAAGATAACTCAGTATATTTATATGCTCAATTTCAAAGTATCCCTTGATCAAATCCATCATGTAGGGTTAAGGATTTGACAGGAAGAATCACGGGTTTACAGGGAAACAGAAATAGACAAAACTGATAATGATATAAGTTTTTATACGCGTGCGTTTATATATCCATATTTATTGTATTATCTGTAATTTATATAACATATATTTATTTATATTTATATATATTTTTTATTTGTATAACTACTTATATATATATATATTTGTATATTAATTGTGTAAAAAAAACATAATAATATTAATAATTTTACTTATACATTATATTAATATTATCTATTAATTTTGATAATTATAATGAAATAAAAAAAATGACCACAATCCTAATTTACCACCAAGATTTATAATAATTATATTAGTAATAGCAATACTAATAATATAATAAGTTATGTTTAACAATTTCTCAATTTTAATAATCACACGTATATACACATACATATCAATTTACACACACTTGTTCGTGAATCGTCGGGCATGGTCAAAGGGTAACTAACTATCCGAATATAGATTTCAAACTTTCTAGACTCAATATTAGGATTTTTGCTTATCGTGTCGGAAACATATAGAGATTAGGGTTTAAATTTGGTCGGAAATTTCCGGGTCGTTACAATAATGGTTTACAATACAAATATGTTACATCGAAATCAGTTCCTTGAATGCAGTTTTTACACAATATCATTCAAACATGGACTCCAAATCTTGTCCTTATTTTAGTATGCAACAGCGGAAGCTCTTAGTATTCACCTGAGAATAAACATGCTTTAAACGTCAACAAAAATATTGGTGAGTTATAGGTTTAACCTATATATATCAAATCGTAACAATTGACCACAAGATTTCATATTTCAATACACATCCCATACATAGAGATAAAAATCATTCATATGGTGAACACCTGGTAACCGACATTAACAAGATGCATATATAAGAATATCCCCATCATTCTGGGACACCCTTCGGATATGATATAAATTTCGAAGTACTAAAGCATCCGGTACTTTGGATGGGGTTTGTTAGGCCCAATAGATCTATCTTTAGGATTCGCGTCAATTAGGGTGTATGTTCCCTAATTCTTAGATTACCAGACTTAATAAAAAGGGGCATATTCGATTTCGATAATTCAACCATAGAATGTAGTTTCACGTATTGTGTCTATTTTGTAAATCATTTATAAAACCTGCATGTATTCTCATCCCAACAATATTAGATTTTAAAAGTGGGACTATAACTCACTTTCACAGATTTTTACTTCGTCGGGAAGTAAGACTTGGCCACTGGTTGATTCACGAACCTATAACAATATATACATATATATCAAAGTATGTTTAAAATATATTTACAACACTTTTAATATATTTTGATGTTTTAAGTTTATTAAGTCAGCTGTCCTCGTTAGTAACCTACAACTAGTTGTCCACAGTTAGATGTACAGAAATAAATCGATAAATATTATCTTGAATCAATCCACGACCCAGTGTATACGTATCTCAGTATTGATCACAACTCAAACTATATATATTTTGGAATCAACCTCAACCCTGTATAGCTAACTCCAACATTCACATATAGAGTGTCTATGGTTGTTCCGAAATATATATAGATGTGTCGACATGATAGGTCGAAACATTGTATACGTGTCTATGGTATCTCAAGATTACATAATATACAATACAAGTTGATTAAGTTATGGTTGGAATAGATTTGTTACCAATTTTCACGTAGCTAAAATGAGAAAAATTATCCAATCTTGTTTTACCGATAACTTCTTCATTTTAAATCCGGTTTGAGTGAATCAAATTGCTATGGTTTCATATTGAACTCTATTTTATGAATCTAAACAGAAAAGTATAGGTTTATAGTCGGAAAAATAAGTTACAAGTCGTTTTTGTAAAAGTAGTCATTTCAGTCGAAAGAACGACGTCTAGATGACCATTTTAGAAAACATACTTCCACTTTGAGTTTAACCATAATTTTTGGATATAGTTTCATGTTCATAATAAAAATCATTTTCTCAGAATAACAACTTTTAAATCAAAGTTTATCATAGTTTTTAATTAACTAACCCAAAACAGCCCGCGGTGTTACTACGACGGCGTAAATCCGGTTTTACGGTGTTTTTCGTGTTTCCAGGTTTTAAATCATTAAGTTAGCATATCATATAGATATAGAACATGTGTGTAGTTAATTTTAAAAGTCAAGTTAGAAGGATTAACTTTTGTTTGCGAACAAGTTTAGAATTAACTAAACTATGTTCTAGTAATTACGAGTTTAAACCTTCGAATAAGATAGTTTTATATATATGAATCGAATGATGTTATGAACATCATTACTACCTCAAGTTTAGTAGGTAAACCTACTGGAAGTGACAAGAAATGATCTAGCTTCAAAAGGATCTTGGATGGCTTGAAAGTTCTTGAAGTAGAATCATGACACAAAAACAAGTTCAAGTAAGATTTTTACTCGAATTAAGATAGTTTATAGTTATAGAAATTGAATCAAAGTTTGAATATGAATATTACCTTGAATAAGAAAGATAACCTACTGTATATAACAAAGGTTTCTTGATCTTAGATGATTACTTGGAATGGATTAGAAAGCTTGGAAGTAAATTAGTAAACTTGAAGGGATTTTTGAAGTGTTCTTGAAGTGTTCTTCCTATGATGATTATAGCTTGATTATTGAAGTGATTTTTGATGAAGATGATGATTAACTACTGGAAAAATACGTTCATAATAGTGTGTGTGTATTGAGAGAGAATTAGAAAGAGAATTGGAAGTAAAATGGAGTGAATGATGAGTGGTAATTGGTGAGTGGTGAGTGGGGTTAAAAGGAGTTCTAGTTAGTTGACTAGCTCATGGTAGAAGTTAAAATTGATTAGTCATACATGACATAATCAAGAGTGGAATCCCATGCTAGTTCCTATTGGTATATACTCATAGTAAGTACGTTTTGAAGCTGTGTATAATACGGGTAAGAATACGACTAGAATTCTTGATGAAAGAAAAGAATGGAAAAGTAACTGTAACCATATTCATTAAGTATGAGTGTTTTGATATATGTCTTGAAGTCTTCCAAAAGTATTTTAATACATCTAAATACACTACATGTATATACATTTTAACTGAGTCGTTAAGTCATCGTTAGTCGTTACATGTAAGTGTTGTTTTGAAACCTTTAAGTTAACGATCTCAATTAATGTTGTTAACCCATTGTTTATTATATCTAATGAGATGTTAAATTATTATATTATCATGATATTATGATATATTAATATATCTTAATATGATATATATACATTTAAATGTCGTTACAA
Source organism: Rutidosis leptorrhynchoides (assembly GCF_046630445.1). Lineage (NCBI taxonomy): Eukaryota > Viridiplantae > Streptophyta > Magnoliopsida > Asterales > Asteraceae > Rutidosis > Rutidosis leptorrhynchoides. The sequence goes on from NC_092338.1 coordinate 399,274,531, forward strand.
CGATAATCGTTACATATATGTCTCGTTTCGAAATCCTTAAGTTAGTAGTCTTCTTTATATGTATATAACTCATTGTTAATATACTTATGGAGATACTTACTTATCATAATCTCATGTTAACCATATGTATATCCATATATATATCGTCATGTCGTTTTTACAAGTTTTAACGTTCGTGAATCGCCGGTCAACTTGGGTGGTCAATTGTCTATATGAAACATATTTCAATTAATCAAGTCTTAACAAGTTTGATTGCTTAACATGTTGGAAACATTTAATCATGTAAATATCAATCTCAATTAATATATATAAACATGGAAAAGTTCGGGTCACTACAGTACCTACCCGTTAAATAAATTTCGTCCCAAAATTTTAAGCTGTTGAAGGTGTTGACGAATCTTCTGGAAATAGATGCGGGTATTTCTTCTTCATCTGATCTTCACACTCCCAGGTAAACTCGGGTCCTCTACAAGCATTCCATCGAACCTTAACAATTGGTATCTTGTTTTGCTTAAGTCTTTTAACCTCACGATCCATTATTTCGACGGGTTCTTCGATGAATTGGAGTTTTTCGTTGATTTGGATTTCATCTAACGGAATAGTGAGATCTTCTTTAGCAAAACATTTCTTCAAATTTGAGACGTAGAAAGTGTTATGTACAGCCGCGAGTTTTTGAGGTAGCTCCAGTTGGTAAGCTACTGGTCCGACACGATCTATAATCTTGAATGGTCCAATGTACCTTGGATTTAGTTTCCCCCGTTTACCAAATCGAACAACGCCTTTCCAAGGTGAAACCTTAAGCATGACCATTTCTCCAATTTCAAACTCTATATCTTTCCTTTTACTGTCCGCGTAGCTCTTTTGTCGACTCTGGGCGGTTTTCAATCTTTGTTGAATTTGGATGATTTTCTCGGTAGTTTCTTGTATTATCTCTGGACCCGTAATCTGTCTATCCCCCACTTCACTCCAACAAATCAGAGACCTGCACTTTCTACCATAAAGTGCTTCAAACGGCGCCATCTCAATGCTTGAATGGTAGCTGTTGTTGTAGGAAAATTCTGCTAACGGTAGATGTCGATCCCAACTGTTTCCGAAATCAATAACACATGCTCGTAGCATGTCTTCAAGCGTTTGTATCGTCCTTTCGCTCTGTCCATCAGTTTGTGGATGATAGGCAGTACTCATGTCTAGACGAGTTCCTAATGCTTGCTGTAATGTCTGCCAGAATTTTGAAATAAATTTGCCATCCCTATCAGAGATAATAGAGATTGGTATTCCATGTCTGGAGACGACTTCCTTCAAATACAGTCGTGCTAACTTCTCCATCTTGTCATCTTCTCTTATTAGCAGGAAGTGTGCTGATTTGGTGAGACGATCAACTATTACCCAAATAGTATCAAAACCACTTGCAGTCCTTGGCAATTTAGTGATGAAATCCATGGTAATGTTTTCCCATTTTCATTCCGGGATTTCGGGTTGTTGAAGTAGACCTGATGGTTTCTGATGCTCAGCTTTGACCTTAGAAAACGTCAAACATTCTCCTACGTATTTAGCAACATCGGCTTTCATACCCGGCCACCAAAAATGTTTCTTGAGATCCTTGTACATCTTCCCCGTTCCAGGATGTATTGAGTATCTGGTTTTATGAGCTTCTCTAAGTACCATTTCTCTCATATCTCCAAATTTTGGTACCCAAATCCTTTCAGCCCTATACCGGGTTCCGTCTTCCAGAATATTAAGATGCTGCTCCGATCCTTTGGGTATTTCATCCTTTAAATTTCCTTCTTTTAAAACTCCTTGTTGCGCCTCCTTTATTTGAGTAGTAAGGTTATTATGAATCATTATATTCATAGATTTTACTCGAATGGGTTCTCTGTCCTTCCTGCTCAAGGCATCGGCTACCACATTTGCCTTCCCCGGGTGGTAACGAATCTCAAAGTCGTAATCATTCAACAATTCAATCCACCTACGCTGCCTCATATTCAGTTGTTTCTGATTAAATATGTGTTGAAGACTTTTGTGGTCGGTATATATAATACTTTTGACCCCATATAAGTAGTGCCTCCAAGTCTTTAATGCAAAAAAAACCGCGCCTAATTCCAAATCATGCGTCGTATAATTTTGCTCGTGAATCTTCAATTGTCTAGACGCATAAGCAATCACCTTCGTTCGTTGCATTAATACACAACCGAGACCTTACTTTGATGCGTCACAATAAATCACAAAATCATCATTCCCTTCAGGTAATGACAATATAGGTGCCGTAGTTAGCTTTTTCTTCAATAACTGAAACGCTTTCTCTTGTTCATCCTTCCATTCAAATTTCTTCCCTTTATGCGTTAATGCAGTCAAGGGTTTTGCTATTCTGGAAAAGTCTTGGATGAACCTTCTGTAGTAACCAGCTAGTCCTAAAAACTGGCGTATGTGTTTCGGAGTTTTCGGGGTTTCCCACTTTTCAACAGTTTCTATCTTTGCCGGATCCACCTTAATACCTTTTTTGTTCACTATGTGACCGAGGAATTGAACTTCTTCCAACCAAAATGCACACTTTGAAAACTTAGCGTACAGTTTTTCTTTCCTCAATACTTCTAGCACTTTTCTCAAATGTTCTTCGTGCTCTTGATCATTCTTTGAGTAAATAAGTATGTCATCAATGAAAACAATAACAAACCTGTCAAGGTATGGTCCACACACTCGGTTCATAAGGTCCATGAACACAGCTGGTGCATTAGTTAAACCAAACGGCATGACCATAAACTCGTAATGACCGTAACGTGTTCTGAAAGCAGTCTTTGGAATATCATCTTCTTTCACCCGCATTTGATGATACCCGGAACGTAAGTCAATCTTTGAATAAACAGACGAGCCTTGTAGTTGATCAAATAAGTCGTCGATTCTCGGTAGTGGGTAGCGGTTCTTGATGGTAAGTTTGTTCAACTCTCGGTAGTCGATACACAACCTGAATGTACCATCTTTCTTCTTGACAAACAAAACAGGAGCTCCCCACGGTGATGTGCTTGGTCGAATGAAACCACGCTCTAAAAGTTCTTGTAATTGGCTTTGCAGTTCTTTCATCTCGCTGGGTGCGAGTCTGTAAGGAGCACGAGCTATTGGTGCAGCTCCTGGTACAAGATCTATTTGAAATTCAACAGATCGATGTGGGGGTAATCTCGGTAATTCTTTCGGAAATACATCGGGAAATTCTTTTGCAATGGGAACATCATTGATGCTCTTTTCTTCAGTTTGTACTTTCTCGACGTGTGCTAGAACAGCATAGCAACCTTTTCTTATTAGTTTTTGTGCCTTCAAATTACTAATAAGATGTAGCTTCGTGTTGCCCTTTTCTCCGTACACCATTAAGGGTTTTCCTTTTTCTCGTATAATGCAAATTGCATTTTTGCAACAAACGATCTCTGCTTTCACTTCTTTCAACCAGTCCATACCGATTATCACATCAAAACTCCCTAACTCTACTGGTATCAAGTCAATCTTAAATGTTTCGCTAACCAGTTTAATTTCTCGATTCCGACATATATTATCTGCTGAAATTAATTTACCATTTGCTAATTCGAGTAAAAATTTACTATCCAAAGACGTCAATGGACAACTTAATTTAGCACAAAAATCTCTACTCATATAGCTTCTATCCGCACCCGAATCAAATAAAACGTAAGCAGATTTATTGTCAATAAGAAACGTACCCGTAACAAGCTCCGGGTCTTCCTGTGCCTCTGCCGCATTAATATTGAAAACTCTTCCGCGGCCTTGTCCATTCGTGTTCTCCTGGTTCGGGCAATTTCTAATAATGTGGCCCGGTTTTCCAAATTTATAACAAACTACATTGGCATAACTTGCTCCGACACTACTTGCTCCTCCATTACTCGTTCCGACACCATTTGTTCCTTTCGTTCTATTAACCCCTGGTCTGTAGACCTCACACTTCGCCGCGCTATGACCATTTCTTTTACACTTGTTGCAAAATTTGGTGCAGAACCCCGAGTGATACTTTTCACACCTTTGGCATAGCTGCTTCTGTTTGTTGTTGTTGTTGCGGTTATTATTGTTGTTGGGATGATTGTTGTAGTTGCTGTTGTTGTTGTTGTTGTTGTTGTTGTAGTTTTTGTTATTGTTGTTGTTGTTGTTGTTGTTGTTGTTGTTGTTGTTGTTGGGCCGTTTATTGTAGTTGCGATTGATGTTGCGATTGTTGAGATAATTGTTGCGATTATTGTTGTAATTGTTGTTGTTGTTGTTGTATTGGTGATTCTTATCACCATTTTCCTCCCACTTTCTTTTGACTTGCTTCACATTGGCCTCTTCAGCAGTTTGTTCTTTAATTCTTTCTTCAATCTGGTTCACTAGTTTGTGAGCCATTCTACATGCCTGTTGTATGGGGCTCGTGTGAACTTATATCTTCTTGGATTCTTTCCGGTAATCCTTTCACAAACGCGTCGATCTTCTCTTCCTCATCTTCGAATGCTCCCGGACACAATAGGCACAATTCTGTGAATCGTCTTTCGTACGTGGTAATATCAAATCCTTGGGTTCGTAACCCTCTAAGTTTTGTCTTGAGCTTATTGACCTTGGTTCTGGGACGGTACATCTCGTTCATCAAGTGCTTGAATGCTGACCACGGTAGTGCGTACGCATCGTCTTGTCCCACTTGCTCTAGATAGGTATTCCACCATGTTAACGCAGAACCTGTGAAGGTATGCGTAGCATACTTCACTTTGTCCTCTTCAGTACACTTACTTATGGCAAACACCGATTCGACCTTCTCGGTCCACCGTTTCAATCCGATCGGTCCTTCGGTTCCATCAAATTCCAAAGGTTTGCAGGCAGTGAATTCTTTGTAGGTGCATCCTACACGATTTCCTGTACTGCCAGATCCAAGGTTATTGTTGGTATGTAGCGCAGCCTGTACTGCGGCTATGTTTGAAGCTAGAAAAGTGGAATTCCTCTTCATTCATATTCACGGTGTGTCGAGTAGTCGGTGCCATTTCCTTCAAAATAGTCAAATGGAACAAGTTAATCATACAGAATATTAAGAGTAGTTAATAGTATTTCGTAGCATAATATGAACTCATTTATAAAAGCTTTTTCTTCATATTAGCGTTTTATAAGTTTAAATTCGGGTAGTACCTACCCGTTAAGTTCATACTTAGTAGCTAATATACAATTCAACTACTACAATTCTATATGAAAAACTGATTGTAATAATATTTCGCGTTCAAACTTTTACACAATATTTTACAAACTTACAATACCGCTTATTTTACATATAGCATGAAATATAGCACACAATAAATTTGATACAAGATGGTTGTGAAGATAATTCTAGCTAGTACACAAGTCGTTCAGCAAAGGCAATAAAGACACGTAATTCATACGTCCAGAAACAAGTCATGCATTCTGGTTTTACTAGGACTACTTCCCATCCTTGGTCTTGTGGAACATAACCGTTATGGCCGTTGATAAGACAGCGTGTTGTAACGTCGTCAAAGGGACGAGGGTTACGTAATGACCAACAGTCCCGTAACAATCTAAAAACCTCATTTCTTACCCCAATTACCGACTCCGTCACTTGTGGGAACGTTTTGTTTAATAGTTGTAGCCCGATGTTCTTGTTCTCACTTTGGTGAGAAGCGAACATTACTAATCCGTAAGCATAACATGCTTCTTTATGTTGCATGTTAGCCGCTTTTTCTAAATCACGAAGTCCTATATTCGGATATACTGAGTCAAAATAATTTCTTAACCCGTTGCGTAAAATAGCATTTGGGTTCCCCGCAATATATGCATCAAAGTAAACACATCGTAACTTATGGATTTCCCAATGTGATATCCCCCATCTTTCGAACGAAAGCCTTTTATAAACCAAGGCATTCTTGAAACGTTCTTCGAATGTCTTACAAACTGATCTCGCCTTAAATAGTTGTGCCGAGGAATTCTGACCGACTCTAGACAAGATTTCATCAATCATGTCTCCGGGTAGGTCTCTTAAAATATTGGGTTGTCTATCCATTTTGTGTTTTTATACTGTAAACTAGACAAGAGTTAGATTCATAAAAAAATACTTATTAATACAAGCAATTTTTACATATATCATAAAGCATAAGCACACTATATTACATATATTACACCACACGAATACAACTATCTTATTCCGACTCGCTCGTTTCTTCTTGTTCGGTTTTGGTTCGTTTTGCCAAGTTTCTAGGGATATATGATGTTCCCCTAATACGAGCCGTCGTTGTCCACATTGGTTTAGAAAAACCTGGTGGTTTAGAGGTTCCCGGGTCATTGTTACAACTTAAGGACTTCGGGAGTTGACGATACATATAAAGTTCATCGGGGTTGGAATTAGATTTCTCTATTTTTATGCCCTTTCCCTTATTATTTTCTTTTGCCTTTTTAAATTCAGTTGGGGTAATTTCTATAACATCATCGGAATTCTCGTCGGAATCTGATTCATCGGAGAATTGGTAATCCTCCCAATATTTTGCTTTCTTGGCGGAAACACCATTGACCATAATTAACCTTGGTCGGTTGGTTGAGGATTCTCTTTTACTTAACCGTTTTATTATTTCCCCCACCGGTTCTATTTCTTCTTCCGGTTCCGATTCTTCTTCCGGTTCCGATTCTTCTTCCGGTTCCGACTCTTCTTCCGGTTCCTCTTCGGGAACTTGTGAATCAGTCCACGAATCATTCCAATTTACATTTGACTCTTCATTATTATTAGGTGAGTCAATGGGACTTGTTCTAGAGGTAGACATCTATCACATAATATCAAACACGTTAAGAGATTAATATATCACATAATATTCACATGTTAAAAATATATAGTTTCCAACAAAAATGTTAAGCAATCATTTTTAAAGAAAACACGGTCGAAGTCCAGACTCACTAATGCATCCTAACAAACTCGATAAGACACACTAATGCAAATTTTCTGGTTCTCTAAGACCAACGCTCGGATACCAACTGAAATGTCCCGTTCTTATTGATTAAAAACGTTCCATATTAATTGATTTCGTTGCGAGGTTTTGACCTCTATATGAGACGTTTTTCAAAGACTGCATTCATTTTTAAAACAAACCATAACCTTTATTTCATAAATAAAGGTTTAAAAAGCTTTACGTAGATTATCAAATAATGATAATCTAAAATATCCTGTTTACACACGACCATTACATAATGGTTTACAATACAAATATGTTACATCGAAATCAGTTCCTTGAATGCAGTTTTTACACAATATCATTCAAACATGGACTCCAAATCTTGTCCTTATTTTAGTATGCAACAGCGGAAGCTCTTAGTATTCACCTGAGAATAAACATGCTTTAAACGTCAACAAAAATGTTGGTGAGTTATAGGTTTAACCTATATATATCAAATCGTAACAATAGACCATAAGATTTCATATTTCAATACACATCCCATACATAGAGATAAAAATCATTCATATGGTGAACACCTGGTAACCGACATTAACAAGATGCATATATAAGAATATCCCCATCATTCCGGGACACCCTTCGGATATGATATAAATTTCGAAGTACTAAAGCATCCGGTACTTTGGATGGGGTTTGTTAGGCCCAATAGATCTATCTTTAGGATTCGCGTCAATTAGAGTGTCTGTTCCCTAATTCTTAGATTACCAGACTTAATAAAAAGGGGCATATTCGATTTCGATAATTCAACCATAGAATGTAGTTTCACGTACTTGTGTCTATTTTGTAAATCATTTATAAAACCTGCATGTATTCTCATCCCAAAAATATTAGATTTTAAAAGTGGGACTATAACTCACTTTCACAGATTTTTACTTCGTCGGGAAGTAAGACTTGGCCACTGGTCGATTCACGAACCTATAACAATATATACATATATATCAAAGTATGTTTAAAATATATTTACAACACTTTTAATATATTTTGATGTTTTAAGTTTATTAAGTCAGCTGTCCTCGTTAGTAACCTACAACTAGTTGTCCACAGTTAGATGTACAGAAATAAATCGATAAATATTATCTTGAATCAATCCACGACCCAGTGTATACGTATCTCAGTATTGATCACAACTCAAACTATATATATTTTGGAATCAACCTCAACCCTGTATAGCTAACTCCAACATTCACATATAGAGTGTCTATGGTTGTTCCGAAATATATATAGATGTGTCGACATGATAGGTCGAAACATTGTATACGTGTCTATGGTATCTCAAGATTACATAATATACAATACAAGTTGATTAAGTTATGGTTGGAATAGATTTGTTACCAATTTTCACGTAGCTAAAATGAGAAAAATTATTCAATCTTGTTTTACCCATAACTTCTTCATTTTAAATCCGTTTTGAGTGAATCAAATTGCTATGGTTTCATATTGAACTCTATTTTATGAATCTAAACATAAAAGTATAGGTTTATAGTTGGAAAAATAAGTTACAAGTCGTTTTTGTAAAGGTAGTCATTTCAGTCGAAAGAACGACGTCTAGATGACCATTTTAGAAAACATACTTCCACTTTGAGTTTAACCATAATTTTTGGATATAGTTTCATGTTCATAATAAAAATCATTTTCTCAGAATAACAACTTTTAAATCAAAGTTTATCATAGTTTTTAATTAACTAACCCAAAACAGCCCGCGGTGTTACTACGACGGCGTAAATCCATGTTTATACAATCTTGTGGTCTATAATAATATATAAACCGGATTTACGCTGTCGTAGTAACACCGCGGGCTGTTTTGGGTTAGTTAATTAAAAACTATGATAAACTTTGATTTAAAAGTTGTTATTCTGAGAAAATGATTTTTATTATGAACATGAAACTATATCCAAAAATTATGGTTAAACTCAAAGTGGAAGTATGTTTTCTAAAATGGTCATCTAGACGTCGTTCTTTCGACTGAAATGACTACCTTTACAAAAATGACTTGTAACTTATTTTTCCGACTATAAACCTATACTTTTCTGTTTAGATTCATAAAATAGAGTTCAATATGAAACCATAGCAATTTGATTCATTCAAAACGGATTTAAAATGAAGAAGTTATGGGTAAAACAAGATTGGATAATTTTTCTCATTTTAGCTACGTGAAAATTGGTAACAAATCTATTCCAACCATAACTTAATCAACTTGTATTATATATTATGTAATCTTGAGATACCATAGACACGTATACAATATTTCGACCTATCATGTCGACACATCTATATATATATTTCGGAACAACCATAGACACTCTATATGTGAATGTTGGAGTTAGCTATACAGGGTTAAGGTTGATTCCAAAATATATATAGTTTGAGTTGTGATCAATACTGAGATACGTATACACTGGGTCGTGGATTGATTCAAGATAATATTTATCGATTTATTTCTGTACATCTAACTGTGGACAACTAGTTGTAGGTTACTAACGAGGACAGCTGACTTAATAAACTTAAAACATCAAAATATATTAAAAGTGTTGTAAATATATTTTAAACATACTTTGATATATATGTATATATTGTTATAGGTTCGTGAATCAACCAGTGGCCAAGTCTTACTTCTCGACGAAGTAAAAATCTGTGAAAGTGAGTTATAGTCCCACTTTTAAAATCTAATATTTTTGGGATGAGAATACATGCAGGTTTTATAAATGATTTACAAAATAGACACAAGTACGTGAAACTACATTCTATGGTTGAATTATCGAAATCGAATATGCCCCTTTTTATTAATTCTGGTAATCTAAGAATTAGGGAACAGACACCCTAATTGACGCGAATCCTAAAGATAGATCTATTGGGCCTAACAAACCCCATCCAAAGTACCGGATGCTTTAGTACTTCGAAATTTATATCATATCCGAAGGGTGTCCCGGAATGATGGGGATATTCTTATATATATGCATCTTGTTAATGTCGGTTACCAGGTGTTCACCATATGAATGATTTTTATCTCTATGTATGGGATGTGTATTGAAATATGAAATCTTGTGGTCTATTGTTACGATTTGATATATATAGGTTAAACCTATAACTCACCAACATTTTTGTTGACGTTTAAAGCATGTTTATTCTCAGGTGAATACTAAGAGCTTCCGCTATTGCATACTAAAATAAGGACAAGATTTGGAGTCCATGTTTGTATGATATTGTGTAAAAACTGCATTCAAGAAACTGATTTCGATATAACATATTTGTATTGTAAACCATTATGTAATGGTCGTGTGTAAACAGGATATTTTAGATTATCATTATTTGATAATCTACGTAAAGCTTTTTAAACCTTTATTTATGAAATAAAGGTTATGGTTTGTTTTAAAAATGAATGCAGTCTTTGAAAAAACGTCTCATATAGAGGTCAAAACCTCGCAACGAAATCAATTAATATGGAACGTTTTTAATCAATAAGAACGGGACATTTCAGTTGGTATCCGAGCGTTGGTCTTAGAGAACCAGAATTTTGCATTAGTGTGTCTTATCGAGTTTGTTAGGATGCATTAGTGAGTCTGGACTTCGACCGTGTTTATTTGAAAAATGATTGCTTAACAAATTTAGTTGGAAACTATATATTTTTAACATGTGAATATTATGTGATATATTAATCTCTTAACGCGTTTGATATTATGTGATAGATGTCTACCTCTAGAACAAGTCCCATTGACTCACCTAATAATAATGAAGAGTCAAATGTAAATTGGAATGATTCGTGGACTGATTCACAAGTTCCCGAAGAGGAACCGGAAGAAGAGTCGGAACCGGAAGAAGAATCGGAACCGGAAGAAGAATCGGAACCGGAAGAAGAAATAGAACCGGTGGGGGAAATAATAAAACGGTTAAGTAAAAGAGAATCCTCAACCAACCGACCAAGGTTAATTATGGTCAATGGTGTTTCCGCCAAGGAAGCAAAATATTGGGAGGATTACCAATTCTCCGATGAATCGGATTCCGACGAGAATTCCGATGATGTTATAGAAATTACCCCAACTGAATTTAAAAAGGCAAAAGAAAATAATAAGGGAAAGGGCATAAAAATAGAGAAATCTATTTCCAACCCCGATGAACTTTATATGTATCGTCAACCCCCGAAGTCCTTAAGTTGTAACAATGACCCGGGAATCTCTAAACCACCAGGTTTTTCTAAACCAATGTGGACAACGACGGATCGTATTAGGAGAACATCATATATCCCTAGAAACTTGGCAAAACGAACCAAAACCGAACAAGAAGAAACGAGCGAGTCGGAATAAGATAGTTGTATTCGTGTGGTGTAATATATGTAATATAGTGTGCTTATGCTTTATGATATATGTAAAAATTGCTTGTATTAATAAGTATTTTTTTTATGAATCTAACTCTTGTCTAGTTTACAGTATAAAAACACAAAATGGATAGACAACCCAATATTTTAAGAGACCTACCCGGAGACATGATTGATGAAATCTTGTCTAGAGTCGGTCAGAATTCTTCGGCACAACTATTTAAGGCGAGATCAGTTTGTAAGACATTCGAAGAACGTTCCAAGAATGCTTTGGTTTATAAAAGGCTTTCGTTCGAAAGATGGGGGATATCACATTGGGAAATCCATAAGTTATGATGTGTTTACTTTGACGCATATATTGCGGGGAACCCAAATGCTATTTTACGCAATGGGTTAAGAAATTATTTTGACTCAATATATCCGAATATTGGACTTCGTGATTTAGAAAAAGCGGCTAACATGCAACATAAAGAAGCATGTTATGCTTATGGATTAGTAATGTTCGCTTCTCACCAAAGTGAGAACAAGAACATCGGGCTACAACTATTAAAAAAAACGTTCCCACAAGTGACGGAGTCGGTAATTGGGGTAAGAAATGAGGTTTTTAGATTGTTACGGGACTGTTGGACATTACGTAACCCTCATCCCTTTGACGACGTTACAACACGCTGTCTTATCAACGGCCATAACGGTTATGTTCCACAAGACCAAGGATGGGAAGTAATCCTAGTAAAACCAGAATGCATGACTTGTTTCTGGACGTATGAATTACGTGTCTTTATTGCCTTTGCTGAACGACTTGTGTACTAGCTAGAATTATCTTCACAACCATCTTGTATCAAATTTATTGTGTGCTATATTTCATGCTATATGTAAAATAAGCGGTATTGTAAGTTTGTAAAATATTGTGTAAAAGTTTGAACGCGAAATATTATTATAATCAGTTTTTCATATAGAATTGTAGTAGTTGAATTGTATATTAGCTACTAAGTATGAACTTAACGGGTAGGTACTACCCGAATTTAAACTTATAAAACGCTAATATGAAGAAAAAGCTTTTATAAATGAGTTCATATTATGCTACGAAATACTATTAACTACTCTTAATATTCTGTATGATTAACTTATTCTATTTGACTATTTTGAAGGAAATGACACCGACTACTCGACACACCGTGAATATGAATGAAGAGGAATTCCGTACTTTTCTAGCTTCAAACATAGCCGCAGTACAGGCTGCACTACATACCAACAATAACCTTGGATCTAGCAGTACAGGAAATCGTGTAGGATGCACCTACAAAGAATTCACTGCCTTCAAACCTTTGGAATTTGATGGAACCGAAGGACCGATCGGATTGAAACGGTGGACCGAGAAGGTCGAATCGGTGTTTGCCATAAGTAAGTGTACTGAAGAGGACAAAGTGAAGTACGCTACGCATACCTTCATAGGTTCTGCGTTAACATGGTGGAATACCTATCTAGAGCAAGTGGGACAAGTTGATGCGTACGCACTACCGTGGTCAGCATTCAAGCACTTGATGAACGAGAAGTACCATCCCAGAACCGAGGTCAATAAGCTCAAGACAGAACTTAGAGGGTTACGAACCCAAGGATTTGATATTACCACGTACGAAAGACGATTCACAGAATTGTGCCTATTGTGTCCGGGAGCATTCGAAGATGAGGAAGAGAAGATCGACGCGTTTGTGAAAGGATTACCGGAAAGAATCCAAGAAGATATAAGTTCACACGAGCCCGCCTCCATACAACATGCATGTAGAATGGCTCACAAACTAGTGAACCAGATTGAAGAAAGAATTAAAGAACAGACTGCTGAAGAGGCCAATGTGAAGCAAGTCAAAAGAAAGTGGGAGGAAAACGGTGATAAGAATCACCAATACAACAACAACAGCAATTACAACAATAATCGCAACAATTATCCCAACAATCGCAACATCAATTGCAACTACAACAAACGGCCCAACAACAACAACAACAACAACAACAACAACAGCAACTACAACAATCATCCCAACAATAATAATAACCGCAACAACAACAACAATCAGAAGCAGCTATGCCAAAGGTGTGAAAAGTATCACTCGGGGTTCTGCATCAAATTTTGCAACAAGTGTAAAAGAAATGGTCATAGCGCGGCAAAGTGTGAGGTCTACGGACTAGGGGTTGATAGAATGAAAGGAACAAATGGTGTCGGAACGAGTAATGGCGGAGCAAGTAGTGTCGGAGCAAGTTATGCCAATGTAGTTTGTTATAAATGTGGAAAACCGGGCCACATTATTAGAAATTGCCCGAACCAGGAGAACACGAATGGACAAGGCCGCGGAAGAGTTTTCAATATTAATGCGGCAGAGGCACAAGAAGACCCGGAGCTTGTTACAGGTACGTTTCTTATTGACAATAAATCTGCTTACTTTTTATTTGATTCGGGTGCAGATAGAAGCTATATGAGTAGAGATTTTTGTGCTAAATTAAGTTGTCCATTGACGCCTTTGGATAGTAAATTTTTACTCGAATTAGCAAATGGTAAATTAATTTCAGCAGATAATATATGTCGGAATCGAGAAATTAAACTGGTTAGCGAAACATTTAAGATTGATTTGATACCAGTAGAGTTAGGGAGTTTTGATGTGATAATCAGTATGGACTGGTTGAAAGAAGTGAAAGCAGAGATCGTTTGTTACAAAAATGCAATTCGCATTATACGAGAAAAAGGAAAACCCTTAATGGTGTACGGAGAAAAGGGCAACACGAAGCTACATATTATTAGTAATTTGAAGGCACAAAAACTAATAAGAAAAGGTTGCTATGCTGTTTTAGCACACGTCGAGAAAGTACAAACTGAAGAAAAGAGCATCAATGATGTTCCCATTGCAAAAGAATTTCCCGATGTATTTCCGAAAGAATTACCGGGATTACCCCCACAGCGATCCGTTGAATTTCAAATAGATCTTGTACCAGGAGCTGCACCAATAGCTCGTGCTCCTTACAGACTCGCACCCAGCGAGATGAAAGAACTGCAAAGTCAATTACAAGAACTTTTAGAGCGTGGTTTCATTCGACCAAGCACATCTCCGTGGGGAGCTCCTGTTTTGTTTGTCAAGAAGAAAGATGGTACATTCAGGTTGTGTATCGACTACCGAGAGTTGAACAAACTTACCATCAAGAACCGCTACCCACTACCGAGAATCGACGACTTATTTGATCAACTACAAGGCTCGTCTGTTTATTCAAAGATTGACTTACGTTCCGGGTATCATCAAATGTGGGTGAAAGAAGATGATATTCCAAAGACTGCTTTCAGAACACGTTACGGTCATTACGAGTTTATGGTTATGCCGTTTGGTTTAACTAATGCACCAGCTGTGTTCATGGACCTTATGAACCGAGTGTGTGGACCATACCTTGACAAGTTTGTCATTGTTTTCATTGATGACATACTTATTTACTCAAAGAATGACCAAGAACACGGTGAACATTTGAGAAAGGTGTTAGAAGTATTGAGGAAGGAAGAATTGTACGCTAAGTTTTCAAAGTGTGCATTTTGGTTGGAAGAAGTTCAATTCCTCGGTCACATAGTGAACAAAGAAGGTATTAAGGTGGATCCGGCAAAGATAGAAACTGTTGAAAAGTGGGAAACCCCAAAAACTCCGAAACACATACGCCAGTTTTTAGGACTAGCTGGTTACTACAGAAGGTTCATCCAAGACTTTTCCAGAATAGCAAAACCCTTGACTGCATTAATGCATAAAGGGAAGAAATTTGAATGGAATGATGAACAAGAGAAAGCGTTTCAGTTATTGAAGAAAAAGCTAACTACGGCACCTACATTGTCATTTCCTGAAGGGAATGATGATTTTGTGATTTATTGTGACGCATCAAAGCAAGGTCTCGGTTGTGTATTAATGCAACGAACGAAGGTGATTGCTTATGCGTCTAGACAATTGAAGATTCACGAACAAAATTATACGACGCATGATTTGGAATTAGGCGCGGTTGTTTTTGCATTAAAGACTTAGAGGCACTACTTATATGGGGTCAAAAGTATTATATATACCGACCATAAAAGTCTTCAACACATATTTAATCAGAAACAACTGAATATGAGGCAGCGTAGGTGGATTGAATTGTTGAATGATTACGACTTTGAGATTTGTTACCACCTGGGGAAGGCAAATGTGGTAGCCGATGCCTTGAGCAGGAAGGACAGAGAACCCATTCGAGTAAAATCTATGAATATAATGATTCATAATAACCTTACTACTCAAATAAAGGAGGCGCAACAAGGAGTTTTAAAAGAGGGAAATTTAAAGGATGAAATACCCAAAGGATCAGAGAAGCATCTTAATATTCGGGAAGACGGAACCCGGTATAGGGCTGAAAGGATTTGGGTACCAAAATTTGGAGATATGAGAGAAATGGTACTTAGAAAAGCTCATAAAACCAGATACTCAATACATCCTGGAACGGGGAAGATGTACAAGGATCTCAGGAAATATTTTTGGTGGCCGGGTATGAAAGACGATGTTGCTAAATATGTAGGAGAATGTTTGATGTGTTCTAAGGTCAAAGCTGAGCATCAGAAACCATCAGGTCTACTTCAACAACCCGAAATCCCAGAATGGAAATGGGAAAACATTACCATGGATTTCATCACTAAATTGCCAAGGACTGCAAGTGGTTTTGATACTATTTGGGTAATAGTTGATCGTCTCACCAAATCAGCACACTTCCTGCCAATAAGAGAAGATGACAAGATGGAGAAGTTAGCACGACTGTATTTGAAGGAAGTCGTCTCCAGACATGGAATACCAATCTCTATTATCTCTGATAGGGATGGCAGATTTATTTCAAGATTCTGGCAGACATTACA
This sequence comes from Rutidosis leptorrhynchoides, assembly GCF_046630445.1. Taxonomy (NCBI): domain Eukaryota; kingdom Viridiplantae; phylum Streptophyta; class Magnoliopsida; order Asterales; family Asteraceae; genus Rutidosis; species Rutidosis leptorrhynchoides. Next base: position 399,290,693 of record NC_092338.1, read on the forward strand.
GCAAGCATTAGGAACTCGTCTAGACATGAGTACTGCCTATCATCCACAAACTGATGGGCAGAGCGAAAGGATGATACAAACGCTTGAAGACATGCTACGAGCATGTGTTATTGATTTCGGAAACAGTTGGGATCGACATCTACCATTAGCAGAATTTTCCTACAACAACAGCTACCATTCAAGCATTGAGATGGCGCCGTTTGAAGCACTTTATGGTAGAAAGTGCAGGTCTCCGATTTGTTGGAGTGAAGTGGGGGATAGACAGATTACGGGTCCAGAGATTATACAAGAAACTACCGAGAAGATCATCCAAATTCAACAACGGTTGAAAACCGCCCAAAGTCGACAAAAGAGCTACGCTGACATTAAAAGAAAAGATATAGAATTTGAAATTGGAGAGATGGTCATGCTTAAAGTTGCACCTTGGAAAGGCGTTGTTCGATTTGGTAAACGAGGGAAATTAAATCCAAGGTATATTGGACCATTCAAGATTATTGATCGTGTCGGACCATTAGCTTACCGACTTGAGTTACCTCAACAACTCGCGGCTGTACATAACACTTTCCACGTCTCGAATTTGAAGAAATGTTTTGCTAAAGAATATCTCACTATTCCGTTAGATGAAATCCAAATCAACGAAAAACTCCAATTCATCGAAGAACCCGTCGAAATAATGGATCGTGAGGTTAAAAGACTTAAGCAAAACAAGATACCAATTGTTAAGGTTCGATGGAATGCTCGTAGAGGACCCGAGTTCACCTGGGAGCGTGAAGATCAGATGAAGAAGAAATACCCGCATATATTTCCAGAAGATTCGTCAACACCTTCAACAGCTTAAAATTTCGGGACGAAATTTATTTAACGGGTAGGTACTGTAGTGACCGAACTTTTCCATGTTTATATATATTAATTGAGATTGATATTTACATGATTAAATGTTTCCAACATGTTAAGCAATCAAACTTGTTAAGACTTGATTAATTGAAATATGTTTCATATAGACAATTGACCACCCAAGTTGACCGGCGATTCACGAATGTTAAAACTTGTAAAAATGACATGACGATATATATATATGGATATACATATGGTTAACATGAGATTATGATAAGTAATTATATCCATAAGTATATTAACAATGAGTTATATACATATAAACAAGACTACTAACTTAAGGATTTCGAAACGAGACATATATGTAACGATTATCGTTGTAACGACATTTAAATGTATATATATCATATTAAGATATATTAATATATCATAATATCATGATAATATAATAATTTAACATCTCATTAGATATAATAAACAATGGGTTAACAACATTAATTGAGATCGTTAACTTAAAGGTTTCAAAACAACACTTACATGTAACGACTAACGATGACTTAACGACTCAGTTAAAATGTATATACATGTAGTGTATTTAGATGTATTAAAATACTTTTGGAAGACTTCAAGACATATATCAAAACACTCATACTTAACGAAAATGGTTACAGTTACTTTTCCATTCTTTTCTTTCATCAAGAATTCTAGTCGTATTCTTACCCGTATTATACACAGCTTCAAAACGTACTTACTATGAGTATATATCAATAGGAACTAGCATGGGATTCCACTCTTGATTATGTCATGTATAACTAATCAATTTTAACTTCTACCATGAGCTAGTCAACTAACTAGAACTCCTTTTAACCCCACTCACCACTCACCAATTACCACTCATCATTCACTCCATTTCACTTCCAATTCTCTTTCTAATTCTCTCTCAACACACACACACTATTATGAACGTATTTTTCCAGTATTTAATCATCATCTTCATCAAAAATTACTTCAAGAATCAAGCTATAATCATCATAGGAAGAACACTTCAAGAACACTTCAAAAATCCCTTCAAGTTTACTAATTTACTTCCAAGCTTTCTAATCCATTCCAAGTAATCATCTAAGATCAAGAAACCTTTGTTATATACAGTAGGTTATCTTTCTTATTCAAGGTAATATTCATATTCAAACTTTGATTCAATTTCTATAACTATAAACTATCTTAATTCGAGTAAAAATCTTACTTGAACTTGTTTTTGTGTCATGATCCTACTTCAAGAACTTTCAAGCCATCCAAGATCCTTTGAAGCTAGATCATTTCTTGTAACTTCCAGTAGGTTTACCTACTAAACTTGAGGTAGTAATGTTGTTCATAACATCATTCGATTCATATATATAAAACTATCTTATTCGAAGGTTTAAACTCGTAATCACTAGAACATAGTTTAGTTAATTCTAAACTTGTTCGCAAACAAAAGTTAATCCTTCTAACTTAACTTTTAAAATTAACTACACACATGTTCTATATCTATATGATATGCTAACTTAATGATTTAAAACCTGGAAACACGAAAAACACCGTAAAACCGGATTTACGCCGTCGTAGTAACACCGCGGGCTGTTTTGGGTTAGTTAATTAAAAACTATGATAAACTTTGATTTAAAAGTTGTTATTCTGAGAAAATGATTTTTATTATGAACATGAAACTATATCCAAAAATTATGGTTAAACTCAAAGTGGAAGTATGTTTTCTAAAATGGTCATCTAGACATCGTTCTTTCGACTGAAATGACTACCTTTACAAAACCGACTTGTAACTTATTTTTCCAACTATAAACCTATACTTTTATGTTTAGATTCATAAAATAGAGTTCAATATGAAACCATAGCAATTTGATTCACTCAAAACGGATTTAAAATGAAGAAGTTATGGGTAAAACAAGATTGGATAATTTTTCTCATTTTAGCTACGTGAAAATTGGTAACAAATCTATTCCAACCATAACTTAATCAACTTGTATTGTATATTATGTAATCATGAGATACCATAGACACGTATACAATGTTTCGACCTATCATGTCGACACATCTATATATATTTCGGAACAACCATAGACACTCTATATGTGAATGTTGGAGTTAGCTATACAGGGTTGAGGTTGATTCCAAAATATATATAGTTTGAGTTATGATCAATACTGGGATACGTATACACTGGGTCGTGGATTGATTCAAGATAATATTTATCGATTTATTTCTGTACATCTAACTGTGGATAACTAGTTGTAGGTTACTAACGAGGACATCTGATTTAATAAACTTAAAACATCAAAATATATTAAAAGTGTTGTAAATATATTTTAAACATACTTTGATATATATGTATATATTGTTATAGGTTCGTGAATCAACCAGTGGCCAAGTCTTACTTCTCGACGAAGTAAAAATCTGTGAAAGTGAGTTATAGTCCCACTTTTAAAATTTAATATTTTTGGGATGAGAATACATGCAGTTTAATAAATGATTTACAAAATAGACACAAGTACGTGAAACTACATTCTATGGTTGAATTATCGAAATCGAATATGCCCCTTTTTATTAAGTCTGGCAATCTAAGAATTAGGGAATAGACACCCTAATTGACGCGAATCCTAAAGATAGATCTATTGGGCCTAACAAACCCCATCCAAAGTACCGGATGCTTTAGTACTTCGAAATTTATATCATATCCGAAGGGTGTCCCGAAATGATGGGGATATTCTTATATATATGCATCTTGTTAATGTCGGTTACCAGATGTTCACCATATGAATGATTTTTATCTCTATGTATGGGATGTGTATTGAAATATGAAATCTTGTGGTCTATTGTTACGATTTGATATATATAGGTTAAACCTATAACTCACCAATATTTTTATTGACGTTTAAAGCATGTTTATTCTCAGGTGAATACTAAGAGCTTCCGCAGTTGCATACTAAAATAAGGACAAGATTTGGAGTCCATGTTTGTATGATATTGTGTAAAAACTGCATTCAAGAAACTGATTTCGATGTAACATATTTGTATTGTAAACCATTATGTAATGGTCGTGTGTAAACAGGATATTTTAGATTATCATTATTTGATAATCTACGTAAAGCTTTTTAAACCTTTATTTATGAAATAAAGGTTATGGTTTGTTTTAAAAATGAATGCAGTCTTTGAAAAAACGTCTCATATAGAGGTCAAAACCTCGCAACGAAATCAATTAATATGGAACGTTTTTAATCAATAAGAACGGGACATTTCAAAGATTTTTATTTTTCATTTCTCATAAATATACGTCCCATGCATAGAGACAAAAATGGATTGAACACCTGGTAACCGACGTTAACTTTAATGCATAGAATATCCCCAAACAGAATCTCTCGTCTGTATAATAATAATCTCGAAGTACTAAAGCATTCGTACCCCGAATGGGACTTGTCAAGGTCCATAGATCTATCTTTAGGATTCGCGTCAATCAGGGGCCATTTCCCTAAATTCTTAGGTTACCAGACTTGAAGGGCGATATTCGGTTTAATAATCCAACCATAGAATGTAGTTTTATGTACTTGTGTCTATTTCGTAAAACATTTATAAAAACAGCGCATGTATTCTCAGTCCCAAAAATCTATATTGCAAAAGCATTTAAAATGGGAGCAAATGAAACTCACCTAATGTATTTTGTAGTAAAAATACATATGACGTCATTGAACAAAAGTAGGGTTGGCCTCGGATTCACGAACCTATATTATTTGTCTATTTATTAATATACGTAGTTGTAATCGAACAAATATATATATAAATTCATTAGTTATATCCTTTTTATGTTAATAATATATATATACGTTTCTTATATTCATTTTGTTATATATAAAAATATTAATCTTGTTATGTTATATGTATTAAATAAATTTTTAATATATATATATATATATATATATATATATATATATATATATATATATATCATTTGTATCTTAATAATAATAGTAGTCAGAATAATATGAGTGGTAAAAATGATAATAATTATAATACTTAATATTACTAATAAGATAATAATGTTGATAATTCTATTAATGATACTTAATAATGATATTAATAATTATAATTGTAAAAAATATTAATTTTTCTATTAATGATAGTTATGATACTGATTTTAGTAATTACATAATAATAATACTTGTGATAATACAAATAATAATACTTATGTTACTATTTACAATACTATTATTTATAAAAAGATACTAATACTACTATTTTACGGAAATAATCATAATTTGTATTATTTCCATAATGATAATAATCATAATCATAATTTTGATAATAATACTAAAATGATAAAAATCATGTTTTTAGTAATACTTATAATAATACTAATAATAATATTAATAACATTACTACTTAATAATAATATTGGGAAAGATATTAACTTTAGTAATAACAATAATAATAATCATATTTGTAATTTTAATTATAATAAATAATAAATGGTAACTAATACTTATTTTAGTAATAATAATAATAATAACAATAATAATAATACTAGTATTAATAACAGTCATTACTAATAATAACAATAGTAATATACTAATCATAATAATCAATATAATGATAATAATAATGAATAATTAGATACTATCTTAATAAATAGGCGGTAAAAAAAAATGTCGCCCTAGCACGGGCTCGAACCCGTGAGCTTTCGTACACCGAAAACACTCTGAACCATCAAACCGTGACTGCTTTTCTGATTTCATTCGTGTATTAATTCTTTTAAACCCGTATTCATATGTTCTTTTCCTTCTTCTTCAAAGTCAGTCGACCAGAGACTCAGATGGGAAACTCAATTTAATAAATGTAAATTTTTCTTTTTAGAAACACAATTAGTTAACAATAGATGTTGTATGCCTTTGTAGAGAAAAAGAAAAAAAAAATAAATAAATAAAACTAAATGGGATTAACTGCTACTGCAGTTCCTGAAGAACAACAAGAAAAACAATTCGATTTTTGAGCTAGAGACCAATTTAACCAAAATTAACAACATGAAAAAGATTGTAAATGTTTATTAGAAACTATCTGAGACATTAATTGAAATTAAAACAGTGAAACAAACCTGAATTTTATGATGAACAAAATACGTTGACTTTTTGATCGAAAGTTTGACTCTCAAAATTAAGATTCAATAAGAGAAATTAGGTCGTGAAACTTTGTAGCTAGATTGATTAGAAGATTTAAATCATGACTGCATTTACAGTTTTTGAAATTTGATTCGAAAATGTAGCTTTCGAAATTAAAACTCACGTACAGGGTACCTGCAGTGTTTCTGCATTTTTTTTATTCAATTCGATTAATTAAAGGCTGTAAAGGATTTTCTGTGATTGATAAATGATAATGGGAGATTGTATGATGTCAATTAACAACTGGATTTGGATTATATAACCAAATTGGAATTTGATTGCAGAAATCTTATCGTACAAAAAAAAAATATAAACAAAGATAAAGTTCTGACATTGAAGCTAACAGGTTTGGATTCTTTCAAGTGCTTTGATCCATGTTTGGTACGAATCTGATGACATAAAAATCAATTCACAATATCTTGACATTGATATGAAACTGAATACAGATTTCTGTGTTTATATTTGCACTTATATATATCTGTATAACAGTATGTATCTGTATCTGTATAATGTGCATATACGAAGTATATATCTGTATAATGTATGTATATATATGTAAGACAGTATTATGCATATGTTTTTATATATAGCTGTATATATATATATATATATATATATATATATATATATATATATATATATATATATATATATATATATATATATATATATATATATATATATATATATATATATATATATATATATATATATATATATATAATGGTTATATATTTGTATTTATAATAATCTAATTCTTATTTTTGATAATTAACTAATATAATTAATTTAATGCTATTAATATTAATACTAATATTATTACTAATAATAATATTCTTAATAAAGGCTAATAATGATAATTGACAAATAATAATATGATAATGTTAATGTTAGCCATAAATGATAATTTTTAACTATTTGGTTTGCTAGTAATGATAATAATATAAATGATAGTAATAATCTTATTAGTTATAATAATAATATTATTATTAATGATAATAGTAGTATTAATAATAATATCATCATTCATATATAAAATTTTATATACATATATGTAGTTTGTATTAGATATGATATTATTAATAATAATAACGTTACTATTATTGATAATACTGAAAGTAATGATCATATTATTATTATAACATTTATGCTTTATCTTGAAATTACATATATAGTAATTTTTATTGAATATTTACTATTTAGAGATTTTATATATTATATATTATAATATACATATAATATTATTTATGTATAAAAATCATATCTTATGGATTTATTTTACTAACAACCTTAATATATTATATATTATTTTACATATCCGATTCGACTGATAAATTGGCATCTCATTATTATATATACACATATATATACATATTTATTTACACATAATTGTTCATGAATCGTCAAGAGCAGTCGAAGGGTAATTGATTACATAAACCTAGTTTCAAAATTTTCGAGACTTAATATTACAGACTTTGCTTATCGTGTCGGAATCATATAAAGATTAAAGTTTGAATTTGGTCAGAAATTTCCGGGTCATCACAGTACCTACCCGTTAAAGAAATTTCATCCCGAAATTTGGTCGAGGTCGTCATGGCTAACCATAATAAGGTTTTCATGACGAATATGAGTCGATAAATAGAGTTGTATCATCATTGAGTAATATGGATAAAACAATTTGATTACGCGAAGAGTATAAGTGAAGCTATCGCAAGAGTGTGAAATGAGTAAATGTATATTCGTTTTGACCGATGACGTAGTTATGATTGATTTTCGGAATTCATGGGATTTAAAGAAAATCCTTGTAATAAGATTTGGTTCTTTGGCGATTAAGGAAATTAGGATCTTCTTTGATTTAATGCGATATTCCATCTTGATTTCTCTGTCGGATTTTTCACTATAAATCCACCGTCTTCATTTCGTCACAACTCACACCTTCTATTCTTTCTCCTCAATTTATACTTTAAACATTCGTTAATATGCTCCATCCCATTCTGATCCTTGATCTCATTCTGACTATCACCACAATCATCCTTCTATTCCAACTCCCACCGAAAGAGTCTGTTTACTTCTACTTCGCCTTTGGGGTAGTGGTTTTCCTAATCCTTCCTTGCATTTGTCTTTCCATAATTATTGATATCTATGGTTAATGATATCTTATGTTTGCTGTGATTTTTACTCCTATGTTTCTGAGCTTTGTGCTATCGTTTTCTCTTCTTGACTTTGTGTGAAACAAGTAATGGTCCAGAATTCGTAAGTACGAAGTTTCTAATGAACTTAATGTCTTAAACAAGAAAGAACGTAATCGCACGATTTGATTTGTCAGATTACCTGAATCACTGAGCATAGAACCATCAAGAATATACTTTCTTGATATGTTCAGAAGTTAATCAGAATGAAAGAGTTATGTAACATGACACATGATGACGGTATGATCTACTGTGAACCATCATCACGTTTCATTAGAAACTCAGCATGACTTACTGTAATATAATCACGTTGATCAAGTGTCATTATATTATACTAATTCATGCATCAATTTCTTTACATTCCTCCAGAATTCATTCATAAATTAAACTTAGATTTTTCAGAAGTTTCCAATATAATGAAACATAGGGAGCACGAAGAAGTGTATAATTTCGGACGAGAATATTTATGAAAATATCCTCAGAAATATTGAAGATATTTATGATGATATTTTGGAATTTCTAAGTTAGAAGGTTGATGAAAAAAAAAATTTCCGCAAGATTTTAACATGACTTCAGAAAAAGATATTCTCTAAAGATTTCAGCGGATCCAGAATTACCTTGATTCTTTGAATATAGGGTTTGGTCCTTGTCTTTGTCTTTGATCTCCTTCATAGTTAGCTCAATTCGTTTTTTAGTACCAAGTTTTCTATCGAGCGTTCCCAACACTCCATTCTTTATCATCAAATTCTTGGCCATTTAGGCCATCTACAATTTTACTGGTTCCTCTGCATTTGATGCTACCATATCTGAATCGTCAGTTATCAATCCGAGGTGGTTTCAGGAGAATTGTGTTTTTAGATGATTAAACGCTGATTTCTGGTAATTGGTATGGCAATTCTCGTTACAAGATGCGGATGGGTATAAGATAGGGTTTTTAATGAGCAAATATAATAGTTCTTTGGAGAGACTTAAGTCAATGATTAATGATGTTGCTGGTAAGTTTACTGCTAATGTGGTGGAATATAAACGGTTCTCCGGTAATGATGACAAAAGGTAGACTTATATAACAAAGTTGTAGTAAGACTTATTCGAATGAAAGGTCGATGTTAATTTGTTGGAGCTGTGACAAAATTAGTTAATTTGAAAAGGAATTGTAAAGTTATTTTTGGTAATAACTACGCCAAAGAAGTTAGCACAGATACGTGTTAAACGTTTACTCAAGTTCTGAGAATTTTTCAGGTGCATAACTGTGACGATCGGTCCAAATCCATATGGACGAACACGTCATTCATTGATTTCATTGCGAGGTATTTGACCTCTATGATACGTTTTGTAAACATTGCATTCTTTTGAAAAGGCACACCATAAATGAATATTTAAATCAAAGGTTTTCGACATCTAATGATTTCTACATATAGACAATCACCATAAATAATAGTTTACAACAGTACTTCCATTGATAATGCAGTCAAAATAAGATACATGGTGATGATTTGGTGAATGCAACGTTTCCTTGAAAAATATGTCATGCAAGACTCCATGCACATAGCTTGTCTAACATCTAAGCAAACAGCGGAAGACTTCTAGGAAACCTGAGAATAAACATGCTAACAAGTGTCAACACAAAGGTTGGTGAGTTCATAGTTTTAGTGTTTCGTATAATCTGTATATAAAAGTGGATCACAAGATTTTAGTTGTTTCATCCAGAAATGTTTATCAATAGATTATATAAAAGTGGATCACAAGATTTCAGTTGTTTCATCCAGAAACGTTTATCAAAAGATTATATAAAAGTGGATCACAAGATTTCAGTTGTTTCATCCAGAAACGTTTATCAAAATATTCTACGAAATTGAGCACCCTGGTAACTAAACTTTAACGTATATATAATTTGTACCCTTTGTATAATCATCTTAATAATACACGCAAACCAACGTGTACGCTTCTCAAATAGCATACGTCCGTTAAAAGGCTAGTGCTCTAGCTCGGACGGGGATATCAAGCCCTATGGATCCATATACTACTACTCGCGCCCACCAGTTCTTATAACCGGCAGTTACTAGTTACCAAAGCTAAGGGATTTTCGGTTCAAACTCAGTGTAGAATTTAGTATGTACTTGTATCCATTGCGTTTAAAATAAAGTGCATGTATTCTCAGCCCAAAAATATAGATTGCAAAAGCAATTAAAAAGGGAGCAAATGAAACTCACACATATAAATATTGTATATCGGTTAATAAAGCATTTGCATGTATTCTCAGCCCAAAAATGTAGAGAGTAAAAGGGATCTTATGAAACTCACGCATATAAATATTGTATATCGGTTAATAAATCATTTGCATGTATTCTCAGCCCAAAAATATATGTAAAAAGGGATCAAATGAAACTCACAGTTTAATATTGATATACAATATTGCAGGAAAGCACGTAGACGCATCGGAGATGATAAACACGAGGTTTGATTCACAAAAATACCCCCGAACATTACCCATAATTTCCTTGGCAATAACCCATATTTTCCTTAGCTCTAGCTCGCTCGGAAACTCGTTTTGAAAATTACTTGGACATCACTCCGTCGTAATATTTTTTGTACATTATTATTTTTGTATCGCAAAAATAATAACACTAATAATAATAAAAAAATAATAAGATTAATAATAATCTTATTAATAATAATAATAATAATAATAATAATAATAATAAATAATAAATAATAAATAATATTACGGAGTATATATATATTTGTGTATGTGTGTGATTTAAATCGAGCGAAAACACTGAAATTTATAGATGTGGCCTGAAATCTGGAGTCATGCGACTCGCATGGAAATGGCCTTCTGGCCATGCGACTCGCATGAGGACCAGGGACAGCTCACATTGTTTTGGCTCCTAGCTTGTCGACATAATATAAAATAAATATAAATATAATATATATAATTTAAATTAATTAATTATATATTATATTAAATTCACGTGCATAGTTGACTTGTAATTTTTGTTCCGATAAGTCGTACGTTGTCACTCGACTTATGTCCCGGTTCCGGTTTTTCGAACGCCCTTTCGTACGCTGAGAAAACTTGTACTTTACGTTTCGTGAATCGTACCTTTGTCAAAATATAGTCTTAAATCATCCATAAAATATACCACTGTAGCAAAGTTACTGTAGCATTTTGGGTCCTGTAGCAATTTGAAAATACTTTATCAAATTAGTGTTTTACTGGTTCATCTTAAACGTTTTAGTTAACTTATCTAAATATCAATCAAATCAATAATCGAATGTTACTATCGTTTACTAAATAACTTGAAATCATATATATTTAATTAGATATATAAACCAATAAGTTTAATGTACGGTATTATGTAATTAAAACTTTGTTACGTTTTCAAGTTATAGTATATATATGTATCTATTTACATATAATTGTTCGCGAATCGTTGAGAAAATCGAAGGGTACTTGAATAGTTCAAAAATTTTGAGATTCAGTTTTACAGACTTTGTTTATCGTGTCGAAATCATTAATCCTTTAAAGATTAAGTTTAAATTTAGTCGCAAATTTTCGGGTCATTACAATAACTATATGCATCAATCTTTTCTTCCGCAGATGAAGTACAGTTGGTTCCTCCTCTCGATTGAGGTGTTTTTTTAAAACCATGAAAGGTTTGAACGCAGAATGTAATCATGAAGATACAAATGAGGTTTAGGATGAAATCAAGTGGCAAACTTGAAGAGATGTTTAGTTTCATATGTTATAATCAATATTTTAATTCATTTTTAATTGTCTAATCTTGATAGCCCACAATCGATATTCCACAGTTAACAGTCCAATAATTCATATATAGTTTAATTTATAATATACAAATTAATTAATACGTATCGTGACCCGTGTACATGTCTCAGACTCGATCACAACTCAAATTATATATATTATTGTAGAATCAACCTCAACCCTGTATAGAGAACTCGATCATTACTGCATATAGAGTGTCTATGGTTATTCCAAATAATATATATAAATGCGTCGATATGATATGTCAAAACCTTGTATACGTGTCCCGATATTTAAAGTGCGTAAAATAAATAACATAAATTAAATGACGATAAATAAAATTGCGAGAATGTAAATTGCGATAATTAAATTGCGATAAATAAAATGTAATCAGTTAGCTAGGAACAATTAGCTAGGAACAGTTAGCGTGGATTCTTAACAAAATTTCTCATAGTTAAATTGTTTGTTTCTAACAAATTTTATTTTTGTCAAATGTTTTCTTCATTATGCTACTTGTTAGATTCTGATAAATCAAAATTCAAATATGAAATTGGATGAATATGGTTATTCTGTGGTGAACGGATACGTGTATCGGTGGATATAAATAGGATAGTAAATGACTGTTGAATCAGATTTGAAAGAATATACAGTGTAACTTATTAATGTGAAATCTAAATATTCCTCGGGTATTACCTACCTGTTAAAATATTTTCACCATTAACAGTTTGTACGAAAGAATTTTTTATTACAATCTTTGTGAAAATATACTTGCATATATATTTTCTTCAGATGTAATCATTGATTTAATGAGTTAATATGATATTAATCTCATTAGATTTACGGCTAGAACTAAAGTACATAATCTCTAAAACATTAGAGATTACATAATCGCCATGAAGGACGAAGATAGTTTATGTAGAACGATTCGTAGAACGATGATTATGCTTGAGGTATAGATTTCGAGGTTGAGACGTGTGATGATGTTGTTGTTGTTGGTACTGGTTATGCTGCTGGTGCTGCTGATGGTGGTACTGTTGTTGTCGGTGCTACAAGTGTTGTTGGTGATGATGTTGGTGTAGTAAGTATAGCTTGTAGATCACGCACCATTCTTGTCAGGTTTTCTATCCTACCCTCTATCATTTCTATCCATCCACTCATCTGATTCGATAGATCTTGATTATCAATTCGAAGTTCCCTAACTTCTTCTAATATTCCCCTTCGATTGGTTTTCAGAAGGAGAGGTTGAATATTTTCTGAGATTGTAGTAATGCGACCTTCGAGGTGGAAAACTTTATCAAGAAGGGTGAATACAGTGTTGCGCATAGGTTCACCGGTGAGTACATCATTTTCTCCGATGTTAGGGGGTAAGTTTGGTTAGCAGTAGGGCTCGCCTTCTTCATTTCTCCATCGAGTGAGTAAGTCTTGGACCCACCCCCATCTCCTCCAGAAAGAAAAATAACTAAATGGTTGAGGCACTTCTGGGTCATTGACTTCGGAGTCTGCTTCAATATACATCTCGAAATCACTTCCGAAACTAATGGAATCTAAGCTAGGTGTAGGATCCATCTCTCACGATCAGTTAAAGGGTTTTGATATGAAATGATTTTCGAATATCGAATGATAATCTAATTATATATAGAATATCTATACATACTTCCAAAGATCCCTTGAATTATGGAGAAAATTAAGGAAACGTGTCAGATAAAGTCTACAGTGACAGATACGCTAAGATATGGATTAGTAAATATGCTAAGATATGAATTTTGTCTATACACTATTCATGCAATCCATGCAGTAAGATGTGTCTAGACTAAGAATGATAAGCAGATGATTTTTGACTAGAAATGATAAGCAAAACTGTTGACATGTAGACACGGTCGAAGTCCAGACTCACTAATGCATCCTAACGACTTATAAGTTAGACACACTAATGCAGACCTGGTTCGCTAAGACCACCACTCTGATACCAACTGAAACAACCCGTCCTAATCCATCCGGACGAAGTCCATCTCGATTATAAACGATTCATAATAGTTGATTACATCGCGAGGTACTTGACCTCTATATGATACATTTTACAAACATTGCATTCGTTTTTAAAAGACAAATTTGCTTTACATTGTAAGTTGATGACGTGCATACCATTTCATAATATATCCAACTATAATTGACTTAATAATAATCTTGATGAACTTAATGACTCGAATGCAACGTCTTTTGAAATATGTCATGAATGACTCCAAGTAATATCTCTATAATGAGCAAATGCACAACGGAAGATTTCTTTCGTACCTGAGAATAAACATGCTTTAAAGTGTCAACCAAAAGGTTGGTGAGTTCATTAGTTTAACATAAATAATCATTTCCATCATTTTAATAGACCACAAGATTTTCATTTTTCATTTTTCATTTCTCATAAATATACGTCCCATGCATAGAGACAAAAATATCATTCATATGGATTGAACACCTGGTAATCGACGTTAACTTTAATGCATAGAATATCCCCAAACAGAACCTCTCATCTGTATAATAATAATAATCTCAAAGTACTAAAGCATTCGTACCCCTAATGGGACTTGTCAAGGTCCATAGATCTATCTTTAGGATTCGCGTCAATCAGGGGCCATTTCCCTAAATTCTTAGGTTACCAGACTTGAAGGGCGATATTCGGTTTAATAATCCAACCATAGAATGTAGTTTTATGTACTTGTGTCGCGCATGTATTCTCAGTCCCAAAAATATATATTGCAAAAGCATTTAAAAAGGGAGCAAATGAAACTCACCTAATGTATTTTGTAGTAAAAATACATATGACGTCATTGAACAAAAGTAGGGTTGGCCTTGGATTCACGAACCTATATTATTTATCTATTTATTAATATACGTAGTTGTAATCGAACAAATATATATATATATAAATTCATTAGTTATATCCTTTTTATGTTAATAATATATATATACGTTTCTTATATTCATTTTGTTATATATAAAAATATTAATCTTGTTATGTTATATGTATTAAATAAATTTTTAATATATATATATATATATCATTTGTATCTTAATAATAATAGTAGTCAGAATAATATGAGTGGTAAAAATGATAATAATTATAATACTTAATATTACTAATAAGATAATAATGTTGATAATTCTATTAATGATACTTAATAATGATATTAATAATTATAATTGTAAAAATATTAATTTTTCTGTTAATGATAGTTATGATACTGATTTTAGTAATTACATAATAATAATACTTGTGATAATACAAATAATAATACTTATGTTACTATTTACAATACTATTATTTATAAAAAGATACTAATACTACTATTTTACGGAAATAATCATAATTTGTATTATTTCTATAATGATAATAATCATAATCATAATTTTGATAATAATACTAAAATGATAAAAATCATGTTTTTAGTAATACTTATAATAATACTAATAATAATATTAATAACATTACTACTTAATAATAATATTGGGAAAGATATTAACTTTAGTAATAACAATAATAATAATCATATTTGTAATTTTAATTATAATAAATAATAAATGGTAACTAATACTTATTTTAGTAATAATAATAATAACAATAATAATAATACTAGTATTAATAACAGTCATTACTAATAATAACAATAGTAATATACTAATCATAATAATCAATATAATGATAATAATAATGAATAATTAGATACTATCTTAATAAATAGGCTGTAAAAAAAAATGTCGCCCTAGCACGGGCTCGAACCCGTGACCTTTCGTACACCGCAAACACTCTGAACCATCAAACCGTGACTGCTTTTCTGATTTCATTCGTGTATTAATTCTTTTAAACCCGTATTCATATGTTCTTTTCCTTCTTCTTCAAAGTCAGTCGACCAGAGACTCAGATGGGAAACTCAATTTAATAAATGTAAATTTTTCTTTTTAGAAACACAATTAGTTAACAATAGATGTTGTATGCCTTTGTAGAGAAAAAGAAAAAAAACAATAAATACATAAAACTAAATGGGATTAACTGCTACTGCAGTTCGTGAAGAACAACAAGAAAAACAATTCGATTTTTGAGCTAGAGACCATTTTAACCAAAATTAACAACATGAAAAAGATTGTAAATGTTTATTAGAAACTATCTGAGACATCAATTGAAATTAAAACATTGAAACAAACCTGAATTTTATGATGAACAAAATACGTTGACTTTTTGATCGAAAGTTTGACTCTCAAAATTAAGATTCAATAAGAGAAATTAGGTCGTGAAACTTTATAGCTAGATTGATTAGAAGATTTAAATTATGACTGCATTTACAGTTTTTGAAATTTGATTCGAAAATTTAGCTTTCGAAATTAAAACTCACGTACAGAGTACCTGCAGTGTTTCTGCATTTTTTTTATTCAATTCGATTAATTAAAGACTGTAAAGGATTTTCTGTGATTGATAAATGATAATGGGAGATTGTATGATGTCAATTAACAACTGGATTTGGATTATATAACCAAATTGGAATTTGATTGCAGAAATCTTATCGTACAAAAAATATAAACAAAGATAAAGTTCTGACATTGAAGCTAACAGGTTTGGATTCTTTCAAGTGTTTGGATCCATGTTTGGTATGAATCTGATGACATAAAAATCAATTCACGATATCTTGACAATGATATGAAACTGAATACAGATTCCTGTGTTAGTATTTGCACGTATATATATCTGTATAACAGTATGTATCTGTATCTGTATAATGTACATATACGAAGTATATATCTGTATAATGTATGTATATATATGTAAGATAGTATTTGTTTTTATATATAGCTGTATATATATATATATATATATATATATATATATATATATATATATATAATGGTTATATATTTGTATTTATAATAATCTAATTCTTATTTTTGATAATTAACTAATATAATTAATTTAATGCTATTAATATTAATAATATTAATACTAATATTATTACTAATAATAATATTCTTAATAAAGGCTAATAATGATAATTGACAAATAATAATATGATAATGTTAATGTTAGCCATAAATGATAATTTTTAACTATTTGGTTTGCTAGTAATGATAATAATATAAATGATAGTAATAATCTTATTAGTTATAATAATAATATTATTATTAATGATAATAGTAGTATTAATAATAATATCATCATTCATATATAAAATTTTATATACATATATGTAGTTTGTATTAGATATGATATTATTAATAATAATAATGTTACTATTATTGATAATACTGAAAGTAATGATCATATTATTATTATAACATTTATGCTTTATCTTGAAATTACATATATAGTAATTTTTATTGAATATTTACTATTTAGAGATTTTATATATTATATAATATAATATACATATAATATTATTTATGTATAAAAATCATATCTTATGGATTTATTTTACTAACAACCTTAATATATTATATATTATTTTACATATCCGATTCGACTGATAAATTGGCATCTCATTATTATATATACTCATATATATACATATTTATTTACACATAATTGTTCGTGAATCGTCAAGAGCAGTCGAAGGGTAATTGATTACATAAACCTAGTTTCAAAATTTTCGAGACTTAATATTATAGACTTTGCTTATCGTGTCAGAATCATATAAAGATTAAAGTTTGAATTTGGTCAGAAATATCTGGGTCATCACACATGCTTTGTACAAAGTTTATTGCATTCAAAATAAAACTGCGTTGTGTAATAAATAATTGGACTGTGATGTCAACCTGTAAATTAAAGACTTATGTATTTTGGGGTTTTGCTTATACCTAAACACTCGCCCACATGTTTATAACTTTCTATGTTTAGAAAGTCACTTATTTTAATGAATGCAATATTTTATCAAAACGTATCATATAGAGGTCAAAACCTCACTGTGGAATCAATGATTAATGTGTCGCGTCAATAGCGATTTTGGCGGGTCGTTTCAGTTGGTATCCGAGCTTGAGGTTATAGGGAACCAGAATTTGCATTAATGTGTTTAACTGGTAATTGTTAGTATGCATTAGTGAGTCTGGACTATGACCATATCTGTTTTTACCAATTTTTGCTTATCATTTTATCAAAAACATTATATGTGATATATTTATATACTAACGTAATTGTTGTTTCAATTATGTGATAGATGACTTCTTCTAATCCTATCATTTTGTACGACTCGAAATCAGACACTGAATCTATTCTATCCACAACTGAAAAGAGCGTTCCAATACATATTAAAGAAGAAATTGTGTTAGCTGGGGAATCTCAACTTCAGGTTAACCCAGAGGAGGTCCCAGCTCCACCCAGCTTTAGTTTTTTGTATCCACAGTATCGTCGGCATGGACCCATGATCCCTGGAGTAAACGAGGATCATCCATTTCTAAACGAACATGGACATTGGTCCAGATACACAGCCGACGGGCGGGTTGTGCCGATTACGCCTGGCAGATTTTGGTTCATGACCACCGGTACATATTCTCGTACACATGATTCAGACAGTTCATCATCATATTCTCCTACATATGACTCAGACAGTTCGTCATCAGACGAGATTAGTGAGGAAGAGGATTTCGCTAATGAAATAAAAGAAGTCACTAAGGAGAAATTCCAACTTGCTATAGATAATAAAAACAACCACAATAATAAAAAGTCCTTAATTATTAAAAAGGAACATGACCATTCGATCCGTAACCACCCTTATTGTATTAAACCCATTGAGGCAACGGGTACCTCAAAACCCCAACCAAAAATTAAATACACTGCAAGAATGTCTGTCGGACCTTGCACACACAAATAATTGGCAGAGAGAACCAAATGGGAAGAAGTTTCTGATAGTTCTGAATAAACGACCTCGCAACTATAAATCTTCCATGTGCTATGTTATTGCTTATGTGTGCTACTCTATCTTGTTATGTAGAATAAGCATATGTAAAATATCGGTATTGTATGGTATTGTATTGTTTTGGTTTATTAATAATAAATGCATGGAATGATTATTTGTATTATTACTACTTCTTATTATTATTATTACATAATAACGTAGTAACTTGCTATAATTTTTCATAGTGGAATATTATTAGGATTTTAGTAGTTAATTCCTTGTACTAGCTATTATGTATGAACTTAACGGGTAGGTAATACCCTAGAAATAATTATAAAATGCTAATAAGAAGAAAAGACTTTTATAATAATTGGTTCATATTATTAATATGCTACGATTAACTATTGACCACTCATTTTACCTATAATATTCTATATGATTAAATTATCTCTGTTGTATTTATTGAAGAAACATGTCTCAAATGTCGGATGTTGAGTTTGAGGAACTAGTCGAGAAACGTGTGAATGAAAGAATTGCTACAGCTGAGGCAGCAAAAGCAACAGCCGAAGCAGCAGCCAAAGCAGCAGCCGTAAACACAAACTCATGAAACGGATGCTCATACAAAACTTTTCAAGGATGCAAACCACAGACGTTTAGTGGAACCGAGGGACCAGTCGGTCTAACCCGATGGTTTGAAAAGATGGAGTCCGTTTTCAAAATCAGTAATTGTGCGGACGGAGACAAGTCAAAGTATGCTTCGTACACGTTGCAAGACGGTGCACTTACTTGGTGGAACAATTATGCTAAATCAGAAGGAGTAGATACGGCATATGATATCTCTTGGGAAGAACTGAAAAAGATGCTAATCGAGGAGTACTGTCCTCGAAACGAGATCAGAAAAATGGAATCTGAGTTACGTAATCTGAAGGTTTTCGGCGCGAATCTCAATAACTATGAAAAGCGTTTCATGGAACTAGCCTTGTTGTGTCCTGAATTGGTGCCAAACGAGAAACGAAAGATAGAAATGTATATTGATGGTTTATCGATCAATATCAAAGGAAATGTTACATCATCCAAACCGAATACGATGCAGGAAGCCATGACAATGGCACACCAATTCATGGACCAGATCATAGAGAGTTTGATTAAGCCATCAATTACCGAAGTCAAGACAACTGAAGGAAAGAGGAAATGGGAAGACTATAAGGGCAAAAGTACTCACCTGAAGAAACAAGAAACTTTTAAAGGTAAACAAGATGGGGCAACTGCAAGTCCAAACTATAAGGGACCCCATCCGTTCTGCAAAAGATGTTACACACATCATGCAGGTTATTACCAAGTGGTCCGTGATAAGTGCAACAAGAAAGGACATGTGGCGAAAGATTGTTATGCCACCGTTTCTGAAGTAAAGACAAAATCGACCGATGTCAAGAAATGTTTTGGATGCGGCAAGTCTGGTCACTTTATAAATCAATGCCCTAATAAGGAGAAGAACAAAGAACCCACACGTGGGAGGGCATTTAATGTTAGTGCCAGTAAAGCACGTGAGGATCCTAATCTTGTCATGGGTACGTTTACCGTTAATAATCAACTAGCTTCTATTATGTTTGATACGGGTGCTGATAGAAGTTATATGTGTAAAGACTTTAGTTCTAAACTAAAATGTGCATCATTACCTCTAGACGATAAATATACTATTGAATTAGCTAATGGTAAACTGATAAAAGCCGATAAAATTTGCCATGGTTGCGAAATGAATCTCGCTGGTGAAACCTTCAAAATCGATTTGATACCCGTAAAATTAGGAAGTTTTGACGTAATCATTGGCATGGACTGGATGTCCAAAACAAGGGCGGAAGTTGTTTGCGCTGAGAAAGCAATCCGCATCCCTCGTAAGGATGAAACATCATTAATGATTTATGGGGAGAAGAGCAACTCGAAGCTGAACCTTATCAGCTGTATGAAGGCCCAGAAACTTATAAGAAAAGGTTGTTATGCTATTCTGGCACACGTAAAGAAGATCGATACTGAAGAAAGAAGCATTGATGACATGCCGGTTGTAAGAGAATATCCCGGAGTATTTCCAGAAGAATTACCGGGGCTACCTCCACACAGATGTGTAGAATTCTAGATTGATCTCGTACCAGGAGCCGCACCTGTAGCCCGATCCCCATATAGACTTGCACCTTCAGAAATGCAAGAATTACAAAATTAGTTGCAAGAATTATCAGACCATGGATTTATTCGTCCCAGCTTTTCACCTTAGGGTGCTCCTATTCTGTTCGTCAAGAAGAAGGATGGATCTATGAGAATGTGCATAGATTACCGAGAATTAAACAACTTAACGATCAAGAATCGGTACCCATTACCGAGGATTGATGATTTGTTTGATCAATTTCAAGGATCAAGTGTTTATTCCAAGATTGATCTACGCTCCGGATATCATCAGCTGAGAGTGAAGGAAGAAGATGTTCCTAAAACCGCGTTCAGAACCCGTTACAGTCACTATGAGTTTCTAGTCATGCCTTTTGGATTGACTAATGCCCCAGCAGTATTCACGGATCTAATGAATCGCATTTGTAGACCGTATTTAGACAAATTTGTCATTGTTTTTATCGACGACATATTGATTTACTCGAAGAACAAGGAAGAACATGAGCAACACTTAAGACTGGTGCTGGAGGTACTCAAGAAAGAAGAACTGTACGCAAAATTTTCGAAGTGTGATTTCTGGTTACAAGAAGTACAATTTTTGGGCCATGTTGTCAGTAAACATGGAATTAAAGTTGACCCTGCCAAGATCGAAGCCATTAGTAAATGGGAAACACCGAAGACTCCAACACAAATCCGCCAATTCTTAGGTCTTGCTGGTTACTACCGAAGATTCATTCAAGATTTCTCTAGAATCGCCAAACCCTTAACTGCATTGACTCAAAAGGGAAAGAAGTATGATTGGTCCACGGAACAGGAATCCTCATTCCAGTTATTAAAGAAGAAGTTAACGTCTGCACCCATTTTGTCATTACCAGAAGGAAATGATGATTTCGTGATCTATTGTGACGCTTCGCACCAAGGTATAGGATGTGTATTGATAATGCTAAAAACGAACATATATTTCATAGCATTATTCCTCAAGAAAGACAAGCTTTTAGTTGCAATTGTTCTATTTACAAGTGATATTCGTTTAAATAATAAAAGGTGAAGACAAAAGACAGATTCGACAAATTGAAGACGCAAACGACCAAAAAGCTCAAAAGTACAAAAGACAATCAAAGAGGTTCCAATTATTGATAAGAAACGTCTCGAAATTACAAGAGTACAAGATTCAAAACGCAAAGTACAAAATATAAAATTGTACGCAAGGACGTTCAAAAATCCGGAACCGGGACCGGAGTCAACTCTCAATGCTCGACGCAACAGACTAAAAATTACAAGTTAACTATGTTTATAAATATAATATAATATATAATTAATTATATTAATTATATATATATTATATATATATATTATAAACTGTCGGCAGAGAAAGACTCCAAGGGTGTGAGCTGTAAATACATTCTCCGCGACTCGCGGAGTTTGAAGAGGATTTTGCCGCGAGTCGCGGAGCCCCAAAAATCAACTCTGCCTATAAAGCAAACCGAATTCTGATCAAAAATCCATCATCTTTTTCTTCTCTTATCATACGTAAAATTTATATTTATATTTATAATTTATATTTTAATTTTAATTATAATTCTAATAATAAGGGTATGTTAGCGAATGTTGTAAGGGTGTAAGTCGAAATTCTGTCCGTGTAACGCTACGCTATTTTTAATCATTGTAAGTTATGTTCAACCTTTTTACATTAATGTCTCGTAGCTAAGTTATTATTATGCTTATTTAAAACGAAGTAATCATGATGTTGGGCTAATTACTAAAATTGGGTAATTGGGCTTTGTACCATAATTGGGGTTTGGACAAAAGAACGACACTTGTGGAAATTAGACTATGGGCTATTAATGGGCTTTATATTTGTTTAACTAAATGATAGTTTGTTAATGTTAATATAAAGATTTACAATTGGGCGTCCCTATAAATTACCATATACACTCGATCGGACACGATGGGCGGGGTATTTATATGTACGAATAATTGTTCATTTAACCGGATACGGGAATGGATTAATAGCCACTAGAATAATTAAAACAGGGGTGAAATTACATTCAAGGGTAATTGGTGTAATTGTTAACAAAGTAGTAAAACCTTGGTTTACACGCAGTTGATAACCTGGTGTATTCATTAAACAAAGTATTAAAACCTTGTTACAATTCGAATCCCCAATTAGTTGGAATATTTAACTTCGGGTATAATAATAATTTGACAAGGACACTTGCACTTTATATTTATGACTGATGGACTGTTATGGACAAAAACCAGACGGACATATTAAATAATCCAGGACAAAGGACAATTAACCCATGGGCATAAAACTAAAATCAACACGTCAAACATCATGATTACGGAAGTTTAAATAAGCATAATTCTTTTATTTCATATTTAATTTCCTTTACTTTATATTTAATTTATATTTTAGTTAAATTAGTTTAATTAAATTGTAAAATTAGTAGTTTTATTAAATAAATAATATAAAAATAATATTTTTATAAAAATTGTACTTTTTACAACTTTTTATATATTTTTATATTTTGTCCCTTTTTAATCATTGTAGCGTAATATTTGTATTTTTTAGCTCATATTTAATTTTAAACTTAGTTTTTGCCATAGTCATTTTTACTCCTATATTTTTAGGCTTTGCCGTAGAATTCCTTAAGTGCTTTTTCTTTAGACTAAGATTTAGGTACTTTAGAATTTTGCGACGCCTTTTTAAGTTTTAGTTTCTTTTTAAGTTATTTCCATTTGGGATTTAGTTTTTCCTTGTAAGCTTTAATATTTTTAGACCTTTTACTATGTATCAATTATCATTCCAATTAGTAATTTCAATTTCCGATTATAATTTTAAGTTAGTTGTAGTAATAAGGTTAGGTTAGTCAAGTATTTTTAAGTTTTTATAAGTTTCTTTTATTTTTCCGTCACCTTTTATTTTTCAACCATTTTTTCTTTTTCGACCTTTTGCGACGAACTCTTTTTCTCTCTTATTTCTCGCCATTCTAGTTTTTAGAACTTAGAATTTTTTCTACTTCTTATCTAAATTTCTTAAAATTACGAAAATTTATTTTAAGTGGTTAAATTAATAGACATCAAAATTTTCTGGTTCGTAGTAATAGTTGGATTTGTACGTGGACCGGGTTATTGGAGCCAAACAGTCCTCAATTATATTGAGACCAAACGAATCCTGCCCCTCTGCTGCATCTTTTGGCTATTCGAAACGTGGGCAAAATCAGAAAAGTCTATTAATTGGATAACTTATTATAATTTTTCTTTCCTTTTTAAAAACTAATAGGATATTCAGTGAATGCACCGAGCAAGACGTTCATCACCTTTTGTACGTTCACCACCTGTAACTAGATCAAGACATTTAGCAAATATAACCGCCGTTGATTTTTCTTTAGAATCGTCATCCAGTCGACCAAATACTTCAGTTCAAATTTCCGATAATCCATTTTTTGAACCCGACCTCACAATTGAGAATCCGGAAAATATTCAGGAACGGTTCGTAGATCCTGAACCATTAAACTTTCCTCCGGAACCACCAATCATTCAAACAGAGATTGTTGAGGAACGAACCATTAAATCAGAATCATCTAGTGATACCGATTCAACAAATTCAATTATGGAGAATCTGGAACCTTTAAGTATGGAAGATCGAATGAGAGCCAAACGCACTGGCCAAGGTCATGCAATTACTCAACCAAACGTTAATGCGCCAGATTATGAAATCAAAGGACAAATTCTACACATGGTGACTAACCAATGCCAATTTAGTGGTGCGCCGAATGAAGATCCGAACGAACATCTTCGTACCTTTAATAGAATCTGCACACTATTTAAAATCCGAGAAGTGGAGGATGAACAGATATATCTCATGTTATTTCCCTGGACTTTAAAGGGAGAAGCCAAAGATTGGTTGGAATCGTTACCTGAAGGGGCGATTGATACATGGGACGTTTTAGTTGACAAATTTCTTAAACAATTCTTCCCTGCATCTAAAGCCGTAAGACTTCAAGCAGAAATTGTTACGTTCACACAGAAGCCAAATGAAACTCTATATGAGGCGTGGACTAGATATGGAAAGTTGTTAAGAGGATCTCCGCAACATGGTTTAGACACCTGTCAAATAGTACAAATATTCTACCAAGGATGCGACATCACTACAAGGAAAGACATAGATATAGCAGCTGGTGGTTCTATTATGAAGAAAACCGAAACTGATGCTTACAAAATTATTGATAACACTGCTTCCCACTCACATGAGTGGCACCAAGAAAAAGATATCATTAGATCATCTAAAGCAGCTAGAGCCGATTCTAGCCATGACTTAGATTCCATTTCCGCAAAGATAGATGCTGTGGAGAGACGAATGGAAAAGATGACTAAAGATATTCACTCAATACGAATTAGTTGTGAGCAGTGTGGAGGACCACATTTGACAAAAGATTGTCTCAGTATTGAATTAACAATGGAACAAAGAGAGAATATTTCATACATAAACCAAAGGCCTGGAAATAATTATCAGAATAATTATCAACCGCCAAGACCGATTTACAATCAAAACCAGAATTATAACCGAAATATTCCATACAACAACCAACAAGGTCCTAGCAATCAACAAGTATCCAATAATACTTACAATCAGCAAAGACCTAATTTTCAAAACAAACCACCACAACAAACCGACGAGAAAAAGCCAAATTTAGAAGATATGATGACGAAGCTAGTTGAAACTCAAACGCAGTTTTTCACATCTCAAAAACAAACTAATGAACAAAATGCTCAAGCATTTAGAAATCAACAAGCTTCTATTCAAAATCTGGAACAAGAAGTAAGTAACCTAGCAAGATTAATAGGTGAAAGAAAACCGGGAAGTTTACCAAGCGATACAAATGCTAACCCCCGGAATGAAACAGCTAAAGCCATTACCACAAGAAGTGGTACAACACTTAAACCACCTGAAATACCTGTAACTTCTGATGAAACTATTCCTACTCCACAAGAACCACAACCTGATCAAGATAAGGAAAAAGAACCGGTAGTTGAAAAGGTTAATGAAAATAACACAGTTAAGGATAAACCTTATGTTAAACCATACCAACCACCACTTCCTTATCCGAGTAAAATGAAGAAAGAAAAACTTGAAGCCGAGCAATCCAAATTCTTGGATATGTTTAAACAGATAAATGTAAATCTTCCTTTCATTGATGTGATTTCAGGAATGCCAAGATATGCTAAATTCTTGAAAGATCTAATCTCAAATAGAAAGAAAATGGAAGAACTCTCGGCTGTTACTATGAATGCTAATTGTTCAGCAGTGCTGTTGAATAAGATACCAGAAAAATTATCTGATCCAGGAAGTTTCACAATTCCATGTTTTCTGGGTAGTCTTAGTTCAATAGAAGCATTGGCAGACTTAGGTGCTAGTATAAATCTAATGCCGTATTCACTATACGCTAAACTAGACCTTGGAGAATTGAAACCAACCAGAATAAGCATACAACTAGCCGATAGATCAATAAAATATCCTAGAGGGATAATGGAGAACATGCTAGTTAAAGTTGGTACTTTAGTATTTCCAGTAGATTTTGTTGTTCTGGACATGGAAGAAGATTCTCAAGTTCCTCTCATATTAGGAAGACCATTCTTAAACACGGCTAAAGCAATGATAGACGTGTTCGGTAAGAAACTGACCCTAAGTATAGAGGATGAGAGTGTTACCTTTTCAGTTGATAGAGCAATGCAACAATCACAATCTGCAGATGATACATGTTATTATATTCAAACTATAGATGCACATGCAGAATTATTAGAAGAATTTCCAGAATTACAAGGAACAGGAGAATGTTCTTTAGGAGAAGGTAATGAACCAATTGATGAAGCTGAAATGTTAGCTACACTTATAGCTAATGGATATGAACCAACAACAGAAGAAATTCAAATGCTAAAAGAAGAAGACAGATATCGATATAAATCATCGATAGAAGAACCTCCGAAATTAGAGTTAAAGCCACTTCCAAACCATTTGGAATATGCTTATTTACATGGTGAATCTGAATTACCTGTAATAATATCGTCTTCTCTTACTGAAAATGAGAAATCACAACTCATTTCTGTGTTGAAAGCTCATAAACCAGCCATTGCATGGAAGATTCATGATATTAAAGGAATAAGTCCTTCGTATTGCACACATAAAATCCTTATGGAAGAAGGTCATAAAACGTATGTGCAACGCCAACGAAGACTAAATCCTAATATACAAGATGTAGTTAAGAAAGAGATTATTAAACTGCTAGATGCAGGTTTGATATATCCAATTTCTGATAGTCCATGGGTAAGCCCAGTTCAATGCGTACCTAAGAAGGGTGGCATGACTGTCATTACAAATGAGAAAAATGAGCTTATTCCTACTAGGACTATAACAGGATGGCGTGTATGTATTGATTATAGAAAATTAAATGACGCCACCAGAAAAGATCACTTTCCCTTACCTTTCATTGATCAAATGTTGGAAAGATTAGCCGGAAATAGTTACTATTGTTTTCTAGATGGATTTTCCGGATATTTTCAAATTCCAATAGCACCCGAAGACCAAGAGAAAACCACATTCACGTGCCCTTATGGTACTTTTGCTTACAAACGCATGCCATTTGGACTTTGCAACGCCCCTGCAACCTTTCAAAGGTGCATGATGGTGATTTTTCACGACATGATAGAAGAATGCATGGAAGTTTTCATGGATGACTTTTCAGTCTTCTGTGATACATTTAAATCATGTCTAGTTAATCTGGAACGAATGCTAATTAGATGCAAACAATCAAATCTAGTACTTAATTGGGAGAAATGCCATTTCATGGTTAAAGAAGGCATCGTTCTTGGACATAAAATTTCAAAAGAAGGAATTGAAGTGGATAGAGCTAAAGTAGATGTAATTGCTAAACTTCCACATCCCACCAATGTTAGAGGAGTTAGGAGTTTTCTAGGGCATGCCGGTTTTTACCGACGTTTCATAAAAGATTTTTCTAAAATTGCCACTCCTATGAATAAACTCCTAGAAAAGGATGCTCCATTCATCTTTTCAGATGAGTGTATCAAATCTTTTAATATTCTTAAAGAAAAACTCACTAATGCACCGATCATGATAACACCAAATTGGAATCTACCATTTGAACTAATGTGCGATGCAAGTGATTTTGCAATGGGAGCCGTTTTAGGACAAAGGATTGAAAAACGATTTCAACCTATATATTATGCTAGTAAGACATTACAAGGAGCACAAACGAACTATACAACTACTGAAAAAGAACTCCTTGCTATTGTCTTTGCTTTTGACAAATTTCGATCATATCTCGTTCTAGCAAAAACGGTGGTCTATACCGACCATTCTGCTCTTAGATACCTATTTTCAAAACAAGATGCTAAACCAAGATTAATCCGTTGGATCTTACTCTTACAAGAGTTTGATATTGAAATCCGAGATAAAAGAGGAGCAGAAAATCTCGCCGCTGATCATCTTTCTCGTCTTGAAAATCCCGAATTAGAAGTTCTAAATGAATCAGCCATACAAGACAACTTTCCTGATGAATATCTATTGAAGATAGATTATAAAGAAATCCCATGGTTTGCAGACTATGCAAACTACTTAGTTTGTGGATTCCTTGAAAAAGGATTATCGTACCAAAGACGAAAGAAATTCTTCAGTGATATAAAACACTATTTCTGGGAAGATCCACATTTGTTTAAAAGTTGTCCCGATGGAATAATACGCCGATGTGTATTTGGAGATGAAGCTAGTAAAATATTAAACCATTGTCACACAGGACCAACAGGAGGGCATTATGGGCCTCAACTAACAGCAAGAAAAGTTTATGAAGCTGGATTCTATTGGCCTACAATTTACAAAGACGCACACCTTCTTTGCAAATCCTGTGATGCATGTCAAAGGGCCGGAAAAATAAGTCAACGTGATGAAATGCCACAAAATGTCATCCAAGTATGTGAAGTATTTGACATTTGGGGTATTGACTTTATGGGTCCATTTCCAAAATCTCATAATAATCTATATATACTCGTAGCCATTGATTATGTATCTAAATGGGCGGAAGCACAAGCTCTCCCAACTAACGATGCACGAGTTGTAGTCAACTTTTTAAAACGTCTTTTTACAAGGTTTGGAACACCGAAAGCTTTAATAAGTGATCGGGGTACTCATTTCTGTAATAATCAACTTGAGAAAGTTCTTAAAAGATATGGAGTAACTCATAAAATCTCCACCGCATATCATCCACAAACAAGTGGACAAGTTGAAAATACCAACCGAGCTTTAAAACGTATTCTAGAGAAAACCGTAGGATCAAATCCGAAGGAATGGTCCATTAAATTGGAGGATGCACTCTGGGCTTTTAGAACAGCCTACAAAACTCCAATTGGAACCACACCTTTTAGACTTGTTTATGGAAAAGCATGTCATCTTCCAGTAGAAATTGAACACAAAGCATTTTGGGCTTTGAAGACATGTAATCTTGATTTACATGAAGCCGGACGTCTACGATTAAGTCAACTAAATGAATTAGAAGAATTAAGACATGAAGCATACGAAAATTCGTTAATTTATAAAGAAAGAACGAAGAAATGGCATGATAAAAGAATCAGAAGTTCAAAAGAATTTAAAGAAGGAGACAGAGTTCTTCTTTTCAATTCACGATTCAAGCTATTTCCTGGAAAATTGAAATCAAGATGGTCTGGACCATTCATAGTCAAAAGAGTTTTCCCATACGGAACGATAGAATTAATAAATTCAAATGGGATTGAATTTAAAGTTAATGGTCACAGAGTTAAACATTACATACATGGTCCGATGGAAGTCGACAACGAAGTTAATCATAATTTCGACACCACAGCTAACTAAGTGTGGGGAGAATCAAGTCTTTAAAGGATAATATGTATTTCTGTTAGAGTTAGATTGTCTGTTTTCGTGTAGTTCTCGAAAATGGAACCCGAATGGTCTTTCCCTAGCAGACCCTAAAGAACTAGTCTTCTCCCCCCATTCTGAATTTTTATTTTTTTTAGGTTTTTACAAAATGAAGACTGCCTGTGAACTAAACCATGGTCTAATGCTACACGCTTTGATCACTAAACGTAATAATGACATACTCCCGAGTGAAATAGTATCAGTAATCAGAGAAAGAATGGACGGAGTTAGAAAAGAATCCAGATGCGAAGATAATAAGTTACAATTTGGTAAAGGAAAATCAAAATCCGCAGCGAAAAGAAGAGCACGACACCTAGAAAGATGTCACAAATGCGGAAAATGGTCACATGGAGATAAATGTTCAAATAATCAAACCTATTCAAATACCAAATTTGTTACTTTATGCAGAGACGGACCGTTCATATGTTTAGAAGAAAAGACACTGAATGCTCGAGGTTACGCCTATGTAGCCATGGAAAACCAATTAAACCGACTATCTTATGAATGGGATAGATCATATAACTAAGAAATCTATTTCACAGGTATGTCTGTACAGTTTTTATTTTTATTTTTAACCTTTTGATAATAAACGCTAATTTGTTCACTAAAAAGTATTAAATTGGTATTGAATAAAATTAGGTTTGGCGACCGAAATTATTGATATCATTCAAAAATTTATTACATCACTGCGAAATTTAACGTTTATTCTTAAGGTATAAATATCTTTAATCAATCAACCCAAAATATTTCAAAAATTCGTCATGAGTTAAATTAGGTCTTGGAACCGAAATTACTTTACCGAAAAGAGGGGCGCATATTTTTGATAATATTTGATTGATTAAAGTGGGATAAAAAGACAAAAAGATTTTTAATTTTATTTTTACCATGTTTTTAAAATTAATATTTAAATCTTAAATTAATATTGTAAACTTTGTAAAAACAATATTTTTAAAATTGTAAATATTTGAAAAATTAATATAAGTTTGGTGTGAATTTATAATATGAATTTTTAAATTAAGTTTGGTGTGAATTTTTAATATGAATTTTTTAATTTTATGCATTTCAAATTTTAAGTTTGGTGTGAATTTTTAATATTAATTTTGAATTTCATATTTAAGTTGTGTGAATTTAAAAACAAAAATTTACTTTATCTCATTAAGTTAAGAATATGATTTTTAAAAATTCGTCGTAAGTTGAAGACTAGGTCTTTGAACCGAAATTGCTTTACCCGAGGGAGGGACGAGAACTTTTATTATCATTATTTTTAATCTTATTGAATTAGAGTATGCCAAAAACATTGAAAAAACCCAAAAATCTTAGCTTTTAAAACAATCGCTACAAAAAGACAAATTTTAAAATTTTGTCGAAGGACGGACTAGAACATCGATTCGAAACGACCTCGTCTAAAATAACAAGGGAAACAAAATTTTAAAATTAAGTACTTAATTGTTTCAAAAGTTAATGATTATAAAAAAAAAAAAAAAAAAAAAACAACTCCGCGACTCGCGGAGTTTGGAGCATAAATCTCCGCGACTCGCGGAGGGACTAAAAATCAGAAAAAAATATAACCGAACAACAGATCAGTCCCAACCCCAAAACAATAAAAAACACAGAAAAACTGCTGCGAAAAACCCCGAAAAACCACCCAAAAACACCCCAAAAATCCCAATTTTTAACCGTTAATCACCAAATCTTTTGCTAAAATCATATTGAGAAGGATGCTATCTAAGAATTACTCAAGAAAAATGGTAAATTTCTACACCTAAACACCATTTAATCCGAAATTTGATGTTCTTGAGCTATTTTTTCCCCAATTTGATTTTGATGTTTTTTAGTGTAATTAAGCTTAAATTGTTTATGTATTATGCTTGTATAACCTAGATTGATGCTGTTTAACATGATTAGAAGCCTTAAACTTCAAATTTTGAATAATCTAGGGTTTGTGTTCTTGAGCAAATTTGGGGCTTTTTGATATAAACAGGTTATGGCCGATTTTTGTCATGAATTGTTGCTAAATTGAGTAGTGTAACATGTCTAGGTAGTTAAATGATCCAAACTTTGAGCCTAAACATGATTTTGAGAATTAAAGTGGACTTTTTCAAGTCCAAAATTCATGAACTTGATTTTTGAAAGATAATGCCATTTGAGACTTGTTTGATTGCTAGTAATGATTATTTTGACATGTTATTTGAGTTGAATGCTTATGAACTTGGCGAAAATTTTCGTATATGCTTATTTGAAAAAGTGTAGATTTGATAAAAATGTGAAAATGAGCTTAAGTTTGATATAAATTGATAATGTCATTGTAATTATTTTGATTGATGATTTTGCTGACACTAATGCATATTTGGATGCACAAAAATTGTGTTTGATGTGTTTTGCAGAATGAAAGGGGTGAATCTTCATCCCAAGCCCGCAATGCTCCTGCTGAGAATTTGGAACAACAGGAGGTGGATAACTACTACAAGCAGGATGTACCTCATCCAGTCATGACCTTTTCCGATATGCACTTGGAAGAATTGCACCTGAACCTGAGATTTGACAGACTTTGGATAGATTATCCAAAATATCAACGGGGTTTGCATACTCTTCATTCTAAGGTTGTTGAGGTACCGAGGGTCATAGAATGGGGACCCTTAGAAGCTGTAGAATTGGCCGGGCCAATTAGGGAATTACTTGTACAGAGGTATGGTAATTCTTCTTTTAATGACTGGGTATGTTTATTCACCATACGTAGACCTGTATATAAAGTATGGTGTGAAGAATTGTTATGTAGTATAGAGTTGAATGATCGGGTAGCTAGTTTAACCGATCGTTCTTTTATTAGATTTTTGTTAGGCGGTTCGATGCGCCACATGTCTTTACTGGACATGGCTCAGGCTTTACGTATATATACGCCTGAGGAGTTAGCGTCTGCCGATTGTAGAGGATTGATACTAAACGGTAGAAAGATAGATGAGAATTTTGATACACACGGTGTGTGGAGTCAAATGACAAGCCATCACCGTTTCAAAGGGGGAAATTACTCTTATTTGGATATTGATAGAGCCGAATTAAGAGTGATACATAGGTTTTTAGCTAATTCGATTACACAAAGGGGTAAGAACAAAGAAAAAGTAAATGAACAGGATTTGTTTTACCATATGTGTATTCGAGACCCACAAAGCGCTGTAAGTATACCATATTGTGTGGGTTATTATTTATCAGCTATGGTTCGGGGGATGCGACCACATAGCATAATAGGAGGTGGTATTTTTATTACTTTGATTGGTGAATATCTCGGTGTGGATATAAGTCGGGGGGGATTATTAGTAGAAGAACCGGAACCCCGCGATACTATAGGTTTAAATGTATACCATGGTGCGAAAGTTTTGAAGAGGCGAAATAACGCCGCAATACGATACCATGGTAGACATCCACAGGTGGAGAGAAACCAGCAGCAAGGTAATGTAGGAGGGGGGAATGAGATGCAAGAAATGCATAGGTTTATAGCTTCTCAGGAATACGAAAATGCTAGACAGAGAGCATTTAAAGATTGGCAAGTTCATCAGAACCAGATCATAGCTCATTGCCAACATATAGGTAGAAACTATATTCCTACACCGAAACCCATCTTCCCTCCTTGGTCTATAGAGATGCAGCCACCATATCCTACGTATGACCCTGCCGAAGCATTCTATAGCACTTATGGTTATGCCTGGAACCCCTATTGGTACCAATATCATCCTTAGTTTACTTATTTTTTTTTATTTTGTAATTTGTAATTATTGATACATTTAATACTTTTGTTAATATTGTAATCATTTTTATAATTGTCTAACTTTTATTCTTATATTTTAATAATTTTTGTATGTGGGGTAATATACCAAACTTCAAAAATATGTATATATGTTTGCAGTTTATCTTATGTACACAACAGGGTAAAACAACGCATTTTCAAAGACTGGCATTAAGTTCAGCAAAAGCAACTAATTTTGACGACAAGATGCAAAATATATGTGAAATAACAACAAGACGGAATGAACAAATGATGTGCACCATTTATCATTCAGCAAACAAACGCCAATATATTTGGAAACTTTAGTAAAATTTAATCATTTTCACACAAATCACCCTCAATAATTTAAATTGTTAATGATTTCTTGCAAATGAGGGCATTGCAAGATCTTAAGTGTGGGAAGGGGTTAAATTCTTTCGGATTTTAAAATTTTTTACTTTATACACTTGGTTACCATTAAAAATACTAGTAAAGCAGTAGTTGTATTAGAATCTAGTGCTCTCTGATAAAAAAAGAACAGCCCTAGTCTTATATACTGACTACCCAATTCTAGTAAAATTTTTCAAAATTTTTAATTAAATGAATTCAAAATCATGTTTATACATATTTATGAACGATAAAACTAGGTTTTAACACCGAAATTATTGTTACCTCGGAAAGGACATAAATTAAGAAACAAACTAAAATGTTAAAATTCATTTAAAATGGAATAGAGGACGATAAAAAGGAAAATAAAAGCCAAGTGTGGGAAAATTTACCAAGTTATCTTAAACATATGTCACATATATCTGTAACAAATAACTGAAAATACTTTTGCTTTGGACTAAACTAAACTATTTTTACCCGATGAAAGAAAAGAAGAGATGGATCTACACGATGAATCAATTCCATCATTAAAAGGAAGTAAAGTCTTCCGAAAAAGACACGCGCTTCTTGATTTAGGTCATGAAGTTGTCGTCCAGACCAGCTGTAGGTTGACGAAAAATCTAGAAAAGTCATCACTAAAATCAGCAGGAAATCCACGGACCTCAGCATCAAACAGGGTTGCCAAGTGGTCAGATTTATCCTAACCATGAGAAGGATTTATCTCGTACAAAGGGGGGGCACCGTGCAAATTAGCTTGATAAGACTAATGAATCAGATCCCCAGAAAGGATAATCTCCTTAAAGATTAAAAATCAGCTTTTAAGACTGATATTACTCAATCCTAGAGATTGACCTTAAAGATTGAGAATTACAAACTCATGGAATTCAATGATATCTAAACTCGAGCTTAAACGAGAAAATATTTTGATAAAAATTACAAACCGATTTGTTTTCTGAAAACCCTATTTTCAATACGTTCATTACCATTGAACGTAAAATCCTAAGAATTCACCTGGAATTCATTAGGTCACCTGAACCAAATCGGGTGTCAACCGTAAGAACGGTGGTTGCATAGTGGTCAAAGACAGGACCTTGTGCCAGACCGAAAAATTATAAGGGTGAGCTTTACTATTGCTCCTACCAAGGATAGTAATTGCGTCCGACACGTTATAGACCATAATCAAAAGCATGTCACGGGACATTGCCTTAACAGTTGCTTGTTCAACGCTTTCCTTTACAACCGGACGGTAGTTTATCGAAAGGTAATATACGGGACAAGTAAACTGGACGTGTTGCTTTCCAAATACAAGGTTAGCAAGTGGGTGACACAAAACCATAAGTTTTGAGCTAAAATTTTTAAATCTGAAACCCACCAAACCCACAAAAATATTTTGCAAACACCGGTAAAGGGTTATCCCGGAAAACTTATCTAGGGTA